>NC_133761.1:16285000-17587500 GCF_036562045.2 Rhinolophus sinicus | reverse complement strand
GGAGGTAGGACTGGGTAGATGACCCTGAGTTTTCAGTCCTTTTAGATACAAGAAACCTGCCTCCCATCCCCTGCCCCAGACTCTCATTGGATAACAGGTGGTACCGACAAATCCTGTCCACAGTTCACCCAGGCTCCAGGTAGCCTAGAAAACAAACCTTGACCTTTGTGGAAGGATTCCTACCAACAGCTCTCTTTCTCCACATCCTCATCAACATTTTGTTACCTTTTACTTTTTTAATAATAGCCATCCTAACAGGTCTGCCATGATAGTTCACTGTGGCTTTGACTTAGGAGGTGTGATCACAATACAGTGAATGTTTAAATAAAAAATATTACAGTAAAAGACACATTGCCATTTATCACCCTCAAAATACTCCCCGCTCACTCTGAACACACTTTTCCCATCGTTCTTGCCACTTTCTGAAGCAGTTCTGGAAGTCCTCTTTCGTGAGTGTCTTTATTTCATCCTCCATCATGACAATGCTCCATGTCACACATCGCTTCTGGTACAGCAATTTCTGTCAAATAAAAACATCATGGTATGTCCTCATCCACCTTATTCACTGGATCTGGCACTGTGAGACTTCTGGCTCTTCCCCAAAGTCAAACTGACCATGAAAGGTAAACATTTTGAATTGATTCAGGACATCGAGGCAACCACGACAGTGCAACTGCAACTAAAGACACTCACGAAAGAGGACTTCCAGAACTGCTTCAGAAAGTGGCAAGAATGATGGGATAAGTGTGTTTGATGGGAGGGGGAGTATTTTGAGGGGGATTAATGGCAATGTCTTTTACTGTAATACATTTTTTATTTAAATATTCACCAAATTTTGTGATCACACTTTGTACATCCTCCTGCTGACTAGTGATGGTAAGAAAGTTTTCATACTTGTATACCTGTTAATTATTTGTATGTCTTCTTTAGAGAAATGTTTACACAGGCCCGCCCTTTGCTTGTTTTTAAATTGGGTTATTTGCTATTGAATTGCAGGAGTTCCTTATGTTTTTTTGAATATCAACTCCTTATTTGATATGGTTAGCAAATATTTTCTCCCATTCTAAAGGTTGCCTTTTAATTTTGTTGATTGTTTCCTTTGTTAAACAGAAGCTTTTTAGTTTAATGTAATCCCACTTGCTTATTTTTGCATTTCTTGCCTCTGTTTTGGTGTCATATCTGAAAATCATTGCCAAGACCAATGTCAAAGAACATTTTTTTCTCCAGAGTTTTATACTTTCAGGTCTTACATTCAAGTCTGTAATCTATTTTCAGTTAATTTTTGTTTATGGTATGAGATAAGAGTCTAATTTCATTCTTTCACATGTGGATATCCACTTTTCCCAGCATTGTTTATTGAAGACTGTCCTTTCCTTATTGTGTAGTCTTGCCGCCTTTGTTGAAGATTCGCTGATAGTATGTGTGTGGGTTTATTTCCGGGCTCTCTATTCTGTTCAGTTGATCTATGTGTCTGTTTTTATGCCAGCACCATACTGTTTTGATTACTATAGTTTTATACTATAGTTTGAAATCAGGAAGTGTGATGCCTCCACCTCTGTTCTTGCTAAAGACGGCTTTGGCTATTCAAGGTCTTTTGTGGTTCTGCATAAGTTTTAAGACTGTTTTTTCTATTTCTCTGAACTATCCATGGAATCCTTTCTTACCAACCTGATGACACAGGATTGTTAGGTACAACTACTGAGTGCCTGTCACTTCTTCTTTCCTGCCACTGAGAAAGAAGGAAGGAAGGAAGGAAGGAAGGAAGGAAGGAAGGAAGGAAGGAAGGAAGGAAGGAAGGAAGGAAGAGAGAGAGAAATTGGTATCCATCAGCCTGCCTCCAAACCATGGAGGCAGTTTATCCTTATCTCAGAAAAACACTATATGGACCTAATAATCAGCTGTTTATTTGCTTTTCAGGCTTTGCAGCAGACTGCTTTGCTGCCAAAGTACCAAGACCACTGAATCCTGACTACAGACTAAGCTGGACAACTGATTTTTCTTTCCCATCTCTTTCTTCTGCCTTCCCTTCTCCTTTGTTCTTTAGATTTAGAGTTCTCTGATGCTTAATGAACAATACCCTTCCCAGCAGCCACAAAGCAAGAAAAATTTAGTTAAGAGTATAATCACAGTTTCAATTATTTATGCGTTAGAAAATATTGCCATTGGGCTCTCAGAGTTATTTACTCTGGTGTTTTCTTCTATTTCAAAGTGCTAAAATATTAGCTCTATTCATTACAAACGGAGTGTTTTTAACTTGATTCTTCCCCCTCCCCTCACCCTGTCTGAAATCCAATTTACAGCCTGCTAAAGGCCTCATGTGTTTTTTATGGATTATTTCCTGGGGTCACATTAATCTGGCTCCTTGTTACTTTACACTAATTTTACTTTTCCATAGGAAAGTAACGAGATTCGATCCCTTGGGAATTAATCCACAGAGAACTCTTAATGAGGCAAAGCCAGAATGGAGTGCATCTACTCTTATTTAAGTTCCCCAAACACAGTGGAGAAGGAAGAGGTCGCCCTACCCTTCTGTGCAGTGTAACCTGGGGCCCAAGTCTGAGAAGAGAGCCGGGCAGAGGAGGGGAGGGGAAGCAAGCAGAGATGAGCAGTGAGCAGGACGGAAGCTGAGTGTAGTGCCAGGCTCAGCACTGCGCCCTGCCTTCAGTGTCAGAATGAGAATCATCCCCTACGCGATTCCAGTGGAGGACAGGGAGAGAGAGCAAAAGAAACAGCAAAGGAGGCAGACGGAGGAGAACGATTTCTTGGCTTTTACTGAGTATATGTTGACACACCGACCATGACCTCTCTCCTCCAGCCTGCTGGCTCCCTGAACCCACTTCTTACACATTTTACTGGCACTTTCATTTTCAGTGGAAGCCTTAGACATGAGAAGACTTAAAGTAAGATTCTGTCCCCCTTTGCTCTTGTGTAGAAGATCTATGGTTGACATATTTCCTTTTCTAAGAAGCAAAAGCAAGAAATTCTTGCAAAGTTTTGCAAAAAGTTAAAGTAAAAAAACTTACATTCATTTGGGAGAAAAATTGTGAACTCTCAAGTTGTAAACTGAGGAAAAGAATAACTTGCAGTTATAATTTTTATGGAGAATTGATACAAAAAAATAGAAAAAGCAATTAAAGAGAATATGAGGTCTGACAAGTTCACGAACTTGTTGCCACAGTGTCGCTAACCTTTTTTGATATCAGAGGGATTATTCATTATGCATTTGTACCAACTGGACAAACAGTTAACCAAGTTTACTATTTGAAAGTGATGAAAAGGCTGCTTGAAAAAGTTACTCGAAAATACCTGAACTTTTCACCAACAATTCATGGTTCTTGCATCAAGACAAAGTACCAGCTTACAGGGCACTGTCTGTCAGGGAGTTTTTAGCCAGGAAACAAATAACTGTATTGGAACACCCTCCCTACTCACCTGATCTGGCCCCCAATGACTTCTTTACCCAAAGGTAAAGGAAATATTGAAAGGAAGACATTTTGATGGCATTCAGGACATCAAAGATAATACAATGACAGCTCTGAAGGCCGTTCCAGATAAAGAGTTCCAACAATGCTTTGAAGGGTGGATTAGATGCTGGCATCGGTGCATAGCTTCCCAAGGGGAGTACTTTGAAGGTGACTGTATGATATTCAGCAATGAGGTATGTAGCACTGTTTCTAGGATGAGTTCGCGAACTTAATTGTCTGACCTCATATATGTAAAGAGAATGTGGAGAGAATACATTTAAAGCCCCTAGCACAGTGGCCTGATATGGAAACGCATACATAAAGGGTAGCTATTATTATTTATATTACGATTATATTCCCCAAGCACATTTTTGTCATATAGCAATAATTGACTACTGGAAACACGTTTAAGAATAACTTCATTTTTTATAAAGCACTCTCATGTGTATTATGTTATCAAACTTTCACATCAGTCAGGTAAGATGAGCAGGTAGTATTATGCTTGTTTCACAGATAAGGAAACTGAGAATATGGAGATGAAGTAACTGCTGGTAATTAGCAGCCCTCGGACTAGAACTACCATGGTTCTCTCCATCTTATTCTACCTTGTCTATTCCTAATTACCTTCCTGACCAAATGGAAGGGGTTCTCATCTAAAGAAGACCTGCATTTTTTCTGCTATGTCAAAGACTGTAGGGGCAGTGGATATAACGTCTGTCTATTCAGGGCTAAAGTCTTAATAAACTCTCTTAGCCAAGGCATGAATCTCACATGCTCCAATTTTGTTTATCAGTAATAGAGCTGACACAATCCACTGATCTCCAACTATCTTACTACCGGATCTAACTCTCCAACTGGAAGGACAAGAAAGGTGTGTTATGAACTGACACCTTGCTCTCCCTAGCCCCCACCAAAAAAACAACATGTAAAATATCAATAGAGATAAGGCATCACTAGGGAACTATACACAGTTATGTAGATGAGAATTGAAGTTGCCCAATCTTAACATTGTATGAAACCAGCATACAAGCTGGGAAGATTGCATGACAATTGTTATCTCAGAAAATAATTTCAGTGTATAAAGGCACTAACAGGGGAAAATATTATTTTTGGAATTACAGAAGAGATTGTTAAATTGTATGTTATAGATATGATCAAAATCTATCAGGAGTTCAAATCACTGCATAACAAAAAAGTAGAAACTGACCCTAATATGATACCAAATTAAAAACAGTCATAAAGATGATAACGTTCATATATATCACCATGAAGGGCAGCTTTGAGCAATGCTACTGCAATGACTTGTTCCACACCAATAAATCCACTAACATCCCTCAGATAAGATTTAGGCCAGTGCGTGAATTCTGAAACTACAGTTAGTAAAGTTCCCAGTTGTTCTCAGTTCATCCATCAGTTCTTCCCAAAAGACTTCAATAACAGATCCTCCATTAATCACTTTTTAATATGTTGGATATGTTACATGATATATTTTCATCTCCTTTCATTTAGACTGAGCTGCCAATATACTCTCAGAACCAAAATTAATTAAAAGAAATCAAGTTCAGGGATTAGGCATTGTTCCTGGCATTTGCTCTTGAGTGGTAAGATCGTAGGAAGAAAAATCAATAATTAATGCTTTTTTTTTTTCTAGCATGGAATATTTCAAACTAAAACAAAAACCTCTCTAAGCAGACTTCAAGGCAGAAAACTCCTTCATCTGAAAGTAGATCCCCTTTTGCTATAGAGAGAGAGAGAGAAAGAGAGAGCATTGGGATTTGGCATGACCAATTGCCCCATAAATCTATCCAAAGTAGAGTACGAACTAAAGATTTCAATGTGGAACCTCTGGGACAGAGTAAAAGAAATAAAAAATTGAAAATAGGTAGTGTCTATTCATGAAAGGAGAAATATAAACAGTATATGTTTCGGGGAAAAAACAGCCTCACTAGCAGTCAAAGAAAAAAATCAAAACAAATTTTTATGTTTACAGATCATATTACAGAATTTTTAAATGTATAATTGTCCTAATTCCACCCACAGCAAAGGACACAGGACTTGCTGAAGAAGTCAGAGGAAAGATTCAGGAAAAAGAACAAGTGCATGAAACCCTCAGCTGAACTGATCAGAGATAACGGGTCAGAAAAGTGAACCAAACTGGAATCTAAGCAGAAAATTCAAATACCCAGAAAAAAATGGGGAAAAGTGGATCAGAGGCAGAACACTGAGACAGGAGTTTGTGAAAAAGCAGTATCAGTACAAAATGGGCCTCAACGTTCAGTGAACACAGTTCTGCTTTCAGGCAAGAAGGAGTAACAAAAACTGGATTTAACCTCTCCCCTTAAACAATTTTTAAAAATGGATAAAATATATGAAACAACCGTTTTCAGAAATTGGACAACTGGCACTGTAGGATAGTAATGCCTGAGAAAGGGAAATAAGCAAAGTGAGCTCTACAGGTGACCCAGCTTAATACCTGGGGAGCATTTCCAGATTACAGCATGTGAAGTGGAGATCCAATCAGAGCTTAGGAGTCTCTGTGACATGTGGAGATGGTGTTCTGGGTTCAGAGAGACCAAGATGGAGAAAATTCTGGGACAAGAGTACTGGAGAGGAGAGAACTTCACTGAAAAACCTCTGGATATTTGTGGAGGGAGTCTTTTGCTACCTATTGATTGGTACATACATGGAAGAGAACTGCAAAGGCCCAAGAAAGAACCACTGGAAAGGAGCAGTCTAAACCATCTTCAGGGAAAAGGCAAGGTAAAGAAAAGAGGCTACCCTCACCAGCCAGAGTAGAAAGAATCCTAACACAGAGCATTGAATAGAATCCTCAGAAGAATATTGCCTCAGGAGTAAAACCAAATTAATCCTAGACTAAAAGTCACCCTAGATTTCCCTTAAGAAAACTGTCATCAGGGCCTGCCCGGTGGCTCAGGTGGTTAGAGCTCCATGCTCCTAACTCCGAAGCCTGCTGGTTCGATTTCCACATGGGCCAGTGGGCTCTCAACTACAACGTGGCCGGTTCAACTCCTTGAGTCCTGCAAGGGATGGTGGGCTGGGCCCCCTGCAACTAAGATTGAACACTGCACCTTGAGCTGAGCTGCCTCACAGATGGCTCAGTTGGTTGGAGCGTGGACTCTCAGCCACAAGGTTGCCGGTTCGACTCCCGCAAGGGATGGTGGGCTGTGCCCCCTGCAACTAGAAAATGGCAACTGGACCTGGAGCTGAGCTGCACCATCCACAACTAAGATTGAAAGGACAACAACTTGACTTGGGGAAAAAAAAGGCCTGGAAGTACACACTGTTCCCCAATAAAGTCCTGTTCCCCTTCCCCAATAAAAAATCTTAAAAAAACAAACAAAAAAAAACTGTCATCAAATAATTGTGCCCAAGTAAAAAACCCCAAATTATTTAAAGGGATAATAATAATAATAATAATGCAGCAACCCACCAATCCAACAACAATATAAAATTCTCAATATCTGCATTGAATTAAAAATGACTAGGCATATAAAGAAACAGAAAAATATGACCTATATAAGAAGAAATGTCAATCAATAAAAACCAACCCAGAAATGACACAAATGAAAGAGTTAGTAAACAAGGATGCGAACCAGCTATCATAAATATACTTCATATGTGTAAGAAAGTAGAGAAAAATCTAAGTATGATCAAGATGATGTGGAAAATATGAAAAGACACAAGTCAAACTTATAAAAATAGAAAACACAATATCTGAGATGAAAAATCCCTGGGTAGAATTAACAGCAGATTAAACGCAGTAGAAGTAGTGATATAAGATACAGCACAGAACTATACAACACAAAACATAGGGAGAAATGATACTATGAGGGAAAAGAATAAACAGAGAACTGGTGAACTGTGGGATAATATCAAGTGAACTAACATATGTGTAATTAAATTCTCCAAAGAAGGGGGAGGCAATAAAAATATTTGAAAAAATAATGGCTTGATATGATAAAAACTGTAAATACATAGATCAAAGAAGCTGAATGACCTCTAAACAAAAGAAACATAAAGAAAACCACATCAAAGTAAATTATAATTTTATGTCTGAAAACCAATATTACAAAGAGAATCATAAAAGCACAAAATTACATAAAGAGAAAGAAAACTAAGAATAATAGCAGACTTTTCATCAGAAACAATGCAATCCAGAAGACGGTGCCATTATATTTTTAAAATATTGGGATGGAAGACTGTCAACCCAGAATTCTATAATCAGTGAAACTATCTTTCAAAGTGAAACAAAGACTCCAGTAAAAGGGGACAAAATAAATATATTCTGTCATGAATCAATAAGTAAGAACAGATAGATACATGCAAAAAAATGAAACTGGACTACCTCCTTACACCATATACAAGAATAAATTCAAAATGGATTAAAGACTTAAATGTAAGATCTGAAACCATAAAACTCCTAGAAGAAAATATAGGAAGAAAATTTGCAGACATTACCCTTAGTAATATTTTTACTGATATATCTCCTTGGGCAAGGGAAGTAAGAGAAAAAATAAACATGGGACTACGTCAAACTAAAAAGTTTTTTCACAGCAAAGGAAATCATCAATAAAAAAAAAAGGCATCCCACTGAATGGGAGAAGATATTTGTCAATGATACATATGATAAGGGGTTAACATCCAAAATTTATAAAAAAAACTCATTCAACTCAAAACTAGAAATTAAATAACCCAATTTAAAAATGGGCAGAGGACATGAAGAAACATTTTTCTAAAGAGGACATACAGATGGCAAACAGACATATGAAAAAATGCTCAACCTCATTAATCATTAAAGAAACGCAAATAAAAACCACAATGAGAAGATACCACCTCACCCCAGTCAAAATGGCATCATCAATATATCAACAAACAACAAGTGCTGGCGCGGATGTGGAGAAAAGGGAACGCTCGTGTACTGTTAGTGGGATTGCAGATTGGTGCAGCCACTATGGAAAACAGTATGGAGGTATCTCAAAAAACTGGAAATGGAACTACCCTATGGCCCAGCAATTCCACTCTTAGTATCTATCTAAAAAAATCCAAAATACTAATTTGAAAAAATTTGTGCACCCCTATGTTTATTGCAGCGCTATACACAATAGCCAAGACATGGAAACAACCGAAATGTCCATCAGCAGACGACTGGATTAAGAAACTGTGGTACATTTATACAATAGAGTATTATGCAGCCATAAAGAAGAACGAAATCTTACTATTTGCAACGATATGGATGGACCTAGAGAACATTATGCTAAGTGAAATAAGTCAGACAGAGAAAGACAAATACCATATGATCTCACTTATATGTGGAATCTAAAGAATAGAATAAATGAACAAACTAATCAGAAACAGTCTCAGAGACATAGAGGAAAAACTGAGGGTTGCTAGATGGGAGGGGTGTGGGGATGAGGGAGAAGGTGAGGGGATTAGAAAGCACAATCGGTAACCACAAGATTGCCACTGGGACACGAAAGACAGTTTGGGGAATACAATCAATAATGTCGTAAAGATTTTGTAGGGTATCTGATGGACACTTGTCTTATTAGGGAGACCACTTCAGGGACAGTGTAGGTGCCTGATCACTGCACTGTACACCTGAAGCTGAATAATAATGATTGTCAACTATAATTACATATATATAGTCACAGGATGTGGAGTACAGCATAAGGAATAGAGTCAGTGGAACTGTAATAGCTATACATGATGTCAGAGGGGTAGTAGATTGGGGGAGGGGGTTATCACTTTGTGAGGGGTATAAATGTCTAACTATTACATTGTTTTGTACACCTGAAACTAATAGTAATAATTTTAAAAAGTAAGAACATAAGACCAAAAAAAAATAGATTGAGAAGAATGGAAGGAGAGAATGCTCATTTGTATAAGTTGTTCACAGAGAAAGACCCCCTCTGAAGAGATAACATTTGGAAAAGTCCTGAAGATATTGGGGTGAAAAGCAACCCAGGCAGAGGACAGAAAGTGCAAAGGCCCTGGGGCATAAATGTGCTTGGGTGTTCAAGGAACAGAAAAGGGCCAATGCAGCTATATCAGAGTGAAAGAGAAGACACATCACAAAAGATGAAGGGTGCATAAAGAAAAACTATTTAGAAAGTGGTTGCAGTTGACCAGGACAGAGGTGATGGGCTTGGAGCAGGCTGGTAAATGTGGATGGTAGAATAATAGACCCACAAAGATATCACATCCTAATCATAGGAACCTGTGACTACGTCACCTTCTGTGGCAAAAGTAATTTTGGTTAAAGGCCTTGAGCTGGGAAGATGATCCTGGATTATCTAGATGGGCCTGATCTAAATCACATGGGTCCTTAAAAACAGAGACCCTTTCCCAGCTGTGGTCTGAGGGAAATGGGACAATGAAAGCATGGTCGGAAAAATACAACGCTGCTGGTGCTGGAGATGGAAGAAGGGGCTAAGAGCCAAGGGACCCGCCCAGCCTCTAAGAGCTGCAGAGGGCAAAGGGAAAGATTCTCCCCAAAGCCTCCAGAAAAGAATGCAGCCTTGCCAGCTCCATGACTTTAGCCTAAAACCCATATCAGCCTTCTGACCTCCTGTGAGAGAATACATGTATGTTGTTTTAAGCCACTGAGGACCTGAGAACTGATTACAGCAGCAATCGAAAATTACATAGGAAGGAGGAAGGTAGAAATATCACTCTGGCTGCAGTGCAGAGAACTTCCTATGGAAGCAAAAAGGTAAACCTGAAGGCAAGGAAATAGCAGCAAGCGACTGTGTTTTCTGTGTCCCGGGTTCAGCGCTTGCATTTAGCCCTTATTTTAAAAGAATTACACGCGTGCGCGTTTACTTATGCCAATTATAAAAAGAGAAATTTTCCACCAGCTGTACACATGTAGAAGAATGAAACATGCTTATCAAAGTATGGGAATAGAGGGCTGAGCAGTCTGGTGAAATTCCAACATAAAAAAGAGGCTCTGCAGGCTGACTGAAGAGAAAGTGATTATAGGAAAAGTCACTATACTTAGGATTGCATCAAAATCAACTTTAATAAAAGTCACTGGCGACGATTTCTGCTTAGGCAGAAATCTCAAATCACTTCCCAGGGAAGGACCGTCAGTGTTTTTTGCAGAGCACTCTTCTGGGGGTGGCATGGGCAAGACATGTGAAGTAGGCATCCATCACTAGAGCGAGGCTGTCATCCACAAAAACTCCTTTGCTCAACTGGGAAGATTGTCAAGACCACCCCTTGAGTCCCGGCCTCCTACACTCACGTTTCCAGAGCCCTGAGGTCACTCTTATTAATCTGAGTGAGATCAGTCAATATTCTTCATGCCCACATGGATGAAAGTCAAGGCATAACAGTCACTGAGCCTAACGTGTCTCTACAGATTTGCAACATCTGGCCTACATCTGGGCCCCCTCAGGAGGATATTGCTGATCACCAGAATTCTTTTCTTCTTCTTGGAGCAGCCTTCCCCAGCCCATAAATTTCCAGCATCTTCGGTTCTTACTTATCTGCTGTGGAAACAGATTCCTTCTTCTGTGGAAGTGAGATATGGAGGAGATTCAGTGAAAAGTTCTTCCTCATTTTCATATAGGACATAATGGATATAACCTACGCAGTAGAAGACAGCCACAAAGAATTCACCAGTGCCTATTTTTAGAGAAAGCCAAGATCACAGAGAGCAACGACTGCTACCAATTTTGTGCCAAGCGCTGTGTAACACATTCTACCTATGGTACAGTATCTATCCTAACAGCACCACTTGGAAGCAGTTATTACCTTCCCCACTTAAGAGAGAGGAATTAAGACTTGAACTGCATAGACAACTTGCTAAAGTTCTCACAGCTAATATGTAACAGAGTCAGGATTTGACTCCACTAGGCTAAAACACTCGAACAGACAATGACAAGAACGCCTCAGGCCCTTGGCATCTCTTTTTCTTCTAGTCAAACACTTAAATGTAAGGTTGAACCATATACAGCCTCTAATGGAACTCAGATGCCCTACATGACAATGACAGCCTCCAGCGGACTCATCTAGAAAAGTATTCAGTGTATATTTGCTACCTGGAGCAACGAGTTACAATAAGAGCCAAGTTGTCTAGAAACAAAGAACCCAGATTTGGTTAGAGAGGTTCACTTTTAATGGCACTGGGACATTTGTATGTCTATCAGCCTGGCTGTTTCCTCTCATTTACCCACATCTGCTGTGAGCCCAACCTTTTGGTCTGTGTAGCTGGTGATTCATCCCATTTAAGTTACCTCTGGTGATGGAAGTCCACCCAGATCCCTATCAGGAATCTAAGCACTCATTCTATTGGCAGCACAGGTAGCGCAGCAGATAAGAAGGAGTGATAGACTTGGGTTCAAATCCTGTACCATTAACTAGCCACACACCCCTCAGTGACACATAGCTTCCCACACCTCAGTTTTCCCATTGGTGAGATAAGCACAGCATAACTTCACAGGGTTGTAACAGGACAGTGAGGTAATGTGTGTAAATCTCTTAGCACAGTGGCACATAGTAAGCAGTCAACAAATGTTAGCTATTAGTGCTATTACCACATAGCTCAGGACAGGAGAGGCAATTAAAACCAAGGACAAATACTGCAGACCAAAGCAATGAGCCCTTCACTTACTATAAACCTCCAGAGAGATCTTAGTAATGTGTGTGCCTTGGCACCAAGCTGAAGCTGGGCAACCCAGAGAGGAAAGCCCATCGTCAGCACATCTGAAATGTTTCCCTATGTTCCCCTGGGGTCTACCCCAATTGGCCATGGCCTGTCACACTAGGCTCCTCTCCTGCCCGTTACTCCTTTAAAGTGATCCCCCCATTGGGACCATACAGAGAGATGCTCCATGAAGATGATTCACTGGGATAAGAAAATAGTAGGACTTCTATATATTTTATGGTCCTATAAACTTATGTTTGATATATTTAGAAATAGTCTATTATGTTCACATTTGTCTTGAATCTAAAAATACACATAGGATACATGCTCGATTTTTTAAAAACCTAATTGGAAGTGAAATCTGAAAAAATTAGCGGATTAGGATTCTGTCCAGTTCTTAAAGGGATACAAAGTTATAAGCACACGTGTCTTGCAACGCTGTGTAGGTAAATGAATGCAGAGGCTGAAAGGAGGGGTGGGGAAAGTGGAAAACTAGAGAGTTCATGTCTGGTCTCCAGGTGTTCAGAATCAAACACAGTTTGAACAGCTGTAATTATTTTTTTATAACATTGGCCGAGCAAGTCAAGGTGGCAGACATCATTAGGCCCACAAGGGCCAGGGGGATAAGCTCCACCTCAGTGCGATCAGCTCATTGCTCTCTGGTCCTTACTGGTCCTTTAGAAGTCTGCACAGAACCCGAACCCACATTACTGAGGCAGCTTGGGTAGACACTGAAGTGGGAGCCACGATACCAGTATTAAAATCCTGGCTTTGCTCTTTACTCAAGGCATATCACTGGGTAAATCCTTTAGTTCTGAGATTCAGTTTCCTCATCTCCTTATGGAATAACCAAACATACTTCAAAGGGTTGCTGTGAACTCTGAGATGGTGTATGAGGTCAGAAAATTAAGTTCACAAACTCATCCTAGAAAAAGTGCTCCATACCTCATTGCTGAATATCATTAGAGTCACTTTCGAAGTACTCCACTTGGGAAGCTGTGCACCGACGCCAGTGCCTAGTCCACCCTTCAAAGCAATTTTGGAACTTTATTTCTGGAATGGCCATCAGAACTGTTGTCATATTACCCTTGATGTCATGAATGTCATCCAAATGTCTTCCTTTCAAAATCTCCTTTATCTTCGGGTAAAGAAAGAAGCCATTGGGGGCCAGATCAGGTTAGTATGGAGAGTGTTCCAATACAGTTATTTGTTTACTGGCTAAAAACTCCCTCACAGACAGTGCTGTGTGAGCTGGTGCCGTGTCGTGATGCAAGAGCCATGAATTGTTGGTGAAAAGTTCAGGTTGTTTAACTTTTTCACGCAGCCTTTTCAGCACTTCCAAATAGTAAATTTGGTTAACTGTTTATCTAGTTGGTACAAATTCATCATGAATAATTCCTCTGATATCAAAAAAGTTAGCAACATCATTGGAACATATTCGCAAACCTAATTGTCAGACCTTGTATGTCCAAATGTTTCAGTGACTTCAGTGATAGTCGACTCTAAATCACCCATCTCTATGGCAGCTTAGCAGACAGTAGTGATGATTTATGGGCGAACACTTGTTGATTGTCTGCTATGTGGAAGGGGAAAGAGAACTTTTCTGTGTCATCCTGGATGGAAAATCCAATCTAAGGAAGAATTTTTGGAACAGAATGAAAACTTTGCTCTGCCTTGTCAAATACTGGCTTCCCCATCACAGACACGTTCAAGGGGAGAGTATGTGTCTAGAGATTCTGTAAAGCAGACTCATTCTGCGTGAGAAGTTTGGAGCAGACAACTTTTATGTTACTTAAAACACTAAAATGTTCTCATTTTAAGTCAACTAAAATAAGAACCAGCTAAAGAGTAACATGATTGCCAACAATTTTAGGCCCTCTGGCAAGTCAAGGGGAAGAAGACAGCTACTTGGGTACAGAACTACCTTTTGATTTCTTTCAAATCATATAGCTCCCTAATTCATCCGTACTAGACCTGCACCTGCCTCCCCACCCCTTAAATCCCTGTCACCTAGAATAACTTGTTCAACAATTCACTTAGCCTGGTGTCCAAGACCAATTGACTTATCCCTGCTTATAGTGATGTAGTTCTGGAAAGATGCTGAAGAGGAATAAATCATATCAGGATTAAAACTAAAAGCAATGTGTTCACCAATATTTTACCTCTAGCCCAGACCTTGCCTTTGAGGACCAGCTCTAATATAGACAACCTATAACTTACCATCGAACTGTAACACTTGCTAAAATAAACATCATTTTCCCTCACCCCCCGCCTCCTAGCATTGCTGGTCTCAGTCAATGGCACCACCATCCATCCATTTTTCTCACTCAGAAACCTGGAGTCATCCTTGAGTCCACTTCCTCCCTCCCTCCCCATTGCCTGTCATTTTCACATTCTAAGCACTTCTCGAATATCTATACTTTTTTCCCTTCACTTTCACCACTCATTACTTAAGAACAAGCTTCCATTATCTGTTGCCTGGACTACTGCAGGAGCCCCAATGATTGTCCTCATTCATTCTTGCCCTCCTCCCATCCTCCCATTGTTCCCTACATGGACGTCCCACAATTAATTCATGAACTTGTTGCAACAATGTTGCTAAACTTTATATATATATATATATATATATATATATATATATATCAGAGGGATTATTCATTATGAATTTGTACCAACTGGACAAACAGTTAACCAAGTTTACTATTTGGAAGTGATGAAAAGGCTGCATGAAAGTTAGATGACCTGAACTTTTCACCAACAATTCATGGCTCTTGCATCACGACAGTGCACCAGCTCACACAGCACTGTCTGTGAGGGAGTTTTTAGACAGTAAACAAACAACTGTATTGGAACACCTTCCCTACTCACCTGATCTGGACCCCAATGACTTCTTTCTTTACCTGAAGACACAGGAAATATTGAAAGGAAGACATTTTGATGACATTCAGGACATCAAGGGTAATACAACAACAGCTCTGATGACTATTCCAGAAAAAGAGTTCCAAAATTGCTTTGAAGGATGGACTAGGCACTGGTGTCAGTGCATAGCTTCTTAAGAGGAATAATTTGAAGGTGACAGTGATATTCAGCAATGAGGTATGTAGCACTTTTTCTAGGACGAGTTCATGAACTCAATTGTCTGACCTCATATGTTCATGCTTTCATTCATTAGGTTTTAATCATCCTTCAGATCATTGCTTAAGCATTGTTTCCTCAAGGAAGCCTTCTGTTACCTCTCTGACCAGCTCAAATTTGCTTATTTTAGGCTCTTAAAGGAACACGTAGCACTTGTCACAGATGAAGTTGTATATTTGTGTGGGATTATTTTCATTACTATGTATTTCCCCCAGTAAACTATAAAATCCATGAGTGCCAAAAAGTGGCATTTTTGCTTACCACTGGGTCCTAGCATGTTGCACCATGCCTGGAACAGAGCAGGGCCTCAATAAATATTTGGTTAATAACTAAAGAAGTCAATAATGATGAATGAAAGTGATGGTGAATGTTGTACATTCTTGTACACGTGACTTCATCTTGCCTGTCCTGATTTTAACTCTGTGAAAGCTGGAGTCAGAGGTAGCAGATAAGGAATCAGCAAGAGAAAGTGTCACAAGTCAATGTCTCCATTTCTTTGGTTCCAGAACGCAAAAATTTTTCCATTATAATTAAGATAAAAGATCCCCAAAGAAAGTTGTTTGAATGCTGAGCTCACAAATACATGCTTCCCCCCCTCCCCATAAAAAGAACAAACAGATGCTATCTGCAAGGCCCACTGCACATGTGCATGGATAAAGCAGCAACACTTGCAGTGTCCTGGGCCGGAAGTGATTTGCCTATTTCCTCTCCGACATGCACATTCTCACACATTCTTTCCAAACAGCACTGAAATGGCCACATACAGTGACGGGAGGTTGTGGCTTTGGATGTATTCTTCAAGTTCACCTTCAGTCCCTGTGCTTGAGAAACGTTCATGTTCAAAAAGCTGGCTGGAGGGCTTGTTCTCTCCCTGGTCCCCTCCCTTTCTGAGGCATTCACATTTGAGTGTTGTCAAGTTATCACGCATTAACTAATCAAAACGAAGGCAATATGCAAAATGGCTAACAGTTTTATGCCAAGTATGAAAACTGCCTGAAGGACGTGGTGGCACCAGTCACTCAAAAGACTCAACTTCTTTCTGAAAAAAATAGAACTTTGATATGCTTACCATATTTCCTACTCAACATGAAAAAAAGATCTCAAAATCTTTTTATTTTATTTTAAGTATTTAAAGGTTACCTGGTAAGGTGCAAGATGAACAAACTGAGACATATAAAGTACTTTTTAAAATAACACAGTAGCTGAAATAAATGGAAAATGATTTTTTTTTTTTTTAATTCCCATTAGAGACAATGCAAGAAAAGAGGTGGGAATGGGAATTATTTGCTCTGGGAGCCATGACCACAGAGCAGTTTAATCTAATTTGCATATGAGACTGGAAGTTCCTGGAACTGAATTCTCATGTGGCCCCTATACTCCCACCCCTATTTCCACCACTGACTACATGCTGCTTTTTATGGTAACTGGACATTCAGCTTAGTAAACACAGCAAAGTTCAGCTAATCACTGAAAAAAAAAAAAAAATGGGACAAGTATACAACTCTAAAATGGTGACATTTTCAATAACCTTTGGTAGTTACTGAAACAAACAAGGGAATACTGTATCTACTGACAGTTAAGCCAGAAATGAAGAAAACTTAACGTTTCCGACTCAATCTATTTTCTCCTTTCAAACTTCAGACAACTTCACCCTACCACACCCAGCTACTTGTCATTTGTTCCAAAGAGTGACACCAACTGATGAAAGATGACATTCTTGCAACCTTTTCCTTCAAAGGACTCATGGTGAGATGGCACTTCTCCAGTTGACTATACACTTAATCATCTGTGTCCATCTTTCTGTCCCCGGAGAGACAAGTTCCAAGGGGAAATCATCAAACCTTGGGAATTGAAAGCAGGGATGTGCAGACCAGCCCAGGCTGCTGGTTACCCCCTTGGGAGTTGAGTCACTGACCTGGCCAGATCATTTAATCGCTTGGAAAATGGTTAGAATGAACAGGACATGTAGTGATTAGTAATTCAGACTAGTCTCAGAGCTTCGTGTTTTTCACTATTCGACGCCAACTGCAGCCTTTCTCTCAGAGTCAACAGGAAGTGAGCGTGGCCAGCCAAATTTGACACCACTTGACGTAACCAAGGATCGACTTCAGCCCTTATTTCTCCACCCAGCAACACAGAGATGTTGAAAGTGACTCCTTCTAATTAAACATATCAAGTACCAGTAGCCAAATAAAGAATTGAAGAAAAGCCGCTTTGATAACTCAGATTTAACCCTTTCTTCTTACTTGGCTCTCATGTAATACAAGAGTAAATTTAAGGAAAAAAGAATGAAATCTCAGATAAAGATCTGAAGATGGCAAGAGGAAGAAGAAATAGTATTCATTAAATAAGCTACTCCCCAAACCGATCAAGAAAAGATTGTAATTGAGACCAACACGAAATCTACTGATTGTTTTTTCATCATGCTGCATTTGTGGAATATCCTAAACTGGGCACAGTAAGACACAGCCACGTCGTCAAAAGTGAAACAAATAGACTTTTAGGAAACATTGCCTATTTCTGGTTACAATTACTTTTGCAATGATTGATTCATGTACAGCTATTTCCAACTACAGTTGTGGTACTAGCAATCAGTTTTCAAATTTGATCGTTTCACACAGAGTGTTTGGCAAGGGAAAGTAACGTGTGTATGTTGTTGCACTCACACCTATTTTTTTCTCTACTTTCTGTTTTTTCTTCCTATCCGTCCCATACCTAGTCCCCAGATTACTTTTCTTAAAATATCACCGCTGTGCATTTATTCAATTGAAATTGGCTGGACCCTGACTACATGTCAGTGGTCACTCAGCTAAGCACAGAGAAGAAAAAAATAACATGATGGTCTTGTCCCTGACAAGTTTACTGTCAGTGACACTTTTCTAGTCAACTTTTCTGGTTCTCTCGGGGACTAAGGTCCAGATCAAACTTGAACCTGATATTCCTCGACTTCGAAATTTCAGCCCTTACTAGAATTATTTTGTTCCAAAGTGCCTACTGTCAAGCTCACACGTCTGCCTCTCCATCTTGCAGGCTAAAATGCCTCTTCCTTTGCATATCCACACTCTCGGAGAACCTAGCCCACTTACCTTTAACAAATCCATTTCTAATCTCTCAGACTTTTCCCCATCCTAAATTTCAATAGCCCAGATTATCATCATCATTTTTTCAGCCTGACACTATCCCACATACCCTGTCCCAACCAAAATTCAAGTATACATACATACACATTTACATAGCTGTGTGTTCAAGAAAAGAGAGCTGGACTTGGGACATTCATTCTATAATGAAACCTGGGGCAAAAGCTCCATTAATATAATGAAGCTGGGATTATTATTTCACCAAAAAGGGGGAGGGGGGTCCAAGCCATGTTATTAGGAGGAATATAAATTTCTCATGTAACCCAGATAGGATGATGACATTTAGAAGAAAATTAATTCTTATCATCAAAAGCATTGTTTATTTCAGATTCTTTAATGAGGAAACAGTAGCTCCCTGAAATGGAAGACTCCCCATGTCCCTCTGCAAGGCTCCAGAATTTCTCCTTTCTGTTCAATTACGCTGACCCTCCACAACTTACACCCCCATCTCACCCCAAGGAGACACCCAACATTAGCACCTCCTTCTTTCTTAGAGTCAACAAGGATTGAGTGAAAGGCACAGGCCACGAGAATTTACTTTGCTGTAGGGACAGTGGAGAATCCTAAGGACGGGGGACATCAAAATGTGGAAGACTCTAAGAGGAGAGGCCCCCCAGAGTGAAGGAAGGGGAGAGTAGGAGCTTGGAAAGCGTCCATGAGGAAAACCCTTGGAAGACCTAGGCAGTGTGGCCCCATCTCTTCATGTGGCACAAGGATTAAGTCGGTTGACTACTGACCAAGCTCCTTATTCTCCCCTCTCCTCCTCACAATTTATGACTCTGAGGCAGTTAGTTACCCAAACTCTTCAGTAAAAAACAAAACAAAACAAACAAAAAGACCAGCAATGATAAGTGTGGAATGAACCACCAGGGGTTATCCCAGTACATCACTGCTCATTATAAACGACTGGGAAAGACATCCCTGACAGTGAATAGGAGTCTAGGAACGGTAAAGCCGAAGGCCACCCTGCTCCCAGCCCCACTTCCAGCTTCCACTATCCTCAGCAGACATCCTGAGGTCCCAGGCACAGCCAGGTTCTAACAGTGGAGCAGCAAAACCTCCCTGTTGATCTGGAACACTTAGGGCATTAGAAAGAAACCTTCCTTTGACCACCTTCTTGCTGTGTCTCTCCATCTGACCACTGACATTTCCATCACAATTTAAACACTGTTTCATCTGCTGAATCATCTTCAGCCTTATGAATAATTGTGTCAAAATAGTTTCCTAAAATATGTTCTGAGTAAGTGTCACTTTGGGAGAAAGTGCTCATGAACAGCTACTCCATCCCCGCTGCATTTCCCCCTACGGGTCACACAGAAGGCCAGCCTGGCTTTGCAATAATTTTGATTTCTTCTTTCTAGGTTCCCCACAACTTTGAAGCCAACTGCCATCCATCTTGGTACACAAGTATGTTGCACATAAATTGTTACAGCCTATAGTCATTTAATATATGTGCCAGGATTCATTATGTCCTTATTCACTTTCTTTATCCTTAAAGAGAAAAAAAACCAAAAACCGAAACACTGCATTCTCACAACCATACAGCTGTAAGGATTAAATGAGTTAGTATGACCTTACGTGTTTAGACCAGGCATCGGAACACTTTACTGTAAAGGACCAGATAGAAATATTCAAAGCTTTGCAGGTCATGCAATTGCTGTCTCAACTACTCACCTCTGTCATTATAGAGCAAACTCAGCCAGAGACAAATGAGCATGGCTGTGTGCCAATAAAACTTTATTTACAAAAACTGGTAGTAAGCTGCATTTGGCCCACAGGCGGTGGTTGGGTGGCCCCTTGCTTACAGGATAAGTGTTCAATACATTTGTTATGATTACATTTATTATCCTAATCAATATTGACAGTTCTTCATTTCCACATTTTTGTCTCTTTCTTAGTAACATCTTAATTTACCTGTTGTCTCTGTGGGGCCACTGATGAAGAGAGTAGGAAGATTTTTATCTTGCTTGTACGTGCATGTCATCTAGTGGTAGAAAAGTGTAATTGCAATGCTTTTTTTAATGTCCCTGGCCTTGTTCAAAGCCAATCCTTGGTGAGGGCTCAGACAGCTCTGTCTGCCCACAGTGGGCATCTGCCACTGGACTACAAAGACCACTTCAATCCACCTGGTTTCAATGAACTTTCTAACAGGACTTCGATGATGAGGGTTCTCATAACTCAGGATTTTGTGTAGGCAACCAAAAGTGCTCACTACGGGGGGTGGGGGGCGGGGGGGGCAGAAATGAACCTATTTTTTAAAAAACTATTATTTATTAACCAATTACCTGTATTCTATGTGTGTGTGTGTGTTTAGTAATACTAACAAATGCTTCAGAGAAAAAAGAGAGTATCCGTATGTGTTTATCATAAATTTAGCCTTCGCTAAATTATTGAATGAAGCCTTAGCATAAGGTAGAGGCAACTCTTGGAGTCCAGGCCATAGTTTTCTCTTTAGATTCTTGGTCTGTGCTGTCTATGGACCACCTTCTCAGCCTCACACTTATTTACACTCCACGCCGATGCACACTACGTCTCCCACTGCCTCATAGCATTGCCAAATAACAGGAGAATTCTCAGTCTCTCTTTCTGCAACTGCGCACAGGTTAAGAACTTAAATAGACAGTCTTCATACACTACCGTTCTAGAATGCTGGCTCTTTTCGTGTTTTCTGCAGAGACCTCGTCCGTCAGCACTTCCTTTGATCTATAGATGCCCTGAAGATGATTTTTTTTTTTTAATGAACACACCATATTTATTTATTTTCTTTTTAAGGAGGGTGCAACTCACAGTGGCCCATGAGTGGATCAAACCAGCAACCTTGGTGCTACCAGCACGACGCTCTAACCAACTGAGCTAACCAGGTACCCCCTGAAGGTGATTTTTAACTGTCTGTTATATGGAATGAGGAGATCAGGAGATAAATTTTTTTAATTTTTTTTTTCAGTTACAGTTGACATTCAATATTATTTTGTTTTCGTTTCAGGGGTACAGCGTAGTGGTTAGACATTTATATAATTTACGACATGATCCCCCTGATTAGTCTAGTACCCACCTGGCACTATACATAATTATTACAGTATTATTGACTGTATTCTCAATGCTGTACCTTACATCCCCATGACAATTTTGTAACTACCAATTTGTACTTCTTAAACCCTTCCCCTTTTTCAGCCAGCTCCCCAACTCTCCTCCCATCTGGCAGCCATCCGTTTGTTCTCTGTATCTATGGGTCTGTTTCTGTTTGGTTTGTTCAGTTTTTGTTGTTGTTGTTGTTCTTTAGATTCCACACATAAGTGAGATCATATGGTAGTTGTCTTTCTCAGTCTGACTTATTTCAGTTAACATAATACTGTGTTTCCCCGAAAATAAGACCTAGCCGGACAATCAGTCCTAATGCATCTTTTGGAGCAAAAATTAATTTAAGACCGGTCTTATTTTACTATAATATAAAACCAGGTCTTATATAATATAATATAATATGATATAGTATAATATAATGTAAAGTAATATAATACAATATAATATAATATAATATAATATAATATAATATAATATAATATAATATAATATAATATAATACTGGGTCTTATATTAATTTTTGCTGCAAAAGATGCATTAGAGCTGATTGTCCGGCTAGGTCTTATTTTCGGGGAAACGGTACCTACATCCATGGACCTACATCCATGTTGTTCAAATGGTAAGATTTCATTCTTTTTTATGGCAGAGTAATACTCCATTGTATATATGCACTTCACCTTCTTTACCCAATCATCTATTGATGGGCACTTGGGTTGCTTCCATATTTTGGCTACTGTTAATAGTGCTGTAGTGAACATAGGGGTGCATATAGCTTTTTGAATTAGTGTTTTGGATTTTTTTTTTCAGGTAAATACCCAGAAATGGAATTGCTAGGTCATCAGGTAGTTCTATTTTGAATTTTTTGAGGAACTTCCAAACTGTTTTCCATAGTGGCTGCACCAATTTGCAATCCCACCAACAATGTACGAGGGCTCCCTTTTCTCCACATTCTTGCCAACACTTGTTATTTGTTGATTTATTGATCAACATCCTGATCAACATCCTCTCAATTTTATTGAAGGCCATCCTGACAGGTGTGAGCTGATATCTCGTGGTTTTAATTTGCATTTCTCTGATGATTAGTGATATTGAGCATCTTTTCATATATGGACTAGCCATCTATCTGTACGCCTGCCTTGGAGAAAAGTCTATTCGGGTCCTCTGCCCATTATTTAATTGGATTGTTTATTTTTTGGTAAGTTATATGAGTTCTTTATAAATTTTGGATATTAACCCTTTATCAGATGTATCATTGGTAAATATCTTCTCTCATTCATCAGGTTGCCTTTTCGTTTTGTTGATGGTTTCCTTTGCTGTGCAAAAACATTTTGTTTGAAGAAGTCCCATTTATTTATTTTTTCTTTTGTTTCCTTTCCTGAAGAGATACATCAGAAAAACATATCACTAAGAGCAATGTCAGAGAGCTTACTGCCTATATTTCCTTTTAGGAGTTTTATGGTTTCAGTTCTTATATTTAAGTCTTTAGTCCATTTTGAGTTTATTCTTGTATATGGTTTAAGAAGGTGGGCTAGTCTCTTTTCTTTTCTTTTTTTCTTTTTTCTTTTTTTTTTTTTTTTTTTGCATGTATCTGTCCGGCTTTCCCAACACCATTGATTGAATAGACTGTCTTTACCTCACAGTACGTTTTTGCCTCCTTAGAGGAGACAAATTTTTTAAACGCCATTTTTAAATAGTGAGGAAAAAATCTTCCATCTGTATATTTCCTTGCTGTGTCGCCCTCACTAAATAGAAGTAATTTATGGACATTCTTGGGGTTACTTTATAAAAATAACTCCGACCTATTACAATCTGATTTTTTTCTCTCCCCTGGAATCAGTTACATTCATACCCCACCAGCAAGCTTCTATCTGATCAGTGGGTATGAGGAAGGGCTGAAGTTTTGGGGTGATTTGTCAGTTTTATCAGAAGTAGCCTCTTGCTTCTACAACCAACCTCACCCCAGATAGCTCCGTTCCTTCCCCTTCTTCCTGAGATTCATAAGAATTTAAGGTTTCTCAAGCACCCTGCTACCACTGTCACCATCACCATCACCACCACTTGACTGCCATAGAAGCGGGCTGGCCTGCGACCTGATTCCCCACCTCTTGCTGGTAACCCGGCTTCCTGAGCATCTGGGTCCCTTTCCTTCATTCCAACTGCCTTGACGTAGAAGGAACTCTGTTCTGCTTTTGAGGAAAGTCTATATTTCCAAACAAATGAAACAAAAAAATCTCTATTTTGTTTCCCCCAAATCATGAAGCTGACCAGAAAAACTAAACTGAATTGGCCACAGAACTTTTTGGACTCTCTTTGTGATTTTTGGCCACTTGCTTTTTCCAGTAGTTTACAGTGACATGTCAGATTTTCCACAGTGGTCATGTAACATACCCATTCCTCCTTACTCCTACCTTGGGACTCGTCCAGCTAAATATGAGGACGCTCTTGGGATTATGTATAAAGAGAGTTCCGGGCATTAAAATAACCCAGACAAAGCTCTTACAAGACCATAATTCTGCCCCTGGCTATGACAGAAATTAGCTGAGTGATCACTGCACATCAATTTCCTCATAAATTGGGAGGTTGGCCTCAATGTGCAGTCAAGTCCCTCTCAGTTCAAATACTCTATCATTCTACATGTATCGTAGATTACTTTTTAAACAGGCTACCTTGGTTCTAATTACTACCCATTGGTCCTCATTTTAGGTAAAGTTGCCAAAAAAAGAACTTGGTGATGCCTGGTCATCAACCTTCCACGCTCTGTTACCAGTATCTAAGTTTAAAGGTTTTACTGTCATAATTGGGGTTGGGGTAAATTCCTCACTTTGGGCATTGTTTAGCATCTCTTGCAGACATGCCCTTGCCACTGAAGAGTCATCTGACATAGATTTGAAACTGTGCAGGTATAAACGCTGGACCTGATTCCTGACGAAGTCGTCTTCCCTCCCATATAAACCCCTCAGCGTTGCGTGGACGTAGCATGTTCCTCACTACCTTCCATCTTAGAAAGGATTTTCTGGAGTCTATGTACGTTTCCTTCAATTTCAGAATTTCTGTTTCCAAGTTCTACCTCTACAAGGAGGTATGTTTGAATGTTTATTTGCGACATATATCTTGCTTACGGCAGCAGAAGCATCAAAGATACCACAATTAAAATTGGATTTTTACAGGAAAACAGAATTTAGGGTCTTAATTAATTTCTGACATCAGATGCACTCCCTTAGACAACTAGCTACGCAGAAATGACTCTGTTCTCTTCTATCATAATTTACCCCTTAGTTATTATTAAGGACATATGTACAGAAACAGGATCTGTGCCTTGTCAGACTTCTTCCATGCCAGACACTCATACCCTGATTGATGTTATAATCCTCCCTTTTTCACATCACAATTGATTTCTGTGTAAATGAGGATGCTCTCCCAGGAACATATTGTGACTTTAGGTGGATCAAGAACAGGCATCAGAAGCAGATGAACTCTCAGCAAGCCAAAATTGGGACCTCACCACAAATGTCCTTAATAAAACTCAAAGGAAAAAAATAAGTAAACATGAAGAAAGAGAAATGAAAAGACTAGAATGAAAAATAAGGTAAAATTAAAAGAGATTTGGAACCAAGTTTTCTAAGAGATGATAGCTATGTTATAGGATGTACATACATTTTCTGAATTTGCATTCTCAAAATCCAATTAATAAGGAGGATCCTTGTAGCCTCAGCCTAAATTTTGAAGTTTACTCTTCTGCTTTGCCTGTAAACACAACCTGTGTTCCAACAAACCAATTATTTTGCTACTTTTTCTTCCTAAATATATTTCGTACCATTACTTACATTAATCTCAGCACCTGGAATGCTAGCCAACTCTTAGCCATAAGGAAATTCTGTGCATTCTTCAAGGTCTTTCTCAGCAATCACCCTCTTCGCCATGTCTTAAAATGTAAAAGTAGAATGATGAGCAAGTCGAGGAGAGAACGGATTAGATGTTGCAGATAACTTGAGCCTGGTAATTTTTGTGTTGGTTTTAATTTTGGAGACAGAGACACAGAGGACGGCAGAATGGACATATCCATCAATAAAAGAAACTTTGTGAGCCCCGCAGAGGAGTTTCCAAAACTGTGTTGCTCCTTTATGGTGATTTAGTTGACTACTTCCTAAAACACATGTTATGTTGTATGTCCAAAAATCATGCACTTCTCATAATTCAGCCCATGAGTATGTACTTGGGAAGTAGGCCAGGTACGGTGCGAATCACAAATAAACACAAATAAAAATTAAAGAAAACTACAAAGAGAAGATTCAGTATCACAATTGGGAGAGCTACATTCTATTTACACTTTCTATGTTCAGGCAGTTTGCTAAATACTTTACACAATACCTAATAGACTGAGTTGTGGTTAAAAAAAAAAAAAAAAAGTCCTGTCATGTGAGCATCAGTAGTTTTCATTCTTACAGTTAAGGAAGGGGGATTAGAAACTTCTCTAAGGTTTCCTAGTGAGTGTGAAACCCCAGGTCAATCCAGTTCTAGAGCCTAAATTTGTAGCTTCTCCACAAAGGTTTCTCCATCGCTTCCCAAAAGCAGGCCACCTATTTTCTCATCCCACCCCGAGTGCTTTCTCAACCATCGCACACCCAAATGAAGCTGCAAATTTATCTGGAAGTCAGTCATGAGGCAAGAATGATTTAGAAACACTGGTCCAACAGATAAAGCTCTAAAGACAGTTGGGAGCTCTCAAGTTCCTTCCCTTTCTCCTCCCTCTGTTTCCTGTGTACCTTCAGCCAAACATTCAATTCTCCACCTTCAAAAACGCTCATATTCCTCCTGCTGCCTGAAATCCTTCATCAAGAACGGCTACTTTTCTATACTTCCTCTGTGAGCCTTTCCACCTTGCCAGGCGCAATTCCTTCTTCTGAATTCATCTGAAACAGCCTTTTCTCCATTCCTCTTCCAGCTTTAGAGGTTCGTGATAGTTTAACTTGTTCACATTTCATGTCTCCCACTAACCTGGAGCTCTTCAAAAGTTAAGTGCCCTGTCTTATTTATCTCAGTTTATTGACGCTTAATAACAAGCACTGAATAAATAAACACATTAAAAGATGGATGTTTTACATACATATAAACATACCTGTTCAGAGCTCTAGAGTGTCAGAAAAAGTTTGATATCTGAATCCAATGCATAATTTTTAGAAACTTGTAATCTGTGTTTAACAGGATTTTTTAAAAACATGCCTCCGAAAACTGGGATAAATTCAAGTATCTTTGCCCTCCGATTTGGGGACCATGGATCTCACCACTCTCGTGGAAGATACACTCAGAAATGAAGGGTAGGGAGGCAGTTGTATAAATAGTTCCTGAATTGAATTGCGTGTAATTGAACTGAATTAACTGAAAGGCAGTCTCAGCTCCCACTGATTGAGATCGTGGAGCTATCTGGGTGTAGAGTGGACCCAGAGGACAGCAAAGAGCTGTCCGTGATCAAGAACTCTGGGTCAGGACTTCTCAACCCTGGCTGCACCTTACAATCAATTGGGGAGCTCTTAAAATTTTTGGAGGCATTCTTCCCACCCTTAGGGCATATAATTTAATAGGACAGAAGTGGGGCCTTGGCATTGGTGCCTTTTAAAGTTCCCTAGATGTTTCTAATGTGCAACCAGCCATGAGGTGATTCCTCCGGAGAAAAGGTTACTCTGCCATATCTGTGCATTTCGGGGGCTGGGGGGCCAAAAATACAAATTTGGTCTCTGGTGCTGAGTCCGCATGCATCTCATTTCAGACTCTGTGGGCCAAGATTTTACACCTTCCCACAATCAGCACAACAGGAAAATTGGCCTGTAGCCTATACCTCCAGAACTTGTGTGATGGGGAAGGGGGCAAAGGGGTGTCACTTGCCTTTATAAAGCAAATCACATACACCCTGTGCTACACAACGGGGCAAAGAGAAAACTCAGCATTTTGACCAGGATTTGGTTCCTATCAAGCAGCTCGCTTCTACTTTTATTCTGTATGTGTGTATGGTTGACACCAGGTGAAGAGATCCAAAGAAAACACTTGAGAAATATTGTGATACACCCACAGCTGTGCCTCCACAGGAAAAAAACTGCCTGAGGCTTCCCCTTCTCTTTAGGGCTTCTTCAGCACTTTGTTTTCCTGTTTGGAAACAAATGGAACTGAAAAGTTTCAAGATGCTTTGCTACAATTACACAATATTTTCCCCCCTCCCACCCATCCACAGCCTGCAAAAACGCCATCCCCGAATCTTCCTGCCAGAGCTACTGACGATCCCCAGAAAGTCACCCTCCCCCTAAAGCTGCCATTTTGCAGAAAACTTGAAAAACACTTGGCTTCTCTGCTGAAGTGTTGTGTTTTTCTGCTGCATTTCCAAAAAAGCTCTTGGAGATTTCATGTTTGTATTTTCTCCTTTTCTGGCTTCATGCTCTCCTATGTAAATGAATAAAGCTCTTCCAGTAGGGAAGAAAGGTGCACGTGGAAACTTTGCTGATTTCATATGTATTTTGTTCCCATTTAAAGTAACTCTGCATATAGCAGCATTCTGTACTACTTAACAGAAATCCAGAACAATTTAAGAAACAGCCCTTTAAAAATTGATTCCAATAAAGGACAAAGCAAACAAAAACGGAGCCATACAAATTCATCTGAGAAATAAATATTACAGCCATATTGCTGAATTTTATGAAATTTTATTCATTTCAGTCTGTTGCCATTTGGTTATTCAATATGCAACATTTTCCCTGCTAAATCTTTTCTCATATAGATACTTCAGGTTTGACAAGTTCTCCCATTTTTTATGATTATGTTAATGCATTTACCTTTCAGTATTACCTGAAGCCCATACCATCTCTCCCTGATATAGAGAAGAAAAAAAAACATCAAGGGGTGGAAATCAGGAAAGTCTTGACCAAGGAGATTTCCTGTCAGTTCTGTCTTCTTCAGGGCCAAGATTAGGTGAAGAGAGTGAGGCAATAAAGAAGGACCATCCGGAGGTAAAAGTAAAAAAAAGAATACTGAAAGTGTCTTTATTCAAATTTTGATGTTTTGTTCATCATGCAGTGCTTTTATTGATTTTGATTTTTTTAAGATATGGCATAAAAATATTATTTGTCTTGATTACTGAGAGTTTAGGTGCCTCCTTAAATTTTGCACCTGAGTCTCAGTTTGGGTTCTCTTTGAAGGACTAGGAAGCAGTCACATGATGACACCACAGAGAGTTCCAGGTATGGATGTAATAAGATTTTTTACATTAGCGTATCAAGAGCCCCAATACCAGACATTCATGCATATTGGCAATAGATTTCGCCCAAGCAAGAAGGTTAGTATGATTGATTTATCAAGGATCTTGAGGCCCTGGAAAACTCTATATGAGTCTACAGGCTGTGGCTAGAGGTAAAGCAAGGTCACGTGACTTAGGAGGTGTCATCTGAACAAGACTAGAGCCTCAATCCAGACTCGCTGCAATCTCCTGCCTTGGAAAGCAAATCGTCATTCAATTCAACTCAACAAGACATTTGCTGAGCCCATGGGTCAGACACTACGATCCAACTACGAAGGAATCAGATCACCTCAATCGTGCGTCTACAGAGGTCACCACCTAGTGAAATATTCCAAAGAGGTTTCCAAAAAAGGTGTAAAGCAATGCTATCCGGGCAATAATACAAGTAGCAAAAGAAGAGCCTCAGCCCAGAGACAAGGGCTCCTCATCTTGACAAGACCGTCCCAGTGATGGCAGAGAAAAGAAGGAATGAGTACATATGGGACCCCTCTACTCACGCACAAACTAAAATTCGAAGACTCTGAAAGTGTGTGTGTGTGTGTGTGTGTGTGTGTGTGTGTGTGTGGCTAAGACCTCCTGCAAAGCACAACTTGAAAAACATACCTTGGAACGCCTGAGCTGTGCATGTACCGCCTGCCATCTCCACACCCCTGTCAGTGGGACATGTGCTTTGAGTTGTGTCAGCAGTAGTAATTATGGCTCACACTCAGCTATCTACACCCTCCAGTCTGGTTCCATTGGTGACCAAGGACACACATTTGTTAAACAGCTGGACAAGGACAAGGATGCCAAGACTTGTAATAAAAAAATAAAAAATAAGAAATACCTCTATTTAAAGCTAAAGCATCTAAAAATCGAACCTTTGTTTTTGTGTGTATTATTAACAGTGTGACTGCTAATACCATCCCATCAGTTACTTCAGTGTAAAGACTTTGAAGCAGTTTATTTAAGACGCGTTGTCGGGGTCATAAATTGAAAGTCCTCGGAGAAAGATGGAAGACAGTATGGTTGAGGAAAGATCCTTTACCTAATTCCCACCTTTGAATGTGGAATAGTACGTTACCAGGATTCTATGGGTTTAGAAGAAAAGACTGTTCATTCATATGAACTAATTTAACCTACAAGTACAGCAGTCCCCCCGTTATACATGGGGAATGCAGTTTAAGGCCCTTAGTGGATACCTGAAACAGCAGACAGTACCAAATCCTACCTACATCTATGTCAATATACATATTTACTATGTTTTTCCTATGCATACATACCTATGATAAAGTTTAATTTATAAATTAGGCACAGTGAGAGATTAACAACAATATCTAATAATAAAATGGAGCAACTATAGCAATACACTGTGATAAACGTTAGGTGAATGTGGTCTCTCAAAATATTTCATTGTACTGTACTCACCCTTCTTCTTCTTGTGATGATGTGTGACGATAAGATGCCAAACCTATTCCTGAATGTGTGTAGCCACTCCTTACTTGCAACAAATGGCTTGGTGTCACTCATTTCAGGGGCTCCCTTGCTAAAGTCTTTATATGGTCTCACGCTTTCTGGCACAACCCGTTGCCATCAGTCAGAACATGCTTTCTGTTCACGTCTTCCAACAACAAATTTAATGCCCTTTTCACCTTAACTAAGCACTTATCACTCACTGTCTGCGTAACTTTTGCAGTTTGAGGTGCAACAGCAAAACCAGCACGAATTTCTTTTTCCTTCACAATTTCACCATAGAAGATTCATCCTTCCCAAACAGCTTTGCCACCTTGGCACACGTTTTTTTTGTTTTTTGTTTTCTTTCCTCATTAAGTCAATAACTTGCACCTTTTCATGCAAAGAAAGCAACTCACAGCTTCTCTTTGTTATATCCGAGTTGCCGGCATTACTACTATTGCACTTCGAGGTCATTATTAAGGAAAATAAGAGTTCCTTAAACACAAGCACTGTGATACCACATCAGTCGACCCTATAAACAAGCTCTCCCGGCTACTGAGAGACTAATGAGCATCTACAGCGTGGAGACGCTGGACCCATGGAGGACTCACGTCCTGGATGGGACGGAGCAGATATCGCCAGATTCCATCACTACTCAGAATGGCGCTCACCTTTAAATTTATGAATTGTTTATTTCTGGAATTTTCAATTTCATATTTTCAGACTGCAGTTGACCACCCATAATGGAAACTGCGGAAAGCAAAACCACGGATAAGGGGAGATGACTGTAAAGTAAAATGTCTCAGTCTGAATCTCTCTCCACAAACTGTATCTTCAGAAAGTAAAACCTGGGTCAGTTATTTCTTGAACTTTATAGACATTGAGGCAGACAGTCCTATGGGGGGAGGGGGGATCATTCATTCCCATTCCTGATGTTTTCTTCCAGGTGGAGGATGATTATTGGCTCATCTCTACCTCCTCACGCCCGCCCCTTTGACTGGTGAGTTTAGAATGAGCATGAAGGCCCCTATGATCTCCTCTTAAGAGCAAGCTGTCAGGTGGAAACACCTGTTCATTGCTCCTCTAGAGTGAAGTCAGTGCCCCAGGCTAGTTGAAAGGGTAAATCTGGCTCCTTCTGGGGTTCTCCATGGGGAAACCATAGAAACATGCTCCAATCTTCACACTCAGTTTCATTAGTAATAAAGCGAGATTTTGGTCTCCATTTCCCTTACTCCTTGGTCTTCTTTCTCATTTGGTTTAGGACTTGAGCATGGAAGAGGTTTGCTATTTATTGCCTCATGTCCCTGTGCCCCAACAATTCTCCCTTAGTGTCTAGTTGTTTAGCCTGAATCAACCAGATAACCAAGTCTATCAAGGTCACAATGAAACGCTAGAGCTGGAAAGAATCTCCAGAAGCCTCTGAAATCAATCCCTTGCCTTTCAATATAATAGGGTAATATACGATAGAACTAACTGGCCACTTAACATTCTTCCTTTGCTCATTGATTGTTTAATACACATTGTCTCATGTACACCTTTCTACAGCCAATAAATAAGTACTATCATTAGCCCCATTTTACAGACGAGGCAAGTTTTCAAAATTGACCCAGTTATAGAGCCAGTGGTGGAATCAGTATTTAAAGTCAGGGCTATTTAAGTCCAGAAACTCCAGGATGAACCTAGATGATAGTCCTTACCATCCCATTAGATGGATGACCACATTCTGCTTAAAGATCAAAGACAATAGTTGATTCAAGGAGCATTAGAAAGCAAAGTTCACAGCAACTTATGTGAAGATTCAAGAGTGACCAGATTCATTATGTCTTGCCTAGCCTGTGCATGACATCAGAACCCTAAAACTTGTCAGTACAAAGCATTGTTCCAGCAGTAAATGCAGGAAAAACACAACCTCTGTGGGGCAGATAAACTAGGAAAACACGGTGCTTCTATCAGAAGTTTGTACTTTTAAGATTCCCTTGTGTTTTAGTGGCATCAGCACACAAACGGAATTAAGCCATTCTGATCTGCAATAATGAGAAACATGGCTGACGTTCAGACCTGAAACTATTTAACGCAAGTTAATCCTTGAAACAAATCTGGAATGAAATGAGGGAGAAAAAAAATCTTATTATTGTAGACATCAACTAATGGGTTGCATTTCTTTCTTCTCAATTAGAAATGGCAGAGGGGTTTTAATTATTTTTCCTTAGCAAGCACATCAAAACATATCTACACAAAAACACAGCAAATATGTTATAAACTTATTTAAGCCAAAGAACTCGTCAACACTGTTTGCAATTATGAAATCATTTGGGGATATGGTTTTTTTTTTTTTTGAAAGAATTGTTTTTCTCTTAGATGCAAACCACATCACAGTCCACCAGGCATAAATCTTTTATTGTATCTTCAAGACCAAAATGAAATTGTGCAACAACGGCGCCACCGATAAAACACAACTAGCCCCCCCCCCCCCCCAAATCACTGGGATGATCTCATTAGTTAGGAGAGATAACAGAGAGTGTCATGATTTCAAAAATGCTCTTTAGAGGAAAAAATATTGTTGAAATTAAATGTTGCTCAAAGAGTTCCAAAGAGGAATTATTGGGAATGTTAATGCCCCATCTCCATAAGTTATCATATACATTAAAGAAAAAAATAGGCTTTTACAGAGACTTCATCATTTGGTGAGCAATGAAGGGCATGGTAGAGAACAATATAATGTGCTGGATGAGAGCACAGATCCAGCAATCAGACTGCCTGCTTCTCAATTATGGTTCTGCCACTAGACAGCTGTATAATGCTACCCTATTTGTGCCTCAGTTCCTTTATTTAAAAATTGGGGTAAGAATAGGATCTAACTCACATGTTTGCTGTGAGGATTAAGTGACATAATAAATGTAAAGCATATAATATGCACTCTATAGATATTTCAGTATTAATATTATTACATTGTTGTTGTTATTATTATTCATTATTATTATTACCATAATTATTATGTCTGTTTTCTACAGGCATATTAGACCACGGTCATAGTCTAGAGTGGTGCAGGGTCAAGCCAGGGAGTCAGAAATGGGAGTTTACACGTTCAAAAACCAGAGTCAGAAAACTAAAAATAAGGATAAAATGAACTAGGAACCCAAAGGGAAATTTGAGTAATGAAGAAAACTCCAAGAATAACAACTTTAGGGATGGTGCTAGTGGTTCAATTACTTTGTTTCTAGTTCAACTTTACCACACCAGAGATACCTCTCCGAATCAAACATTCTTTCTCTGTCATCTTCATCTAATCAATTACCTGCCCCCTATCTTATTTTGGGCTCAGAAATTCCTATCTTACATTACTACAGAGAACATGGACCCAGCCATAAGGGACTGGCGTTCAGTACCAAGTCCCCAGTTTCTGAAAGCTGTGGCTGTATAACAAGGGCCAATATTGGGGTAAAAGGCAAATATTTTCTCACAAAGAAATAAGAGCCCAGAGTCTGAATCCAAGAAGGTAGCCACTGCTGAATCCACAGCTGGGTTACCTTCATGGAAAGCCATGAGCTGAAAATCTAAGGGTTCTTATAGTTCCCCTACCTGCATGTTTCTCAAAACGATAATCTTACCTGGGGATTGCTATTTTTAAAAATCAATTCTAAGGTTCCATATGAATCAGAATCCTTGGAGGATGAGGTCTAGGAGTCTGCAAAATATTCCCAAGGAGATCTTTTTGTACTGTAAACGTTGATGCCAACTAGCCTAGAGGCTGAGTTACTCTAGGGTACAGGTCCCAACTGTGGCAACAAGAGATGATGAAGAACAGAGAGCCAGTCAATCATTGTTTGCATGATCTGGTCCTCCAAATTCCCCCAATGCAACTTTTATTAGATTTAAAAGTTGCAACCATTCACCATCCAATGAAGGCTATTAGGAATTGTGGGGACCAAAAACTAACTTGATGACATAATTTTGCTTTCCTCATCATAGAACAAAAATGTCAATGTGGTGGTGTATTAGAATCAATCGGGATGACTGTCAAACTTTGAAGGCTGTCCCCTGTGGGATCTACCATTATTTGAGGGCTACAGGATAAGACTAGAGAATTGGATAATACAATCTCTGCACTGGGGGAGGTACAGCAGAGTTAGGTAACTAACACAAACATAGTAAGCATTCAGTGGGTATTTGCTGAATTGAATTGAGTGAGAACTGTCTAAGTACTTGAAAGGTTTGCAAGTGGAATAAGAAGAAAGTCAAAAGCACTAACATTTATTCAGCATTTATATACCACATTAGGTGTGGATACCAGAGAGGACTCTTTTACTGTCTAGTTGCCACCACATCTATGGCCCTTTCCAAGGTACCTGCCATTCATGCAGTCTCTGATGAGCTACACCCATGGCGTACTCTCAAAATGGGACATTCTATGCTACAATACTTGTCCTCTGGGCATAACAAGGAGCCTGACACAAAGATAGGCAAACTACCTCCTGCCCAGTGACCTATGGGGTCACCTGTTTCAAAAGCTTTTCCCTTAAAGGAGCAATTAACCAAACCACTCAGATTCCCTTGGGAATTTGTACTCAAGATGTGAGCTTCTCCTTTAATCTTTACTTCAGTATTAGAGATTTTTCTTCCCATTTTAATAATGAGCAAACAGGGACTGTGGAACTGAGCAAAGATCTATAATATTTCATGTTTGGAGGCTATCAACTCAGATCTTTGTGATGCCACAGCTTATCCTTGTGCAGATAGACCTAGGATCTCTAAAATGATGTTACAAAACAAGAAAAATCAATAAAAAGGAAGAGTTCTCCATCAGAAGGGGCGATGCCAAAGTGAGCCATTGCAAGATCAGTGGAAGATTCTACACAAAGGTTGAATAACCTCTGCTTCAGGAGGACGAGCTGGGAAAGAAATGCTGGACAAGATGTCTTCTACAATCTCTTTGTTGCCTAAGACACTATAATTTATTGGCAAACAGCTGGGTACCACATTAAGTTAATTTCTTTTCTGCCTTGGCAAAAGCAAAATGTATTCTTGCAGAAACTTCTATTGGCAGTGCTATTGCCTTGTAAAACTAGAAAAGAATCTGAGAAAACTGTTTATTTTCTTCTCAGGATTTTCAGAGATGGCTTATGGTAAAGCAGGATTATAGGGATAGGCGAAGAATAGCACAGTGGTTAAAAATACTGGTGAAAGGGGGTCTGTATGCTGGCTCTGCCGTTTATGAGCCATATGACTTTGGCCATGTTGTTTAACCTTTCTGAAATTTGTTTTCCTCATCTGAAATACCAATTGGTTGGTGGAACCAACCAATTTTGAGCTGCTCTGTTACACTGGTGCTTGACTAGAGGCAGTTTCTGGAAATTTCTGGGGGGAAAATGAATGAAAAGAGTCCAATATGTGAGGAAGAGAAAAGACACTTTTTTAAACTTAAATTGTTTTTTTACAGGACACAGAGCCTGGGCTTTGTATTTCAACAGACCTGGTTTTTCTTCCCTGCTCAGTATCTATAAGACCTTGAATAAATGAGTTAGCCTCCTTACACTTACATAACCTAACCTGTAAAATGGGAACAAAGTGCAGAAATAGAAGTTACTGCCAGAACATAATTAGTTGAGATGCTTTGGGCTGCAAATAACTGAAGCTGTATTTCAATGAATGCAAATTAAACAAAATATACATATCACTTTTTTGACACACCTCTACTGCATCCAACATACCCATATGAATAAAATATAATCCTAACCTTCATCATCATTTATTGAGGGTTCATTAATACCTATAGAAATCATGTTTGGGCGTGGGGATAAAGTCTCATACCTAATCATTTAGTTCAAGCTTGTAGGACCAAAATAGAGTGTGGGTATTGGTTTATGGCAAGAGGTATGAACATCAGGTTTGTCAAAAAACAGAGTCTGGACAACTTAACTGTACATTTATTTGTCGGTGACCCTTTAGTGTTTAAATACTACATACCTTTTCATCCATGCCTTGTAGAGTTTCCTCTACCCGTTAGCAAGCTTGTTGCCATCTTGTGAAATCCAACTCAAATGTTTTATCCCCTGCAAAGACTTTCTGATCTCCCTGCAGGCAATCATTTCTTCTTCTGGTCTCCCAAAGCTGCACCTCTGTTTTCCCCACTTAACACTAATTATTTACTCAAGTGTCTCTTTCCCACCCCAGACCAAAGAACTCTTGGGGGCAAAGGACTGTGTCATATTCATGTTGATAGCCCGTGTTTAGTGCATTGTTCAGTGTATATTACAGTAGTACAGGCAATAAATCTTTCGTGAATGAGTGGTTTCTGTTTTATACATGTGCTATATATGAGGCAGTTTAAGAGAAGCTTTCGATAGAATATCTTACTGAGTCTCTCAACAATCTTATGAATGAAGAGAATGGATCTCAGAGACATTAAATAATTCACCTAAGCTGAAACAGTTTACGGAGGCAGTATCTCCACTTGAACCTATGTTTGTCCTTCTCCAAAGCCTGGATAGTCTCCAATATGTTACAAAGTCTTCATGGAAGCTTCATGACTGGAGCAACCTCAACAACACAGCCAAAAGTACCATTTCTGTGTTTACTCTGACTTCTCTTGTTTTCTTTTTTTACAATATACAACATGCCCTTCATTTATTAGAAAGGAAAACTAACCAAAGCAAACAAATTAGTATTTTCATTTCCTTCGTCTAGACAAACTCACCCCTACAGTGCTTTAATGAAAAGCTTAAGTAAATGCATGATCATTCTATAAATATGCTATCTCAAGTTGGTATTAACGCAGAGTGAAGCTTGGTCACCTACCGCTGGGGTTTTAGTGATAATGACATTTCTTTCCCCCCATCCAAAGAGTAGATATGTAATTCAAGTAGAAGATAAAAATATTTATTTTTGTTAAAGCTAAATTTGAAAACAGAGCTTAGTACCACACTCAATTCCCTTAAGGGCCCAGTGCACACACCCCTAGACTGCATTTCATAGATGCTCCCTTCCTTTTCTGAAGAACTGTCCTCAGCTGATTGGGTTACGTTCAAGTCCACCAGTCTCCGTTCTGCACACCTTAGCAGTCCACCAGTCCCCTGGTCTCAAGGAGAAGTCACTCTGTTGTGGCCCCTATGTGCTGTGTCCTTCTCCTGTGGATCAGGTACACTTGATCCAAGGACACACTCATCCTTGCTCAGTTCTTCCCCATTCTTTCTTCTGCCTCCCTTGCTCCTTATGGGTTTCCTGAAGAACACTCTCTCAACACCCCACATGCACTCAAATCTTTTCCTGAGACTCTTCTTCTAAAGAACCCAAGTAAGATACTTGGTTTAGATGTGGGGTGACAATTAGCCTTTGTAATTCTACCTCCCATATGTACACCTACAACTTAACTTCATCAACCACCCCAATCACAGGAACAGCTGGACATGAGCAAGAATGCACCTCTACAGAGAAAGGGAGGCCAGAAAGACACCCAGAATGCTTTTCCCATACTTCCCCATCACCACCACTACGGGGAGAGTGGAGCAAGTTTCCTTCTAACCAGCACTAAACTGTACACAGCCTTTGTATGATGTTGGAGAGGGCATACCCCCTACGGCAGAGCCCACACCAGTGTGGACACAACTTGGTGAACTGAGAACAGCTCTATTTCAGCTTCTTTCAGTCTTTTCTCCTGGTTCCTTTGTGCAGGACCAACCTGCATAGCAGCAATGGAAGCCCTACCTTCCTGTATAGAAACATGACGGGGGATAAGCTCCCCTCCCCACCACCCATACTGGGGGAACAACAGCAAGAAATAGACAAATATCTAACCCTAAGTTAATCTATGTCAGGCACCTAGAGTAAGTTCTGGCACACAATAAGCTCTAAATAAATGTGAGCTATCATTACTCATGGTAAGTGCACATGAGAAACTAGCAGGAGTGTACGCCACTTGATTTGGGACAAGGTCAGGAAATATGACACACTTTGGAATTGAAGAAAGTGGGAGAACTGGTGGTAGAAGAGATTGCCTATCAGAGCAATAGCCCATCTTAAGGAAATGGTTTGTAAACTTTTTGCTAATAAGAAAATGCAAATTCCCAAGCCTCTACCTAGGAAATCCAGTTATCAACCAAAGCAAAGCACCTGAGCAATGTGCTCAGAAGGGCATGACTGGCATATAATAATTACAAAGGAAAGCTGTGATCACCTCAACTACATTGTAATGTATCTAGCAAGTAGCGTATCTCAATATTACAATCTTTGATGACCGATGCAAGAAAAGTATTGGTTACTACGAGTTTGTTAGTGCTCATCAAGTACTGTCTGAGGGGAAAAATAATTACATTTGGTGGACACAAGTATCCTGGTCATTGGGAAATTACACTCTATGACAAAGTAGAAAATAATTCACAAGGCTGTGATGCAACTTAAGCAACACATTACTACTGAAAAATACTAATCTTTAAAATAGACCTCCAGACCACAGCATCAGCACCACCTGTGAGTATGTTAGGAATGCAAATTCCTGGCTTCCACTCCTGATCTCCTACTCAGAAACTCTGGGTATGAGGCCCGGAGATCTGTGTTCTACAAGTCCTCTAAGTGATTCTAAGACACACTGAAGTTTAAGAAACATAGTGTAAGACCATCCATATTTCTGTGCTCTGATTCTGTACTCAGATGCAAACTTGGAATAACTGATTTGATTTGACAGGTGCCATGATACCAGAAAGGAGTAGCATGACTAGTAAGTAAAAAAATCTACTTACTAGAAAACTATATCGCATTCCTTAAATAATTGGCATTCTGATGCACTGTAATTTCTTGAAATGTTTATTCATTTGAAACAAATTCCAAAAACCTGACAACCCTAAATATACTGACAAGCTTCCTTCTCAACCTATGACACCTCTTGATGGTACCTCCCTCAGTTCAACCTCTTAGCCAAGACGAATCTCTCTATTGAAATGGAAATAAGGAGAAAAAAAAAACACTAAGAGAGCAGACATAAAGACTAAAAGATCTATATCTCACCACCACTGCCACAATCCACAACACCCACCTACCACAAGAAATTTTATAAGGCATTGATGAAAAAAAAACAAAATTAACTGCGTTCCCTACATCTATTTCCAAACTCACAGAACACAATGAATTCAATGGTAAAGGATGCAACTCGAATGAAAACATGCCGATAAACCAACACTGAAATTGCATTTAATTGGACATAAATGACTCTCCCCTGAACTAGAATAAAATTTATACAATGCTTCTCTGTCTAGTGAAAATCTCAAGTATACGTGTGAGTGTGCACATGTGCTTGTTTGATAAGATGCTATTTCAGAGAAGCTATGCTCCTTCCTAATATACCTAATAAGGACAAATAGTCTCAGGATCATCCCAATAATCAATAAATAATTAATAACTTCTTTTTATACCATTTTCACTGATGCAAGAAATGGAAGAAAATGGCGCAGGATGCTGAAAAAGCACTATTTCAACTAAATCTCTTACATCACATTGGTTTACTTCCCTTTCAACTGTGTGTTTTAATCAAAGCAGGTTGATTTCCAGTTCGTGAAAAATGTTTCATTTCAAGCCACTGCAGTTATACGAGCTTTTCTACCACATTTTACTGGAACCTTGTAAATCTTATGAAATTCTGGAATGTCTAGACCATAAAAACCTGTCATTTGAACATGTTTTCTATGGAGATGTTTCTCCCTTATGCAAACTCACATACTTTGAAAAGATTTGTGGAGGGAAAAAAAAAAAAAAAAAGAAACCTTTAAGATATGTCCGACAGTACCGGAGCTAAAAGGTCACCTTTTTAGTTGACTGGAATTTTACCTGTCACAGAAAAACCTTTTATACAACTGTGTAAAAGACTGAAGCTATTCATGATAATCATGATTTTAAAAGTCTATCACCTTTACCTTGTATGCCTCTTGCATTCACTCATGTGAAAGACACATAGTACCAAATGCATCTCTTAGGAGAAGTCTAACGTCAGTGACGGACTCCTGTCCTGAATGAATACTGATCACCATTATTAAAGGAGACAAGTGTGTCAGTTACTGAGAACCAGTTCTTAAGATTGGTGTGCCGCTCCCGAAATGCAAACAAATGCTACAACAAGGAAAAAGTGCTACACAACTTTAATGAAACAGCACCAACTCCTGAACACTACTAAAAGAATCACTCCTTCCTTCTCATGAAGTTTATCAATTTGACCTCAAAGTAAACAGAAGCATGCTGGCATTATTTTCTATGTATTTGTCTAAAACTTTGAGGACTGCTAATCACGCATGAGAGTTTCTATATTTTGATTCTTAAAGCTATGTGCTTCAAATCCCTCAGTCACCTACATAAACAGTTTCGATGAATGGGTGAACATTGATGGATGAATCCAAAAATTAATTCACGCTAATTTTTTTAGTCCTTTGCAAAACTACTTTTCTATCCTAAATATGAACAGAAAGGTACTAACACTGCTTACACCTTCTTCAGACGGTTGGTGTCTGGGTTTAGGAAAGCCTTTTATGTCAGGAATTGATTCTCTTCCTGGAGAAGAAGGAGTAACTGAGACTCTACTGCTGAGACAGCTGTCAGGAAGTGTTACAGCAGCTAAGAACGGACCAGAATATCTAGGTTAAAATACCTGGAAAGTTGTTTTAGTCTCTAAAGCAGGGGTGTCCAAACTGCGGCCCGCGGGCCAACTACGGCCCATGACCCATTTTTAATTGGCCCGCAGCAAATTCCAAAACTGCATTTAGTTTACTTAAATAAACCAGGTGAGGAGATACGTACTTCACCTCGAGTGAGTGGCCCGGCTGTTTGTGTATTTTACCGCACATGGCCCTTGGTGAAAAACGTTGAAAAAAGTTTGGACACCCCGTGCTGTAAAGAAACAACCTTCCACGTGGGACACTTTGGAGTTTTCACTTGGGAATCGGTGTGAAATGTTTGAAAATAAACATGTTAATTGAGTTATCTCTGACCCAGGACACACAATTCGTACCATGGGATTTCCAGATCCACGTTCATTCCACTAAGGATGTCACCCACCAATCTGGAACCAGACACCTGAGTTTGGTTCTCTCACTATACTTGCTCTGTAACTTCCAATTATTCACCATGTCTCTGAGCTTGGTTTCTTCCCTTGAAATAAAATCTGCCTGACAGCTTTGAAGATATCAGTCAACTAGCTGAATAGCTCACTGAATGGTCTCTCTGACCCCTTTAAGCCAGTGACCAAACCTTCTAGTGATGTTTGAACTTGGAGTGATTCAATGACTTGCTCTGTGATTCATGTAAAAATTGTTAATCCCATAACTGTTGTAAGTGACCTCGTAAATAATATACAATATGAATGCAATAATAGTATGAAATGATATTTGTATGGCACATTTCATCGCATTTTACACATTGTATCAAATCCTCATAGCCAAACATGGTGGCATGATATCAAATGAGAAAAACAAGTTCAGAAAAGTTATGAAAATTGCTCAAGATCACAGAAAGTCACAGACTACAATTTTTCCAATCTTTACTATATCAAAACAAAAGGAAGGGGGAGTATAAAATAAGAAGGGCTTCATCTTAAAACTAGAGAGGCAATGTCATAACTCTTGAAGAAGCTAACCTTATATCTACTTAACGCCATATGCAATGTGAGCCCAAAAGTGCATGTTACATTTTTACTAAAGAAGTGTCAGATAAATGGGTAATCGTGATCTCACTGGGTAATCGTGATCTCACAGTTCCCCATAAGAGTCACCTATTTTTACTTATAGATAAATACAGTCTAACGCTCAAAAAAGCATTGTGGCATATTAGGAGAAGAATATATTCCGGAGTTAGAAGATTGTCATCTCTCACTTAATATCATTTCTCAGTCTGTTGAGTGGAAATAATAATATTGCAGGTAAGATCACTTACAAGCTATATCTTCTGTAGAAATGTTGGTAATTATTATTAATAATGATAAACACTAATAAAATAGGTGGAGTTATAATAATAATCTCTTTAAATGTATATTTATTTGTCATCAAAGCACATATATAATAAATGACATTAACTCAAATGAAGGGAGAAAAAGGAAAGTCACCATGTATGAACTAGAAAAGGTCCAAATTAAAAAGCACATGTAGACAAATTAACTTACTATTTTTAAATACTATTTCAAGTCTGGAAACTGCAAAAGAATTTCTGTTACTCAATTTTCGAAGGATCAAAATTAATGAAATGCTATCAAACATTTTAAAAAGTATTTATGACCCCCCAAATGCATATAATAACCCTAAAATGGATATTTGGGCATGAGGGGAAAGCATCTCAGCATAGTAAAGTAAATAAAGCATTTTTAATACAGTATTAAACAAGGTTATGAAAAATACAGGAAACAAGTCACACCCTAACTACACAATATGTCTTTTTTGTAATGCATGACTTGGTAGTCATTACAGACCCCAAATAAGGTGTGTGCCAAGGCTGGTGTCAGAAAGGAACAAATATATGACACCACTGAGAATGAATATACATACTCTGTATAAGATAAACTGGGGACACAACAGCCTGACAACAGGAATGTGAGGCAGATGTGGACAACGGAGAATTGGAAAAGGAATGCTGAATTTCAGTCTGTCATTGATATTAGAGAAAATGTCAGGCCCATTGTAAAATAATAAGAAACATACTCATTTATTGGTCTCTGCCACCACCACCACTACCCTCACCCTAGCTCCTGACACACAGCTCTTAAAATCCTCGTTAACAGGAGTGCTAGGAGAATCTTTTGTTCTAACATCTAATATTTGACCCCAGTTCCTGATACACAGATCCTAAATTCCTTGGAATTCCCTGGGTGATAGCAGTGTCTTTTGTCCCAATGAGGTGACTCTTGGTGAACTCCCGGATGGTTCCTGAATAGAAGCTGGTCACTAGAAAGATCAAGCCTCACTCACCCCCCGTTCTCTAGAGATGGTCAGAGCTGGACATGGAGTTAATTGATTGTGCTTACATGATGAAACCTCCATAAAAATCCCAATAGATTCAAAAAATCCCAGTCAGTTCAAAGAGCTTCCAGGTTGGTAAACACATCCATGTCCTGGGCAGATGACGCACCAAGATCCATGGGGACAAAAAGTCTTGCACTAAGGACCCTTCCAGACCTCATTCTATCTATCTCTTCATCTGCCTATTCCTCTGTATCTGTAATCACATCCTTTATTACATAATAAATTGGTAAATATAAGAAAGTGTTTCCCCAAGTGTTCTAGCCAGCAATCAGATTCAAGGAGGAGGCTCATGGGAACCTCCAATTGTGTCCAAGTTAGACAGAAGTTGTGGGTAACCTGGCTATTGACTACTTGTGATTGGTGTTGAAATTGCAGGACAGTTTCATGGGACTGAGCCCTTAACCTGTGGGGTCCGTGCTAACTCCAGTTAGTGTGAGAATTGGATTGACTTACAAGACACCCAGCTGGTATTACAGAGAATTGATTGGTGTGGGGAAAAAAAACAACACTACACACCTGAGTTCAGAAGAAACTCCTTGCTCTCCTTCATCATGTTATTGCACATCTCACTGAAATTTGTTTCCCAATTGGACCAAACATCAGAAAGAGAGAATACTCTCTATAGAACATTTTCAAGTCACATCTTGAGTCATTAATGAGGTCACTCTCCTATGTGGGTTTTGGTCACCATAGTTTCCGATCCCTAAATATACGAACTTGCTTGCCTCATTGGCCCAGGATCTAACCACAGTCTTTCTGAAGTGATATTTGGGTTCCTGGATCTGGTTCCTTTATGCCAAAATACAATACAGCATCATACAATAGATGGCCTCCCTCAGTATACAGAGACCAAGTGATGGAGTTAATAAATACACAAACTAATTACTATTTAGAGAAGAAAAATTCATGTCTACCAGATGCATGATTATACTTGAGGAAGGAAAATACTAAGGAAACCATGGTAAGCAAAAAAAGTTTACTATATCACCAGGAAAGAGTGGATAAGGGCCTGCCATAAACTTGGTTCTCAGATAAACCTGGACTCAAAGTCAATTTCTACTACTTTCTGGCTATAGGATCTTAAACCTCTCAGAGCCTCAGAATTCACACTCCAGTAGACTAAGAATACCCATCTCTGAGAGAAAGTCCTTTTTGTACTAATGATCGGTACAAAAAAAGTAGCTTATAAGAAGAGATTAGACGAAGTAGTCCTAATGAATTGTAAAAGTATCTTTACCATTACAACCTTTTCATATTTCATGAGACTAGTCAAAAGAAAAATCCTCTATAAAGAGATTAATTATTTTACTTCTGAAAAAGACTAATAATTTAAATTGCTCTCCCACCTTCCATTTTCTGCTAAGTAAATCTATTTGGGCACAAGTGAGCACTATTAGACCAGAGCAATTTGATATAATTTAGGTATCCAATGCCATCACAGATTTTGCAACCTTTGAGACATATGCTATACTGCATTTCCATAAAACAATGCAGGAAAACATTGCATCCTGACAAACCTGGCACCACATGCATTGGCTACTGGCAATTCTAGTGCAACCAGCGTCTCTTTAAATAAGTCTTACACTCAAGCAGAGCTCACCAAATATGACGGTGACAGGACTTCCCCAGTTTGCCTCTGAATATCAAGACACGTCTTTTAGAAACAGATACGACACAAATTTATTTTCCTTCCACATGTATTTGTCCAGTACTTGGTTTCCTCAAGGGCAGCAGAAAGGACTTAGGTTGCTGACATTCACTAGAACAAGACAATGGAGTCTCTCATTTACTTCAAAGTATAATCCAGAAAGTATAGAAAAGGCTTCTAAGTTCCCCACCAAAAAAACAAACCAAACCAAATCAAAACAAAACACCATAATTGAGATCAAAGCTTACATGTTTCAAGAATGCCACTGTGAGAATTCAGGTTAAAAGAAAAGTGTTTACTCATTTAGAAAATATTTACTGAGCATCTACTATACACCCGTGTGTGTGTGTGTGTGTGTGTGTGAGAGAGAGAGAGAGAGAGAGAGAGAGAGAGACTCTATTCCACACTCTGTGAATATTGTGGTGAATGGGACAGACAATAACTGCTTAAGTGCTGCCAGTTCAAAGCAGTCCTTCTATTAAGATGGCTTCTAAGCTGGAGAATAGGCCTTGTGAATTAGCTGCTGTAAAATCAGACTGGCCAGGGAGGCAAATGATAGCAATAGTACCGCACGGACTTTGGAGTCTCAATAATCAGGCTTCAGTTCCTGACATCCCCACGCTATAAACTTGGCCAAGTTCCTTAGCCTCTCAGAGCTTGAGTTTCCTGTGTTGTAAAATCAGGACACTGACAGTGCCCACCTTATAGCTGGTTCAGATGTTGAAAGTGCCTAGAACATAGGTGACACTCAACACAAAGCAGTTTTTTCCATTCCTTTGTTTCAGCCCAAATATCTTCAATGGATAATGGAAACATGTAAAGACAAGACATTGACATAGTAACTTTAGTTTGTCTCTAGAATCAAAGCGAGGCTCACCTGCGATTAAATACTATACTTATGTTTGAGTCTTCCATTAGCAATGCAGGAAAACACTAAAGTGAGTAGCACGTTACCTCCTTCTATCACCCTTTAAATGTTTGAATGGATGATGCTTTCAGAACTTTAAAGTAGACATAAAGAAGTCATAAAACTGTTGAGATATCTGAATCTATAAATGCTCACCAAAAAATTAAATTGCCATCATCTTCCACTAAAGACTCACTGGAGAACCTGGATGCCACTTTCTTCTCACAATCTTTTCTTGGTTTTGAAAATAAAGCTCAAACACTTTGCCTCCATTCAGCTCAGCAAAGGTAGCAGCTTAGACATAAAAGTGCAAACGCTGTGGGGGGAAAAAAAGGAATAAAGAAACACCCATGGCTGGCTGCCAGCTCTTGGCCAATCAGTCCTCACAAGGAAAGTTGCGTCAGAGGCTTCCAGCCTGCTGGAACCTCTGCAGCTGCCTGCAACACAAGCTTGGACCACCCAGGCCGAAGTGGACGGGCATCTGGAGAAACGCGCAAACAATGGAGAACATTAGAGCCCTGCGTTTCTGAGCCAGAGATTCTGTCAGTAGGCTCAGCCTGGAGTTTGAGCAAGTCCTGGGCAAAGAAGAAATCTAGTATATGCTAAATGACCCTACTATTAAATCAGTGTCTTGAGTCTGCAGCATAACCCCCAGAATGGAAAAATATTTTTTCAGTGGAAAATCACCCGTCTTAGTGTTCATGGATCTAGTTTTCAACTGGTGTTGGGCTCTCACCCAGTGTAATTAACGTCTTACCAGTGGGTGGCTGGTTGAATTGCTTTACACCTCTCTCATCATCCCAGCACCTAATGCCTCCTGAAATGTTTTATACAAACAAATAGGAAATGATGTTTCTAAAGATAGACTATTTGGTCAAGGGCTCTCCAGTAGCCCCTCCATTCTGCTCTTGGCAAACTTATTTTTCTAGTTTAAATGTCAGAAAACAAGCCTACATCACTCAAAGGCTGGTGCAAATGCAAGCCATGCCAACTTGCTCTAATTACAATGAGGTACAATAGCGGACGTGGGGTAAGCCTAATTAAAGACTTGGACCTCGAATCCCAGATGGAAAGCCAAGTACGTGGCCTTCTATCAGATCTGATGGAAACCCTGCTCCACTGGTGATGGATGTCTCTGGGAAACACACACCCTCCTAGCACCCAAAGTACAGACACTTGAGAAGGCGTAGGAGAGAAACATGCTCCTAAGATTGAAATTGAAACTAAAACCTGGGAGAAAACACTCATCCCATTCCAGAGACTCAGCTTTAATTTGTCCAGGATACAGCCTGAGCAACAAGATTTTCTTTATTCATCAGGTGACACTAATGGGCAGCCAAGGTAGAGAAACCCTACAAAAGATTCCTTGGATAAAACTCACCCTTTTACTGGAAAATTTAACTGGAAAGTCAGTATATCGTGGAATAGTAAATTTACTAGATCTATCAAAACACAGCAGTACTTACCGCACGGCACTACAAATGTTGATGTCGCTTTCTGAACTAGACTGGAAGCTTCAGGAGGGAGCACGAAACAATCAATGTAATGGAAGCATTTGCTCAATCAGCAGAGAGATGCTCAGAAACTATCGCATTGTCTGTATGTTTAAGCAGAAAGACTCAGACTTTACAGAACCATACGTTTTCTACAATCTTCTAAAGCATTTATTCTAAATTTTTAGTGTGCACGAGAAGCTTATGAAATATGTAGGTTCCTATGCCTCCCCCAGAACCTAAAGTCAGGCCCAGGAAATGTCAGTTCAGTTCCACAGTCACTTTACACAAATTCTTCCAGTGCCTGGTACAACCCAGTAACAAAACAATAAAATGGCACAATCTATATATCTGAGATGAGAATCCGCAAACAGCTAAATGCAGGAAAGATAAAGGCTCCTTTCCTCTAAGCTCTTGAAGTCAAAGCTACATCGTATGTTAACAGCTCTGAGGACATGAATGAGGTGCATTGCTCACTACAAGTCTACGCGCAGAGAGAGAGTCTCTTACAGATGTAAGATAAATCGTGGAGAGTCGGATGGACCTAATATTCTGGATTCTGTGTGGGATTCTAGATAATTAGAAGTAGTGCTTCTGGCTGAGAGCTACACTTTCTACACAGTGAGGGAATCCAGACGCCTTCCTTTCTCAAAGGCACTGCAGAACGCAAATTGAAGCTGCATTTCTTGTTGTTACCTTAGGAGGCACTACAGGGGCCAAGTTTTAGGAAAACCAAGAAAGTAAGTAATCTGTCAACAGAAGAGATTGGGCAATACACTGTGGCATAAATGTCCAATATTACTGCAAAACAGAAAGTTCCTGTCTGTTATTTTGCTTCTAGAGTTAGTCTGACCCCAGGATTTAGAAGGGTTTTCTCTTCTTCAAGTCACAGGCTTAGAATTTAATGGTTCCATTATACAGACGCCATTCAAATGATGGTCAAGACACATACTTGCTGTGTGACTGTGGCCATGTTACTTAACCTCTCTGAATCTCTAGTTCCTCTTTTTTACCATGGGGAAATCATTTCTTACCTCATGGAGTTACTGCAAAGATCAAATGTAAATTACTGAATATAATATTGTCACGTGTTAGCTGATAATAATAATAATAATAATAATTTCACCTTCCTCACCTCCCTCTGGTCCTAGACAAAGTGAAGTTTTTCATGCCCAGTTGTTTAAGTACAATCCCTGGGCTCATCCTATAGTTGCTTTCTTTATCCTTCTTTGTACAGAGGACCTCCCAGAATCAGCCCAGATGAAAGCACTGGGTTAGCTTCTGTAACAAATAAACCCCCAAATTTTAACAGCTTAACACCTTAAAAGCTGACTTCTCACATAACAGGCAAAAGCTGGTGTTCCTGATTGGTTGGTAGTTTCACTCAATATCGTGATTAAGGGACCCCCCGCCCTCCATCTGTAGGTTACCGTCCCTGGGCTTCCAAGGATTCTGCACCTAACTGGCAGATGGGAATGGAGACAGACTCAGCCCGCATCTTAAAAGCCCTGACACAAAAGTGAGTGCCATCCCTTCCACTCTCATTCCATTGGTGAGAAGTGTCATGTGGCCACACTTAGGAGAAGGATGGAAAGAGGGTGTCTGGCTGGGACGCGCCCTCCAGCAACTGCCCCACACTACGCAAAAAGAACACAGACTTTTGGTGGATTATCATCTGTCTCTACCAAAAAGCTTTTATCTAATTAGCATGAAGATGAGGCCCGGGAAACCTAAACTGGAAGGAAGTTAAATCTTTTATTGCAACATACCACAAGCACAGACATGCTTCAAACACCCCAGAATGGCCATCCAACCAGTGCCAGATCGTTGTGAGACATTGTCGTTAGAAAAATCTTCCTTTCATCGTCCAGGTTGAGCCATCTGTTGCAACACAGAAAAAGTGCATAAACGTACCTCACTAGACCTCAAACTAAATATATAACTGACTGTAGTTCTTTTTGTTCCCCCTCCCTTCCCCCCCACCCCACTAAACGCCCATAGCTCTTCGAATGTTCTTAATATACCATGCTTTTCAGACGCTTCACCATTATGTCTTCTCTCCACTGAATGTGCATCATTTGTCACGGTCCCAAAAGTATTTGACCCCTGCCAGATGAATACAATATTCCAGACACATGACTGGGTATCCCATTCGGTGTCATCTTTTCTAAATTATACTAACCAGATTTGCAGTTCTTCCTTCCCCTTTGGTTTCTTCTTTTTTCCTACATTTCAGTGTCTTTATTCATACTTCCTAAACCAACTGATATCTTTAGCCTCAATCTGTCTGCTCCCATTGTCATTTAAATTCCTGCCAGTCACTTCCTGGCCCATCACCAAATTAGCATTCTTGCATCAGACCCATAAGGGCTGTTCAGAAAGTAAATTTACAAGGTGTTTTCATGAAACTGATTTTAAGAGAAGGCAAGTAATCCCTACAAGTATTTAAACAGCAGCTGATTGCTACTTTCCCACAGAACCCAACAGATTCACACATTTGTTATAGCACAGGACCAGCTTTTTAAAATGCCAGCTGAGTCAATTGCAGGGTCCTTGGTTATTAAATCAACTTCATATCACATCAGTGAACACAAACTTTATGGAGTTCCAGCCTTGTTGCAAATAATGTCTCCAAGAGACAAAATGAATTTTGCTTGAAACTGGGGCACCGTTACTTTTCCACGTCTTCAAGTATTGATTTGTTCAGTGATTTGTCCTCTGTGTGTTTCCAGGTCCTCAGATTACACTGCTTTGCTCCCTGCTGTTCCACTTCCTCTCCAGGGCTGGGCATGTCATTCTGATACACTTTCAATTAAAAATGTTCTTGCCATAAATTTAAACAAGTTGACCATGAAATTCTGCAGCAGAAACCACTCTCTTTTTCATTAAAGAAATGGAAACACATGTTATAAAAGAACATTTAATGACATGGAAAAATATTCAAGATATATTGGTAGAGGAAAAAAGCAGATTTCTAAAATGCAAATGCAATATGAATCCATATTTGAAAAACGGAACACAGTGTGTGTGGGTATGCACATGAAGCTTGTATAGGAAAATTCTAGAATGATAGTCACCAAAGTATTAGCAGTTACTCTCTTTAGGTGGCTAGTTTTCTAAAGATAAATTTTTTCTTCTCTTTCCTTAGCTATATTTTCTTAATCTTCTATATTGAACATGAGAACTTTAATAAAGACAAAACTTAACGTTATTTCTTTGAAAATTGAATAAAAGGAAAAATATACCTCTAAACAATTACACACCACACCACATGTCCAGAAACATGAATTTTTAGTATTCAGGATCCACAGAGCTGTCTCTGCTCCTCTGTGCCTTTAGTGCTCAAAGAAATGTTGCTTTGGACTGAGTGTTGGTCCACAACATTCCTATGTTGGATCCCGAATCCTCAATGTAACTGTATTTGGAGATGGGACCTTTACAGAGGCAATTAAGGTTAAATGATGTCATAAGGGTATGACTGATCTAATAGAATTAGTGTCCTTAAAAAGAAGAGACAGACGAAAGTTCTCTCTCTCTCTCTTTCTCTCTCTCTCTCTCTCTGTCTGTCTCTCTCTGTCTCTCTCACACAAGTGCACACACTCACCCTCCAAGACATGAGCACACAGCACAAAAGTGGCCAGCTACAAGCCAGGAACAGAGACCTCACCACATACTGAATCTGCAGGCACTTTGATCTTGAATTTCCCAGCCTCCAGAACGGGGAAAAATTAATTTCTCTTACTTAAGCTACGCAGTCTATGGTATTTTGTTATAGCAGCCCAAACAGACTAATGCAAATATCATGGTACAACAAAACCATTTTTTATTATTACTCATATGCATAAATATTTAAACTCACAGTTAACCTTTTGAGCAATTGCACCACTTTGGTAACTGGCATCCATTGTTATCAAGAAGTGGAAGAGGTGGCAATGCTTTCATACAAACACAAGTGAATTCCAAATGTTCCTGGCCCATTTTTCCTTCTAAGCCTTTTGCGTCTCTTCCATACGAGGCTGATGATACTTCATGCTCATCTTTGGGGCCCACTGATTTACACACATTGGTCAAAAATTCAGTACGTGTACATACAAGGTCAGACAATTAAGTTCGTGAACTTGTTGCAATGATGTTGCTAACCTTTTTTTATATCAGAGGGATTATTCATTACGAATTTGTACCAACTGGGCAAACAGTTAACCAAGCTTACTATTTGGAAGTGCTGAAAAGACTGTGTGAAAAAGTTAGAAAACCTAAACTTTTCACCAACAATTCATGGCTCTTGCATCACGACAATGCACCAGCTCACATGGCACTGCCTATGAGGGATTTTTAGTCAGTAAACAAATCACTGTATTGGAACACCCTCCCTACTCACCTGATCTGGCCCCCAATGACTTCTTTATTTACCTGAAGATAAAGGAAATATTGAAAGGAAGACATTTTGATGACATTCAGGACATCAAGGTTAATACGATGACGGCTCTGACGGCCATTCCAGAAAAAAAGTTCCAAAATTGCTTTGAAGGTGGACTAGGCACTGACATCGGTGCATAGCTTCCCTAGGGGAGTACTTCGAAGGTGATCATAGTGATATTCAGCAATGAGGTATGTAGCAGTGTTTCTATTATAGGATGAGTTCGTAAACTCAATTGTCCGTACGCGTATATCTTTACAAATAAGTGTTTTCAAATTTTTCAGGTAGATACCCAGTAGAATTGTTGATGGGTCATACGGTAATTCTATTCTCCAGTTTTTGAGGAACCTCCATACTGTTTTCCATAGTGGCTGCACCAATTTACATTCCCAGCAGCAGTGAATGAGAGCCCTTTTTTCTCCACAACCCCACCAACACTTGTTATTTCTTCTCTTATTAATTCACTGCAGCATTATACATGGTTCCCAAGACATGGGAAACAACCTAAGGGTCCTTTGACAGATGAGTGGATAAAAAGATGTGGTACATATATACAATGGAATACTACTCAGTCATAAAAAAGGTGAAATATTGCAATTTGCAACAATTTATGGGTCGTGAGAAGTGAAATAAGTCAGACAGAAAAGGACAAGAACCATATGATTTCACTCATACATGGAATTTAAAACAAAAAGCAACAAATGAACACAAAATAATTTTAAAAACTCATAGATACAGGCAACAGAATGGTGATTATCAGAGGGGAGGTGAGGTGGGGTGGTGGAGGGTAAAAGGGGGTCAAATACATGGTGACAGAAGGAGACTAGACTTCGAATGGTGAACAATTGACTACACAGATGTTGTATTATAAAGTTGTATATCTGAAATTTATACAGCACTATTAACCGATGCTATCCAATAAATTTAATAAATATTTTAAAATAATAATCATAAATTCTCAAATAGACTTTATATTAAAATGAAGAATTCAGTGGGCATTTAACAGACATAGGCAGAGCTAGGGACACATAGATGGTGGGGCTGGCAGGAGAGATATTTTTGTTGAGTAATTGACAGAGAGGCAGAAATAAAAAAGGCAGGTGAAAATAAAGAATGGATTGGAGAAGTCACTTGATAAGCACATCTTAATTTATGAAATCCGAAGATATTTGCTATAAGGCCAGAATGCAAATTCAAATTAAATCAAGCCCAACAGCTCAAAGCAAAAACTTCTCTTAAAGGATCACCCATCGACTTCAAAGGCAGCACAGGCCCACAGGGAAGACAGGCAAAGAGGTCACAAAACAAGCCTGACACTTTGCACAGAGTCAATGAAGGAGTCGAATTAAAGTTCTGAACCCCTGGAGGTGGCTGACCACACCTTCTGGGTCTCTGCAAGCCCAGAGGCCAGGGTGTATACAGTTGCTGCCCAAACACTAGCATCCCGCTGAAGGCTCCTTGTAACTGGCGTCTCTGGGTGCATTCTTCCAGTCCAGGGATCGGATGCACACATGGAAACAAGCTTGGTACAGAGCATACCTCCCTCCCTCTCGGTTCAGTAACATATTTCAAAATGCCACTTTATTAGCAGCTAAACAAAAACACCTCTTCGACAGGGATGAGGGAGTGTGGGGTAAACATGTCATCCCCACCTATTGTTCTGCCGAGTCGAAACTCCCCTAAGATTGATTATAAAAGGCAGTTATAAAGGAAACTGTTTGAGTCTGCTGAATTAAAAACAAACACTGAGGCATTCAACGACGAACAGATCTGATAGATTAAAATGCACTGAAGAAAGACATCTCAAGCGATGCCTGAATAGGCCAAGTCGGAATGAGAGGAAATTCGGCCTGCAATTTCCAATCAAGAGAAAACTGGCAAAGCAACAGAATTTGAGGCTCCCTCAGATTTACACTTTATCTGCTAATTAGCATTAACATGCGCGGTAGAGGTATCTCACCAGCTTGTGGCTCAATAAAAACTGGAATGTGTTACCACCACAGAATGTGTAATTACTTTAAGCACTGGCTGAAAATTGCAGGGTACTTCACTTCAGAATCTGTATGTATTTATTGTTAGAGATAAACTTGTTGAAGTATATCTAATCTAATTTTATGTTATAATTCTTGTTTAAGATAATTTTAGTGTCAGCAAGCCAAGGGCTGAAGTAAATACTGCCATAAATTGTAATACATTAAAATACCAGAGCAATACATCCATTCAGCCATGACTTAATTTGCTTATTGTTTAAGGACATAAAGAAATATTCTCAGATTACATCAAAACTGGAAATATATCCTGTTGGGTTGCTTCTACCATGTCAGGTCATGCAGCTAGCTAGCTGATGGAGTCTGCCAACTTGAGACTCCCGCATTCAGCTCCTTGGAAATGTGAATCACTTTTAAAAGAATTGTAGATTTCCGTTTCCCTTAGGTAGAATTTATTATTTTTGTAAAATCTCTTTAAATTGCCCTGTACCTCCCCACAAGGGAAATGCATTAAGACAGATTATTTGGCTTTAAATCATAACTAGGTTAATATTTGTTTTAAATTTGAGTTAAGACCTAGTTTAAATTCCTCCTTAAATTGTTAAACAAGACAATTTGGGGCTATGAAAAGGAAACTATACCATGTTTTTCAGTAATATGATATTATGGCAGAGGCTACCAAATCACGCAAAAGCAATTTCTTATTTTCCTACTAAATAGGGGATTCTAGCTAGAGCATTCCCTGCATACAGACTGTTCATTTTTGAGCAGCATTCTGTCAAAACTTGGAAAGACACGGAGATAACACTGCCTCTGAGAAGGGAGTGCTGGATCTCACACTATTTCTGTTTGATAACTTGTTCAGTTTCTCTGCCTTTTTATGTCCTGTTTCACTGGGAAAGGGGTGGGGGAAAAGGAGAGGCAAGGTTGTATGGCTTACAATGTCAATGCTTTTATTCATATAATTTGTGTTTATAAGACATAAAAAGCCTTTGCAAATTTCCTCTCAGTTGTCTACCTTCTGTTCCCTCAAGGAAGGCATTGCATTCAAGGATCCCAGAGGATGTATCTTATTGTGATTCTTTTGGAAAGAGCCCTAGCATTTCAATGTCTGTCCACTGGCCTCCCTGTTGTGTGAAAAATGGTGGGAGCTAATGAGGCTTTGAATGACTCGGGCCATCTCATCGTGCTGATGTATTGGTTCTCCAACAGCCTTCCTACATGCTGCAATAATTAAACCATATAGATTGAAAGGCTTGAAACTTTGAAATTTGCCTGGGGAAGCAGCCTCACTCAGCACATTCAAAACAGAACTGGATTTTCTTTTTTATGGCTGCCTTTTAACTTGGGAAATTGATACTTTATATTTAATGATTCCTAGCGATAGCTTGGCGCCGAACTCAGCATATTAGACATGGGGCCACTATATAACTCAAACCCGGGCTGCCCTGTGATGTCATCTGAGTGGACAGAATTGAGGTCTTTTCTGGGGCTGAGGGAACAGGGGTTGGGGAGTAGCAATTCACATGGTTTACTCTAGTGACCAAAAGCATTGAACAGAGGTATCAGCCTGGCTGCTCTGGCTAAGGACCTGTTAAGTATTTATAGGATGCTGCCTCTGATTCCTTCTATGGTTCCAGAAGGCTGGGGGTGGAGGAAACTTTCAATGCTATGATGTGCCCTTGAAGCAACTATCCTTGTTTCCGGGGGGGAAGGAAACAAAAAGACCTCAAAATGCCTGTGCTTTCTCCTTCCTCTCACTATACAAGGAAAGTATTTCGGAATCTTGCTAAATGAAAGCAATAAAGACAATCTGAAGTCACAATTTCCCACACCATGTGAAAATTAACACTCTTCTCCAACCAGTAGCTTCCACAAGGAGCTAACCTGAGTGTGCTGACCTGATGCTGATATGTAATTTTAAGGTCTTTTCCAGGGATACCATTAGATTTTTAAAAAGAGAAAAAATAATTTTTTTTCTAAACTCAGGCTTTCTCTGTGTGCACAGGGACTTACCACAATTCATAAGAAGCAGCATGAGCTATTTGCAGTAGCTAATGCTTTTTTTCATCCAGAAACTTAACTTCTGCCTTGCTCCACAGCGTGGCCTGAAAACCTAACACTGAGCCTGTCATTAATCCATGAAAAGGGCACCAAAAGGAATAGGCAAACCTGCCACTGGAGACCTGCTGGGTGTTCTCCTGTGACTGCACATTCTGCAGACACTCTAATGTGAATACCCAGATGGCTTCTCTTTCTTGTCATGCAAGGCACTGTCCATATTTGCATTTTGGCTGATAAAATTATTTACAGTCCTTTTATTACTCTACTTGGGAAAGTGACTTCAAATTCTTTCTGTAAGCCCTTAGAAGAGCTCCAGGAAGTAGCCTCACCTTCGAAAACCCCCTGTACAAAGTTGAAAGTGGGCATACAGTGATTTTTGAGTCAGGAAACAAAGGGTACCCTCAAAGGTGGAATTTGAGGAGAGCTCATAAAAGCACAGGACACAAAGAGGCAGGAAAAATGAACATGAAACCCACTGGAGCTAGCAACAGCTAGGAGCTCCTGGTACCCCAAGAGTGGTTGCATACACTCATCTAGAGCTGGAGCAAAGTGCCCTCCTCACACACACGAACTCTGGGCTTCAGTAGAGAAACGAAGACACTGACAAGCTAGTAGGGAGGTCACCAGAGGAATAAAACCCTGACCACTCTCTCCTTCTGCCCTCTTCTCTCCTGCTTCTGCCTCCATTGGCCAAACTCAGCTAGAAACCATAAGGCAAGGGAGTCTAGTCGATGCAGCTTCTCTACAGATCAGCCCCCCAGTGCACAGAGCAGGGAGAAGAAGGTAGAAAGTTGTTCTAAAGGGGTGAATGGACGATCCAGCACAAGTGGGCTACTCCAGTGATTTAACTTATCAGAAGAAATGCTTGATGTAAAACAGGCATCTCACGAGTTCCTGTACCACTATAAAGCCCACCAGTAAAACAAACTTTTACAAAGTTACCACTTTTCACTTCTTATGGATTTTCATAATAGTCCTCAGAGACCAACAACTACTGTTAACTACTCTTGTCACCAACATCTTAATAGAAACACACGTCCGCATTGTACATATGTCCAAACATCCTAAGTGGTCTTTTAATGAACTTTTATCAAGAGTTACTTTTATAGACTCTTAATTATTTCCTAATTGTTTACATTTCCCTTTATGACAGTGCCTTGTTAGCCACACATGAAAAAGAAGTTCTATATCTTTGTGATTTCAGGCCTGATTAGTTTTATGATCTTACAGATTTATTAATGGAGCCTACTTTTTTCATTCTAAGAAATATTTTTTCTCCTGCTTTGTTTGTAAGACATCCTCTCCCCTGAATTCATGCATCGTTATCTGATTAACACTCTCATTCTCTCCCTTCCCCTGACAACCTAAGTTAGATCTATCATAGACCACTTTTTTCCACCCTTCATATCTGTTCAGTAGCTTTACTGAGAAGCTGCATCTGAAATCAATGCAGTGTCATGTCTCTCTTTCCACTGCATCTTCAACTTTGTTTTTAGGTTAGAAATCAGGATATACTATTGATTCTATCTGTGATTTTGAGCCTGGAATGGCCTCATGTTGTGTATGTTGAGTAACACTCACTCAGACCTACCTGGCACTGCTGTTTGGCCTATATTTCTACATCTGAGGGGTTAATATTCTTAATGACTAACAGTAATTCCAAGTTCCTCATTGGCAATCCTTTATTCAGTAAAATAGGTAATTTAAATTGCAACAATATATATTTTCTTCTTTAGTACTTCTATTTTAATTTTAGATGCAAAAGAGTGTGACCAAGAAATATTTTCATTTTCTCCAGAATAGGACTTAGTAGCAAAAATAATCAAAACAAAACAAAACAAAAACATTATGATGCCTGGTGTAGTAGAAAAATGGGAAAGTTTCAGCTTTGGAGTCACATAGTCCTGGATTTGAGATCTCACTCTTTTGTTAGTACTCATGATTTTAGGCAAATTATTTAACTTCCAAACCACCCCTTCCTTGACTGTAACCTCACTGAAAGAATACCTGCTTGATGGGAGATTTTTATGTTTATTAAATGAGATAATGAGGCTGAAATGCCTGGGATGTATTACCTAATAAATGTCAGTAACTTTCCTTCTCTAGTTTCTTCCTCTCTCCCCCTATTCCTGCCTCCATGTTGTTCTTGGTGGAACTCGGCTATAAGTCCACGTCCTCAGCCGGCACCTTTGACCTTTGCAATAAGTAATATGCTATATGCAGTTCTAGTCCTCTCTTTAATGTCTGTGTTTGTTCCTAGTGCTTTTTCCAACTCCTTTTCTTCCCCATCCCTTGTCTATCAGAGCTGACAAAGTTGAAGATCTATTGGCCAGTCAACTAATATAAACATGTGAATCCAGTAGGAATAAGATGAGAGTAAGAAAGATTGTAGACAACTAGAGAATGTTTGTTCTGTCTATAAATACTCAAAACATGGTACACACATACACATACATGATTTGTCAAGCAAAATACATCAGTAGGTTGGATTTGTCTTATGAGCAGCCATTTTGTGTACTCACCTTCCAAAGGAATTCGTAGGCAGTCATGGCTCCCAAATCTCAGTTAGCACTGTGCGGCAGACACCTGAATTTGAGTTGTAATTATGAGAAGTTTTCTTATAAAATTCTCTTCTGAAATCTTTCACACAAGATGTATAAGAATCATGGACCAATTTATGGATGCACAGAAGTAACAATCAAGGTTTATATGCTTACTTGTCTCCAGCAATAAAGCTATAGATAAGCCAAAGATTTTCCCAAATACATGTAACCATATTCTAGAAAGTTAAGAAAGAAAATGAAGAGTTTTTCAAGCTACAGACGCACACCAGGCATATTTATTTATAGGATCAACATCGCCATGACAACAATTCCATCAGGTAGGAATTACTAATATTATTATATCTTCTTCAACTTGGATCCAAAGTATCTGACCTGGGTACATGATCAAAAGTTTTTCACTAGGTGGGTACTTTGCACAGTTCCTGGCAATGGTAATTATTCTATAATTATTCCTGAGTAAGCTGAAGAATCATTACAGGTCTTCCATCACAGGCAAAACCAACAATTTCTTAGACAAATTGATTTGGAGTGTGGTCACTAGAAATGGGGTAGTTTCTTGCTCATAAATTCGGTGCACTCTGGAATGTAGGAATTGAAGTTAGGCTCTAAAAGCAGCATCTATAATCACAAACCCAGAGCCAGACTCTTACATGTATGCCATTTGGAAAGGAATGTGGGTCTTAACACCTGTGGTGTTTGCTTTTTCCCCTGACAAATATGCAAACTGATAACAAGACCATCTGCTTCTTCATCCTCAGATATAAAAGATGACTACACATGCAGAGAACTAATCATTTTGCTCCCTCTCACTGCTCGTTTGATATCCTAAATATCTTTGTATGGCTCATTTTAATAACTACTGCTTTAGAATTTTCTGATTCTCAGCTTTGTTCATGTATTGTTAACGTCTCAAGAATGAAATATTATCAAGTGAATTTCTTCAGTTACAACATCAACAACAACAAAACTGCTTTCTTAGACTTGAAATCCAAATTTCTAACCTTCCATTATGCTGCTTTCCAGGAATTATGGGACCTAATATTTGAAAGTTCCAAATGCAAATAGATGAACAAGCATGAGTCAGGATTTCTGACAAAGTAATCGAACCCTGAGAGACAAAGCCCTATTGCCACCTCAGCTTGCTTCACTCTTTGACTCGGGTTTTCAGAGTTGGGTCTGCTTCAATTCTGCCTGCAGCACTGTGATTCTGAACCAAAATGGCTGCAGCTACCACCAAGAATAAAGAAAACAAGTAGAAAAGTATAGACTTCAAAACATTTGCAGAACACATGAGTCTTATCCAAAAATAAGTCTGTCATAGACACAGCTGGTGCAGCTGATGAGACCCCATCCCCCCCCACGCCCCTACCACCAACCATCTGCATTTTTTCCTCACCTTCACCCTATCTGTCAAAGAATCTGTGAAAAGGAATGGGGTACTGAACTCTTGTAAACGACCCAAGCTAGCTGTGGCTGGGCTTTGGTTAAGTCAGGTTAAGAGATTATATGATTTCATATTGTTTGTCCTTTTCACTTAGTTTCCAAGCTGATGTTACTTTGAAAATAAATATAACTTTGCCTTTGTTAAAATAAAGTAGAAATGAGTCCTCGGTACAGATAACAGAAGCAGTTGGAACCCTCTGGAGTGGAGGGGTCTCCAAATGCTGTAGGGAAACATTAGAACTTGTATGTTTATTTTATCTTGTCCTGTCTTAACATGTTTTAGCTTTTACTTATGTTTTAAAATATATGTAAATCCAGTGGAATATGTATATAACGTTTAAATAAATACCCATATGTTGGGTTGCTCAATCAAAATTTTTTTTCACCAAGGGAGTACGTGATGAAAACGGTTGGAGACCACGGCCCACAAAGATTAATACTGTGGTGGCAGCTTCCATGGCAACTCAGAATCCCAGAAAAAGTGGGTGGAGGTAGAGCAGATCAGAGATGAAAACCCAGGCAGAAATGAATCAAAACACCTGAAATGCTGCTCACTTCCTATCCAGTGTTTCCTTTATACCACGTTTTTAGCCTTCTGTATAATACTGTATGAAGTGCATGGGCTTTGCAATCAGACAGACCCTCTCTCCTATACTTCCTGTGTGAAATTAGGCAAGTTCCTCAACTTTCTACACCTCAGTTTTGTTTCTTTACAATGGGGTTCATGATACCTACATCACATGGGTTATTGTAAACACTAAATGAGATCTTGTATAGAAAATGCTTAACATATTGCCTGACACATAGTGAGCTCCCTCAATCAACAGTGGCTATTATTATTTCTACATTTCCTTACTTTAAAGCCCCCAATCCCAAAGATCTAGATAAAGGAAATTCCAAAATTTCAGCCTAAGGTTTCCAAGGTAGTCATTTCTTACTTCCCAAGTAAGAGGAAGGGACACGCCAGGGACTGCTCTACCTTCACATCAACTAGCCATTTAATCCCTATGAGTTAGGTAATAGTTTCCCTTAACTTATGACAAAACCAAGGCACAAAGAACTTGAATAGTAACGCACCCAAGTTTATATAGCTGTTCCATGGTAAAAGCTAGGATTTGAACCCAGGCAATTTAGCTCCAGAAACTTGTGTTCACCTATAAGAGGGTTTCTTCACGGCGGCATTATTGCCATGTGGAGCCAGTTACTTCTTTATTGTGGGGGCTGTCCTGTGCATTGTAGGATACTTAGCATCGCTGCGCTCTGGCCGCTCAATGCCATGAGCACCGCCCCCGACATCATGACAACAAAAAGGTCTTCAGGTATGGACAAATGTCCCTTGGGGGCAAAATCACCCCTGGTTGAGAACCACTTCTCCATACCAACCAACCCTTTTAGTATTCTAAAGATTATTCTGGTCCTTAACCTTGAGTTAGGTAATTCTATATAGTTCCTCATTTCACTCAGGACAAAACTAAGGCACAAAGTTCATTCTTGTTCTTAGCCAGAGCAACACCACAGAATCACTTGGGAGCTTTTAAAAACCTTGATTCCCAGACTGCATCCAAGGAGCCTGGCACAAAGATCATTGCGACAGAGGAGGGGAGATGTGGGCCCAGGCATCTGTGCTTCTCAAAACTCCCCAGGTGATTTCAATGCAGCCAAGGTTTAGAACCAAAGCTCTAGCCCAGGGGTGTCCAAACTGCGGCCCGCGGGCCAACTGCGGCCCATGATCCATTGTTAATTGGCCCGCAGCAAATTCCAAAAATATATTTAGTTTACTTAAATAAACCAGGTGAGGTAATACATACTTCATCTCGAGTGAGTGGCCCAGCTATTTGTGTATTTTACCGCATATGGCCCTTGGTAAAAAAACATTGAAAAAAGTTTGGACACCCCTGCCTAGCCATTCTTTTAGGAAATCAATTCACAGAGCTATTTATTTGCCATGTAATTAGGAGTCTAACTCCCTAATTACAGTATACCTGTACGGTCCCCTCTTTCCTTGAATCCCCTCCTCCAAATGCTCTAGTCTGTGTCTCCCTCTCAGGTCACATGCCTTGAACACTTCCTTTCCCCTACCGCACACCCCTCCTCTGTATATACCTCCCTGTTTTATCAAATGGTCCTTTTCAAATGCTCTTCTCTTGTTTTGTTTTGTTTTGTTTTTCTTCCCCCAACTCAGCCACCAGCACCCTTCGTCTAACTGAAGCTGAAGTCAGCTTAGACAGCACCCCTTTTGGAAACCAGCTTTGATCCACCCACTGACCTTCCACCCTAAAAAGCCCAAGCATAGCTCCTATCCATATTATATTGTCATCTTTGATATGTGTCAGTCTCCTCCAGACCTCCCCATTTCTCCCACTGTATCCACCAGACTGATCTCCATGTCATTTATTTGTGAACCCCAACATTTATCTGTTTCTGAAACCTTACAGCTTAATGGATTCCTACTGAATGAGTGAGTGAATGACGTCTCCAATTTCCTTATCCTTATCTTTTTTCCACCCTCCCACTGATCCATGTGGATCACTGACCCACTTTTTCATTACATTCTCCCTCCACATTTCATCACTGCCAAACCTCCTTCCTAGTCTTGAGCCATCTACCCACTGGTGAGAGTGGTAGCTGAACTATCTTAACTCCATGAGACTCCAGGAGCAAAGCCAGGCAGCTGTGGCTGGAACTCATCTCTGGCTTTGAAACCTAAATGAAGCTATCATCGGCAAGCTCCAACTTGTGGTGAGTCTTGTTCATGCTCAGATCAGCTTCTGTCTTCACCACAATTCTAGGCTTGTGCATTATAATACAAGAGTGATAGTGGGACAGCCATATTCTCTCTGTGCCCATGATTGAGAATAATCCAATATGTTTACCATAATGAAGCTGCACCATTATCTCCTGGATTCACTCTGTAGGCAAGTAATTTCCTTCTGCAGGATCCCTATCATTCAGAGGATTTAAAAAATGCACTAGTAATGAGTGGGAAAATATTCAACTCAAGTATTTTTCTTCACATAATTCGTTCTTAGGGCAAAGTGCAGCCTGCAGGATATCTGCTTGGAGGAGGAACTCACCCACAGGAAAAGAAGCTCCTTCTCATCAGTTCAGAGGCCAGAGACGGAGTGGTACCAGGGAACTAGTCATATCAGAACAATGGACTGGCAAGTGCCCATCTCCCAACTCCGCTCCTCTGCCATCTGTCCACAGCTCCTGACCAGACGACTCTAAGACTGGGCAGGGATTGATCCAGACCAAAGCGGGGCTCTGAGGATGGTTAATCCTTAAATCTTGTTTAATCAGGCACCGATCACAAACTAGTTTCTAGAATAATCCTACCCATCCCCCAACCCTCACAAATATCAATATGGTGTCCCTGAGTTAAGAGTCCTTTAATCCTCAAAAAATAGTCACTTCTCCCCATGTGGAAAAAAAATTTACTTCAGACTTACCACAGGCCCATGTTGATTGCCATTTATTCATGTTATTTAGCAGCCACATTATTTACAAAATCAAAATTAGAATTACCATTTATCACCAGTGCTAGCTAATATTTTTGTGTGATTGATGATTCTAATCATGCATGTTTCTTTGGGAAGCTTCTGGATTAAAGAAAAAATGTTGTCAGAAAGAGTTGATGAAGTTGACTCACGGTGATTTTTAAAAAAGGTTATATTTACAAGAAGGAAAGACGAAATCATGAATAAAACTTCTCAAGATTTTTACTCTTTAAATGGAAACTATTCTGTAAAGATTGGATAAATAACAGCTTCAGTAAAATCAACAAAGAAATGAGCAATATATCCAGTGGAAGTTTCTTCACTTTGTAGAGAAGTCACAAAAGTTTCTCCATCGGATAACTGCCAAACATCTCCCCAACTTCTCCCAAAGTTAATAAACTATAACCTGCTAGGTATTCCAAAATCGTAAACTGTGGAATTAAAGTGACTATTTCTCATCTTTATGTTTTGTTCCTCAGACTCCTGCCTCTCTAAGGCATGATTGTTTGGGTCATCCTAAACACATTTCAATGTTTTTTAACCCAAAGCGATAACTGGCTGCTTTTGTACAGATTTGTTCAAGAATAAACATTAGTTGGCATCGCAATGCTGCTCTGATAGTATATTATGCATACTACTACTTGCCAGAATAAAGTTTCAGTTATTACACATACATTTATAGATATACACATATGTGTGTCTATATACAGACAAGTTGAATTTTATATAGAGAGACTCTGTGTATATGAAAATGAGACCTTTATTTTCTTGTGTAATGTGCCAAAATATGAAAATTAGATAACTCAGCCAAGTTCTTCACAGTTTTGCTTGAAAATACATTTTTAAATTCATGCAAAGTTGATGCACTTTCTTGAGAGTCTCAAAAGAATCATGGGCCAATCTCAGTTTCACACACAAAAAATCTACTTGTTCCTTAACACCACAGGAAAAAGAAGAAAAAGGAACAGAAGGAGGAGGAGAAAGGTATGAGTTTGGGGGTAGGGGGGGTGGGTAAGAGCCACAAAAGAAAAAAGAAGTCAAATCTAATCAGTGCAAATTCACAGTGAAAGAAAATCATTTCTGAAAGTCATAACTCACCTCTTTGATCAGAAAATTGGGGGCCAGATTTTTCTGGTTCCCTAATATCTCCCAGCTCCCTAACACAAACCTTATTTGAAGGAACTAATACCAACCATTAATATAAGTCATGAAAATGAGATTAGCTGGATTAAATCCCTAGAAAATTAATTCATCCTTCACTTCAGCCCACATTCTCCTTGAAATCTTTCCTCATCCCTGCTACTCATCTTTCCTCTCCAGGCTTTCATCACACACCTTCACCTGGTTTATGATATGTCTCGCATCTTAGCAGATATGAACTGTTTATGTATATGTTATTCTGATAGGGTTAAGGGTAACAATCTTACAGGTAAATTCTGGTTGAGTAAGCTTCACAAGATTTAGAAGAATGTCTGTCTCCTTCTAAGAGCCAAGTATATGCCTATTTCATTAAGAAATTAATTCTGTAAAAGAAAAACTGGAAATGTAGCTGACATCCATATCTTCAGATGGCATGGGTCACTGCCATCATTCACTGTCATTAGAAGCTGCAGTTCAGACTCTGAAAGGTGAGCCAAAGGTTGGTCATCATTTTGATGCTAATACATATTCAGAATAGTTAACACTGCTGTATTATTCCATCGCAACGTCTTTCCTCATTCCAGTATCTCCATAAATACTGGTGATACTCATTGCAGTATCTCCATAAATTAAAATTTACCTGTCTCAAATAAATTATACCAGGAAAGATTCTTGTCATCAGATCCATTGCTAAAATAAAAAGCTATCATGCGACAAGAAATGTACAGAGTGCATTCATCTGTTCACTCATTGATTCCATTGATTATTCTTCCATTTGCCTATTTTGTTATTTCTTCATTTATTTTTATAATAGTCAGGTGCACAGAATTATATTAATCTTAATCCTCAGTTCATAACATGACATCATCCTTGTTTCTTGTATGGCTCTATTTCATCATTTATTGTTGGTTTATTTTAATAATACATGAATTTCCTTAATCCTAATACCCAACTACAAAACTAGAACACTGACAATAACTTACATCTAGTGTTCCCTCCCCATTGTGTCTCCCTTCTCTCCCATGGGAGGAAATCACTACCTAGAATTTATTATCCCTTTCCTTTTCTTAGTTTTATCTCATATTTATGCATTCTAAACAATATCTTCATTTATAATCTGTTCAAAAACTACTTCTATGAATGTATTCATGTCACAAATTAGCAAAGATTTTGTTTTATAGAGATACTTACGAAGTCTGACAATTAAGTTCACAAAATTGTTCAACGATGTTGCTAATCATTTTTGATATTAGAGGGATCATTCATTATGATTTTGTACCAACTGGATAAACAGTCTATGATTTGGAAGTGCTGAAAGGCTGCGTGAAAAAGTTAGACGACCTGAACTTTTCATCATCAATTCATGGCTCTTGCATCACAACAATGCACCAGCTCACAGGACACTGTCTGTGAGGGAGTTTTAGCCAGGAAACAAATAACGGTATTGGAACACCCTCCCTACTCACCTGATCTGGCCCCTGATGACTTCTTTCTTTACCCGAAGATAAAGGAAATATTGAAAGGAAGACATTTTGATGACATTCAGGCATCAAGGGTAATACGACAGCTCTGATGGTCATTCCAGAAAAAGAGTTCCAACATTGCTTTGAAGGGTGGACTAGGCGCTGGCATCTGTGCATAGCTTCCCAAGGGGAGTACTTCGAAGGTGACTGTAGTGATATTCAGTAATGAGGTATGTAGCACTTTGTCTAGGATGAGTTCGCGAACTTAATTGTCCGACCGCGTATAAGCTTTGGTCAGTGTACACAGGGCATAGACATGGTTCAGCAATCTCTGGGTGGAGGGTCAGGCCTGGGGAGGATAAAACTGCTCTGTACTGTAGCTGGTCTCCTGGTGCCTACACTACAACCTTATCTTTGTATCTGGGAGCATGATGGCAGCAGCAATCTCTCACAGAAGGCACACTTCCCTCTGCTCCATCATTGGCTGGTCCTGTCAGGTAGATGATGAACCATTAATGAGGGCTAAACAAACTCATATTTGCCATTCAAGTGCCTGGTCCACAGTACTGTACTCAGTCAATAGTGCTTCATCCCCTTTTTTTAAAATATTACTTCTCTAGAAAGGCGTCTCCATCATGGTGGTATTTAATCTTACAATGTAAAAAGATGAGAATGCGTCACCCACAAAAGCAAAGTGTTCGAAATAATATAAACATCTGCTTGAAGAAGGAATAATCCACTGTGAGATGGTCAGTGGTATCACTCTTCAACCTGTTCCTTTTCTTCTTGGATGCTCTCAGCTCAGTCCTGGCCAGGTTCCAGTGGCTTTCTCAGCACCTTCAATGACTCAGGTCTCTGTCCTGTCTTGTCTCTCTTCCTGTCTGTGATTCTACTTGGATAAATGGTACCTCAGGGTTGTAGAAAGAGGCAAGAGATGATTGGGGTCCAACTCATGTAAAACATACTGTTCTCCCCTGTATCCGTATCCTGCTTTACAACTTTTCAGTGTCTTTCGTAGACAGGGCATTACTTGAATTTCATATAAAGTCCCGTAACATGTGGTTAGGCATTTTACAGAAGACAAACTGAAACTCAGAGCAGTCAAGAAACTTGACCAAGGTCCCATGGTGACAAGAATAGGTGGGACCCAGACTTTCAGATTCCTACAGAAATCCTTCCCTCCTACCCTCCTCTCCACCTTCCCCAGGCCCACATTCACTAAGGAGCGATGGTCATGAACCTACCGCCTTTTTGTGGAGAATTAAAATTGTGCCTTCCTTGTTCAGCTACCTTTCCTATAACATTTGCAAGAGAAATGCTATGAGGCAAAACAATCTCTGAAAAACCACCTTGGTTTATTTGCAATTTCAATTCGCGGCTCTACTTGGCAACGTGTGTTATAGAAAGGCATCGTAAAGAAGTGCTGCTAAGTTTACTTTTAAATGTCTTTGTAGGCACTCTCCTTAAAAGAGGACACGTCTTTATGTTGTTCTTACTGATGTCAGTCCTCACATGGTCACCTTTATTACTTGAAAGCCCTTCCTCAAAGCGATGTTAACAAACAGGCCTGAAAGACAACAGTTTAAAGCCATCTGTTCCTCTAGAACCAACGGAACTCGACTTTATTCTATTAATCCAGCTCTGTGAGGGTTAATGGACTCATACATCGTATCACAACTAAAAAGGCTCATGATGGAGCCCCCACGCATAGACAGAAAAAAAAAAAAATTTTCCCCAGCTTCACTTTAGCCCTGATTCTTTTTGTCTTCTATTTTTTTTGGTTCATAGAGTCTTCCACCAAGAACAGCAATCCCTACTTATTCTCCATAACTCATAACTAATCACTAGCATTGCACAAAGGGATGAAATATAAAGATTCATTTGAAAACATGAGGTACTATGAACCATTATATTTCAGTACCTTGAACCTCACCAGCATTCTGATTGATTTCATTTTGATTTCCATGTTAATGCGAGCATTGTATGGACAGGAGGCCTCGAAAGCTGCTGTTAAATGCAGCATTCATCTGCATTCACTAAGGCATGGTTTTTTCACAGCTCACTCAATCTAGGGCACTACCTGGGTCCCCTGACATCTGGCTACATATCTTCTGGCCTCCGCAGGTTATGGAAGCTCTCACAAGGCACCTGCAGTCCCTAAGCATCTGTGAAACTGCCGTGGATTCCCCAGAGCTCTCCAGGCTCATGTGGACCTGAGTAGAAGGGGTAGATGGTATGCCAAGCAGCCGGTTTTTATTCTGGCATTTGCCAGAAGGGAAATTGCTAAAATGTTTTAGGGCCCCCTCAGGAGAATAAAAATGTCACACTGCCTTTAACTTTTATCCCTCAGCTAAAATCAATGTTTTCTAAAAGAGAGAAGCTTTTAATACTCTTATAAGAGTCTTGCTTCAGATCCAGACTTATATTAATTAAGCTCATATTTTTGGCAAGAGTTTTAAATAACTTCATTCCCATAGCAATCAGATATTAATCATCTTCACCTCACATTTGTGGAAACTGGGGTTGGGGGAACTAAGTGGCCTCCTGAGGTCACACGGCCTAAGGGGCAGAAGCAGAATTTGCACCTGACTCCTGGAACTCTGTTCTATATCACAGCATCTTGCCATTCTACGATCATATACTTGCGGGAGAGAAATTGGGCTAAAATGAAATACGCTGCAGCTGAGTCTATGTGGAGTCACCCTAATTCACTCTCACTCTTTCAACAAATGACTGTTGAGAAACTACTATGCACCAAGCACTCTTTTAGGTTCCAGATATAATGGGGATCAAAACAGACAAAACTGCCTGCACTTGAGGAATTTACATCTACTGTGCATCATGGTCAACCAACACGATGCAAAAAGTAAAATGTATAGCATGGTAGTCAGCATTAAGTACTAAGGAGAAAATATAAACATTAATTAGGGAGGAGACAGACAAAATGCCACAAGTTGGGAGGGTGGAAGTTTTTGATAGCCTGGGCAGGAAAGGTCTCCCTGAGAAGGTGACTCTTTCAACATTTTTTGGCCCTTCAGTTGCACTCAATTATCCCATTGGTATTTGCTCTTCAGGGTTGATGTAGGAAATCCCATTGTCATGACATTTCTAGGAAATACATTGTAAGAATCAACTTGATCGTGTTAATCAACTGTCTCATTACTTACGAATCAATGCTGCTTTGACTGCAGACTTATGAGGCATCCAAAAACCAAAGGCTATGGTTGTGGTTTGGACAGTTCTTGGCCATCGTGGAGAATGTAGAGTGGACAAATGTGAGGACATAGTATCCCCAATTCTGCAGTCACATTCTGATGGCTCCCATTACCAGCTTGTAACTTTCAGCATGTTATGCAATTGTTCTGTACACTAGAAAAATCTGTAAAAATAGAGACATTGTTAGTTCTCACCACATAGGACTGAGAGGATTACATGAGAATAATCCCTGGCAAGTCTATACTCAGAAGGGGGTCTGGTATGTAATTTATACATGTAATGGACATGTACAAATGTTAATTCATGTAAGAGACATTACTCTTGATGACACAGTCATTAAAAATAAAGAAGTGAAGATATCCATACAACCTTATTGCTTTAAAAGAATACGGATGGAGCATGGATCTGGTGTGGCAAAGAGCCAGCACTAAGGAAATGTTTTTAATTTAAGGTGTGAGTATGAAAGAAAAAGGCAGAGTTTCTCAGCAAAGAGTTTTAAAGGCAATTCCACAAGCATTTAGAAGCCTAATAGATCTCAGTTCAGGATTTTGAAAAATAACATCCATTGGAACACAGGTATAATTATTGTGGTGATTATTTTTCATTAGTTGAAAGAAAGAGAGAGAGAGAGAGAGAGAGAGAGAGAGAGAGAGAGAGAGAGAGAGGAGAGAGAGAGAGAGGAGAGAGAGAGAGAGAGAGAGAGAGAGAGAGAGAGAGAGAGAGAGAGAGAGAGAGAAAGGAAGAAAGGAAGAAAGAGCAAACCCATCAGGGGAAGGAACTGCATGCTACCATCATCTGTATGCCTGGCCCTCAGGGAAGTGCTCACCAGACAGGTATGAGAAGCCCCAGGAAGCACCCACTGACAACCAGTATCAGCATGGCAAGCTCGAACTTTGCTGGAGGTCTGTGGTTTTCCAACTCTGTTCCAGATGGCCCCAGAGCTCCACAAAGATGCCTCAGAGGCATCTAAGTAGATGAGGGCAAGTTCTGAGAGCATGTCCATAGCCCCTGCAGGTCCACTTTCGCTGATTTTATAGACTAGATCCCATGTCAGAAATTATTGGGTTTTTTTAAAGTCCCATTGCTTTAAAGAAATGCTTGAATTGTTTGAAAACCATTACTTTATAACTAGCACATCGTTTCCATGCTAGCATGCTTTCAGGGTCTAGCCCAGTTCAGTGCCTGCCCAATTATAGTTATTCCGTGACTATGTCCTAATGACTAGATTATGCTGGGAAACTGAAGTCAACACATATAACCTAGTTATTGAAGAAATCAACTCCATCCAACGTTAACTGGCACAAGCAGCTAGGAATTTGGATATTGTACTAACATAGACAAGATGGCTAAGGCTAACGATTAGAATTTAAACCTCAGTACAATTGTAAAATGGGCATAGTAACAGTAACTGTTCCACTGGAGGTGGTTGTGCAGATTAAATAAGATATTTCACAGAAAGTTCCTAGGGTAGTGTGTGGCACATAGAGTACTCAGCAAACGTTCCATGCATACACACAGAGGGTGCCAAAAAAGTATATACACATTTTAAGAAAGGAAAAAACTATTAAAATACTGCTGATGGTAACCACTTTGAGCTCCTCTTGTAATTGCAGAAGTCAAACGTGACTTGTATTCATCTTTTGTTATCAGTATATATCGAGTATTACAATTTTAATGTGGTTTTTTCCTTTCTTAAAATGTCTACACATTTTTTGGCTCTCTCTCTCTCTCTCTCTCTCTCTCTCTCTGTTGGTATATATATATAAATATATATATATATATATATATATATATATATATATACACACACACACACATATATATGTCCATTAGAATTTTAAAACTGAGGGAGATATTTTTAAAATCACATAATCCTGTGATTTTAATGTGTGCTTATTTAAACAGGAAACTTTCTTCAAGTACATGGAACAATCCCAAAGTACGTGTTCTCTGCTTAAATCAAGAGGTTACAAAGCCCATTTTCCCCTCACCTACGCATGTGCACACACACACACACACACACACACACACACACACACACACACACGATGCCAGCACAACAAGCACTCTATGTCCTAATCTCTCTTACTAGCACCCAGCAAGACACTAAGGCTCTTTGGAAAAGAGTTAACCATTAATCAAGTCCAATTTCCTCATGTGTCAACAGCATAAACAGGCCCCAAATAATGAAGATATTTGCCTGATGTTTATGAAATATCCTAAAGGAATAGCTATTTATTAATGAGAACTAACTATGCATCAGATGCCACGTTGGGCAGTTTACCTACATGACCCTAATCTCTCCAGCAGCCTCATGAATTAGGTATTCCTAATTACCATTACACAAAGACCCAGATTAAACACAGTGGCCAAGATCCTAAGACTAGTAAGAGCAAGAGCCTGACTTTAAACAAAGTTTGTATGATTCCAAAGCCTCAGCTCTATTACCCTCTGTTTTATAACCCAGGCAAGCTGATTCCCCATTTCATCAACTTAAGTCCTGCCCTCATATTATTCCAGATCCTCTAATTGATGTACTTCATTTCATTTCAGATTATGAAAGTCCGTCTCTGATTCATTAAAAACTCAAGTCACATTTTCCATAGATCTGACATCCTAGTCAGGGAATTTAAGCTATGTCTGCCCAATCAGTACTTGTTGGAGCCAACTTCATCAGCCTCTGTGAAGCATGCCGTTAAACCTTGCTTACTTTTGGAGAAAAAGAAGCAACAAGAAGGTTGCCTGAAGTTTTCAGCTCTCTCCTGCTCATATTAGTTCCGTTTCAAGAAGGGCTCACTCGCTGAAGAACCAACATCACGTTCCCCTGACTTACAGAAAGCACGTCTGTGATTAAGCTCCCAGTGAGCAGGCGTGGCTGACTTAGAGATGGAGTCGTCGACTTGATTTTTCTGTGTGCTGCCTTCCCATGAGCCCCCAATAAAACAGGCATTTGCTACCATGCTTAAAATGCATTCTTGGATCACAGAAGCCAACACACGCATAAGTGATTTAAAGCAAGACTACCACTGTGATATTGGGTTTTCCTGAATGAATGAATGAATAATACTGTTGGCAGTATATTTCGTTGATTCTTTGTGTTTCATAACTCTGGCAAGCAGCGATGCCTGTATGACAACTAAATACTTCAATCATTCATTTATTCAAATGTTCTAATATTTACTCTGTGCCAGGCACTGAGCAAGAAATTGAATATTAATCTTAAATTAAAAATCTCTCTTGTAGTCATGGACCACTTCATGTTGGAGATACATTCTGAGAAATGTATCGTTAGGCAATTTTGTCATTGTGCAAACATCACAGAGTGCACTTACACAAATCTATATATACTACAGCCTACCACACACGTAGGCTATAATGCATAGTCTATGGCTCCCTGGCTACACGCCTGTACAGCATGCTACGATACAAGACAACACGAGATTAAATCAAGCATAAGAGAAAATGATGCAATCAAGAGACAAGGTAAACAAGAGATGCATGAGGCTACTGCCAATATAGCACAGCATGTTGTTTTAGAACAAACTTTTTTTTTTATAAGTAGAAAGAGTACACTCTAAAATAATGACTAAAAACTATAGTATAGTTAACACATAAACCAGTACTAGTCACTTATCAAGTATTATGTACTGTACATAATTGTATGTGTTATACTTTTATGTGACTAAGAGCACAGTTTGTTTTCACCAGCATCACCACAAACACGTGAGCAATGCATTGCACTATGACATTACAACAATGATGATCCATGTCACTAGGTGATAGGAATTTTTCAGCTCCTTTACCATCTTATAGGACCACTGAGGCATACGAGGTGTGGTTAAAACATACCGTGAATATTTAAATTAAAAGAACATTATTACAATAAAAGACACATTGCCATTAATCCCCCTCAAAATACTCTCTCTCACGTCAAATACACTTACCCCATCGTTCTTGCCACTTTCTGGAAGTCCTTGATCGCATCTTTAGTTTCACTGTCATGGCTGCCTCGATGTCCTGAATCAATTCAAAATGTTTTCCTTTCAAGGTCATTTTGACCTTGGGGAAGATCCAGAAGTCGCACAGTGCCAGATTCAGTGAATAAAGTGGATGAGGACACACCGTAATATTTTTATTTGACAGAAATTGCTGTACCAGAAGCAATGTGTGACATGGAGCATTGTCCTGATGGAGGATGAAATAAAGACACTCACGAAAGAGGACTTCCAGAACTACTTCAGAAAGTGGCAAGAATAGTAGGATAAGAGTGTTTGAAGTGAAGGGGAGTATTTTGAGGGAGATTAATGGCAATGTGTATTTTACTGTAATGACATTTTTTTTTTAATTTAAACATTCACCGTATTTTTTGGTCACACCTTGTGCACGACCCGTCGTTGACCAAAACATCATTATGCTGCACGTGACTGTACTTGAGTGTCTACCAGCACCCAGGTACTATGCTAAGTGCTTTTTATATGTGACTTCATTTAACTCTCAAAACAAGGAATCTAAAAGTGTTATTATCCCTGGTTTACAGATGAGGAAACAGAGACTTACCAAGTAATTTGCTCAATAGTCACACAACTCTTTAGTAACAGAGCTGGGAAACTTTGAATCAGAGTAGGTTTTGTGGTAGAATGGGTTTTTTGGTATTTACTGAATGACCCAATGTTTGACCCCATATGGGGTTCACCAAATGACCTCAATGACATAGATAGACACAGATTTTTTTTGAGATATGCATATAGATTTTTACCTCCAAGAAGCTTACAGTTTAATTATGTAGATCAGTAGTTCTCAACTGAGGAAATTTTACCCCCAAAGAGACATTCAGAAATATCTAAAAACAACTTGTATATTCACAATTGGGGAATGGGGATGGGAAAATGCCTCTTGCATCTAGAAGGTTGAATCTAGGGATGCTATTAAACATCCTACAATACAAAGGATGTCCCCTGCATTATCTGGGGCAAAATGTCAATAGTGCCAATGTTGAGAAACACTAATATAGATAAGACAGCCCATGGAAAGCTAAAATCAATCAATAATGTACAATTTAAATTACATACAGACACTGAAGAAAAAATACTTGGATTATGGAGAATGGCTCAAAGAGAAAAGTATTGTAGAATGCAAGCCTTGCATTTGGACAAACCTGTATTCAATCCCAAGTCTGCCCTTAACTAATTATGTAATTTTGGCCAAGTCTCAATGTCCTCATCTTTAAATGGAAATAAAAATACTGACTTTGCAGGAATATAACAATTGAGATGATGCATAAATTGTCCCTGCCACTCCAACAGTGATAGCCATTTTGGAGAGGTTTCACTTTTCTAAGTTATAGGTCATGTCAAAGTGACTAAAATAGTGGGACTGGGTTTAGTATGATGTGGGTATTTCAACTATTTTAATGACATAAGAAGTAACCACATGGTCTGTCAAGCTGATTGCTGCATAAGCCATTGTTCTCTTAGACAAGCCCAGAATAAGAATCAAGATTCCTGCTGTTTCACCAATACTCTTGCCTCCTTCACATTCTTGGTAAGTCATCACTATAGATGATATCTGTGTCATCCCCACCTTCCCAAATTCATATGTTGAAACCTAATTTTTAATGTGATGGTATTAGGAGGTGGAGCCTCTGGGAGTTGATTAGGTTATGAGGGTGACACCCTCATGAATGGGATTAGTGCCCTTATAAAAGGGGTCCCAGAAAACTCCCTGGCCCACTCTCACCAGGTGAGGATACAGTAAGAAGACAGCCATCTATGAAACAGGAAGCAGGTCTTCACCAGATGTTGTATCTGCCAGCACCTTGATCTTAGACTTCCCAGTCTCCAGAACCATAAGAAATAAACTTCTACCCAGTCACTTGGGTATTGTGTTATAGCAGCCCAAACAGACTAAGACACTACCTTCCCTCTTTTAGACCACTGAATAATTCCTGAGCTGCAAAATTCCATGTATGCCCTTTGATTAAGAAAAAGGGGTAACGTACTGACAACTTTAATGGCCACACTGAAAGCCTAACAATTTTTCATACAATCAGTCAGTTCCCATCTTCCTTCCCCTTTCTCCCTTTGCCATTTCCTAGCATGCCATGCTTTCCAGTGTGTTTTGATGCAACTTCCAACACGAAGACCTCTGTCTTCAGAAGATCCACCAGAGTGACCATGAAGTCAACCAAAGATGAACACAGAACTCTCCAGACAGATTCAGGCCCAGGGCAGTCTGAATCCAGAGAGTGGGATGAGCTAAGGTCCTGGGGTTGAGATGGTGTTTAGGCTACTTAAAGGTCTAGCAGAAGCCCACATGTTGGGCAAGCCAGGCCACATCAAGGATCAACAGGTCAACAGCAATTGTTTTTTTGTGTGTGTGTTTTTTTTCTGAGAACCTTGAAATAGTTCCACTTTTCTGAAGAAAAGGAGCTGGAATATCTAGCAACTGTTTACAAAGAACTTTTGAAATAATCCTCCAAGTCTGAACACATTGCTTACTCATCAAAGATGGCAACTCACCCTCCACAAAGCAGGGGATGGGTTTCCATTGCCCTCACCTGCCCACATGCCAGGCTCAGCAGGGTCTGACTTCACCACAGTCATGCCCCAGCTCATCTATCGTCAGCACAGAACCTGCTCTGGCCACACTTCACACGCCGGGCTCAGCGCCTTTGCTCAGGCCTCTGCCAATTTGGCTTGGAGCACGTATGGTCCCTTTGCATAAAACACTTCTGAGATTTACCATTCTATGTGCTACAACTTTTCTGTCACCTAAAAGTAGAATGTCGCCTCCCTTTCCATGGACAAGGAAAATGTTCTGCATTACATGAGTTCCTGACTTAACGTTGCTCTCTCATTCTCTACAGTGAAAAGAACGGGAAAGTCAGGCAAGAAAGTTTCACACTAGGACCCATTACTTGCAGGATGACTTTGACCATGGCACAGCTTTATGCTTCAGCATTTTTCTCTGTGAACTGAAGCAAACTGTACCTGCTGCAAAGGGTTGCCTTGAAAATTAAATAAAGAACTGAAACAATGTTTCTGAAATTCCCTGCTTAATGTCTGGCACTTTGAAGGCAGTCAACAAATGGTGATTGCGGTTGCTATTATTGTGATTATAATTGTGATTGTTCAGTTCCCTTGTCTGTAAAAATGCATATTCATTTATTCATTCAACCCTGAACTAGGCTCTAGGGATACAGTAGTGAACAAGACAGACGAGGTTCTTGTTATCATGGGAATTCCTTCCAAAGGCCGGGAGACAGATAATAATCAGGTGAATAAATGAATGAATAACATAATTTTAGATGGTGGGAAGTACTACGAAGAAAAACATGGCACTGCATTGGAGAATGACTGGGTGGAAACAGGTAACTACTACAAATTCCATAGTCAGAGGAGGGAGGTTTCACTGGAAAAAAAAAAAAATAATGCATTTGTGCTAACAACTGAGGGGCAAGAAGAAATCAGCCAAAGAAAGAATTGGGGCAAGGAGCCCAAAGCAAAGAAAACAGCACAAGCAAAGGTCCTGAGGTGAAACAAACCTGAGGTGTTAAAGAAGGGGAAGAATGCCAGTGTTTCTGCAGCACAGTGAGCAAGAAGGAGAGATAAAGTCAAAGGAGCCGGAAGGAGTCAAATAGAGTAAGCTTGTGAGTCATGGTAAAGAATTTGGATTTTATTCCAAGTGCAGTGGAAAGCCAGGGGGAACATAAAAGTAGGAAAGGGATGAGTTTGAATTACTCCTTTCAAAGTTAATGTTAGCTTTAGACTCAACCATAAGAGGGCAAAAGTGCAAGCCAAGGAGTACAGTAAAAGTTAACATGCAGTAACCCAGGGAGAGACAATGGTGGCTTCAACCACAAATACTTCTTTCCTTCTCCGAGTTGCTATGAAGAATAAATGAGATCATGTAAATGCACCTAGGACAATTCCTGGCACAAAATCAATGCTCCAAATATTTTCATTCTCTTCTTCCAACTCTATACTGTAGCAGAGATCTCTGTTTCTGCAAAGAACTCTGTGAGGCAGCTAGCTATATGGCAAGTAACTGCGATTGCCAGAGACTCGAATTCTCATCAACTGAATGTTGATACAGCAACATTATAATAAGGCTGAGCAAATGCCAATTTCAGCCTGGTACATATTGCCTTGTGTTGCCATTTTGTTAAAACTCCAAAAACTATTACGCCTGAACATTGTAAACTCATGTTTTTTTAAAGTAGCACAGGGACCATAATGTGTTTTGAATTCACAATCTAGGATCACCATTCTCCTCTAGTCCAAAGAGAAGATTAAAAAAATTCCAATTTAAAACTATAACAGATTTGTCTTTCAATTAATGCTGAAGGCCCAATCCGCCTGTCTTGAATTAAAGCTGCATGCTTTGCTGCTATCATCTAATGGATGCTATAAAGGGATTGTTGTAAAAGAAGTAGAAGGAATACAATGTTAATTGTGATTCAGATGAGGAATAAGAAATGTGATTGATGCAAGAGACGCTCTGGATTAGAGCATCCACAATGAGTTAGGGCACAGAAAGCAGTATTGTGTAATGGTCAAGAATCTGGGTTTAAAGAAAGGCTTCCTGGGAGTAGACTGTCCTTCCCTCACTTATTCTCGTGTGTGTGACCTTGGGGAAGTCTCTTCACCTCTCTAAAAGTCAGTTTCCTCATCTGTGAAATGTGAAAACTAATAATACCTTTCTCATCAGATCGTGGTAAAGATTATACATGCTCATCTATTTACAATGTTGAGAATAGTGCTGGCATAAGATTCAAAGAAATATCAGTTATCTTTATTGCCCTTCAGGACCCTGAGGCTCAGGTAAGGAATAGGAATTATTTATTCTAGAATTAAGAAGGCCGGGTATGTAATTTTGATTTTTATGATGAATGTTACCACGACGTATTGAGTCCTCAGGGGTTAGATGCTGTGCCAAGTGTTCATGTTTAAAAAGAGAAGGAGCAGCTCCCAACATTCAGAAGCTGGCCTGGCACTCACACCTAGGCCTTGTTATTCTCCTGTTAGACTGAAGCTTCAGACATGGCTGCTCTGAGACGGTGATAAAATGAAACAAAGCAGCTTCATAACTTCCTCCAAGCACAGACAAAATCAAGGCTTCTAAGCCACCCTAAAAACATCAACAACTCCCCTCTCTCCCCCAATTAATGACTGTTACATATTTACCAATTACAGCATATTACTCATGCTGGTCTCTGCTCTCTATAGATACGATTTATTGAGATACACAACTGTAGAATTGCCTCTGCTTTCTGACAGCCTCCAATCTAAAGCAAACCGTTCGCCATGTCACCTTCCCAAAGCCCAAATTCTATAATAGGTTCTTTCAAATACCCTCTAAGACATCCCACCATTGCCCACAGTGTACGTTCTCCTCTTCAGCAACAAGTAATGAATCCAACTGGTTTAACTACAGGTGTTCTCCCAGTGGTCTTTAGCTGAAGTGCATTCATCTTTAAACAACCCTGTAAGGCAGGTATTATTACCGCGATTCAACGGTGGAGGAAACTGAGGTTGAGAGCGATTGAGTCACTTGCCCAAGTTCCTCCACATAGCAGGTGACAGAGAATGGACTGGCAGTTAAGTCTGTCCTACTGTGAAGCCCAGGTTCACAAGTGCCCCAATTTCATCCTAGTCTTAAAGGGTGATCATATTCTGGGTAGGGTCCAATGGATAACTGAACAAGAAATAGTGTCAAGAAATAACAGAATTAAATAGATGGGAGTATGGGGTCTTCTTAAGAGGAAGGAGGTAGTATATGTGTTGGAAAGGGGGGCTAATTTTCCCACCAATGGAGGATTTTTCAAATTAAAACATGTTAAGATAATGTAAAGAAGACAGAGAGACTGTTTGAGTTTGGAAAAGGTTAAGCAAATAGCAGGGCAGGTTGGGGTTGAGAGAGGCCACTCTCATGCCCTATAACTCCATTCTTCTATGATTTGATTCAGAGAGAGGGGTGGTCTGTAACTGAATGGCACTTACGTTGGGAATGAAGATTTGACAGTCATTATGGCTAATAGTATCCTCTAAGTGGTTGGAAGCATTTCATACGAACAAGAAATCATTTTATTTTTACAATTTCAAATTTATCTTAGTAATTGGATAATGTAAGATTTGGTTTAATTATTTTTCAGGCAGAAAGAAGAATAACTGGCAAGTGAACATTTAATGGGGAAAATATATAGCCTGCACAATTTAAAAATAAAATCTAACAGTTTGCATGTTTAGCACCTTTCACGCAAGAATTTCAGAACGTTTTTTAAAAATGAATTATGCCTCCTCTTTCCCTTCCCCCACCACCCATGAAGAAGCTTTATTTTACAACTGTAAGAAAAGTCTCTGGTGAAAGCATCACAAATATTGAGTGCCCAGGGACATGGGGGTAGGTCCTGAGCTGAAAGGAAGGATTGGGTTGATCTTTTGAAGCGGAGCCCACTCACATGTTAGCTAGTCTCCAAGGAAGCAAGCCATCTCCTTTTGGACCTGCTCTCTCCTCACCCTACGCCCCGCTTTGTCCTCCTGCATCCTCCTTTTGTCTTCCTCTAGGGACACATGTCTTCCATCCCTCAGCTCTGGAAGTCAGTCGTTCAGTTTTATCTGGTTTCCTTGAAATAGTCCTCAGAGAAATGGCAGCTAGAAGTTCAATGAGGGAGATAATCTTTGACAATCTTGTCTTTGGAGGGAGCGCCTCCACACTGATCCGACCTTCCCATGACTATGGGAGGTAGGCGTCACCTTAGCTAAGCCAGTGTGGAATCCATTCCTTTGTTCAACCCACATTACTGAGTGTCTAGTTATCCAGGCAGGACTGCCCAAGGATACCGCAAGGAACAAAACAGAGCTGAATCCCTGCCTTTACGAGGTATCTATTCTAGCCAAGCGAAAGCCAATAAACAAAATATTTTTCCTAATTACATAATTTATATAATATATGAAAATCAACTAATGCTATGGAAAGAAATAAAGCAGAGAAGGAGGACAGAGACATGGGAGATTAGATTTTTAAATCATGTGGTCAAAGAAGACCTCACTTAGAAGATGATGGTTGCGCAAAGATTTTAAGGAAGCAAGGAAACAAGAGAGGAAAGGAATATTCTAGGCAGATGAAACACAACAATGAAATAAAGGTCTTGAGCCAGGAGGGTAGCTAGTGCCTGGAGTGTGGTTGAAGTGGGACATGGGAGGGGAGAGATATAGCAGTCGCAGAGGTAAACGTGGGCCAGGAGTGGGCAGATGGGGTGGGGTCTTGTGGGTCATCATAAGGGCCTTGGTTTTTCTTCTGCATCAGATGCAGAGACATTTTGAAAACAGGAGAGACATGGTCATAGAATTGAAAGGAATCTCAGTGGTGTTTTAAGCATAATCTAAAGGGAGGTGAGAGTAGAAGTAGAGAGTTCAGTTAGAATTTAACTGCAATAATCTTTGGAAAAGATGATGGTGGCGTGGACCATCACCTTCAGAGAAAGTACAGATTTAGGTTAGTTTAGTGCACACATGCACACACACACACGTCCATGCAAACACCTCACACACTGTGCATACACACATACACATACACATATAAATACAAGTACATATGTATATATACAAGGAAAGCTACAGATGAGTATGTGTATAAATGGGTCGATGTTATGGTTCATGAAATATACCTCAATAAAGTTTTGTTGTTGTTTTTTTTTAAGGAAGCATATGGAGATCTTTAAGAGCAAGAAAATCAGACCCATTTTAGGGGAGGTCAAGAAAAGTCTTTTTAATATTGTAATAACTATGTATGGTGTCAGATGGGCAGTAGACTTGTTGGGGTTATCACTTTGTGAAGTGTGTAAATATCTAATCACTATGTTGGTTTGTACACCTGAAGCTAAGAACAAAAGCAAGAAAGAAAGGGGGGGGAGAGAGAAAGAGATCGTGGATGGGAAGGAGGGAGAAGGAAAGAAAGGAAGGAAAGAAGGAAGGAAGGAAGGAAGGAAGGAAGGAAGGAAGGAAGGAAGGAAGGAAGGAAGGAAGGTAGGAAGGAAGAAAAGAAAGAAAGAAAAAGGTCTCTTTAAGAAAATATCTGATGGGGATGTCCCCATGCGAAAAAAAAAAGATCTTAGATTTTTAGCACATAATGATATTACCTTTCCCTGCTTTGAATTCACAGTGCTCTCTTTCAATTTTATCCATGGCCCTTACATTGCACTCATTTGAGTATCCTTCCTAAATTATCTACAGGATTGCAAGGCCCTTCCGGGCCTGAAGAATGTCTCCCTCAGTTTGCCATCCTCTATAGGATGTAACACCACGTCTAATTCATTGGAGGTCCACATAAGTATTTCTTTAAATGTGTTGAAGTAATTTAAATATTTGTTATTTCAAACTATCAAAGAACACCTTACGAAGGCATTTTCCAAAAAAAGCAGAAAATAGTTTTACCAAGTATTATATTATTATGAAAAGTAAATCAAACATAAATGACAATATTTTATTATCCTTAACTAATAATCATCTTAGAGTGAAGACTGAGAAAAAAAAAAGGTAGAGATAAATATCAAAAATATGTCCCATATGCAACTTTTAAGAATTATATGATGAAAAAAAAAAAAAAACCCTAGTACATAATTGCCAGGAAAGCTATTTAAAGCAGAAATATGAGATTAAAAATGCCAAAGGTGTAAACAACTTTAATCTGCTAATTTATTACACATGTCTCTTAGAGCCAAGTTTTATTTTAAGATTAGATCTTGGATATTTTCACTGTGTTGCTGCAAATGAAATTAAAATTTTCTAAACTCAAATGCTATGCAGTTTTCATCTTTTAGATACCATTTCATCTTCTCTGAAACTATATTCATTTCTACAATTTAAGCATTGTGAATATATATATGTATTATTAATAATCTATTCTTTTAAGGATATTCTTTTTAAGCCTAAAAGATAATGCTTACCCATTTTACCCAAGTCTACATTCCATCAACAGACTGCATTAGGGAACTGGCTGGCTATAGAAATAAATAAAAGTTACTTTTTTATTATTAGAACAGCAAATATGGCTTTAACTAATAAAGATGATTGAAGGCCACTTGCTGAGTAAAATCTTCTTTTCAATCATATACAGAAGAGGTGTGAAAGTGTATTATAGACCCTACATTACACACTGGACCCAATTGCCTGCATCTCTTTCCTCTCTTACAACCCAGATTCTACTTTGATTTCTAGAGAGATCTAATTCTGACTGCCAACTTAATCCTCTAGCTATGTAAGGGAGCAGTCGCCATAAAAAAAATCGAGGTCCAATCAGTTATTTAAGAAATGATTCACTACCAAAAGTAAGTGGCTTGTGAATAGGTCTATGTTCTCAAACTTTCCAACAAGGCTCTGCTACCTCTACTCTTAAGAAACACGGCTCTCCAATTACACCACCATGAAATGTGACCTTTCTCTCCAGCTGGCACTGAGGTTTAGCCACAGTCATTAAAAAAGTACAGGTGTGCTGACAATTCAACTCAGCACAACAGTGGCATGGTAGGAGGCTTGGTGGATGGCAAGGAGAAATTTACAGGAAGGCTTGCACAAAACTGAATCCTTAATATAATATTAATAATGTGAGCTCTTTATGCCAAATATGTGGCGTCCCCCCTTCCCCTGTGAAATATTATGATTGACTGAGAGCTTATGTAAAACTGCAGTTTAGGGATATTGTAGGATTTTAATGCATGACGTACAAGTATTTGCTATATGGATGACTTCTCCAGCTTGATGGGCCTGTCTCCTTCAGCATCCAGTTCCTAAAAGACTTGGGGAGGGGGACATCACTGACCAGTGACTGTTAATGACTGGAAAAGCTTCAAATTGTCCTGGGGTGACAAGAAAGGGAAGAACTAGGGCCAGTGATGGGAAGCAGAGGGTGGATTTCATCTCCTATGGAAGGAGTTCATTAGAGCTGTTAAAAGAACAATAGACTTGTTTGGGAAAGGGGGTATTCAATAGACAATGAGTAATAATTTGTTAAGACATCTTGGGTGGCTTAGACTCGATGACCTGACAGACATCTTCAAGCTCTAAGGTTTTCGTCCAGATCCTGAGGCAAGACGCGCAGATGGTGTCGGTATGTCTCCTGCTCTCTGCTGGCGCCATCCTTTCTCTCAGTCTTTGCACACCCCATTCCCTCTACCTGGGCCCCCTTCTATCCTCTGACCCCTTCAAATATGCGCTTATAAGTCACTTTCTTCACTTCCTTCACTTTCTTCACTTCCTTTACTTCCTTCACTTCCTTCCAGGAAGCCTTCACTGTCGCAACAAATTTGTATAAGGATAATTTCCCACATGCTTTTACGGAACCCTATACCTCCCCTGTCACTTATTCCATTTGACTGTAAGTTCCTTAAGAGTATGGAAGTTGTTCTTGTCATAATTGTCTCCCCATCACCCACACAGGCCTGCAGCATAACCAGTTCTCAGTGAATCTGTGCTAAATGACTACATTACTTTGTTACTAAAATCCATCACACCTAGAAATAGTGTAACCACAGATACCTTACCTTGCGTTATTTATACTATTGTACAGATCTCAAGTCCTTTTCCCAGCCTGAAGTGCACCCAATAAAGCATTGATTGGTACCATTCATGTGCTGTAGGGATACTGTGTGCTGTCATATCACAAAGGGATCTTGAGGCTAAAGCAGTCGATATTTGCTAAGGCTGCACATGCTTAAAAGGTCACTAAAAAACGTGACTACATCCATTTATAGCAAAACTGTCTGTATGACCACTATCTACGTGATGTAGGTTCTCATTTTGGGTGGAGTGAACCGCGTTTCTAATTAAAAATCCTTATGATGCCAGTCTCAGGGGGCCCTTGCCGGGGCCAGTCCATACAAGTAAACCCGTGGACCTATCACTCCTGTAAAAAAAAAAAAGAAGAAGAAGAAAGAAAAAAAAGAATGCTCTGAATGACTGTGATGCCCAAGACTCCTTGCTCAGCTACTGCCTGCAACTGTCTGCCAGGACTAATAGGGATAAATCAGAAACGGCAATGAACGTGTAGACATTAAGCCAAGACCCTTAATTCAAAGATGTTAAATCAAACCATTTTTTCCACATGCTGTGAAACCTGTCCATTAGCTTTACTACTCTAAGAAGAAAAACACAAACTCAAAATTGAATCATTTAAGTGACTATGTAATTGCCAAATCTACAATTTCGTTTCACATCTACTCCTCTTTTTACACTGTAACTTTTTTATGGTTGGTGTAGGAAAACGACTTCAGTCCTTTGAAACTCAATAAGTACAGGTTGTTGATAAGAAGACTCAGACAACCTATGCAAGGGCCCCTGTCCACTGCATCATGGCTGAGGATGAGAAACGTCCACAGGTACTAACCCCGGGGTCAGCCTCCAACCATCTCCCCACTTCCTGATTAAGTCTGAGACCTTGTTCTCACCCCAGTCTTCCTGCTCATCCACAGAATTTACGACATTTACCCTTTGCCTTTTCAAGACTCCCCATAAAAAGGACTCTCCCCCATTCCTACCTGGCTATTGTTCACCTGGACCAATGTTTCTCAAACTTGAATGTGCTTAGGAATCATCTAGGGATCTTGTAAAATGCAGATTCTACTTCGGTAGGTCTGGGGTGGGGCCTGAGGGTCTTCTCTTGTAAAAGCTCTTGGAGATTGCTGCTGCCCCTGCTGCTGGTTCTCGGATCGTGCTAGAGTAACAAGAAGTAAGGCCAGGGACTCACCACAGAATCTGCTGATCTGAGCAGCTTCAGCAGATCTGCAAATTCCTGACATTTTTAGCAAATGTTTATGTGCATGGAATTTTCTAGGAAAGGGTTCATAACTTCCCTCGGCATCTCCAAAGACCCTATGTAAAAGGTAGGAGCAATTGGCCAAAGCTGTCACTGTTGTCTACTTAGCTATGCCATGTCTCCTTCCATCCTTCATTCCCACTCTCTCTCACTAGCTGTTCCCGGACATTCATCTACACTCCCACTAGCAACTGGTTTCCTATCCCATTATTCAAGGTACCTGGTTTACATTAATCAAGGTACTTGGCATGCTGAACACATTCATTTTAAGGAGCACCAACAGAGAAAGAGAGAGAGAGAGAGAGAGAGAGAGAGAGAGATTTGAGATTAATGAATTAATGATTCAGAAACAAAGGAGTTAAAAGAGAATGATGCTGGGCAAAGAAAATCATTTTGGGAAACAGAAAGAACTGAGTTTGAATCCTAACTCTACATCTACCTGATTCTACGACCTCACACAGATTAGTTACCCTCTCTAAATTTCAATTTCCAACTCTGTAGGCCTTTTGTAAAGATAAAATAACCAGGACAAACTTCCAGGCACAGAGTGTTTTCACAATTAACTACTTACCTGTTCCCCTCCTCTTTATCATAGATGAAGAGGAAGGATAAATTAAAACCTAAATTATTAATGTATAACTGAAATATAAGATCTAATAAGTTAAGATCACATGAAAAGAAGTGTCCTTCTAGCCTTGGCTTCTGAATAATGAGAAAAATAATCCAGTTTTAAAATCCATGTATGTAGTGTTCCCTCTAGGATCTGAAATAGTTTGGGAGGAATTTTTAAGGGAAAAATCAGGAATTCTTACACCACATTTCAACCTTTTTTGGTTTAAGGAAATTGTGTTAGAAAATGCCTGCTAACCAAGAACTCACAGCAAATATGTATCCAATTTTAATACAACACTATAAAACTGTTCTGGAAAGTTAAAACTAGTTATTAACAGAGTCTGGGTGGGAAAAAATATTCTCTAGGGTAGAAATTATTTCCCATGTGAAAAATAGGGCTTAGGGGCTCTTGATCATAAGCCTTTCAGATATTACATAATAAAAGCACCACTGGTTCCCTTATCAAACAACCACTCAGCTTCCACTAGCACAGGTTCATTGAACCTCAATGCAGGTAAATCCTGTAGAACTAATGTAAAACATGCCCCATTTCATGCTCAGTGTGACATTACACCTTTACTCGTTTGTCCCAGAAAGTTAAATATTTAAAAGATTTCATGGCCCTAACACAAGCTTTTAAGGGCATACTTACTAGTCTATCATATTCTATTTTTAAAAACTCCTGAAAAAAATTTGGAAGAACAGCTATCTCGTTGGACCAATTTGTCAAATAATGAGAGTTCAAAGCTCTAGTTATCTCTTATTCCGAAATACTCTGCTATCCCTCAAGGATAAATTTTTCCATTTCTGATAAGGTCCCTGTTCAATCCAAATTATAAGCAAAGGAAGTCTTAAGGGGGAAACGTGTTTACTTATGTTTTCACGTAACATCTTCAAAGAAACTTAGAGGAAGAAAGAAGTCCTCCTAAGGATAGCTTCCAGAAGAAAAAAAATCCAGTAAGACCTTTTCCTCATGCTCCTAAAACAATCTTTATCTCCGGGGAAATTGAACCAATGCTCTAGATCCTACCTCTCAAAGCAATGTTTTTCCAAAAGAGTTGTCCTTATTCATCTAATATAAATATCATCTGTGGAGTCATTCTTTATACCCTCAAGATTCACATTAAAGCTAGTTTAAAAATAATTTGCCATTTACATATGTTTTCACTAGATTGAAAGTCAAAAGCTTTCAACCCTTGCCATTCCGGCAACAAAAGACAGAACCACATTATCTTAGGGGCTTTACTCAGCAAGATAGAGCGCTGGGCCTCTGAAAGATACTTCTCGTGGTGAAGGGTTAAAAGAGGACACCAAACCACCCTCTGGAAGTCATTAAGTTACAAAGCCCCAAGAAGATAAAAGTTTCCATTTTCTAAAATGTAAATCAAAAACATATTCATTAGTATTGCAAAACAAACATGCAAATCTTCACCACTTGAAAAGCTCGGCTAAATATGTACAAGGGCTAAACCCAAAAATACATCTGGTCCTCGGTTACAGAACTTGCTTTTTTGGTTTTATCTAAAGAGTTTGTCTGTCTTCCATGGTTGGCTTCTTGGATTATTGCAATTCATAATAAGCCTTTTAGCTAAGGATGAAATAAACAAAGATAAAGTCTACGTCCTCGTTTTAAATGGTCCAGATGGGATGGTTTTTCCATATGTTTAGCACACCCACTGTTTATTAATCATTGCGAGCAGAGCTGAGAGGATTACTGGGTTAAGCAAAGGCTGAAATTTACAGTTTGTATAATCTCTGTACACCTTTTTAATATTCCATCGTTTCTGGACTGTCCTTTGTGCTTAATTCAGGTTGGGTGTGGGTCCAAATCCTTGTGTGTGGCAGTGTGTCTTTGTGTGTGTGTATGTGTGACCTATTATAGGAGAGGGACTCTCAGCCAACTGATCAAGAGGAGGTTTTTGTGCCCAAATTTGGATACAATATCAGTCTCAAGGAATGTGTTACATCATAACAATGACAATGTGGGTAAAACTGGCAATACTTGACTCACTCCCCTTTATAGTGATTTACTTAGTGTCTGGCAATCTGTTTTTCATATGATGTTTGTTTCTCATAAACAGTGTCAACATGGGAGAGTATGGTGTCAAGATAACAGTCATATCATTCGTCATTGCAGAATATCTATGGGGCTTGCCAAGAAAATAAGATTCTTTTATCTTGGGCTTCTTACAAGTGCTTAAGTTCTGGTGGTTGTTTCTCATCGACGTGCTGTATCGTTTTCTGAAACCTGACCATCACCACCACCTTAGTTATATTGTCATTTCAATTTATCACAAATAAAATGAAGTCCACAGAAGGGTCGGCTTGGGGCACAGCAGAAGGAAAGATTCTGAGGGAGAAAGGAGGTGATCCTTGGATACAGGGCAGCCACTGGAAGGAGAGAACCTCCAAACACAGGGAGTTGCTGCAGCAACAAAGTTACCTGATTGTTTCCTCTAATATTTTTAATGGATATGATCTTAGATAAAGAATGTTACCTATTTTCATAAGTGTGCCAAGTTCTTAAGTATATCTTAGTTGTAAAATGGTTAAAACAACAATCTGGGATGGGGAGGATCTCTGTCTTTTTATATCATAATCATAAAGCCACCCTGTCAATCTGAGGGAATTCTGACAGAAGGCTTCCATATTTGGAACACCCCCTAAAACTTGGAAGGAGAAAAAAGGGGGGAGATATTCTTTAAATTTTCTTTTAATAGAATTGGTTAAGACAGTTAATGTAGAAAATGTCCTATTAATCATGTATGCTTTTTATAGTATTTTTACATGGGTTTTGAGATGTGGTTTTATATCTTCGACAAATAGAAAAATGAAAGGCCTCCATAAGGCATAAGAATAGACAGCTGTGGGCACAGAAAATTAAATATTCAGTCATTCAGAAAGTCTTTGAAATCACTCTGCTGGAGTCTTGTGTGCAATAATTAAACTCTGAACAAGTATCTTTTATGATATCCTACCCTACGCTGTGGGTGCCTAACATTTCTCTATAAAATAAAATAAAGAATGTGTGTCAGGAACCAGCATTTTTCAAATGAGTTACCTAAAGGAGCAGCATTTAACTTATGTCCATGAATGGAATTGATCTAACTTACACTTGGAATGTCAATTCTGTGACCCAGACAGTAGTGAGCTATTCTGGGAAATAAACAGAAGGAATCTCCTTCTAGTATCTCACCTTAGTTTGTGGGGCCAGGAAAGCTCCTCTGTTTAAAGCACTAATGGCAGGCAACGTGGCACCATAGCCTCCTCCGAGGTGATAGACTAAACCCACGATCCTATTCAAAGAAAAACAAAATGTTAATATGATAAACCAAGGGAGAAAAATATTGTTCCTTTTAGGGGTCTGGTGCATATAGAGCAAATCTAGCCCACTATCCTAACCAACTTTTGGCCTCTTTACCCCTCAAAACGTCCTATCAATTTCTTAATCTCTCATTCCCCTTCTCTTTGCCTGTCCCAACCCTCCTTAACTTTAATTCTAGTTTATGTCCTTTCTGTTCTATGGGACCTTCCCCACTGCCAAAGTCCATATTGATGTCTCCTTTCTCTGGACCACTAAAGCTCAATCTGACTAACTGTACCATAAAGAGAGATGCATTGTCCTATGCTGCCCTATATCATTAATAATAGTTTCATGTCTCTTTCCTATTTTCTTTGACTAGATGCTCCTAGACAACCAGGATGTTTTTCTAAAATGCACCAATAACCACCACATTGAGCACCTGTATAAGCCTGTACCTGAGCACAGGTACAATGGTTAATACCTTCCCAAAGTTACGTCACCAACTCCAGAACATAGATTCCATGGGGACACCAGCTTTGCCCACTCAGTGCCTGGTAAAATGAACAGGGTGCCAGTGCCTAGATTGACCTTTTTTTTTTTTTTTTTTAATTACATTTATTGGGGTGACAATTGTTAGTAAAATTACATAGATTTCAGGTGTACAATTCTGTATTACATCATCTATAAATCCCATTGTGTGTTCATCACCCAGAGTCAGTTCTCCTTCCATCACCATATATTCGATCTCCCTTACCCTTATCTCCCACCCCCCTTTAATGCCCAATTTTGAGAATGATCTAAATGTAACACAGAAAGTCCTAAATATATAGACATTTCAGAGGATCGCAGTCAATGGCCATAAAAATGATTCTGGTAGAATGAAAATATTGTCTCCTCATCTGAGTGTGGTCTCGCTGGTCTCATTGGTTATTTTGTGCTACTTATGTGAACTTTTGTGACAATTATTTTACCATGATTTTCCATGGCTACCCCATAAGTTTCAGTCACTGGTTAGGTCTTTCTGAGAGGACTGGTTAGAACTCAAAGCTTCCGAGTGGTCACTCTTGTTCTTTGAAAAGACCTGACCAGGTCATACCATTTAATAATAGTTATTTTTAGTTTTTCACACTTTCAGTAGGTCAGTTAAATTGGGAAAGAAAATAAAATTCCCAAAACCATTTTCACTGCTTTGCATCTCACTTCTAGATTCTACTCCTTTGGTCTTGAAAGAACCTTAACACCACTGCAGCACTGGAAGAGTATCCCATCAGAAACGGCCAAGCTGCTCCCTCCCAGGCAAAAGGAAAGGAACTCTGAGGCCCAAAGGTCCTATTGAGTGAAAATCGGAAGTTCAGCAATCTGGGTGATTTAGATTGCCTATCTACACTGGTTATTATCCACATAAATGCCTACCAGCACTGTACTTACATCTTTCAGAACACTGAAAGCCATGGATGCCAACTGAAATGAGAAATGAGAGAGCCAATGTTGGCCCAGAAGGGAGATATATTTTATCCTACCACAGTTTTACATTTGCATACATGGCACCCTTCAAAGCCAGGAGTTTATATTTTCCCACCAAGGCTCAGCATGTGTGAAAATGCTTTCCAAGAAACAAAGACTGGCTAAGATGCAAATGCAAATGTGAATTTGTGGGCAAGCAAATGCAGTTTAACCTGAACTGAGATCTTTCCTCTATATCTTGGATGAGTTTGGTAATAACCCAAGTCTCCTCCAGACCAGAACCTTGAACCTCAAAATCCAGAGGACAAGAGCCCAAGAAGAGAATCACTGAAAAAGCAAACCAAATGCATTTCTCAATAAAGAACACTTTTTAAATTGGGGGAAAAAGAGAGGATTCAGCAAGAGATAAGCATGCTCAAGGCTAGGAATTATTTGCTAGTTCATTCTTTCTATGAAAAGGATTACCTCTGTGGCCATAAATAAATTGCAAAGCCTCTGGTTCCATGAGAGTTTTTTTTCCCTTGGAAAAGGAACAATACTAAGATTCAACTCTATTGATTTCCAATTCTAAAACAATTCTCAAAATAAGGATATAAACAGAGGGTGTTGTGTTAAAAAGGGTAGTCAGATTCACCTATTGCTCTCTCGCCCCAGCAACCTAAGAAAGGTTTTCTGTAGCTTGTCAAATATATCAAGTATAAGTTTAGGCCTTACAGGCTATAAACTTATAGCACATATTAGAACCAGAAGGAAGTAGCTTACATGGGCTAGCAGACCTGGAGGAAGTTAGGGCAAATCTGAGATTCCTGCTACACTGGACTCCATCTTTCCAGGGTGCTGGACCCTGACCCACATTATGTCACTCTTGAGCAACTTTAGATGATTTATGCTCAGTGGCACTAGCTTTTTCTTTTTGTGTTTTTGGAACCAAAAGAAAAAAGATGTCCAAGAGAGATTACTTGGAGATTTGAAATTTATTTAATGCATGGTTATTTGCCTGCATATGGTGTAGGCCTGTTTGGCATAAACTGCCAAGTATCTTAAATGGTTCCTAGGAAACTCCCAGCTTCGGCTCCACTGCAATGACTTTTCTGTACCATTTTAATTGTTCCAATAAGATGCTGCATAGTGAACAGCCAAGCACTTGATTTGCTAGTAATTTGCCAATCTGGATGTTAAAACCAAACAAGAAATACAGAGCTATTCCGTACTCAAAGAAGAATGTCTTTTCAGTGGTCATTTTGTTTCTAACTTTCTTACAAATAACATTATAGTTGGATCAGCTTCAATTGCCAAATATGAAAAATGACAAAAGTTGGCGATGGAGAGTGGCGTTATGCCCCGAGCTTAGGGTCCTATGAAGTAAACAAACGTTTCTGTGGTGTGGTCGAGTGCCGATTCCTGAAGGGGAAGAGTAAATCCTAAATGACGCCTGGGCTCCAAAAACTGTTCTTTCCCTTATCAAGATGAGGTTTTCGGCTCTCCAATTTCAAGTGTTGGCTTTGATTTTGATTTTTCTTAGGCCAGCACACGTAGCTCTCACATGTTGTGCCTTGGGCGTTGATTAATACAGGTAACCAACACCTCATGCAGGGAAAAAAAGCGAAATCAATGAACAAAGTAGGAGCTATTTATTAGCTAATCACTACGTGCAAGGTTCCAGGCCAGATACTGAAAGAACACAAAAGAGCAGGCCATGTATCTACATCTCGAGTTCCTCAGATGGGCTGATTGAAGAACAGAGATGAGAGATAAACAATAAAATACACGTGAAGGTCCAAAATAGGGTCAAATAAATCAGTGTTTTAGGAGTTGGAGAAGGGCCTGGGTCCGTTTAGAAAGGCCCAAGAACACAACTGTGATTTGAGTTAAACCTGAGAAGGAAGATCACTCAGACAGACAGAAGACGGAGGATAGACCTTCATGGAGACACGTGAAACAAATGTTGCTGGATCCAACATTGTAATAATTGGACTTTATACATATTTTTCTTTTCTCTAAACCTAATTGAAAAGTATTTACATATTTATGACCCTACAAAGGGAAGTACTCTTCAGGCAAATCAACAATAAGATAGATATTGACCAAGGCATGCTAAACCATTTTTCAGATACTAACGGGCACTACAGGAACACTAACATGAAAAAAAATATCAACATATTAATAATGGATACTCAGTAATATGAAGACATGCAGTGCTTGTGCTGTGCATTTGATTTGAAACCTAGATTCTTTTAGACCCATGTTAAGAGTTAAATGTAGAATTCTTCATAGCTGCAGACAAAGCTTCTGGAGAGTTCTTTGAAGACTGAGCCTGTGTCATCCAGTTCTGCATACCTAGTGCCTTGTAAAATGTCTGTGTTGACAGTAGGTATTCAGTTAGTATACGTTAAACTGAACTGGCATAAATCACATTTTAAGCTGACCAAAATATAGACATCTGTGAGCTATAATTGTTTCAGTGTTAATTGGTATAGAGTAAGCTATGCCTAGACTGACCTTAGAAAGTATTTTCTTATAATGTTACACCTATAATCTATCTTTGGTCATCATTATAAACATGACTTTTTAGTTCAACCCATCTATGCCAACTTTGGACACAGAGAGAAGGGTCAGGATTTTCAAGATTTCCCTTATCTATCTGGGTCTCTAATGTGTTCTTTAAGGTCTTATGGGGGGGGGGGAACATAGTCCATGGAGTAGGGTGAAGGTCACATCAGCATGATGACATTGATTAAAAAAAAACACAAAAAAACTCAGGTCATGAATTAGTAGTGTATTGTCAGGGTGGCACTAGCTTAGAAAGCTGCACAAACAAATGAGTTCCAGTCTGTCTTTCAAAGCAATAACAATTCACAATAGGAATTATACAATATTCTGAGGAGTAATTAAGCCAGTCAGAAGTTAGAAGAACTATGTGTACACAGCACAATGAGCAGATTTATTAGGGGAAAAGGTAGATTTATCAAGGGGAAATAAACAACTGAAGAGGGAAGTATTGAGTCAGCAAAGAAACTATGGAAAAGGTTGCCCAACGTATTTTCAAGGCTTCACATTGACTCCTGGACAACCTTCTCGGCCTCCCAAAGACATAAGCTATGACAGAGTCTGCCTTTGGCTGGCTGCTCGGGTCTTTTCTTTCTTTAAATAATATAGATCCCAAGCTTTCATTTGCTACCAGTTGAAATGTGGGTTCTGTGAAAGATAAGGGAGTGGAAAGCAAAGCAGAAACTCACCGTAGCTCATCAGTAGTCCTGCACTCATGAGACCACTCTGAATTCCCATGTGGGTCTTTAATGACCACTTATGATTCATGAGCACTGTTTTTTACTTTCCTGGCACACATATAAGCCTAGCATTATTCAATTTCCTATCCTCTAAATCTTTATTGAGCAACACCCATGTGCAGTACCAGAGCAGTAAATGCACCCCTAGATCCCATGGATGCAATCATGAATAAGCCTTTGTCACGCCCCTCAAGATGCTCATTAGGACAGATACAATCAAATCAAAGGGCAGCCTTGTAGCTGTGGACTTATAATTGAAGGTAGAAGACAGCTTAACACACACATGGATGCAGAACAATACAACACATGATGGCGACACATGGATTAATATCAAGAGAAGATTTAGCCTTTGGGAACCAACAAGTGAGTATGATTGTCTTGTGAGAATAGTGAGTACAGAGAGCATAGAGGGGCATGAAAGCTTGGGCAGGGAGGTACTGAGACAGACTTACTCTCTCTGGGTCCTGTTTAGCCTGCAATGACTTTCCCACAGGTGTTATTCTGCTGTCACTGGAAGAATCACTTGGGAAGCAGCCAGTCGGAATGTTCATCTTTGTCTCCACAGCCACACCCAAACCCACAGCCAGAGAACTCCCAGGCAGAGATGCCAACCTCAGACACAAAGAATAATGTAGCACGTACAGAAACAAGACTCGGGAGAAAGGGGGAAAGGCTGGTTCAACAGACAGGGCCAGGACAGGCTTTAACAAAGCCAGTAATGCCTAGTTGAGAGCTTCAGGGAATAACTGTCATCGAGGATTAAGCCATCCCTGGGTTGCCTTGTAAGATAGCAGGAACACTTAAGCAATCAACTCTTTAAAAGATCTCATTGACCCCCATTTAAACTTAAAACATCTCTATGTGGCCTTGCAAACAGTTTTCCAAAATCACCCGATCTTTCAAATGCATATTTGGCCCTCAGCTATAGATGGAGCTCAGCCAATAAATGAGGCTTCCCCTACACTCCCATCATCTTCCTGATCCCCAGCGAGACAGAAGATAAGATCTGGCCTTAGCTCATGGAACTATAATTCTCCTTCAAACTTCCATGCCGATCAAGCGTTTGGGTTCTTTCAAATCTTCAGGCTGTACCTCTCATTCAGCATGACAGGCGTTTAAGCCTGACGTTTCTGAGCCCGAGCTGGTAATCAGGATCAATGTAGATGCACCTGTGCCTGCCCCAAAAGAAGGCAGTTACATTCTCACGAGCACCTCCACTGGGCCTCCCAGCCATTCCTTTCCTCTTTGTCCCTGTAGCCAGGGACGACAGATGTCTTCCTAGACCTCTGATATCACTTGCTTCTGTCTACTCTTTCCTCCAGCCCTACGTGCCCCGACCTCCCCAGTCTCCTAAGAGCCCCCTCCTTATTGCCACATGTTTCTCAGAATTGTCAGAGAAAGACTGTTCTCAGTTTAGGGCTTGTTAACTCTATCAGGGTATTGACTCAACACTTCAATGATTTTATGCGAGTCCCCCTGCTGGGTACTGTGACACACACACCAAAAACGGATCCTCTATAGTCTCCTGCTTTTTGTAATGGAACAAAGTAGCCAGCAAATCTAAAATTAAGCCTAAAATGAGATGTCACCATAATAACCAATATTTGCAGGTTGCTTTGTGATTTGACCAGTATTTCCTCATTTGTTTTCTTCTGCAAAATCCTTAGAAAAAAAGTGCTATAAGAAGATGCTCATCATTCCCCATTTTATCAGGAAGAGCCCGGAAGCTCAGTGCCATCAAGTGACTTTCCTGGGGACACCCATAAGTAAGGGAACAGCGACCCAACGTGAACCCCGGAATGCCAATCCCAAACCCATTGCTCTTTCCCAAATGAGGTGATGTAAGAAAAGTACAAAGAAGATGCTATTGGAATTCAGAGGAGGAAACGCCATGAAAGCACAGAATGTTCTCAAAACCACATCACAGATGAGTTTCTCCCCCAGGCATCTGCCTGCAGTGTCAGTTTTATCCAGGTTTATCAAACAGTTGCTGGTAAGTTCAGCCAACAAAGTTCTTCCTTAGAGCTGCCACTCTGTCACACAGAAGAGACTATTGTGGTCTCACCATTGTTCTCACCTGATTTGGAACACCAAGTTTATTTTTATAATTGCAAAGATGTTAAGGTTGCCAGGTTCCTGCAGTGAACAACAGAAATACGATGATTTTTCAGATTTTTAGTTGGAGACATGAGAGGAAAGGAGAGATTCGAAGGCCTTAGGGTCTCTAAACCAGGAAGCTGCAACATCAGAGCTTTAACAACTTGAGTAGTTTTTTGCATTCAACAAATATCATTAAGGCCCTACTTAACGCAAGCCACTGTGCTAAGTGCTGGGATTACAAATGTGAACTAGCTAATGGTGCAAGGAACATGCCTCAAGCATGTGTGCCTATCTCTGAATTATATATTCCACATCCAAGACATTTCGCTTTTCTAGACAATGGGAGAAGCGATTGACAAGCCATTTCAATTCAATATAACTGTGTCAATAACAGAGTCCTACCAAGCTGAGTCCTGTTGTGCAGTCAATGTGTTGCATAATCCAATTCGCCAAACAAAACTTCGTCCTCAGAAATTTCCTGACCATGCCCTTTGGGGGTTCCTGCTTTGATAGCCCTCCAAGCCCTTTGGACCTCTTTGGGAGGTAGTGACCGCTATATCAGATTTGTCCCTACCCCTTCTTGGAGAGATGGTAATTACTCATCTGAAAACCAAACCAAAACTCACCATAGCCTAGCAACATGGCTGCTGATAACAAAGCTGAAAAGCCCTATTTTGGCTCTTCCTCTCTGTGCCAGGAAAGAAGTGTACACTGGGAGGGCCTCCCGCCAAGCAGGAGTGGAACAGAGAGTTCCTCTTTCGACCGGACATTTTCCATCACGCAGGTGAAAACTTTCCTGGTCTTCAAGTTCCGGCAACCGGTCTGTGGAAAAAGTGAGTTCATTCTTCAGAGATGCCCAAATTTTCTGTGATCTTTCCCTCTCCTCCTCATCTTTGGCATTTCAGTTTCTGCATTGTTTACTAGGCAAAAGGAATTAAGGTGAAAAAACAAACAAAAGCACTACCTTCTTCTCCCAGCTCCATGGTAAGGTCAAAAATTTCTCAGAAATGGGGCAGTCGATGGCTCAGTTGGTTAGAGCGTGAGCTCTCAACAACAAGGTTGCCGGTTCAATTCCCGCATGGGATGGTGGGCTGTGCCCGCTGCAACTAAAGACTGAAAACGGAGACTGGACTTGGAGCTGAGCTGCGCCCTCCACAACTAGATTAAAGGACAACAACTTGGAGCTGATGGGCCCTGGAGAAACACACTGTTCCCCAATATTCCCCAATAAAATTTAAAAAAAAAATTCTCAGAAATGAGCATCACTCTCGCTGAGTTTACATCAAAGCACTCAGGACTCTGGTCAGACCTGCACTATTCTAAACTGGGAAAAAGCATTTCCCACCCAAAGGTCCTGGAAGGCCTCAGAAAGAAAATTGGAAAGCTCTTCATTGGAGTAGCTCTTGTATTCATGGGTGCGGGGGGCGGAGGGGAGCATAAAATAACAATGTCATCTTGGATACATTATTTGACCTATCTGGATGTTCATTTCCTCAAGTCCCAAATAATATTCAGATATAGCTAAAACTACTGAGCTGATGGATAACCATGATGAAACTGCTCATTCTAACAAGTGTAAGAAGACAAACATGGTAGAAAAGTTTCCATGAGCATTTACTTCTCAAAGCAGAAAAAAACTTACCCAAGGAAGCCAAGGAGACATTCAAAGGAGACATTCAAATTGCGAATGGTTGAATGTGGGGAGAACACCAAAAGATTGTTTCCAAAGCCATGTTTCCCAGAATTAGAATCGTCTGACATGCTCGTCAAAAAAAAGAAAAAAAGAAAAAAAGTGCTCCGTGATCTCATAAGACTGGGATACTTGACAGAGAATAGCTGCTCTTGGAAATTCCCAAAGAACACCGCCATAGCTAAGACTATGAAAAATCCCTTTGTAACATCTTTAACTTTGTTGAACCCTTCCTTTAAAAATTTTATTTGACCACAGATATTGAGGGTTTTTTTGTTGTTGTTTGTTTGTTTTTAGCATTTATTAACATTTCATAGATGGGAAACACTGCAGAAGAGGAAATAAATACACCTTGAAAAAAGGATGGCTCTCTCAAAATGAACTGACTCCCTTAGCTTGTAACTAGCTTAGAGGTACAGCAATGTCGTTATTGTGTGTCTGTCTACAGCCCGCCAGACTGGAATCAGGCATGGCTAAAGCATTTTTCCTTCTCTAATTGGCATTCTAAGCCTCGGCACCTGGTCCTTAATCTGAATCATGAGACCCACCTCATTCCAATAAAGTGGCCTTACTGAAGCCACTTCTCCCTTTTGCACACATCCAGCCCTAGACATTTTCTTAATATCCTTCTATGCCCATAGCTCATACCCCAGAGACTGGGGACCATATTTCATAGAAACCAATATTCGTCTAGAACACATTAGCCCCACTTCAGGTAGGGAGGTGGTCAATAAAAATATAACTGCCTAAGAAATCAGCAGCCATTTGCTGCTGTTAGAAAGACAACTAATAGAACATGCAGCTGGATAGGAAGGAATTACAATGGGAATTTGGGCTGAAAATAAATTGGAGGTGCCTCCCTCCTGCTCTGGAAATGAGCCTGTTAACACCCCCCCCTCCCCCGACGCTGGCCATTGCAGCCTGGCAGACTTGGTAAAATCTGGTGCAGGGCCCAAGGAGTGCCTAGGACACCACTCTCGATGGGTAACTTGTCTGGGTTTCCACCGTCTTCTCACATCAGCACACGGCCACCCTGCCCAGTATACCAGCAGAAGAAAAACAATACACTTTCTATTTCCATGGCATTTTGTAGTTTTGAAGTACTTCCCTTATGGTGTCTCCTGGGATCTTAACTCTGCCACTGTTAAGACGTCATTTTCCTCACTGAGCTTTGGTTTTTCTCATCTGCAGGATGAGAAAAGGGGACCACGTGATAGCTCGGATTCCTTTTATCTTCTCATTTATTTACTCATTCAACACAAAGATTTGCTGAGCGCTCCCTAAGTGCCAGGCAAGTTCCTGGGCACAGACTGGTGGTCCTTAGAGTTGATAAGGGAGGCAGATGATTAATAAGGGGAATTAACCAGCAAATAATATTACCAGGTCAAAACTGCTTTAAAGAAAACTAACAGGGACTTTGACGAGGAAGTAAGCGAGACCCCTGTAAGTCTGCATGGTCCCCAATCCCACAACAGTATCCTGATTGGGAATCAGAAACTTGCCGAGATACTAAGCTACAGGCCTGCAACCACACAGCCAGCTCGGGTTCCTGGGTCGTCACATTCCTCTTCAAACCAAGGAGATAATTCGCTGCTTGTCGCCCAGAAGGAAGGTTGTACAGTGTTTGAAGCTGTGCAGCTACAAGCACCGTGATGTGGAAGAGATAAAAACGAAAAGGGGGAATGGAAAAGGAAATTAAGTAAGAAAAAGAAAAGAATGGCCAACCTCCCCCCCCCCAAAAAAAAAAGCAAAACACAAAACAAACAACAACAGCAAAAAAAAAACACAGCCCTCCTCCATCTACAATCTGGTTTGGCCTGACAGCCAGATTGAAAATCTAGGGCAGAACACAGGGGACCTCCCACCAAGAACCAGAGCTGATTATTCCACTCTGCATTTTAAAAAAAGAAAAGGGAGGGGGTGCTTCTCGGAAGTGCAAATGAGCATTGAGTTGCAGGAAAGCACAACAGGCCACCATCTCTGAGCAACAGGGATTTTATTCTCTGCCAGGAGATGCAGTCTGACAAGAGGAGTTCACTGCAGTTCACACGGCAGGGCCCAGGAGGCTCACATCTGGGGACTCCCTACACACACACACACACACACACACACACACACACACACACACACACACGGCTTTATCACCGTTACAGCTGCAGGTGATTATTAGTAATAATAATAGATAATATTTACATAGCCTGTTTCAACTAAAGATCCCAAGGCATATGACAATACCTACATGTAGATATGCACAGCCACCCCCAACAACCTGCTGAGGAATGGCTTTCCCACCACTGCAAAGCAGATGAAATACAGCAATCCATCACCAGGCAGCCCCACCCGCCCCCCTCCCCCCGCAACTTAGCAGCAGCTCAGGAAGGAAAGCTAAAGGAGTGTAATTTAAATATTAATTTAGGGGAGAAACAAAAAACAAAAAACATGGATTCAGTCCAGGAAAAGCAAAAAGGATGTTGGACACATGTCATTATACATTTGTCCAAACCCATAGAATGGACAACACCAAGAGTGAACTCTAATGTCAACTATGGACTTTGGGTCATGGTGACAAATCAATGTAGATTCATCGATTGTAACAAATATACCACTCTGATGTGGGATGTTGACAGGGGGCAAGACTGCATGTGGACGTACAACATACATGGGAACTCCTTGTACTTTCAGCACAATTCTGCTGTGAACCTAAAAATCCTCTAAATGATAAAGTCTGAAAACAAAAAAACAGAAAAAAAGCAAAGAGGCATAGTCTCTTCATGACAAACTGGGGCTGTTTCAATAACTCAGAGGTATTCTGCTTGACTCCCAAAGTGAGTTCAGAAAACTTTCCTGAGGCTTTCGGAATTCCGGAGCAGTTTCTGAGATTCAGATGTGGGTAGAGCAGTTAGGAAGGGAGCCCTGGAAACACCAGTTGGGATCTGGGAACTGCGGCAGGGAAGGGAAGGAAGCATAAAAGGTGTTTCGTGTGGCCAGTTAGTTCCTAGAGCTGGGTCCCTCCTCCCCTTGGGGGAATGCTGGGAGAGAGGAAGGATTCTCCCTCAGAGGTAATCTAACTGAGAATTGCTTCTCAGCAAGGAAGCTGTTATCCACCTCATCTTCATCCTTCACAGGTTAAGGCTGCTTTTGAAGAGTTAACTCCCAGAACATCCAACTTGCCCACAGACCCTAAGAGCACTTCACAGCCAGAAAAAAAGGCCTCCAGCAGAGAGCCACAGAAGTCCCAGTAAGCAGCTGCTCAAGGCACAGGTAAATGCCAGAGGGTGTGGGCAGGACCCTGACAAGACCTCCTACTCTGTTCCAGCTCCACATGGAATTATCCACCTTCCCACTTCAAGTAATGAATTGAGAAGAGGGACTACAATGTCAGGAAAATACAAAAATGTTCATCCCCTTCTTGACTCGTAGAGAAGGCAAAAGGAACATCTAAAACTGTCGATGAAAAACAAGGTTTCCAACATCCATGACGGTATATTGCCATGCCCATCCAAAAAAGGTGGTACACTGTTTGTTTTAGTAATTAACAGAGCCCTCTGTTAAATAATTAATCTCCTTCTGTGACTAGAGCAGGGCTTGGCAGCACCGCGTGCGGGATATTCTCACCGTGGAAATATTTGGATGTGTTTAAAGCATTTCAGATTTCTAGGAGATATGTGAGCCGCCATGGTGGCACATAATGAGATTGGTCTCATGATGGCCCCTTAAAACAACCATTTCCTTCGAGGGGGTAAGCAGTAATGTAAAACATGTTTTTTATGAAGTTTTAAAGAACAGAATTAACCACAATAATACAGAGGCTTTTCCCTTCATTAATATTCTTGTTAAATAAACACCAGTGACAAGCCGCCCCGCCTTACGATGTCTTGGGACAACTTTTTAAAAAGGTTTGACATTGTCTGCTTCATCGATTGCGGGTTGGGCATGAAAAACAAAGGTTTTGTTACTAAGGAACACAATAAAAGATTATTTTTAAGATTCTTCTATTTATAATACACATTTAAACTATTAAGGTACTACTCATGAAAAAACCCCTTGATGTTAAAGACCAGATCCCAGGTTGAAAGTGAAACGGTAAAAGGTAATATAAACTTCCCAACAATCTCTTTCATCCAAAAACAACCTTTTCTATCCCTTCATCTCCCATTTCCCTACTCACCCCACGTCAAGCCCACCAACGTGATACATAAATAAGAAACACTGACAGGCCAACAAGACAGGAAAAACAAATGCTATTTAAGAGACGGTGGCTAATGTTGGGTAGCTAGAGGAAGAGAGACTCTTGGAAATGAACATAGAATTTGACTCTTCTTAATGCAATGAGACATATCTGGGTTTCTAAAACTAGTTTGTACAAGTGCAGAAATCCCCAATGAAGAAATGCATTTCAAGAGGTTTAGCTGTTGTGTGTCCTTTTTTCACCAATTCAATTGAATCTTTTCCAGCTTTAGTAAAGAACACTCTGCTCTCATTTACAGATTTAAATTTGTATGCTGCATTAAGCGATTATTTTTTTGGTTTTGGTTTTCTTACTGTGGAGGCCAAGATCCAACAGGAAATAAAAAAAACTTATCAGGGTCTGTCTTACAAACTGAAGCCTTAAAGGAAACAATAAATATCACACCTACACAGCCGACACTACCCCTTACTTCTTTATCTTCCTCAGCAGTATTATTACCTACCACTGCCAGCAAACAGAACATGGAGTCCTTTGTGCTGGGCCACACTTTTCTGAATCAAGGTCTTAGAGTCAATATTTTAAATCATTAATTCATTTATTCATACATACGAGTTCAGAAGACAATTAAGATCGTGAACTCATCCTAGAAAAAGTGCTACTTATCTCATTGCTGAGTATCACTACAGTCACCTTCGAAGTACTCCCCTTGGGAAGCTGTGCACTGATGCCAGCGCCTAGTCCACCCTTCAGAGTAATTTTGGAACTCTTTTTCTGGAATGGCCATCAGAGCTGTCATCGTATTACCTTGGATGTCCTGAATGTCATCAAAATGTCTTCCTTTCAGTATTTCCTTTATCTTTGGGTGAAGAAAGAAGTCACTGGGGGCCAGATCAGGTGAGTAGGGAGGGTGTTCCAATACAGTTATTTGTGTCCTGGCTAAAAACTCCCTCACAGACAGTGCCATGTGAGCTGGTGCATTGTCGTGATGCAAGAGCCATGAATGGTTGGCGAAAAGTTCAGGTCGTCTAAGTTTTTCCTTGAAGCCTTTTCATCACTTCCAAATAGTAAACTTAGTTAACTGTTTGTCCAGTTGGTACAAATTCATAATGAATCATCCCTCTGATATCAAAAAAGGTTAGTAACAAGTTTGCAGACTTAATTATCAGATCTTGTACAACAAATGTTTATTGGGCACTCAGTACAAACCAAACACAGTTCAGAGCATAAACAAGATAAAGTCTCCACCTTCGTGGAGTTTGCATGCTGGTGGTTCAGGTCCAACTGAAACAACAACACCTCCTCTAGATACCTGGCTGGTGTTGGTTCTTCCTTCATACAGAGTAGAGGTAACCTGAACACACGCTCTCTCCCACCTGCCTGGAGCCCAGTCTACACTGACTTTAACCCATGTCTGCCCCTCCCAGACATGTCATCTCCTCCTAGCCCTCACTGTTTTCTTATTCTGAAACCCAACATTGGTAGTCGCATGGCCCAGGGGAATCTCTGCTCTCCAAGAGACATGCTCTTAGGAACAAGAAATCTAAACCAAGCCTCACACCCACAGCTCTTCTCCATCGGGTTTGAAGGACATTACAAACTGAAACCGATTTGGCCTCAAATGTAAACTCAGCAACTTTCTAGTTATGTATCCTTTGGGAAAGTTATTTAACTCCATTGAGCTTACTCTCTCCCTCTTCCAAATGGATACTAATACCAACCTCACAGGTATGTCGTGAAAATTAAAGGAAGTAACATTTATGTGCACTTATCACAGTTCCTGTCACTTAGAAATCTCTCAGTTAGTGGTTCTACTATTAACATGTAAATTAAAGACAGAGATCAAGTCACATGTACTGACTACTCCCTCAACCTGGATAAATAATTTTCACAATTCTATAAAAGACATTTCTGGTCAATAGATCTACAGCTTTCACTATGGGTGCTGGCCGTCGAAAACAAACATTTACTTATTATTTAAATTTATATTTTAAAATCTATTATGTATAAAGCATGTAGTCTGTGCCAGGTATTTTGTAAACACATTATACTCATCATCTCACTTACATCACATAAATCACGATTATCAGTATTTTACAGACCAGTCTATGGCTGGAAGTGACCCACAGCCAGAATTTTAGCCCAGAGCTGCCTGACTGCCCAGAAAAAGGGTCAGGTTCACCATGGCAAAATTGCCTGGATCATATCTTTAGCTGAAGTTAAAAAATGTGAGAAATATTTGAAGGAAGTGAGATGTACTACCTGCAGAAAAGAAGATCCAAAGAGCCCACACCAAAATCTGTAGATAATCAAACGGCTGCTAAATGGAATAAATTCTAGATTTATTCTATGGCTCCACACAGGAAAATAGAACAAATGAGAAGACCATTTTTGCTCAATGTTAAGAACTTTCTTAACAGTTATGTTTGTCCAACAATGGAACATGCTGCTACTGTAAGTAATGTTTCCCTATAACTGGAGATATTTAAGCAAAAGTTTAATGACCACTTCTTGGGAATGTTGTGGAAGAGATCCATAAATCAGACAAGAGTTGGTCTCAGTACGGCTAAGGCCCTGGCAACATTTGCAATACTATAATTTGAGATACCAAAATTGTTTTGCTCAGCCGATGAACAAAAGTACAACTCTCAATAAAACTTCCTACTGATGCAACATTTTTTGAGTTATCTCTTCTTTTTCTTTTTATGAAGTGGGTTCAATACGTTGGTTAGCCCTACTCGCCGCTAAGACAGATGCTGTTGTGAGATGGATGGAAACTTGCATTGCTCTCCCAAACACAAATGAATGCTTTCAGTGTCAATTTCGGGAGGAATGGGGGAAGGGAGGGTGTCATACGCAGGCTTCCTGTTAGAATCTCTGGGGAAAGCTCTGCATATCAAAAACTGACTCCTAGCTATAGTGGAAGAACACAGCTTGTTTGGTTTCTATGTACCGCCTCCAATGGAAAATGTTTTTTGATTTCAAGTTACAATCATTTAAAATTTCAAAACTATCTTCACAGTGCATAATCTGAGGATATATTCAAAAACCAAATGAAATTCCATGGGAACCACTTACAGTGCTCATTGGATTGCAAACCCTCCCAAATAAAATGCTCTTTGCTCAGGGAATTTAGGACACAAGGAGAGACACTTCTCTTAAGTTAGTCACTCAACTTTACTGCCTCCCCTCCACCTGAAACACAAAAAAGGGGGCATACAGCCTTCCAACACCTCTGTCTTAATATGCTTTAAATGATTCTTCAAGTTGTGAGTTGGGATATTTCATGGCAACGGCTTTTATCACCACAAAGTAACTCCTTAAATAACTACTCCACTTCCATTAATAGAATATTACATAGCCATAAACATATTCATACAGAGTTTATAATAACGTAGAATGATACTGTTTATTCTTTTTCACGCAGAAAAAAAAAAAAAAAAAGCAACTATGTGCAGCTTACTAATGACCAAAACCCATACATTCAAGACTAGACTTCCGTTCAGGATGCCACAGTAAGTCCAATTCTTCATCTCCTGTGCTCAAAATGTGCAAAATGATTGATAAAATGTACGAAAAGAAAACCAAAAAGATAGAGCTGGTTCAAAAACCAACTAAATACCTCTATGAGCTACCAATGGAATGGAAATGCAAACTGATAGGAAGGATTGAAATTTCAGGACTGGTGGGCTCCAGGTTCCAACATGATAGGAGCAGGTAGCTATTTGTCTCATTCAGGGTACAGAGAAATGGGGTCACAAGCCAGGCTCATGGCTTGAAGACTAGAACGGCTTCTTTCAGCCTCTTCACTCCAGAGGAAGCACAAAAATAAAAAAACAGCTCAGGCTAACCACTGGGGCAAGTGAATCTCAGTAGATGCGAGTCCAGGAAAGCGGGAACCAGGCACCAGTTCAAGCTACCCTCTCCTCTGTGATGGACCCACAGTATCCCCAATATCAACCTGTAAGAGTGTCCTAGGTCTGCCATAACAAAGTGTCACAAATTAGATTGCTTAAAACAACAGAAATTTATTCTCTTGCAGTGCTGGAAGCCAGTTGTCCATAATTAAGATGGCAGCAGTGTTGTGCTCCTTCTTTAGGGAAGGCTGTTTCCTTGCCTTGCTTCTAAGGCCAGCATAACTTCAATTTCTATGCCAGTCTTCACATACTGTCTTCTTTTGTGAATGTGTCTCTGCGTCCAAATTTCCCTCTCTTTCTCTAATAAAGACATCAGTCACTGGATTAGGGCCCACTCTAATTCAGAATGATCTCATCTGAACTTGAGTACATCTGCAAAGACCTTATTTCCAAATAAGGTTACATTCACAAGTACCAAAGATAATATGTCAATATATCTCCCTGAGGTTTGGGAAGGGGGGCGGAGGCACAGTTCTACCCACAACACACCCTAAGGCAGGAAATCCTACAACTACCTTTATAAGACCTGGCTCTGGCTTGGGGACTCAGAGAGATGGATGAAGAAAACTATAAAACCATTAGAGAGAAACAAACAAAATTAAAATCACTTCCACTCAAAATGACCATAGATTTAAAAATTTCAAAACGCGTGGAGAAATACAATACCATAAAAGGCAGCCAGTAAATACATAATCTGAATACAAATTCACTCCAATATGAAACTTGATTTATAAAAATGTCAGACAAAGACTTTTAAATTGAATATGTTAAAGAGAATAAAAGAAGCTGTTATGTCCATTAAAATGTACAAGGAATTAATAAGCAGGCATAAATCAAACAAGAACAAGATGTTATGAAAATGGACTGATTAAGCTTGAAAAATAAATTAGGGTTATTGAAATAAAATAATCATAATAGTCCAAGATAAATTCTGGACTATTCCTAGTTGAAGAGAGAATTCATTATTTAGAAAATAGTTTTGAGGAAGTCACCTTGAATATGACACAGAAAGACAAAATTACTTTAAAAAATTAAGACTGCTAAAATAAATAGAAAAAGAAATGAGAGTCTCCAATATTTATCTAATAGGAATCCACAAAGTAGATAATGGAGGAACTGGCAAAGAAGCAATATCTGAAATAATATTTTCCTTATCATTTCAAAGTGAAAGAGATGTGAGTTCTCAGAGCAGTAGTGCCTCTGATAAATAAAAATAAATCCATATTGGCAGGATATTAAGGACAAGAAAATAATCTCAAAAAGGGCGAGAGAGGAGACACAGATTACATACAAATGAGCAAGAAATAGTCCTCAAGAGGACATCCAAGCCATGGCCATAGATGGCAAAGGACAGTGCAGTGGTACTCACAAAGTGCTAAGGGAAAATAAGTATGAATCAAGAATTTTATACCTAAGCTCTTGTTCAAATGTGATGACAAAATAAATAGTTTTCCAACCATGAAAGACCAAGCATGTTTACCTCCTACAGAAACTGTCTAAAAGAACTATTAAAGAATGCACTTTAACAAAGAGAAAAATGAACCCTTGGGGAGAACATGAAATAAAAGAAAAAAGTGAACACATACAAAAGGATGTGTTAATATCAGCAAATGTAATTAACTACTGGCTGTGAACAGTAATTACTGCTGGCTGTGAGCAATAATAAAACTATAATAATAATTATTTTAAATTAAAAGAGGGCAAAACTACAACTCTAAGCAACTATAACAGGAAAATGAGATATTCAATGAGTAGTTAAGTCTGTTTGGACTCTAAAAAGAGAGCAAAAACACTAAACAATCTTAGAATCATTAAGTTACATATACATAAAAAAGACTGGAATGAAATACAGTAAAATGTTAACAATGATCATCACAGAGAACAATATAGCATTTTTTTCTTTTTTTCTAATTTTCCTCTGTATTAAATTTTCTAAAACAAATATATAGCCCCTTTACAAAGAAAAAATTTAATCAGCTGCATAAAATCACTTCACATCACCTTATTTTGTCTTCCCCTTGTCCTGAAGGGATGCCCATTTTTTAAAAGCAGAAATGACAATGTTGGCAGTACTATCTCCAGGTGGTCAAATCCAGAACTTTCTCGAGATAATCTGATGATTTTGCATTGCTGCGGTGGACTTGCATCTTAGTTGGCTCAGGCCACCATAATAAAATACCATAGACTAGGTGGCATAAAGGACATACATTTATTTTTCACAGTTCTGAAGGCTAGAAAATACAAGATCAAGGTACCAGACAATGTGGTTTCTGGTGAGACCTGTCTTCCTAGTTTGCAGTCACCCCTTATTTCCTCACATGATCTTTCTTTAGTGCATGCACATGGGGAAAGACAGAGAACTCCTCTTCCTCCTCCTCTTCATCCTCCTCCTCTTCTTCCTCCTCCTCCTCCTCTTTCTTCTTCTTCTTCTGCCACAAATCCTACCCTTATGACCTCATTTAACCTTAATTACCTCCTAAATCTCTGTCTCCAAATACAATCATATTGGGGGTTAGAGCTTCAACATATAAATTTTGAGAGGACAAAATTTCAGGCCATAGCAACTGATATCCTAAATATTTGCCAAGCCCCAATCACCTAATACCACCCCAAGAACCTACACAGAAAGCCCTCACAAATTCAAAATAACTGTCACAAAATCCATCCTGGATTGGTGGAAGATATGTGCAGCCTTCTTTATTTTAAATATAGAAAATGCAGTTTTATGATATTCAAGTATATTTCTAACAAACTGTTGTCAAGAAGTAGCACTGTTAGTCCTGACAGGAGTGACTACAATGGGAGCTTCTCTGGTACACATCTCTATAGTACACAGAAATAAATAGCTGCACGTGTCAAGTGGTGATAAGTTCTTTAAAAGAAAGTAAAACAGACTTCATGATGGCACAGTAGATAAATGTTGTGCTTGCCTCCTCTCACCACCACATCAAAATTACAACTAAACTACAGAACAATCATCAATGAGAATCTCCTGAAGTCTCACTGAACCAAAGCCCTATAACTAAGGACATACAGAAGAAGCCACATGGAGACTGGTAAGAGGGGCAGAGATGAGGAATGGGCTGGTCCTACACCCACATGTGGTGGTTAAAAATCAGAGGGATATTTCAACTGCAGAGGTCCCCCCTGAAGAGTGAGGGGTCCCAGCCCCATACCAGGGTTCCCAGCCCAGGGTTCCAGTGCCAGGAAGAGAAATGCACACAACTTCTTGCTGTGAAAACCGGTGGAGATTGTGGCTGAGTGAGACAGAGGGCTGATGGAGTCCCAAGCTATCCTTGTGCATGGACTTAAGTGCTGATGATTTCACTCACTCTGAGCTTTAGCTGAGCTGGGGCAGCAGCTCAAAAGGCACCAGGGATATACGGGGAGAAACTGAATTGTCTAACATCAGAACGACAGCTGGACGGGCAGCTTTCTCTCAGACAGAAGTGCTGGCAGAAGACACTGTTCCTTTGTTGAGCTTTCCCCCATCCCAGCGTGCATGCCCAGGCAGGCACCACATCTGAGTCTCCATCAACATGGCAAACACCATTCATCCCGCCCTGGTGATTCCCTGGGACCTCACCCCACCCAACTTGCAATTGCACTCAAGCCGCTTCCATACAAATGTTCTGTCTTTGTTCATGCTGTAGACTTTCCTAAAATCGCAAAAGTTCACAAACCCCAAACAAGCAGCATCTGGCCTCTGCATGCCCCGTATCTCTTGGTAAGCAGTCCCAAACCGAGCACTAGTGGCAGCTGACCTAGGTTCACAACTTATCCTCTGCCAGGCACCTCTAAGTGGCAGCCATCTGAGAATCACTTTGTAGCTCATACCAAGTGCCGCCGGGCAGGGCATAGGCCGTGGCTGATCTTGGCCTGCAAAAGACCCCCTCCCAAGAGGCCCCAGAACAAACACACCACATGGCCAGCTTGAGACCACACCAGACCACCACCCAACCACCTCTAAATGACACAGCCAAAAAGCAGACTGGGAAGGTACCAGAGCACTCTAAGCATCAAGAGTAAAGTCTCTGCTTAGCATGTTTGAGACAGTGCAAGGAGCCCTATGTGGCTTGAATGAAATGGTCTATGTAGATGGGATGATTAAAAAAAAACTCAAGGCCAGATTCTGTAGGGTTCTCAAGACCTTTGAAAGTACTTTGGCTTTTACTCTGAGTGAAGTGGGGTACCCTTGTGATGGGACATGATCTGACCTAACATCAAATGATCACTCTGTGTCCCTAGAATAGACTCTATGGGGACAAGGGTGGCAGCAGAGATGAGCTAAGGGGCTTTGCAATAATCCAGAGGCAAATAATGTGGCTTAGACATGAGTATAATGGTGGATTGCTGACAAATGGCTGGATTCTGGATATATTCTGAATGTAGATGTAGGATTTGTTGATGGTTAACTATAGGCTGTGAGAGAAAGACACCTAATCTACACTTGATTTTTCCACCAAACTCACTCCTCCAGAACATGAGTGGTGTCCTGGAAGGTTCATAAAGACCTTCCTAGTCCTCCAGTTATACTCTAGGCAAGGGCTGCCCCTTCGCTGGACCTCTGGGATTCAGAGCCTGGCTACCCCTCACTGAAGAGAGAGCCAAAGACAAACATGGGGGGGAAAAATCCCTTGAAGAGGTACAAACTTTGTCTTGAGTAATACGATCTGCTGAATGTAAAGAGAAGCATTAAAAATGGTCCTATCTCTTCTATGGCTTTTACTTAAACCCACAGGGGTTCTGAAGGGAAATGCTATCTGAAGTGCCCTGCATAATCTCCTTGTCTCCCCCGTCTCTTCTCCCTGCTTAATAATCAAATATTTTCCAAGAGGAAGGAGACAATTGTGCAACAAAATACAATATACTCTTTGAAAACGTTAGCCCTCCTTATGTTCCTCTGAAGGGTGCCATTGCACACATCTGCCTTACCAAGTCTATTCATAGGCAGTAATTACTTTGGCAGGCGAAATTTAAAAAACAAAACAAAACTGGCTCCATTCCTATCTGGTTTGTGCCTCAGAGTTTCTTTTTCCATAGTCAACACCCTGGGTAACTGAGGAAGGGAATCTTTTACTCCAAATCCCAAGCAGACCTCAATAGTTTGAACCAAAGTTATATTCTGAAGAAGAAAAATAAATAAATCACACCACCATGTTGTATCTTTTTCATTTGAAAGCATGTTCTAAAATGGATCAACTAGCCAAACAGTTTAATATTTCAGGGGGGAAACTGAAAGACAAAGAGCCATTCTAGATAAGGGGGGAGGGAGAGTACTTACTATAGGTTGTTGGCAGACTGCCATTCTGTGCACATTTTTACATTTTTAAAGAGTACTTACTCAATGCTCTCCTTAATCTCATTAAATGAAAACTTTCTCTAATTTTAAAATTAAATTTCCTGTATTTCCTGATAGGCTTCCAAATTCTTCTCCTTCCCTCCTCCTTTCTGAGTCCCATGGTATTTCTACAAGAAGAGGGGTATTAGCCTCCTGGACAGATTCCAGTTGGCATAATTGCCCTCAGCCTTGCTTTATCCCCCTGGGTTTCCCACTGGGCACAGATTGTTTCCTTACTTCCTGTCCTGAAGTAGTGGAAGTACTGCCCTAAAGCTAGCGGCTTAGGATGTGACCATACCCCCTACCACATGGGGGCATACTTCAGTCACTCGCTGCAATAATCTAAGCATTGTACTCCAACCTTCTTTAATTACTCACTCCTGACAAGTAGATTTTGAGCACACAACTTCAATCATGCATATATTTATTTATAAATCATGCCCTTACACTACTATACACATAAGTTGCATCATTTTATAAAACATAACTAAAAAGGAATTAAATCAACATTATTCTAATAGAACAAAATTATTAATAATATTTTAGTGTACGCAAAAAAATGCGTATCTGGTATTACTTTTGAAAATGTTGGTGTTGCTTCAATTCAGTCATGTGTTTTTCAGCTCTATTTGGGTACTTAATTTTCTGGGTATTGAGAGCTGAAAAGGATGCCTCCCACAGATATACACATCCCAGTAGAAGAAATGCATCATTGGCTATACTTTTATGTGCACATTTATCTGTTAAATATTCATTATGTGAAGGTTTTGGTTGAAATTCAGCTGGTAAGCCTCTATCTTCCCTTATGTCACTCATTTTTGCTTGCAAACTAATTGGATGAGACTATATTTTTATATGTTTCCCAAATGGTTAAAAACCCACTGAAATGCTAAACTTTCAAGCAGGTAAAATTTGAAAATATTTATCCATAAAGATATATGTGCTCCGATGTCCATTGCAGCTTTATTTACAGTGGCCAAGATGTGGAAAAAAACATAGTGTCCTTCAATAGATGATTGAATAAAGAAGATGTGGTACATATACACAATGGAATACTATTCAGCCATAAGAAATGATGAAACAGTGCCATGTGCGATAACATGAATGAATCTTGAGATTATTATGCTAAGTGAAATAAGTCAGACAGAAAAAGTGGAGAAACATATTATTTCACTGATATGTGGGATATAAAACTGAAAGCAATAAAGGAACAAGAGAAAGAAACAAAAACTCATAGACACAGACAATAGTTTAGTGGTTACCACAGGGTAAGGGGGGAGAGGGTGGTGGGGGAGCGTGGTGGTAAGAGGGACAAGAGAGGCTAAACGGGATCAAATATATGGTGATGGAAGGAGAACTGACTCTAGGTGATGAACACACAGTAATATATAGATGATGTATTACAGAAATGTACACTTGAAATCTATGTAACTTTACTAACCATTGTCACCCCAATAAATTTTAATTAAAAAAAAAGATATCTCTAAAAAAAAGGTTGTTTCCATGTTGTTTAATATGTAGATATAAAAGTTTCTGTAGACATAACATGGAATCATTTTTGGAGACAAAAAGACACAAAGCACAACCTAGTTTCTAAATCTGCATCTTTCAAATTCTTTCTCCATAGCAAGATTTTATTTTAAAAATATGCTGTTTGTTATGTATTTTCAAAATGTCACATTTATGTGAAGGGACGGATTAAATATATTTTTTCAAAATATCTTTTAAGTAATATTCTAATAAGGGCCATTTAATATCAATTTGAAACATTTGTGATTTTTATAAAAAGATAAACATTAGCAACTTATCTATAAGTTCAATAACAAAAATAAAATGTAATAATATCATTGTTGAAACTCTATGCAGGACAAAATATGGATACTCACACTATTAATACAAAATGTCAAATTTTTACTGTGTTGTATTAGTCAAGGTTTTCCATGGAAACGGAATCAATAAACTATATTTCTAGAGAAAAAGAGATGTATTTTAAGGAAATGGCTCACACAATTGAGGGGGCTTACCAGTCCAAAATTCACAGAGCAGGCCAGCAGCCTGGAAATTCAAGTAAGAGATGCTATGGCATTCTTGAGTATAAATTCTACAGGCTGTCAGGCTGAAAGAAAACTCATGGAGGTTTCCATACTGCAATCTTGAGGCAGAATACCTTCTTTGGAATTCCTCAGTCATTGTTCTTATGGCCTTCTACCCATTATGGAGGGTAATCTGCTTCACTCAAAGTCAACTGATTACAATATTCATCACAACTAAAAAACTACCTTCACAGCCACATCTACACTGGTGTTTAACCAAACAACTGGGCGCCATAGCCTAGCCTAGCCAATTTGACACATACAATTAATTGTCACATGAATAGAGGTCCTTTTATATTTTATATAAATGCATGCCTATGTAATTTTATAAATTTAAATACTTTGAAGCAACCCTTAGTAGTCAGTGCATTCATCCTGTAGTGAGACAGTGGAAGCAACTGAGACCACCATTTTCAACTGTCTGCACTGAGGAGTTCCAACTGTCACTCAAGGCACCCTGAATGCAGTGTCATCCCCTGTACTAAATATAAGTCATGCTTACTTCTTCACATTTTCAGATTTAAAAAAATAAACAAAAATTGAAACATTTTCTTACCACATGTCCATCTGGAATCCATTGGTCTGAAGCTTTAGGAACCTATGAGGAAGAAGATTTCAGACCAATGATTTCAAACTCTAGAACATTAAAAAATGACCTAAAAATTGTGCAAATAACGCATTCTTCTAGGTGAGAGCTGCTGAAACCATGATTCAGGAAAACTGGGGTACAACCCAGGGACCATCACCCTAGGGATTCTGATACAAATGTTCATTCCAGGCATTACCATCAGCCTGAATTGTCACAGACCGAGTACTCAACAATAAGGACTGATTGAGTGTCCATTAAGGACCAGGCACTGCGCCAAACAACATGATGCTTTCGCTTCCCTCCACAGGCGCAGATTGGGGCTAGTCTCAAAGAACTGAGTTTTCTGAATTCTTGTCCCTTTAAAAGTACAAGCCATTATTATGAAAACCAGTAAATCATCTTTTGTATGTGAATCTATAAGATAGCAATTATTTAGTAAAAATATTTCTCACTCTTGCACCCTTAGATGCAGCAGAGGGTCAGAGAAAGTGCCCTGACTGAGAACAGAAAAACTGGCTTCCAGTTACAGCGCTGCCACTGACAAGCAATGTGACCTTGAACAAGTTATTAAATCTTTTTATATCTCGGCTTCCCTAAATATAAAGTGCGGGGGTTGGACTAGATGCTTTGTACAGTCTCTTCCAACTCAAACATTCGATGACTCTGCCTGCACCTGGGAAATCAGCATAGGTCTTTTTTCCTGACAAAAGCAAGATGCATTTTCAAATCATCAAAAAAGATAGATGTCTTTAGTTGAAATTTGTACTCTTCCTTCATTCACTCAATTAATTTTAGCCAAATGACATAAAATGAGCCAAGCCAGTAACACAAGTCTGGCCTACTTTAATAGTGCCCCCGTTCTCCAGAGATCAACCATGTCTCAACCAAGTTGAAAAAGGATAAGGTGGAAACATGAAAACACCCCAAGACCAATAGAATTCACCAGCCTCAGGCAGACGCAGTTTGTTCTGAGTCTGCTCCATGCCAAAATAAATGAACTTTATCAATGTCTTGGAGGAAAAATAATCACCCATACTGGTTATTTAACATCCTAGAAATAAAGCAAGCCACCTCATACATTAAATTTATTCTTAATAAAAATAAAAATCTCTCATTTGGACATGCATTCTAACCTTTCTGCTATTATTTGCATAATAATATAAAACTCTCCATATAGATAAGGATTCATCAGCCAGTCTCTTGACTTCACAAACTGCTGCCCAGACCAAAACTGTAGTATAAGCAATTTGGCTCTAATGCCTCTCCAATTTTCACCACACTCCAACAATAATTATTATTAAAACAAATATAACATGTCTGACTTGTTCTTTAGATTATATGAGGCACTTTCCTATCCATCAGTTCATTTGGTCCTCACAACCCCCTTGTGAGTTACACAGAGGAGATATTATCTACATTTTATTGATAAGAAAACCAAGTTGCAAAGTGACTTATCAAAGGTAGCATAGCAAAAAGCAACAAACTACAACTTGCACACAGGCTTCCTGACTCCAAGAATTAATGGGGTCCCATGATTATGGTGGCCCTGGCTGACTAGTGCACCTATCTGTCCCCAGCATCATTTCCCCTGGGTGTGAAACTTTCCTCCACATCCAGATTTACCTCTCCTTTGTCCAATTCCTTAGGGACCTATTTTCTGAGGCCAGATAGCTAATAAGTGAATTCTCACTAAAATGTTAATAGATACCACTAAGTTTATTTTCTCCTCCTTCTAGATAACATAGAAATAATATAATAAGAGATTTCTGAAGGCAATGCCTTAACTTAAAGATTATATTCTAATGGTGAACTACCAGGCCAGTTAGGAGCTATAAATATTTTTCATATTTTGGGTCAAAATAGCTTTTGATACTGTTTGAGTGATAGTCACAAAGGTACATGGCTTGCCCTAATGTTCTTTCATAAAGGCAGACCTACCAAGCAAACATCAGTAGAGATAATATCCAGCACACTCAAATCCCAGTTCAATATAAGTCAACAATTAAGAGATCCAACCACTTAAATAGTGATGGTCCATATGATATTGCAAGTCAAGTGGCTAAAGAGTAAAACCCTTTACTCTTTATGTGGAGGTGATTAAAGCCAGAGAGCCCACAAAGAGAGATGATAAACTACAGGACCTCAAGGGAGAGACCACAACTGGAAAAGAAATAATTGGTGGCAGCATTAAGTGGAGAACACCAGCGGAAAGGAGCCTCCTTTCAAAAGAATTGACTTGATAAAGCTTCTGTATTTAAAACAGCAACTTTGACCAAGTAGATCAAGAGACTTGAGCTAACTGCCAGTAATAATAAAGATAACCAATACGAAAAAGTGAGTCTGTTCCAAATATCATGAGATATGCAGCAGGAGGTCTGTAGAATCTGGACCCCCAAGAAAAGTAATGTAGACTTGGAAAAGGACAGACCCAGTTCTTAGAAGAATTGTCTAGGGGTTAAGGGGTTTCACCAGATTCACAGTGAGAAGGCATTAAAAATTTATATTAAGTCCTCATTGTAATGGTTGGCCATAATGATGCCTGGATTACTATCTAGTAAACTGTGGATTTTCCGTTACATAGGAGAGTTCAATCTCTCTCAATTTTCTCTTTAGATGCCTTTATAAAGCCCTGTATGATAAAAACCTTTTGAGGAATGTTATCAATAGATCCCTGGCTTGGGTGGATATTACCTAGCTACTGTAGTTTAGAATCTAAGATCTAAAAAGACAAAAGATCTAAAAAGACTTGAGCAAAACTTCACAAAAAAGAACACCCAAATAACCAACAAACATATGAAAAGATGTTCAACTTCATTAGTCCCCAGAAAAAAAGAAAAACTAATTAAGACCACGATGAGATACAACAACACAATTCCCAGAATGGCCATACCAAGGGTTGGCAAGAATGTGGAGTAACTAGAACCTTCTTACATTGCTGATAGGAATGGGAATTGATATATACACTTTGCAAAATGTGTTATGGAACCTACTAAAGCTAAACATACTTAAGTGCTTTGACCCAGCAACACTTTCATGTGGAAATAGCCGACACAGAAATGAATGCTGATGTTCACCAAAACTCAGACATGTACAAGGATGGCCATAGCTACTTTATTTGTAACAACCAAAATGTAGAAACAATCCAAGGTCCATAAAAAGTAGAAAGTGTAAATAAATTGTGGTATATGTACACAGTGGAATACAACTCAGCAATAAGAGGTAAAAAAACTCCACTGATAAATGAAGCAAAATGGATCAATCTTACAGACATAATATTGAGTGAAAAATGTCAGGCACAAAAGAGTGTGTACTATATCATTCTATTATATCAAGTTCAAAAATAGGCAAAACTATCTGTGGTGATAAAAGTCAAGATAGTGGATGTCCAAGATGGGGAAGAGAGGTTACTGATTGATTGGGTGGGGCCCAAGGGAGACTTTTTGGATTTTGACAATGTTCTATATATCTTGATTTAGATAGATAGATACATGATAGACAATAGATCAATAGATAGATAAATAGATGATTGATGGATATATGTATATATGCATATACTGAGGGTGCCAAAAACTGTATATACATGACTTTTATTCATCTTTTGTTATCAGTATATACTGAGTATTACAATTTTAATACAGTTTTTTTTTCCTTTTTAAAATATGTATACTTTTTTTGTCACCCTCTGTATGTGTAAAAATTAATCAAGCTATATATGTAGGATTTGTATACTTTTCAGTATGTAAGATGGACAAAAACAGATGAGAGAAGGCTTAACAAAATACTCTCTTGGCTAGGTTTTCCAGGTGGTTCTCATATCCCTGTCATCAAAGTACCCACAATCTAATCATGGAGGGGAGGGGATTAGTTCACTGTTGGACTACGTTGGACTGTGATGCATAAATTAAGTTCTACAGAAGAGAGTAATTAATCTTCACTGTGATCACAGGAAAAGCTTCAGAGGAGGTAATAACGCAGCTAGGCCTTGAATAATGACTAGAGTTTAACCAGCGGAAAAGGTGGGGAAGGGGGTAGGCATTCTAAGCAATCGTGTAGCATAAGCAAAGAAGTGAAAATATAAATGGCGGAGATCCAGTCAAGATGGCAGAGTAGGTAAACACTGTGCTTGCCTATTCTCATGACCACATCAATATTACAACTAAACTACAGAAAAACCATCATTAAGAACCGCCTGAAGTCTAGTTGAACAGAAGTCCTATAACTAAAGACATACAGAAGAAGACACATGGAGACTCGTAGGAGGGGCAGAGTCCCCAATAGGGCTGGTCCCAGTCCCACATGTGGTGGTTAGAAATAGGGAGGGATATTTCAGCTTTAGAGGTCACCCCTGAATTGAAGGGTCCCAGCCCCCACCAGACTCCCCAGCCCAGGGTTCCAGTGCCGGAAGAGAAGCACCCACACTTCTGTCTGTGAAAACAGTGGAGAGTGTAGCTGAATGAGACAGAGGGTGCTACAGTCACAAGTGTTCTCTTAAATGGCCTGCACATGGATCTCCTCGCTGATGGACTCACTCACTCTGAGCTTTAGCACTGGGGCAGCCACTCAAAAGGTGCCAAGAACATACAGGGAGGAACTAAGTTGTCCAGCTTCAGAGGAAAAGCTGAAGGGGTACCTTTCTTCCAGACAGAAGTCCTGGCAGAAGCCACTGTTCCTTTCCCCTTCACAGTATGCACACCCAGGAAAACACCATATCTGCAACTCCATCAACCTGGCTACCACCATTCATACCACACTGGTAATTCTGTGAGACCCCATCCCACCAACTTGCAAGCTCACCCAAGCAGAGTCCAGTGGCTTTTCCATACAAACAGCCTATTTTTGTTCATGCTGGGGACTTTCCTAAAATCTCTCAAAGGTTCACAAACCCCAAACAAGCAGCATCTGGTCTCAGTGTGCCCCATACCTCTTGCTAAGCACCCCCAAGTCCAGTACTAGTGGCAGCCAGCCTCAGATCACAGCTTAGCCTCTCCCAGGCACTCTAAGCCCAGCATAAGTGGCAAAAATCTGATAACCACCTTGTAGCTCATAACAAGTGGACCCAGGCAGGGCACAGGCAGCAGCTAACTTTGGCCTGAAACACAGTCCCTCCCAAAACCAACACACCCAGTGGCCAGCTTGAGACCACACCAAAGCACCCCTCAACAACCTCCACAAATGACACACCCAAAGGTTAAATTTGGCAGGTACCAGAGCCCTGCTAAAAACGAATCCTAATCTGTAGGGTCAGCCCCTGCACAATAGCTCCTCCACTGAAGTTAGCCAGTCCTCACAACCAATCAGCCTGAGGGTCAATCCTTACCATTGATATACAGACAGCAACGAAGGCTCGGTGACAACAGGAGGGCACACACAACCCAAACAAGGGACATACCTGGATCACTTGGCTCAGGTACCCAGAGAGACTGCACCACTGAGCCCCACAGCACACCTACTCCATGCGGTCACTCTACCAAGACAAGGAGACATAGCAGCACTACATAATACATAGAAACAAACACAGGGAGGTAGCCAAAATGAAGAGAAAAAGAAATATGTCCCAAATGAAAGAACAGAACACAGCTCCAGAAAAATAACTAAACAAAATGAGACAAGCAATCTACCAGATGAAGAACTCAAGATACTGGCTATAAGAAAGCTCAATGACAATAATGAATGTCAATTACAAGTTTAAATATATATATATATATATATATATATATATATATATATATATACACACACACACACACACATATATATGTATATAATACATATATGTATACTGTATATATGTATATATAGTATGTATATATATATACTACATATGTTATATACATGCTATATATATAATATATAGTACATATATATATATATGTATATACTTACAAGAAATGGAGTACAGCATTAGGAATAGAGACAGTGGAAACATAACGGCTATGTGCGATGTCAGAGGGATAGTGGATGGGGGGAGGGGGATTGACACAGTGTGAGGGATATAAATGATAAACATCTAACTATTACTTTGTTTTGTACACCTGAAACTAATAAAAAAATAAATAAAATAAAATACTGTAAAAAAAAAGAATGCTCAATGATTTCAGTGAAAACTTCAGCAAAGAGATAGGAAGCATAAAAATGGAGGTAGAAAACATAAAAAAGAACCAGTCAGAAATTAAAAATACAATAACTGAAAGGAAGACTACATTAGAAGGAATCAGCAGTAGATAAAATGAAGGATGGAATCAGTGAATTGGAAAATAAGGTACTAGAAAACCCCCAATCATGACAGCAAATAGAAAAACAAAAGAAAACTATCCAAAAAAAATGAGGATAGTTTAAGGGACATCTGGGACAGCAAGCATACCAACATTCACATCATGGCGGTACCAAAAGAGAAAAGAGAAATTGAAAACCTATTTGAAGAAATAATGACAGAAAACTTTCCTAACCTGGAAAAGGAAATAGACATACAAGGCCAGAAAGCATACAGAGTCCCAAACAAGATGAACTCAAAGAGGCCCACACAAAACATATCATAATTGAAATGCTAAAGGTTAAAGACAAAGAAAGAATCTTAAAAGAAGAAAGAGAAAAGCAGTTAGTTACCTATAAGGGAGCTCCCATAAGACTGTCAGATGATTTCTCAACAGAAACTTTGCAGCCCAGAAGGGATTGGCACAAAAGATTCAAAGTGATAAAAAGCAAGGACCTACAAGGGTATTCTACTCAGCAAAGCTGTCATTTAGAACTGAAGGACAGATAAAGAGCTTTCCAGACAAGAAAAAGCTAAAGGAATTCATCACCACCAAACAAGTGTTACAAGAAATGTTAAAGGGGCTTCTTTAAGAATAACAAAAAAAAATTAAAAATATGGATAATAAAACGGTAATAATTACACATCCACCAACAATTACTTTAAATGTAAATGGATTAAATGCTCCAATCAAAGGACATAGGGTGACTAAATGGATAAGAAAACAGATCCTTACATATGCTGCTAACAAGAGACTCACTTCAGATTGAAACTCACGCACAGACTGAAAGCAAAGGGATGGAAAAGATATTTCATGAGACTGGAAACAAACCAAAAAAAGCTGGGGTAGCGATACTTTTACCAGACAAAATAGACTTTAAAACAAAGGCTATAACAAAAGACAAATAAGGACCCAGTAATCCCACTTCTGTGCATTTATCCAAAGAAACCCAAAACACTAATTCAAAAAGATATATGCATCCAAGGTCCATTGCAGCATTATCTACAATAACCAAGATATGGAAGCAACCTCAGTGTCCATCAATAGATGAATGGATAAAGAAGTGGTACATATACACAGTGGAATATTACTCAGCCATAAAAAATGAAATCTTGCCATCTGCAAAAACTTGGATGGACCTAGAGTGTCTGTTTTCTTATCCATTTAGCCACCCTATGTCTTTTGATTGGAGCATTTAGTCCATTTACATTTAAAGTAATTGTTGATGGATATGCAGTTACTACCATTTTATTACCCATATATTTTATTTTTTTCTTCTTCTTCTTAAAGAAGTCCCTTTAATACTTCTTATAATACTGGTTTGGTGGTGATGAATTCCTTTAGCTTTTTCTTGTCTGGAAAGCTCTTTATCTGTCCTTCAACTCTAAATGACAGCTTTGCTGGGTAGAATACCCTTAGTTGTAGGTCCTTGCTTCTCATCACTTTGAATGTGTTGTGCCAATCCCTTCTGGCATGCAAAGTTTCTGTTGAGAAATCAGCTGACAGTCTTATGGGTGCTGAGTGAAGTAAGTCGGACAGGGAAGAACAGTAGCCATATTTCACTTATATGTGGACTTTAAATAACAAAATGAATGAACAAACAAAACAGAAACAAACTCATAGATACAGAGAACATTTTAATGGTTGACAAATTGGAGGGGGTTGGGGGAGGTTGGGTAGGAAGGTGAAGGGATTAAGAAGTACAGATTGGTAGTTACAAAATAGTCATGGGGACATAAAGTATAGTATAGGGAATATAGTCAATAACATTGCAATAAGTATGTATGGTGTCAGATGGGCACTAGATTTATCGGGGTGATCACTTTGTAAGTTATATAAATGTCTAATCACTATGCTGTACACATGAAACAAATATTATATTGTATGTCAATGCTAATTGAAAAATAAAAAATTCTTTTCTTGGGCCGGCCCGGTGGCTCAGGCGGTTAGAGCTCCATGCTCCTAACTCCGAAGGCTGCCGGTTCGATTCCCACATGGGCCAGTGGGCTCTCAACCACAAGGTTGCTGGTTCAACTCCTCGAGTCCCGAAAGAGAAGGTGGGCTCCGCCCCCTGCAATTAAGATTGAACACCACACCTTGAGCTGAGCTGCCTCCCAGATGGATCAGTTGGTTGGAGTGTGTCCTCTCAACCACAAGGTTGCCGGTTCGACTCCCTCAAGGGATGGTGGGCTGTGCCCCCTGCAACTAGAAAACGGCAACTGGACCTGGAGCTGAGCTGCGCCCTCCACAACTAAAACTAAAAGGACAACAACTTGAAGCTGAACAGCACCCTCCACAACTAAGATTGAAAGGACAACAACTTGACTTGGAACAAAGACCTGGAAGTACACACTCTTCCCCAATAAAGTCCTGTTCCCCTTCCCCAATAAAATCTTTAAAAAAAAATTTTATTTTCTTTTTTTTTAATTAACATTTATTGGGGTGACAATGGTTAGTAAAATTACATAGGTTTCAAGTGTACAATTCTGTAAAACATCAGCTATATATCACATTGTGTGTTCACCATCCAGAGTCAGTTCTCCTTCCATCACCATATATTTGACCCCATTTACCGTCATCTACCACCTCCCTACCCCCTAAGAAACTGTTTTCAATAAAAGAAAGAAAAATAAATTCTTCCCTGCAAGGGGAAAATTTTTTGATTTGGTGTGATAGCAGTGTGGACTGTGAGGCAAATCAGAGAGGTGTAAGAGGAGAAAATGTAGGTTAGGGATAGACAGGAGGTCTTGAATGCTATGGTTAGGACTTGGAGCATGCAGCTAAGAGTTAGTTTATGGAGATAATATGGAGTGAAGAGACGGAATACATGTAGACAAGTCCAGGAAGTATCTAGTTTAGCTCTAAACCAGCTTGTTTAAATCAGCTAAGTCTCCCATCTCTGAGATCAAACAGGATGCATGAGTCTGTCCTGAAGTGGGCATAACCTCATACCCACCCCATCCTGCCATGGAAGAATGCTAAGCCCATCACTAACTCAGTTTTCTAGAAACATCAAATCTGGGTCTGAAAGTGCTATCTTTGACTCCAAAATATGCCCAAGATCTGGGCCAAAGACATGACCCATCAAATACAAAATTATCCCCATGGGGTTAACATCAGACCTGGTCGAAGCCCCAGTTCCCAGCACTCTCATTAACTATGTCTCTGCAGAGAAAAATAAACAAAGATGCTTTTAGCCATTCAGCCCAAATGTTGCTCTGAAGCCAAGAATTGTTTATATTGAAAAGAAAAGACTGCTACTACAGGGCATTTGAGCAATTTCTCTTATTCAAAGTATACTTTATTCAAAGTTGCAACACATAGTAATTAGCACGCTCTTAACACATGCTTTATTAAAAAAGTTTCAGAGGTAGTAATTTCCTAACATTGGCTAATAAGTCCTTCTTTATAGGAAAAGTAATACAGATTTCCAGATTAATAAAGCTCTGAAAACAATTTACTGATTTTTTTTTGGTAACAAAATTACAACTGTAATGTTAGCATATAGTCCCTTTCATATCAACATAGTTAAAACCTATGATATTAGTGTGGCATAAGTTATGCTCATTTATGAAACATAGGCATTTTTGTATGAAATATGTCAGGGTAATTGTTTCCTGAGAAAAATACATTATATGAAGCTAAAGCTCCAAGAATTTAAGTGACCCAAGATTACACAGCTAATAAGAAAAAGAGCTCAGATTTTTTTACCCCAGATTTCTCAAGGCTGTCCTGACTCTCATTCCATCCTGGCCCCACTCCAAAAGCAGCCACAGAGGTTATCAGTGGTGTGGTCAGTGGGCCTGGACTAATGTTAGCTCATCATGCCTGAGGCAAAATTACAAGCCACAAAGGTCACCTTTCCTCCCCTTCCTCTTCCAGGCTCCCTTTCTCCTTGCTTCCAGGTACCAAAGCAGGTTCTGTTCTGGTACTCTCCAAAGCCACAGGGAGATCCCATTAAAGCCTCTTCTCAGTCAATCCTCAAAGGTGGTGGGGGGGGTTATTTCTGCACAGTGACTGCGAAATGGAACCAGGGACACGTAAGGGGACCACCATCGCATACAGGTTCAATGACCCTTCCTCCCACTTTGAAGTCTATACCTTCTTCTTCAATGTAGTAATACTCAACTGCCTATGAATAACTCTGTTATAGTACAACTCATCTTATCACTGTTTACTTAATTCCCCAGTAGACAGCGTTCTTCCAAAAACAGTTTAAAATTTAAAAAAATAAAATATGCTAACTTACTGCATTTCCCCTTTGCAGCCTCTTGCTTCTCAATTATCACTCTCCTATTAAGAAATACAGTTGCAGTTGCCCCCAATACATGAATTTACATACCATGGGATCCTAATTTATATTCTCTTTAGAAAGCATGCAGCACAAAGAAGAACAGACAGCTCAATGACCCAGAACCTCTAAATCAGCAAAGAGAAAGGGAGAGGCGGGGATGAGAGGGAGCTGAACAGGAAATGAGAGCAGAGACAGAACAAGGGAGGAAAGACCACATGAGAGAAAATCAATTCTGCTCAATCTGACCCTGTCTTTATCCTGATGCCTAAATGCACAGGACTTCACATCCCACCTAATAACCCACTCACACTACGAATATTAGTGCATAATGGAAGAATTAGTAATAATGTAATGATGGCACAATTCATGATGGGGGGTAGGGATAGAGGGGGGGGTGTCAGAGTTTATATCATGTACCCCAAAGCCCAACTGCATATATTCAGCATGCCTCCTCTCCCGACTCCCTGTGCTATACCATACCATACATATCTTTTCTGATCCCAGAAACCACACCACCCCAGTCCTAGATGGCTTTCATCCCTCCTACAGCAATGTGGTTTTACCCAAACCTTTGCAAACGTGTGTACCATGTTACACAAGCACTCAGCAAAGAGCTCTGCAGTACCAAGATCCACCCTCCCTACAAGGTCATAGGAGGTTAAAAATAACACTCTTTTCCCATAACTAATAGACAACAGCTTAAGGAATTAGGGAAGGGGAACAGAAATTGGTGTTTGAAGCATCTATTACGCACTAGCAACGGGCTGAAGTTGTTACATGTCTTGCCGGATGGCTACACATAGGATTCTTACACTTGGTGAAATGGACACAGCCAAGGAGAGATATTACCCATGTCTTATTGCCCAAGTGTAATTGTCACCTCCACCTCTCTGTGAGATGTGGGACATGCCTACAATGAGAAAGCAAGTAGCATTCATTTAAAGAAGGGTGTTGACATAACATAGAGATTAGGAATGCACCCTGGCCGAGGTCCAGCCAACTCAGGCCCTCTTTTGAAGCTTCAAGATAATTCCAACTAGATGTGAAATGTTGAGTAGAAGAAATGAAAATGGATAGAGAGCTGGGCAGGAAAGGGAGGCCATATCAAAATCTATCATTTTCCAATGTCAAGCAATGTTTTATTTATTTTATTATTATTATTTTTATTTTTTTTATTTTTTTGGCTCCAAATGACAACTAATTCCTGCCACTTAAAGAAATTCTATAATTTGGCTGTGACTGTCCTCCACGTTGACATCTGGTGAAGCCTGGGCAACGTAGAGAAGGAAAAACATTGCCGTGTGGGCAGGGTGGGCTGGAACTGGGACTCTGGGGCCACAGACAGAATGACCTAATTTGCAGAAGGCTTTGGAGGATGGGAACAAGAACTGGTTGTCTGAAAGCTGGGATGGGACATTCAGCCTTGGAGGGTAGAGATTGTTTTATCAGGAAATAAATCAGAGGCCTATACCATGACCACTTTTTTCCAGGCATATCTTGGTGATGAGAAGGGTGTGTGCTCAGACCACAGGAATCTCAAAACCACCCAGTGGCCCATCAGCTCTCTGGGACACCAGGCACACAGCTGGTAAGAGCCCCCGACAAAAACGTTCTTCCATGTTCATTCCGTGTCTTTCTGAGTGTGTGTGTGGATTCTTTCATTTCTGTTTGTATTGGACATTTTTTTGTTCATTTGTTTGTTTGTTTACATGTTTGGACAGACTCATTTGGAGGCTGGTGGTTGCCCTTCTTCCCTCTGTGTGAAATGGCTGCCAAGAAACCTAGTGTCTGCCGGGCTCTTCTTCAGTCGCTCTGGCCAGCAGCCAGGCCTGAGGTGCTGTCTGGCACTTCTGCTGGCCTGGCTCATAAAATATGTTCCAGTGGCACTAAGACAGCAAGAAGAGGAGCACTTAGGGGTAGGGAGTGAGGCAGGATTCTACCAAGCGGTAAACCAGTCCCAGGGAGAGAGGCAAGTGTCTGTCACAGAGATGTCCATTGAGAATAAACTCCTAAGGCAGGGGCAGGGGACACCACGCTGTGGCTGGCAGTCCTTTTGAATAAGAGTAACACAGGTTCCTATGGTAGGGAGGGAGAAGTGGAGTTTGGGGTTCTAGTGGACATTTGTGAAAGGACAAAGAAGAGGAATAGAATTGCCCAGGCAGCTGGACATCTTCCCTCACTGTGGCCTGGAGGTAGGTCCTACCTCAAAACCTGAAATAAACTCCCAACACCCCACCTTGAGAAGAGACAGTTATTTTTAAAAATGCAGGCTTTCGCTTTGAAGCTATTTTCAAAGTCTAAGATATAATTTAGTTCCAAGGGGGGAAAGCTACAATAAAGGAAAAGAAGCGAAAACACAAGTTATAAAAAAAAAAAAAAAAAAGACAACAACAGCAAAAATAAAGTCCTAGAATTAAATTTTGCAACCAAAACAGGCCTTTGGGTTTTTCATCAATCACAGCTCTGTGCTGCTGTTTTGGTAAACAGATTTCTGAATTTTATTTTGAATGGTATAATTTTCAGTTAAGAATTTAAAAAGAAGTACAAGCTCAAAGGGGGAAAAAAAAATAAAGGAAACTACTCCTTACAACCACTTCTACAGCTGAGGGCGTGGACGCGAGATGTGCCTAAAGGAATGTTCCTTCGAATTTTCCAGTATTTCCCCTGCTCTGCTTTCTCTGCACCCTGTAAGTTTTCCCTGCCCACAGAGCTGGGCCTGTCTACATATTATCAGAGATAACATCAGGTCAACGCTTTCATAACCAAATCCCTGTTTTCAGAGACTTAAACTCAGGTATAAAATGTGTTTGGGGCTTAAACTTGGCAGATAACATCTCAAACCAGCAGTTAATTCTCTAACATGTTTTTAAGGGCAAACATCTTTTAACTGCTTATTTTCTGATCCCAAAGTGCAAATAAACTGAAGGTCGTATTTGAAATTATCCATAGTGTGTGCTGAGCAGACAGGCCCTGACTCTAATTGGAGCCTGAGAAGGCTGTATGTAGAACAATGCTACTTTTTCAATGGGACATTCATTCTTTGCAGGGAAATGCTCAACAAGGAGCCGTGTGGGTGTGGAGGGGGGAAGTGGTTCATACAAAAATTCCTGGTAGTTTGTTTTTGGAGTGTCAAGAAGAAACAAGAAAGGAAGGGGGGAAACCAATTTCTTCTTCATTTCTTGTCCCCTAAAACTTGTGTAAAGTGTTATTATATTTATGTCTCGAGCTGAATGATTTTTAAAAACACAGAATTTGATATCACGGTCATTTACCGTCTGATAATAGGTGTCATGCTGGGGCTAGGGTGACTAAAAGACAAAAGCCATGGCCACTGGCTTCATGATGTCACGTGGAGGATATAGACCAAATGAAAAGATAAAGAAAAGTATGTGGTGGTATCAGCCACACACTAAATATATTGTTAATAAGTGCCCTGGTACAGGGAGGTGGAAAGAATAGAAATGGCCTAGAAGGTCAGGCTTACTAACTAGGGTTTTTAGCAGGAGCTTTGGAGACAGACCACCTAGGATTTTAACATTGACCCTGTCTTGGACAATTTACCCAGTCTCTCTGTGTCTCAGTTTCCTCATCTGTAAAATCAGTTCAATGTAATAGTGGCCTCATTGGTCTCGTAGACAACTTGGAGCAGTGCCAGGCACTGCTAAGGGACATGCTAAAGGTGTAAACTGGTATAGTATTACAAGAAAAAAATTATGTTGGAGAAAACTGAAATAAAGGGACCAGAGGTGAGAAGCTCAGTGACTCAACTTCTACATGGTCCTTTATTTTTCCTACTTGAGTCTTTACCCCTAATTTATTGGCCAAGATTCCTCAGAGATCATGGAGAGAGTCCCCGCATCACATCTGTAGCTCTGGAGAGGACAGCTGCAGAAAAGTCTCGCTCTCCTCCCTGGCTTGCCTTCCCTGATTCAAATCTGCAAGGGGAAGGTAATGTGGCCTCTCAAACACCTTAGCTTTGTTGCTCCCCAGTTTCCAAACGTTACCATTACTGCACCAGTTCAGATTCTTTGGGATGCAAATAGCAAAACTCAAACTCAAACCAGTTTTTGCAGAAGAAAGATTCCTGGAAGGATGCCAAGGAGCCCCCCACACACACACCCTACCCCCCCACCCCCTATGTGGAGCTTGGGAAGGCATGGACAGGAGCAGCTCTGCGAGCCTGGGAGCCTCAACCTGGAGAAGTCCTGTCAGGATGTTCTTTGATTCCAATTTCTGCTTCTCTCTGCTTGTTGGCTTTGTGCCTTCAGTCCGGCTTTGGCATGAGGCAGAACCAGGGCCACCAGCAGCTCTTGGCTCACATCTTCCTGTTTTGTCATGAGAGAAAGAAAGTCCTTATTCTCTTCATTTCAAGTTGAAAACTCCCAGAGAATTACTCTGATTGGGCTTGGATCGCATGTCCATCTCCTGAACAAATCACTGTGGCAGGAAGTGGGGCTGAGATACTGTGGTTGAGCAGCTGTCTTCTCTAGAACAATTTCTGGGGCCAGGTAGAAGGAGTCCAATAAAAATATGCCAGCTCCCACATTCATGCATGTTGTGATGATGGGGGTAGGGAGGCTGTTCCCCAATATAATGAAGTGCTGTTCTCTTAAGGGCACAGCAGTGCCAAGTGGACAAATCGGAGGATACTTTTAACATTACAAAATGGCATTGTGGATGGAGTACTCTTCTAGGTAAGATTTGGCGGAACTGGGTCAAATATACTGATGCCTGCTTTCATAGATTCCTTCTCTCTCTCCTTTCATGACAAATCAATTCCTTCTTTTTATCAAAAAGAAACCCTCCATTCACTTCACGTTCTGGAAGTCAGAATGTAAAGTCAATCTCTCTCTCAGTGCATGGTAGCTACCCAATAAATGCTTGTTGCTTGAACATATGAACGAATGATTATACTGTAATTTTCTTTCTCAAAGGCATCAGTGGAATCATGGATTGATCAATCATACATCTATGTTAAAATACAAGTTATTTTGAATTAGCTTAAGGCAACCCATTTAATCAATGTAAACCTCTGTTTCCCACATGTTTAAGACACAAAAATAATAATACCCCCCTCAGAGGATTGTTGTAAGAGCTAAAAAGATAACAAATATGACAGTGAATATATATTACTTGTATCACTCTTTTCCTATTAACTGTATTCTTTTTTCCTTGTTAGTTTTTCCATCACTATTACCCTACCTTCCTTGAGGAAAAAAGGTAGCACTTTAGTACTGACAGAGGAATTAAAAATAATTTAGTTCAATGATCTCATGTGTAAATCCTCAGATTTCTATTGAATATATCCGCAGGGACCTTTGGGAACCTTGAGACCTTTTACATTTTTGGGGGGATGGGATTGTTAGATCATATGGCAGTTCTATTGCTAATTTTTTTAGGAGCCTCCACACTGTTTTTTATAGCGGCAGTACTATTTTACATTCCCACCAACAGGGTATATTCTATTTTAAACCAAACTGGTCTTTTGTCTGAATCATTACTTTTGTCTATGGCATTTATATCAAGTTCAGTCCTCTCACAAAGAAAGTCAAAGATTATTCTGCATCCACAAACCACTAAATAGTACGGTAATTCCCATAACAGCACATGCTACATGTGAAGTTCCTACTCTCAGGAAACTTTTATCCTGGAAGAAGATGAACAGATTGATTTTATTTACTAATTTCTTATTGCAAAATACAGGGAGAAGATAGAGGACCACACCATCTTCCAGAAGTTAAATTCCTGCTTTAAAGGAAGCACAATTTGAAAACTCCCAGCTAAACTTCTTAATGAAGCAAAAGGGCTTTCACGTGTTCTCCTCTCTCTTTCTGCCAAGCTTCCTCTTTTGATATTCTTCAACTTGAACTCTATGTTCCAATAACTATTTGTATTTCTCCAAACACTATGTGCTGTTCTATAATTCTGTGCCATTCTTTACCCTGTTAACTCTTCCTGGAACAAGTTTTCCTCACACCACACAACCTACATTCCCTTGTCTAGTCCACCTGGAAAACTTCCAGAAAACCAAAGGAGAATGTCTGTGGAACTTTCCAGAGCCTCCTTCCCCCTCACTGCTGGCTTGCCTTCCTCTGTACTACCGCTAAGCTTTGTGAGTTCTTTGAGGACAGATGTAGAATTTCATTTTTCTTCATATGCCCCTGTAGTATAAGTGCCTGACATTAAGCTTTTTGACTGCTGACGCATCCATTTCAAAGCCATCCATCTCAAATAAACACGCTGCCAGCTGTAGGACACAGCTACTAGCAAACCAACTAAAGGAACCAGCCCACCCTCAACCATGAAGTTCCCCTTTTATTTCTTTATGTTTTAGAATTTACTTGAGCCAAACAGGGGATATGCCTGGAAGCAAGTTTTCAACAGACAGAAAAATGTTTCTGATGAAATTCCCTTTTAGAAGCCCTGGGTGACCTAGATAACTGGCCAGCTGAATGACCCCACTTCTCCCTTCCCACTCCTACCATGTTTCCCTGAAAATAAGACCTAGCTGGACAATCAGCTCTAATGCGTCTTTTGGAGCAAAAATGAATATAAGGCCTGGTCTTATTTTACTATAATGTAAGACCGGGTCTTATGTTCATTTTTGTTCCAAAAGATGCATTAGAGCTGACTGTCCGGCTAGGTCTCATCTTCGGAGAAACAGGGTCATTCCCACTGTTATGTTTTAAATGCACCAATAAAAAGTGAAACCATTAGACTCTAGACACCCCACCCTCAGACACTAATAAAGGCAGGGCACCACAACCTTACTATGTGCCCCTCAGGTGTGCTGTGTACCTTCCAGGATCTGAGAGTAATAATCTTGTCCTTCAAGTTCCCTGATGGTTGTCATTGAGGTGTGTCCTACAATCCCAGTAAGAATCACAAGGGCTGGTCCAGCCACAACATTGGCTCAGGTGGGGAAGATGTTTGTGGGTGTCTAGCCACAGGTCGTATGAGCCCTGGAGAGTGCCTCAGTCAGGCATTCCTACTCAATAGCATCTCCATCGATAGGCTGAGACCAACACAACACCCCCACACAGTGCCAGGCCACTAATGGTGTTTAATACATGACTTTAGAGTAAATCAAATTGAATTGATTGAAAAATAACTGAGAAGGTATAAACTTGAGATTTTTCAAGACTTAAGTTCCTTATAGCCTCCTTCTCAATTCTTTTGTCCTAGTCTTTGTCTCCTATGCATAACTATTGATGTTCTGGAGAGATTGCCTCTGGGTAAGTTGTCCTTGCAAGTAGTCCTTCCTTCTCAGTTCTATTCCTTCATCCAACAAGCATTGATTCAGTGTCTCTTGTGTGTCAGACACTGTCTTAGGACCTACCACGTTTCCCCAAAAATAAGACCTAGCCGGACCATCAGCTCTGATGCATCATTTGGAGCAAAAATTAATATAAGACCTGATCTTATATTACATTATATAAGACCAGGTATTTATATTCTATTCTATTCTATTCTATTCTATTCTATTCTATTCTATTCTATTCTATTCTATTCTATTAAAGACCCGGTCTTATATTACATTAAAATAAGACCGGGTCTTACATTAATTTTTGCTCCAAGAGACACATTAGAGCTGATGGTCTGGCTAGGTCTTATTTTCAGGGAAACACGGTATGAACAGAAAGATGGATGGGCCAAGACTCCTTTCTCAAAGAACTAACAATATTGCCGTTTTAGAGACATGTTTAGAAAAGAGAGAGAGAGAGAGAGAGAGAGAGAGAGAGAGAAGAGGGATCACTACCATATAAGAAAATGCAAGGAAATAACTTGAAGAGGTTAGAATGAAGAGTCAGGGAACACCACCCAGAGGAAAGGATGTTTGAACAAGGCATTGAGTAGGAGGGTTTTGAAGGTACCTATGTATTCTCTAAACTCTCCTCAAAACAAGATATTTTGTAGCCATTTTTTAACAAGTAAAATCGCTCTGACCTTGAAAAAATTTTAACCACAGCACATTGCCGAGTTTATTTTCCATGGCTTCAAAGTCTATCTTGAAATCCTGGAAGACATTTTCTGCCAACTTTGACAGATACAGAATTGATCTTCTCCAGGTAAACAGGCTCTAAGGACACCGAGAGTACTGAAATGTCATTATCGTATTGTTTTTATTGTTGTTGTTGTTCTGATTAATGATAGTATAATAATATGCCCAGAGAACATAGTTAGAATAAACTAAAAAAAGAAACAAATGTTCAAGAAAACCAATGAGGCTTTTTTTTTTTTTTATCACATTCAAGTGGAAAAGAAAAAGAGAAACAATGGAGGCACAAGCCTGCTGAATGGGAGACACAACATCATCAGGTGATAAGAAACACAAACTCTGTGGTTATTGCTGTGCTTGTATCTTCTCTATAAAAAATGGCGGGGAAGGATTATTAACAGAGCCGGTCATTGTCGTGACTTAAGTCTCTATGCTCCAGTGAACTTCATGAAGAAAGTAAGGAAATTTCGTGAGGAACCCCTAAGTGAATGCGATTGGGATTTCAGGGGTAAATGGGAGTGGGGCCAAAATATGAGGAATTTGGTAGATGTCGTGTTTTTCAAAAAGTGTGCATTAGAATGCTTAGCTTGAGCCAAAGCCATGGCCAGTCAGCACAATTCCGATCTACTTCAGTGTGTGCAGTGAGGTGGACCCATCAGGAAGTTATATTGCATGAGAGCCTTCTAGGAAAGGATTCATTGTAAGGGAAGAAGGAGTCAGGCTGACAAACTTGGCCCAATCAAAATGCTTTGGTTATTGGCGCGTATAAACAATCACCAGGTATGAACCTGTTGCACACATATGTCGGGAAATTGGCAATCTCACACATTGATAGGAGCATGAACAGAGATACTACCACCAGTTTGAATTCTATCCTCCCTTTGGAAGAAGGAGCGGGGTCCAGGAAAAAGTAGGACTGAAGGACGGGTACGTGTGTGTTTTGTTTTACTGTTTGTAAATCTGCTCTCTGAGCTTGAACTGCATGCTAACCAACGACAGGATTAAAACTCTGAACACTGAAGGGAATTAACAAGGGCTAGTTGTCCTCACTTCTAAAAGTTGTAAAGAATGGCAGAAAATGTCTGCCATTAGGAATTAACCTATTTCTTCAGCTTGTTCCAGTTGTGTTTATTTTCATTTCCCTTCTGATAAAAGAATGCTGTAGCCCTACGTTTATGATTTCTCTCAAAGTCCCAGCTCTGAGAAGATATTCTACTAATTATTTTTGTGTGCTATGGTGAGAGGCATGAGAACTGAGGTACAGAAAGAGTTGTTTTACTCCTTTGTGGAAACCAGGGCCATTTGGAAGTCCACTGTCTCTCCTTCCCTTTTCCTAGAAGGAGCAGAAACTCAGTCACGCTCAACAGCCCTAAGTGGGACTGATGTTTGTCAGATACACCTACATGTTATGTCTGCTGTGTTTCTTTAAACCCAATGCTTTTAAGTGAATGCAGCAAGAAGGTGCTAGCATTTGAGCTTTACCTATGGGGTTAGACTTAATGACCTTAGAGATTCTTTCCAGTTCTAAAATTTGTTTATCTTGAGAGTTGTATAGTAGTTTCTGCTTATCTGCGGTTTTACTTTCCATGGTTTCAGTTACCTGTGGTCAACTGTGGTCCAAAAATATTAAATGGGAAATTCCAGAAATAAACAGTTCATGAGTTTTAAATTGTGCACTGTTCTGAGTAGCGTGATGAAATCTCATGCCTTCCTGCTCCATCCCGCCCAGGTTATGAATCAATGAATCATCCCTTTGTCCACTGTATCCACACTGCATATGCAACCAGCCTGTTAGTCACTTAGTAATCATCTAGGTTATATGATTGACTGGCAAGGTATCGCAGTGCTTGTGTTCAGGTAACCCTTATAGTAGCCTAATGCTACATCACAATGCCTACGTCACTCACCTCACTTCATCTCATTGCCTAAGCATTGTATCATCTGACATCACCATAAGAAGAGTGAGTTCAGTACAATATTTTGAGAGAGAGACCACATTCACATAACTTTTATTATAATATACTGTTATAACGGTTCTATTTTATCATTAGTTATTGCTGTTAATCTTTTACTATACCTAATATAAATTAAACTTTACCATAGGTATATGTGCATAGGAAAAAACATAGCCTATATAGGGTTCCATACTGTCGTGGTTTCAGGCACTGGGGGTCTTGAACTTATCTCCCGAGGACAAGGGGTACTACCGTATAATATCTAATGAGATATGGAGTTATCACAGAGGGATTCAGAACCATTTATAAATTTGTGTTGAACGTGGTAGACCACAGAATATAGGTATTCTTATCAAAAATTAACGTGTGAGCAAGTGGTTTGAACTTTTCTTGAATTTTTCAGAACGAATCAAAAAATCTTTAAAATATGCCTACCCTTTGACACCACCACTTCTAGAAATATATCTTAAGGAAATATTTAAGAATGGTGGAGTTTTCCAACACCACCCAGCAATTCTCCAATTCTCAGCAGATACCGACTAGATGGCCGACAAATTTAACTCAATTCTAACACCTGGAGTTAGCATCAGCTCTCACACATTAAAGTCTCTGTCCCACAAGACTTCCCCTCCCGTTTCAGATGCCAATCAAATGTGCAGATTGTTACCTGTGCTTCTGACCCACTGGCTATAAATCAGAGGGTTCCATGACCCCCTCCTCAGGTTTGATCAATTTGCTAGAGTGGCTGACACAACTCAGGAAAAAGTGTACTTACTAGATTAACAGTTTATTATAAAGAATACAGATGAACAGCCAGATGAAAAGGTGCATAGAGCGAGATCTGGAAGTCGGGACCATAGGAGTTTCTATCCCTGTGGAACTAGGGTATGCCACCTTCTTGGCATGTGGATGCACTCACCAATCCAGAAGCTCATCAAATCTCGTTGTTCAAGAGTTTTTATAGTTTAATCTACAGCATTCCCACCCCTTCCCCCATTTCCCATTCCCAGGGGTCAAGAGTAGGGCTGAAAGTTTCAACCTTCTCCTCACTTGTTCTTTCTGGTGACCAGATGAGACTATATGGGGTCCCCCCCCCTAAGTTATCTCATTAGCATAAGCTCTAGTGTGCTGAAAAGGGGCTCCTATAGGTGACAAAAGATACTCCTACTACTCAGGAAATTCTAGGGGTTTTAGGAGCCCTGTGCTAGGAATCAGACAGAAAGAACAAATATAATTCTTATCATACCACAAACATAGTCAAAGAATTTAGCATTAAAATGTTCACCTGATTTTTTAAAACTTTCTTTTTCTTCAGAACTTCTTTTTCTTTTTTTTAAATTAAAGTTTATTGGGGTGACAATTGTTACTAAAGTTACATAGATTTCAGGTGTACAATTCTAAAACTTTTTTTAAAGCCAGTAAATATTTAAATGCCCAACAGTAGGGGATGAGTTCAGTAAGTTGTGGCACCTATGTGCACTCGCATACTATACAGTCATTAAAAATGAACAGTAAATGTGTATTTCTCAAAGTGAAAAAGCAGATTATAAAAACAATATTACAGTAGGTTCCCATGTTTACAGCATATATATATATATATATATATATATATATATATATACTGAAAAACAAAAGTTCTTGAAGGAACTATACCAAAAAATTAACAATTATACATTATTGTTTCTGGTGATAGAGTAAATGATGACTTTTATTTTCATCTCTTTATACTCATTTTCTAAATTTCTACAGTGGGGAAAGTTTTGTGTTGCAAAAAAAAAAAAAAAAAGCCACTTAAAAGACCTAAGTAGGTATGAATACGCGTATTAATTTTTGTGTCCAATAATTATTTACTGAATGCCCATTATTCATCAGGTTTTGTGGATATGTAAATCTCCTTATAAAACGCTTCTTTAACTATTTGACGGTTTTCTTAGTAATATATGAGCCAAAGCAGCCTGGTACAGTGGTTAAAGTCAACAAAAAGTTGGAAAAGTTATTTAAAGTCGTATAATGAATTCAGAACAGCAGCCAGGACTTGTAACCTCAAATTCTTAAAGGTGAACTCAAAAAACTAATGCTGTTCTGCTCTTAGTCCTAATTTCTGTTCGTTGCCTATTGGGGCTAAAAGGTACCCTGGTGTGGTAGTTTGAAGAAAATATTGGCCCCAGACCTCTGCAGCTGCTCCCACCAAGCAGAGGAGTTTATGTCCCGACCCTCCAATCTCAGCTGGTGTATGACTTGACTGGGCCAGTTCTGAGCCCAGGTCTCCAGAGATCTCACAGTTTCCTCTCTTCTAGAACCCTGATCACTGCGTAATTCAGCCTGGCTTTGACTTCGTGAAGAAAGGCTCCAGTCATCTCATAGTCCAGACATGGCCACCATTGAACCATCGGCCCCCACTGCCCCATGAGCTGACCGCAGACACATGAGCAAGGCCCAGCTGAGATCAGTAAAGCCCCGTTGAGGCCAGCAAAACCACTCAGCTGTAACCAATCCCAAAAGCCAAACCACAGAAATACATGTTTGCTGTTCGAAACCACAACGTTTCAGGGTGGTTTGTCAGGCAGCAAAAACTAACTGATACACCTGGGCTCATCTCATGCTCCTCATTTTTCAAATGAGGAAACCAAGGAGATGACTGCAGGACCCCATTGAGGGTACCCCAGTATATCAATCAAACTGGGAGAAAAACCTGGTTCTCCTGATGACCATGCCAGCTTCCTAGCCATTCAATGCCGCAGAACGGAAAAGGTTAACAGAGTTCACATAACCGGACAGAGTTCAAACCCTGGCAAAACAAATTCAGTGAATGGGCTTCAGGTCTCCATGAGCTCTATGTCTTCCCGCCAGCTCAACAGTTTGGCTCTGGGAGAAAGGCAAAACACCACGCTCTGTTCTACCCTGGTCCTGGCCCAGTCGATTCCAGTGTTTCCCAAACTCATAGACCACCTGAGAACTATGAAATAGTTCCCAAGACCTCTGAAATATCCAGTCTCACTGTCTTCTCTTTACCTCTTCCCTCTTCTGTTCTCTCCCTCCCTCCTCCTCCTCCTCATCTTCCTTCTTTTTCTTCTTCAATCTCTTCATCTCTCTCTCTCTCTCTGTCTGTCTCTCTCTCTGTGTCTCTCTGTCTCTCTCTCTCTCCCTCCCTCTCTCTCCCTCCATATATCACTCAAAAAGACAGAAGCCTGTCTCTGACCCACAGCCACGTCTTACCCTGATTGCACTCACCTCCTACTTGCCCAAAAGGGGTCACATGGGCGGAGAACAGTAATCAAAAATGACAAACCAAGCCTCAGGATTGCCTTCCAACAAACCATAAGATGCTCTACTTCCAATTGTGTGGCCCCAAACATGAGCCAATTAATCCTTGCAGCCACCCCGTGTGTTAATTAGGCCTCATTACTTACGAGTTATAGACCAGGAAAATAAAACCAGAGGGTATGACTGCTGTCCCAAGGCCTCAGAGGCAGGATGAGAACCCTGGTGCTTCTGGCACTGGGGCCACGGCCAGCCACAACCACGAAGCCACCGCAGTCCCCTTGGTGGAGGCCCAGAGGCCAGTGCCAAGGGGCGGCTCCAACTTCTCCCTTTCCATTAGCCACAGGTGTGTTTTACCACAGCCTAACTAGCAGCTACTATTTATTCTCCGGGATTTTCTAAAAATGTGCTTTTGCAGGACCTTCAAGCCAAAGCCATTCCCAGCATCCCTCTTTATTAAACCGAGCCACAGAAATGTATTGAAAAATCACGAGCATTTTGAAACATACTGAGTCCTTTATGGCTGAAATAATCTAATACACAAGCTGTTGTTAATTTACAACCTTAATTTTCAGACACACTTCTTGAGTCAAAAGTACTTCCTGCTCTCTAATTCCTGCAGGGATACAGGTGGCCTAGGACTAAATACACATCTACTGTACGTTAAAATGTATTTCTTACTTAACTTAAACATTTCTGAAATCTCAAGTTTATGTCTAGACTATTTTAATCAGCTAAATGTCATAATAAGCCATATGTTGGTCTTGATCGGTTACATACACCAGCCCTACTCATAAAGTATCAAAAGGTGTTTTTAAAGAGAAGTCTGTGTTTGTTTTACCAAGAAAATGGTGCTTTCAGTCTATCATATCAGACATGCTGGCAGGCAGAAAAGGACCTTACGTAACTGGTAGAAAAAATGGGGTTTTCTCCCTCTTTCCCCCCCCATGTACCACTCCATCAATATCACTTTAAATTTCGGAGTTTTGAAGCCATAGCATACATTGGTCTAAAATGTCACTTGGCCACTAGCTACAAAACAACACAAAACGAGATGGTGTTGAGCAGGTATTTTTGTCACTGTTTTTCTCATTTTTACAAGGGTTCTCTGCTGTCAGTTCAGACCCACCTGAGTTGGTCTGCACCTTTCAACCCCCCCAAAAAGCTACCAAGTCACCCAAACATAAATATGGGGAAAGCTACCATGTTTCCCCAAAAATAAGACCTAGCGGGACAATCAGCTCCAATGCGTCTTTTGGAGCAAAAATTAATATAAGACCCGGTATTATATTATATTATGTTATATTATATTAGACTGGGTTTTATAGTAAAATAAGACTGGGTATTACATTATATTATATTATATTATATTATATTATATTATATTATATTATATTATATTATATTATATTATATTATATTATATTATATTATATTATATTTTTATTATATTACATTATAGTTTATAAGACCCGGTCTTATTTTACTATATTTATATTATTTTATTAAATTTACTATATTAATTTTTGTGCCAAAAGACGCATTAGAGCCGATTGTCCGGCTAGGTCTTATTTTGGGGGGAACATGGTAATAGCATTGCTAACTAACTAGGCATCCCAACAGTTACTGAGCACCTGTCATGGCTCAGGTGTTATGTTAGGATCTCCAACCACAGTAATGAACATGAGAATCCTGGCACCTGCTTTCACGCAGCTTGCAGTTTTGTTAGGGAGAAAGACATTGAACAAACAACTCCACGAATAATCATAGAAATGCATTTTTATAAGAGCTCTAAAGAGAGAATCCTTGACACTATAGATGTTCATTCCAGAAACACAAACTGGCATGAAGGGACAGGGAGGTTTCCCCAAGGGAATGATATTAGGCATTGACCTTAGCCATGGGTAAGAGTTGGTCAACAGCGGGCATGTGGAGCTGGTAAAATACATAGAAGATAGAAAGGGAGTGATGTAAGGGAACGAGGGAATAGGAGAGGAAGGGCGAGGAGAGAGAGAAGAGAGGTGGGATACTTGAGGCAAGGACAGGAAAGGCGATGAGAACAGGAGAAGAGAATGAATTAAAATCTACTAACTTCCTACTTTCATGACAAGCCAGGAAGCATCAGAATCTGTCTAAAGTAACTTTGTTTCCAATTCAAAAGAAAATTGAAAAAGCACTCATTAATCAAATGGGAAAATAAAAGCTTTCTCATCAACCTAGAGAGGGTTCTTAACTTAAACTTTGAAGAGAAAAAAAACACAACACAACACAAAAGGATACTTAAAAGGAAACAAGTAAATTGGGTTTATTGTTGGCACTTGATAAAATTTTATGAACTGTGGATTTTGAGTAAGAGTTCTTACATGTAGACTTTTTGGGAGATGAAAATGCCATGAAGCCTGGACAGAAACACAAGGAGAGTTTGTTTCCTATGACAACTTGCAACCACATAATTGCTCTTAGTTCGCATAATCAGATGAGTAGGAAATACTTTTTTTATATAATAATATTTTTAAATGATGATGTTTTCTCTGGGCATCTTCTCAGTACATTCTCTGTCTTCACGCACTGGAATGAGTGACCAATGAGGGGGGAAAAATGTGGTAGTTCCATTTGAGTCTCTCCACTGTGTCTGCAAACTGTATCATGGGACATTCATCACCATCCCAGTGCTGAATGCTTCAGCCTGTCCAGGCACTGGGGTAGTTTGGGTGTTGCTCCTCAACTATTTCTGGTTCTCTCTCCAGAAAGATGGTATGATGACACTTTTCTTTCACCCACCCCTTGAAATGAGGCTTGGACATAGGATTTGCTTTTTCCAGTGAAATGTCAAAGAAAGTGACTTAAGTCACTTCCCGGTGAACACGTTAAGTGCTGGTGCAAGAGTCACCGCTTTGTCTTCCCCTATTGCAGTGATGTTGCAAGTACTTATTGAGATGGAGCTCTGTCATGCTGAAGCCATGAGTACTCGCAGAGCACCCTGCTGGCCTGTACTGCACATGTAGCATGAGAATACTATTACGCTACTGGGATTGAGGGGTGGTTTGTCATTGTTCTATAACCTAACCCATCCGAGGTCTATAAGGATTGTTGTTAGGAATGCGTTTTCATTTTTGCCTTGCTATCTTCCCTTGGTCTTTCCCCTCATTCAGAAATATCAGTCTATCTCCTATCTAAATGCACTTTGAAATCAAGGAAGTATCAAGTGTATATTGAGACTCAGTAATTGCTGCTTCCAAAATAGGTACCCTTAGAAAATAGTGAACCAGCAGTGACTGGCAACTCTTCTACTTTGGACCCTCATCGGAGGGGAGAGTCTAGACTGTTCCCCCTACCAGAAGCTGTACAAAGGAGTGATTAAAAGCACACACTTCAGAACTAATCTATGTGGGCTTAATTCCTGGTTCTTCCATTTATCGTCCATAACCTTGAGCACTTGATTTATCCTCTCCCTGCCTCAATTTCTTCATCTGTGAAACGGGAGTTCTTCAAAGTGCCTATGTCAGAAGTTTATTGAAGGAATCAAATGAGATGGTACAGATAAACCAGGAACAGTACCTAATAAGTGCTCAATAGGGTTAGGTGTCATCACAGTAATGTTGAAAGTCCTGCAATGACTCTACTGTCCCTTCTCATCCTTGCCACCCCAATATACCATGTAGACACTTTGGTGGCTCACATTGTTTTTTCAAAGCCACTACAGGGTGCTCAAGTGATCTTCAACTCATTGGAGAGCCTGAACACCAAGTTGCCTCTCAAATCTTCCTGAACTGCTTTTACCAGAAGTTCTAGAATAATCTCACTCTGCTACAACTATGAGTACCTTCCCCACCTCCAATGCACTTCTGTCTTCTCAGGAAGATGTGTTCACACACTAGGCTAGCAGTATTCAGGTACCCACCTGAGGACAGACTGCACTGGGAGAAGAGAGGGGAGCAAGAAGACCCAGGGAGACTCAGCGTGAGCCTGGAGTCAGGTGTTTAGAAAGGCTGCCACGCTCTGATCAGTAGGACTTGGGAAGAATTTCATGGGTGAAGAGAATGTCCTGTGGTGTCCTTTTTGATTATTTGAGACTGAAGTAAAGATTGTCCTCATCAGAGTTAGATATCAAATTTGTACTTTTTCTGGATGCAACACCATGGTTGGACGGCTCACAAGGCCACTTTATAGGAGCCAGGCATACAGTGAGGTTTCCACAAGCCACTCTCTCTCGAGGTGCCCCTTTTAGTGTTTTCCATTCATCCCAACATGCCACAAATGTTCTAAGGACCTCTCATTTCTAATATATCACTGTATCTCAGTCTGCCAGGGCTAGTATAACAAAATACCATAGATTGAGTGGCTTAAACAACAGACATGTGTTTTCTCACAGTTCTGGAGGCTAAAAGTCCAAGGCCAAAGTGCCCACCAATTGGGTTCCTAGTGAGAGCTCTCTGCTTGGCTTACACACAGCTCCCTTCTCACTGTGTCCTCACATGGCAATGAAATCTCTCTCTCTCTCTCTCTCTCTCTCTCTCTCTCTTCTCTCTTCTCTCTTCTTTCTTCCTCTTCTTACAAGGCCACTAATCCCATCATGAGGGTCCCACGCTCATGATCTCATCTAACCCTAATCACTTCCCAAAGGCCTCATCTCTAAATGCCATCACATTGGGGATTAGGGCTTTAATGTGAGACTCAAATATTCAGTCCATAACACTCTGTGAGGATGGAAAACCTAAATTGTGGGCTAATTCTGACCTTCAAGATTTGGGAAATCCATGTGACTCTAATCATTTCATTTTACTGTTACTTCTTCAAGAAGTACTTACCAAGCATCAATTATGAGAGAGATACAGTGCTCAAAACCGAAGGGAAATACCGTGGTTCCCCGAAAATACAACCTAGCCAGACAATCAGCTCTAATGCGTCTTTTGGAGCAAAAATTAATATAAGACCTGGTCTTATTTTACTATAATATAAGATTGGGTCTTTAATATAATATAATATAACATAACATAACATAACATAACATAACATAACATAATATAATACAATTAATACAATACCAGGTCCTATATTAATTTTTGCTCCAAAAGACGCATTAGAGCTGATTGTCTGGCTAGGTCTTATTTTTGGGGAAACATGGTACTAAAAAGAAGATATGATCTTTGTCCTCCAAGACTTCACGGTCCAATTGACAATAAGAGAAAAGTTCAGGAGAAACACTAAAAATACTAAAAAAAACTTTTTAAATCAAAAGGAACTCTATTTCAGTAATAAAGGAGTGAAATAAAAGCGAGCTGAGGGGAGTTCAGGGGGAACAGAATGTTACAGTGGGTGAGAATGCAAGTTTGGGGATCAGCTGCAAATGGGTTTAAACCCAACCCCCCCTGCCCCCAACCCCCCCTCTCCCCGTCATTCCCTTGCTCTATGATCTTGAGAAAATTAATTAGCCATTCAAAACCTGTTTCTCTACCTGTAAATGGAGCTAATAATGTCACCTACCTTACAGGGTTGTTATGCTAATGCCTGTAGAGCACTTAGCACAGTGACAGGCCTGGAGCAGTCACTCAATAACTAGTAATTTAAAAAGAAGTGTGGGTGGGGGAATAATTTCCAAATGGGACCTAGAGAGGAATAAGAATATTTCCCAGAGAATGTTAAGATTTTTATCTGAATGTTAAATCCGGGGGTTGGGGGAGGAATTCAGTGGGCTGTTAGAGGATGAGGTAATAGGCTGAAAGCTCCTGGGCTTGGGGAAATGTAAATCGATGTATCTGAGTAAATGGGAGGGTACAATTAGGCGGACATGGAAAGACAGACTAGAAAAGTAGGTTGCACTTGGATACTGGTTGTCCTTAAAAGCCAGACCAAGAAGTTTGGGTTTTGTCCCATATTCTCCCTTATTCAATAAAATGGGGCACCTTGCCCTTAGTTCTTATGAAAAATGTTTTAACTCATTGTACATTTTCCCAATAAACCCAGATACCATCATGAAGAAAACATCTGTTTTTCCCTTCATATTGTTCAGGAGCAAATCCCAGTCTGACTTTCAGAAGCTTGTTCAGCCCTAATGTAAAAAATACGTAATAGTGCTCAAGTGGTAACTAAAACTATTTCAAAGGAATTTTAATTTTAAAAAAATGTTTAATGTAGCCTCTTTTTAACCCCAAAGACACCGAAGGTAAATGATTCCTTAGACTTTTCTTCCATTTTCCTTCTAAGACGAAAGCTTTCTAAAAGAGCTTATTAACATCACGCCAATTTAATGTGATGGGTAAGGTCATTCTGAGTTAGTGAAACTTCTAAATTATTCAATATGTTTAAAGTTACTTTAATACTTTCTAGAACAGTACAAATCAGAGATCAACAAGGTGTTTGCCATATAGACATCATAAGAAACACATAATCCTCATCGGTGAGTTTGCCTTAATGAGTTCTACGTAAATGCGTTCTGTTACAATGGCCTGAAGAATGAATGGGAAAGTTTTTGCCCCTTTAAACAGAATCATGTATCCAATTAGTCAGTATTAGGCACTGAAATGAATGAGATAGATTCCCTGCACTCCAGTAGCTCACATCTAATGTAAGCAAATGATGGCAATAGCTTCAGGATGCTGCGAATAGAGGTAAAACCAGAGTCTTACCAGAGTATCTAACAGAGAGTACCCTTGGTTCTTTGTATTATTGCTTTGCTTAATAATCCCGATTTTTAAGAACGGTAGGAAGTGATGCTACAATTCAGTCTCACTAAGATTTAATTCCACTCTCATCAACTCCAAATTAGTGGATTCCAAACACATAAGATCTCAACGCATGTCATATATGACTATGATCGTCTTCTAAAAATCTCACCAACAGAAACACTGCCTATTGCTCCAAACTTGTTTCCTTCCTTGGCTTTTTCTTACTTGAAAGTTCAAAACCTTTAGGGGAAACTAAGTTTCTGTTTCTATGTCTGGGTTGAGAGCTTCTTGAAGATGAGGATTGCAGCCTCGATTTTCTTGGATTCCTGAGATTCTAGAACAAATTGATAGAAAGTGAGAAAGAAGAAATGAGTGAGTGTGCGAAGGACTGCATGACTAGTTGAATGAGAGAATGACCGAGTGAGGGAGTGAACGAGTGAGTGAATACTTTAGGAAAAGGAAGCTTTGTCCAGAAAACAGTCATTAGGTTGAGAAAATGTCATCGAATAATGTAACAATTGTAACCATAATTGAGAATAACTGTTGAGTGCTCACTGGGTTGGGTTTTGTTCTGAGCATTTTGAGTTCACTAATTTAATCTCCACGGTACAAAGTATTGTCTTTACTTTACAAAGAAAAATGGGAAGAGATGTCACATAATGTAGGGACCTGGAACCCGTTTGAGAGGTCTTCACTTGGGGACATGGCCTCATAGGGACTTTTGGGGAATCTGCACCTAAGTTTGTATTTTTCTGGGGACAAGGACCCTGCTTTATTGAGATACACAAAGTGGCCTGTGACATGGCCTCTCCCCAAAAGTTAAGATGCTTTACATGTTTCAAACGCACCTTAGATACAAGTGTTTTAAAAAATCAAGTAGTCATTACACTAAATTAACTACAAATCTGGTGATAGTATTTTAAAATAAAGGTTTTCCACACTTCAACTCAATTTCCTCCAGGTTTTCTCTTCAAAATAAATGAACAGGCAAAAAGACCCTTAGAGAAATTAATTCCACCAAACTTCCCTAAGTGTCCCATCAGACATTTCCGTAAAAGACAGAACTAATAACGAAATCAAGAAAGTGCGATAATGACCATCTGTTTGCCATCCCAAACAGCATTTTCTCAGGTCCCCTTCATTGTTTAGAACTACTAGATAGCTTCCCCACCGGCCTGGAAACAAGTTCCCTCCTCATTCTCCTGCAGTCTCTATTATTCCTCTATCTCCTTCATTAACTTCTCCTTGAATGGTGGGTAGTCCCCAAACTGCATTGCTTAACTCTCTGCTCTTCCTTTTCCTCACATTTGATCAAAGCTCTCGTCCATTCTCATCACTTCAGCATGAACCTCTACCCAAGCAGCAACCCAGTCTTTGAAGGTCATTCATCACAGTTCTCCTAAGCGGTGGTTATACACACTGGAAATTTCCAACAGATGTCATATTCCCATCTCACAGTTAACACATCTGAAACTTAACTCAGCGTCTCCCTCATTACACCCACTCCCTTTATTATCTCTACTTCTATCAGTGATACTACCATTATTAAGATTGTTTGTGCTTAAAATTAAAAAACAAGAAACTACGTGGTTTTTCTTGCTCATTTCTCCCAATATCCAAGATCTATTTTTCACAATACTTGCTTCATCTGCGCCTTTTTTTCAATTCCTCTTGCACTCATCCTAACCCAGAGCTTCCTCATAACTTCCTTCTCCCAGATGCCTCCAGTGTCTTGAATTTGTGTGTTGTTTTCTCTTTGCTAATATTCCCTATGCATCCTTTGGGACTTCCCTCAAATCCCATCTCTTCCACAAAGCTTCCTCTGAGAACCCTGTAATGCCATCTTTCCTCACCAAATAAACCGACTACTTATCTGATACCATAAAAATTCAACAGAGTTCAGGAAAGAATGGGATAACCCTGCATAACCCCCTGTTTTACAGATGGGAAAATTAAACTCAAAAAACGTTCCGTGATTTGCCCCAGGTTGCATCACTGATCGGTGACAGGCAAGTTCTGGAATAAAGGACTCTTTACTCCTAGTCCAGTTTGGAATCTCCAACACCAGGCTCTCAGCTCCTTGAAAAATGAAAGCATGGGCTTTTTACTTCTGTGCAGCCTCCTGAATGTCCAACACAGTATTATGTGCATAGTAAATGCTCAGTAAATTAAAAGTAAGATGGGGGGAGGGAGGGAGGAGAGAGAGAGAGAGAGAGAGGGAGAGAGAGAGAGAGAGAGAGAGAGAGAAAGGGAGGGAGAGAGAGAGATCACAGATGGGAAAGAAGAAGGAAGAGAACAAGGAATCTCCAGCTAACCTGGTAAAGCTAAGAAATCCACACAGACCTTGGACTGGCTGGGCAGCCAAGACCACAGCCCACGCCAAGACTCTCTTGAGAAGAGGAGAGAAAGCCAGCATCTGGATCACACCTGGAGACCACAGGAACACCATGTCCCAGCCTCCCAGTTGCCGCCTGCCTTGACCCAACACCAAGGGACTTTCCCAAACCTCCAGCTCACTGTGTGGTTGGTGACTCAGAGCGGTTCCTGTTGTCCAAGGTATCATTTGTAAAGTACTTTCTTGGAAGAGAACATGTTTGGGACCGCTGGAAGGGGAGCTCCCTGTGCTGGAGTCACAAGGAGCCTTGCTGTGTGCCGTGTGAAAACACAGGCCTCTTATTTCCCTCTCTCTTCCCTTTGGCTGTGTTTATTTAAAGCTCCCACCACCACGGTGGGGGTGCGTGCCCAGGACTTCAGGCAAGGCCCTGGAACCTCCGAGGACCAGGCCCGGCACTTAGCGCAGGGACCGCAGTCATGGGCAGAGGCCTCGGGGCTCATGAATCAGGGAGTCCAGCCAGGACAGTGGGAGGCATTGGGAAAGAGTTGTTATTGTGTCTTTGGCAATCCTGTAATTATTGTGTTTGCTGTTATGTTTCTGTCTCTGTTGCCATTTCTCTTGGTAAATCTGTTCCCACTTGTGTCTTATACAGAGAGACCTTTTAAAAACTACATTATTAGAGAGGCAGGCTCTTGGGTTGATTCCACAAAGAACCTTCGGAGTTAATGTGGTAGCTCAGGAGAGGGCTGAGAAGAAGACAGGCCCCACCAGAGAGGACGTGCCTTCATCAGCAAGAGAAGGATCTCAGGTGGGCAGTCCCTCCCACCCACTGCCCCTTTTGCTCACCTAGCACCACACAGCGGATTTATGACCTTCAACATCCTACCAGCAAAGGGCTGTCCAAATGCACTCGGAAGCCTCCTCCTCTCCCTCCTGCACAGCAGCTTCTGCTCAATCAAGAAATGACAAGGGGAGAATAGGGTCAGAGTCTCTTTATGTTCCCAGCAAAGGGGCCCAAACATTCCACCTCACACATCTTAGGACAAAGGGTAAACCAACAAAGATGTCCTGACTTACAAAGCCAGACCATTCTTTCCCTGTCAGAGCCTTCTGCACAAACACAAGTCACGGCATGGCTTTATCAAATCCTCACCTGGTTTCCTTCCTGGAGAACCTCTGTTTGCCAGTGGCAAACATCAATGAGGCTGGGTTTTAATTTAATCTTTTTCTTTTTTTTTTCTGCTCCCCCAAGAGAATCACCAAAGGCAAGCAGCACTGAGGTTTTTTAGAGTTAGGAAAATTGTCTTAATAATGACCATAGTGGGCTTTCCAGACTAGAAAGAGAAAAAGAAACTTATGTTTAAATCTACAAAGACGGTATGATTCCACAGTGGTGAGCAGACATTCAATTACAGCCATGCTCTGCCTCAGCTTTTCCTCGTCAATTTAAAGCAAAATTCTATTTTTCAGTTCTTACTCTACCAGTGGCTGGTGACACACTGGGTATTTATAAAAAGAGGAGGACTCTAATTAAAGATAATTACTAGGGATTTATAAACTTAGCACTATTTTTTCCCTATTAAAACTAATAATGCAATGAATATATCCTTATATATAGCTTTTAAAGATGAAATCTTTCCTTGAAATAAAATCCTATCATATCAATATGTCTTCATCAAAGACTAGGAATACTTTATGGCTCCAGATAGATAGATAGATAGATAGATAGATAGATAGATAGATAGATAGATAGATAGATAGATGATACATAGATACATAGATAGATATATAAAGAGATAGAGATACACTGTTTTCTGAAAGAGTTGTACCGAGTGAAAATGCCCCCAACAGAGTATGAGCATATACATTTTCTAGAATGTCACCAGCACTGGCCATTACTAGTGAGTGTTAAATAGTATCTCAGTTGCAATATGTTATTTTACAAGCTTGTCTAATGTCTGGTGGAAACATATTTCTCACCCTAACCTCTCTTCTTGTTCAAAGATGTCTCTGGTTGCCTACTCTATTATTTTTCCGAATGAATTTTTTTTTTTGAAAATTTTGGTAAATTCCAGGGCAAGAATCCTATAGGATTGATTGAAATTGCATATCTCTACATTAAAATTATAAATCCACAGATTAACTTTTAAAAAATAATAGACATATAGAAATCTTTTGTGTTCACATTTAAAAACAACCTGCATTAATTCTGTTGATTTTTTTCCCTATCACTCTCTTTATCATTTCTGCAGCCATGTTGACAGTTGTAAGATTGTGACAGAGAAAGTCAGTGCTCTCCCATATATATGTTTCTCCTCTCCTTTCAGGGCTCTCCCAGGAAGACTACATGTCCCAGTGTCCCTTCTAGGAGCAGCCATGCAGCAGAGCTCTGAACAATATAGGAGAAAGTGTGAGCTGTCTGCAGACCTGACCTCTAACAACCCCGTGTGAGCTGCCACACTCACTTCCCTCCTCTCCCAGTCAGATTCAGAAGATCCAGGATTAACCACATGATCCCTGGAAGATGGCAGAGCTGCTGGGTAGAAGCCTGGTTCCCTAACCACCATGGAGAAGGCCAACCTGCCAAGACTGTGTTGGATCATTACATGGGGGAAATAAAATTTTTATTGTGTCAACCCACTGAGATTTGGGGATTGTTTGTTATAGCAGCTAACTTACTCTAATGCAACAGTGAGACTTCCTACCTTCTAAGCTGAAGACTCAAGTTTAATTAAAGACTGTATAACTCAGGGTTCTCCTGAGGCAATAGGAGAGACAGACAGAGAGAGAGAGAGAGAGAGAGAGAGAGAGAGAGAGAGAGAGAGAGAGAGAGAGAAACATTGATTTAAGGAGTGGCTCACATAATTGTGAAGGCTGGCAAGTCCAAAATCTGTAGGGCAGGCCAGCAAGCAAGAAATTCAGGTAAGAGTTGATGTTGCAGTCTTGAGTCTGAAAGCTGCTAAGCAAACCAGCAGGCTGGAAACTCAAGCGTGTTTCTGTTACAGTCTTGAGGCAGAATTTATCCTTCTTAGGAAAACCTCAATCTTTGCTCTAAGGCCTTCAACAGATTGGTTGAGGTTCACCCAATAAATAGAGGGCAATCTATTTTACTCAAATCTACTGATTATAAATGTTAATCACATCTGAAAAAATTACCTTCACAGCAACTTCTAGACTGGCATTTGACTAAACAACTAGGCACTTATCACCTAACCAAGCTGGCACATAAAACTCGCCATGAGAGGGACCAAAGCAGTAACATTAAGAAAAAGAAATTAGAGGCATCATGGTATGGCCGTGGATACAGGCAGACCTATTGGTGTCACAGTTCTTATAATCGTATATTCTCCCTCAGTTTTGTCATCTATAAAATAGGGGTAATATAATGCATCATGCAAGTTTGTGATAAAAATGAAAGGAGACCATGTATGTAAATCTCATAGCACAATGCTTGTTGTATGAGAGCAAAGGTTCTCTTCCCTTTCCACTCAAAGGGGCGTGGTGACCTCTCTGTCAGCAACAGCTTTAGAAGGATACTTTCACTCCTTAATCCCCCACTGCCCGTTCCTCAGAGGTGACTCATTGGATTTTCCAACCACTTAGTACACTTTGTCCATTCATGCTACAAAATCTACTTCTTCATAACATGCAGGAATCACACAATTCAAGAACAGGAAATCTATTTACAGGTAGGTAAATTACAGGGACAGTAAAAATAATGAGCTCTTTAACTTGACCAGCTTACCAAAAATGTATGGAACTCATTTCAGAAGTCCAACCTGTTTTACCCACTGTCCCCCTGAATTAGATCCCTACGGCTGCCGTAATGAAGTACCACAAACTGGGTGGCTTAGACAAGAGCAATTAGTTTTCTCACAATTCTGGAGGCTAGAAATCTAAGATCAAGAGGTTGGCAAGGTTGGTTTCTGCTGAGGCCCTTCCCTTTGGCTTGTAGATGGCTGTGTGCTCCGTGTGTCTTCACACAGGTTCCCTTTGTGTGTGTCGCTGTCCTGATCTCTTCTTACAAGGGCACCAGTCATGGTCTCCTCATTTTAATTTGTTTACCTCTTTAAAGACCCTATCTCCAAATACAGTCACTTTCTGATGTGCCATGGGTTAGAACTTTAACATAGAATTTGGGGGTGACATAATTCAGTCCATAACACCACCTAACTTACCCACCACCTCCATTCTAACCACCCTCACATGCTGATACACACAGACCACTCAGACTGTTCTTACACGCCTGGTGCTTAAAGGGAACTGACCCTGCCTGGTCTGTTATCTACTCAGACCATAAGTGATAAAATATTTGAAGGGAACACACACACCCTTTGCGATCAGTGTTTCATATCACAAAATCAGAGAGCGGACTCTGATCACGGAACTGAGCCATCTAGGGATTGAATTGGTAACCTTGTAGTTAGCAGGATTTGCTGATTACCCACAAATGGAAAGGAAGCACATTGCAAAATAATCAGAATGGGTCAGGGTATTCTTCTTAGCCCATTAATCTAGGGATGCCAACCATACTGCATTTTACTAGCAATAACCAATACTTAAATTAAATGGTTCAGAGTGCACGAACTATATCAATAACGAACATGCATTTTAGCTGAAAGAACCATAAGCATTTAATTATCACAAAAAGCAAAAGGAAAAGCATCTCAAGACTATGCCAACAAAGAAGCAGACACCACTCTGCATTTTGAACAGGTTTCTAAATCACAAAGGGCGGTAAATCATGTTACTTATCATTTAAAAATAACTAGGTTTTAAGAAATGAAATTAGACAAGTGATTAATGCGTCAACTTCAGCCAGAGTTCCTTTGATAGTTGGAAGAAAATAAAAGCCAGCCAAGAAATAAACATTTCAAATTCAGGTGCTTTGCAATCTGTGCTCCAAATGTTTTCCTGAGCTCGTGAAAAGGTGGCTTGCTCTGCATACACAGCAGCCAGATTGCTGGCTCGAGTCGATTATCTTCAAAATAAGAGTGTTGGCACAAAAGAGGAAAAGCCACAGTCACCACGATGGTCAAAAGTCCACTTAAAAGAAGTGGGGCAGGGGCAGAGGGATGCTACTGGCTAAAGGGATTGTCAGGTGCTGTTGAGAGAGGTCTGGGGTTGGGGTTTTTTCTGCTAGTTCCATTTATATTGGGGATCCAAAGATGGGGTAGAGTCTTTCATATTGAAATTGAAAGTTGCTTATAACAAAAACCAAAAAAAATGTAGTTGACAGGACATAATGCACAGAGAGAGTGAATTACATGTTAAGTTAGGGCAGACACCATAGGAACCCCACTACATGAGTCAAACCCCAGCTCAGCCACTTACTGACTGTGTGGCCTTGGACACTTTAACTCTCTAGGCCTCAGTTTTTCCATCTGCAAAATGGAAACAATATAAACAGTACCTACTTCATCAGGCTATTATGAGAATTGAGTTAACACGTGTAAAGCAAAAAGATTCTATAGAGCTACATAGTAAGTGCTGTAGGTATGTAAACTCTTCTTATCATAATATGATTTTTTTATTTTGTAGAACAAGACCAAAAAAAAAAAAGTGGTTTTAATAATAATGGGCCAGGAGTAGGGTGAGATGAATAAGACAAAACAACAGAATTCACCTCAGGTACAAAATTAAGAGGGGTGCCAAAAAGTTCAGTAATCAAGATAAATAATAATATTGCAATGTAATTTTCTGAAAATCAAAGTAATGCAAAAAAAAAATCCAGGATGGAGAAAATATCAAAATTTCAAACAAAGAAAAAAATCAGAATTGTTGATTTTTTTCCTTTTGCCACAGGCTTCAGTATGGGGTAGATTTCACTTATATCATAATAAAATATTTGGAAGGTGATACCCAAACTTTTATTTCTGGAATGAGAAATTACATCGAATTTCATTTTCTGTTTTACGTTTCTGTATATTTTTAATGTTTTACCATGAGAATATATACCATACAAAACGAGGATTTTAAAAGTCTCATTTCTTAATGAAACCACGAAAGAAAAACACAAGATGGTACAAAGTATATCTAGGCAGTCGACTGATGAAAGAGAATATGGCCAAGTAGCCCACAGAGACGCCACTACAAACCAACTCCCTGCATTGCAGAGCTGGCTCCTTTGTTCCTTAAATCTACGAAAAGAAAAACGAAAGAAGAAAGGGTAAGAAATAAGAGTAAAACTCACTTAACCTCTCTGAGCCTCCTTTTCCTGCTTTGTAAAAGGAAAAGATTAGCAGACACCCCTCCTGCAGCACCGCCCTGGGTTCTAACCAGTGTCTCCCTTGGGGTGAGTGAGGATTCTTCCATTGGCCTGTGTCCAAGGAAAACATAGGCCTTGGGCCTGCCATCCTGTTCAGCTTCACCATGCACCAAGCCTGGTAGCCGAGGGCCCTGCAGTGTCCTTGTTTGTGAACTATTTACTGGTAGAGAGAGGCTGGGATGAATCTGTGCCCCCACATCCGAAGACCTGGAAATGGAGCCTGGTTCTGCCCAGGCCCCAGCTGCTAGGCTTTGAAATTGTTCCAACCTCTCTGATTCTGTTTCCTCATCGGTAAATAGGAAATAATAATACTCAGTTCCTAGGGTGGCTGTGAAGGTAAAATGAGAGAATATATGTAAGGCATTCGGTATACAGTAGGCCCTCAATAAATGTAATTTCCTCCCCTCTCCTTTCCTGTGGGACAAAACTGCTAAAATATTTCAATTCAAATGTCTCTGCTATGAGAGGGAACTAATAGCACGTCAGTACCCAGCAGCAAATGATGTAAAAATGATCAAGATTTCACTTTGGAGAACGGTACATCGTTCCTCCTTTGCGGTAGATTTCCCTCCTAATTACATTTGCTTTGAACAAATGTTAAAATTCTTTGACATTTAATGAACACACTGATGATCTGAGAAGGTGACCCAGGAGCCTGCTGGTAACAGAAGGTGGGCAGTGATTAATAATTTGCTATGTTTAATCCCTAAAGCAGACCAATGGAAGGTAGATAGTCAGTCCTGTTTTCTGTTTGGACTATTTCCAGTGAAGTGAAGGCACAACACTTACCTACACAGGTTTAACCTTCAAGAGAACTTTATAAATCAAAATAAGAAAAATGGGGATGAAACCATGGGCTATGAAAATTTACAGTAAAGTTTTTTTCAAATACCATCAATATAACATCCTGAAAACAAGAGAAAGTTAACCAGTAAGTCTCTCTACATACATGCTGCCCATTTCCCCTAAATTTTCTGGTTCTTTTTTAAAATATGTTTTATTTTAATAATATCCATAAAGTGTTTCAATAAAAAAAAAATTAAAGGCGAAAGTTAAAATAACCCCACTACTTAGGGAGCCCTTGCTGACATTTGAAAAATAAAATAGAAAGCAATGCTTCCACATGATTAGAATATTAAATAGAGCAAGGGAAAATAGGAGTGTACCCTCAACCACACTCCAGTTTTTTACCCCAAAAGTAAATCTGTTTACTTGTTCTTTGGAGAGCTTCACAGACATATTTTCAATGCATATACCAGGATTTATGTATCTTTTTAAGTTACACATAAAAGATTATACTAATCACAAGGTTATCCATCTTTCTTTTTCGTGTATGTTATGGGATGAATTGTATCCACCAAAATTCATGTGTTGAAGTCCGAATCTCCAGTATCTCAGAACGTGACTATATTTGGAGATAGGGCCTTCAAACAGGTAACTGATTAAAAATGATCGAGATTTCACTTTGGAGAACGGTACATCATTAGGGTGGGCGGCCCTACTGGTATCTCTCTAGTGTCCATATAAGAAGAGGAAATTAAGACCAGCAGGGCACATATGTACACAGAGACAACCATGTGAAAAGGCAGCAAGAATGTGGCCAGCTGCCTGCCAAGGAGAGAGGTCTCAGAGGAAATCAAGCCTGCCAGCACCTTGATCTTGGACTTCCAGCCTCCAAAACTATGAGAAAATAAATTTCTGTTGTTTAAGCCACCCAGTCTGCAGTACTTTGTTATGGCACCCTAGCGAACTAATACAACATACCAGCATATGTTTGTGACAAATCTGTATCAGTGCTCATACGCCCACATTCCATCAAACAAATTATCACAATTTCTTTAAACTCTGCCCTATTGATTCACACTTACATCTCCTCCTGGTTTTTGGCTAATTCAAACAATGCTGCAGTGAATATCCTTGCATTACTATCTTGTCATAATTTTTTAAGTATCTCTATAAAGTAAATTCCCAGAAGTAGAATTATTGGCTCAAAGTCTAAATGCACACATACTTAATTTTGATAGATATTGTCAAATTGCCCTTCAAAAGTTTCAACTTCCACCAAAGGTATGTAAAACTGCCATTTTCCCCACAATCCTGCCAGCACTAGCTATATCAGGCTTTTAAATTTTTATCAATTCAATGGTAAAAAAAAAAAAAAAAAAAAAATTATTATTCTAGCTTGTTCCTATGAATAAGCCTGAGCGTCTCAGAGAGCTGTCGAGAGCACAGGCTCAGGAGCCAGACCTTGAGCTTGAATTCCGTTTCCTAGCTGTGTGACCCTGGCCAAGTTGCCTAACTTCTCTACACATCAGGGTCCTCTTTTGTCAAATGAGATACTGATGGCAATTACCTCACCACAGAGTTCTTATAAGAATTTCATAAGTGAATAAATATCAAGTGCTTACAGAAATTCTTGGAATACAGTAAGCTCCAAACGAATGTTAGTTATTATTGTCTTTTTTAAAAAAACAATAACATACTTATTGACAATATATATTATTTTTTTTTATGAATGCCCTATGTTATGCACCCCCCTCCAAAATTCATACGCTGAAGCACTAACTCCCAATATAGCTGAATTTGAGAAGAGGCCTCTAAGGAAGTAATTAAGGCTAAAGGACGTCAAAGGGTGGGGCCTTGATCTGATAGGATTAGTGTACTTATAAGAAGAGACAGCAGAAAGATCACTCTTCCTGTTCACACAAAGATGTCATGTGAGTGCACAGAGAGATGGAGACCATCTACAGGCCAAGAGACAAGGCCTCAGAATTAAACTTACCTTATTGGCACCTTGATCTTGAACTTCCTAGCCTCCTGAACTGTGCAAAGTAAATTCCCATTGTTTAAGCCACCTAGTCTGTGGCATTTTATTATGGCAGCCCAAACAGACTAATACACCCTGTTTATGTCTTTTACCCATATTTCTATCCAATTAGTCTTTTTCTTATTGATTGGTATTGAGTTTCCCTCACCCATGTTACTTTAACTCGATTTATAAGGACAGATGTGCTGACCAAAAGACTCTGATTGAGAAATGAGGGCATATGGTATTGCAGATTCTACTCAGGTATTACCCATGGTTTCTACTCAGCTCTCCCAACCAGAAGTGGGCTAGATGCAGCAGAGAAGTACGGCTACGACCACTGTAGACCGAGAATGTGAACCAGGCGGTAACTGAGGTAAAATTGTGAGGCTAACCAGTCTAGATGTAAGGTGTGTGTAAATTCTGTCTTCAACAGCAGCGCAAGCGTGGCATTCCACAACCTCCTCCAACGACTAAGAACAAGCACCAGGACAACTGCTCTTGACGTCGAATGTTTTTACACATCTTTCTCTATTAAATAAAAATGTGGAAGGTATCCGTTACTTCCTACCCTTGTTCATTTCCACATCAAAGTCTTGGTACCAAAATGCACTTTTTGAAACTTAAATGCAAAATTGTAATTTAATGCAGAGCAACTATAAGTAACAGATGCCAAAAGGTTTGCACTTTTTGCTTCCACAAGAAATATACACATTGGATCCAAACTTTTGGATATGACTTCCAAACTAAGTTAGGCACTGGAAATGAGAGATTGTCCAATTTAAGCCCCCTGGAAAGTATGGGGAAATTGGGAGACCAAATGCATAAAAACTGTACTATATTTGACAGACAGCCTCATTTGATTGGCACACGGGACTCTAAAGAGGCGATAAAGTGTCATTAACTAGCTGTATGATCTTGACCAGGGTATTTACCCTCCAGGATTACGTTTCCCCAGCTTTAAAATAAGAATGATGCTACCCACCTTAGTGAGTTATAAAGATTCTATAAGTTAACAACCAGAATGTGTTCAGTCTCCTGTGTGACATGTGACTAAGAGCTCTGCAAATGACTAAGCATCTCCAAGACTTTCACTCAGTATCTAAACCCTTTATTTCTAAGTTTTTGTGATCTGTCCAATCCAGTTCCATATTCATCAATTGCCTAGTAAGTGATTATTGAATTCTAAATGCCCAAGACCACCCATACAAGGAATAAAAGAATAAGAACCTCAAGAAACTTCCAGGCTCATTACAGAGGGCAAATGGGTACATGTAAAATAATTAGTGAGCAATATAAGGCAACGAAAGTCAAGCAAGTCAGACCATAAATGTCATTGGTGCTTGAGCTTAGAGGTGTTCAGGTGGCGTGGGAAGGAGAATGCTTTCCACTGGTCAAGGTGTAGGTCAGTCACCAGATCGGCATTGCTAAGAAGGCTGTGACTGCGGCCAGCTACTTCATTGACTGTAATATTCCATCCTCACGGGCCACAAAGCAGTTCTCCTTCCTCACAGAGAGTGTCCCAGGCACAGGTGTGACTCAGCCCAGTTAGGCCCCCCCGAGTTTTCTTTGGCATGTTGCCTGGGTTAGGGAGGGTGGACGTTTCCGTTCCCCTGAAGTACTTCATAGATACCTTTCCTGTGGCATTGCCACGCAGTGTCATTCAGTTCTATGCACGCCTTCCCCACCAGTGGTGAGTCTCACAGGGGCAGGGAAGGTGCTTCCTGTTCTATGACACCTGCCTGGCCATAGCCAGGTGTCCTGGGCTCCCACTAACAGTCACCTCCATGACTAAACTCAGTAAGTACATGAATGAATGAGTGAATGAATGAATGAATGAATGAATGAATGAATGAATGAATGAAGCTCAGATGTTCTAACATATCTTATGTCAGAGAGTCGGACAAGTAGAAATGGACTAAAATGAGAAGTGAGGAATACAAACAAAAAACCTGCTTGTCAGAAAACACGGACACCACTTACCAGAAGCCTATTACAACGAGACTTCCATCACATCCTATAGTGTTTGTTTTCTTCATCACTTTAATTCCAACCAATCAAGTTGGAAGAAGCAAATGAGGTTTTAGTTCGAAAACACCGAGTTCTGTTTTCAGAGGAAGCGGCAGGAGGCGGAGAGGGTGTTGCGGTCATCCCTGCTGCGCAGCACGCCACCCTCAGCCACCCTCAAACCTAGAGTTTTTTAAATGACAGTATCTTCTCCCTCATACTTCTGTGGCTTGACTGGCCACTGCGGGGCAGCTCTGGCATGGGGGCTTTTGTGAGGATGAAGCCAGAGGACAGACAGCAGGGGCGGGAGTCATCTGAGGGCTCCAGGGGCCGCCTCTCCACGATGGCTCCTTCACGCATGTGCTGCACCTCACTCTCGGGCCCCTTGGCCTCGCCCCTGCCTCTCTCTCACCTGGTGTCTCATCCTCCAGGGCCTCCCAGGTGGCTTGGATATCCCACAACGTGGTGCTCACAGGGCAGTCTGTCTCACTCCATGGCAGCCAAACTCCAAGAGACTGAAAGTGGAGGCAGCTAGACCAGGTGAGACCTACAGAAGTGTCAGTGTCACTTCCACCGTATTCTGTGGTCAAGGCACTAATGGGACTCGAGGGAGTAGAGACATAGACTCCATATTCTGGTGAAGGCATGGCAGGTTCACATCTGGGAAGAGCATGCAGGATGAAGACGTGGCTGCAGCCAGCTTTGGAAAACACAGTCTGCCATCGTTTGTTGCTGTGCTGTCACCGTGAATGCTGTTACTATTGAAGAACCTCTGCTTAGTCAAATTAATGTGAGAGAATGTATAAAATAGTCCAATCCCTAAATCCCACTGCCATCAAGTCTGGTGGCTAAATGGCAGTGAGACGGAGATGTTGCTTGAGACAAAGATTCTCCCATGAGCCCCCAGCGCTCCTAACCAGGGCCCTTCACCAGCCAATGAAGCGCCTCTGTGTAAATGAGACAAAGGTGCCCTTTCTTCCAAGTAGATGCATACCTTGGAGGGCTGTGGCCACCGGTATGTGCCACAGCTTTCCACCTGGCATAAGCCTCTACACATAGTAGGCCTACAGTGAAAAGTTGGTAACTTCATGAATGAATCAGCAAGATATAGCCATGCTTTCCTTTTAACCTGGTGGTCTACAGAGTGGGTAGGGGAGAGAGACAGGGGGAACTGGATCAGAAGAGAGCAGGATCTCCACAGCCACTCAGCTCCCACAGGCAGCTGAAAGCCACACCCCACAAAGTCCCCTCGAGGTGACAGTGAGGAGGAAGGACAGTGCATTTGCAGCTGAACGGAACTCCATTCAAATACAGCCAGGAAACCGCAGCTAGTGGCAACTAGCTAACCTAGGAAAATAAAGTAGAAAGGACTGTTATTTACAACCTAGTAAGGCGATTCAGCCAAAAAAATATTGTCTAAAGCATGACCAAAGAACATAACTTTTCAGATACATAGTTACTTTTTCAGAAACATATAATTCACCACCGTGATTTTAAAACACTGCCCTTTGCAGCTGTAAATTACCATTTGTGGGTGTTTGACTTATCTGTCGGCTTATTAAATCAGACCTCCACCCCCCCTTTCCAAGTTATAGCTATCAGTTTATGATTAAACTTTGGCAGGGTGTTAGTGCTGTCTTTGTGGTGGCTCAGAAAACTAACCAGCTGCAAGTAGAAATTTTTAGAAGTTGCATGACTTTAAAATTCCTTTTTGTATAAACAGAAAAATAAATTATATATACATATATAAATTTTCCGTCTGCTCCGGTTATCAAAAACTTGTGCAACTGTTCACTCAAAGTACCACAAGGAGCCTCTATCCAAGCTTTTCCAGAGCCAATATGGTCTCCATTCTCCCCCCCTCCTCAACTAAGAATAATTTAGGCAGAAAAATGTGATTTCCATGAAATCCATAAAGTATTGCTTTGCATCAGGTGAAGCAAAACCATAATCCCCGAAGCCTCATGGATTTGGAAATCTACCAAATCACTTCACTTTACCCACCCAGGACTTCTAGGTATGTAAAAATGTAAATATTTTATTTTATAGTTTATATGGGGTGTTTTATACAGCAGAGAAATCGGAACACCCTTAACACGACTCCGTAAACCCACCGCGCTCTAATATCGCCCGCTGTACTCCTCTCTTAATGCCTCTTATCAGGGATGAAGGGCAGCTCCTACATGCATGAAAGCTTTCGACATTCCTCACAGAAGATCCTGGAGAGAACTAAGTCATGGGAGTGGGTGTGTGGAAGTGCAAAGCAAGTTTGAGAGCCCTCCCACTCCTGAACCTGTAAACTTCACCTTGAGAAGTTCACATCGAATTGAGTGAGGGCCCCTCACATGCTAAGAGGGCGGGGTTATTGTTAGACTAATAAGAGCACTAGTAGCTGAAATTCATCACATGCCAGGCAAGCTCTTTACATGCTTTCTATCTCATTCCTTCTCACATGACCTAGGCAGTGGGCACTAAGTGATCATGTCAACAATAATAGCAAATATTCATGCAGTGCTTGCTAAGTGCCAGGCACCGTTCTAAGTGCTTCCTGTGTACCGACTCACGTAATCCTTACAGCCACTGAAAAGGCGATAATACTAATTAGTATTACCATTTGATGAGGAAACAGAGGTGAAATAACATGCTTAAATTCACCCAGATAGTAAGTGACGGAGGCTGACTTTGACATCAGTGTTTTTAGCTATCATTCTACCCACTTCACAGATGAGGAAAGTGAGGCACAGGGAGACAATATGACCTACGTTCATAAACCTTGTGAGTGATCAAATGGGATTCCACGATAAGTATGCCTGGCTCCAGAACCCGAATCATGTGACTGACAACCTGACAGAGGCCAGATCACAGAGGATCACACTGAGGAAATTCAAGCCACCCCTGTTTACAGACTGCCAACAGCCAGACATGTCAGTGATGCTATCCGAGGTCAACTAGCAACCAGTCTCCCTGCCTGCTCCACAGATACTTGAAAGAGCCCAGCAAAGATCGTCTGCCCTTGCCCAAACCTCCCAAACCCCCACAGAACCACAAGCTAAATAAAAGGTGTGTTGTTTTAAGCCACTAAGTTTTGGCGATGGTTTGTTGCTAAGCAAAAGCGAAATGATCAGTATATGGTGGCACAATGCTAGACACTATAGGGGTGGCACACAAAACAAACACAACCCTGTTTTCACTCACTTTGGTCCATCCTATCTCGTATTTACTTACATACAGCCAAATGAGTTCTCCAGAGAAGCACCACCATCCCCTATGGGAGCATGGAGGAGAGTGAGACTGAATCTGCATGGGGGTGGGAGTGCTGGTGGAGGAGAACAGGTGATTGGGGTGTAGAGGTACCAAGTCATCAGGCAGAGGCTGAGGAAAGGGGAGCCTCTGGGGGGGGGGGGGGAAGACTATCTGCTTAAAACCCAGGAAATAGGAAAATAGTAAGTAATCCTGGAGGTTTGTGATTGGCTTGGGCCAACTCAGATAATCCAGGATAGTCTCCCCATCTTAACATCCTTAATCATACATACAAAGTCCCTTTTGCAATGTAATGTAACCTCTTTATACTCTTTTTAAAAAATGTTGAGGAGGGTGGCCCAATGGCTCAGTTGGTTGAGTGTGAGCTCTCAGCAACAAGGTCGCTGGTTCAATTCCCGCATGAGATGGCTGCGCCCCCTGCAACTAAGAATGAAAAATGGCAGCTGGACTTAGAGCTGAGCTGCGCCCTCCACAACTAGATTAAAGGACAACGACTTGGAGCTGATGGGCCCTGGAGAAACACACTGTTCCCCAATAAAAAAATTTTTTTTAAATGTTGAGGATTCCAAAGAGCTATTGTTTAAATGAATTATATCTATTTATTTATTACCCTGTTAGAAATTTAAACCTATTTTTAAATATTTTATTAACTGATTTTAAATTAACAATAACGAGCCCATTACATGTTAAATAAATAACATATTCTATGAAAACTGTGTCTTAAAAAAATGTGAAAAGAGTGGCATTGTTTTACATATTTATAAATCTCTTAAATGTCTGGCTACATAGCAGACAGCTAGATTCTCATATCTGCTTCTGTATTTAATCTGTTACAATATCACACTTCATATAGCACTTGGAAAACTCCACTGTAAATGCATGAGATAGTTAGACATCACGAATGCCTTGAAAAGCTCTGAGAGAGCCCCAGTGGTCCCAGGACCGCACTTTGAGAAATGCTTTTCTTGCAACACAAATGGCTTGTAATTTACTGCTCTCGCCTTCCCAACCCTATCCTTAACTAGTGAACTTCTGCTTTTCTTTTAAGACTCAGATATCGCAAGTCTCTCCTGAGCCCTGCAGGCTGAGTTAGATGCTTTTCCTCTGCCTTCTGGGAGCACATCTTGTCTCACTGGATCTTGCTGTCACTCCACTCACGTTGTCCTGTCACCCTGGATTTAATTCCCTGTGTAGGAGTCCATCCACCCACCACACTGCAAGCTACCTGAGGATGGAAGCCATGTTCTTTTCATCTCAGTGGCCCCACAGAAGCGGTGTGCTATAAATGTTTATTGAATGTAAAGTAAATGAGTCCCGCCTTCTGGCAATATGAGCAACCAGCATGAGGGAACACAACACAGGGAGTTAGGTAGGCAGCGCCTGCTGTTACAGACTTTGTTTCTTTCCATCTGGCCCAGTCCCAATCAAAGACCCTTACCACGTCATGGGGCACACGTGCTCAACCTACAGGATTTCTGGCTCTGAGAATGCTGAGTCGTCACTGAGCAGAGAAATGCTTGCAGCCCCCTAAGAAGCTTGAATCTCCGAGTCTTGTCAGGTACTCTGTGGATCACATGTGAGGGTCAGAGTCCACGGCACAAAACACATGTTTACATCCCCCATCTGCCCTGCAGCCCTGACTTAAAGGAGCAAGCAGAGAAACATATGGAAAGCCAATGATTAGGAATTAGCCACATGCCTGTAGTTGGAATTTGCCTAAGGTCTCACTTAATATAATTTTCTAGAAAACGTCAGTGAGCTTAACCAGCAATCCTGTTGACTTGTCCCCCAAACAAATGTGGAAAAGACCTGAAATGTGATTGCTTCAATTCCATGGTTTACATTGAGGGCCATGTCTAGCAAGTTCAATGGCTGGGCCTGTCTCCATCAAAGGGCACATCGATTGCTTCAATTGCCATGTCAGTCTCCACAGAAAGAATGTGCCTGTCTGCCTACTTATCTCTACACTGAAATGGGTGCAAACAGTATACATTACATTACAGGTATAAAAGGGTGGGCAGAGGCTCACCACCAGGTATGGCAGCCATGAGAATGCACCTTGTAGACCTCTAGCTGCAGGGAGCATAATTGACCAAGGGACTGGCTGTAAAAGCAATGGCTGCACTGTGCTAAGGCCACACTTCCCCTGCTGCTCCTGTGTCAGGGCAACCTACTTCTGTGATGACCAACTGTGGTTCAAAGACTTACCAATAGCATTGCCAGGCCTTCTTTAGGCTGCACAGCACCCCTATGTTTCGACCCAACCTTCCCTCCCTTGCTCCTTCACTTGGTGTCAGAGTTGCACCATGGTCTGCCAACTCTCCCACGCTTTTCTGGCTCCCTCCCCCATTTTCTCTAATACAGGCACGTCTCCTAAGAAAATTCTTGCACATTTCATCCTGTCTTGGCATCTGCTTCTTGGAGAATCTGGACCAACACTCCAGGCAACACCAGGTGCCTTGTTCAAGAAAGAACACCAGACTACAAAGCAGGAAAATTAGACCATTGTCTCAGCTCTGTCCCTTTCCAGTTGTATCAACCTACTTCTAAAAACCTCATTTCCTCATCTGCCAAATGAATTAGCTGGATTGCATATATCTAAGTTCTCTTCTGACTTCAGCACTTTGGAATCCATAGCTCCCATCCTGCCATTTATGACCACAGGGTTCCTGGAATAGTAGGAGACAGAGTCCCCTAGCATGGTGATATCTCAGCTGAGGAGTTGCATTGCCATATGCTGCTCTTGGCCAAGAGAAAGATAAGAGGTGGCCAAGCCCTCAATGGTTAATATAAGGGTGTCCTTGGGCTAGACCCTTCTAGAGAACTAAATAAGTGGAACATATATGGGGGTGCCAAAAAAATGTCTACAAGTGGACACGTTGGTCAACGCTGCTCAAGCAGTAGTTCGCCATAATCAGAAGTGTCTGGACACTGATGGAAACCACTTTGATCACCTCTTGTAATTGCAGAAGTCAAACATGATTTGTATTCATCGGTTGTTATTGGTATATATTGAGTATTATAATTTTAATAGAGTTTTCCTTTCTTAAAATGTGTCTACATTTTTTTGGCAGCCCCTCTATTTTGCAGTCCAAGTTGCTGTGTAACTAGGAGTTCCCCTTGACGCCAGAGCATGGGTATGCTACCCAGCTTAAAGAGATTCTACCCCCCTCAGGAAGAAATGAGATGTGCCTGCATCTGAACCTCTAGAACCCTGTGTCTGTCTTATCTCCAGACACTTAGTACACGTACCTCACAAAGACCTTAGGGTCTGACAGCTATAAGTTAGAATCATCGGTGAGCCAGTGAGAGTTTACATCAGTTAGGGCTAAGTATGGCCACCTGGGTGAGAAAACCCACATTAACAGCAGCTTAAACACCCTAGTCTTGTTCTCTCAAAAAAACAAAACCAAAAAAACAGTCCAGCAGTAGACAGTCCAGGGCTAATAAAGTGATTCCACAAAGTCATCAAGGACTTACATTTCATTCACCTTTCTACTTCACTATATTTTGATCCAACTTGGCTGCAAGAGCTCCAGCCATCACATCTGAGTTTCAGACTAAAGGATGGAAAACAGAAGAAGAGACCACTTTCTCACTTTAAGCACATTTCCTAGAATTTTCACCAACATTTCCAATTGCATCTCTATTACTGGCCAAAACACAGTCACATAGCTTTACCTAGCTATAAGGAAGACTCAAGAATGTATAGTCTTTTAGCTGGTGACAATGCATTCAGCTGAAAATCGGGGTTTTTATTACCAAGGGTAAAGAGGGACTGGATATCAGGAGGTAACTAGCAATTTTTACCACAAAGACTGATGGGAAAAACATGCCTGGAGGAGTAGGAAAAAAGAGGGCTTACAGAGAAGGGGAATGAGTCTGGCATGGAAAAGCCATCACTCACCATCTGTGGAGGTCATAATTTGTGTTTGTCTCAAATTTTTCTCATAACCAATAATAATAAAAAAAAAAAACTTGGCAATCTTAGCCCTAAGAAAAAATACGGACATGACTTATATTCTACAATAGATGTAGCTAATTCACATCTCATTTTAGTTATACAATATGATTTACAAAATATTACTTATTTAGAAAATATTATTTTTATATTATTTATGTTATGATTCAGACACATTTTTAAAATACTTTCTCCGGGAGTCAAGATGTAAAGTTGCAACACAGTGGGGGCTGATTTGTGATGTTAGAAGTAGGCATGTGCTTCTCAGCACACCCTGTACCACCTACACCACCAGTGAGTGAGATGTTTGAGTTCCTTAGGTGCCCTCATTCTCCACCTGCTAAATGGAGATAGCAACACCTGTCAGTATGGAGTGTTATGAGGGTTTCAAATAATGTTCTCAAAGCAGCCACTGCAGGTCTGGCTCATAGTAAGTGCTCAATAAAAGCTATTATTATTTCTGGTCTCCATTGCTAGGTGGAGGTTCCCAGAGAGGAAGAATTTGTCTTCTTCTCTGTGCCGCCTCCCTTTTTGTTTGTTTCTTGAATGATAACATTTCAAAAAATGATTTTTTTCCATTAAAAAACCTAGCTGGGTCCCATTGAACATTTTTAACGCTGCAAGCAGAAAGAAACTATTCTTAAGATACAAATGGATTGGAAAAGGAACTCTCTTCAAATAGTTGTTTGTTTCTTTTATCCAACATTTATTTTTGCAGACACGAAAATGAAAATGACACAGCTCTGCATTCAAGATTAATCAAAGAGCAGACACAGACAGCACAAATCATGACACGCAATAATAGCTACACAATAGCAATGTAAACAATGCTATGGGAGCACAGATGAGGGGCCAATGAGAGCCAGGAGAGTCAGAGCTTTACAAAGGTTTCATTTCAGGTTCTTCTGTTGCTGCTGCCCAGCTTTTTCATGGGACACTGGGTTTTCCCACAGCCACAATGGCAGAGGTCCCAGTGTCCAATCACTGACGCCATGGAAGTAACAGACAGAGTATGGGGAGGGGGTTCCATGTTTTGTTGGTGTGAATCTGGAAGCCGTGACCTACTTCTGGAGGCAATGCTGGTCACAGCCATCCATCCCTGGATTATAACCGGGAGGGTGTGTACCTAGACCCATCAATTGCTGTGTCAGCTTCCTGGTTCCCCAACTGCCAAGATGGCAGCTCCCCAAATAGGCTGCTTCTGTTGTTCTGGAAGTCACGCTGAGAGTTCAGCCCACTCTTCCAGCCATCTAAGGATTTTATGAGCACCTTATTCCCTTTTTGATTAAAAATAGCTAGACTGGTTTATGTTAGCTGCAAGTCAATCCTGTCTGATAATGGAAAACATTCAGAGGCATTAAATGATTCACCCAAAGTCTGATCTCCAGGTTAGGACTGGAACCCAGTTCTCTCAACGCTAAGTCCTTTGTGCTGTTCATTCTCCACTCAACTGTATCTTACACAGGAATGGAAAGAGAGGATGATGCTAAGCCTAAGGAAAGGGCTTGGCTTTGGGGTGCGGTTTGGGGTGCAAATCTTCCTCCCAAGTTCCTCCTCTCCTCCAGAGTTCTTGGCTAAGGAAGCATTCACACAGGGAACAAATGTCAAATAAAAACAAAATGCTATTCCTTTAAAAGCAAAACAAACCCTGACACTCCCAAGTGAGATTCCAAGGTAAGTTGGGGAGAGTCATGAAGTGTAGGCTTCTCCCCATTCCAACAGACATGGTGAGATCCCCCAAGCTTCTGGCTTGAGCAGTCAAATGGACGAGCATGGCCAACCTATAGCAGGGACCCTTGGGTGTCATTACCACATGGAAGCAGGACCCACTGGCGAACTTTTGTAACGACATGAGAATCAGGCAGAGAGAGATGAAGAAGGATTTCCATCAATGTCTTGGGCTCCAACCACCCAGATTGGTAGTTCTCTCTCTTAAATGGGGGTGAGGAAAAGAAGCTAGAAAATGGGTGGAAAGAACAATGGAAGGACAGGCAGACTTCTTCACCCCCTTTGGACAGCAATGAGACTCTGGGGAGAAGATCCTGAGCATTCTCCAGACCCTATGGAAAGTAGGACTGATGGGAAACACCAGGTCCTAGAGTCTAGGGTATCTGGACAACCAGGGGAACCAGGAGGGTACCAGGTCCTGGAAAGACTGGTGAAAGATTTGAAGAGAGAAAAGTTGACAGAAAGATGCAGGGCATTGCAAAGATTCCCTGTCCCCCTTCCCTATCTTGTCCAAGAATCTTTTAGAATTCAGAGCTTTTACGTCAATACATAAATGCCTAGATGAGCATCTCTACCAGATTGATGTGGAGAGATGCAAAACTCTTATGCCTCACGCTGGGCCTGCTTGGCTCCATTCCCTTCTAAGTGATGCTTGTTAATAAGTTGGCATTCATCTTACTCTGGTGAGTTTGTTTTATCACGGACTCACTGAGAGAAAAAAAAAAAAAAAACATTGCAACTTACCACAATAAAGTAAATATCACAAGATAAATGACAATGTTGGAATGGAAACCACTTAGGGACTGAGAACGGTCAGAAGCAAACAGTTTCTAGACTATTAGCTGTTAAAGGTCATGCCTTATGTCACCCAAAAGGGGTTTCTCCTAGATTTATAGCATGCTCTCGAGGAAGATTTATTGCCATGTTAATTTTTTTCCCCATTTTCACTTTATGAACTATCAGCCTGGAATTCTCCCTAAGTTATTTAGGACTGAGGAGTTGCTGGTTTATAAGAAATGCTTGTGGTACATTTTCTACAATGTTAATATCCATATTATGAATCAGATTATAATGCCCTTGAGAAGGAACCAAATCATCATCTTCCATTTGCCTCTTCAGATTCACTCTCTAATGTTTTCCACCCGGCTCTCTGTCCCAGAAAACTGACCTGTAAAGATATAGAATAAGACTCTTGCCTTTGGCTTCCAGTTGGGGGACAGGCACAAGGAGAACTGGCCGGTATTGGAGGGAGGAAGGACTTAGGCGTGGGGCATTTAATCCTGCAGAGCCCTCTTCTGTGCTCCGTGGTGGGCTCCACCCTTGATGCAAAGCCGTAGCTCCTGTCATGCAGCCCACTCCTCACAGTTCTCTCTGTCTCTAGTCTCCAGTTACCCCTCCCTCCCTGTCATAGATTGTATCATTTGTTTACAGATGTTCGTTTCCTCTCTCACGGCAGAGCTTGACCCCACCCCATGGATTTTGGACTCGGCCATCTGACTTGCCTTGGTCCATGGAACATAAAAGCAGGGTATGCCATTCAACGCATCAGAGCAGAAGCAGTATGTGTATTCTTTCATGGTCTGGCTCTGCCCTCCATCATCAGACAGCATGTCCCAATCCACAACTACTGTCAGCCTGGATTCTCACATGTGAAAACACGTGCAGCTCAGTCAAGCCAGCCAAGTGGAGCTAAGGCCACTGAGTCCCACTGAACCCAGCTGAGCCCAGCAGAGTCAAGCAGAACCACAGCCAGTCGCCAGCCCTTGGGTAACATGCACAAGAAATGAAGATTTGTATCATAAGCCAGAGATCATTGAGGTTGTCTGTTATCACAGCAGAAGTCAACCGACACATTTTCATTGCCCCCGTCAGACCTGTTTTTGAAGAGCACCTACTTGTCTTGGATTCAGTGATTTTCTATACCCCATGGGGTTTCCCCCACACTCTCCCCAAGCCTTTATAAATAGTTCCTTTATTAAAGACTCCTCAATTTACCTAAAGTGATTATGGCATCTGTTTCTTGCTGAGACCCTGACAGATACAGGTCATATTTAGAGCTGAGAATATTAAAAGAAGCCACAGAAAGGCTTGATATAGAGTAATGCTTCCAAACTCGAACAGTTAATACAAGGAAACGGAGGATGGGAGGGAGGAAGAAGAGAAGGAGGAGGAATGAGAGGGAGGAGGAAGAGAAGACATACGGAGAAGAGAGGGGAGAGATGCAGAGGAAGGAAGAGGGAGGGAAGAGGGAGAAGAAAGCAGTTATTGAGGATTTACTATGTGCCAGACACTGCGCTGAGAAGTCAAAGGTTATCTAGTTTCATCCTTATAACAACCCTAGGTACTATTAATTATGCTCATTTTGTAAACAAAAAGAACAGAGTAAGCAGCTCTAACAAGGTCACCCACAGAAAAGTCCAGATAAATTGCTCCACAGCCTCAAGATGGAACACATCTATTATAGTAATGCTGGTGGAAGGCTTCCTGGTGACAGCATCTGAGAGGGCCTTGAAGCATGGTGGAGTGATGCTAGTTATTCAAAACTCTTGGGCAATGGATGCCAGGTCTTGCTGGGCAGGGGAACTACAAAAACAACTACAATTTGCAAAATGTCAACAGAGAAGCAAGTCAAGTTCATGCCTTTGATAAAATGTGAGTCTCTGGGTAGCTCCAGAGCTCATTTGGGTTCTGTGGATTTCATGAAAGAAGCTCCATTAAAAGCCTAATACGTGCATAGAACAAGCAGCACACAAATAAGTGAACCATGGGGCTCTCCTCTGAGGGAGAGATGAACATACAAGTTCCCATTGTCTCTTGGGCTTTCTTTCTGCTTCAAGATTGTCCTCACACAAGTGACAGTTTAAAAGAGGCCTCTGCCTTGCACTGATCTTCCAATCACATGCTGTCCATGCACCAGTATTGCATGGAAGTCTGTCTCTAGAAATGCAGGCAGATGTGCCATTATTTAATTGCGATGAGCCTTTTGGAAGAAGCCTCACACAACCAGCTCTGCAGCATCACCAATTACCATTTACAAATGATCAACACGTTATTGATAAGGCTGCTGATTCCACTGCTGGGTAACTCAAATCCTAATCCTTTCTTTTTTTTGGGGGGGTGAGGGGCTGGGTACAGCGAACTTTATTGATAGTGCGTGACAATGTAGATTTCCCTAAGCCCCTCCCCTTCTTCAGGGGGTCTGGGATGGAAACTGCGGCATCAGGAGATTCTCAGTGTGTGTGGGATCAATTTGGGGCAAAGACTCCCCAGTAGCTGAGGGCCTCTCTTCCTCTCATTGGGGCTGGTGGTCCTGGGGCTCTTACTCCTTGGGGGCCATCTGGACCATGAGGTCCACCACCCTGTCGCTGTAGCCAAATTCACTGTCATACCAGGAAATGAGTTTGACAAAGTGGTCGTTGAGGGCAACGCCAGTCCCAGCATAGAAGGTGGAAGAGTGGGTGTCACTGTTAAAGTCACAGGAAGCAGCCTGGTTCTCAGTATAACCCAGGATGCCCTTGGGGCCCCTCCAACTCCTGCTTCACCACTTTCTTCACGTCATCGTATTTGGCAGCTTTATGCAGGTGGCAGGTCAGAGCCACAACTGACACATTGGGGGCAGGGACACAGAAAGCCATGCCAGTGAGCTTCCCAGTCAGCTCAGGGATGACTTTGCCCACAGCCTTGGCAGTGTGGGTCCAAGCAGGAATGATGTTTTGGGCAGCCCGTCGGCCATCATGCCACAGCTTCCCCTAGGGGCCATCCACAGTCTTCTGGGTGGCAACGATGGCATGGACTGTGGTCATGAGTGCCCCCACAATGCCGAAATTGTCATGGATGACCTTGGCCAGGGAGGCCAAGCAGTTGGTGGTACAGGAGGCATTGCTGACAATCTCGAGAGACTTGTCATACATCCCACGGTTCACACCCATCACAGACGTGGGCCATCCGCAGAAGGGGCAGAGATGATGACCCTCTTGGCTCCACCCTTTAAGTGAGCCCCAGCCTCCTCCAAGGTAGGGAAGACACCAGTGGGCTCCACAACATACTCAGCACCAGTGTCACCCTGTCTGATGCTGGCGGGATCTCGCTCCTGGAAGATGGGAATGGGCTTTCCATTAATGACAAGATTCCCATTCTCAGCCTTGGTGGTGCCTTTGAACTTGTCATGGCTGGAATCATACTGGAATATGTAGACCACGTAGTTGAGATCAGTGAAGGGGGGTCCTTGAGGGCCACAACATCTACTTTGCCAGAGTTGAAAGCAGCCCTGGTGACCAAGCACCCCCATACGACCAAATCCGTTCAGGCCGACCTTCACCATCGTGTCTCAGGGCCACAGCTGGCACTGTGCTGGGAGACGCAGCCAATGGTCACAGGAGCAGAGAGCCTTCATACCTTCTGATTTCATCTCCTTTCCTGGAAAGGTTCTCAGTCACCAGTGTATCTGCCGAACTCCTTCCCCTTCCAAGTGGAACTCCAACGTCCCTTGTGAAGTCCTCCGATAAGTGGCTGGTTGAGTGTAAACACTTGGCTGCTCAAGCTCCCGCCCCAAACCCCAGCTCCAACCCAGCTGTGTGACCATAGGCAAGTTACTAACCGTCTCTTTGCCTCAGTTTCCTCAGCTATCTGATGCCTCCTTTTAGATATTGGTGAGTAAGGCAAAGGGCATAAAAGCCCTCTGGACCCAGTAAGATAAGAGTGCCTACCCATGAGGCTGCTGTAAGAAATGAATGTTACCTTCTGTAGAGAGTGCAGAATGGTGCCTGGCACATAATGAGTGGCATTGAAATGTGTGTTATTATTTCTGCATACCTTCGCTCCTAACAAACTGTGCTAATTAGCTCTGTCTTTCCAGCTAGACTTAATTCCTTGAGGGAACTGTTCTGTGCGTCTTACTCACCTTTATGGCCCCAACTCTCGTCTGGTATATAGTAGGTTTTGCGGAAATATTTCCTATTTGCTGGTTATTTTGAGCCCAACTAAGCTTTTCTCCCTCCCCCACACTTGGGCTGGTTCTACCAGCCTTCTGGGGAAACATGGAAACATGTCAAGTGACCCCTTGAGGGAGGACAGGGCTTGCTGATCTGAAGACAGCTAACCACCCAAGTATAATTTTCCCTTTTTGAGACAAATCATCAGCCTGTTACTGTAGCTGCTCCTGGATGGACCATGTTCACTATTTCTCCAATTCCAAGGCAAGCACAGGCCAAGAAGGAAACAGGGCAGCAGATGGGGACCGTGGCAAACATGCAAATGTGTGCCCTGAATGGACAAGGCAGCTCCTAACTCATCACTGCCATAAAAGTTGCCTGGTCTGACGTTGCCAGAGCTCTTGATGTTTCAAGAGAAAGTAAAGGTTCGTGGGCCACCTCCTGATTTTTAAATATTTGTGACAAGCTCAAAAAGATTAAAAGTATTTTGCAAATCAAATCACACACATCTGGCAGGGAGGTGAGGTGATGGATATCTTAATTAAGCAGACGGAGGGAATCGTTTCACAAAGTATATGTATCACGATGTACACTTTTAATATATTGCAATTTTGATTGCCAATTATACCTCAATGAAACTTAAATATAGCACATATCACTAGTTAGCACTAGTTGGCAACTTGTGATTTAGTGGCAAGAGCTACCAACCAGCCCCCAGGCACAGTCTGAGTACATAATTTCCAATAGACAACCCAACGTTAGGTCCAATGGTAATAGATGGATAAACTAGTTTTGGAAATAGCATGGTTCTGTACTTTAGGTGCTCATTCCGTCCTTTGTCCCCTCTCAGACAGTAATTCCCACTCATTTTCTTCATGCTGTTCACAGCCCCATTTTTCTCTGTACTAGTTTGACAAGTATTTATTGAGCAACAACTACGTGCACCATTTAGAAACTAAGACACAGCAGTGCACATGACAGAGATAATCTCTGGTCTTAAAAGAGTCATTCAGGCTTTCTCATTACTGCATGGCCCTGCCCCAGTATAGACCACATACCCGCCATGCACCTGCTATGCCCCAGGCCAGAATTGCCTCATGGGAATGGGAAAGCCCCATGGAGACCTGCTAGTTGCCTATGGTTGGCCATATTGATATTTAAAAGCATCGAATGCCCTTCCTGGGGGAAGATTTACTTCCCTGCCCCATTGGCAGCAGACTTAGCTGTAATACTTGATTTTGCCAGAGAAACATGAGCAGAAGAGATATGTGATATTTCCAAGTAGAGACTTTAAAACCCAGCTTAGCAGTTGCCATAGTCTGGTTTCCTTTCACTACAAATAACACAGCTTTCAAGGTAGAGGCTGTTCCATCAGCTTGAGTCATGGAACAAAGCCACCGTCAATGAACATGAGGCATGAGTACAGGATAAACCAATGGCTCAGAAATCACAGAGGTGGGGTCATTTTTCACTGCAGCATGACCTAGCCGATTCAGGGCTCTGAAAGGCCAACGGGTCTACAGTCAGGTTGAGTGGGGCTTGAATCCTGACCTTGCCATTTACAACCTTACCATGTTGGCATGTGCCATCTTGGCAAGTTGTGTAACCTTTCTGAGCCTTAATTCCTTATCTATAAAAACGAGGATAATAATGCCTACCACATATACATTTGAGGAGAAGTCTAAATGCGGTAACAAACATGGAGACCTTCGCCCTGTTTCTGGCACTCCACACCCATCCCTCCTCAACCTTTCTCCGTCTGTAAGTGCAACCCTAACAAGCAAAAATGTGTGTACACATGCATCTCCCCATTTCCCGGGAGCCTTTTCTTCCCTGTCCTGTCCTAATGACCAGCGTTCAGACCATCCCCTGTCCTGCTCTACACTTCCATACTTGATCTCCTGGTGTCCCCTCTGACCAGCACCCTGTTGTCTCCTACACACACACCTAGACATTCATCTTCCTTCTGACACCTGCCCTTCCTCCCTTTTCCAGCAACAACTGTCTTACTCGAGAGCCTCAACCTCCTTGCCTGCATCTGCAATCACCAGTGAAATGCTGAGCACAGCTGGGTTTTCACAGCCAATGGCTAATTGCAGGGAGCTGAGGGTGACCCAATGGCAATTTCAAGTATTTGGAGTGTGAAATAAAGAAGCTGCTGGTGAGCAGACAGCCTGAAAATCAGCATACAGCCCCCTGGACTGCTTCCAAGGGTTCTGAGGGAAGCGCCTCTCCCCATCTGGGGAGGCCTGTGCTAGAGATGGGAAGCAGACAAGAACCAGAGACCACCCCAGGGAGATGCGTGGCAGGAAGAGTGCATCCTCAGGCCTGTGGAAGAATTGTGATACCTTCCCAGTTAGCATGGCAGCTAGGCTCAGAAAGGATTACACAGGAAGTAAGCAGCAAAATCTTTAATGAGGTGGTGACCTTGAAGTCCTAGGCCTCCCCTCGCAGCCCCAGGGTTCCCTGATCCCCACCACCATTAATGGAAACCTCCACTAACACACCCACCAAAGAACAGGACCTACTGCCCCATGGATGTAAAAGGAACCTGATCAAATATGTGAGACCCTCAGCTCAGTGCTCTGAAAGCCAGGAGGTCAGTCCGTGCCCCACATTTTATCTTTCTTTGCCCAATCCACAACCCAGACAGTAGTGGGTAGATAAATAAATACCCAAGGAGACTACTTTAGAGGCCTCATGTGGTGTCCTGGGTGTATCTGTACAGAGGAAAGTTTCCTAACACGTCTTCAACTTCTGAAAGCAGCTTTTTTTTTTTCCTAAGTGCTTATGCTGTGCCAACACTGGGGACAAAGCAACAGAAAAATCTAGGCTCCTGCTTTCAAGGAGTTTACAGTCAAATGGAAAGAAATATAAACAAAGAAACCATTTGAACAGTGAGGCAAGCCCAAGGTGCGGGGTGTGGGGAGAGGTAAAAAGTGCTTCCCATATGACAAGTGCTCCATAAAATAGTTAATGTAAATGAATTTGTTAATTGTGGAAATAATCAATAAACGGAATCCCCATAACGGGTACCTTCTTCTCATAAGACATTTGTACACACTCTTCCTCTGTCTGGAATACTCTTCCCCAGTTACCTGTGTAGGAGTTTCCTGTTGCTGCTGTAACAAAGTACTATAGATTTAGAAGCTTAAATCGTTCATCTGTTCTCTTACCGCTTTGGAGGTCAGAAATCTAGAATCAAGGATTTGGCAGGACTGCGTTCCTTTTGGAGGCTTCAGAGGAGAATCGGCCTCCTTACCTTCCCCAGCTCCTAGAGGCCACCTGCGTCCCTTGACTACTGGCCCTTCCTCACATCACTCCAACTTCTTACTTTGGTCCTCCTTCCTCTTCCTACTGACTCTCAGCTTTTTGCCTTCCTCTTTTAAAGATCCTTCTGATGACATTGGGTCCCCCAAGAAAATCCAAGATAATGTCTCCATCTCAAATCTTTAATCACATTTCCTTTACCTTGTAAGGAAATAGTCACAGGTTCTGGGGATTAGGACATACCTGGGGAGAGGGGGGGGGTCATGATTCGGCCTATCAGAGCCCTTATTCCTGTCTTTAAATTTTCTGTTGAGGTACTACAGTTGATCCTGGAAAAACAGAGGTTTGAACTGCATAGGTCCACAGACAAAGATTTTTTTCAATAAATAATGTAAATGTAATTTCTCTTCCTTGTGATTTCCTTAATAACATTTTCTTTTCTCCTGTTTACTTCACTGTAATAATACAGTACATAATACATATAACATACAAAACAGTTGTTAGTCGACTGTGTATGTCATTGGTAAGGCTTCTGGTCAACAGTAGGCTATTTATTAGTATTTAAGTTTTGAGGGAGTCAAATGTTACATGCAGATTTTCAACTATGTGGGGTACCGACACCCCTAACCCCCTCATTGTTCAGTGGTCAACTGGACTTATCTCGGAGGCTTTTTTGGCCAGTCTAGCATAAAACAGACACACTGCCTGTACCTCTCTCATTTTCATCTTCCTTACCGTGATTATTCCCCACTTTCTGTATCACCATGTGAAATACTTTTTTTTTTTTTGCTCATTTATTTATTTATCCTCCCTCATCCAAGCCCCCAGTAGAATGTAAGCTCCAGGAAGGCAGGTACTTGGTTGGTTCGTATGTCACCAGAGCCTAGAACAGGGACCGGCGCTTAAAATGGAAGAATCTCACCTATACATGAGATGGCACGGATGATGGGAACTCAGCCAGGGGAAGACGTAGTGAAGAGCAAAAGTGGGTCGGGTGGGCTCCAGACAAAAAGAAAACATGAACAAGGCAAGAGACTTGGTTAGTTCCAGAAGCAGAAAGAGATTCCGTATCACTCTGAGGTGCACATTTTTGGTTGCCCAACGAGCATCCATTTCCCCATACATCTCCTAACAGAATTTCAATTTTGAGCATATACTCAGTATTCACGTACACACACACTCAGCAGACGCTGACCCCCATGCTTTGTCACACAGGCCCTGACGTCTGCAAGCTGCATTTCCCAGGTTCTATGTCAGCCATTGGCTTGACGAGTGGGAGGCCCTGGTAAGAGATAGAGGTGTTATTGACTGACATATGTTCCCTCAAAATTCACATATTGAAGCCCTAACCCCCAGTGTGACTGTATTTGGAAATGGGGCCTTGAAGGGGGTAATTAAGGTTAAATGAGATCAAAAGGATAGGATCCTACTCTGATAGGACTGGTGTCCTCATAAGAAAAGGAAGAGACACCAGAGTTCTCCCTCCCTCTCCACACACAGAGGAAAGGCTATGTGAAGAAGACATGGCAAGAAGGCAGCCATCTGAAAGCCAGGAAGAGAGATCTTACCAGGAGCCAACGCTGACCGTACCTTGAGCTTGGACTTCCAGCCTCCAGACCTGTGAGGAAAGAAGTGTCTGTTTAAGCCACACGGTCTGTGGCATTCTATAACAACCTGGGCTAACTAAGACAGTTAGGAAGGAGAAAGAAACAGCCAGAATATTTTTCTCCCTCCTCCCCTAACTCAAGCAATTCTAGCTCATCAATGGCATATGCTGGACAGGCCCATATGGTCCCTGCTTCTGCCAGGTAACAGAGGCTCCACCTGTGGCCTTTGTCCCGATACCTATGCATCTCTTCTTGTGAATCTCTGGGCTACCACATCCTCCTCCATTGGCTTCTCAGCTCTCTTTCACCTGTCTCCCCAAGTCCTTGCATTTAATCCCCTCTGTTTTAAGAACTCACAAAGCATCTTCTTTCCCTGGTTGGCTCCTCCTTGACACCTCACATGGCACATAAGGTTATTAAAGGGTGTTGTAGAGGCCAGTTCACCAAATTCCTTGCCCATCAAATTACCGGGGGCAAGGGGGAGCCAACACAGAAGTATTTTCAGCAGGGGCAGAGGGAGTATGTTTGAAAGATGGAAGTCCCAAAGGAATGTACCTCCAGCACGTGGACAGGTATTCTGTGGTGCTTACATTTTCCACATGCTTACTCTAATGCCGTGTAGACCCTGCCAAAGACTTCTCTTCCCAAAAGGAACGATAGTGGGAAGGAGAGGAGAGACACAAAAGTGAATCAAAAGTAAGAGCTAGCCATCCCATCTTGTCTGGATCGAGGCATTCTGGCTCTTAAATTGTGTCTAAACCATAACTTACCTGGTGGGGCACGGTATAGAAACTATGGTGTCCCCACATCCACCTTCCCTCCCTTTGTGACCCCCTGGATTCTCATGCTCAAAAGCCAAGGACAGTAGTGGCTGAGAAAATGCAAGCCAGAAACACTCCGGTCAGCACTTAGAATCCAGGATTTACCAGTTCCAAAAAAGGGTGTTGTGTGGGTGATGCAGCGAATGGCAGCTGGTACCAGTAGCTGGAACTCAAAGGACCAGCATAACGCAAAACTTCTTTCTCTCTCTCTCTTTTACAGTTGGTTTGTTTTTTTCTCTCTCTCTCTTTCCTCTTTTCTTTCTTTTTCTTTCTTTCTTGCTTTTCTTTTTTTTATTTTCCTTTTTTTTTTTTTTTTTTTTTTTTTAAATAATCTTGGAAACACTCTTCTGCCAATCACTGTCAGCAGCTACTCAGACCCGGGGAGAGCAACAGCAGATGTACAGTGAGATGCACAGACTTGGAAATGAGCTACGGAGGGTATGTGTGGGAGGGAGTCCTATCTCCAGAAAGAGCAGATAAAACACACAATGCTAATACAGCTGAAGACAAATTCTAATGTAATAAGAATCGTTCCTCAGGTACACAGACAGGCAGAAAACAGAATTGAACGCTTCATCACACAGGACTGAGTTAAGTATTAGGTTGGTGCAAAAGTAATTGCGGTTTTTGCAATTATTTTTAACCTCGGAAACCACAATTCCTTTTTCACCAACCTAATACTATTAGAATTGCTATTCTCCTCCAAGAGACGGCCGCTGAGATGTACACATATTGCTCATATATTGAAGGCAGAAGAAGAAATGGCAACAGTGTCCAAAAGGGGTATGGGAACTAAATGGAAGCAGACAATGTCAGGGCTCAAGGAGGGCCTCCTGTCCCGAGAGGCCAGCAATCATTTGAGATGCTCTTAAGACAGGTGTCCTTGCTTATCCAGGTCAGAAGGGCTGGCTGGAGTGGTTTGGTGAAAGGGAACAGGCTTTAAGGACACTAGAAGTCAGCTAAGGTTCCTAGTGTTTGAGAAAAGCCAGGGACTTCAGGAAAGGGCTCACAGGAATTTCAGAAGATCTGTATCTGTCCTGGGCCCTTGTACTCTACACTGACCTGCACAAAGCCATGCTCTGCCGTCGCCACGGTGACCTGCACAGACCCACCCCCACACTGAGGACTCCGGGCCTGAGGCTGGGAGGCTAGTGGGGCAGGTGGAGGGGATGCGGTCGGCCTCATGGTTAGATTCTTACTGTCAGTCTTCACATATTAAAGTGACATACTGTGTCCCTGAGATACACTCCCAGGACTAATTTTATAACCTGTTTCGGCATTTCATCATTTTTTTAATACAGTGTTGATGATTGGGACCGTTCCTCAACACTGAGAAGCCCTTGGTGTCAGTGACTGATAACGTCTTCATCAATAAGGTCGGAATGTCCCAATGTCCCTCGGGAGCAGATAGATTCACTTCTTTTATATTTTATGTACAGGGACTAAACTGGGTCTCCTTAGAGTGTACACTTGAAGAGGAGGTTCTTTTTCATAGCAAAAAACAAACAAAAAAAGCAACTGTGGAATCCCAAAATAAAGAACATTAGAAAAGAACAGAAATGACCCCTTTTAAGCCCCCAGAATTCCTATGACAATTTATGAAACATCAAAACTCTCTCTCTCTCTCGCTCTCTCTCTCTCTCTCTCTCTCCCCCTCTCTCATTCCTCCCTCCCTCCCTCCCTCCCTTCCTTCCCTTCCTTCTCTCTCTAGCTCCAGCCTCTCACTCTCCCTGGAATATTCTTCCCAGCCAACTCCTGTGTGTCTTTCCAGCCTCAGCCCCAGGAAACCCCTTCCTCCAGAAAGGCTTCCCAACCTTTCTTAATAGCAGGTTCTCTGTGCTGCCGTCTAGTGGCCCCTGTGCGTCTTACCCATGGCTCTAGTCACAAGTCCAAAGCATCGATCGCTTACGTGATGATTTGTTTAATGCCTGTCTCCCCCTCCGGACTGTAAACTCCATGAAGGCAGAGAGGCAGCCCTAAAACTGCACCACTCAGGTCTCCTGTTCTAGGGAGGGTAAGTGACCAGTGGCCCCAGCTGCTGGGCTGTGCGTCCCCCATTGAGTCCCAGCCACTGACTGTGGCAGCACTGAATGTACGTCCCATTCCTGCCAGACGTGCGACTCCTCTGACAAGCTACTCCACATCAAGGGCTCCCTGTTCACCAGGTCAACACTTCCTCAGGACTTAATGTTTATTTAAAAAAAAAAAAAAAAAAAACTGAAAAAAAAATGTTGCTCCCCAAAGCTCCTTCCTGCCTCTTCACAGGACCATCTGAAGGCTCTCCTTACACAGCCAGCTCCCTTCCCTTTTTCCCTCGAAATGCATCTGCTTCCCTAAGGACCTGGAGGACTGGCACTGATGCAGGCAGGAGTCCTGCTTATTCCCCGCTGTTTTCCCCAGGGCCTGGCTCGTGAACTGAACTGATGTATCATCGGTGCTTGGTAAACACGTGTAAAATAAATGAACGCTTGCAGACACGGTGAGAGACTGGTTGAGAGAGGTGGGTGAATCAGAGCAAATCGCGCTCATCCACTGGGACCAACTCCAAAGACACGCCCCACAGAATCCAGACCAATGAACTGTGACCATCCCGATGGCCGAAGATAAAAGCTGTTCGCAACAAGGCAGCATTAGCATCAATGCAGCTACCTTTTATTGAGCCCCTGGTGTCAGGCATGGACAACACGATTTATAAACACCAATTTATGGAATTGTCACAATAGCAGTACGAGGTTACTCTTACTCCCATTTTACAGATGAGAAACTTGAGGCTAAGTCGCTCAGAATAGTTTTAAGTTTTGCTATAGTGACAAAAACCCTCACATCGTGATGACTCAAAACTAGTGTATGTCAATAAGAGTCCTATTTTTGACACGCTGCTGCACCTCCTTCTCACCTTTCAGAGAAGAAGCTAACAAACCTTTGAACAGCTCCAGGGTCTAGGTGTGGCCTCCACATCCTGAGTCTGAGGTCCTGCTTAGTTTGGACCTCCTGTCATTCAGGGACATCTATGCATTGCTTGATGAGGTCATAGCAGTAGATTGGCTCTTGAACTGACACCCCCGACTCTCACCATCCCTGGCAAACCCAAATCAGTGGGCTTTCCAGCCACAGCCTGAAGCGCATGTGCCCTGATAAAAACTGGCATTCAGCCCTTTCAAAGACGGGGCACTTTATTATTTTCAGTCCTCACATTATCACTGTGTCCAGAATCCCCTGGTGTGGGCGAGTTTCAGCCAGGCAAACAGAAAAGAGTCTATTTTTATTTCAGTCTCTCTCTCTTTTTTTTAAATACACATTAAAATCTTCTTTTAATAAACATTAAAATCTCCCAGTCTCTCAACAATTTTTAGAATGACTGCTTCTCCCAAATGGCCAAGAGAATTTGATTGAGCTTTTCCTCTTGGTAGTTCACTTTTGGCAGATAACAAGATGGGCCAATTACAAAGCCAAGAGGTTTTCTTTTTTAAATTCCAAAATACAAACTAAAACCATAATATGAAATACGCTGATTCAAACTAAACCTAACGCTCCCACTCCCCAAAAACCAATGGAGCCACTTTGGGAGGTTCTGCTCAGCCCTCCCAGTTGGTGACCCCTGCCACAGACTGGGTTGAAGGGGTAAGATATTTTGCCCCATTTCTGACCATGTTCAATGAAACTGAAAGTGAGAAATGATACCACAATCCTCTATCATAGACAGGCATCCATTTTGGTTCCAGGGTATTTCTCTACTGAGAGACAACCTTAATACGGGCCACTCCAGGGACAGAAGACACCAGCTCAGGGAAAGAAGAAAAGTGACCCTGTTTCCACACTGTCCTGCTTGTCTCTGAGACACTGCAGCCTTCAGACCAAGCTCATGCTGCCAAAGTTCTTTGGCCCTGAAGCAGCGTCTGGTTTCCTGACTCAAGCCTCTCGTTTGTCAAAACGGGTTCTCTCCCAGCAGGATCTTGAGTCCCTCTAATACTTCTTAAGCCTAATTGGAGTCAGGGGTCTGAGACGGCTCAGCCGCTCGTGAGAGTCAGGCAGTCCCAGAGAGGGAGACCTTCCGTCCCACTCCTAGGACCTGCCACTTGTGCTGGCCCGAGTCCTACGTCTAGTGAGTTGTGATCTGAGCCAATCCCATAACCAGTTTCAGTACCTCAGTTTCCCCACACATAAAACTTACCTCTGGGACTTGGGAGTCTTAATGAGCATTGGCCTTTCCTAGACAAATTAACCAGGTGCCGGAAACATCTGTGGCTGGAAGCAGAGCCTGCTGTATAAACAGAATATAGTATTCTTATACACAAGACTGTAGCAAAGCTCAAATACCAATTGAACCTGACTTCATCCTAAGTCCCGTTCAGTAAGTATCTCGGGAAAAGCCAATCTCTTCTCCTCTAGGACTAGGATATATTTAAAGAACCCACCTTCTCATTTACCTTGCTCTATTCTACTCAGAACAAAGCGTTTTTTTGTAAAAAGTGGAGGAATCAATCATTCTTACACAGCATGTTCCATTTTCATCATATAACAATAGAAACATAAATACCCCCCAAGATAATGCACGCACCCTTCGGACGAGGGCAATATCTGTCCTATTCACCGTCACACCCCCAAAGTACTGAGTCACAGGGGATGCGAAAAAAGAACTTGTTGAACAAATGAAGAACCTGGGAAAACAATTCTTTTATGTTTGCATAGATTTTTCTCTGCCTTTATAGCATCGCCTCCTATGCTGTCCTCAGTTTTTGAGTTTATTAAGGCAGAAAATATCAACCACTTGATAAACCAGTTTAGGCTCCAAGAAATCAGTTTGACACAGTCAGGGGCAGATCTGGAAACAAAACCTAGGTCTCCAAACACCCAATTCAGTCTTCTCACCTTTACGACTTGCTGCTTTCCTTTATCTAACATAAGGATCAGAAAACTATAGAAGGAGGAGATGGAATGAACCAGACTGCCACCTGAGTTTAATAAATAAAGTTTTGTTGGAACACAGCCACACCCATTCCTTGACATACAGTCTATGGCTGCTTTCCCACTATAGTGGCAGAGTCAAGTAGTTACCATAGGGACCATATAACACCAAGCCTAAAATATTTATTATGTAGCCCTTTACAGAGAAAAGCTTGCTGACCCCTGCTCTCTAGCAACCTCCTCTGGAATCCCGCATCGGTCCTGGATCTACCGCTAGCAATCACATGGTCTTGGCCATACAGCCTACACAATCAACTACCACGTCGTGAGGTGCTTGCTACCATATTATTACTATAATATAAGAGCAGGTCTTATATTAATTTTTGCTCCAAAAGACACATTAGAGCTGATTGTCTGGACTTATCTTATTTTCAGGGAAACATACACACACACACAAACATACACACATATATGTAATTTGTGTGTGTGTGTGTGTGTTTCTGGTAGATCAAATACTGGCAATTCCATATAGGCTAAGCGAATCCTATTATCTCCATTTTAGAAATGAGAGAACAGGAGTAACTGGCCTCGGCATGCAGCTAAGTGCAAGAGCTCTGATTCTATCCAGCTTTGCGCCTAAGGCACTAGCTTGACTGCTGCTTCTTAAAACTTTACACTTCACTTCATGTATTAAAGGTTGTACGACCTAGTCTAATGCTAGTTAAGCGAGCCTTTCTCAAATTTATTGCACCAGGAAAGTTCTGGGTTTCCCTCCACCCCCAAGTAGTACCCATGATATCAAACAAAACTAGTCTTCCTTGGAAAACATTTTGGGAAACGCTTCCACTCCCTCCATTCCCCCCACCCCACCCCAACAAAGAGCCTGCAACCTTTCACAGGCCCTGCCAGCCCCGGTCCCCTGGCTGCGGCCGTCTCCTGCCATCGCCTGCCGCCTCCAAACGCCCACACACCTGCTCTGGGCATGCCCCATTTGAGACACACTGTACCTTGCTCTGCGGGCAAATGGAACTCCATTTTCACTAAAATACCCTGAATAGTTCATGCTGTTGCTGCGGCCTGATTCCATTTACAGGAATAATGAAGCTGCGTCCTTGTGTGGCGTTGGATGTGCACTTAATACACTTGAACCATCCCACACTTCCCGTTTCTGGGGCAAATAAACGGCATCTTCCATCAGAACGGCTCACTTTCCCTCCGAGTCCAAATTCTTCTTAGGATTGATGTACCGAATCAGTGGCAGGCTTTTTTCCAATCGTAGGATCCAAAATCTGAGGCTGCCTTTTGGCCCAGGTCAGTTGAGCAATGGGGTATATGCTGAGCTGTTTTCCCCATTTTGTAAAAGAGAATAATTGCTACTATATGTAAAGTTTACAGCCAGGGCTTCGTTTATTGCCAGTTGTCTTCAGGAATAATGTAAGTCCATAACTTGTCATGATCATCGTCCCCTGCCCCCCTCCTCCTAAAATCTTAACTTGGTAGGAGGTTAGAAATCAATCAGAACCAATGACAGACATCTGTGCACAAAAATAGAAAGCCTCAAATTTAATATTTTATTGCCATATTTTGAAACAACTGGTTAGGCAGCTGCTACTGTTATCTTCCAATTACTTCTCATTTTTCCAGAGTTTTAAATGCAAGCTGTAACAAATTAAATCTAAATTTCTATATGCTCTCTCTCTCTCTTTTTTTTAAGACAATTTCAGAAAACTATTAAAAAAAAAGAAAACGTTGAACTAGATTGGAAGAAAGGGATGTTGGCAGCAAGAAAGATGAGGAGTCGATTCTGCCTTCAGTGATTTGTTTCCACTGCCTCCAGGGAGGCAGCTAGGCCTGCTGGGTAGTCCACACAGTCTCCCATTCTAAACAGACTGTGTGCAATTTGCTAAAAATTCACTTCTCCCTGCCAATTTTATTAAGGTGTTCAAGAAGAAATCCCTTCCCCGACTGTTGACGATCTTTCATGCTCTGGTGTCAAACTCTCATCAACGGTGTTCAAATACACAAGAAATCACTCACAAGATTTAATAGGTCACATTTTGGAGATACCCGTTCAAACAAGAGTTGCACATGATTCTGGCTGCATCTGAAGACAGAACAGTGTAGTCATTTTTTTGCCCAACATCAATATCTTTTTCACCATAAATTATGGGGCTTGTGTGTAGCAATGACACTTTCGCTAGAAAACTAATGCATACTTGAATCTTGTTTTCTTTTTTTTTCTTCTTTTTTTTAATCTGACCGAACCCCGTTTGGGGGGAGTTGAGAGTGATGGCAGGAGGCAGGCTGTCACCATTCCTCTCCCTCCCGCTGCTGGGATCCCACATAGATTCCAAGACAGAAGTCGTTTCACTAAGGCCGGGCCCAGAGCACGGCTGTGAAGTGCCACACACTTGCTGTCATTTTCGCTGCAGTCATAGCTCCGCTGCCTCTGGGTGGCCCCTACAATCGGCAGCCACCTAAACAAAGCCCTGCTATTGTCTCAGTCACCTGGTTTGAAATGCTGGCGACTCATGAAGGGAAGGCTTTTCTGACACCTGCCTACAAGGCTCCCCGGACCTGTGGCTCCTTCCAGTTTACAGCCTTCTCCGTCCCTCTTCCTTCCCCTCCCCCCCCCCCAACTCCTCTACCCAACCCATACCCCCTTCCTTCAGGCAGGGGTTTTGGGGTTTTTGGTTTTTTGGTGTGTTTTTGTTTTGTTTTGTTTTTTTGCTATCTGGAATCCCTTTTTTGCTCCAGGACCTGACCTCTATTAGAGGTGGCTACTTTAAAGTAATTTATTGCGTTATGTCTCTCCAAATCATCTCTGGCAACTTAAAAAAAAAAAAAAGAAAAAGAAAAAGAAAACAGATTTCCAGGCCTTATTTCAGACCTGTTTTTTTAAAAACTCCCCAGGCAATAATGACATACAGCCAGATTCAGGAACCACTGTTCCAGTGCAAACTTTAGCAACCCTCACAATCACCTGGGGCACTTGTTAAAGCACAGGTGGTCAGGAGATACCCTCCAAGCTCCAGATTCTGAGTCTGGGTTGAGGCCAGAGAATTTGCATTTCTGACAAGCTCACAGGGGATGCTCCTCCAGGGACCACACTTAGAGAACGGCAGCCCTTCAGAAAGCCCATTGAGAGTCAGGACTTACTGCACAGGGTCTGGTACATTTGTCTGCTGAACAACCACAGAAGGTGCTCTACTGTTAATACAGTAGAGAGGAAAACACACAACCATCACCCTTTTGAAAGTGTTTTGTGATTCTACTTTCATCCCACAGTGATGCTCCACCATTGTCAGATCACAGCTAAAACCCACTTGCCAAGTTCAACTCAAGTGCTGAACTGACAGGGTAGGCAACGCTCCATTCTTTTAAGGAAAAACTACCACTCTTAATTGGTTGGCTGGTTGACTTTTCTTCCTAGAGGTAACAAGAGGCAAGCATCTAGTACCTAAAGGAATCAGGAGCAAAACATCTTTTTTTGTCCAAGTATGCCTTGAATTGGGAGCAATGGTTTACTGCTAACTCACCCTCAGAATCCATGGAGAATTGACAGGGCCAGCTTCTAACCACTTCCAGTGGAGCGCCCAACAATCGCTATAGTCCGTTGATACACGACGGGAGATTGTCATCTGATAAATGCCATATCAGAGCTTCATCAAAATGCAAAATTAACATCTTCCCTTTCTCTCTCTCTGACCCCAGATGATTTCTGAATTTGTGTACATTTGTGAATTCACAGAAGCATGAACAGAATGACATGAACATCACAAATGCAAATGTCTTTGTTCCTAACAAACTGCTACAGTTCCCCCTCTTCCGTAAGTTTGGGATTGGGAGGGAATGGATTCCACATACCGTTTCATAGCAAGTTTAGGAGGCAGAGTTCGTTTTCCAAAGTGTTTTGTCAAGAGTAGCTCTGAAACACACCACCAAGTATTCTTTTTCCAGTGCTGATTTGTACTTTGACACCTGCATCTCTAAATACTTCTCTCAAAAGAATCTGGCTTAATTTTGTTTGCTTGAAATGTTTTCATCTCAGACCAAATTTAGAATACCCCGCCACCTGGTTACGCCACCAATATCCAGCAAAGCAGCAAAAGTGCACCTCTTCCACCCACTTCCCAGCTAGAACAGTCAGGGTGATGGGGAGATGCCAGGGGTTTTCCATTGGCCCTGAACTGCTTGTTCCTTCTCGAGAGTGTGGAACCTTTGTGCTCCACATTCTGCGGACAACACACCTTAACTCCGTGGTGTATCAGACAGCATCTCTCAGACAGACAGGCTCAGCGAACACGGGACAACATTCAAGCTGTTTAAGCAATGCTGAGACACGGTATAACACGGAAGAGCGAATGATCTAGGCTAATAAAGCTCTCAGTACCTGCTTCCACAGGTACTGTGAATGGGAGGGTTGACGGTGGCCAAGAGATCAGGCTAGGTACCCTCCTGGTCTAAAATTCTATTAATGTATTTGCAAAGTAACTTTTATTCTCCTATCGGGTCTTAAGGCTGCACCTTCTCAAATCTATTGAGGCCCAATAGCAAATAAGCCTTGGCATATATGTGAGTTGGGTTAGGTAGTTATTTCTAAGGTTGAAAGCAACAGAAACCAACTCAAAGTTGCTGAAGGGGGAAAAAAAAAAAAGGCAGTGTTACTAAGATTCAAATGTGGTTTTGTGAGACCCAAAGGCAGGAATACAAACAGGCTTCAAAATAGGACTGGAAACAGAAAATTCAAGGGTTAGAAACCCAGAAGCATCCTTTCACCTTTATTCCTCTCTGCTTCTTTCTCTATACTCTTCTCAGCTACTCAGCCCTGTATTTCAAAATGGTTAACAAGAGTTAGATATTCTCAGGAAATGAGCCTAATGGATACTGGAATCCCTTAATCTCAATTCTTATTTATCAGGAAAAGGTTACTGAATGGGTGAGGGGTCCACCATGGCCCAATGGACATTGGGAGCTCACCACTAAGACCCTATGAATTTAGGGGGTGGGTGAATTAGGGGCTGAAACAATTCCCTTCACCACGGAAGTGAAGACATCACACAAACAAGAACTATTTTCCTAGACTTGTGTTGAGAAGGGAGGTTGTGCCAAGTAGTGGTCAGAGAACTCAAGACCTTCACTCCAGTCCTGCTCCTGCCACCTAGGAATGTGGTAGCTTTGGTTAATCACAACTTTTGAGATTTGGCTTCATCATCCCTGTGCAATAATTCTCATTCATTCAATATTCTCAGCACCAAGCACATTGGCTTTAGAACACATCTGTACCCTTTTCCCATTCCGCATGAGAAAATATACAAGCAAGTAGTTTGTGAACTGTTACTCAATTAATGTAGATCATTCTTAAAAGCTGTTTCAAACATAATGTAATTAGTCTATTCACTTTCTTCTCCAAGTGGCAGGGTCTTTTGCCTCCGTAATAGGGGTCCTCCTTGGCAGGTATGGAATATCAGAGACTACAGGCAAGAACAATACCGCCCATCCATTAAGACCAGCCTAGATATTTTATGTAGGCAGCACATGCATTTTGTATTTCTTTGGCCCATTGCCTCCAGAGAGTGCATTTCTGTTATAGTACAGTGGACTAGAAGTGGAAATCATCAGCTGCAATTCCTCTCTGTATCTCATTAGAGGTCTAGTTTCCCCTTAATGCACATGAAGACCTTTCATTAGCAATAATGGGAGCTGCACGCATCAAAGAGAAAAATAGACCCTCACCATTGTGATCTAGGAGATGAGGTTATTGGGACACTTGCCTGCCTGACTGGAGAATTATGACATTGAGAGATGCATGATTAGATCAGGGAGAAATGAAAATCTTTGTGACGATTTTTAAAAATGAAATGCAATTTAAAAACTTCAAAATGGAGGGCAAGAATCAAAACTACAGAATCACAGGCAGATTGAATCTGAGTTAAGCATGTGAAAGCCAAATGACAAGATAAACAAAGGTGGGGAAAGACTACCCAGGGGATCTGACAAAATAAGAACCATTTCCAATACATACAAAGTAAAACACTGGAGAGACACTCCGGTCCAAGAAGAAAAGGCAAGGACCATTTACTGTCAGCAGCAGTAAACACTGTTGAAAGTTAAACAAATCCTTTGCCTCGTGTCCACAAAGAAAGATGGAAGATGCCAGAAATGGCTGTGCCCTGGAGAGAGGGTCAATGAAAAAAAATATCACTGAAGGAAATAGAAGTGACACCTGAGTTTATGTCTTGTGGTTGACACAAACGCCAGAAGCAGCAAGAATATTTTCCTACTGCAATCAACTCAACTTTAAATAAGGACGCTTGGAAATGGGCCACCCTGCATTGTGAAGGGTCTGATGAAGAAGTGGTAAGAGTCCCTCACTTTTGTCCAACTGCAAAACCAGTCATTTTGGGATTAAAAGAAGAGTAAGTCATTTTTACCTTTCTTTGTAGTACAGCATCAGTGGATCAGAAATTTCTTCTATTTTTTTTTTTTATTTTTTTTTTTGGCGGGGAGGAGGATGCACATGGAAAGAAACTAAATACGTATGTGCGACCTACTGAAAAGAACTCCTCCCAGCAAGTCCCAGAGGAAGCATGGATGCAGCACCCTATCTACTAACCCCTCACCTCACGGAAGTCCCAGGGGAATAGCTAAGTTAGAAAGAGTCTGAGGCTGCATCTAATCTTGGGTAGACCACTTGCCAGGGACTCATTGAAAGGATTGAAAACGGGTGCCTAACTCGACATCAGTGCCGTGGGCTCAAATCGTGACTCTGAGAACAAGATACAAGTACTCAGAGAAAGAGGTATCTGGGAGAGACCAACCCCCTACGAAATGGTTCACTCCCCAGTGTGTGTGGGGGGGAGGCCCTTGGAAACCATTTCTACATCCATGGATTGTACCCCTAAAATCACATTGAGGCTTCACTCTGAGTTCTGCAGTAGCTGCAGAACCAAGCAGGCTTAAGGAGCATCACAGGGAGTGTCATCTATGTAAAAAGAAAGCTCGAGGCAATGGGTATTAGGCCACAGCTGTTTGCTCCAGCAAACTGTGGCTTCCCAGTAGTCCTGGCTCCCCAGGCCCTCACTCCCTGTCTCCAGTAACTTGGGAGTTAGACCAACCTGCTCCATTCCATTCCGAGGTTCAGGCTCCAGTTTGGGAGTCAGCACCCAATAAACAGGTTCTAACTCTTCCACTGCAGACACAACCCACTGTTTCCCCCTCATCTTCATCAATATTAATTTAGGCCCAGATCATCATCCCATCATTATTTATCTACTAATCACTGTCACCCTTCCATACATCCCAAATAAGGAATCCTTTGCTGAGATGGACCAAAGCACTCTCCAAGGCACTGATGGCTTCACCATGCTTTCTACAGGTAGGCACCTGAGTCATTTGCTTAAAATAAGCCCTATGGCTATTTGGGTTGACCGCACCCAGTTTAGTATTATTCCTTTAAGCACCCTTCCTCCATTCCTATGATAGAACTGATGGCAAAAGATGTCAGTGAGAAGAGAAAGAAAAACAATTGATGGTATATTATTTAATTTGAATGAGAAATGTTTACTATAAAAATGGAGTTTACAACTCCAATAAAAAATTATTCATAACATTCTGATATCCACACGACAGTTCAATGCCAGCACAATTTGAAACATTCTAGAGAATGGTACAAAAACATAGTGAACAATGTAGTAGTATTTTTGAAGACGCTAAATATGAAATATGAAATACTCAGATGCCTTAAATGAGAAATCAAACCAAGCTCCAGTAACATTAGATAACCACGTCTGTTTCCAAAAATGAAGAAAAAAGTTCTTTTACTTTACCTCGGTATTAAAAGAATAAGGTAATTTGGGCAGACTAAAGATTCATTTGCTCAGGTATTTTTAACTAAGAATAATGCTACGTTTTCTAGAACCTTACAAAGCATTATCAATGATTATGGAGTGAATGGCAAATGTTTTCACTTTCTTGGTTCGTAACATTTAATTTTCCTTTAGATTAACATGGGAGGACTTTTGTGTTTTTTTCGTTCTTGGGTAAGTGAATGATTTATTAGACCTGGTACTCAGTTTATGAGCTTTTCTCATTTCAACTTGAAGAAACTGCAAATATTTATAGAAGATGAACCACATGTATTTGCTCCTGAAAAATGTCAGAATATAGCACTCAAATCAAATGCAGAACAGAAGCTGTTCCCTAACACTACATTGCGTGGTGATTTAATTTCCATTGACATGTTTTCCTAAACAGTTTTTCCCACCACAGTAATTCTTAACTCAAAAACTAATATCTTCCGTTAAGCGTGTACTCACGTTATTACTATGAGTTATGGATATATAAAGTTACATGGAATTTACACACACAAAAATCACACCTTTAAGAAATATAATTAAATGTTGTTAAATTAACATTACACGATGAGGAAAACAGTAATTAAGCTTCTGTTTGAACTGATTTTCCTCCATTTTGCTCTTTGTTACTTCAAGAGTGCTTTGTTCAATTCCACAGTGCAATTCCAAATCTAGGCAATTAGAATGCAGAAAAATGAATCAAGAGTATACAATCCCCAAGGCAGCGGCCATGGCCAGTTTTATCAATATACCCCTCTGCCTAACGGTCACACTCAAAACATGTGTTGACTCTCGAATAAATCATCATAGGCATGAGTGCAAATCAGTATAACCTTTTTTGAAGGCAATTTGGCGATACAGGTAAAAAGCCTCAGAATTCTATATACTCTTTGACCAGTAAGTCCACTTCTAGGAATTTATTCTAGAAAAATAGTTACATGTGTGAGCAAGTGCTTGGATTCTAGAATGATCAAGAACCTGAGCTTTTTAAAAGCAGAAATCTAACAACCCAGTATCCTGAATGGAAAACCTGGAATGTGCACCTCATCGTGACACCTGAGCGCCTGCTACTTACCAACCACCGCTGTGTGCTTCACCCCACCCCCCAAGGAACTTCCCTACTACTCACACCCACCCTACAGGGTCAACACTCTCTACCCCTTTTCTCATCTCATCTGCAGGGGGAAAGTGGGGCTCAGGGAGGATAAACTTGCCTAAGGACACACTAACAGGAGAAGAGTCAGAGCCAGGTTTCAAACTGGCTGCCTGATCCCAGAGCCCCAGGGGTGTCTCCAAAACCTTTGTTGTTGGGAAAAAACGATTTCTCAACTCTCCTTACCCCTTATTATCCTCCTGGAGCTAAGTCTTCAAGGAGAAAATCACCCTGTGAGTCTGGCAGGCTCACCTCCACCAGCAGGTAGCCCTCACTGACTCTGAGGTTGCACCAACTGGATCTTTGATAATCTTTCAAATACAAACGATTAAGATAGGTTCCCACCCCACCCCATGTACTATCGTCTTCCCAATTCTTTCCTCACCCAAAATACTTGCTGTTAGCAGAATTTTACTTCATGGTACGGAGAAGATAAACATGAGTCCTAAATTTAAAAATATACACAGAATGAATTTCATTTTCATACAAAATAGTTCTTTGGTGAAATTTTTTTTTTTTTTCTCTTAATTCCTGTGCCCAATGGCCTATGAGGATGAGGACTGGTCAACCATCACCTCAGGAAGTGAAAAGGCAGACCTCTGGGAAGCACTCCAGGCAATTCCAGGCCTGGGACGGGGCTGCCTGGGCATGGACATGAAAGCCGGGCTTCCAGGAGCGCTGAGCGAGGAAGTACTAGAATTCCCAGTGGATGCCAGGGCCCTGGGTCAGAGGTCGAGACAGGCAGGCCTGAACAGTGTGGTTGAAATGTGGCACCTCAGAGGTAGCAACGGTGATGGACTCTGCGGGGCTGAGCCTGGTGACGTCTGTTTTAGCTTTTGGAAATTAACAGATATGAGGAAAACAAAAATAAGAAGCTAGCTAAAACACATCTAAAACCAAATGAGCAAGCAGACAAGATTGTTTTATTTATATTTTATTATTGGCTAGAAAGATGTTTCAATATGCAAATGTATTTCTTCCAAGAATAGCCCCAATGTGATCTCAAGAGTCCAAGTGAATTCCTTTTCCGGAAATTTCTGTTTCTTAGTTGTTGTATTCTTGAAGAGCCTGGGCCATGAAGAGCTTGCCTAAGTTTTGGGCAGTGAACTCCTTGATGTTCTGGCAGTAAGTATTAATCTGGCCTGTGCATTTGAGAAAGTGAGAGAGAGTCATAATGTTCTACAAATTATAAAATGACCTAGACCACTGGTCAAACTAGAAAATCAGCCTAATACAGAATCACCAGCATTTTGTTTTGGTTTGAGTCAAGTAGTTTAAAGAATCAATACTATTTTTCCATAGGGATAATAAAGAATGTTAAGTTCTTAAGCTATCTTCCACTCCTGGTTAAATGGAGAAAGGAAAAAAACTACAATTTAAAAGGTTATCATCAGTTAAGTATATATATTAGCTGTCAATCAAAATGTGCTGACTATGCAGAACAGACCAACACGGTCCTGTGACAAATGCGAAAATGGCACTGGCTCTCCTTAACCAGACCGCGAGAGCTACAAACTAACCTGACCCACACGTGAACAAGTACAGCAGTGCAACGTCTGCTCTGGAAACATCAAGGCCTCCTCCTCCCTCCCTCGGGTCACGACAGAGCAGGAGCAGAAAGCTCATGTGAAGAAAGGACCCTAGCACTGCTCTGAAGTCTTAAAACTAATGATCTGATCTGCTGCAATGGTACATCTTTTTTTAAGGTATTAGAAATACAATTCTGCTTGCACTGGACCATAAATAAGGAAATGTGTCTCAATTTCCCAAACTGAATTTATACAAGATGGGATCACAAAATACAGTGATTGTTTAAATAAAATAATTTTTATTACAGTCAAAGACACATTGCCATTAATCCTCCTCCCTTCCCCCTCCCCCCCCCCCCCTTGCTTCGAACACACTTATCCCACAGTTCTTGCCACTTTCTGAAGCAGTTCTGGAAGTCCTCTTTTGTGAGTGTCTTTAGTTGATCTGTCATGGCTGCAACAATGTCCTGAATCGATTGAAACCATTTACCTTTCACGGTCATTTTGACTTTGGGAAGAGCCAGAGGTCGCACGGTGCCAGATCTGATGAATAAGGTGGATGAGGACACACCATATTGCTTTTGACAGAAACTGCCTTATACCAGAAGCGATGTGACAGGGAGCATTGTCATGATGGAAGATGAAGTAAAGACACTCACGAAAGAGGACTTCCAGAACTGCTTCAGAAAGTGGCAAGAACCATGGGATAAGTGTGCTTGAAGTGAGGGGGAGTATTTTGAGGGGGATTAATGGTAATGTTTCTTCTACTGTAATATATTTTTTTAATTTAAACATTCACCGTTTTTTTCTTTATCATACCACATATGTGTACTAGAAAGTTTTATGGAATTTAGATTCCTGTCCCCTACCCAAAAAATATATCAATAGAATTGAGAAACTGTGGAAGATCAGCTTTTCTTTGAGTAGGATTTTCACTCTAGTAAATGTCTTACAGACAACTGGCTGAATCAAACAGTATTTAACAACATGTATACAGAAATAAGGTATCTCTAGCTAAATAAGAGCATGCATGTCATATATTCAAATCAAGTCCTAGTGCAGGACATAAAATCCCCACCACTTATAGGAGTTGTTAAATGTGAAGTATCCCCAGAGAAAGTCCATCCAAAATTACATTCATGTTGCTACAATTTAAGTCAAAATAAGGGAAATACTCTTCTTCAAGTCTGAGAATTCAATCCGGTTCGAACACCCACACACAGACTTGGGCTCAGTGTGAAGCAACACTGTGAAAAGTGAATTGCTTCGGCTAAATGATCTTTTGCATTATGAGACTGTAAAATTTTTTTAGTTTCCATGAAAAATAACTCAAATAAAACCTTTCCATTTCAGAAAATCTATAATGCCACCTCAAAAATGTTTAGATAAACACAGAGTGAAGCCCTGAAAGGACCTTAAAAGTAGCAAAGACTAACAAATTCTTAAATTTCAGAAATTATAGGTGCTAGATTCAAATTCGTCATTCAACCACTTTAAATGCACTAGCTTTTATGACGTATTTTTCTGGGGTGTTTTTTTTGTTGTTGTTTTTTTAATTTCTCATGGTCGTCCGCTTTCTGAAGAACAGAGAACACCAGCCATGCTTTGCCCTGGCTGACAGTACCTGCAATGAGCAGAGACTCCATCCTGGCTGGGGGCTGGTGTGGTTTGAAAAGTTTGGACAGATCCTCCTCGGGAAGTGGGGGTTCTCCTCGACTCTGGCGCTGCATGTTCTCCTGCTGGCGACGCTGTTGATACTAAAATGCAGAGAGAAAATGACCTGGTTGTATTTCTCCATCTGAGGAGAAAAATGACCTCCCTCACTTCTGCAACCAGTAAAACCCCACTGCTCTGAATTCCAATCTCAGTGTTATAAATGGCAAACCTTGGTAACTCTTGCTTCCAAAAGGCTAAATATGGCAACGGTAGAAGAGAATTCCTTTGTTGTAAACTCTAGTGACATCCTGAGCTCTAAAAGTCTATAACTAATGATTCAGAAAAACAAACTGGTTATGTGAGAAACAGGAGGCTTAAAAGGCAAAGAAGCCTCTGGTGAGTGAGTGAAAGGGAGTAACTTTACCATTTGTGACAATGGGGTACATGACAGCATTACAAGTACGATTCATCTTAACTTTAATACCTAAGTAATGAACTACATATGGGGGAGTCTTTCAACTTTATCCCTGTTGACCAAAATAACAATAACACTGATGGCATTATTATTATATGATTAGAGTATCATCATAACTATTATAATAGTAAACACTATTACTATTCTTAACATCTGTGCATTAGTTCTATAACTAAGAATGAATATTAGCTCAGGTAACGCTTCCAAAGATTCCTGTGTTCTCTGAAGTGAAGGTGGGACTGTATACAAAGGTATAGATCACCTACAAACCTACAAGTCAAATTACAATCAAGAACTAATAGTTGGATGGTTTACAATAGTAAAGGAAATAATATCCATCACACAGCCTTAAAAGGTCAGGTAATGATAAACCAAAGTGGACTAGTAAAAATTTTAAGTCCATGGAGTCCTATGAAAAAAGGAAGGGAAATGATGGTTCTTCCTGAAGTAAGGGAGTAACTTGCATTGCAGATTCCTACATTTATTATGGGGTATGAGAATAGAAGTGAGACGAATCTAAAAAGGGTTATGAATAGTAAGTAAGAATAAATGTCAAATGCAAAATTTTAAGATATATTAGAATTCTGAAAAAATATCTGTAAGACTGGTTTCCAGAATCAACTGTCTCATAGATGACGGATTTTCAATTCAGTACCTCAGGGTTAGTCCTTTAACTAAAGGAAGAACCAGTAGGAGAACAACATTAAGCTGGGTTTTCTTTTGGTTTTTTTCCCTCTAACAGAGATTTTCACCATCACCACCTTCAACACCATCTTTTCAGTTAAAAAAAAAATATTTTATAAATTTATATGTGTTTTACAATTCTAAGTATGGTAGAAACAAAGTATTTTAAATTTCATTAAATATATGAACACTGATATTTAAAGTCATTTTAATATAGTATTCTCAGAACCAAGTTGTGCTTAGAATTCTGTCAACACCACCCAGCTTAAAGTACATTTTAATGGACACAGAGAAAGTGCAATCCCTTTCACGGATAAACATTCTGGAATCCATTTATCTGTGAATCAAATGTTAACATTTCAGAGCAATATAACCCCAAAACAATATTCCAGGAACTGTGGATTGAAAATCATGTGGACTTCAGGCAACACCAATAAAGAAAAGGTTAAGTGGTCACAGCAATCCGTATGTGCATATGAGAATATTCAGGTAATTCTAGGGTTTTTATCCACATTATACGATCTATTTCACAGCAGTTGGTCTATTATTTCCTATCAAAATTGCTTGCTCTTAATCACAATTGCTCAGTTTTTTAAATGAACTGAAGATTGCTAACTATGCTGCAATGAGCCACTACCAAACCAATTATAGTTAGTAAAGAAATGAGCTGTGACACGCTGGATTCCGTGCCTCTGATTTTCTCAATAAATGTGACTCTTATTTGCGTAACCTTGGCATTACAACCTGAGCTTAATATACTGGCTCTAAGACAGGTATTTTTAAGTACAACTTGTAAATAATATATTAGGAACGTACCACACAAAGAACAATTTTTTTTACGTATGATATAGTTACTAGCTAACAGTGAATGCTTTAACACAGATAATTTAGATAATTCCGAAGATGACTCTTGAAGCCTCGTACTTAGAAATGAATTGTTGGCTGAATTTTTCTCATACTGACCTGGTGTTTCTGCTGCTGCTGTTTACTCATGTTCCTCATATATGTGTTGTATTTAACTATATCTTGGCTCATTTCATCCACTCTGTCCATCAGCAACTGTAGATTCTTTCCCAAATGATTGCTGAAACGTAAACATGAAATGTAAATACACTGACATACCATACTTTAAAGTTATAGCTTGCCACCTGCTAAAAGTGTAAGAGCACACACACACACACACACACACAAGCAAGGGTGGAGGAAAGAATCTGAGTCAGCTTGTTGTTCAGCTTTCCTTCCTGAACCCACAACTGGGACAAGAGTATCTGAAATGGCTCCATTTCTTATTGTCTGAGCACACACGTCAGGGTAGGGCAAGAATATCTATAATGGTATTTTCTTTTCAACCAAGTTTAGCCTGAACCCTTTTCCTTAGCACCCCCTCCCCCAAACTGTGCTCCAGGACATTGCAATTGGCAGCTAGAACCGATTTAAGAGGGAGAACCACGCAAACATAATTTCTCTATCCAGCAGGCTTTGGAAGAGCAACAATAGCATTTATTCTATAGAACAACATCTTCGTATAATGTGGGCTAATGCACACACTTTCTGTACGTCACTAATGTACGTGCTAGTACACTGACCATCACGGTCACTGATTTCTGCCTGCAGCTATCTCCTCCCGTGGGAAAGCCTGATACTACATATATTTACTTTAAAATTAACTAGCTGACAAGTAGTACTCATTCGTTCACGTCAAACAGGTATTTACTAAAGACCATTATGTTCCAGCTTCAGTGTCAGCAAATACGGAGATGACAGTGCATGAGACATTCGTGGTCTCCATCTTCATGGAGCTTACAATTCACTGGGGGTGGGAAGGAAGAGGGAGGTGGAGAGACACGTTAAACAGTATGGTTGGAAAGAGATTTAAAGCGATGACATGCCGAAAGCAAAGGCTGAAAAGGAATCAACCATACAAGAAGTAATCTAGGTGGAAGAAAGCACGAGTGCTAAAGGCCTGAGATGGGCAAAAACTCCAGATAAAAAGAAGCGGCCTGGCCTGGCTGGAGCATAGTGACAGGATAAGAAGGGAGACAAGCACACACAGGAGGTCATCAGCGGCATCACACAACGCCCAACACAGTATGAATGAGACCCTTCAATGTCACCGTGAACGGTGCCCTGGAGTTGCGCACGTTTGTGACAAGTTCTGCCTTAAATTTTAAAATGACCGCTCTGGTTGCTATGCAGAGAACACACTGGAGAGTAGAAACCAGGAATTCAGTGAAGAGTCTACTGTGGAGTGTTGGCAAGGTTGTAGAGAAACTAGAACACTCGTACATCGTGGTGGGAATAAAAAAAATGGTGTAGCCGCTGTGGAAAATAGTTTGGTGGTTCCTCAGAAAGTTAAACATGAAGTGACTTTATGACCCAGCAATTCCACTCCTATGTATATACTCCAGAGAACTGAAAACATGCTCATACAAAAACCTGTACACGTATGTTAATAGCTGCATAGCCAAAAAGCGGTAAAGCCCCAAATGTCTATCAAAGGGTGAATGGATAAATTATGGTCTAGCCATACAAAGACTACTACTGAGTCATAAAAAGAATGAAGTACTGATACATGCGTGACACTTAAAAACATTACACTAAGTGAAAGAAGCCAGATACAAAAGGCCACCTACGGTATGGTTCCATTAATATGAAATGTCCAGAACAGGAAAGCCACACAGACAAAACAATGCGTGCCTGCTGGGGCATGGGGGAAAAGGGTGACTACTTTATGGGCACGGGGCTTCTGTATGGCACGATGAAAATGTTCTGGAATTGGTGGTAATGGTTGCATAACATTGTGAATATATTAAAAACCAATGAATTGTACTTTTTAAGATGGTTACAATGGTGGATTTTTGTGTTACGTGAATTTTATCTCTACTTTTAAAACTACACATACACACACACACACACAACACACACACACACACACAAAACTATCATGGTATTACAGAGAGAGACAGTGGTAGTTTGGACCAGGACAGTGGCTGAAAGCATGCAGAACTGAGAGAGGAATCAAGGTGAGTCCCAGTTTCCAGCCTTGAGCAGCTGAATGGTTGGTTTCAGCATCCACAGAGAAAGGGAAGGCTGAGGAAGAAAAAAATTGGCAATACTGGGAATGAATGAAAGTAAATCCAGTTAAAATATGGATTCTACATGGATTCCATCTGTAACGAAGAAAATTAGGTTTCAGCTCTTTCTGAAACAGCAGAAAGAGCATAGAACTGGTTGGTACGTGTGAGTGTGTGTGTGTGTAAATTTACCTTTAATCCAAGGTCTGGCACTACCTACTTAACCTTGACAAAATGACTTAACGTATCTAGGAATTGAGGGCTTTTTTCAAATTAAATTTTATTTCTTATTTATCTTATTCCACTGTAATTTAGTGACTCGCTCTCAACACTAAAATGTTTCTTCCTCTTTGGAAACCAGATTAAGTATTAACTTCTATTTTCTTCTAATGTCTTAATAGTCTGACTTTAATTCACCCATAATTAAGTGTTTGGGCCCATGGTACAAGGTGAGGAATTAAAATTATTTTTTTCCCTGTAGCTAATCAAATGTCTAGATCCATTGATTACACAGTCACATCGCTTTCCAAATAACTTTAGGATTAAAACTGAACAGCACTGTGTCATCTCCCATGTACTCTTTCAACACACATTATCCAGTACATCCTTCCTTTGCCAGCACTGTGAGATACTAAGGATTAACACTGCTGCACTCAACACATTCCAGTGAGGAGAGGAAGGCGAGCAGATAAATACAACACAGTGGTAGAAACTGCTATAATAGTACAGGATAGAAGCGAGTGTGGTCAATCAGATGTGACGTTCTGGGTTAGGTGACAGCTGAATTTTGAGGTTTTGAAGAGGAGCTGGAGATAGGAGTTAGAGACAAGGAAGGTGCGGGGGGTTACAGCTGATACTGGGCGCAAGCAGCATGCTCAAAGACTGGCATGAAACGCATAAGACAAGACAATCGTACACTGGAGCACCGGAGAAGGGCAAGACTGGGGGTGGAAAAGAGCCATGAAACAAAAGAATGAGACAACAGTCAGAGCACAGAGACTCCTGGAAGCTAAGACTGCAAGTCTGGATTCTATTCTAAGCACAATGGGTAACCAGCCAAAGATTTTAAGCAAAGGAGTAATATGATCATATAATTTGCATTTAGCAAGATCACTGCCATGAAAGAGGAAAAAGGTTAAAAGCAGGAAGTTAGGAGACTGTGAAAGTAATGAGGCGCAGAAATAATGAGGCCCTGGCCTAAGGCTGCAAAAGACAAGGAAGTCTGATGATGTCACTCCAGGAACGCACACTTCCCGGGAACACTGATGAGCAGACGAGGGCTCGCTGGAGAATGAGAAGCCAGCCAGAGAGCTATAGCTTCATAAACTCCAAAGAACATATTTCATGACGAAAGCGTTATCAACATATTCAATGTTTAGAGTCTACATCCATTAATACAGCAATAAAGTCGCCTTCTGTGACTTTAGTGAGACTTCTAATAACACAGAATCGATGGAACGCTATGTGTTGAGGGTAAGTGGGAAATGAGGGAACAGACAGTGACACACAGAAAGTTCTACTAAGAATTTTAACTACAAAAACGGAAGAAAAATGAAGCAAACGGTGAAAATGGATAATACTGGCATGAGGTCAAAAGATGTTCTTTTTGTAACTTTATTTTTTAAGATGAGGGAGATTTAAACTAGTTTATATGTCCTTATTCTTAGGAAATACACGTTCAAGTAGTTAGGGGTTAAGAGTCACGTCTGCAATTTACTTTCAAATGGTTCAGGGGAAAGAGTACACGGTTTTTACGTCTACAGATAGAGAGCAGGTACCAATGTGGCAAGATACACAACTGGTGAATCTAAGTAAAAGCTTTATGGGTGTTTGCTGCATTATTCTTTCAATTTTTCTGAAGAGTTGAACACTTTCAAATTTTCTAAAAGTCGAAAAAACACGTCAATAAACATTAGTAGAAAAGAACCAGTACAGGGCGAAACTGAGATCCTGAGAAGGCAGGAGGGGCAGGATGGGACTGGCCTAAGGGGAGAGACAATGACCCTTTCAATGGAAGAACTGAGGCCCAAAGAGCTGTATTAAATACAAGAATTAACTAGTCATAATTAACTACCCAATTGTTAAATAATTCATTTGTGCCCTTACGTGCAACAGAAATTCAGAGAAGGGAAAGGTCCCTATCAATCCTATGACCGGGCAATTGTGGGGGCTGGGGTGGGAGAGGAGGTGTGCAGTGACCGTGGAGGAAACCATGCAGATGAAGAAGGCAAGCTACTGATGTACACAGAAAAAGATATGGCATTTGTTCCCAGAGCTTAAATCTTGGAGGCCAACTCCACTTATTGCAGCAATGAGAAAGGTACGACTAGACTAGATCCTCCCTCTCCACCTAAAAATGCCTTTAGTGTAAAGCATTAATATCACGTGTTGTAGGTATATGCAATTATGGTGGAAAAACACAAGCACAGACATGTGGACTTTAAACATTTTATAACATTTATATAACTATAATGCTCTTCAGAAATACATCCAATAAGAAATACTTAAAAATCTGCACAACAGGCCTTGTAAGGCAAAAGGAACTAACAGTAACACAGAACTATTTCACAGATACCAGGAAATCACGTGTCCATCACCAAAGGCAATTTTATGGGGATCTTTTCAGTACCAGTTCAACTAGAATACTGAAACAGGGAGCTATTGTTAGGAGTTTCAATAAAATCGCCTTTTCTTTTATTGTCAAGGAAACAAAGAACTGAAAACAGATAAACAGTTGTCAGCCAAGACGTGCAGTGATAAGTCAGCTCTAAGATATCAATTATCCGTATTATCCTTATGTATGATACCCACCCTTGCTTCACCTTTTTAAAGAGAAAATAAAAACAATTTTTTTTTCATGTGTGAAAAGCTGAAGGGTTGTGTGTAACACATTTTTAAACAATTAATAAAGGCTGTAATGAAATAATCATTACTAAAACTTTCATTTAATAAAATTAAATATAGGAAGTTTTTTAAATGAAAGGGAATATAGTATGTTTTATTCACAGCATAGAACAAATTTATCAGGCAAATCAAAGAACTGGTCTCCCATATGGGTTGTGAAAAGCAAGACCAAGCAAAATGTTGAAGGAGGTGCTTAAGAATGATTTCTGATGCAGTTTCTTAGAAAAAAATTTATGGCAACTGGCCTGATTACCATCATCATGCTATTAGAGTTATAAATTAAAATCTGAAATGAACAAAGCTTTTAAAATATTATTATCAATTTGGGTCAATGAGATAATAGTCCATTAGTATAAGCATTGCTTCAAGGTTGGTTCATGTTTTTTCTCCCAACAGAACACCAATTTACCCTTTAAATAACTTAACATGGAAAGCAAAGGGCCTCTCTTCCTATTTTACATAAAATACAGAGGATAAAAACTATAATAAAATATTTGTCTAGATCTTAGTAGCTATGGCGAACTGGGAATGTTTCCTTGGCTATTATAACAAATGCTTTGGACAAACACATTGTAGGCTAGCTCACTGGTAATGCTAAAGCACAGAAGGGCTATATGTGTTTTGTATGCTCAATAAAGGAAGCTTGGGAAAAGCTGAAGACATAAATTATATAAGCAAAAGCTTTCGCATAGTAAGTTTAAAATTAGTATATAACAACATACTTAATTCATCAAATTGTAACCTTGCACGCTAAAAAGGTTCTCAGCTCAAAGCTTTAAATACAGGTGTGCCGAGTGTGTTTGTAAAAGCAATAAAGAAAAATATGACCTTCTAAAAGAGACAAATTAAAGGACTATTATGAATATATGTTTTTAGTCAAACAGTACACTCTTTGATGCCAAATCAGCCTCGCAACCTAGCTGTCTCACTTAGCACTGTTTACTATCCAGTTTCCATCTTCTGCCCCTGTACAGACTTTCTAGTGGCCTCTGGTAGATTCCTGCAATGAAAGGTGGCACTTCAAACACAAGTTCTTCTCCATCCAAGAGCATGGAGAAGAACACTGGGCTCTCTGGTCCTTCTGAGTTTATCCCACTTGTCTTACAGTGAAGCAGCTTATATTTTTCTGTGGTACAAGCTTCTATCTGGGATAACTGGAAATTTGACAAGTAACTGAGCTTCTGTTCCAAACTGGTCGCTGAAGAAAACACACCTTGTTTCTTTTAGCCATTCAACAAATGCCCATTGATTGACTACCTATTCTGTCCATTTAATTTCATTCTACAGGTCTGCTGTTAGCCTTTTCCCACCACAGAACAATCAAGAATACCAAGCTTAAAGGGCACTGAAGAGGAGCTATATACACAACTCTGCTAATATTTCTGCGAAGAGAAATAAATGAGGGGAAAAGAAACATTAATTCTATAAAAGAAACAATCTGTTTTGGAACATTTTAGTCAGCATTTTACCAATATAATAAATAATATCTTAGCAACTAGATAGCCAAAGCAGTCACAGTGGAGGAAATTACGTCACCACTGTCTCAGATAGCAAAAGCCAGTGCCAGGTCCAGAAAATTCTAATTTTAGTTGAAAATTCAAACTGGAAGCTTTCTACTAATAAAGTCTGCATCTGAACAAGGGCAAGCAAGTGTCTCCGGTAAAACAAAAAAAGTACTTTTGGTTTTCTCCTGAGCATTATTAAATATCCAGACATAATACCACAAGCCTCCAAGGATAATGTCCAATAAATAAAGAGCCAAATAAAAACCCCTCCCACACGGGCATTTACCTTATCAGAACAAAAACGATACAGCAAAGGCAGGAGAGGGTTCTTAGATTAGGAGCTAATTAGGATTCAAACACTGTCTCACTTTATCAGGTTGGCGTTTTTCCTGGGATCCGAGCAAGGCAGGACAAGTACTACATGTTGTTACATATGTCTTGGTAACCTCAAAATGTGCTTAAGTAATTTTCTTCTTGTTTCATAGGTTAAAGTCTAAGTAAAGGAATCTTTTGCAGAAAGAGATAAAAAGGGACTTTTCATTAGGCAGGGCCACTTACCTGCTGGCAAGACTGAGCAATTCATGTTTATCTGCTACAGCCGACTTCTTCTCCAGCTCCCACATTAGGACATTGATCAGATGTGAATTTTTAATTACAATCGGCACTTCTTCAAACATGTGCTCAAAGGTGATACTTCCCTTTTTCAATCTGTGAAGCATGTTAAAAATACTTCAGTGTGGTGGTCAGAAGTAAATGTTAAATGGACTATTTCATACATTTCCCCTAATTACAGGCCCTCTCTCAGATATGTGTTTGTTTCATTCGCACTCTCTAAAAAAGGGAGAGAATCAGTTTTACAATCAAGCATAAGTCAAGTGATTTGAATAACTTTGAAAATGATCCAAGTTTGAGCTAGAAGCCTAGAAAATAAGATTCTTGGCAAAAGAAACTATTCTTTCTTTGTAATCAGGTTATCTTGAAAACTTCAGTGATACTAAAATGTAAGTATCACAGGAAGTTATGCTATATAATCTGTATCTAAAACCTTTAAAATAAATAGCTAGAACAGGTAAATACTGAAGTTCTTGGAAAGTTCATTTAAAAAGCCCACTGAACTGAAGAGATTAACAACTAATAGACTACCACTCACAGAATGTTCCATTGGTTCCAAACACAGCAAGAATGCAACTTCTCTGTAGTTTAGTTATACACCATACCCAGAAATTCATCAGTTAGCTTTGCTTTTTAAATTCCTTGCACCTTAATTGCGTTAGGAGCCAAATGGGAAACTAGCAATGAACTATATGTCTGTCCTACATTAAGTCAAAAACACCACCTTTAAATAAGAAATAAAAATTCCTATAATGAATAGAAAATGAAAGAATTCTGAATATTTCTTTAAAATTTTAAAGTAAGTATTCCAATGCCATGGTGTAGTATCACAAAACAGCTTTATTGATTAATTCTCTGCATACTTGTTACCCATAAAATTTCCAGTGAGCCACATCCCCTACGGAATCCTTAAAACGTTTCTTTCCCAGCCCCCTCCCCATGAAACAGGAGCTCAGAAAGTAAGACACACAGCTCACAAAAGCACTGACACAGAGCTTACAATCTGAGAGCCCATGTTCATTCGTTCCATGTCCTTTATTTAATCATGTATTTCTTCAAATCCAGTAGCTGACTAATTCCCACTCTCCCTGAATTCACCCTTGGTGAGAACAGATGAGACGTTCCATAACGAATAGCTTAAATGGAAAGGGAGGGAGCCAGTGGTACTTGGCCACGCAGAAAACTCCTACCGTCCACATGGCAAAAGCATTACCACACCACCACCGAGTATTCAATAAACGTGGCTAAAATCTTAGAAGAAAAACACCCAGTCCTTTACCACATGCCTTACAGGCCCCTAAACACTTACGCTTCAGGAGAAAAATCCTTCTCTTTACAAACTTCCATCAGTTTAGGAGTCAGTCTGTATGCCTTTAGTGAGAGAGACCCTTGGGCAGTTTTTATGGGATCTCAAAGAAGGAAAAGAGAAAGAAATTACTAAGAATCTTGTCACTGCCAGTGCTTAAAGGACACTGGTTCTAGGCACATGCTGTTACTTAGCATACAACCTTGGCAAAATGAAGATCAAAATAAATAACCGGAACACAGTTTGAAACAGATTCAAGCCAGTACAGCAAACAGTAACTGAAAATGAAGGAACCTATCATCCTACGTATAATACGTAGAATAACTTCCTCCCTAAAGTAAAAACAGAAGATTCAAAGTACAGTTATTTTCAAGTCTATTCCTCAGCCAGAATCAGTAATCTTGATTAAAATGAAATATATCATATGTTCTATACATCTTACATACATCTGGTATAACTAGAAGAAAAATACTGACGAATATTATTAAATATGAAAACTCACTGCATGCACTTGTGTAGCTCTTCAGTCGGCTAATGTAAATGAACAGCCCTGCAAACAAAATGTATCCATCCTAATAATCACTGTTCAAATATCTTAGTTAAAATAAATTTAAAAACAAAACCATTAAAGTCAAAGTGCTATCACAAAAGTGTCTTTCTAGTTTCAGAGAAACTCATTTTGTCAAAACTAACTACTTAAACACTCCCCGCTAAGGGAGCTTAGCACTTGCCGCATGATAACGGCTCCGGCATGCCAATATTCACCTAAAACCTGTGTTAACATTCATGTTGTCTGAAACTTAACACAGTGAAACTTTTCGCAATAGGTGATAAAATGAAAACCAAAATAGATTGAAACAAGTGGAAAATTCATCAAGGTCTGATGATGCAATGTTTCCAGCCAATATAAGTACACTTTAACAACTTGTTCTTTACTGTAATCCAATTGTTAACATACTGAAACAATTTTGGGGCAGCTCATAAGATTGATCGTATTCATTAGTATTTTTTCTGACAGATACTCAGGACGTTACATTTACTTCTCAGCTGGAAACTATATGCAAGTCTGCCAGATATGGCAAACTGTGAGTGTTTGGGGAGGGGGAAGGCTATAAAGCTGTTAAATTGCCTACAGTTCTGATACAGCACAGAACATCTGGTCTGGAGAGCTTGAGGAAACACCATTAAATAGGCCGAAAAGAAAAAAATCTTTGTGCTAAGAAACAGTCCAGGTTTTGTACGCTGCTGTCAGAGGTATAAAAAAAAAAACTTGGCACACTGTGTTATGATTGGTCAGTCACGTACAGAGCCAGACACTCTAGCAATCCGGGTTTGTTAGACATCTGGTCTAGTTCCACCAGCCCCTTCAAATGAGGGAGGGGAGACGGAGGAATAAAAATGAAGCAGCTACTCCAGCATTCCAAAATGTACACATCAGGGCTCTGATAGCAAGAAAAATAAACAGAAAGAAGGAAACCCTGTCTAGACTTAGCTGCTGCTGAGGCTGCTGCAGAAACAGGGTTGGTATTTACATGAGAAGGCCTGCCAGGCTGCTCTTAAGAGGCAAAAAGACAGAAAGCAAAAATAGTAGGAATAATATTAAGGGAAGAAAAGAATAATAAAGGAAACTCCTACAAACCGTAAATGAGAACGACAGATTCTTCAATGGCATGCTGGTAACTGAACTGAGAGTCCAGGAGCGCCCGGGTGACGAACGAGCCGTAATACGTGGACTGGTACCAGCCCACGTGGAGATGGTCGATGTTTACATGGCGAAGGCTTCGCATCATTTCCATCTGATACTGGACTAGATGATGGGGAGGAAGGGATACAACAGAAATTAATGATGCCACCAACAGCAAACACAATCTTTCTGGAAACACACTTCTGCACAACTATTTATTAGCTAAAGGGAACAGGTTTCCGGATTTAAAATTCATTCAGCTCACATACAAAGAAAACAACATTAAGTTTTCAAGTCGTTTCAAATCACTAGGGCTTTCCTTTGTTTCATTAGCAAAAAAATATTTTGTAAAGAAGGTATTAAAAACACAGTAATACCTCGTTCTAAGCAAGGAATTACTTATTAAATGTAGTTTCCACTCCCCTTCTTAAGACCCTAAAAATAGTAAATATTTAAGAAAAAATGTTGCGTAATTACTAAACTGGTAGTTAAGAAGTTTCATTTGAATTAGTAAGAGAGAATTGTTATCAGTCTCTTGTTCAACACAGTCTTTAGAACTGAGAAGTTAAAACCATCAAAAAACTAATGGGGAAACAATTAACTACCACATTATTTAAATATGAACAGGATACAAGCTGTAGCTGATTTAAAATATAAGAATTCATTTTTGCCTTCATCTGGTGCCCCCTGCTGCATATGCTAAATTTAAAAAAGAATTATTTTTTCTTGTCTCTGTGTTGCTTTGTGTTAAGTAACACGTAATATTTTTTTTCATTAGAACAGAGTTTTATTTTAATCTCCATGTATGGAATAAAAACGTTGGATGACTTTTACTTTTGTCAAATTAATGACTATAATGTGCATTATTAACTTAAAGCAGCATCTCTAGAAAAATAGGTGCAAACTGACAATAAATAAAACATTTAAAAAAGCAATATAGCCCAATAATGAGTAGCAATTATGTGATACAGGAGAAAAATTTATAGTCAACATAATATCCAAGCTATTTCTATTATAATGAATGCTAACTATGTTGAGTAAACATATTTTCTTAACTCGGAATCTAACCATTTCATTTTTAAAACTCAATCAGGTTTTAACAAAAAGTTATATGTCTGTCACTTCCTTGGTTATAGCACCATAGTTTTACAAAGCAAGACAAGATTCAGGAACATAAAATAAAAAAGAACCTTCCTCAGATGGACATGGTCTTATTTTGCAACACTCTTACCAGGTAAAGAAATTACAAATCGGCTTATTCCAAGGAAGGTTCTATTTCTCATGATAAAAAATGGCAGCGAACTCATCAACTACTCAAAAATTATGTGGTTTTTTAAAAAATTTTTCCTTTTATACACAATATGATGGCCCCAAGAAGCAGCATAGAATTAACATGATAATCTTACATCAATTATCTTTTATCTTAAATTTGTGTCTCTTTAACACATGAAATCCCAGCTAGTTGTAAGGTTCACAGCAACTGCATAAATTTGGGACAAAACTAGTGATGTAGTCTCTTACTGCTTTAAAACTCCATAACCCTCTAAAGTGAAATCACTGATTTGGCTAATGAAGTTTAATCAAATTTAACTTACAAATGAAAAGTTTCAATATTACAAGTAAAGAGTCAGACTGAAATGATCATTTATTTTAAAGGGATAAGGAAGAAGCGATGGGCAGAGATTACCAAGCAACTGACTGTACAAATACAGTTTTATAGAATAATTTTTTTAAAATCCATACTACCAAAACATCTGTGAATGTACTGTTTAGCTATAACATAAGCAGGGGTTAGATTCTATCAACTTGCAGGAGTAGGAAAGAAAAGACTTGGAATCTAGAGATCTAGGTTCTCATGCCAGCTCTGAGATTTCTCCCGTGGGCAATCTTGCTGTCCAGTTAATGAGCCTTCCCTGACGCTCAGCTTGCCCATCTCCTAACAGATCTGAGAGCTCATCCCAGACAAAATGCTATGACTGCACATTGTTCATCTGATATGCTAATTGTAAGTAATGATTTTTCTATAAACTAAAGCAGGGCCTGCAGCATGCATTAATACTGAACAAAACAATGTATTTGTCTGAAAATATTCTGTAAGCTCATTAAGTCTCCCTTTAAATAGTCTGAAAAGAGCAAATTTTATGAGAGCATTTTCAGGTTGCAGGCGGTAAAAACAACAACTCTGTAATCAGTAGCAAACCTCCAAATTCCTTTTTCATCCAGAGTCTCACCTACCTTACAGCCCCCTGGATAAGGACAAGAATTAAAATGAAGTGTTTCGATTACGGAAGAGACTGAGGGATCTGCGGCCTGTCATCCTGTGGAGTTAGCACTGCTCCAACTTATTGCTTTCTGGGGATAAGGACACAGAAGCGTAGAGATGAGCTGCTCCATTATTGGGGGCTGAGGGGGCCACTTGCATTTTCCTCTTCTACAACTTAGAAAATCATGACACCCATCTTTTGCAAGACTGTAATAAAAACTTTGTTTTTAAGGTCATAAGAGTTTTCACAAGACCTAACTACTATAGATGAATATAGTACAAATATGTAACTGTTGAGGGGTGGCTGGTTAGCTCAGTTGGTTAGAGCGTGGTGCTGATAGCACCAAGGCTACTGGTTCAATCCCCACATGGGCCACTGTGAGCTGCGCCCTCCTTAAAAAAAAAAGAAAATTAAGTGTTAAGATCAATGACAGGTAAGTTGATAAAATTGCTTTTGAAAATCTACAGCACACTGGAATTTCACTATTACACACAAAAATATGTGCTGGGCCTATTTTATGTGAAATTTCCAGATATTCTCTATCTTGGTTTGGACTTACCACCTCAATTTTAAAAATTAAAGAACAAACACACAAAAACCCACAACTTAACAAAAAAAGAAAGTCCTCTTGGAGACATCACACACAGAAAGAAAAGATCTGCAAGGACTGATCTGTGAGAAGATAAAGATGGGGTCCTCACCAGACGACTCTCATGAGGCTCCAATAAATGCAAGGTTTGACAGGTCACTTTGATTAAATAAAATTTTCTTACAAGTGATATGTTTTTCTATTATATACAAGCCGAGCTACAAGAAACAACTCACAAACAGCTAGTGAACTGCTTTATCTCTGCAGACTTCTAGGTCTGAGTCCTCTTCCTAATGTTGACACGGACGTGTGACCCTTGTCTCCCTGCACCCACGCTGGTTTTCCTCCTCCTCCTCCTCCAACACACGTTTTCAAAAAGCACAAAACCTAAACCCTGCAAAAGCTATGTAGAGATAAGAAATGCAGAGCAAAACCTGCTCCCGGAAGCCACCGTTAATCAACAGATCTGAGCCGTCACACCAGCTGACACCTATTTACCCCTCTGGCCTACAGAAGAGACAGAGAAAAAATCATGAAATGGTGACATGCCAATAAATTTTACACAGGAAATAAGGAACCGTCATTCCAGATTCTAATCGCCAGGGCAAATGCCATTGCTTTTGTGGCTATGCTAGTCTCTCTCAGGAGTTACATTGTGGGAGGGAGGGAAGGAAGGCGGGGAAGAGGCTCCCGCTCAAGAGGCAGGGAGGATGCTGTCTCCCGCCCAGCCCAGAGGCTCTGCCCCATGGGGAGGTAGAGCTCTGCCTTCTCACGCCCAGGTCCAGCCCGCCTCACTTCCCTGGGTCGGATTTTTAATTGGCGGATGTAAAAGATGTGGCTAGACGGAGACAGGGTTCACTCCTATCTAGGGAGTGCCTCACACCTCAGAACAAAGAGAAACACTTCAAAAGAAATAAAAGGAACAAAGAAGGAAAAGAGAACATGAGGCCCCTGGCTACAAAGTACCTTTTCATATTGCTGAGTTAACACTGATCAGTGAAGAAATCCCACTTACAAGCAACTTTGTAGAGTTGGTCCAGGGTTAGACACACTTTCATTTTTGTTCTAAAGTTATACTTAACAGAAGCCCAAGCAGCAATGGAACCAATCGTATGCAGTTAATGGCTAAATAATCCTGGGGAATTTCCCAAAGATGACTAGCAAAGGGAAAGAATATTTGGAGAGGGGACTATTTTAAAATGTATGGTAATATCCACCAGAAGGGCTCAGAATTGTGTAAAGTTTAGGGAAGAACCTTTAAAACATTCTTAGTTTAAAAAGCCAATACCCTATCAACTGAGAAAACAGTGAACAGCAGATGAATTTCAAAGACAAATTGGAAGTTACAACTAAGCTGACTCGAATTTCTAACACAAAAGCTACACTTAGATGCAACTGAGATGGTGCTACAGAATTTGGAAGAATTACAAAAATAAGCTGAAGTTTTATAAATCTCTTTCACCTCTACAATTGTCTTCATTGGCTAAACCCCTCCCAAGCAAAGGAGAGCCGGGTTTACAACGTTAAATAACTGCGCGAAGTCTGGCATCGGTATATTCATATTCACTTTTTCCAGATACCCTCTTTGCAAAACAGTCAATTGTAAATTGCCTAGAGCTAAAACTGTCTTAACTAAGGCAGGCTGCCCAGTGACACTTCCTTTCAAAACACCCACCACATTTGTTGGGCTTTCTCTTGTTTTATCTCCAAATATGAAAACCCTGAGAAGAATATGTTGTCTTGCATCTAAATGCGACACCGGGAGTTGCACTGCCACACAGCCACCAGGCGTCTGCGAGGGGCGCTCTGAAGACACTGGGAAGGGCAACGGGTGCGGAGAAGCTCTTCAGCTCAGCATTAACCAGCATTCTTTCACCTTCAATTCCTCACCCTCGTTTGAAAAATTATCTTTTCCATTTTATTATTTTAAGTGAGCCCTCATGAAATACAATTTCTCACTAAAAAACAGGAACAAAGAATCGCCACAGTTAGGGAGGCTGGAATGAGCTGAAAGTAGAACGTTAAAGCCGTAGCATACTCTTAAAACTCAACCTCTGTTGGTCAGATTAAGAGGGAAAACGTGGTTTATAGATGTCAAACTAGGGAACTCTTAAAGGACAAAGTAACCTAATTTAAAATTTAAAAATTAAAAACAAGTTTAATGGGCCTATTGTCTTATTTAATGACTTAATATTGTATCAAATAAACCCAAATTATTTTAAAATATTTATAAAATTGTACTAAAATATACATAGCTAGTATAGCCTGGGGGGAAAGGGTAGAGCTGAGCCCCAGGAAAGAAAGAGCACTTAGTAAGCACTTAGTGCGTCAGATTTCCTGCTATGTGGGCTTCATATGTTACCTGACTTTGTTCCTCACAGTAACTCTAAGGAGCTAATCGCGATTACTGAAATCCTTTTAGAAAAGCTGTTCACCACAGCTTGTAAAGTGGCAGGACTCAATTTGACTTCAGACTCTCTGACTCCAAAGCCCAGGCAACCACCCATTTATAGAATTTCGTCTCTTCATATTGGTAAAATGTAAATTATTTCTGAATCAATAAAGCATAACAGAGAGACACAACAGAAATATACAATTTCTAGGTTTCCAGAAACCACAGCCTGCGCATGTCTGATCACTAGATTAACCAATAATTTAACTCTACCAGTAGATTTTATGTGATAAAACTACCTTCAAAGATTTTAAAATGTCAAAGTCGATGATTATCACAAATATGTAATCAAACTCCTAAAACACTGCATTCTATCTTACTATTTGAAACTTATGCCAAGACTACTTTGTAACTAAGAACTGGCTCAGATCAAAGATGACTTGTACAAACACATCAAGTAAGCGAACAGAGACCAGATCTAGTACATGTTCTTTGCAGCAAAGAAACAAACTAGGCCCCATCTAGAGATGGCTTTAAAAGCAAACACACAAACAGAACTCCACAGCTCTGAAACGAATCAATGATTTCAACAAACAGGAAAGGGAAGTGAAACACATCAGCCTCTCCTGTCTGTTGCAGCACCAGGGCTAACCTGAGCAGGGCTGTTAAGAAAAGAATGACAAGTGTCTCTCAGCAGCGGTGTGACACCAGCAAGCGAGGGACGGCAAGAGGCTGCGAAGGCAACGCCCCGTTATTGAACAAGACAAACTACTCTGCTTTCCTGTTCGTATCAGATTTTCTGCCAAGCTGCACATAAGTTTCAGGCAATGTTCAAAGCTAGTAACAGATGTAGATTTAAGCAAACAGAATGTGCATTTGGGGGAAAAAAAATTAAATAAGAGTCTTCTTTGGGCGGAGTGCACATTTCTTAAAACGTCCATATTCTCTTCGCCCAGTCTGTATCACATACTCATTCTTTTTTCAATTAATACATCTGTTATTAAGGCCACCCTGGTGTCTGCCTAAGAATTGTGGTAGCAGTTCAATTTTTCACAATGAAGTGCCCAATATAAATTCTACTCTAGAAATTAACCTGTTCCATTTAAGTAAGAGTAACAAAAATACTGCCTTTCTTAATAATCTTACAGAAGTATTTTTTTAAATAGTTCATTTGTCCTGAGTGGTTTAATTTCTTCTTTAAAATGTTTATGAATTCTGATAAATAATCTCTTCTGAATACCAACTGGGAATAAGGGATTTGGGGGTGAGGGGGTCACTCCATCTTCTAAAACTAGTAAGACTTTGAAAATTACTGGAAATCAGGTTTTTTGAAAAGTTTTAATGTATCTCAAGAAGTCTTCTATGAAATAAACTGGACTCTTCAGAAATTAATATATACAAACTGTAACAAATTCATATTGTTATCTTCTTACCCAAATCATGAAACACAGCCAAGAGACCCTGTTTCTTTGAGGTTATGAGAATTTGAAATATATATACATGTATGGCCTTGGTCATGAAAACACATAAGAGCATGATAGAGAACAGCTACTAAGTTAACTGTACTATGCGATTTGAGATATTTATACAAAGGAAATGAATTCACCTTAACAGGACCAAGAGTTTTAGGCCCCTTACCTCTCACCACAAAGAATTCTCACTTAAAAAATAACCTACTGACCACTGCTATCTCTTGCAACAATTAAGAGCATGGTATGTTAGAAGACCAAATGAGAATTTCTGGATTTGGAAATATATTCCATGCTGTGTAATAAACAGGCTCTTTCATAAGGGCAGGTAACAGTCCTGTGATATTGACAGCTATACATCAGGTACTAGATTAATGCTGGCAGGTAGGTGCTTACAGTACTCTAAAAGAACTGAATGTTTCAAAAAACGTGGCAGTTGTTAATGCTCTAGAGAAATGTTAAAATTATCAGGAAATTATATATCTGCATCTTACCATCCATCTTATCATATTCACAGAGGATGTGAAGTAGCCTGCGTTAAAACATAAAATAGTCAGTAAAATTAGGATTAGAAAAAAATATAAATTAGAATATAGGAAGTGAAACTGAAGGTGAGGCCGAAACCTGAACAAAGTGGAACAAGCCGTAGATATTTTGAGTAAAATATACACATTTAGCTCTGAAAAGCCTGGCAATCAAAGCAAAAAGAGAAACATGGTCATTTATATTATCCAAAGTAGGCAAGATTTTTCTCTAGTTCTTAACCTTAAAATAAAATTTCCATGTGGGGTTTCAGGGGAAAACTACTGCGTAACTTTTTGAGAAGCAGACTTTTCTATAATAGAAAAATCAATCACACTTGGTTGACTTTTCCTGTAAATCTGGGTTTTTAATGTAAAACAAAAAGAGAATGGCCACACGAGTGCTTTTCATTACACGGAAAACAGTTCGGATAAGTTATCCTCATCCCCCAAAAAGAATAAAGCGCTGCCAAAACGAATTGTCTCATCCTGCAAGAAACTACCTATCGATTCAAACTCCAGTTATTAACAAACAAACAAACAAACATAGAAAGGGCTGCATCAGTAGTGAACACTAAATAGTAAAAATAGAGAACAAATGATCACTTTTTAGAAATAGTATTTGCAATAAACAAACAAAACGATTTCAAAAATAAATGGTCTGAAACCATGTACTGAGCATCACCTGTGTGCTCAGGGAATCTGATAAAATTACAGTGACAGCATCTTCTAAAAGGTGCCCCCTCTTCAATATGGCTGCCCAATGAGTGGCTGGTAGGGAACGCATTTCCCTCTCTAAACAAACCTTTATTTCCTCACTGAGAAAATGGTGGTTTCAACTTCCAACCACATGATGATGACAATTTAGAAAAACTTCCCTCCAGTCCAGATGGCTCTTGGCTTAATGAACATTTTCAGGGGCCGTCCCATAGGTGCTGCACTCCGTAAAAGCATACACTGACTTTATCAATCACACCCTCCACGCCTACGACTTCTGTTTTCTCCCTTGGTGAGAAGCATTCTGAGTCATCAATCTGACTACTTCTCCCACACTCAGCTCAGTCATCTACCTTCTTCAGTAGCTCTCAAATTTGTTTTCTCCAAGGCAAAAATCATTTATAGTGTTGCTAAAAAAAATTAACTGGCGTGGATTGAAAATGCTCATGTAATGCTAAGAGAAAAAGCAGATAAAACTATAAACCATAAAATGCCAAGAAGTAAACAACCTGGGTTGTGCCTTCTTCCTAAAGAGAAAGACTGGAAAGAAATGTGCTAAAATGGTAATGGCACTAGTTCTCCAGGGAGTGAGATCAGAGATGATTTTTGTTTTCTTACTGATGTGGCACATATAATAGGAGTCCCTACGGATAGGATTCTCTATTGCTGGCCAACTTGCTACATTTTACATGGTCGCCAAATAATCTCTGTACCAGTGCATCTGAAGGGCTGAAACAGGGAACAGGATAGACTACCAGACTACTTAGCATCTGAAGTAGCCAACCTGGTCTGAATACCTCTGCTATGCACTGAACGGTGACCCACCCCAAATTCGTATGCTCAAGGCCTAGTCCCCAAGATTACGGTATATAGAGATGGGGCCTTTGGAAATCATTAGGTTTAGCTGAGGTCGTGAGGGTGGGTCCCTCACAAGGGGATTAGTGTCCTTGTAAGTAGAGACAACACAGAGCATGCTCCTCTCCCCATCTGCAGGCTGTACTGAGTCCTCATGTGAAAACACAGTAGGAAGGAGGCTACGACCCAAGGATACAGCCCTCACTAGACACCAAGCCTGCTGGCACCTTGGTCTTGGGCTTCCAGTCTCCAGAACTGTGAGAAATACATTCCTGCTGGTTAAATTACCCAGTCTATGGTATTTCATTATGGCAGCCCAAGCTAAGGGGATACCATCTTCATTACACATTAGTTGTGTAACCTACTACAAGTTATCCCAGCCTAGGTCTCCTCTGTTGTAAAACAGGGAGGAAAACAGTACCTACTTCATACGGCAGTTAAGATTAAATGAAATCCTTCACAACTACAGGTTGGTGCACTGAATTACCTCAAGAAGAGCAACGGGTTTTCACCATCACCTATTATTTAAAAATGCTATTTATAATCCAGAGGTTATGACACTTACCTGGCTCAAAGGAAAAGGTTATGGAGTTTGGGTTGACTAAATTGGTCCCCAAGTGTGTAAACTCCCCTTTTTTCCATCACCATATTGGGAGTAGGGGGAAGTCAGGAAAACGGGGGAGGAGATCAGAGGTTGTGTGTGTGGCTAAGAAAAGCGGTCTATGAATTTGTAACATCCACTTCGTGAAACAGAATTCTTATGTACAAATATGAATATAATCAAAAAATAATCTACCATGAAAAAGGATTACAAAAGGAAAAAAATAATTCCTTAGATTTTTAAAACTAAGCTAATTATATTCAATACAATAAAGAACAGATTCAATAAAGAGACAGCTACAGAAATTAGATTTCAAGAAAAGGTAATCGTAAGTGTTCTATTATTACTGTGTATATAACAATATAATTGCTTGTACTATGTAAGTTTCTATCTCCTGATTCCATTTATAACTCTTCCAAAGAAAGGAAATAAGCTCCTGCCCTCTTCCCAATGGGTGAGTTTAAAAACAACACTGCGAATGGGGGTGAGGGTGGGGGTGGGAAGGAGGAGTGAGCAGCAGGGCCAGCGTACCTGAGGGGCTGAGTCAAGGTCAGTGGAAATACAGCCTGCCCAAGCGAAGTAGCTGAACTCAATCAGATACAGCAAACAGCTTTCTCCCGTGCCGTCTATTGCTTAGTGGGATGATCCACTATGGCACTCTCAATTGTCCAAAGGGAGTTCCTTTACCTTCAAACACCAGGACAGACTGGATAGAAAATCAGTATTAAAGATGCCATAAGAAGAAAGCCTGAAAGACACCACCTTTTAAGAGTATCCTTAACTGCAACCTAAAGAAAGAAAAGTTAGCAAGAATTAAAAGTGACAAGTTATAAAAAGAAAAGGTTAGGATGGACAAATAATTTCCTGTGGATTATTTAATCAGAGAAACAGACGTATGTGCGTAGCCACACTCTCAATCCACCCTTTCTAATCCCTACCTCTTTCCTTACACGCTCTGCTTTCATCTAAACTTATTTTTATAGGATAAGGAATACAGGTACCATGCTGAGAAAACGATCAAGCAGAAATCCTCACGGCAGCCACAATAAATCTGAGGTTGGAAAACCTGAGGCTTGTTTTTAATGAGGCCATGCTACCTTTCCTGTTGCAATCTCCTTTTCCCCAGACCAAATGCACAGGCACTTGTGTGGAGAGAGGGTCCAAAGCTTTCACCAAATTCTCAAAGGGCGTCCAGAGCCAAGAGAGTATCAAGTACTGAGACGCACTGAGGAACAAGCCCACGTGGTCCTGGTGGTTTGGAACGCCTCTGTGCGCCTGTGAGGGGAAGGAGGGAGAGAGGCGAGGCCCGAGGCACAGTCAGTCAGTTCAGACAGCCCAACTGCACAGACAGCGCTCAGATCACCAAAGATACCCCATCAGGAAGAGCAAGAACGACAGGCCAAAGTTCTCAGTGGGCGACCCAAGAGAATGTCTGCGCTCTTACCTGTCCTACCAAGACCAGAAAGTCCGCCCTGGGGAAAGCTGGATGGATGCTTCACCTAAACTACTCCATGATCAAAACTAGTAATTCCCAAGGCAGAAAAGAGAAAATACATGCCCTTACCCACAAGGTGGCATGACTGGAGCTAGTAAGCCAAGACTGCTGCAAAGGAAGGGCATGGTAATCCTAATAGAGAACCCTTCTCTATTTGAGAAGAACACAGATTTTGTGGAAAAGTTGGTCTCTAGCAAAAATGTTGCATTATAAATATATGCTTAGCCAAATCATACTGTGCTATGTCACAAATTTACCTTGGAGCTTTACAGCTCTAGTCACACTAAAAACCGACCTCAAGCAACTGAGTAATCTGTTCCCCTTTGAGGTTTTTACACAGCGATCTCTAGAAGCCATGCCTGAGACCTGTCTACTCAGTTCTCATTACGTCATGTAATCTGAAGCTCCTGAACGTACTATTCTATGGCGGCCTCTTGGATGAGAGAGGAAGATGAAATACCAATATGGGGGGGGGGGGGGGGGTATCAACAACTGAAAGGCAAGAAAAGTACTACAGAAAGATGTTGGAAAGCTACAAAACAGACCAAATAATTCTGCAATTGGCAGGCAGAATCCTGCTGCCAGATGTTTGAAATAGAATTAACCTCTATGGACAACACTGATAAAAATAAACTGCTATTTATTCTAGATAAATAAATATCTAGGAAAGCCTAAATAACTATCTAGGGAAGGGCTATCTCTGTTTAACTTTCCTGCAACACCTCTTTCAGACTGTCGCCCCCACCCCACCAAAAAGTGTCCCTTACTGCACTGTCCACAGATACTGAGTCAGCAGCGTACGCTGAGACTTTTGAAAATGTGTCAAAAGCAGATTAAACAACACCTACTTACAAAGCTAAGTTTAATCAGGATATTCGCAATATTTCAAAGCATTTTCAAACCAGGTAACATCACCTTAATAACAACAAAACCCTCCTCGGTCCTCAAAGGATATATAACTATTCCTCGCAGAAAAGATTACAATTGCGCTAGATAAAGGCATTACAAATGGCTTACAGATGCTTGTTCTTTATATTTTGGGGAAGAAAACTCTTAAACAGCAAATTCATATGTTCACCCCTTCATAGAGTCACGCGAGAAATTGTTTTTACGAGCTACCATGCGCCAGACTTTCCGGTGCGGTCCAGCACAGGGCGGTGGAGACAGGAACGGTTTCTGTGGCTGCCATTCCCATGGAGAGAGGCACACAGGACACAGGGTGACGGCCAGAATTCCTACCCAGATGCTTCATGTTCCTCAAAGAACATACCTGGGCAATTCCATAGCATTCTCTGGGCCTTTGAAGTGAGCCAACTATCTCTGTTAATAACAACCAGGAAATTCAAGTTGGAAGTCAAAGGCCTTGCTTCTTACCTTGCAAAATAATAATACAGGGCAAAGTAGCCGCAGGTTGAAAAACAGGAGACCTGAGCTGCAATTTTGGCTTTGCAGAGGAAACCCTCCAAACTGCCCTGAAAAATACAGTTTTACGATCACCTAATTTTTAATTGATCTCAAGTGAAAAAATGATTTGGTTTCATGCTTATCACATGGAAATGGTGATAATAGTAAATGACAGTAAAATAGAAACGACTACCCTCGAGAGAAATCTGACAGTGTAAGGGTTAGAGCAGGGAACAGATTTAAAAAAAAAACAACAAAAAAAAAACTTCCACGCGTAAAATGTCATGTGTTTCTCGGCTAAGTTTTGACATTCGAGTCAATTATCTCCATCGTGCCTTCAGGTACTAATATTCTACCTGGATAAATGAAAACAGTCAGTTTCACTAAAAATATGGTCCCGAAACCCTAACAAGAGTGGTCAGAAGAGGGGGAGCAGTAACAGGGGTCACGCTCTACGAAGTGACGAGAGTTCCAGACTAACGAGCTTCTGTGGGTTCCTCACACATACAACAGGCCTCAGGCTAATCCTGGAGAAGCAGGAGGAAGAGGATGAGAAGGTTCAGAGGTCATTAGGTTTTCCTCCCAACACATAACTTTTACGTCAAACAAGCACTGGAACAGTGTCTCTCAAACTTTCATCATCTATACATCATTTAATGGATATTTGGCACTCAGGAAAACCACCGATTGCAAGTTTTGAAAAGTTATCCTCATTTAATTATATACATAAACAATTTAGTAAATTAAAAACCAAAACAGAACTGCTGTAGATCTGTAACAGAGATGAGTTACACCACCTCTAGGTGTTTGCTACAGCCTGGAGATGCATGACTTGGACCACATACTGTGTATCCAACAGACTTCTTTTCTTGTTCTATTTCTACTAAATCAGAAGCTTCTTACTTACAGATCACAAACAAAGGCAGCTGATCCTACACATACACAGATGAACGAGACTCCACAATGATGGCGATACATCATTACACCTCTGGCCAAGGAACACGTTTTATCTAAAAATGAGTGTTTCACTCAGGGAAATTCTGGGGACGAGATTCTTACCCTTGACCGCATTACATCCTACTGCAGCATTCAGGTGGAATGGGAACACTACACTCTTCCGAGTATCATAGCCTGAATGTTAAAATTGTGATATGTTACTCACAATACTGTAAAGCTACTCAGGAACTACATGTTTAGCTAAAACATGCCACTTCAGCAAACTGTTTGAAGGAATGGAAATAGCGTGTATTGGCACTGTCTCATCCGTGAGGTATATAAAAATGTAATCTCTTCTCTCATGTCAAAGCTTCTTGCAGGCATCTTTCTCCTCGTAGGCAGCATGAAATAGCAGGTCGGCCAATCTCCTGCCACTCACACAGTTTCCTCTCAGCATATTCTAAAGAGACAGAAGTTTTCATTTGATTATTTTCACTATTTCCTTCCATACCAAATTAAGATTTGAAAGCATAATAACATTATTTCATCAAGTCTAAAAGAAGAGGGCTGGCAATTTAAATAAGGCCATGAATTAAAAAATGTATCCCAACTTCATAGATGTTCAGGGACACAGAGAAGGAAGGGCATGGAGAATTCTGGGGCCAATGAAGCCCTTCCCCGGAAATAAAGCACTGTGGTAGCAATGCCCTTTTCTTGTTAAAAACATAACTGCACTCTACCCATACGGATCCTGACACTTTTCCCAGTGCACATCATGGCTCACAGAATTATTTTGTGAGCTGTGATATAGAGATAGATGATTGATTGATAAGATAGATACATAGATAGATACATACATAGACAGACAGACAGACAGACAGACAGATACAGATACAGATACAGATAGGTAGACATTCTCTTGAATCACAGATTTTCCATGATGAACAACAATAAAAATCACCCGGCACTTTTCCTTCTTCATACAAGAACATACATGGTACGAATGAATACTTCTGTGTGTATCAACTGGGACGCTGAATATACAGGAAAGTGCAGTTCTTTTGCACACTGTATGTCACTGATACCAGGCAATATTATCCAGCAGTCATTTTGTAAAGGTAACAATATAACGACTCTGCTTTCGCTCCAAACAGTTTGTGTCATTGATTTGGAAGCTGGTTTCACAAGGTTCTCTGCAACAGTGTAACTTCTGCGTGTTTGTGGTTAAAAAAAAAAAAAAAAATTCTACTTAGAATGATGCTCTGGTAGTTGGGACTCTTGACCATCTTTAGCAACAAGATTCATTATTTTTGGAAATAATTCTTTGGAAAGTATTTTTTAGATTTGTCCTGGAAAAACTTGATTGATTTACACCCCCCCCCCAAAAAAAAAAATGCCATTGTAGTTTATTTTTAAATCACACAAATGTTTGGATGGCATTTAGTTCATAAATAACTAAAAACTTTGTCAATAAAACCTATTTTCAGGCAGGTATCATAGTGATTCTTATTCACACTATTTTTTTCCCAATTGCTTGTGTAAATCATCACATTCCTGGATTCTCATTCCCAGCACATGATCCACAACCCGTTTAGGCCTGGGTTTCTCAGCCTGAGCAGCACTAACATTTTGAGCCCGACAAATCTTTGCTGTGGGAACTGTCCGGTGTACTACACAATGTTTCCCAGCAGCCCTGGCCTCTACCCATCAGATGCCAGTAGCACACCCCCAAGTGGTGACAACCAAATGTCTCCAAACACTGCCCAGTGTTCTGGAGCAAACCCCAACTTTCCTCAGAACACTGACTGAGGCCCTGAAGTCCTGTTCAGTTGTCACATTTATATTATTCTGAGACATGGTGATTGGGTTACCACTTTTATGAATGAATTAACCAACGCCACCACCCTGTTTTTGAGATGGGATTACAACACGGTAAGAGTTTAAAAATCCAAATTCAACACACAAAAATATGCATTTGGTGTAAGAATGGTAACCAAAACAAACTACCCTATTAAACTATTACCAGAAACACAATGACCAACTCATTATCCTCCACAGTATACATTCAAACCTCTAAGAACCTAACAATCATTAAGAATGTAGGAAAGTTATAATCAATCTTACACCTCAATGCCTTTTTTCTGAAAATATCAAAATTCAGGGCAGAAAGTGAAGATTTTTTTTTTTTTAATGTTCCTCTGCTATTTTATGTATTTAACTTATAAAATTCAATAACATAGGCTACGAACATGCAGGACTTTTAAAAGGTTTAGAAAAACTAGTAACAGTACATGTGCAGCTGAGATCCTGAAGTTGGGGAGCAGTTATAGCAGTCATACCTTCTCATAAATTTTCTATTGGTACAATACAATTTAGTAATACTAATCAGGGAAAGAACAGGAGGGGGTAGACCACACGCCTGAATTAATACAGCAGGACTAACACACATGGCAGGCCAGAGAAAGGCTGGACACGTATTACTTATCTTCGAGGTCTTAGCTCAGAAGTCCCTTCTTTCTGGAAACTTTCCAGGTTCCCCACGTTCAGGTTCCGTGCCCCTACTGTGTGCGCCACATTTCTGCTTTCATAAGATTATCCCACTATGCTATAATTGCCTTGTTATGTCTACATTTTCCCAACAAAACCATTGTGTCCCCAGCACCAGGTAGGGTGCCTGGCACAAGTGGGTGCTTTAGCAACTCCTTGTTAAAAAAGATTCGAATGAATTCTAGGATAGCTCTCCTTTTGTATACAAAGGGAATAACAACATCCGCAAATTTATCCAGAGTAATTAATATCAAGGAAAGAGGAAAAAAATTTAAAACCAATCTGGAATACTGCAAACATTCTGGGTTATTAGAAATCTCAATGAGCACTATACAAGATTGTCTCTATATTTAGAAAGTATAACTCGACAGTCATAGATAATTTTTACTTATGTCTTTTTCAGAAGAACATACTATAGAAAAATAAAGATAATATTTACAATTATTTTTAAGTATTTTACTCCATTGGGCAAATAAGCAGCTGCTAATTCAACAGTGTTTGTAATCAAATAAATTTGAATGAAAATATGTGCTTTTCACCTGAAAACTGTGTAACTTAAAAAAAAAAAAAAAAAAAAAAAAGCCCAATGATAGTTAACATGTGGTTTAATTGTAGGATGGCATATGTTCCAGTGTGGCTGAGTCCCAGTTTATACTTGTCCTGATGGCCCACATGATTTGACATTGGTTTGGGACTAAAGTGTCACAGTGCTTATTACAAAGTACAAGATCACAGTTAAATGGTATGATACCCTTGTTTACTACTAAGACGACCTCTAAGGAAAAATGCTGGGACTAAGAATAGTTTCCACTTACTGAGCACCTATTATCTGTCAATCAATATATCAGATACTCCCCATATTTCATATATAAGGCAGGTATTAGTTTTTCCAGGTGTCACACGAGTAATTTGCCCATATAATAGGTAAGTAACCACCATAACTCAAAGCTAGACTTTCCCTGCTACCAAGCCAACAGTCTCTGCAATATAACATAAAAATATTTGTGTCCTATGACTCTGATTTGCCTGCTGGAAATCAGCAGGAAGGCTGTACTTCAAAATTGGGGGGAAAAAAGTTTTTTTCAAGTGGTCATCTAAAGTTGTTCAAAATTAGAAACTACCTAAACATACCTGATGGTAGGTATTAAGTGATACATTCATACCTTCATGTTACAGAACCACTTTAACAATGACGCGATCATTCAGTAACACAATATAATGTGAAAGACACAAAAAGAACACTCTAAAACTCAAATTTTTAAAGCATATTTTAAAAATTTAAAAGGAAAAACACCAAATTATTCACTATCGCTGCGGTAAAGATACAAGATAGATAATTGCTCCTCTTTTCCAAATTCCCTGAAATATTGTTCTATTAATGTTTATAATTAAAAAATTTTAAAAAGTAAAGCAGCAAGGGTTAAAAGTTCAAATACAGTACATGCTGTTCTCTAATTCCTTACAAAATTCACATGCTCACAAAAGTGATAGTTAAAAGATACAGATAAGACAGCGAGGAAAAAAAGCAAAAGAGAGATGCAAGAAATTGAGTTTAGTAAGAGAAGCATTTCAAGAGGTAAACCAGACGTTCCTATGGAACGGAAGCAGAGTCCAGGAGACAGAAATTCATGTCAAGGCTATATTCAGATCAAAGAACATAAAAGTAGGGTCCATTTGCTGCAGAATTGTCCATTACACCGAAGGCATCAAGCCACACTGAGCTCTCAGCAAAATTCAAAATTAAAATCAGTTAAAGGCTGTTGAGTCAGAAAGTACAGAAAAGATGAGAAGACGGCTTCCTCAGGCATTTCACTGGGAAAAGGAAGCTTGGCAATCAGGTCAAAACACAGAGGTCAAAAGCCTAATTTAAGTGAGCAGCGTCTTATTTGAGGCCATAAAAAGGCAAGTTACTAACAGTAATTAGTAAATATCCATTTTATTTGATGTCGCTGCCACCATGTCTTTCTCCCTGAGCATCTCTCCTGTTTTACTTTTATACAGATTAGGCCACCTTATAGACACTTCCTCCAAGGACTACGCAAACCCAGAAGAAAAACTCTTTACAAATGTTCCTGTCTCCCGAGGCAGCGCGATTCAAATGCCCTCACAGAACAGTTTATAGGTCACATTTCAAGAGAGTAGGAGATGCAGGCTCTGGTTACATGACTCATAACAGGTACAAAGTAAAAATTACTCTAAGTGCTTGGTCTGTACCTAACAGATTTACCTTCCCTACAAAATTAAAATGCAATTTTGTTAAAGATATGCAGAGTGGTACAAAGCCACTTGAGCAGGAAATGTTTGATTTGATGGGGGTGGGGGGTGAAAGTCTCACCTTCCAATTGCTTGTTACTTCTACTATACAACCACATAACCAAGAGAATCCATAAAAATGGAATGTTGTGATATGTTGTTTGTTATGGTTGTGATGCATGAACTTTTCCATAGAGACCCCTGCTTAGAAGATAATCATCTGACACTGAATTATGACTAGCACATTAAGTGCCTATCTAGAGAAAATCAACTAAACTTGCATAAATGTTTAAGGTCAAAACATCTCAAAGTACCTACCATCTAGTAGTAAACAATAACATTTTACAGATGGCATCATAAAACGAAAATTACAATAGACATCTGCGCTCCTATCAGGAATAAAAGCAGACAGAGCCATACCCCACGTATTACACGGAAAGCTCTTTCATTGTTGCAGTGCCCGTATAATGAATTTATCGACTTCGTATGAGAGAGATCAACCTACTTCATACCTGAATATTTACTTCAATTTTGAGCTACCCTTGTGTATTAGTCTGCTTGGGCTGCTGTAACAAAATACCATAGACTGGGTGGCTTTAACACCAGAAATTTTTTTCCCAGTTCTAGAGGCTAGGACATCCAAGATCAAAGTGCCAGCTCATCTGCTTCCTGGTGAGAGCTCTCCTCCTGGCTCACCTGCCTTCTTCCTGTGTCCTCACAGGGCAAGAGAAAGAGCGAGCAAGCTCTCTGGTATCTCTTCTTTTAGGACACTAATCCTATCAGACCAGGGTCCCACCCTGTGATTTCATCGAACCCCAGTCACCTCCTAAAGGCCCGAAGTATCATCACATTGGGAGTTAGGGCTTCAACACATGAACTTTGGGGGGGACAGGTGGGTGGGGAGAACACAGACATTCAGTTCATAACAACTTCTATTTAACTTTCTGGCAATGGTGTGTGTACATAGAGATAGATGACAAAAGTTAAATTTTTTTATATAAATTACAAAACTTTCTGAATACAAAGATGGTTGATATCGATACTCATAGAAAGGACTATATGAAAACAATACCAAATTTGGGCAAATGCAGAAACATGTAATCTCTGGTTATCATGAACGTGTTGTTTTTTAAATGCTAAGGTCATATCAGCACTGAGTGATTTATAAAACCCATGCAGGTTACACATGTTGAATTCTTCTTAATTTTAGCTATCTTCATTTTTTCTTTTAAGCCACAAGATGACTCATAATAGACTACATTTATTGTTAGCTTATACACTTCACATGTATTTATGATAATCGTCCCAATAGTTCTATGATGTATGTGGGTACTGTTATTATCTCCATGTTACAGACAAGGAAAGTGTAAGAATTGCCCGTAGAAGTACAATTGTAAAACACAGAATTTAAAAGGAGAAAATAAGACCTGTCTCTAACAATTCCCTATCTGGAAAAAGGACTAATCACAAATCTGTAGTCTTTCATTTGGTTACTAATAAAAAGAGCCTGTCTTTGTTCTGTGTTTTAATCTCAAGAGAACCTATTATGCTTCTCTTTGAGAGTTAAGATGAAACTGGACGGAAAGTATCAAGTTCTCACCAGATGGAAGTCCTGCAGACATGAGGGCTTTTTCCAAAATATTTAATTCGAAATAGGAAGAACACAGAGTGTATCTTCTGAAATACAGCCACTATAAAACTGTTCTTGCTGGAACCCCTCCCCCCCCAAGGTGAAGATGCAGAACAAACATGAATAAAGCAGTTTCCAAAAGACATCATGTAATTCTTCCCTTTCTTCAACTAAGATACATCTTTAAATTACCTTGCAGGGTTAATTCTGTTCCTATCATTCCAAAGGAACAAGATAATGCATTTCTGCTTAGGTACTACTGCAATTTTTTTCAAAGTAATACTCCTTAACATTACATAAAACTGCTAGACCATTATTGATGGGAAGGAAAAACACAGAGATTTGGAATATCGTGAAATCTTTTCCAGACGCAAAATTATGACTAGTGCTAAAAATCAAAGATTGAAGGAAACAGATAAGAAAATAATTCTTTTGAACTGTAGGCATACACTACGGGAAGTATGCATAGCATGAAAACAACACAGCATTTTACAGTGTTTATAAATCAACATCCTGCAGATGTTATGATTAAGAATATCCACAATTTGTTCAATTATAAAATGTTTTAAATCGTCAAATTAGCAAGAAACTCATAGCTGCTTCAAACATTTTTTTGGAAGGAGCACGTAAATCATAAATATTTGTTGTATAATCAACAAAGAATACGACTTTACTGTTTATTTCCTAAGAGGTACTTCTTGAAATATGTATATTTTCCAAGCTTTTCTACACAGAATGCAGACACAATATCAACTAGAAAAAGATTTATAAAACGTAGCTGCAGAACAACTTACTTGATATTATGCAAATCACCCACTCTTTCAGGTTATAAAAGACGGTGCCTTTTCTCTCTCTTGTTTATAAACAACCATACTATGCCTAAAATAAACTTCAAATTCTGATTCTTTATAGTGTTTGATAGGAGAAACTAACCAGGAGTTTGCCCTAAAGAGAAATGGAACATCTGGTAAAACGTGTAACGTGCTGCAGGACCACAGCTGCTGCGAAGGTTCCTATTAGTATTCCAATGTGATAGCTGTAATCTCCGTGCTAAGTGGTAAAAAGCATAACGGAGAATAAAAAGGAACTAAAGAAGCATCTTCTTGAGCTATGGAGTGCTTTCTTTTTTCTCAGCAATGTGCTAACAACTGGGCCTCACAGCGTATTTGGTGAAATATTTCTGTAGTTAAGTACACACTTCAGCTTAAAACACATACCTATTCCACAGACTGCTGCTAACACGTGACTGCTGATCACGTCCCTCCCCACGTATATTAACCTAGGCCTTAATCAGGACAGGATGTGTGCTATTTCTTGCCTGTGACTCATCAATCGACTCTGCTTTTATTTTTCAACTCTCCAATAAGACAATTTGGAGTAGAAGAAATAGGAAAGGAAAACTGAGAAAGTGCAGATGACCAGAAGAGAGGGCATTATTAACTCGAAATAGCCTGCTTTCACAGGCACACCACGCTCAGCAGTCTTTCTCCTCCATTTACTTCCAACTTTCAATTTTCTGCCATAAACAGCAACAAAATTCCATGCTTACTGCAATATAAATTGCCTTACATTTGTGACACTTTTAAAAGCCCCTACTGTGCCATGAAAGGTTCCCAAACAAGGAAAGATGTGCACAGCAGGAGAGGAACCCACTTACATGTTCTCACAGCTGTGAGGGATCAGGCCCCTAGGGGAACAGAAATCAACTGCAAACTGAAAAGTGTTTAGAAATAAAATGTTTCCATCACCTCACACTATCAGCTACTTCCATTAGTACCCATGAGAGAGACCTTGGATTTTACCCAGCATTTTCATACAATAAACTTTACTGACAGTAGAAAAGAGAATACATTTACGGACTAATCCGACTATTAAACAAAGGAAGTTATCAATGAAGAGAATGGATACTTGACTTCCCATTGCTGACTCTTCACTACTGGACTAAACAACTAATCACAAAAGCCTTAGGAAATAGTTTACAAGTGTTATTTATGGAAGTTTATTTTGGGTTCCACATTCTGAATTAAAGCCGTATTACTTAAAATACAAGACATTCAGCATCACATCAGGAATTGATTTTACACCAAGTTCAAAGTCAATGATAAGCCCTACAGAGTGAGTTTTGTGTGCCTGTGGTGGTTCTGTGGATATCTTGACTACCTGCTAATCAGAAAGGGTAATACAGTCTACATCTCCTGAAAAATAAAAGATGAGTGGCCAAATGGGCTCAAATCATCCGTATTACACTGAGAATAGGAAGATGTGAAAAGATATTCAAAGCCATTACAAAGTGAGCTGGAAGCCCAGTTCCAGATGATTTCTGCCAGTGTTTCCTGAGCACCTATCTCTATTTCTAGGCACTTCAGAAAGAGCTGACAGCCAGCCCTGAATCAACCAAGACTCGGTCTTTGCCTTCAAGCAGGTCACAGTTGGTAAGAAAGCCACATGTACAATACCGTTTGATGAATTCAGTAGATATAGAGGGTGCAGAATTAATGAAAAGGGGACAAAGGGGACAGGGCATTAGAAAGGCTTTACAAAGGTTCAAAACCTGTGCTAGGTTTTGAAGGATGGGTAAGAACTTGCCAGGCAGAAAAAGTGAGAGCGGTATTCTGGCCTGAGGAAACCACTATGCAAAGGTATAGAAGGGTGGAAGGGTTTTTAGTTAAGGCTATACTCTCATACCATATAACATGCAAGCAGCAAGAACAAGAAATAAGGCAGAAACACAGGCCTGAACCAGATCTCAAAGGGCCACAGGGACTAGACTGCACAGGCCAAGAGGTGCCAGAGAAGGGTTTTCAGTAGGGGAGTGACATGCTCAGACTTCTGATTTAAGGCAAAAACTCCGGAGTGGAGAATGAACTAAAAAAGGAAAAGACTCAGGCAAAGAAACGTATTAAGAAGCTACCACAGTAATTCACGCAAGAGATGATAATGACGGCCTGAAGTTAAATAATGTGAACAGGTTGAGCAGTTAACATGAAACATGGAATACACTCAACAACTGTACATGTTACCTTTAAAAGGGACTCGTGCAAAAAGTGTGCCATCCAGAAAACCCCAAAGTTCCAAAAGGCATTTTAAGTTGTATATTGCATTAAAGGAATACTACAAAACAATTTCTATTAGTTAAGAATCAGCAAAGTTTATACATTCAAGGAAAGGATTAGAAATCACATCCTGCCTGCCCCAACCTTGAAGCTCCAACAAGAGAGGCACAAAAATCACAAAATGATCTCATAAAATTCACAAATCAACAGTGTAACCTACAAGTTTCAAAGTAAACTGCTACAATTTATAATTACATTATTTTCTTACTATGTCATCTAAAGACAAATAAATGCAGGAATTCAAGAGAAATTGATTCAGCCATTTGATAGGCTTTATAAAGTGTTTTGTACTTAGTTCTAATTTTTTTGTTAGAAAAAAATTTTAAAGTTAGAGCCAAGAGACATTAGTTTAATCTGGGACATTTTTAGAGGGTTTTAAAACCGCGCTGTTTCCAAACTTTTTACCATGGCTACTTTCATTTCTGAAAATTTTTCAAATCTACTGAAAACCGCCCAAATTGAAAAAAGAAAAAAAAAAATCTAACGATGAGGGTTGTTATTTATGTACTTCATGATTCTTTTTGAAGATAGTTATAATAGAAACTCAGTCACAAAAGCAATCATTCATTCGAATAAGAAACCTAAAATGCCCAAGACACTAATCTAGAATGGATCAGGTCTGACTACTGCCTGCATATACTTATAATACAAGCTAAGGTAGTTAAAAATAAGTACTTCAGAATTCCGAAGGTCAGGAGACACATTCTGACCACAGCTTAAATGAAACACAACAAAATGTTACTGTCAATGCAAAGCAATAAAATATAAAGATAAATACCATATTTAGTTGGCCCAATTTAACTCACAATTTCCCTTACTTTTATCTATAGGATATTCACATTACTGGGAAAAACTAAAGAAACATTTGAATACCTAAGGAAAAGACCCAAAAAGATCCAACAAGCAGTTACTGTCAAACTCACCACAAACATATTGGGTAGTAGTGCAATCCCTTCTGAATATGCTCAAGTATTAGCTCTAAACACAGAATGGCATCTATCTCTCTGGTATTCAGACCTTAAATAAGGGTTGTAAATGGCCAACTTTAGCATATAAAATGTTTCGACATGTGCAGTGTTTTTAAAAACCTAGAAATTTCACATAAAAACTGGAAACAATGCAAATGCCCACTGAGGATAGAATGAATAAATAAAATGTGATATATTCACACAATAGAATACAGCAATGGAAAATGAATGAACTACAGAGGATGAACCTTACAAATACAATGCTGAGTAGAGAGGAAGCAAGACATAAAGAAAGCATATACTGTCATTACATTTATAAAGTTCGAAAACAAACTAAATTTATACTGCATATAAACATAGCTGGTAAAGCTATAAAAGATTAAGCTTCAAAAAAATCAGAACACTAGTTACTTCCAGGGGGAACACAAGGAGTTGTGATCAGGCAGAACGCTGGGGGGGGGGGGGGGGGGGGGGGATGCTCCCCATGTTCTATTTTTTGACCAAGTACTGGTTATGTAGCTGTTCACTTTAGAATTAGTCATCAAACTGCATTTGTTTTATGTACTTCTCCTGTAAATATATTTTGTAACAAAATGTTTCTAAATGGGATATGGGAAGTAATATTTTCTAAAATGAGCCAAAAATCTTACAATTAATATCTTGATTTAAAACAATAATAATGTATAGCTCAGTCGCTTTGCAAAAGTCAGGCAGTTCCTCAAATGATTACAGAGTTCCCATCTGAACCAGCGATTCCCTCCTAAGTATATACCCAAGATAAATGAAAACGTAATGCCCACATGGAAACCTGTATACAAATGTTTATAGCAGCATTTCTGATAATAGTCAAATGCCTATCAACTGATAAATGGAAAAACAAAATGTGTAATATTACTCAGCCATAACAAGGGATGAAGTTCTAGCTAATAACATGCTAGAATATGGATGAACCCTGAAAACACGCTAAAGGAACTAAGCCAGACACAAATGGTTCTACTGACAGGAGGTACCTAGAAAAATCCAAACCATTGAGCCAGAAAGCAGTTTAAAGATTACCAGGGGCTGAGGGGAGAAGGAATGAGCCGTTACTATTTAATGGGTACAGAGTTTCTGCCTGGAGTGACAAGGAGAGTTCAGAAATTAGTGGTAATGGTTGTACAACATCATGAGAATAATGCCACTTAATTGTACACTTAAAAATTGTTAAAATAACAAATTTTGTTTTATATATTTTACCACAACAAAAAAATAAGTATACCAAATTAAAAAAAAAAAAAAATGAAGCACTGATACATGCTACAATATAGACGAACCTTGAAAACATTATGCTAAGTGAAAGAAATTGATCACAAAAAAGAACATAATATATGATTTCATTCAGATGTAATGTACAGAACAGGAAAATCTACATAAACGGAAAGTAGATCACTGGTTGCTTAAGGCTAGAGGTAGAGGCTGAGAGACAGGGAGGTGACAGCCAAAGGGTACACGGTTTTTTTATGAGGTGATGAAAATGTTCTAAAATTGATTGCATGTATCTGTGAACATACTAAAAACCACTGAATAGTACACTTTGAATTAGTAAGTTACATGGCATAAGAATTATAATTCGGGGGCCGGCCCCGTGGCTCAGGTGATTGGAGCGCCGTGCTCCTGCCATGATCGCTGTTTCGATTCCCACATGTGCCAGTGAACTGCACCCTCTACAGTTAAGATTGTGAACAGTGGCTCCACCTGGAGCTGGGCTGCCGTGGGCTGCTGTGTGCTGTCACTGGGCTGCAGTGCTGCCGTGGGCTGCTGAGTGCTGCGAGGAGCAGCCGGCAGCTGGCTAGAGCTGCCCTGAGCTGCTGTGAGTGGCCGACCAATGAATAGTGACCGACTGCCTCAGCCGGGGGGAGCGCCAGGCTCCTAATACCAGCCTGGGCCAGGGAGCTGTGTCCTACACAACTAGACTGAGGAACAATGGCTTGAACCAGAGTGTGTGTGTGTGTGTGGGGGGGGGGGGAGGCTGAAGAAGGGGAGGAAACTGTTTCAATAAAGTTGTTAAAAAAATAGCAATTGTAGAATTCATTAACACAGGTGAGAACAATTTTTCTAGACTCATCTGTTTAGAAAATAATGTAGAAGGTGGAACAATACAAACTATATTTTTAAATGACTATACATTTCTGAATTAAGTAAATATGTCCATCAACAGAATGCAGGAACAGGTTTCATTCTTTCATCCAACAATTAATTACAATGAATATTTTTTAGAACAAAGAACTGGGGCTCAGAAAAATAAGCATAATACATAAGAGCTAAGTAATATAGACTGTATATGAGATCATCAATGACACACAGTGCTAAAACCAAGGTATTCCTATTACAAAAATCAAAAACTCTGGAAACTATATAAACTCAAATGTAGTCAGAGGCCCTATTACACCGAAAAGTCAGATTTTCTGCATTCTAATTAAACTATTATAGGGAAAATTAAAGGCACCAATAAAAAAGTATATATGACATGAACATATCCCAGAAAATCTAAGGGCTCTGACATCTGGTGATAATGCCATATCTATCCATTCCTCCCACATATGACAATACATTCCTGTCTAGTATAATAATCACTATCATTTTAATATGTTTAAAATTGTGTCCACTTTCGCAAGTATTATTAAGTCAGTCATACCTGTTCTTAGAAGATACTACGCCCCAGACCCTTCTCCACACTGGCGCCCCACTTCTTATTTTGTTTCCTGCCATTTGGCCTTAAGCACAAGCAGAGAGCTGGCCTAGGACTTAGAGGTGACAAACCTCTGATGGACCACTAAAGTAACTACTAAAGTCACTTATTCTATTACTGAAAATACACAGCAATCACAAAATACACAAAAAACAACCAGATTGGGGACTAATAAATTAAAAAGAAAAACAGCTCCTCATATCCTTTATCCCACACCCCCACCAAAAGCGCTTGGTGGAAATACATTACATCACACACAATAAGTTTGAAAAGAAGTTCTAACTGAAAGGAGGCAACTTACTGAAAGGTTGCTACAGCAGACATTTTAAGCCCAGGACAGGGAGTTCTAGACTTATTAACCCTTCCAGACTGCTATAATGTTACTTTGATCCTAACTACCATTTCTAGGCTGCTTTACACTGGGATCGAATTATAACCTACTTTTCTTGTAATTCTCAACGTGTAGAAGAAAAACGTCTGATATAATTAGATACAACAAATAAATACTCAAGATTAGTTCTGCTCTCTGCATTCATTCAAAATAAAATAGAGAGAAAAGTAAAAACACAGCTAGAAAATGCTTGACATTTATTTGCTAAATTAAGCAAGTGAATAATAAATCCATTATTCTCAACACATTAAAAGGTTCTGACAAGCAAATAAAATATGAAAGCAGGAGAATATGTACCATGGCTAAATCCATAGTGATTTTCACCAAAATTAGTGCTAGGGTTGTTTCTCTGAGAATACATTCAACTCCACTGCTTATTATTCAGGTAAACTTTATTGTTCAACTTTGTTTCCCAGTATTCTTAGCTCAAAGTATAACAGCCCTAGTGCAAATGTAGTTTGCTACATTACTAAGTTTGATAGCAACTCCTAATGAGAGCAAACATTGGTTAAACTATTAAGTTAGGAAATGTAAGAACAATTTTCAGTTTATAAATAACAACCTATTTGTACATTGCATCCATGATACACATAAACACTACACTTTGAGTAAAATGCTGCTAATACTAGAGGACTCCAATTCAAGACCAAAATTCCACCCTGTGGTTTTGACTCACTCTCCCATCCTCTACAAACCTAGTTTTTGGTAGAGTGTGTTTAAAAAGCCCCAACAACACTCAAAATATATATACTCTGAAGTGTTCTTTCTTCAGACTGATTACTACAAATAAAATTGAAACAGCAATAAAAAAAACTCCCAACAAACAGAAATCCTGAACTGGATGGCTTCACAGGTGAATTTTACCAAACATGCAAAGAAGAATTAACATGTATCCTTCTCAAACTACTCCACAAAATTCAAGAGGAGGGAAAGCTCCCAAGCTCACTTTATGAGGCCACCACTACCCTGATTCCAAAACTAGACAAAGACATTACAAAAATAGAAAACTTATAGGCTGACATTCTTGATGAAAACAAATACAAAAACCCTCAACAAAATATTAGCAAACTGAATTCAACAATATTTAAAAAAGATTATATACCATGATCAAGTGGGATTTATTCCTGGGATGCAAGGTTGGTTTAATATCTGCAAATCAATGTGATATACCATATAAACAAAATGTGATATACCACATAAAAATCTTATGATCACATCAATAGATGCAAAAAAAGTGTCTGACAAAATCCAGCATCCATTTATGATAAAAACTCTCAGCAATAGAGGGAACATACCTCAACATAATAAAGGCCATATGTGACAGACCCACAAATAACATCATACTCAAAGGGGAAAATATGAAAGCATTTTCCTTAAGATCAGAAACAAGACAAGGATGGCCACTTTCACCGCTTTTATTCAACATATTATTGGAAGTCCTAGCCACAGCAATCAGACAAGAAAAAGAAAGGAAACACATCCAAATTGGAAAGGAAGAAGTAAAACTCTCATTATTTGCAGATGACATGACATTATGTAGAGAGAACCCTCAAGATTCCACCAAAAAACTACTAGAACTGATAAATGATTCAGTAAAGTAGCAGGATACAAAATTAATATTCAGAAATTGGTTGCATTTTTACACATCGATAATGACCTATCAGAAAGAGAAATTCAGAAAACAATCCCATTAATAATTGAATTTAAAAAGCACACACACGTAGGAATACATTTAACCAAGGAGGTAAAAGACCTGTACTTGGAAAACTATAAAGACACTGAAGAAAGAAACTGAAGAAGACACAAATAAACAGAAGCATATACCATGCTCATGGATAGGAAGAATTAGCATCGCTAAAATGTCCATACGACCCAAGGCAACTATAGATTCAATGCAACCTCTATCAAAATACCATGGCATTTTTCACAGAACTACAACAAATAATCTTAAAATTCATATGGAACCATGAAAGACCCCAAATAGCCATATCAATCTTGAGAAAGATATCATGCTACCTGATATCAAACTATACCACACAGGGGATAGTAATCAAAACATCATGGTACCAGCATAAAAACAGACACATGGATCTGAGAGCCCAGAATTCAACCCATGCTTATATGGTAATTTAATCCATGACAAAGGGGACAAGAACATACAATGATGTAAAGACAGTCTATTTGATAAATGGTGTTAGGAAACTGGACAGATAGATACGTGCAAAAAAATGAAACAGGACCACCTTATACCATATACAAGAATAAACTCAAAATGGATTAAAAACTTAAAAAAATAATATAAGACCCGGTATTATATCATATATATCATATCATATCATACCATATTGTATTATAGTATATAAGACCCTGTATTATATATTATATTATATTATACCTGGTCTTATATTAAAATAAGACTGGGTCTTATATTAACTTTTGCTCCAAAAAACACATTAGAGCTGATGATCGGACTGGGTCTTATTTTTGGGGAAACACACTAGTATTGTTTTTTCTGATCTATCTCCTTGGGCAAGGGAAACAAAAGAAAAAAATAAACAAATGTGACTACATCAAACTAAAAACATTTCACACAGCAAAGGAAACAACCAACAAAACGAAAAGACAGCCTATAGAATGGGAAAAGATATTTGCCCATGATACATCTGATAAGGGGTTAATATCCAAAATTTATAAAAAACTCATACAAATCAATACCAAAAACAAACAAAAAACAAAAAGAACACCAATCCAATTAAAAAATGGACAGAGGACCTAGACATTTCTCCAAAGAGGACATACAAATGGCAAAAAATGCTTCAATACGGTAAGGACCAATTAAATCTTCTGATTCACACAGCAAGACCACCTAGCTTATTACCTCTGGCTAAAAGTAAATACTGTTTTAAAATCTAACCTAACTGAAACTTACACAAAATATTTAGAGAATGTTTTGGTGTGATACTAAGAATTAAGACAGGTTTCACAGCAAATCAAGGACCACTCAAAAATTGTCCTTTGTCCTTCAAAATAGAACCCATCTTCCTGCCACTCCCATTGTATTTTCTTCTTCTATTGTGACCCTGAGACTTTATTAGAAACACTGTTCATAAAAATGTGCTTAATGAGTTTATTCTCCAAGGTAAAATATTAAAATACTACAGCAGTCCCCCACTTACCCGCCTTTTTGCTTTCTGCAGTTTCAGTCATCCATGGTGAACCACAGTACAAAAATATCAAATGGAAAATTCCAGAAATAAACAATTCATAAGGTTTAAATCGCGTGTCCTTCTGCATATTGTGATGTAATCTCAAACGGTCCCATTCCATTCCACCTGGGCTGGAACGTGGATCATCCCTTTGTGCAGCCTACTCCGACTGTATATGCTAACCTGCCCATTGGCCACTCAGCCCTCTCAGGAGTGTGCATGCGTGTGTGTGTGTGCATGTGTGTATGTGAGAGAGAGAGAGACCACATTGACAACAGTGTTACTACAGTATATTGTTATTATTGTTCTATTAGTTATTGTTGTTCATCTCTTGCCAACCATGCCTAATTCATAAATTAAACTTTATTACAGTTATGCACTTATAGAAAAAATCCAGTGTACATGTATAGGGTTTGGTACTATGCGTGGTTTCAAGCATCAACTAGGGCCTTGGAATGTATCTCCCGCAGATGAGGGGACTACTGCAGTTTCATATTAAATTAGGAGAACAGCAGGGCTTCCATGGTTTTCACAAACCCTTGTATCTTCTTAATGCAGCCCAAGTTCTTCTACTTGTATAAAGTTAATTGATTTTATCTTTATGTCAACACCATAATTTTAGCTTACCTTTTTCTACTTGGTAATAAAGTTAAATTCATTTATATGCTAAAGTAACTGTAGAGAAAATTTCTCAAGGCCCGACTCTTTAAATACTCAAAGTTCATGTCCAGAAAAGCATGCAATTAAAATAAAAAATGTTATGTCTCCCGAACACCAGATAAGTTTTTGGACTTCAGTAACAATGATGCAAGAATATGTTAGGAAGTCAAATAAAGAATTTGGTTGTTACACAACCAAATAGAGCTGATGTATAACCCAAAATATAGTGAATGTTTAATTTGTGGGAAACTACATTTTTAATCTTATAAATACATTCGTATCATTTATATCAGCAATTTAATAACTGCTTGTTCATGACTGTAAGCAATAGCTTTATAAAAGCAGCCGAAGAGTGAGGGGTGGCTATTTTCAGGGCCATTTTACCAGAAATAAACAGTTCTGATCACTTTTCAAATGGCATCACCCACAGCATGATAATGAACAGACAGAGAATGGCATTGGCGCACTGGTAAGTGAATGCTGAATACTGAATTGGGACGCCTGCTACGCTAATTCACTAAATGATTACACATTTCAAACCAAAGTCAGAAGAAAGAACGACAAGTCTGTGAATGTCGAGTCTACTGTCGTAAAGTTTAAGTGAAAATTTGTATTTTTTTACCTAAGATCTGTTTCATCTGTGGAACCCCTCCTCCCAAGACACAAGCTCCAAATAAGGAGGTTCAGCCAACAACTGGAAAGTGGTTTATACTTGTGATAGACACTAAGCAGTAACTTACCAAGGAAACAGCCTGCCAGCATTACCATCTGAGTAGGGCAACGTAAAATTATTTGCCTGCATACATTAATTTTATAACTTCTCCCCTAAGTAACACATACATATGTTTCAAAATTCAGTAAATGTAGAGTGAAACGTAGGTCTGCCTCTCACTCCTATACCCTTCATACAGATGTCACCACTCTTTCTAGTTTATGTACGTATCCTTAAAGAGGTAGCCTATGCATATACAAACCTATTACACATAAAAATCCATAAAGTCAACGTATTTTCAACACAAATGGTAGGTAGCCAGATCCAAAAAAAAAAAAAATTATTGCCTTAAAAATATATCTGGGAGATTTTCCACACCTGTTCATACAGCGCCTTTCAGATTTCTGTATAGATGTGTGGCATCCCACTGAATGGATATACAATTTTTCAATCATTCTCCTACTGATAGGCATTAAGTTTTTTCAATCTTTTGGTAGTACACGTTCCTGTAATAAACACCCTTGTATGTACATCACTCTACATATGTGTAAGGAGAAGTGTAAATCAATTCCTTTAAGTAAAATTTCAAGGTAAAGAATTAATGGTGAGCAATTATTTCCATTTTTGACATTGCCCAATTTCTCTTCACTCAGTTTGTACCAATTTAAACTCCCATCAGCAATATATGAGTGTGCTTATTTCCCTACATCATGTGTGAGAAATTCAGTGTGCTCTCAAACTTTTTAATCTTTGCAAATCTAAAGGATGATACTGGTACTTTGTTGTCATTTTCAATTGTTCTTCTTTCATTATGAATAATGTTGAGCATATTTAATTCTGCACATTTAACTGCTATTTCTGTATCTTTTCCTGTGAATTGTCTGAACCACCTTTGGCCTGTTGGCTCATGGTTTATTTTCTTCCCCCCACTTGAGTTGTAAAAATTATTTTTAAATCTTAGCCTTTTGTCAGTGCTGAACTGCAAATATTTTCTTTCACTTTGCCATGCAGCAGTTTTTATTTTTATTTTTTAAGTTATCAACCATTTATTTTACGCCTTTCTGGGTTCTGTGCCACACACAGAAAGGTCTTACATAATCTGAGACTGCATATTAAATAATTTACTCATGTTTTTCGTTCTTTCATGATTTTTGGTTTCTAGTTTTACTTTTTTATTACATTGAAATCTTTGACCTGTATATATACTGTTGAGGAGTTCTGTAACTTCTCCCTAAAAGAGTTTTCCTAAAATTAAATTATGTTCAGATAAGAGATACTATGTGATGCGGATGGTTAGCTCAATCCTTTAAAGAGGAAGCAGGAGCTACCCGACTCAGGGAGGTGTACTGTGACATAGTAACAGGAAATGGAAAAATGAGTTTCTCTCCAAACTTCTTCTATTTACTCCATCATCATAGAGCAGCAAGAAAATCCTATCTAACGCAAAGGTCTGAAAAAGTAGGGTCAGCCTCCAAAATGCTGTGCCGAACTGTGCACAAGTACATTTTATCTGAAGAAAAGGTCCACACCTTGGGGCAGAGGGGTGTGCAATGGTCCAGAGCAGAGAGTCAGAGCCCACACATGTGAGGAGGGTGTCTGAGCCTAAACAGGAGAAGAAAGGCGGCCTCACATGAGAGCGGCCGGCACCAGGAGTCAGAGACTCAGTAAAGTGAGGAAGGTAGGGGAGTGGGGAGCACAGCATTAGGGGCAGCATCCGAGCAGGGTAAGGAAGGCGGGCAACCCAGGGACGGGAGGTCTGGCATGAGTATCAGGGCCCAACTCGGGCGAGGAAGGCGTCCTGGGCACAGGAGCTGGGGATGTGGAGTCTGAGTCTGGGCAAGGTGAGGAGGGTGTCCGCACAGGAAGCGGTGTAACGGCAGAGATAGCTTAGTAGTTACATTAAGGGGAAATTAACCAAATAAGTAAATATATTCATAATGTGGGCCGGTATTTTCACTATCAGAGAAGAGAGGTATAAATATGGGAAGGGGAAAAACCAGAATAAACTCTGTTGCAGTGCACTGGAGTTGGGCATTTCAGTGTGAACTCATAGTTTTCAACGTAGTAAATACAGAAGTACAGATGCAGAAGTGTTTGTGTGTGTGTTACTCGTGTGCTTAAATACGTACATCCCGTAGTTCCGTCAGCATAAAAGGTCCAGAAGTACTGACACTCCAACAGCAATGAGCACACTCAGTGCCCACTTCTTGTCTTTTAAATACCATCCTTCTCTAGGAGGATGTAGGGCTCCTTGGAGAAATGACTGATTAAAGAACTGTGATGGGAAAAGCACAAAATGAGCCTGGAGCACCATGTTATGCCATAGAGCAAGGAAATGCTCGAAACACTGATGGGACATCGCAAAAGGCCACAGCTACCCTGAAAGGAATCCTACTGATCCCACTGGGGATAAAATGAACATCAAAATAAATAATGATAATTATATATAACAACTCGATGAATAAAAGAGGATACCATGAGTATCTATAAACAGATATGATTAAATTGATAATTTTCTAAATAGAATGCTTACAAAGTTTCACAATACACCCCCCCAAATACAAAGAAGTGGTTCTTGCCTGACACTATTCAAAGTTTTCTAGCTCTAACATAATTAATGATTAGGAATAATGATTAAGACTTGATAGAAGATAAGCATATTTCATGACTACATCAAGGACCAGATTTCATGGCGCTATACAAATTGTTTCTAAAACAATGTGTTATTTCTACCTAAAATACGGAGTTCCATGACTAGGGCTTCAGAATACTTATAGTAGTTTCTTTTTTATTAGCATGATACTGAATTTCTACTACATACGCATATATTTCATCCTTGTATCATGCTTCGTCTTTTTGAGAAAAAGAAATCAAAATAATTTGCGAGGGTAAAATGGATGAAGAGTAAATATGACTACAAAATATATGAGGCAGAACAGCTTTGCTCCAAAAACAGTATGAAAAGCACAGAAACTAAAAAAATGTTTCAAAGAAACAAAACAAAAACAGCACATGTAACCAAACATGAAAGACTAGCACACCAGACCTCCCCATATCCCAGCATGTTCATATAATAAGGGCACAGAAGTAGTAAGCTCACTGTGGCTTTTCCAAAGGGTTGCAGATCACCCCAAAGGGGTGATACACTGGACCTGGATAAAATAAAAAAAATTATGAAAAAAATAAAAGAAAAAGGATGGCTAAATGGAAGGAAGGAAGGAAGGAAGGAAGGAAGGAAGGAAGGAAGGAAGGAAGGAAGGAAGGAAGGAAGGAAGAAAAATATTTTTAGATTTTTAGAAAAGTATATATATTTTTAATGCATGCCTATTTTCATACATAAGGGATACTGAAGACCTACTGTTGCCTTCACAGACCCAAATGCTGGCAGAGAGTTGCTGGCTTTCCACCTCTGTTCTATTACCAATAAATACCTTCCTACAGACTGGGAAGAAAGTGGAGTTCACTCCACCAGGGAGCTTAGGAATTAAACTGCGTTGCAGGATGACTCCAACTCAAGCCACTGTCCCCATTCCTTAAAGAGGTGAGGTTCCCATTGCACGGAGTTACAAACTTATTTTTTTTTTTTACCCCATTTACCAGAAACCTCTAGCTGATCCTGTCCTCTTCACACTGAATTAGTAATGGTTTATGTTTCTTCCCTCAGGGCCTAAACCATTATTTGTTCCTATTAAATATCACACTGTTCAAAATCTTCTAAATTTTGACTTGCCCTGATTACTTTGAATTATACAATGCAAATTAGTCTATTCAATAAGGCTTAATCTTGAAATTTGATAAGCATCATCTCAATTGATTAAGTTAAATTATGCTGCGGTAGAAGATAGACCCTACATATTTCATATGCCTGCAGGCATACAGTGAACCCCAAATTGTACCCAAAATTGTGCTTTTGTGAAAATTAAGAACAATATCTACCACTCACTACGTGTTTACTATGAGTCAGGCACTGCCTTATGTTTTGCAAGCATTTTCACTCAATCCCCAGAACAACCCTAAAGGGTAAATGGTGCTACCAGGCAACCTCAGGTCAGATTCAAATCCGTCCAGTCTATTTAACTCCAGAGACCACGCCTCCACCGCTACACCAGAGGGCCACTCACATGGCTACTGGGTAGCTATGATTTCACATACAAAACAATTATAAGAGTAGTCATTTTTACCAGGGTTTTAACAAGCTGACCAATCTGATATAAAATAAATTTGTCATGGATGATTATTCAAAGAAGTAAGTCATAAACTTCACTTAAAATGAGTTTAAGCTGAAATTTTCAAGATCATAACAAGCCTAGCCTACAATTCAAGTTAGCTGTCATTGACTAATACAAATTTACCCCTTTACTCAGAAGACACGAAATTTCTCATAGCTACCCCTTCTCTTCATTCCCATCGCTGATGCTCTGATTGGTCTTCCTGCAGGCTAACCGTTTTTCTTAAAACAGATCTGAACATTCTCGTAACACAAAAAGCCTTCGTAGTTGCCCACTGCCAGTGATTTAAAGGCCAACTCTTGAACAAAATGGTTAGAAACTAATATACACAAAGTTATAGATATCAGCTGTCACCATCTTACACATGAGGAAACCGAAGCCAAAAGAGTAACGTGTGAGGTAAGGGCTGCATCTCTCAGCACCTTTGCAATAAGGTCCTGCAATGGCCTCCACTTCCAAACCTCTCCCTACCACCACCCTCTTTACCCACTGTAAGAAATCCTGACCTCTCACGTCAGCTCCAACTTCGTTCATGCTGCCAACCCCTAAATTTCATTGTTTTCCTTGTTTTTCTACTGAGAGATGAAAGACATTGTGAATAGCAGTAGTTCATCTTAGCAAGGAACTATTAAGAAGTGGGGCTATTCAGAATTTATATATATAAATTTTACACACAAACATAAACATTATATATGTATATACTAACTTGGGTGTGAGTGCCTAAATCCACTGAGTTATAGGTCAACCATTCTTAAGTCACCCAACTGTATCATTTTATGAATTTAAAAAAAAACCAGGTATATTGAGTTGATGATACTCATTTACATGTCCAACTATTTCACAGTTCAATTTCCCAACAATTTTTGTCATCGCAAAACACTCAACATTTGAGTCCTCTAAGTTCAAAAAATTATTCCGTAAATTTCACCAACAGTTTTAATTTAAATGAACACACAGGTACTCTGATTCTTCTCTCCTAAGGGTAAGGGCCCTTAAGATCAATGGCAAATGACAATGTAGATTTTTTTAAATGGAAATAATGAAATAGAAGAAGGCAGAGTATTTTAACAGTCTGAAGAACTGCTTAACTGCCTAGGGAAAAGAGCAGGTGAGAAAAGTCATCCGTAGTGGGCTGGTGGCAATAGCAGCTGAAACAAAAGATTAAATCCCAATATCAATTTCCTAAAGTCTTCAAGTTCTTCGTAAAGAAAAATCCTCTTCATTGTTTAGCTACTACTTAGCAAAACAGTCAATGGCCAAATGCAAGCATAGCTTATTGTTCTTATTTCCAGTGGATCAACCGACATTCTATAAAAACTATATATATATATATACAGTTTGAAGGGACGCCAGAAAGGTATCCGTAAGTAAAATGGGTACCCAACATGGAGGTTAAATTTAGCGTGCTCAGGGTTCAGAGAGGCCATTTTTAATGCAATAGTTAGGTTAAACTTAACACTGGCACTTTTAAACACCTTTTTTGAGAAATGGGAAGGGATTTTTCTATCACTGCTAATTTACTTAGAAATTATATGCTTTCCCAAGTTAAGTCCACCCTTCTAAATATAGAGTATGCTCCAAACATTTAACCAGCTATCTTTAATCACAAAATAAGAATTCTGGTCTAAATTTATCTTGTTACTTTATTCTAATCAGTTCTCCTTCAAAGTTAAGAAGAAAAAACACTTTTTCTAAATACCGTGTTAAAATTAGGGGAAAATATAGTCCCTAATCACAAACAAAATGAAAACAAAGGACACCACGACAGTAAAAATTTTTGTCACATCATTCAAGCTGTTAATACTCTTCCACTACCTATAGAATCAAATTGAACTATTTTAGCTTTGGTAAGCAATCCACACACTCTCTTTTTCAGTTCTAGCCATTCAACAAATATTTCATTGAGCTTTTACCATATATCACTGTTCTACATACAAGAGAAACAATGAATCAGTCTTAGGCCCTGAGCTCAATGAGCATCCAATTTGGTAAAAGTGAATAGTAGTTGAAAAGGCAATTAACATATAGTCTGACAGTCCTCATAGTATTTATTAATTACTGAGGTATTTTTAACATATCTCCCGAAATTCTTTGATATTCCTCCCATCAGACAGTGGAACTTAGTGCCCCTCCTCCTATGCGCCGCACTTAGTGACTCACTTCTAGGGAAAATATTGACTATTCAGTGGAGAACACACTAAAAGTCACCCCCTAAACCAAGTGACCAAGGTTAGTATCACCAGCACTAAGACATTTTGAGATGATGTGCCCCCTGATGCGATGTAATGAGAAGGGCACTTCACATGTTTTCTTCCAAAAAATTCACAACCTCAATCTAATCATAAGAAATCATCAAACAAGCCCAAACTGGTAACAGAATAGCTAAGAGTAGTTTTCAAAAGGGCCAAGGTCAGGAGAAACAAGGAAAAGACACAACTTGAAGGATACTATAGAGACATGACAACTAAATTCAACATGGTACCCTGAACTGGACCCTGGAACAGAAAAAAACATGAGTAGGAAAACTAGAAAAATCTTAAGAAAATCTATAGTTTAGTTAATGGTTTTGTACCAATTTTTAGTTTTGACAAATGTACCGCGGTTATACAAGCTGTTAATATTAAGGGACACTGGGAGATGGGTATGCTAGAATTCTTTGCAACTTCTATAAATCTAAAAATATTCCAAATTAAAAGATTTAAATACACAGAAGGTGCCAAAAAAATGTATACACATTTTAAGAAAGGAAAAACTGTATTAAAATTATAATAACATACACCAACAACAGAAGATGAACACAAGTCATCTATATACATATTTTTGGCACCCCCAGTATACATTCTGATAAGCACCATCAGGGAATAAGCATATGACCTATGAGTGCATACAGCCAGAGCCAGTCTCAGAGATATATAGGCGTGTGGGGTCTGGGGATAACGTCTACACTGAGTCCTGAAATATGAGGAGTTAATCAGCAAGGGTGAGGAAGAAGACAGAGCAGGATAACTCACTCTCCAGGAACCAGACAGATTTGGTTTGGGTGGGAAACAAGTGGTTTAGTACAGCTGACACTCCTCCTAGCAGTGTTAAGAGATAAGCTCAGAGAGGAAAGCGGGAACCACCTATCTTTACGATGCAACTCAAATCCCACTAGTTTAACCTAGTGCTGAAGTGACTTGCTCTTCTGAAAGCATGTCCTATACCAGCCACTTGGCTATAACCACACCACCTGGAACAGGACGGTACTTACTTCACAAGTGGCCACAGGATTAAGCGAATGCATGCTAAGTGCTCAGCACATGACAAGTGCTCAATAAATGTTAGCAAGTACCACTGTGGTTGTCACTGCCGCTCCCAGTAGTGATGGGAAGCATTACAATAATGATGACAGCATGCAAAGATTATTGCATCCCCAGTGCTAACTTTCACGCATTGTACTATTTAAGATCTTCCCCACTTAAAAAGACAGGAGGAAAAGAAAAGTTTGCTACTGCTATGCTCTAATTAATAACCAGTAAAGACATCTATTTTACTGATACTGATAAAGTCTTGATGTACAGTTGCTGTCTTAGTCCAGACACAGAAGAGTAAGGCTAGTCAACAAACACGAAGAGATCCCTGGGTCAATAATCAAATGAAAGTTTAAGAACCGCATAAAAGGGAAATCAAAGGACTGTCCCTAAGACTACAATATATCCTTTTCCAACTTTCTTAACTTGAATAATTTAAAAGCTGAAAATATTTCAAATACCCAAAAGAGAACACAGCAGTTATTTAAGGATATTGTTAAGCAAATTATTTCAAACATTTTTTTATCTCTTAAATAATGTCATAGATTGCGGGCCGATATGTAGCTCTCACACTAGTAGTACAAAGTGTCATCAAAAAATAGTGAATGCTTAAATTAAAAATATATATATATTACAGTAAAAGGACGTTGCCATTAATCCCCCTCAAAATACTCCCCTCGCTTCAAACACACTTATCCCATCGTCCTTGCCACTTTCTGAAGCAGTTCTGGAAGTCCTCTTTCATGGGTGTCTCTAGTTGCGCTGTCATGGCTGCCTCGAGATCCTGAATTGATTCAAAACATTTACCTTTCATGGTCATTTTGACTTTGGGGAAGAGTCAGAAGTCACACGGTGCCAGATCCAATGAATAAGGTGGATGAGGACACACCATGATGTTTTTGTTTGACAGAAGTTGCCATATACCCGAAGTGATGTGTGACACGGAACACTGTCATGATGGAGGATGAAATAAAGACATTCACGGAAGAGGACTTCGAAAACAGCTTCAGAAAGTGGCAAGAACGATGGATAAGAGTGATCGAAGTGAGGGGGAGTGTTTTCAGGGGGATTAATGGCAATGTCTTTTACTGTAAATCTTTTAAAATTTAAATATTCGCTCTGTTGTTTGATCACACCTTGTACACTCTACAACAGTGGTCAAAGTTGTATTAATATTTACCCCAAATGTAAAAGTTGAGAGAGTTCCTCTGCACAAAAGGCACTCTGTAGTGGGAATAAACTCTGCCAATAACACTGTACTCGTACAGCACAGCACTTGGGAAATGAGAACTGCTGAACCACATATTCCTGACACTGGAGTGCCAATGAATGACAATGAATGTTTTCCAAGTTCTAGTTCACATTCTGTCAGAGATGGATGCTAACCCACCTGTACAAACTTAAATACCCAATAGTATGTCCGAGATGGTACAGTGTACAAGTAAAGCAAAATTTTCATCTAATCTGTGTGATAAGTTACATATTGAGGCACATAATACATAACATATTCCAAATAAAAAAATTAATAAAAGACTCCAGACAAACTTGTTTATGAAGGTTGTCTAGTAGCCATGGATAAACGTGCTTAGAATAAACACAACCACCAAGCTTAGTTTCATGAATATTTCAAATGCAACACCAAAAAGTCATTGATTCAAGTATATTACTACATGTAACTTAAAGTAGCCTCTTTCTGCTTTCATGAATAAAACCCAAACTCCTATTCGGCTCTGGATGACATAGCCCCTTAATTTCTCATTGAGCAGGATTTATTCAGACAGACTAGCTTTCTGAGAGTTGCTAAACAATGCCAAGTTCATTCCCATCTCAGGGGTAGCCTGGGCACTTGGTTTGCTTCTACTCCTACCTCTTTCTTATCCTTCACTTCAACTGAATATACTTTATCCTTCACTCCCGTTCCTGGGACTCTCTGAAAGGACCTGTAAGGTGGGGCCCCACCCGTTAAAGCATCTGTCTGTTTCGTCCACAGTACTTAGCACAATTGGTAAATATCTTATTTGTTTAACTGTCTATCGTCTCTCTCCTCCACTTGTTCCATCACGTGATCCCTCAGTATCTGGCAAAGTTCCTGAGATACCGGCAAACATCTGTTAAATGAATGAATGAATCCAACAAGTTGCAAAAATTATCCTTAAGACAGGAACAACAGTCTAAGGAATCTCATGCCGTGAATGGATGATTCTGTTGAAAGAGTAAAGGAGACTGACTCACTCGTTTCTACTTTCAGTAGTTCTGTCCTTGGGAGCTTTACAACATAGATTAATCCTCTCTCTTAAGAGCCCTAAAAATACCAGTTCACATCTACATCACACTGATTATTCCAAACAACTTATGTACTTTCAAAATGGCCCAAGCAGCTCCCTATATTGCAAAATCTTACGTATTTGATATTTTAGTAAATCTGGTATTGTTACAAGTGCAGGAATCCCTCCGGTGGTTATCAACAGCTTACCCATCTGCTCTGCCACACATATCATTATCACAGGACAGGTGCTTTTCACAAAGGATTCAAGAGGGAAAGGGATGACAAACCGGAATTTAATTATTCTAGAATGTCAGACATTAAAGTTATTTGATACATGAAGTCAAACCCTCAAAATGTGTGTATACCCTTGAACTCAAGTTTCTGTCATTTCTTCCATCTCTCTCTCTAACATTCACCTTTCCATTCTTACTGCTACTGCCCATATTTCACTCAAAGCCTCATTAATTCGTCTGTTTTTCCTGCCTCTAGCCACAAAATATTGATTTCATACTATCTCACCTCTGCTAGGAAACCTAGGATAACTGCTTTGAGTCTAAGCTTCTTTCCAAGCATTCAAAGACTTCCACAATCTGACCCTATTTAGTATCATTTCAGGCCATTCCTCCAAACTAAGTCTTTGCTCTCACTGACATATCTTCTCATTTTTCTACGCTTTTACCACATGCTGATTTCTAAATCTATGCCTCTGCCTTTTATATGAGTTTATTTTTCCTGAATCATTGAGGCACATATCTCTAAAACTTAAAGTACTACCCTATTTTCCAAAAATAAAAATGTTACAAACTCTTGGTAAGCGCTCTTTCCAATGTTCAAATTTTTTCCTATTTTTAATACTTTTCTGCTTTGTCCTATCAGGAAAAACAACAAGGCTGTTGATTGTCATTTCCACATACTCCTTTCACTGCCACAGGCAATTTAGACATACTAAAAGAAGCCCATCTTACGTTAGCCCTTAACCAGTCGAAAAAGTTACACTGGGACATGGAGACATCAAGCCAAATCACAACATTTGTAAGAGTACTCAAAAATCAAAACAGTGAAAATTAATGAGCCTGTGAATAAATGTACAGAGCACTTTACGTGTAAATTTTCAAAATGGCATTTAATGATGATGATTGTTACTATTACGTTAAGGACAACAACATCTTAAAATTACTAAATCTCCCATCCTCCCTTTATTAGTCAAAATGAGAATTTATTTGCCCAAGCCTGAATATTTATTTTCCCAAGGCAAAATATTTGCTTAAATGCATAACAAAGATACCATTAAATACCTATAAAACACTACTTCCATAGTAAAGAAAATTAGTGTAGGGAAAGTCTGCTGATTTTGATAACTAAAAATTTCATTCATCTATTTTAGACTAAGCGAAGTTTAAAATTTCAAGTTCAAAGACAAAGAGAGACAATGTATCAAACAAATTAAATTCTGTGATTAGTATAATTCATTCATTATGGGTGAAGTATTCAAAATCTTTCAGTAAATTCTCAAAGATGTTCATCAAAACCACTTAATACCAGCTGACGTGAAAGCGATAGCAGTGCATCGTTCCCAAAACATGAAATATGCATGTATATATTTATATAAAACAATAAATAAATGAATTATACCAAATATCCGTCTAGTGCTCCACTACCACGATAAACAAAAGTATAGTTATGATCCAAGCAAACAACTAAAGAGAATATCAAATGAACTTGATATTCAACTGCTATACTTTCAAAGTTTTTAATTTTATGTTAAACAGATTTTCTCATTCTATGGCTTGATTAGCTGTTAACTTGCACCTCTCTAGAATTTTTGGCTTGGCTAGAGCCTTTCTTTTTAAAAAATCTCTTTGCAGTGAAAGAAATTGTGGTCTAAATCACAAAGATGACAAGAAAACTTAGCAATTTAAAAAGACAAGCCTTGAAATAATATTGTGATCAAAGTATCAAGCAGCCTAACAAACCCCAGGTGGCTCGCGCTTATCTTATATGGTACTCATTACTGCACTTGCACTATTTAATCTACTTCCTGGTGTCAACAAAAACTTTCTGTTATTAATTCCCCTCAGTTATGGATCTGCTTAAGTTACTGAAGTTTCCTGATAAGACAACTCTGTGTCCCAAAAAATTTTAAAGAGAGAGCAGGTCTCATTTTAAATGTTTTAGAACTGGAGCCGTGGTTGGTAAAACCACAGAAACCACAGTGGCTTTGTATTGCTCGTCACCTATATAAGGTTATGTTAATTCCTACGGAGGTACCGGATGACCTCAAAAAGGTAACCATGCACACACAAAAAGAACTGTTTTATAAATTATAAACCTCAGATTCAAATAGATTTATCCAGTGACAAAGGTGTACAGGTTGGACTCTGCTGGTGAATTCCTCTACCGCATACACAATTCCCCATCATTCATAAGGTTCCCTGTGGATTACGTGTAAGATTGTGAAGCAATTTTCCCATCTATAGGTCTTAACTGACATTTTAAAAAGGTACTTAAATGTCTCTCAGAAAACTTTTTTTGTCATTTAATTTGTGTCCAAAAAGGTTCCATTTAGTCAAAGTAAAAATGCTCAGATTATGAAATCCACCTCAAAATTGGTGGCAAACACTAAAGCAGCAAAAATATTGTATCAAAAAATAGAGGAAAATAAGAAAAGGAAGCATGAACCATAGTTACTGTCCTTGGATTTCCTTAGCTGGTCTCAACCGTAGGTATCATGATACCCAAAGAAGGTGAACTGTGAGAGTTGTTATGTCTTGCACACCTCCAGTTTTCAGACAGCTAGTTGTACTGGTTACAAAGGAAAATCACCAACTGCTCACTGTTTCATGAGTGGCACCCAACGTCTGCACAGATTCCTTACAACTACCCGGTCCACTTCCTTTCCAGGCTCTGTTCTCGTTAACTCCCCGTGTGCAGATGGCACTCGCAGCAAACTGAAGCACTGAACAACACACCACTTAATCGTACTGTATAAAGAAGGAAATTCCCATGACAGCTGTGTCAGTCTTGTCTGTTTCAGTCATCTGCAAAGCAATGGATTCCACAAAGTCTTCCTTCTGTTAGCGGTCAGACACTGATTTCCTAAGTCAAATTAAACCCTCTATTCAAACTTGGTTGCAACTGCCATTTAGTGGCATTTAATAAGGATGTAGTTTTCCTCCCTGAACCCACCCAGATCAATCTATATTGTCAATTAGTTTCTCCATTCAACAAAATACTAGAAGCTGTGCTAACCTGTAGTGCTTAAATGGGTTTAGAACATCTGAGCTGACTATACATATTCAACCACCACTCAAGTTCTGCTGACCTGATGACTAGAATTGCCCTTTATTTTTATTTAATAACTAGTATATACACACACAAACTTAGGAAACTTTCTGAAGTCCAGTGTTAAATTCAACAATCATCTGATTCCAGCTGTATGATAAATAGTAAATGATAACACCAAGTAAACATGTCATGCCTACAAGTCACTACTGCAGGCATTTATATAACTCACTCAGTGATTTTGACAAAATACTGCAATTACTGACAAGCCTCCTGAATTGTGGTAAATTACTCTTAGACAGGCATGTTGGGGTTTCTAGCTCAGAATTTGCTACTAATTTTAGAGTTGGGTCTCTCTGGGGCTCCGTTACCCACCTGCTAAAAGAATTACAGAAGTTCCTGTTGTGATCCACTCCACAAATGTGAAAACTGAGGCTGGAGAGACCATGATTATAATCACTGGTACGCCAGAACTTTACCAGCACTTTAGCCAGAACTCAGTCTAACCTTCCTTCCTTTTATGCCTTTCAGAAAGTTTGCAAGATGTGTGTGTGTGTGTGTGTGTGTGTGTGTGTGATTTTAGAAATTTTCTCAACTAAGAGCTATAATGGTACATGTCATATACACACATCATTTCCGTACATGTAAAATTGGCTACTGTAACTTTTTATCAGATTGCTCATAGTTTGAGGTGATAATATGGAAAGACATATGAGGTGTGATTGAACAATACGGTGAATGTTTAAATTAAAAAAAATTATTACAGTAAAAGAAACATGCCATTAATGCCTGTCAAAATACTCCCCTTGCTTCGAACACATTTTTCCCATTGTTCCTGCCACTTTCTGAAGCAGTTCTGGAAGTCCTCTTTCGTGAGTGTCTTTAGTTGTGCTGTCATGGCTACTTCGATGTCCTGAATCATTTTGACTTTGGGGAAGAGCCAGAAGTCTCATGGTGCCAGATGCAGTGAATAAGGTGGATGAGGACACACACCACACTGTTTTTGACAGAAATTGCCATATACCAGAAGCGATGTGTGACACGGAGCATAGTCATGGCACAGGATGACTTAAGGCACACTTTAAAACATACCTTCTCTCAACCACAGCTCCTCCCCAAGTGACTGCACCGAACAAGTAGGACCTTGTCACGCACTGTTACTAAGGTTCAACGCGCCACTTCCCATGTTGAAGATCCCTGCCTTTCCGTTAGGTGGCACTGGGCAGCTGCATTCACCATATTTTGTGATCACAACGAAAAGGCTCCGTATCACACATCGCTTGTGGGACAGCAATTTCTGGCAAATAAAAACGTTACAGTGTGTCTAAATCCACCTTATTCACCGGATTTGGTACCATGTGATTTCTGGCTTTCCACCAAAGTCAAATGACCAAAAAGGTAAACATTTTGAATCCATTCAGGACATCGAGGCAGCCACAACAGCGTAACTCAAGGCACTCACAAAAGAGGACTTCCAGAACTGCTTCAGAAAGTGGCAAGAACTATGGGATAAGTGTGTTCGAAGCGAGGTGGGTATTTTGAGGGGAATTAGTGGCAATGTGTCTTTTACTGTAATAACTTTTTTTTTAATTTAAACGCTCACTGTATTTTCTGATCACACCTCGTACAAATCTGGACAAGACATCAGAGTCTCGCTGTTAGTTGTCCAGTATCTCCTAAACAGTGGCGAGTAACCCAGATGTGGCTTACAGCGTTCTTAACAGTTCACGTTGTCCTTACCATCCCATTCCTCATTTTATCACCAGAGAAAATGGCTGGTGGCCATAGAGGCATTACATCACCACGCTTCAAACAATTCTTCACTCTCTTCTAGTACTGAGTCCTTTTCATGTTTTTTTCTGTTTCCAGGGTGAGAGTGGTAGTGGGAATGGTAGGAGTAAGATGAGGAAAAAAACTATGAATTAAGCAGAAATAATTCACATTATCAAAAGAATCTTGGTCACAAAACTGAGTCCACTTTTAAAACTGAGCACATGTGTTCATAGATTCAATTATTGACAGAGACACTTTAAACTTTTGGGAGTCACTACCCGGTGAGATAAAAAAATAAAAGTAAATTTTAGGAACAAAACTATTTTATGAAACAGTGGAATCACTTTGAACTGCAATTTCTGAGATGCATAGATTTGCAGGTATATATTTGTAAACCCAACTCATTCTCCAACTACACAAAAATATTTTCTGGACACATTCACCTGAATGGCAACGTCATCTTCACTTTACACAAATAATCTGATTTCACTAACATAATGTGCTAACAAATCTTCCCATGCTTCTATTCAAAGATCCTCGTTAGAACAGCTAAATTCTTTAAATGATAAACACTTCAGAAAATAGCCTTAGTGGAGACATAGGTACGATGGGCAGTGCAAATGCCTGGCACATAGATTCCACTAAAATAATGATTTGATGAATAAATAACAAAGTAATAAGAAAGAAGAGCAGAGAAGGTAAAGTGAGAACAGATGGACCTGGAAGGTACAGTGGCTTGAGGACAACGGGTATTTGGGGAGTAAGGAGTGCTGTTGCCTCTGCTGCCTGCTGCGGTTTTCCCAACGTGCCACCATTCCAAAGAGCCCCAACTAGACTCTTGCAGCCACTGTTACTGGTTGTGGGATTAGTAGCTTGTCGCCAAAACATGTCTCTACAAGGTCATCACCTATCCAATGCTACAAAACGGAAACACCACCACTGGAATAATTTTGTGATCATTTCACCAATCAAGCAGGGAAGAAAAGATGCATGTGTATTAAAGAGTCTGCAGCTTAAATGTTAAGAGAAAATAAAGGGTGAAAACCAACAGGGATGAGGGGTGAGGGTCACGGGGAGACGCAGGACCGCGTTATAAACCTACAACACATTGTTACTTAACTCAAAATAAACATTGCCTGTGTGTTCAAATATACCACAAAGCATCAAAAATGTACTCAGTAAAATACTGATAAAAAGTAGCCAAACTCCTCATGATGAAAAAGAAACGAAGGTATGAAAACACCACTCTGAAACTGGTAGGAGCAATCTCAGATACAAGTCTCAAGAGCTATGAAAATTTCACCTGCTGAGATAAATATAAAACAAACAGAACACTTCAGTGGCATGACTAAGATCTCACTCTTTTAATATAAAGGGCAGTTTGGAAAGCAGTATTGGCACTAAAACATCAAGTCTGATTATAATAAATCTATCAAGCCATAAAACTTGCAGATCAGGTAATATATTTAATTGGGGAGGGGAGGGTAGCACTTCTGGGCAAGATAGGAAGTAAGCTGGAATTGCGCTGGTCAGGACAATTTTGGAAAAACAGAAATAGCGAGGACCTTTGGTCACACACTGAAACTGTGGCTTTTTGATATTTTAATTAGTGCCAAAACAGTTCATTTTTAATGGTTATTGCCTTAAAGTTTAGCAATAAATTCAAATATCTATACCTAACGTTGTTGTTCAAAAGTAAGACAATTTTTATTTAATTAAAATTTAAACCACAGGGAATAGTAATTTAAGGATTACATTTTTAGACTTGGGAAACTTAGGAATTTTAAATACTATTTAAGTACTGTATCCACCTGTAATTTTCAAATCTTAAAGTATTACTTTAAGTCTGCACAAAATTTGAACAGGTTTTACTTGGCTTCTTTCCAAACCATAGCACTTACACTTTAGGGACCAAGGGAGGGTACGGTGTAAAGCGCTTTAATTTCTTTAAGCAGAAAAATCTTTTACCTTGACCACATATTCAGTAGTATATATTTCCACGCACAGGATTTTCTCAACTCATTTAAAAGGAGGGGGAAAAAATCCTAAATTTTAAAACATGAAGTAAACGCAAAAATATTTTTCAAGCTTTTAAAATGAAGCTAGACTTTACTCCTACTCTTGCACTTAAAATATGACACCTAAACTGAAAAGAACAAAAAAGGCATAAAAATATTAGGGTTGATGCCTCATATTTGGAATTCAGTTCTCGTATTCTAATCATCTTAGTAAACCAAAAGCTAAACATAAAGTAAGTTTAAGGTTTTTAAGTTAGTTTCAAATCACAAACCATAGGCTTTCTGAACAATCAAAATAATTTAAGTAAGCAATAATCTGAAGTTCACTGCCCTGAATATTCAACGCTCAATCAATAAATGTGAATGGTTTAACATTTTCAAAACACTACAAAGAGATCAGCATCCAGGAGAATTATACCATAATTCAGTGTACAGATTCTAATTACCTTTCTACACAATGTTGCATTTAAAATGCAGTATTTTGTTAGATACTTAAAATGTATTAAAGACATTATTTAAATATTTATTAAATATTTTAAATAAAGATAAATGAAGCATGGGTTCCAAGTTTCTACAAACATGTCACTAAATTATCAGGAGTCTTTTCATAGATCTGAAGAGCCTCGACCTCAAAAATGACTTCTCTTCCTGAATACAAATTCAGCAACAAAATTTGAAAAATGCCGCCAAGGAACAAAATTATCTCTGAACAATAATGATGACAAGTTAAATTTATATTACATAGTTTGTTTTTTATTTCTAGAGATACTTGTGTTATTTATGAGGGCCCAGAAATGAGAATAATTAGAACAAACTTACAAGATGTAACTTCCTTAAAAATTATTTAAAATGCAACTGTCATTCACCTACAAAATCAAACTTCACCTCCCCTGTGAAGTCATTCCCAAAATATTTCCGAGTGTTCCCATCATGTTTTTTCTTTTTCACTTTAGACTTACATCAATTTTGTTTCACAAATCTTTATTTACACACTTGTCTCTCCCACTTAAAATCTTTCAAAGCAGTAACCAGGATTTCATATTTTTGTATCTTTTTCACCACCTACTCAATGTACTTTGCTGGATAAAAGCTGAAATGAATTACTGAGATTTTTTTTCCAAGATATTTGAAATATTTTATCATACAGCCACTTTAATGAGTTGAGGTCACAAAGCAAACAAACTTCTACTTCTCCAATAAGTTTTAAAACCCACTCCAAAACTGTCCTATATAGCCAATGTTTCTACCAAGAAAATCTCTTTAAAAATGCAATAAAAGAAACACAATTTTTTTAATGAATCTGTCGACCAGATCCTGATCACTGACTATTCATACAGATAGAAGACAATTCAAAATAATAAGTAAACATCATGTCTTTTCACAAAATGTCCCATCTATTTAAAAAAATACAAAAAGCTTTCTCTACTCTCCTGGCTCAACATTCTCCTGAACTCAAAAGCAATACAAAACCGAAACAGTAAGCATAGGCTAGGTTTTCAAGTTTTGCCCTGGGTGTGACGGCCACAGGCAAACTAAGAAAGAGAAGGAAGGTGAGATTTCAAGAAGCAGATAATTAAGCAGAGATTCTCTCCAATATAAAATACATTTACAAACCTACTCTCTGGACCCTAGGCTGTGAAAAATTACATTAAATATATTTTATTTTAATTACATTTTTACCAATTCATATTTTAGTCCTTGAATGGCCTGTTTAAGACTAAGACTGCTTTTCTTTTGGAAGCTGAATGATAACAAAATAATTGTGTAGAGCATTCAGTAAATAGTAGTAGTATTTCTTGCTCTAACACCAAACTCGAGTAACAAAAGACAATTATCAAGTACCTGAAAATGAACAAAAAAGGTAAAAGCTGTGTGTGTGTGTGTGTGTGTGTGTGTATCACCTCAATGTGTGGAATTACTTCAGCAATGATAAATGCTACCCACATTAATAGTCTCTGAATAAGGCATCATTTCAATCCCCTAAGTGCATCTCAGTAGTACAATTCGGTCTCCATGCTTCATTTCTGAAAGAAACTTATTTGAAAGCCAAGGATCATCCTTTGGACTGACTTAAAGAGAGCAAAATAAAAAATCTGCCCTCTCCAAATATGAAAATTATGGATTTGGCTCTGATGCAGAATAAAGTAAGCTTCTTATATCACCTGCAATATTAAATTGATTTAGTCTACTGAAAAATAAGACAGTGAGTTACTGGATCTGTGTTTAATTCAGTGCACTTTATAACATATTTAAGGAATTCAGTTGTATAAAACAGTATCTGAATCTTATCAGATGAAAATATTTTCCCTTTTAGCAAGCCTCGGGTTGCATGTCTGAGAAAACAAATTAGTTTCCAGCTCTCCTAAGCTTGGTAATAGTGCCCCCTAATGGGAATTTTAATATGAGTTTTTCTATTCAATTTTTTAAAAATTTTCTATTCATATATTCTATAATATGAGCAAGTTATCCCACTTTCAACTATAAAGTAAATTATCTAATATAAAAGTGTACCAAGATTTAAACCACTCCAAGGAGAGTTATCATATGTGCGACAAAATGTGAATTCAGGGAGAGAAACAAACAAGAAAAATTTCATGCCACAACAGTTTTGTTAGTTTTCATCACCCTATTGTAACATAATCCAAGGTAGCACTACCCAAAAAGTTAATCGCATAAATAATCATTCAGCTGTTTCCAGTACTCAGTAAGTGAGCAATTAATATGTGCTAAATGAAAGATATTAAGATGTCAGAAGAAAATGGATTCAGAAGTGAAGTGATTCAGTATCACATGCATCCTAAGTATAGAACTGGGATTCTCACCCAAGTTTTTGGCCTCACACCATTACCTTTCCACAATACCTGGTTACAGGTCTGCAACCATGAATTAAATACCTTTCTACCCTATTACCTACAAACAGTTCCCCTAAACAGCAACAATTCAATTATGTGTGTGTGTGTGGGGGGGGTTCTTAAAGGAAAACTGCATTAAAATGAAAGCAAAAAGTACGTATTTTGATACTTTCCAGATGCACCAGTAAAATAAACACCCGATAATATCAGCATTTTCATTACATTGCCCACAATACATTCTGGATTCAGAGTTAATGTTAAGGAGAACATCTAGAAGAAATAAACAACAAACAAAAAGTCATCAATTGATAAGGAAAAGTGGTAACTACCACCTTATTCTTTAACCTTATGAGAGAGAGAAAATAACAAGAAAAATTATACATAAAAAGGGGGTAGTCAAACTTTCTTAAGGGCCCGACATTAAAAAACTCAGGCTGGGTGCCCATATGGCTTCTGTCAGAACTACTCAACTAATGCCAGTGGACCAGGAAAGCAGCCACAGAAATTACATAAATGAATGGGCATGACAGGGTTCCAACAAAACCTTACATGCAAAAACAGGTCCACCGATCCTAGTTTGCCAGCCCCTAATTTAAACATTTTACTTTTGGACCACAGATTTAAAATCTCTACTTTACATGAGGTACCAAAACCAAAATAAAAATTTTAAGTTTTTTACGTTAAAAAAAAACAACCTAAGCAACTCAAAATATGTAATCACTAAGATTATAAAACATTTGGTGAGTATTTTACTTCCATAACAGGGAAGACAGAAGAAAAGATCCATCCCTGATGTCAGAGAGACCTGCTGGGCCACTTGGAGTTTGCAAAGCCTTGAGAAGGTTGTCACCTCTCTGAGCCTCAGTTTCCTCACCTGTAAAATGGAGCTAATGCAGGTGCTTCTCTCACAGGAAGGCAGAAAGAATCAATGAAAAAAATAAACATGCTTGCTCAACAACAACAAATCCTTCCCTGAATAAATACTAGTTTTAGCAGGTATGATATAACTGAAAAGCAGTAAGCAAAACAATGGGCCTTTCACATGACTTAAGTAATCGAAATGCAAAACTATTCGATTCTACCATATACCCATTCAGTAGGAAAATTTAGCTTTTATCTAGGTTTGATACAAATACTAATGCCCATTCAGATAAATAAATGGATTAGGTGAGAGAACCTAAAATTCAAGACTACTACATAAGGCAATAAAGAAATAGAGTGTTGTCTTAGATTTTTCACACGTATAAGGAAAATGGCAAATCCTACTAACTTCTAAAGATAAGCCAAAGAAAAAAATTTTGTTGTTTTACCCAAAAAGCAGATTTCAGATACAGAATAACGATGCTCTCCACTTACCAGCCTTTAATCACTGGCTTCCCCTTCACTAAGTGCCTGAAAGCAACACCACAGAGTGGGAAAACCATGGCCTGTGCAACCTGGCAGCCAGATTTCAATCCCTCTTCTCCCAATTCCCAGTTAAATGATTTTGGACAAGTCATTGGTCTTCCTGAGCATCAGTTTCCTAATCTGGAAAACGGGACGGATAAAACCTTCAACGGTGCCGAGTAATAACTGATGATGGGCAGTGTACATATAGTACACAATGTCCAGCATTTTATTATTTAATGCTAAACTGAACAGCATTTCTCCTTATCTCAGTGTTGTTACAACATTTTTTAATGAGTTTCCTACAGTACGTTAATGCAACAGTATGTGGGTCGATTACCTCAAGTCCGTAAGAGAAGTTAGCTTCCAATGATCAAGATATGAAATTAGTAACACTTGTTTTGTTCATCTGCCCTATTGCACTGAACATATTCTTGCTCATATTCTAAACTGAGAATTTTGTAAAACAAAATTAATTACCTGAGAAAACTGTGTGACAATAAAACCTATCCTGGAATGGATTCTACTTCCCACTGTGCCACTAACTGAGTAAATCACTTCAAACGAACCTCTCAGATTCCTCACTTGTAAACCAAAAAAATTATGTTGACAATCTCTTTGTCTTCCAGCTCTAAAGTAGTTATTATTGAAATACAATTAAGCATCTCCAGATATGCTGGTGAATAGAGAAACAGAGATATCCTAATATTGCCAGAATGGACTGCAGAGAAATCCCAACCTTAATCCTGCAGTATTACAATAATTCAGGTGAAACATTGCAGTAGCTCAGATGACACAGGGAGAGCTTGGTCAGTTTAAAAGGAAAAAAAGATACATACTACACAAAAGCTTTTCAAAATTCAAAGTCCTTAAGGACCTTTAGTGAAAAAATGATTTTGGACCAAATTGCGGTATGAAGGTACTGACCTAGCAAGAGTACACTTTGTGTCTATTACATGTTCAAGGTACTATGAGGACGTGGAGTCGAATGAGTTAGTAACGTTTTTATCCAAATTAAAAGTGACCAATTAGAAGTTATATAAACAATGAATGACTAAAATAAATTTTTTAAAAACTCTAAATTATAATAGCATCAAAACAAATATTTAAGAATGAATTTAAGGAGGCGAAACACTTGTACACTGACAACTACAAAACACTGCTGAAAGAAAGTAAAGATGACACAAATGAATAGAAAGATATACCCTGTTCAAGGATTAGAAGATTTAATATTGCTAAAATGTCCATACTACCCAAAGTGATCTACAGATTCAATCCCTATTAAAATACCAATAACATTTTCTGTGGAAATAGAAAAACAAAACAAAACAAACAAACAAAAAATCCTAAAATTATATGGAAATCTCAAAAGACCCTAAATAGCCAAAAAAAATCTTGAAAAAGAAACACAAAGCCGAAAGCCTCACATTTGATTTCCAAACATATTACAAAGCAACAGTAATTAAAACAGCATGGTACTGGCATAAAATTCTTAGAAGAAAATATAAGGAAGAAGCTTCATGACATGGGTCTTAGCAATGATTTCTTGGATATTACACCAAAACCTAAAATAGACAAGCTGGATTATGTCAAATTAAGAAGCTTTTGTGCAGCAAAGGAAACAACAAAGTGAAAAAGCAACCTAAGAAATGGTAGAAAATATTTGCAAACCATACTTATGACAAAGGATTAATATCCACAATATATAAAGAACTCATTCAATTAAACAACAAAAAATCCTAACAAATGAGCAAAGGGCTTGAACAGACATTTCTCCAAAGTCATACAAATAGCCAACAAGCATACGAAAAGATGCTCAACATCACTATCTATCAGGGAAACGCAAATGAAAACCACAATGAGATATCACCTTACACCTGTTAGAAGGGCCACTGTCAAAAAACCAGAAAATAACAAGTGTTGGTTAGAATGCGGAGAAAGTAGAACCCTTGTGTACTGTTGATGGGAATGTAAACTGGTGCAGCCCCTATGGAAAACTATACGGAGGTTCCTCAAAAAATTAAATACAGAATTACCATATAATCTAGCAAATCCCACTTCTGGATATATATATCCAAGAGAACTGAAAATACATTCTTGAAGAGATATTTGCATCATTATTCACCATGGCAAAGAGGTGGAAACAATCTAAAATATCCATCAATGGATAAATGGATAAAGAAAATGTGGCATATACACACAACAGAATATTTAACCTTTAAAAAGATAGAAATCTTGTCATATACTACAACATGGATGAACCTTGAGGACAATTAACCTAAGTGAAATAAGCCAGTCTCAAAAAAGACAAATGCTGCACGATTCCACATACACGAAGCACCTGAAGTAGTCAAACTCTCAGAAACAGAAAGTAGAATGGTGGTTGCCAGCAGCTGGGAGTGGGGGTAAGGAGAGGAATTGGTCAATGGACATAGTTTCAGTTTTTACATGATGAAAAATTCTAGAAATCTGTTGTGCAACAACCTGAATACAGTTAAGACTACTCTACACTTAAAAATGCTTAAGGTAGCAAATTTTGTTATATGTTTATATCACAATAAAATTATACCCTGACAGTTCAGACAAGTGAGAAATTATTTTCAACCAGATTTTGTTTTCATCTTTTGGGATACTGACCTTGGCCTTTGGTGAGTTTTTAACTATTATCCATTGCTAACAAAGTCATTACACCTGTGGCACAAAAATAAAACATCTCTGAAATGCTTAGAGTCTTCTTTCTGAAGTAGCTAGCTCAATTCATCTCTTCATAAACACTAAGTGAAATACCATAGAAGGAAATGGATGTTGGACACACAATTGATGACCCCTGTCCTTCACAGTGTGATTTATTTGGCAAGCTGATTCCATAATGGAAAAGTTAACAGAGGCACAGCGCCTATCCAAATGACTGAAATCAGAATCACAAACTCTGAATAAAGGCCAAACGAATGAAGTTTCTGATATAAATGTTCCTTTCAGAGAAGTGGTATAAGTTTTTCAAGACACTCAGACATCACGTGAACGAGGCTAAGGAGGTAGATTCCCAGTAACAGATGACCAGACGGTATGGTGAGAACTGCACCAATAATCCAATGGGACAGTGAGGGTGGCTTAACAACCGTCCGTGTGCAGAGACACATCTGAGAAGAGCAGCCTTACCTTCATCAAAGTCGGCGTCGTCTTCCGTGTGCTGGGGGAAAGGGAAGCAGTTGGTAATTTCAAGCCGATCTTCCACAACGAGGCCCAACAGCACCCCCTGAACCACCTCCGTTCCTTGGCCTTCTTCTTGATAATGTTTGATTATCTTTAATACCACCTAAAAAAAAAATCAGATGTGAGCTTACACAGAAGCTTCAACATCATTCTTGTAATTTACATTTCCTTAATTTCAAGGAAAAAAATAAATAAACTATCCTAACGGGTTTGTAAAATCACAAAATTATATAGCAGAAGTAATCAAATTTCTTACAAATCATTTCCTTGACCCTTACCCAGATAACACAGCTCACACAGTCTAAATGCACGTCTGAAACTCCTGGAGTAGGAAGACACGCACATACAACACTCATGCCCTCAGGTCAAGGAGCTCTTTCGGTCAAATCAAATGTGTCACCTCAACCTGAGGTTATTATAGAGGCAGCGACCCTGTTAATCTCTGTTACAAGGAGATAATCTCCTGACACAGATGACAGAACCATCAACAAGACACAGAAATAAAGACCTCAATTATCTGAATGCCTGCAAGCAGAACTGCTCCCCTGACAAGTTCTCAACATCTCAGGATGGTTCCTGAACGGAGCATCTCGTTTATCAGAGGAGACAACAACAGGAACATGTACCCAAGAAGGCTCTGGTTGGTAACGGAACACAGAGAACTAAGTCTCCAGCACTACCTAACTTTCCTCAACCAGAAGCATACACCAAAGGACCTCTAATGGAATAACCAATTCTTATGTTACTGTATCCTTTAGTAATTCCATAAAGATAAAGAGGTAACACTGCAGGTTAAATAGCAATTAATTTAAAAGTTCACAGTAACAGTTCTCATTAATAATCCCTACAACGTGAGTTTAATACAAGCAAAATGCTTTGACTAGTGCTGGGCACATAGTATTCATCAGTAGTTAGTAGTATTTAGTATAAGCTCATGGCCTGAAAACTAAAGGGCAACACAGTCCAAAATATAATGAAAAGTTTTCAGAGGGGAAAAATAGATCTAACAACAAAATAATTAGTATATTACTGATAACTGTTTTGTTCTAAACAAATACATTGTTGATAAAAATTAATTATCAATAAACAGTTAGTGACAACAGGTTCTAATTATTGAACATTATGTGCCAGGCAATATTCTTATGATTTTACATGTGTTACTGAATCATGTAATTCTCACCATTACTTTTGAAGAACGGCATTACTATATTCATTTTACAGGCAAGAAAATTGAAGTCGAGAGAAATTAAATAAATGGCTAAAGGTCAAACATCCAAGTAAGTGGTAGAACGAAGATTTAACCAAGTCAAACTCCAAAATTTGTGCGCATACTTTAGCTTTAATAACAAGGTGATTTTCATATCCGTAACTCAATAATGAAAGCAATGGGTTAGTAATAGATGTGAAGGAAAGACTGTGGGTTGAATAGACCCAAAAAGATTTTACTCCGGTAAGATCCAGATCTCCTAAGGGCAGCAAACAGTTAGCAGGAAAAAGAGCTTAATGTGGAAGAACACCAAGTGATAGACTGAAATGAAGAAAGTGCACAAACCTTACACATCGCTGTATCAAAGACCTCTCCACTTCTTGAAAGGTACAAAATGAGGTTTAACAGTCCCGCGGGTATGAGTTCCAGCATCTCCTAGCATATACTGGCTATGACCTTGGAAAAGCTACCAACGCGTCCTAAATCTTAGATGTCTAATTTGCAAAATGGAGCTGTTTTATAGCATTACTGACACTACTAAAAATGAGATAATGTATAGTAAATACTTCGCACAGGGTCTGCCACATAATAAATGATCAACATTATTGATTTTGTTAATAAAAATAAGGGAGAACTACTTAACTCCTACTCAACGTACCTCTCTAACAAGGACAATTCTTTTCACACTTAAAATAGAAGAGGGTGGTCTAGTGGCTCAGGTGGTTGGAGCGCCATGCTCCTAACCCCAAGGCTGCCAGTTCGATTCCCACATGGGCCAGTGAGCTGTGCCCTCTACAGCTAAGATTGTGAACAATGGCTCCACCTGGAGCTGGGCTGCTGTGAGCAGCCGGACCGGAGGACAGCGTGGGCGGCCAGGGACCAACTGCGCCAGGCGGGGGGAGCACAAGGCTCCTAATACCAACATGGGCCAGGGAGCCGTGTCTTACACAACTAGAATGGGAACAACGGCTTGAACCAGAGTGGGGCAAGGGGAAAAGAAAGAACGAAAAAAATAGAAGAAACATGAATGAGAAAGAAGGGATAAACAAAACTAATAAAGAAGAATTACTAGAAACACACCTCTCTATCAACTAACTTGCCTAGGTTGTCTGCGTCCCTGGATATTTAGCCCTATTAATGAAATCACTGAACCACTGTTGAAATCAAAGTAAGTGAGAGATGTTAGAAAACATATGAGCTTAATGCAGATCTTCAGACAAATTCTAGAACTGATTTCTAAACAGTGGATTCCTATGTGTGCAGAAAGAACGACTGATGACGAGGGCACAGCCGAGTTTCACAAAGCAGCCAAGATAACCTTGGTTCCTTTTACAAAGAAAATAGGAATGAGAAAAAAATTATTATGTTTAAATATTTATCTATGTATATCACAGCTCAAAAATATCTTCTATTGAAACACTGCCTCAATGCTAACAAAAATGAATTGCAAAGGGATTAGGGGAGGGGGCGATGAAACCTGAGGGCACAGCAGCTTGATACGCCTGCCCAGAGTCAAGGCGACTTGACACAGCATCCACAGAAGTACGGCGCTCCAAGTAAGCAATTACCTCACTCTGCAGCATCACTGACTTGTTATATTCAGTTCTCCACGATGACCAAAGAGAACGTTTCCCAGTAACAGTACCCAACTGAGAGAGAGTAGAAGCACAGTGTTTTAACTACCTGCTAGAGTCAACCAATATGAATAAGCATACACAGAAAGGGGTAATTATAGAGAGGAAGCTTAAAACCCTGTGATAAAGACCAGTTCAATGAATTAAAATTTCTCTGGTAGGAACAATCACAAAAAGCACTTTCCAAATACTGAGGCACTAGAGGATGTGTCTTACTTTGAAAGGCAAACTAAGGACCACAGGTGATAGCTTCAGAAAAGATTTCCAGTTTAAGGATGAATTCTCTCTAGCATTTGTCTGTCCAAAAGAGAAACCCTACAGGAAAGGCTTGGTGATCACTAAAATAATTTCCAACTCTAATATTTATGATCTTGCCATTTTAATATAATCTGATGAAATAAAGCACTCAGGAAAAACCCATTTTTATCAAAACTAAGCTGACTCATTCTTCATGTTGACATTTTACGGCCTTCCTATTTCCTACATACACACTAAAATCTCAATTCTTTTGTTCAAACAACAACGTAGTGGAATTGCATTACAAACTAGAGAGTAGATGTCAAAAGGAAAATCCTGAGCAGCAGTAACTAATTGGCATACAAGGCTTTTGTTATTCTATGTAAATAAGCCGGAATTTACTGTATACATAAAAACATTCCATAGATTATTGGTATTTATATTTGACACAAAATCGACATTCTGCTCAGTCTCCCCTCTTAAATATTCTTATAAAAATAAAGGGACGTTTTACTTATCACATCCTCAACACCTAACACAGTGACTAGCACATAAATGTACTCAAAATATATTTCCTGAAGTAATGAATGGTAAACATTTACCAATCGCTTATGATACATCAAGCACTCCACTAAGTGTCTTACACGCAATGACTCTTTTAATCCTCAAAACCAGTCTATGACGTCAGTAATACGATTTTCCCATTTATTGACAGATGAGGAAACAGAAAATTTGAATCATTAAATCAGGGAGGTGAGATTTGACTTCTGACTCCAACATACTTCTAATTACTTCAAAATAACTGAGTAACTGCAGGTGTTCCATAGGTGTTTGTAATTAACAGGCTGAAACAAGGAGAAGGCAGTGCCAACAGGTCCAGCGGAAGGAAGTCCCTGTATCTAGGTTGCAGAAGCAGGGCTTCAGGGCATGGAGTAGAAGTTCATTGTAGAGTTACAGGTCAAGGCAACAAAAGAAAGTAAGGGAATGGTGCTGGAGGCCAAACGTTTTGTGCCCTAATCACTAGAAGTAGCATCAACAGGAAACGCCAGGAGTTGCAAGAGTGCAACACAGCCTGGAATCCTTACCAGCACTATTCTCACAAGCCACAAGATGGGAATGTTCCACCACAGAAGTCCTGTTTCAGTCATGCTCTTTCATTTCTTTCTCCCTCCAACCAACCTTATGCCTCTGTCCATAAAACAGTGCTGATATAGTTTTAATTAATCCTATTTGTTGCTGTCATGCTCCCTGTTCTTAGTTTTAAAAACAGATACATGGAAAACTGAATAGCTCTCCAAAACAAAAACATGCTCCAATATTATATTTTGTTTACAAGTGTCACAAATGATACCACTTACTCAGGAGTTTTATATCATTTGTTCTTGTCTTATCAAAATGAACTGGGGACCTTTTTTTAAACAAATAAAGAAGAGGAGTCTTACCCTGGCTACATAGTAGAGCCATCAGAATTTTAAAAAAAGAAAAAAACCCTGATGCCTGAATCCAACCTCTGAAACTCAAGAGATAACTGATCTGGTCTGGCCTTCATATACAGGCACATGGGGGACGGGCAGGGTGTTTCCTCCCATTTTTTGTTTTCAGATTCTCTCAGGCCTTGCAATACGCCATTTTGAAATACCTTACCTCCTTCTACTCTTGTGTACATGTGGAAATGTTGAATAAATTGCATTTCTAAAACGTTTAAAGAGCCAACCACGCTAGAAGAGGAAACTCACAACCCAAGCATTAACCCTGTGAGTAAATGCAGAGGTGGGCAAAGAACATGAGACCCAGATATAACTCCCAAGAGCTAGGAGCTGGGATGCAACCCAGTCTCTGTGCTGGGTCAGGGGATCCTTGAAACTGTCTGAGTCAGTAAGTAGAAACTGACACCTTCCCAAAAACACTAGAGCTCTATGAAATTGTTGGTAAAAAAGGTAGAAAATAATAGCTGCAGTATCTTGTAGTTAAATATAAACTTACTGCGAGACCCAAATTCCTATTCCTAGGAGTTAACCCAAGAGAAATGAAAATATATCCGCACAAAAATATATTCACTAATGTTCACAGTAGCATTATTCATAAGTCCAAAACTGAAAGCAACCCAAAGGTCCACCAAATGCAGATGGATGAACAAATTATAGTATATCCACTCTATGGACTACTACTCAGCAATAAAAAGGAACAAAATGCCAATAGAACAATAAGGAGGACTCGCTGAAACATTATACTAAGTGAACAAAGTCAAACAAAATGCTATGTAGTCATTCTAGAAAATACTCGGTACTAATTCTGCTAAGCGGTCGCCTGGGACGAAGACGAGGGGGAGGATACTGACTGAAGAAGGGCACCTTCAGGCTTGAGGATGAGGCAACTATTTTATTTTACATCTTGATGTGGTGGCAATTACACAATTGTTTACAACGACTAAGCTCATCATACTATACAATGAAAATGGGTGGATTTTAACTTTAAAAAACTATACACATTTTAAAGTCTGTCTGATAAAGAAACAATTCATTATGTGCACCCACTCCCAATTTTACTCTCAATTTCAGAGTTCAAAGATCCCTCGAAATGCTATGAGGAACCAGGTTAAGAACCACCACTACATCCCTGCATTATGTGTAATGTATATTTTATATATCTATACACAAATTCAAGTTTATAATAACTCAAGTTTATAACAGGCCTAGGTAATCAAAAAAATAAATTAGACTGGATTGTTTTAGAAGTCAAAGAAGTGTAACATTTAGAATTTTTCTGTTATTTTAAAGTATTTCAGAATTTAATGAGATTAATCCCATAATTAATAGATAATTTCAGACACCTAGAAAAATCTATTATGTAAAATTAATTCACCAGAAAATGGATAAATGTTTAACCATCCCCTGCCAAAAAAGACAGTTAAAAAAACAAAACACCCACATTTCCTCAAGTTCTACCTTAACAAGTGTACTTCTCAAAGTGTAGGCGTACTAACGGCGAACATTCAAACCTCACGGCCACAGACAAACTTGAAGAGATCGAAGAACCTCCTAAAATCATATGCAGCATTTTATGTCTCCGTACTGAAGGACAGACACTTTCCTGGGGGCGGGAGAAAAGGTCTGAGGCATTCATCAGATGTCCAAAGCGGCCCAGGACAAAGGGTTAGAAAGAGCTTTAAAAAGTAATAGTAATGAAAACCTATTACACACATGCAGTTAGTTACACTTTTATGTCTGTATGCACAAGAATGGTGTGGAAGGACATACATTTTCCTTTATGAATCTTTGTTACGAAGATTCTCTTTTGAATCTTTGTTACAGTAAGCATGTACTTGTTTTTAATTCAAAAATATCTAATCAAGAAAGATTTAAAAGATTTTAAAATACAGCAATCACTGCAACTTATTGCATGGAATTTCACAAAGAACAAAGTAATGTAATTTCCTTTCTTTGACATTGCTACTGAGTTAACAGAGTAATGTGGCTACATCTTGATTTTAGCCCGTTCTTTTGGATATGTTAAAAATATGTATGTAGGGGCTGAATAAGTGGCTTTGAAAGGAGAAAAAGAAAAAAAATCCACACACTATAAACCTTAGAACCTGCTGACGTTAAATTCTAATCTCTTGTTGATATGGTTACTCTTCAACTCTACTCACAGGTGTCACTGCACAGGCATATACAAACTGCCAGAAAACTTGCATATGTACACACCATCAAGGTAAAAGAGGTTAACTTCTGGATACATAGAGTGGCTTTCAACAAGCAGAGAGATCTGGTTAAGAGAAGCCTAACCTAAGCCAATTACAAATCAGCAAAATGTCAATTCAAACTTTGTGCAAACTGATGGCAATAAATCTTCACCAGGAAAAGCAGCAAGTTTCCCACTGTCCCTGTAATACACATAAAAAAGGATCCATTGAAAGCCCCGTTAAAACGATCAGGGACAAAGGAGTTTAAATTGCAGAACTATACCCTCTATCATTTTTCACCCTCCTTTAGAAAGCTGAATTCATAGACAATGCTCGCAGGTTGCAACCTGCAATTTTACTAGTTCACAGATAAAGAAACGTTGAAATTACTAAAACGTTGTACCATTAAAATTAAAATTAAAAAGTAAATTTAGTGGTATTTAGTGACCACAATACTATTTTAGATATGGTTCTATTAAATGTTATAAGACTCTGGTTAGAGGAAGATGCTATTAGCTAAAACAGGTCTATGAAAATCTTTTACAACAGTGCTTCTCAAGCTATCAGTGGTGAAGAATTCATTTTCCTCCAGTCCATTGCAGACCGATATCTTAGCAAAAGAATAAAAACTACTTACTAGAAAAGTGAAAAAAATTTTAAAGGCACAGAAAATACAAGCCCAGAGATCCCACGCGTGGCTATCACGGCAATACCCATCTCTAAACACTCACTCTCCATCCTGTGCTTCTCGCGGGCAGACCAGTAAACAGTGCAGGAACCAGACCCCACGCTTTGGGTAGCCCTGGTCTACACCAAGCAGGTAGACAGTTCTCTCCAACTCCAGAAGTTGAACATTCAGTTATTATAACCAAACACTTCTCAACATATGTCACTGAGAGACAGTCTCTCAAATTACAACATTATCTCAATCGATGTGAGTGCCAAACTGTGGCTCTCCAGCCCCCGTTTCCTCCACCACCCCAATGCTTCTACAGGACAGGAGAGGCGTACCCCTAGGCTGGGGCAGACCTCTACTGCGTGGTGATTCCATTCTGAACATTGCATTTTTAAAGGGGTGAAAACAAACTTGTTTCAGCAGCAGGACCCCACTTTGAATTGCAAGCTCTGTAAGAGGTAAAACTGTGAATAATTTACCCAGCGCATGAGCCTAACTCACACCCTGATTTGCTGTTTTCCATTTGTTGTCTAGAACACAGTCTAGAACTAGTCTTTCCTTCTTTGTGAGACAATAATGTTCCAGTGAGAGAGGTAACTAGTAGAAACGTAAAATTAATTATTATGAGTACATAACAGAAAAATCATACAGCACAGTTGCTGAGAGGTGGGGCACTAGAATCCAAAAGAAAGTTTGAGTGCAGCTCTGTGGCCGTAGGCAAGTTACCTGATCTATGCAGCCTCACCCACGGTATCTCCTGCGGAGATAAATCAGTCATGGCTGCAAGAATTGAAAAGTAATCTACCCACAGTACGTAGCGGGCAGTGCAGTGCCTGTTAAATCCTATTAAATCCTCAGTAAACGTTAGCTACTGTTACAACTACTATTACTACAACGAACGTTTCACCTAATCTCATTCACTCATCCCTCCATCTGTCCAGTATTTCGTGTGTGACTAGAATATGCCAGGTACCCTCATGGCACTGAGACTTGTCTCCCCAGAATGTTCAGCATCTATTGCTCAGAGGTGTTTTCCAGTCTAGTGAGATGTAAATATAACTTATTAAAAATCAACTACCTGACAGCAGCAAACTTACATTTTGTTACAACTTATCAGTCATCTGGACCTAGAGCCATCTATAACATAAACAACCAATATAAAATCTTGTTTCAGAACAAGATTTTTAAAAATCTGTATTAAAAAGTCAAAAGTGAGGTTAAACTGATTTATTCAAAATATTTGTGTATTTGTGTGTTTGTATGTATATATGTATGCAAGCTGCCTTAAAAACATCACTATCCTTGCTAAAAATAAAGATTAGATCTACTCCAAGAGTTTCTTCAAGTGTGAGATAAAAAGGCAAAGCCCAGACTATGCCAGTTGCTGGCCAGTGGGGCAAGAGGCCAGGCAGGATTCATGATTCCTAGCAGGCTTTATTCAAGTTTTGTAGATTCTGGGAGGTAAGGTCCACAGCCTGAATTTCTCACATCAATCACCGTCAAAGAACAGCTATTACTGTAGAAGAATTTAGTCTCAAAGAAACTGTAATGCCACAGAATCTCCCCTTTGCATGTTCTGTAAAGGCAATATCTAGACTTTCATTTAATTCTGGCATCTTTCAATGACTGATCTGTGAACTTGGCAGTTTTCTTATTTGGTTAAGCCTAGATCATTTCTTCTAACACTGAACAAAGAAGGTAGTTATTGCCAAAATGTAAATTCAAATACCAGAAAGCAGCATTACTCTTGAATTTAACACATTTTATGGCTCAAGTGGGATAGGGGTTCCATTCCATAACTGGCTGAGTCAAATAATACATAGGATTTAAATCACTGCTGTTAAGTTTTGATGTGAAAGAAATTTAACTTCAATGGGGGGGGGGGGAAAGGTATTTTGCTCCTGACACATATGGGATTAGTTACAATGCTCCAATACACTTAATCAATAGCACTTTTATAATATTTCAGTTGAAAGAGTGTATTTCATTCTTATTCTCTTCGATCTAATGCTTACTGTCCACGGTTTTAAAGTCAAATCAACTAAGTGTTGGAAAAAAGGGAAGAAGAGCAATACAGCCTCAAGAAATTCAACAGAATAGCACTGCTCTCATAAAAAATTAGTCATGAGAAATTACAATGAAGTAATAAAAAGTACAAACACAATTAAATGTTAACTGATAATGATTTTTAATTTATAACGTTAAGTTTTTACTTTACCAACTCAACATATATAAACAATCTGCAAATTTTCCCACGTGTAGCTGGAAGGTAATTTTTCTAATGTGAAATGAGTGGTAAAAAAGGCTTACCTGGGACAAAATTCATTTCCTCTCTCATACAAAACAAAAATATTTCAAAACTATTATGAGATGTGTACTGCCTAACACATTACGTTCATTAAATTCAGGAGCATGGACCACTATATAAATAGAAAGCCTTTAGGTGATTTTAGGTGCTTCAATTAAGGTTTGTCTCTGCTTCCTGAAGATGAGGCAGCACTTGCTAAAATAGATCCAGAAAGAAACAGTCAAAGAAGAGTCTCCGTGATAGCCTCTGGGAAGAGGGTGGCTGAAGACAGAGATGAAAGTGAGAGTTTCTTTTCACCACCTATTTCTTTTTTGCCTTTTGATTTGTGTACCATGTGTACCCAGTGTAATGGTTGTGTTTAAGTAAATAGGTTTAATAAATTAAAAGGGCTTCAGTTGTCCCAGTATAAAAAGTACACTACACTAATTCCAGGAGAAGGTGATTGATCATTCACCATCTCTCACCCGAAGAGGCTGTGGGGCCTGAGACAGGCCACCCCAAAATATGCCACAATGGCATATGGATTACTTTGAATTAAGGTTGCTTGACAAGCAGCCCATGCCAGGAGGGCATCCTGACCCTTCCTGTACTTTGAGCGCAGAAAATAAGCCTCCCCTGTGAAAGGTGCCCTTCCTACTCCAGGAGGGCTGAGAGAGACCCTTATCACGAGAGCTAAGAGATTCAGAGCCCAAATGCTTATGTAACATTTTATTAATTTACTCCCCAAGCCCAAACCACATTTGGATTCCCCACTAATGAACAGCCCAACCTTGCATAGATACCTTTCTAACGAGCACTTTTTTATCCTGTCAATTCTTCACAATTATTGTTTCTTTGTCTAAATAATATTAAAAGGTTTTGGTTCAATCGTTTAAGCCTCATTGTATGCTCTGAGCATCACATTGTGATTCTCTCGTGCACACATATTAAATTGTTTTTTCTCCTGTTGATCTAGTCTTGCGTCGATGTTATTGTTTTATTATTAGTCCAGCTGCACGAACCAAAGCAGGGTGGGGAGAAATTCTTCCCCTCCCCAGAAAGGTCCTTAGGAACAAAACTGAAGATTATGCATTTCTGCACAAAATGTAAAACATGGGCTTTCTTCTGTCCAAAAGGAAAAATTTGTGGTTTTAACTGTTTTAAAGACTACCCTTAAATCAAACTTGTAAACAGTACCTACAAGCCCTCATTTGGAGGCGAAAACCAAAAAGTAAAGATCTTAAAAGTCAGGCTATAAAGTTTGATTTTATTTTGTGTAACAGGGATTTTCCAAAGGGTTTTTGCCATCTGGGCCTACAGCTGTCATTTAAGATGATTTGCTCAGCAACAGTGTGTGTGACGGTCAAGTACAAAATGGAATCTGTAATACCAGTCAGTCACATGAGGCTTGCCCAATAGTTCAGGAAGGAGAGCAAGAAATGAATAGTTCAGAAAGGAGAGCAAGAAATGAATAGTTCAGACGACAGTTGTAAACTGAAAAACTAAGTAAGTGATCTTAAGCAAATGCAAGGGAAACCCAACAATCCAGGATGATACCGAAAGCCCGGGTGACCTGGGCAGATGGAGTATCACTAGGGGAGAGGAAATGTTTACTGAATTGCTGTAATAAGCATACTAACACACACACTTAATTTAAAAAATAAAGACTAAGGTTTTTGAAAATCCTAACTTTAGTTGGCAATGGTGCCAAGAAACAGAACTCCAAAACTCTGTCGGTGGCAAAGTAAACTGTACGACACAACTATTCTAGAGAGCAATTCGACAAAATGCTTAAAAAGCTTAAGAACATGCATAATCTTTAACCGATTCACTTCAACTGTAGGTATTTACTAACCAGAGGAAAAACACTACCAAAGCAGAGCCCAAAATCTTAATGGTGCTACCCGCCCTCAGGTTACGAGTTTATAAACTGACTAATTTTCCTTGTGGGTTTTTTGTGTGTGTGACTTCACCAAACTTTTCTTAAATGTATTTTGTTTTTAAAAAAATTCGTATTTTAGCATAGTATTACTGTCCTATACATAGACATTTCCTACTTACATTAAGTGAAACTAATTGGGGACAGCGACAGAAGGTATAGAAGGTGCTGAGGGGGGAAAAATGTATTAAGTATCAGGATACAATGAATGTCTGTGACTATCTGGGGGAAAATGAAATCTTCCAAGTTTTATGCCAAAATACAGCTGATATTCAGACTTGAAGGGTAAAGAAGTTTTATGTTTTGTCTAAGTTAATACTGAGTTACCACTTTTTTGCTGAATCGGTTTTTTTCTTGTATGCTTGGGCGTGGTACCAATATCAACAAAAATACAGAATACTACTCTGGCATACACCAGTCTCCATTTCAGCCCTTTCAGCTTTGATGAAACAATAGTTTCCCATCAAATAGATGGATATGTAAATTACACTGTACTTTGCTATTAAATCTAATCTTTACAGGATACAACCATTTTATAGAATGACCTTCTATAAATAGTGGCTTACAGGGAAAAATAAAGCTATTTTGAGTTTAAGTATATTTTGTCATACATTGCCAAATGAAATATCCAAGTACTATATTTTAAATGACATTTTACAAAAACAAAATTATAAACGAATTTCCAAAAGAAAAGCAAATGCAAATAAGTTTTCTTGAGTGCTGAAATCAGAAGCTTTCATCTGAGAAACTATCTAAGAGCTGATAAAACAAAAGTGAGACAATCTGACCACAAAAATAATAACTGGCAAAATCCCTCTTCAAAGCCTAACACTCTTCAGAGACTTTTCTCCCCAACGCCGAGGCTAGGACTGAGCTAAAAGTCCAGGAAAATGCTGCCAAGACTTAAAATACCTGTAGCTGCTCAGCCAAACTCATGAAACACTCGGTATTAAGCAGAAGATCAGAATTTATAATTTTATAGGAACTAGTGACAAGAAAGCAAGTGACAAGAAAGCAAAAGGTAACAAACAGTAAGTAGTTTAATCTATACTTACTGTGTAACCACTGTTTAATGTCAGAATAGGCATTTGAGGAGTAACATATGCCATTTCCTCCAGGCCAGATACACTGCGACAACTAAAGTTAAAATTTACTACATTCCATTTACTTGGTCTAGCAGTTTGAAACTCCACTGTAACTAACACAAAACATCAAAATCCATACCAACTACCAAAACTGTTATCAACAATGTTTAAACATCATTAAGAAATTATACAGATTAAGCTTCTATTTATTACAATAACAAGGCCATGCATCATCCTCATATTAAAGCAGAAGAAACTAAAGCCCAGAGATGCTAATTGGTTTATTAAATCATCTCCTCCATGAGAAATACCATGTATGCTGGACGCCTTAAATTATACCACGAAGCTACAAGAAACACTAATACAGCTTGTCATCACTGTGTGTGCTGTACACACAGGAAGCACTGTCAGAAAAAAATTTTTAAAAAGCAAATAAACCCTCTGACCTTAAGGGAAAGGAACAATGCCCAGAGTATGTGCAGGGTTATCCAAATCGTGGATGCATCCTGAGATGGAAAGTCAGATGGACTTAGGTTTACGTAGTGAAGGCAGCAGGGGAAACTACTTTACATAGGAATACCTACCAACGCTTCTCCTAACTTTCCTTAATATACATCCTATTTTCTTCAACGTTGATTCCCTAGTATCTTAATCTGTGTGACCCACAAGCTAAAGGTTGCCTTTTTCCCAACTTGAGAGTATTTACTAAATTGACCTCTTTTCATTATAAATTTTCTCCTAGGATATGACAAATTATTAAACACAAAGGTTCTGATACATTAGCTTTCTCATATATTTTAAAGTTATAAATCTGGAAGAGCCCTAAATTTTGGGAATCACACTTCCAGATGCTTGAGGAAGGAGCACTGGATTATTCTGTGAACATCTCTACTACTATTTCCCCCTAGCCTGACATTCATCAGGTCACATAATCTATAGTTACCAGAGTTTCCTCATTTGTAAAGCGGGGACAATACTGGTTCCTACATCAAAGAGTTATCATATGGCTTCAGTGCTGTAATACACATAAAGTACTTCAAACAGCACCTGACAAATAACAAGAGCTAACATGTACTGAGTCATTAACATGTATAAAGCAGCTTGTATGTATAAAATCCTTATGTTTAGGGACAATGTATAAAGTCCTTACAATAATAGAGAGCAGAATGAATCGAGAATGGCAAGATACAATCTGAGCTCAAGCTCTAGCATATATTCGCTTTATGTCCTTGAAAAGCTGTTCAGTTTCTATGAGTGAGTGAATCATGTTGTATAATCTGGCCAGTGGTGGTTTTATCAGCTTCTGGAGCTCCTAAAATATAATAATGTATATCAAATGTTTTTATCTACTTTAGAAAGCTATCATTTAAGCAATAACATCTTACTGGCCAAAGCAACAAAATATAACTAAATGGTTAAAATGTCAGACTGCATACTTAATTTCATCTTCATTCAGAGTCTACTGAGTCTCATGCTATAAATAATGCTAACAAGATTGCTTAAATGGTTTCTCATTCATACTAAATGTAAAGCCGGAAATCAAGGGGGGAAAAGATAAATTTGACAACAACAACAAAAACAAAAGGCAGTCAACTTGATACAAAGATAAATTACACTCAAAGCACCTAAAATTCAAAGACAGGGGACCTTTATTATACAAATAAACAGACATAAATACCAAGGGATTCTTGAGACTCTTGTCCAGCATGGGGTAATAAATTATGTTCTTAATAATACTAAGTCATCAAAACATGGTTAAGTTGTGTTCAATATTCTCTGACTAAAGAGGCAGAAATTATTCTAAGAAACACACTTCAGGAAGATTTATAATTAAAATGACTGAAATGTAAAAGTTTTGCATGCTTGAATTTAAAGTTATCTGGCTGAACTATTCACACATGTGAAACAACTGATTCTCCAAAGAAGTCAGAAAAATGAAAGAAGCCAAGAGTCATACAATTTTTTTTGTTAAAGCATTAAAATAAAAGGCCAAACTATATTCCACTTGAAACGAGGACTTCAGACAAGAGCTTCCATTTCATAGAATTTAACAAACTATTATCTAGTCTCTTTTAACTTCATATTGTGTCACAAAAAAATATATATAGTCATACATGTCATGGCCTAGTATAAGCACTTTACAAATTTGAATACTCTTTTCAGTTCACAAAGCACTTCTACCAACATTTTCTCATTACTACATCTAAATAACCATCAGACAAGTAGGGCAGAGATAAATCTACCCTCAAAGCTGGTGTGAGGATCAGACATAATCTAACCAAACCATCCTGCACAGGGTCTTCTCAATAGTAGATGTTCAATTAACACTAGTGATTTTTCTACAGATAAGACACTGACACCTAAAAAGATGAAGAAATGTGAGCAAGTTTATGAATTTAACTGGTCTTCTAGCCTCGCTCCTGTGCTCCTTTCTCACCAACAGATTATCTAAATTTCTACAAAGCATTTTACTAATCCTATTTCCTCATGATTCATTTTCAAGAAAATTTCTGTACCACAGGACTGTATTATAATAATTCATTCACAATATGAATGCTTTCCATGTGTCAGTCACTGTTCTAGGCACTTCCAAATATTGAAGTGAACAAGCCTGATACTGGTCCTCTCGGGAAGTAGGTATTTAAGTGTGAGAACACAAACAAGCAACAACAAGGGCATTTCAGACAGTATCACGGGCCCAACAAGATGATAGAAGGGTCAGTGAACTGATGGGGCCACTTTAGATCAGTCAGAAGGTACCTGTGAGGTGACATCTGAGCTGACACCTGAATAACAAAAAAGTGTATGTAACTCTGACCTTTTCATTTATTAATAGCACTCTCTACCTTACTTTGAATAAAGGAGGAATCAGGTAGCTAACCATTGTAAACGATGAGGTAACTTTCTTACATAAAGGGAAAAGAAAATTTAAAAAGTAGATTTTGACGGCAATGGGTTTTAAGCACTGGAACTTTGGAAGGCACAAACGTTTTACACTTTAGCCTTCAGATCATCTCAGTGAGAAAACCTACATAAACAGCAAAGTGTTAATTAACAGTATATGACCACAGGCCAAGATGAACAATCCAAAACGTCATCATAAAAAGTTCAGAGAAAGGAAGAGATCACTGTGGAGCAGAGCTGTACTTCTCTAACATGATCTGCTATAAATCATCTGATACAGCAGGTTGGGAGAGGCGCCTGAAATTCTGAGACACTGTATTTCCACAGTTCTAACAAGATACCAAGGGAGGTCAATTCTGCTCGTCTTACTGGTCCATAGACCATACTCTGAGTATCAAAAGTATAAGAAAGGTAAGAGTCAAACTGGTTTCAGGGAACAAAGCGGGCTTTACATGAAAAGTTCAATAGGAAGAATTAGCTTGATCTTGTCTAGGAACGATGAGGCCATCTGGCTACAATGAAGACCCACTTCTCCATGCTATAAGGCTATACTGGGCACTGACTCTGTACAGGGCGCAGAAGACACACTGACAATTCTAACAGAACGGACTATTTACAGATTGTGAGATACAATTTCACACAAGGAAAACAGCCATGTAATTGTCCATTAACAGTCAGATGAAGAAACTTACACATATTCATACAATGAAATGCTATATCATAATGAAAATAAATTACACCTACTCACTCTAAAATGGACCAATCTCAACCATGGTGTGATACAGTGGTACCTCGGTTTTCGAACGTAATCCATTCAGGAAGACCGTTCGAGTTCTGAAATGCTCGAAAACAGCCAACACTAGGCCTTGGGATCTTGCACTCAGCGGAAGCTGTGTAACATGTTCAACTTCCCAGGCGTGTTCGAAAACCGAAGCATTTACTTCCAGATTTACAGCGTTCGTAAACCGAAAGGTTCGTCAACAGAGACGTCCGAAAACCGAAGTACTACTGTATATGTATACATATTACTCAAGACACAGGAGAACATACTATGATTTAATTCATATTTATTAATATAAACAGGCAAACCTAGACAAGTTGTTTAGGAATACACTAGTAAAGCTATAAAGAAAACCAAGAAGTCACTGAAACAAAGCTCAGAATAGTAATAGGGTGGGGAGAAGGGATGGAAGGAAAGGATGAAACAGGGGAAAGAGCTTCAAAGATATTTGTAATGTTCTAGTTCTCAAACTAAATGGCAGGTGACTGGATATATTGTGATTATTTAAATTATGTATTATAGACACTATTTTGCATGTATGACATATCTTGACTTTTTTTTTTACACTTTGCTAATGTTATGAATGATCTTTTCAAAAACTAAATCAGGAAACTGCTGGTGGCAGATTCTAATAGCAGTGAATTAAAGAAACAATGGAAGACGACCAATATAGACGATTTGTAACCACTGACTTCAAGAAGAAAAAAAGTGGGGATTAAGAATGGAACAGAGAGTGCTAAGTAAAGAGACAGAGTTGAACATTTTAATATAGGAAAGTCCTGACAAGGGAAAGGTAATATTAAAGATAGAGGAAATGATGAAACAAGACCAAAGGTAGGAAAGGTTCAAGAATACAAGAAAAATTGGTCTTGGCCACTGTCAAGGTGACAGGAACAAATGAGGTTAAACATCAGGTCTGCCAAATAGTTCTGTGTGGCTAGAATGCACAGTTCCTAGGAAGCCTGGAAAAACTAGGAAATAAACCTAAACACAAAAGAGAGGACGATATCTTGGATATCTTGGTGGGCCTTGAACTCAATGCAAAATCACTGAAAACATTTCAGGAAGGAAGGTAGTAAGATGTGAACTTTCACATTAAGTCAATGTTTTAATAAAAGTATGAAGGATGGACTGAAAAGGGCTAAGACAACAACCCAAGGTACCATTAAAATAATCTATAAAAGAAAATTATCAGGACATAAATAGCGATACAAAAATAAAACGTAATCTTTTATTCATTCATTTATCCTATCATGTCAGTGAACAGGTTCAGTATTGGGAATTACAGGTAACAAAAGCATAGTCTCTGCCTGCCCTCGGTAGCTCTCATTCTGGTGGGGGAGACACACAGGACAATTACAGGCAGTGGACAAGGCTATGAAAGAAATACAGGGTGGTGTGATGGAGAGTGACCGGGAGAAGGCTACTTCTAAGAAGGTTGTTAGGCAAAGCCTTTCTTGAGATGGTGTTATTTAAGCTGAGACCTAAAGCATCAAAAGAAGCCACCAAGAGGGAAGGAATATTTGAGAGACTATTTCAGGCAGAGAAAACAAAGAACTGAAAGGTCATTGTAACTGGAGCCTAGAAAGTATGAGGTGAGTTTGGTGAAAGAGACAAGAGTAGCAGGACCTTGAAGACTGTGGTAAGAAGTCTGTATTTTATTTTTTAAGTGGATATGGTTGGTGGCACACAGATGAGAAGCAGACGAATTTGCTGTATTTTGAAGCTGGAACCACAAGGATTTGCTGAGAGACTGGATGTTGAGAGTAAAAAAAAAAAAAAAGAATAAATGTAGGTTAATGCCTAGGTTTTCTGACTTATTCAAATGGGTAGATGGTAGTTCTATTTATTAAGATGGGAGAGACTGAGGTAGGACCAATGAAGGGGAGAGAGGAATGAGGGGGAGAAGTCAATAACTCTATTTTGGACACGTTAAATCTGAGGAGCCTATAAGATATCCAAATAGTGATGGTCATGCAGGCAGTTGGGTATTCAAGAGTGGCATTCAACAACCAAATCTGGTAAGAAATATAAATTCAGAATATAAATATGGAAAGCCACAAGAAGGGTCCTTAAAGAGAGTCTACTACTATAACTACTACAAATAACAGCAGCAGCTAAGAGGAACTGGAAACTTACTATGTCCCAGACATCGTGCTAGTTATTGACACATTCAGCCAATTTTAATCCTCCAAACAACTCAGATGAGGAAACTGAGGCATAAAGAGATGAACTTGTCCAGTGTCACTCAACTAATCAGAGGTGGGATTCAAACCCAAGCAGTGTGGCTCCAGAGGTGTGCTTTTAACTACAGTACTTGGTTACGTTACGTCAAGCAGAGACCAGAGAGAAGGAGGCTTAAACCCAAATCCTGAGGCACCCCAACATTCACAGATGGGAAAAGAAGAAACTACATAACAGATTATGCTGTTTCAGATAAAGCTCTGAACTCTAGGCTCAAACGTGACTACAAAGTAAATCTCCCCTTGGGAAGTTACAGACGTCATACCCCAGCAGGGAAGCATTAGTTTACCTTACTCTCCCCTGCCAAAAGCCCTGGAGTCCTAGATCCTTCTCGGCAGTTCCGTCACCTACTTGTCTTCCAGAAAAGTCTTTCTCCAAGTCCCCTCTCCCACGCATCACAAAAGAAGACCCCAAGAATCTGTCTCACACACCCCCCTCGCCTTGTTCCTTCTATTCCCCCGTCAGATGGCAGAGAAGGCTGTGGCGTCTCCCGATCAAAAGTGAAGATGAGAAAAGAGGGTTTCAGCGGACAACTCTGGCCCAGCCTCACCAAGCCTAGAGGAGAAGCTGCCGGGAAGCGCTGCTGGCGGGACTGGGCTGGGAACTATGCTCCCACGTGGGCCGGAGGAGACGGAACCCCACTCACCAAGCCATCTATCTGCACTTGCTTCACGGCCGAATCTCCGGACCCGCCTTTGCTTTTGCCCTTCCCTGCCGCGCCGGCAGTGGAGCTGGAAGAGGTGGTAGCAGACCCGGTGCCTTCCTTGCGGGACGCCATCTTTCCAGCCGGACAGGAAGAGAGAGAAACGTGAGTGATCGGAAGCGGAAGTACAAGCTATTCGTGACGTCGTGCGCAGTCTGGCGTTCGAGGGGCGGAGCTGGGAGAAAGCGCTGGCGTAGGGCCCCGCCTCCCATCTTTTCCCAGCCTCACCTCCTCCCCCCCCCCCCCCAGAGTCCTTTGCACATGCGCATTGTGCGCTTGCGGCTTCCCCATAGAGTCCTGGAAGAAAGTAGACTTTTAAAAATGTTTTCCACTTTATGTTTGGTCAGTCTCCATTAGGCAACTGATCACAGTAGCATTATAGATCACATTTATATAAGGTCTCATGCGTAAAAATGCTTTCACTTCTAATTTTTTGATTAATCCCCATTCCCAATCTTGTAAACCATGAACTGTATTAACTCCCATTACACTTATTAGGAAAGGGAGACGCGATTTATCCAACATCATTCTGTTAATTAGTCCTAAGCGGTATTGCAGTTTGTCTTATGTAATTTTAGATAGCGGTCTCTACATAGATTATATAAAAATTAATTAAAACAGAAACTTTGATCGCAATTACCAGAACTAATAGCCCTTTGCTGCTATTAGTTTCATGTAGGATTTACATAAGTACCAGGAAGTTGTTTTATGTGAAGTGGTGATGCGGAACATATTTTCTAAAAATCACGCTGACTTATAACACAGTTTGAAATACACATCTCAAGGCTTTAAGAGAATAATTTGACAGTTCTAGAAAACCATCTTAGACGAATTTAAAACATTCTCCACTTCCAAATATAGTTTGCCTATTCCTTATTTTTGAAATGTTGACTCATCCAATAAATACCTAGGCAGAACTGACGAAGTGGTTATACCAATGAAGGCTATTTCTTGCCCTGAAGATTTTTTATTGTGAGGGTCTGGTGTTATATTACAATCTGAAAACAGGAACAGTTACACCTGACAAAAATTCCTAATGCTACAAAGCAAAAAAGTTAATATCCATTCTTTTCAAGTGCTCATGAAATTTTTATCAAAACAGACCACAACCTGGGTCACAGGGACCGTCTCAACACATTTAGAAGTATTGAAGGTTGATTATAGTAGAATTATGCTAGAATCAGTAAAAGAAAGATAGTCAAAAAGAAGAAGAATGAAGAAAATCCATCATGGAAGAACCAGAACTGGAAATTAGTGCCTATCATTGGGCAGCTGGAGTGATGAGCACCAAAAAAGCGGGTTACTTACAAACAATAATTATTGTTTTATCCTACAGCATATATAACAGTTTTATTTCAAAATTACAACGCCAATATTACCACTAACAATAAAACTAGGAAGTAAAGTTTAAAGTTTCTTTGCAATATTTTTGTCCTTGGAAATATCCCACTAAGATTTTCCAGTCTTGTGTGCTAATCACACTATAGGTTCTTTTAACCTGACCCAAAAAAGTGCATGTGGGCCTTCTGCTTGAAATAGTCCAGAGCCAAGAGGTACAAGTATGGATGGCCCCCACCTTACAATGGTTTGACTTACGATTTTTTTGACTTTATAATAGTGCAAAAGTGATACACATTCAGTAGAAAGCATACTTCAAATTTTGACCTTTTCCTGGGCTAATGATATGCAGTATGATACTCTCTTATGAAGCTGTGCAGTGTGGCAAGATGCAGCTCCCAGTCAAGTTCATGATCACGATGGTAAACAACCAATACTCTACGATGTACGGTGTTGCCAGCATCTTTTGGATATTTGGCTATTGAGCACACTTAAGGTAGGCTAGACAAAGCTATGTTAGGTAGGTTAGGTGTATTAAATTCATGTTCGGCTTATGATATTTTCAACTTACAATGAGTTTATTCAGAAGTAATCCCATTGCAAGTCAGTCCAGGAACATCTGAACAGAGAGAGGGAGGGACAGAAGAAGGAAGAAAGAGAGAGAGAAGAAGACCCATGAAGTAGAATTTGAAGTAGAAAATCAATATGATCACCTTAACTAGAAAGGGCTAGAAGCAATGTCACTCCCTTCACTTGGATTCCTGGTTTCCTTCCAATCTCACTGGCTGTTCCTTTCTTCTCAGTCACCAACTGCTGATTTCTCTACTCTTTCCCAACCTTTAAATATTGAACTGCACCAGATTTCAGTCCTTATACATCTTTGTTCCCTTATCTTTATTCCCCATCATGGTGATCTCATCCACTCTCAAGGCTCTGAACTTCATGCATATGCTGATGATTCCGAAATTCATATTTCCTCAGACCTCTCCACTGAACTCCACACCAGCATCTCCATCTGCTTATTCAACATTCCCAGTTAAATGTCTAATAGGCACTTCCGACTTAACCTTTCCAAAATTGAGCTCCAAATACTGCCGACAAAAAGAAATGCTCTTCTCCCAGTCTTCCCCCATCTCTTTAGATGACAGCTTTATTCTTCTAGTTGATAAGACCAGGACTCTTGGGGTCATCTTTCACTCCTCTGTTTCTCTCAACCACCCACCCACCTACCCACCCCACCCCCAACCATCAGAAACTCCAGTAGGCTTCATCTTAAAATGTATGCAAAATCTAGACTTTTTCTGGGAAGAAGAAAAGCTATTTTTTCCTACTCCTCCAAGTAAGTAGGTACGTCTACACCCCTGGACATTACATATAAAAGAAAAATAAGAAGATTGCAAGGTGGAGGGACGAAAGAAGACTGGCTGGGGATGTTGGGACCCAAGGAACAACACAGTGGTGATTTCCCAGGGTTTCTATTTGCCACATACATCCCATACTTGGAGCTGAAGTCCAGCAACCTGGAAACATCAACAGGCACAGACAAAAAAAAAAAAAAAAAAAATCTAGCCAAAGTCTGTTCGCTGTGTGCACTGTCAGTGGAGACCATGTGAGGAGCTTGAACTTTCACCCTCACCAGACAGCAATGAGACAGCCACTTCATCCCCCCAATGGAATGATGTCAGAGAAGGCCTAGTGGAGAGTCAGGATTTTACCACAGCAGTAAGGAGGCCACCCACCCCATGAAGGAAGCGTGGAGAGCAGTAATAAGGCACTCCTACCCCTTCCATCCAGAAGGTATCGGTGGAGGCCTACTGGGAGCTGGAACTCCTATCTCCCACCAGTAACGAGAAACTATTCTTGCACCTGAGGGAGTCAATGGAGGCTGAACAAGGAACTTCTATTTGCTCCCTCATAGGGCAGTAACAGGAAGAACTCCCTCCTTCCATTGCCAGAGCTGTGTCAGAGGAAGCCAGCTAAAACAGAAGGGCTCAAAATCCAAAGTTCCATAACAGAATACAGAAAAGTCTATCAGGAAGATTTCAAACTGAATGAAAAAAGACAATCAATAGATGCCAACAGTGAAATGATAGAGATGTTAGAATTGTCTGAAAAGATTTTAAAGCAGCCACCATACAATGTTTCAACTAACAATTACAAACATACTTGAAATGAAATTTCAGCAAAGAAATTGAAAGTCTCGGCCAAGACATAGAAGATATAAACAGGAACCAAATGGAAATTTAGAACTTAAAAAAATACAATAACTGAAATGTTTTATTTTTATTTTATATTTATTTTATTTTTTTAAATCAGTGGATGGGCTTAACAGCAAAATGGAAGGGACAGAGTAAAAAAATCAGTGGACTGGAGATGGAACATAAAAATTAGCCAGCCTGTACAAAGAGTAATAGAATAGAAAATGATATAGCCACTGTGGGAAAGAGTATGGCAGTTCCTCGAAAAATTAAACTTAGAATTACCAAATGATCCCGCAACTCATGTCTAGGTATGTACCCAAGAGTATTGAAAGCAAGGACTCAAACAGGTATTTGTATACCAATGTTCATAGCAGCATTGCATATAATAGCCAAAAGGTGGAAACAACTCAAATGTCCTTTAACAGATGAATGAATAAACAAAATGCAATGTATACATACAATGGACTATTATTCAGCCTTAAAAAGAAACAAGAGTCTGATACATACTACAACATGGATGAACCTTGAAAATATTTTGCTAAATGAAATAAGCCAAACACACTAAACAACAACTATTGTGTGATTCAATTTATATGAGGTACCTACAATAGTCAAATTGGTAGAGAAAGAAAGTAAAATAATGGTTACTAGGACCTGGAAAGAGGGAGAAATAAGGAGTTATTGTCTAATCGGTGTAGAGTTTCAATTTCAGATGATGGGAAGGTGGTAATTGTTGCACAATAATGTGAATGCATGTAATGGTACTGAATTGTGCACTTGAAAAAGTTTTAAATGTTAAAGTTTATGTTACTTTACCACAATAAAAAAGGGGGTAATTGAAACAAAAAATTCACAGAGTCTTGGGGAACTGTGGAACTATAAGAAAAAACTATCGCTGTCCTGGCATAGAAGTCTCACAAACAGGAAAGAAAGAGAGCGTGGGTTAAAGGTATTTGAAGAAATGATGACTGAAAATTTCTCAAATACTAGGGAGAAAGTCATAACCTACAGATGGAAGAAGCTTGAGTGAACTCCAAGCAGGATACATCACACCAAGACATATCAGAGTCAGCCTTCTGAAAACCAAAGAAAAACTTTTGAAAGCAACAAGAAAGAAACAACACCTTACTTATGGGAGGAAAACAACTAGAATTAAAGTGGATTTCTCATCAGAAACCACGAGACCAGAAGGAAGTTGTATAATATTTTTAAACTGCTAAAATAAAAAGAAGTCTCAACCCAGAAACCTATATTCAACGAAAATATTGTTAAAGAATAAAAAGGAAATGAAAACATTTTTGGATGAAGAAAAACTAAGAGAATTTGCACTAGCAGACCTGCCCTAAAAGAGTGACTGAAAGAAGTTTTCTAAAAAGAAAAGAACCAATAAAAGAAGGAAACTTGGAACATCATTGAGGAAGAAAGTTCACAGTAAACAAAAATATGGATAATTACAATAGACTTTACTCCTCCTTTTGAATTTCCTAAATTATATTTTAGGGTTAAAGCAAAAATGATAAGTATCAAGTATAGTTCTAAATGTATGTAGAGGAAATATTTAAGACAATTACATTATTAAAAAGCTGGTTAAGGGACAGGAAGGTAAAGTTTCTACACTTTAACTGGTAAAATGACTTAACTGTAATAAGTTATTCAAATCTAATGTAATACCTAGGAAACCACTAAAAAGCTTTACAAAGGGATACACTCAAAAATACCCCAGATAAATCAATATGAAATTTTAAAAAATATATTCAATAGCCACAAGAATGCAATAAAAAGAAAACAGGAATAAAAATAAATAGAAAAAAATAGCAGTCGTAAGCCTAAACATATCAATAATTAGGTTAATATAAATGTTCTAAATATACCAACTAAAAGGTAACTATTGATAGAATGGATAAATTCATACTTAACCATAGGCTGTCTAAAAGAAACTCACTTCAAATATAATGATATTGAAAGTAAAATGATGGAAAAATATATGCAAACGTTAATCAAAAGAAAGCAGGAGTGGGCATTATTAACCTCAGATAAAGGAGAATTCAGAGCAATGAAAAAATCACCACAGACAGAGAGAGACATTTTAAAATGATATGATGGTCAATCACCAAAAATACCTCGCAATTCTAAATGTGTATGCCCCAGCTAAAACGCTAAACTTACACGAAGACAAATTCATAGAACTCAAAGGATAAACAAATCCACAGTCGTCATAATTGGAGACGTCAATTCCTCTCTCTCAACAACAACTAGATAGAACAACTAGAAAGAAAACCAGCAAGGATATAAAGGAACTAAGCAACAACATCAATCAGTAGGATCTAATCAACATTTATAAAACATTCCAACCAACACATTCTTTTTAAATCCCATAGAATGTATAGTTCATATCTTGAGCCATAAACAAATCTCATCAAATTTAAGAGAATGGAAGTCTTTCAGAATATGTTCTCCAACCACAATAGATTCAAACTAAAAGTCAAAATGTAAAAGTAACAAGAAAACTTCCAAATATTTGGAAACTAAACAACATACTTCTAATAAACCATGGTTCAAAGAGGAAGTCTTAAGGGAAATTTAAACACACACAAACATACGCACACACTGAACTGAGCTAATATAAAACTACAAAATGTCAAAATTTTTAGGACACAGCTACATCAATGCCGAGAGGGAAGTTTATATCTAAATTCATTTGTTCTAAAAGAGGAAATGTTTCAAATCAATAAACGTAAATTCCCTCTTCAAGATCTTACAAAAATAAGAGGAAAATAAACCTAAAGCATGCAGAATAGATTAAATAAACTAAATGATCTAATATTCTAAAATAATAGATTAAAGTAGAATACTGAATATATTCAATCACGCAAAGAAGGTTGGTCATAACCATTAAGTTGTATTTCTGCCTCCCGACAAAAGGCAGTTTGATATTGTGGGTGTTAGTTTCACTGTAGATATTCATTTAGTGCGTAGAATAAATTTACCGTTTCCCCACAATATGTTCTCCATTCTCTTTGTCATGGGAACTAAAGTTTTTAACGTACTTCTAACTTTGCTGGAAATATTTCAAATATATTCAGAAGCCAAAGAGAAAAAGGTGGTGAGTGCCTTCCAAAGCAAGCTGTGGCCCGCCCATGGGTGAGTACCACGTGGGAAGCAAAAGATAGCCTGTTATATACCTCAGTGAAAAATGAAAAAATAAACATAAACAGGCTGACTAGTTCTGCTTTTGTGACATAGTAACTCTACATACTAGGAAAACACAGTCCAGTGCATGTCAGACTGTAACCATTCCATGCCTTACAGCCAGGCAGTCTTGGAGCTGCTTTTCCTTGCTTGGCTAAGACTTACTTACATCTCTTCCGATGCAATAAAATGAAAGAATCAAGACAATAAAGATGAGCCAAAGAATTTCTTAAAATGTCACTTCATTTCTGTCAGTATTCAGATGAGCCAAAGGATTTTTTTTTTTGAATGTCAATGTATTCCTACTCAGTTGTTTCCTGCTTCCAGACCTCTGTGGAGGAGAAGGTTCAGCTGAGCTGTGTTCTCGGTGATGGTGATGTAGATAGACCTGAAGCACTACTGCTAAGGGCTCCCAGCTGACCTCTACAGGGCCAACTTAGCATCTATTCCAGCCTTGGTGTGAAGGAAGAGAGGAGTAAGTAATCTGACCTTTCTAGTCACTGTCCCAGTATTTGGGAAATAACTGTGCATTCAGGATATGCAACTGAGGGGTGGTTCTTCTCTAATACCCATTAGAAACAATGGAAGCAAGAAAGCACCATTTTCAATAAAAGTTTTAAGCAAGAGATTCTGGAAGGGGTGTACAAGGTTGGACATTTAAGCTCGCAAACTCATCCAAGTGAAAGTGCTGCATACCTCACTGCTGAATATGACTACAGTCACCTTCAAAGTACTCCCCTTGGGAAGCTATGCACTGATGCCAGTGTCTAGTCCACCCTTCAAAGCAATTTTGGAACTCTTTTTCTGGAATGGCCATCAGAGCTATGGTCGTATTACCCTTGATGTCCCAAATGTCATCAAAATGTCTTCCTTTCAATATTTCCTTTATCTTCGGGTAAAGAAAGAAGTCATTAGGGGGCCAGATCAGGTGGGTAGGGAGGGTGTTCCAATACAGTTGTTTACTGGCTAAAAACTCCCTCATGGACAGTGCCCTGTGAGCTGGTTCACTGTTGTGATGCAAGAACCAGGAATTGTTGGCAAAAAGTTCAGGTGGTCTAACTTTTTCACACAGCGTTTTCAGCACTTCCAAATAGTAAACTTAGTTAACTGTTTTGTCCAGTTGGTACAAATTCATAATGAATAATCCCTCTGATATCGAAAAAGGTTAGCAACATCATTGCAACAAGTTCACGAATTTAATTTTCAGATTTTGTATGTTCTCAGCTCTTATGTGTTGATTATTTTCTAGGAAAGGAGCACAAAGATCTTTTTTTTTCCCTTGAGAAGGAGATATTGTTATGTGATGGTTTTGAGCTCTTCTAAAACATTAGTCCCTCCTTCTTTAGGGAGTTACAGTAATAAGGTATAGAGAGAAGCAGGGAGTCTACCCTCCAACACTACTCACTCACAAGAAGGGAACCAGAAACTCCCTACTCTGTGGAAATGGGAGGAAAAGACAATAACTGTCCCATCTCCCTCTCCCCAAGAGAATACTCTACCATCATAATTAATGAGCCAGATCTAAAACACAAAAATTAGACATAAGCAAAGCCGGAAGAAACAACGTATAAATAGGGTAAAACTAAAGTTCTGAATTCAATTAGTACATGCTTTAGAAGTCCATAAATATTCATTTGGCCAAAGAAAATCATTTGGCTTAAAACACTAAACACTTGGCTTAATATTTAACTAGAGTGGAAAAGACCCCTTTGGGAGAGAGTGGAAAGCAGCTAATTGCGACAGTTACTTCTGCATCCCAGCCTCTTCACTATGTTATCTAGGACAAAACAAGAGCCTATGCAGAACATCTTCAATTTCTTTAAAGCAAGGTATTTGTTATATAGGTAATACTATCATTTTTCCTTTTAAAATACATTTTGTTTGCCTAGAATATTAGATCTTTACCTAGATCTAATATTCCATCAGTTAATATGCTTGGGGCTACAAGTAACCCAAAACAGGAGAAAATAAACCCAATGTAAATTATTTTAAACGAGAGGAATGTACTTCATCACCTAACTAAATGTCTAGAGAGGAACATACTCCAAATGAAGCAGCATAAAGACTCCAGTTCCATATCTTTATGATTCTCTTGACTGTTTTCTGCCATGTTTTGGTTTTGTCCACAGACTGACTACCAACCGCTATAATCGCAAAATGTCTGCCAGTAGCACTGGACACAATGCACTTCTTTTCTTATGTTGATTGTAAGCAAAAGAAAATCTCTCCCCCAACCATGGAAAAGAGAGTCTTTCTTCTCTTTAGTCTGATTGAGATCAGTTTAAGTCATATGCCTCCTTCTGTGTACTTATGTGGAATGAGACTATGTGAGTTAAGTGATTTGTTCAGTATTATGAAAGGAACAGTAAGGAGGGTGAAGAAAGAGCCAATAAAAAGAACATAATACTCATTTATACGTACGACTCAGCATGTGGATATTTTCTATATGTTTGCTATAATAATAATAATAATAATTTTAAAAATGACATTTGACCTCCTCATCCCAGTATTTTGATTTATGACTTACAACTAATATTAAAACAAAGTGATCTTGCACTGAAAACATTTGCGCAGATTCCACCAATGACTTTTATTTTGTATAATACCATGTAATTAATACCTCATATTGGTGTAATTCAATTATAAATACGAGACTTTGAAATAATATTCTACTGGATTATTGAAAGCCTGTTTAATTTCTTGTAACCAGGAGTTCAGTTTCTGCCCTGAAGCCCTCCTGCTGCTTAAAAATATATATTAAGCCGTGAGTGAAAGGGTTGTCTTCAACATTTTGTTCAGTATAAATAAATAGTGTTTTTAGAAAATCCTTCTAATGCCATCATCTGACATAATCTTTGATCTTTAAACCCCTTTAAGTAACAGTAATAATATTTGCTTACCTACAGTAATTTTTTAACGATTCATTAATCTTCTAAAATGCTTTGATAGGTTAAAATGAAAAGCCCCCATACAGTAAGACCGTCTCCACCAGTTTCAGTTACTATTTAATTAAATTTCAAATGGCAGTCATGCATCACAGTGCAACATTTTGCTTGTTGCTGCCACTTAACTTTTTGCTCCTTTCTCCCAGTTTTCGTTCTTACCACTTTAATTGATATTGTTAAACACTTTGTAGTAAAATCTCAACGGAGAACAATATTCAGATCTGTTATAGTGAAATACTGGATCCCTTTCTACTCACTTCACATGGCAGTATTTGTTCTCTGTACGATTTCATTCAAATAAACTATTTTAGCAAGAAAATTTGCTAGTCTAACTTTACAGCCATCTGACAACAGTCATCTAATAACCAATGGTGGGCACCTTCCTGATTACTGTCTGGTTTGGAAATATACTTGACAAACAGAAATCCTTTGAAACTTTTTTCTGAGACAATTTCTCCTTTGTCATTTACCCTGCAGGACGAGCTCGCTGGTACCAGCTGCACCAACAGACAGAAAATCTAGCTTGCTTTCTTTAATTGACAACTGGGCGACACTAACATTTCCTTGATGTGTTTTGCCCAAGCAGCTGGGGTTCTTCATGTTTAACTGAATTTTCTCAACAGGAGATACATCCCACTGACATACCCAGTTCAAGTCAAAGTGTTTATACTTTCAAAAGAAACAAATGTCAAGATAGCTTCTAGAGTATATAAAAAGGATTTAGTTGATTTTACTTTGAAAATGTATTCTACCTTTTACAGAAAACTTATAAACTAGGATTTTGGACCTGTTCAAAGAAAGGGCAATTGTATTGACAAACACTAACCAACATCAAAGTTTCATCAAATACATCTGTCAGTATAAAAATCTCTAATTCTGGTAAATAGTTTTAACTTACTCCATCAACTAGGGTTGGGTTTGGCTGCATATGAAAGAAACTTAATGTGTCAATTTAGGTTTATCCTTGGTTAAAAAAATAAAAAAAGTACCATTCTGGTGAGTGATGTTGATAATGAGGGCATGGAGGCAAGGGGTATATGGAGAATCTCTGTACCTGCCTCTCAATTTTGTTGTAACCCTAATATTGCTCTCAAAAAATAATAAAGTCTCAAAAAATTAAAAGACACTTAAAAATAATCACACTTTTTAAACCAAAATAGAAGTTTATTTTTTGACTCATGTAAAACAAGTCCAGAGGTAGATAGATTTGGAAAGATAGTTTCACAGTCACAAGTGACCCAGACTCCTCTTAAGTACTTTGCCAACTTACCACATGGTCTCCATTCTCAAGACTACCTCATGGTCTAAAATGGGCTGCTAGTGTCCTGTTCATCACATTCAAATTCCAGGGAGGAGGAAGGAAGGAGGTGGAAAGTATAACGAAACAAAAGTGCCCATTACCAAGCTAAGTCGGCTTCCTTTAAGCACCCTTCCCGAAGTCCCTTGTAATGCCTATATTAGAACTTCATCATATAACTATACTTAACCTCACAGAAGTCTGGGAAAGGGTTCTCTTTTCTGGGCACATGATCTGCATTCGGGAGTCCTCAGATGTAGAGGGCCAACATTGTTCTACACCATTTTATATAAGGGACTTGAGCGTCTGCGGATTTTGGTATCGGGGGTCCAATCCCCTGTGGCTATGGAGGGATGACTGTAGTTAAATTTTTGTAGAGTCAAAACTTACACATGGATTTTCAACAGTATGGGGGCTGGTACTCCTAACTCCCTGAGTTGTTTAAGGGTCAACTATATAAGTAAATGAATTTGGAAAAATTGCAGGATACTCAGTAGGAGGTCAATATGTATTATCTGGGCAAAGGACGAGGGGATGACTATCTTTGCGTTGTTCCATTGCTCCACTTGTTATAGTGAACATGTGTTATTTTTGTAATTTGAAAAAACATAAAAATGTTTTCAGATCCAACCTTCACAACACCTTCCACTACATATGAAAATCCACAGTAAGTAAGTCCAGGATGCAATCTATCCTAAGGGATCTTACTAAAGAACTTAATAAGCCCTCAATGCAAACCAATTTACCTAAGTTGTTTTAAATTATTTACTTATGGATATTATTTATTGAAAGTACATTAAGATGATAATGTTAGGAAAAACATTGTATTCTTTTTGAGCTAATGGATATTAACAAATGTTTATAAATATTTAAATATGAATGTTAGGCAGAATAATATCACAATAGGTATCACTGCTGAATTATCTGGTATTATCAGGAATTCATGAAATTAAAATAAACTTTATGAATTGTATTTAATGTTTGCCTATTTAATTCCATTTAGGCTATGAATCTTTCATGAAAAAGTCTTGTTTGGGAATTAGTCACATCTTGCAAGAATACATCATTTTCATGTCAACTTGACTTCATCAAAGTTTCATGAAGAAAAAAACTAAATCATGTACAACATCACATTATAAATTATATTTGATCCAGACATAATAAAGAATATGAAAAGTATGAAAAAAATAAAGAAAAACAAATTAATTCCCTACCTACTTCAGCTAAATGTTTATTTGGCATGGAAAATGGCCCATTTGAGAAAAAAAGCTAGCAGCTAACAATGCTGAGACATTATTGTTCCCGCACTATAAAGTCAAAAAGAATTTCCACGACTATTAAAATTTTAATAATAATAATTTTCAAAGTGAAATTTCATATTTAAACTTATATTTAAATACTTCAACCAATAATGGCAATATTTGGCTTCTGCCTTAGTTGTAATCATACTAGGTCATTTGGCATCAGCCCAAAAAGTGTTCAATGGACCACTTAATGAAAATGCCCCATTGGATAAACAATAATGCTTTATTGCAAATGGTCTTTCATAAACACTAATCTACATAATAGTGACTTGTGGAAATCATAATAAATGTCTCTATCTCTCTAAATAGTATCCCTCTCCCTCAATATTCATTCTGAATCAGAAATGGGCATTTTAAACAAGCACACTATGAGCTTTTCCTGCCTTTCCTGGGATCATGTTTTGAAAAAAACAGTGCTGTAATTGAAAAGTCTGTTTTAAACTTGATCTTCACCATGATAGACTGTCTTCATGTTTGCAAATAAGGGTCATGTTTGCAACTAGCACTGTTATATACATAAAGCTTGAAAAAATATGCTGCAGTTTAGTAAGTTAAAAAAAAAAAAAAGAATACGACTGAAATTCCTTGTCCTGGACCACATTTTTCTTAGTAGTGAAATGTGGCCAACGGGCTGGAGCTGGTAGATAAATCTGTGAGCTTATTTTTGTAAATGTTTTAACTGTTTTTGCAAGGCTGGAGTGGTATAATTTCTCTTTCTGTAGTGGGTGTATAGTCGGAATGGGGAGTTGGCACACAGGGATAGAGGATTCAAATTGGAAAGTAGTGAGTAATTACATTCAAGAACCAAGAACCCAATCCTACAATAACTCTTCATGGCTTCCAATTCCTAAATTTATTTTCAGTTAAATGAAAGCAGCCATCTAAGTGATGTTGTCCTGGGAATCAGGACATTTATAGAATATCTTAGTTCCAATTCCATAAATCTGTATCTTCAAATAAAATCCCCAGTGCAAATAATACATCTCAATCACTTTGTAAATCATTTTTCTGTGTTGGTTCTTTCTCTCCATCTTTGGCCAAAACTAGATCTGGGACAGATTCCAGGCCAGGATGAAAATGCAAAATTCCATACTCCCCATTCTTTGATTTTGCCTTGAATTGAAGTGGATACATGGCAATTAGCCACTGGGGAACTCAAAACTTTCTGATTTACTCTCTTCATTAATCAAGTTGACCAAGTAATTTCTAAACTTTCAGTCAGCTTTGTACCTTCCTGTTACTAGCCAAGTATGTAGTCTTACTGCCTCAGAAACTATAGACACAAAAGGGTTTTTAAAAATAATCTGGTCCTACCAACCTATTTGAGGAAACTGAACCCAGCTTTCTTCGGGACTTGCTCAAGGATTGGTTTATGGGCAGAACTAGGACTCTAGTTTACGGATTCTGATTCTTAGAAAACGAAGCTCTTGAGTTCCTCCCAAAATACCCCGTGAGAGTGATTTGAGATGGTCTTAAGGGGGAGGAGCTGCAAAACGATGCGACCCTTTGTCCTGACATTTGCCTCCCAAATAAGAGTAATTCCTATTAGAGAGGGGGGAGTGGGGCTAGCAAGAACATTTGAACTTCAGACAGGCAAATTGGGTTCCAGGGATAGTTCTGACACTAAAGAAACACATGCCCTTAGTACAGGTGCTTACGATGTAACTACTTATAGGGAAGCAAGCAGTACAAACCCGCCCAATCATAGTTGCCAATATACTTTGATCCCTTGCCTTCCCTCACTTGGGAATTATAAACATTATAGGGTAAATTACTTAGATTAGTACCTGTAACATATTATCATTATACTGCCAATCTTTGAGAGGCTTCCCGGTAACGTGCTAAGAGCGCAGCGTGTAGATGTTCTTGAATCTGACCCATGACTGCGCATGTGCGCCCCCGGGAACTCGCGCATCCAGTGGTTTCCCTGCCCAGGCGTAAGCCCCGCCCCCAAGGGCACGCCCCTTAAAGCGCGGGCACCGTGCCTGACGCGCGCGCTCGTGTGGGGAGTGACGTAAACCAGCAAGCAGGTGGGTACGATGGGGGCGTTCGCTTCCGGGGCCAAGCGAGTTTTAGTTCCGGCAAAAGCCACCATCGCGGGTAGTGGGCTGTGCGCGAAGCGTTTGCTGCTCCTGGGTGGTTCCGTGGCCTCGGTCCGGGCAAGCCAGGCATGAAGATCACGAGGCAGAAACACGCCAAGAAGCATCTCGGCTTCTTCCGCAACAATTTCGGGGTCCGCGAGCCGTACCAGATCCTGCTGGACGGTACCTTCTGTCAGGCGGCGCTGCGGGGCCGCATCCAGCTGCGTGAGCAGCTGCCCCGCTACCTCATGGCGGAGACACAGCTGTGCACCACCAGGTGGGCCGGGCCAGGGCCGTGGCGCGGGGGATCCGGCCCTTGTGGTAGAGACGAGGCCGCGGCTCACAGGCCGGCACGGGGAGCCCACGAGGTGCGGGGCGCCCCGCCCACGGGGAATGGACGCTTCCGTGGTGGCGGCGCTGTGGAGGTCGGGGCTGTAGCTACAATGTAGGCAAAAAATTCAGTGCCCTGAAAAGATTCGCGTGCCGTTACGTTAGCCTGGCGAATAAGACCACTTGGTCCCAGTCCTGCGGACAAGTTATGTGACCTCTGGGAGCCTTGGATTTCTCATCTGTCAACAAACAAAAACAAAAAAACCCATAAAAACATAACTACTTCGAAGGTTGCTCATCGAAGAGGTATAGTGTATGTAGAGCATTTATTGACCTCTAAAACTCACCCCCTGTACGTGGTTGCTGTTACTTGCATAGCTCTTCCTAATTTAAATTAAAAATGTCCACGCTTCACCACTGCCCTGCGAAGTAACATCTTCCATTCCCAGAAAGATAATTCAGCATTTGAGATGACGAACTTTGCCCAAGGTTATTTGTTTATTCAGTTGTCTTTGTTAAGTTACCAACCATATGCCAAGCTCCCCTGTAGCCACTGAGCGTAACTTGGTGAACAGGACAGACTCCCAGCCCTCATGGCCAAGAAGGTACATGTCATCCTCCAATTGGTGTGTTTTGACTCCAGGTCTAGTGTCCCCATTTCATGAGTGTGGAAACATTAGGATAGAACCTTGTCAGGCTGGGAGGGAGAGGGGTTGGAATGATGAAGGTTTCATAGAAGAGATAACTTTTGAGCCCAGTCACCGTTCTGAAGGGAAGGACTATTTTGAGTGACAGAAAAGTGACACATGACATTCCTTGCTGTGGGGATTGTTTGAACAAAGGAATGGATTTGTGAAGTGCCTGGGAAAGGGATTAGAGCACAGAGTATAGTTGGAAATGAAGCTGGGAAGAAGGTAAATTGAGGCTAGATCATGACGAACTATTATTAAGGAACTTAGGCTTTTTTTTCATTTTACAATGTTTACTTTAAAAAAAGTGAACAAAGAAAGTTAAAATGACCCATAATACCAACACCAGTGAGTAACCACAGTTAATATGGCAAGTTCTTTCTAGGTATAGACACCAAAAACACAAGAATGCGCTCTTGCTGTGCATACGATGTTAATGGCCTGCTTTTCTCATAAAACACTACTCTATGAACAGCTTTCCATATTCTGGACTTCTCATTCTCAGGCAGTGCCTCAAATGGGTTAGAGGTACCCCAACATGTTTGGTCCTCTTAGCCTTCAGGGCTACCAGACAATTCCTTAGTCTGTACCCTTGAGTTTCTTCTGGCTACAAGCAACTTGTGCATTTATCCCTGTGTGCCACAGAAATATTAACATTTTGAATACAGTGCTATGATATAAAAAAGGTTGAGAAGTACTGCAGGAAATGATATTCTACAGCATTTTTTCCCTAAAGAATTTAACTTCTGGACTATTTCTTACATACACAAAAATAGAATAGTATAATCATGTCTGTTACCCAGCTTTTGCAATTATGGGCATGGACAACCATGTTTCATTCATCCTTCCCCACTCCCTTTGGTGGTTTATGTTAAAACACATTGTTCTGTCAATTCTTGGTGTGTATCATGAAGAGATAAAGAAGCCTTTTTAAAGCCAGAATTCAAACAAGGTACATAAATTGCATTTGAGTTCTATGTCTCTTAAGTCTTTTTTTAACTATAACAGTTCTCTCCCCCTCATTTAAAATTTGCTATTTGTGTTTGTAAGAAATCAGATCCCTTGTTTTCCTATAGAATGTATTTGCTGCCACTAGTAGTTAGATCTAGAGGGTTTACTCATATTCAGGGTTGAAGAAATTTGGAGTTTCTGTAATTTGAGGAAGTAGAGCAGCGGAATGCTGTCAGACATGATAACTATCTTTTAGAAAAAATAACTGCAACAATGTGAGGGCGTGTGTCGGAGAATCAATAGAGTGAAGACAAGCAAACCCATTTGGTGGTTGTCCAATCAAGAAATAATGGGAGCCTGAACCTGGGAGAGGAAAGGCAGAAACCTAAGGAATCTACAAAGAGCCATCACTGAGATAGATACCACCAGCTGAGTTAGGACTAACAGCTGCTGGGATAGGGGTAAGGGTGAGGAATAAAAGGTCAAATAAGATTTCTATCGGATGTCTGGGAAGATAATAAGTTCAAAGAGATAACAAGCTCTGGAGAAGTTGGGAGGCAGGAAAGTAGTTTGATTTTAGACATGGTACATTTTGAAAAGCCAGTGGTGAGACGGTTAGAGCTCTGTGCTCCTAACTCCGAAGGCTGCCAGTTTGATTCCCATGTGGGCCAGTGGGCTCTCAACCACCAGGTTGCCAGTTCAATTCCTCGAGTCCCGCAAGGGATAGTGAGCAGTGCCCTACGCACCTAAGACTGAAAGGACAACAACTTGAAGCTGAACGGCACCCTCCACATCTAAGATTGAAAGGACAACAACTTGACTTGGAAAAAAGGCCTGGAAGTACACACTGTTCCCCAATAAAGTCCTGTTTCCCTTCCCCCAAAAAATCTTTAAAAAAAAAGCCAATGGCGGGACATGCATGGGAAATACTCACTAAATAGCTGGCAATTTGGGTCTGAAACTCAAAATAGAGGTAAAACTGATGACTGTAGAAAGCAAAGTCTCTTAAAAAAACAAAAACAAATGGTGTGATCAAGTGAATCTGGTAAAGACTGGCTAGGTTTCAAAAAATCTTTGACTCAATAGTTCTTTTTTTTCTTCTTAGTGTTATGGAAGAAATGCCTGGGAAGCTTATGAAAATGCTAATATTTGAGTCTTCCACACGAGGTGCAGATTTCAGGATGAGAAAAGAGCTAGAAATAATACAGTTTATTATCACTGTCATTCTGTTATGAATCCTTTATGGATGACACTGGGAAAAACATTGGCTTATATTAACATGAAAATGCAGAGTGAAAGGAAGTTGTGATTGTTTTTCAACAGCCAAGTGACGAGAATTTTCACTTTTCTGAACTGAAAATATTTTGAAGGTGTACCAATTTGTACTTGAAGTAGAAGCCCATAGCACTTTGGTTGGGGCAAGGCATCTACTGTCAACTGCTTGGGTTTACATTTTAGCCCTACCACTTACTAATTTGAAGTTGGGCATTTTACTTGAAATGTCAGAATGAGGTGCTCTGAGATTAGGATAATTTTAAAGTAAGTTGTGTAACTTAGTAGGAATCTTGAGATTAAGCACAGATATTTAAATGTCAGTTAGCGTGCTGCCTGGCACATAAGTGCTCAGTAAATTTTAACTATTGTTATTGTTTTTTCTACTTGGTGTATAAATTTTCCAGGTCTTTTAAGAGTGAAATGGCTACTATATGATTTGTGGCTACTGTATGACAACTTCAGATCGTATTGGTATAGTTTTAGTGTAAAAAAAAAAATTTGAGTATTATTTTATATACTTGCTATACTTGAACAACCGATGTTTCTGTTGTAGTTGTGAACTACTAAATACTAATAACATTTTCTTTTTCAGATGTGTGTTAAAAGAGTTAGAAACATTGGGAAAGGACTTATATGGGGCAAAACTGATTGCACAAAAATGCCAGGTTCGAAATTGCTCCCATTTCAAGAATGCAGTGAATGGATCAGAATGTCTGCTTTCTATGGTGGAAGATGGAAATCCTCATCATTATTTTGTGGCATCACAGGTGATACTCCTTTTAAAACCAGAGTCAATTTTAATCATTTCTAGTTATACTTCATATGGAGCTATTTATAATAAGAAAATAATTAATGGAAGTGGTTTGTTAAAGTGTTTCAACTTTTTAAAATACCAGCTTTTAAGTTAATTTGCAATCAGTAAAAGCAATTGTCATTAGAGAATTTGAGAACCTTGAGCGTATTGATTTTCTTAATTAGTGAAGTTTCCTTTTTTTAAAATAAGAAATTATTGACATAGAGATATGACTACATGTTTTGGTTCTTGAAGGAAAGACAAGTAGAGCAAAGATTTTACATTCTATGTTCGTAAATGTGTTTTCATGTTTCCGTATTTCTCAAAAAGTCATGTTTCACATTTGAGACTGTACCACCAATACGAAACTGTTTCAGGCTTTTAAAAAGACTGGGAGGCAATGGAAGAGAGACTCAGGGCTGACATTAGTGAAGAAGTTCACATTGATACAGATTGCTTCAATATGTTTTCAGGACTATAAAATTACGTAGAGGCAAGGCTGGATCTATAGTCTGAGTCAACTAATTCCTGCTTTGTTTCTATTCAACCTCTGTATGCATTCTTGACCCTTTCTGGAGTACATCTTAGAGCCGAAGCAAGGGAAACCACCTAACATCTTTACCTTTGCATTAGTTTGTAATTCATGGTCTTAGAATATTGATAAATCATACTGTTCATACTGTTGCCATGACAATAAATAAGAACTTAACTTTTTTTTTTGGGGGGGGGGAATTCAGTTCACACTGTTGCCACTTAACTATTTGTGCTCAGTTTTTGTTTCTTTCCTTTCTTTTTCATAAAATATGCTGTACTCCCACTAGTGAAACATACTGATTTGAAAAATACAACCTATGAGCTCTTATTTTTAATGTAACCCTTTTGAAGTTCTTATCATCTTTTCCCGAAAATAAGACCTAACTGGAAAATAAGCCCTAACGTGATTTTTCAAGATGACATCCCCTGAACATAAGCCCTATTGTGTCTTTTGGAGCACAACCTAATATAAGACCCGGTCTTGTTTTCAAGGAAACACGCTAGAAACCTATCTAAGACATCTTATTTAATTGACGTACTTGAACTAAATAATTCTCTTTTTCTTTTTAATAGGATCAGAATTTGTCTATGAAAGTAAAGAAAAAGCCTGGAGTTCCTCTTATGTTTATTATTCAGAACACTATAGTCTTGGACAAACCTTCTCCCAAAACAGTTGCCTTTGTTAAAGCAGTAGAGTCAGGTCAGCTTGTCTCAGTTCATGAGAAGCAAAGTATCAAGCAACTCAAAGAGGAACAGGGTTTAGTGAAAAACTCTGAACAGAGAAGAAGAAAGAAGCGCAGAAAAGTAAGTGGCCCCAATCCTCTTAGCTGTTTAAAGAAAAAGAAAAAAACACAGGATACAAAACCATCTGCCTCTGAAAAGAAAAGAAAAAGAAAAAGAATCCGGAACAGATCAACCTCAAAAGTCATTTCTGAAAAGCAGAATACAGAAGGATAAGAAGATAAATCCTTTGGATACTTTGAAAGACATTCAAATGTGAAAAGTAAATTTCTTTTGAAAACTGTGGAAATGCTTCAGATAAAAAACTAAATTTATTTTTGTACTGAATATTAACCTATAAGATTTTGCCTAAAATTATTTGTAAATAAAAAAACAAAAACAAAACAGTGAATATGTTTAGGTGTGACGGTGTTCACTTTTCTTACTCATTGATTTTGGAGTTTGTTCTTTGATGTAAAACTATTATCTCTTTCTGTCTCACTGCCAGCTCTTACCCCCAACATTATATGCAAATAGTTTCAAAAGTCAAATGTCAAAAAGCTTGTGACAAAAAAAGTAGTCCCTCTTTCACATTTACAGAGAAAATTTCCTCTTTCAACTCATGTAGTGGTTATAGAATTTATATCTCCAAATAATATGAATATTATTTGATCCATCCACTTTTGATCCATCCATTACTTACTGACTTTCTACTAGAAAGAATGGAAGTTTGCTTGCTTATATTACTCCCCCATTTTCCAATATATTAATATTTTAATTTTTATGCACCCTAAATTCAGTATTTTCATTATTGTGACTAAACTTTATAAACCACTGAAACAAGTAGCATGCTATGATTGAGTTTCTTTCTTGTACTACTTTCTTTTTGTTATTCTGGAGGTTAATAATGGTCTCATTTTCTTTTAGCATCTGACTTGACCTTGCCACATATCCCAATAACTCCGTAAGGACCTCAAAATACAATTTTCCACATGATAATATCTGGTCATTTCTTACCCCTGGAGATACTTCTTCTGGAACCTTCCATCCTCTAATGTTGAAAGGTTTTCTGCTGAGCATGTTGCTCAGCTGTCACTCGGGCACTTGTTGCCCTTATCCAAAAGATCTACTTTTTCATTTCTGTTTCCTAGATTCTTCATTTTACTCCTTGGTTTTCTCTTTTGCTGTAGGGGAGCAAAGTATGTAGGAAGTACATTTTTTTGAGGCTCAACCAGTGTGTCTACCCTCATATTTGTTGCACTGACAATCTAGCAGGATAAAAAATTCTTGGTTGAAAATCATTTCACTCAGTTTCCCTGGACAACTTATTGTTTATAAGGTCCTAGAGGGGGGAAAAAACCAACCTATTTGCTTTTTTGATTTCTATTTCAATAAGGAGGATTTTCTTTCAAATGTAGATGTTCATTTCAATAGAAATATTCCAAAAATAAGTGAAGTTTGGCTATGAATATGTTACTTTAATTGTGTCAAAATGTCAATTCAATTAGGAATTGAGTAGTCAAACTTGTCTTTTTTTGCCCCCACCTCAATTGTTTTAATCATCAGGCCAAAATTACCATGTTTTTGTGCTGAAAGATTGAAACACAAGGTTGATGGAAAATCAGAATCTGAGTAGTAGCTCCCTTCAAGCAGTAGTTCTTAGTCTATACTATTGAAATATCAGATATGAAGTACATCATGAATAAATCCTTACTAATGGCTGAAATGAATGACGTTTTTAAGTTTTGAGGCAATTCAAATTTATCCCTACAGAAATGTCATTCTCAGTTGAATTCAGTAATGCTTTTATGGGGAAAGTGGAATTGTAGCTTTAATTACACTGGAAATAACACTAACACCAGCTGTATTATCTGGCAAGCCAAGTTAGTGTTTGCATTGTCATTTCATGATTCTGTTTTAAGTTCTTAACAGTAGGAACATATTTTAAAAGGAAGACAAAGATATTGGAACAAAAAAATATAGTTCGATAGTTTGTATGGGGAAAGATAACATTTGTCAATAATGACGAGAGTTAAGATTACCAAGTCAAATGTAGACAATGTGATAAGGTGAAATGCACACATAATATTTATTTCAATATGCTAAAATGCTTACATTTTAGTTATTCCGCTTTAACAAAGCATAATGTGATACTGTGATTTATATTAAGACCTATATATTTAGTTTATGAAATAGACCACAGCCACAGTTCCTGGCTTACAGCTCCCAAAACTCTTGGGATTTCCTAAGTAATGAGAGTGTAAGGCATCGCTTACATTAATGAAGTGACTTGGAAAGCACCGAGGATACGGGCTGATTGTCATTGGAGGCAACCATGTGGTTAGAGGGCTGGAAAGTTCAGTCCCACCCCACAACTTCTGGGGAGGGGAGAAGAGCAAGACTTAATCACTGGCCAATGACTTAATTAAGCCTATGTAGTGAAGCCTCCATAAAAACCCAAAAGGAAGGGTTCAGAGAGCATCTGGGTTGGTGAACACTTGGGAGATTTGGGGAGGGTGGAGTGCATGGAGAGCCCTCCCCCCATGCTTTATCCTATGAATATTTTACATCTGGTTTTTCCTAAGATAGTTTCTTATAATAAACTAGTAATTAAAATGTTTCTCTGAGTTCTGTGAGATGCTCTAGCAAATTAATCAAACTGAGGAGAGGATTGTGGGAACCTCTGATTTCTAGCCAATCTATCAGAAGCACAGGTAACAGTCTGGGTATGCGACTGGCTTCTGAAGTGAGGTGAGGGGTCAGTCTTACAGGATTGAACCCTTAACCTATGGAATCTGATGCTATGTCTGCGTAGATAGTGTCAGAATTGAGTTGAATTGTGGGACGCCCAGCTGGTGTCAGAGCACTGCTTGTGTGGGTACCGCCCCCTACCCCCCCATACACACATTGAAATTGGGTCCAGGAACCCAAAATTCTTACTTATATTTATTCAGTGCTATCTGCCTATTAATAGTGTCTGAAGTGGAGAGCTGGAAAAGACAACTCATTTTTATAAAATAGTAATTTTTAAGTTAAAATATTAAAAATTCAATATATTACAAAATACATTATTTAATATCTTAAAATTTTGATTAGTCATTCATATATTTCCCAGTAAATTACTTTAAAAGGTATTTTAGCAAAATGATATATCTTTGTACTACAATTCTTGTATGAATAGTACCTTTATAACACCACCCTGAAAATTCTTAACACTGCTTGTTTCATTTTCTCAATACAATTGAGGGAAGGGGCCAAAAGAACCAAGGGAGTCTGCACATGTGGTCATAATCCATTTTGTGGTTTGGAAATAAAAATGTTGAGAACCTCTGCTTTTGAGGGTAGCTACTGGGGATAAAAGTGGAATACATGTGTTTTGAACTCTGAAGTTTGCCAGACTGAAAAATCAAGTTTCTGAAAACCACTGTCTTTCATAAACACCTCAAAATAAAGTGTCTGCAGTTGAGTTTGGGCAGGATTCATTATTCCCTACATTTTCAAAGCCCTACAACCACTTCTCACTCCCACAAGTATGTAAATTAAAACTAGAAGTCATTTCAGAACAACTGAGTTTCAAAAGTAAAAGAGGTTTCCTGTCTTCTATTTATGCATAGAGTTAAGAGATTGTATTTTATGTCTTTGCATGCAGATAAGGCAAGATGGCTACGATTTGACAGGTTTAATTAATAGGTTTTCATGGGTAGATAGAATGAATAGTTTGCTGTCTTCCCGGACACAGCCAGGGTTTCTCAGGGCACCATCAGTACTTCTGGGCACAGCCAGACTTCCTGGGCTTCTTAGGGTACCACTAGTCTCCCCAGGCACAGCCAGGGCCTCTCGGGGCACTGCCACTCTCTCTGGGCACAGCCAGACTTCCTGGACTCAGCCAGGGCTCTACAGCTGACGGCCAAGTAGCCCCATCTGATGGCCATCCAATCACAGTTGATGGCCATTTACTACCTGAGCCAGCACCTTTCTATGTGAGGCCGAGAGCCTGGAAACTGCTTTCTGGAGCTCTGTCCCCACATCTATCTCAGTTAATTTTTGTGTATGAAATGAGTTGGGGTCAAATTTCTTTCTTCTTCTATATAGACATAGCCAGTGGTTACAGCAGCTTAAAAAAAAGACTGTCTTTCCTCTTTAAATTAACTTGGCTCCTATTTTCCCATTTTGATTGCATACTCCTGGAGGGCTGGGAGTTTATTTCAGACGCCTTTGTCTCTGAATTAATTAGGATTTGGTTCAGCTCTGAAAAATAGGGAGGCAAAATGACAGTAGCTTGGACAAATGTATCAATTAGTATTCCTGAGTAACCAACCATCCTAAAACTCATTGGCTTAAATCAATAATCCTTTACAGTTGTTGGCTGTGGTTTGGCGGATCTAAGCTGAGCTCGAATGGGTATTTCTCAGGTTGTGGCAGCTGAGGAAATTCTGCTTCTCACTCGGGTCTGGTTTGGTTTGGATGACCTCCTTTCACCTTGATAGGGGTTGGAGCCAAGCTAACCAGGGCTTTTCTTCTGGTAAAGGAAGAGACATAAAACAGAAAGCAGAAATGCTGGTGTCATGCCGGGTGTCATGTGGGGTCTGTAGTCCCACTCCCCACATAAAAACACAGGATATGGTGAGGCCAAAAAGGAACACCCACGGAGCCATAGATAGGGGAGTCATACCACTACAGTCTTGCTGGCGGTTGGGTTGGATACACAGGAAGCAAGAGCCACTGGATCCGCAAACTGCTGTCCACTTCTTTCTGCCAACCAACCTCACTTGCTGGCTGCAATCCGCATCTCTGCAATCCGCAATCCATACTCCACCTGCCACACCTTGCTAGCTTAGCCATGGCAGTTATATCAGTGGCTAATGGCTAACCGGTAACAGCCGATGGCCAACTAGTCACAGCTGATGGCCATCTATGACCTGAGCTAGCACCTTTCTATGTGAGGCCAAGAGCCTGGAAACTGCTCTCTGGGGCTCTGTCCCCACAGCTGGAGTCCTCGTGGGCCCAGGCTCAGAACCAGCACACGGTTTTTGCTTTGCTACTACCCATGAAGAAGTCACATATCCGAGCCCAAAGTCGGAGGGTGGGGGATGCACTTTGCCCGTGATGCAGTCATGGAAAGGGTGTAGCAATCGGAGGAGTGAAGACTTAGGGGGCAATTGTTCCATCTACCACAACTTAGGAATTTATTTGTCTCATGTAAAAGTCCAGAGGGAGGCCATCCAGGGCTGGTGTGGTCCACAAAATTCTCAGGAACTCAGGCTGCTCCTATCTTACTGCTCTGCTCTTCATGACCTCATTGTCAAGGTTAGCTCCTGGACTAAGTTGGCATATTCAGCTCTAGCCGTGAGGTATGAGAAAGGGACAAAGTAGAAAGGAAATAAAGGGCACATGCCATCTTTCATTTAAAGGAGATTCCTAGAAGTTGCCACATGACAATTTGACCACATGTGGCCACAGTTGGTTGCCAGGGAGATTGAAAATATCATCTTTATTCCAGTTAGACACATGCCCAGGTAAATCAGGAGATCTGTTACCAAGGAAGAAGAGAAAAATGGATACTGGGGACAAGATAAGTAATGCGATGTACATCTAGCCTTGTACAAAGAATGGGTTCCAGAAATATTTGTTGATAAAACTCAGGAGGAAACAGTGGTTCTGAATTAAACTGGGGTTTGAAACTTGTTTTAGAGTAAGAAAATAGTGAAGCCAGTTGTTTCTAAAAAATCAAAGATTCATTTATAGCATGGAATCCAATCTAGCTTCAAAGAATTAATTAGTTTTACATTTTTCATTTTAGTCCAATATCAACAGTTGCTCAATGTGAAACAGATAAACCTATTTAGGAAAATGCTTCTCTCTCAGAGTTGGTTGCTGATAGTGACTCAGGCTATAGTCCACTAGGTACTGAAAGGGCCAAAAGGAATTGTGTTTATAATGCAAAAATGACATATCCTGGAGCCATGAAAATGGCATGAGAAAATTCTGTAATTGTTCTGTTCTGCTAAAAGAAAAGATCAATAACAGCTCTCTCAGAGATTTAAGATACAGTCCTTTGCTTTCATTATCACCTGGGCTTACTATATACTGAACCAAAGATTTTCCTAAAGGAGGGCAGAGGAGACCATGGATCCACCTGAGCAGGGATAAGAGGTGAAAGGTGGGCCAAAGGGATGGAGAGAGTATGGGAAGGAAGTTAGTCTCAGGGAGGAACCTATCCTCAAAAGGTTAGGTCTAGTACTAGAGAAAGACACACACTGACAAATAAGGCACTAAAGTGTGACAAGTGGACAGACACGTTAATTTCCACCTCAGGGTGCCTTGAAAGTCACATGGCTTATGAAGAAGAGGTAATTCTAAAACAGGAAAGAGAGAGAGAGGTGAGAGTGCTCTGTGCAGCTGGAATAGTTGAGCACAGCACTGAAGTATGGAAGCCTGTACAGTGGACAGTTGTGTGGGGTGGGGGTTTGGAGAACAAACAGGTGTGGTTACAGATGAGGCTGCTGCATTTGGGAGGTAGGCAGGAGTCAGCTCTCTGAGTCCCTGTAGATATTCAACTCCTCTTGAGCTGTAGGCAGTGGAGAGCCATTGTGGAAAGTAGCATGATAATATTTGAATTTTGAATACATTGCATTGGTAACTCCAAGGGATGAGAGAGGACATGTAAGGTAAGAGGTAGGGGGAGGTGGGTAGCCCATTTAGAAACTGTTGCAATAGTCCAGGTGAGAGATGATGGTGGCCTGAAATCAGAGGTAGTAGCCACGGGGATGGAGAGAGACAATTTTGAGAGACAGGTAGTACCTTCCTCAGGATAAGGTTCTGAGGAAGATGTAGAACCTTGAAAAGGTTAAACATGATTTAAAAGCTGTATTATCAGTTGGTTCCAGCTTACTTCTATAACTTCATCCATCACCACTGTCGCTTTGTTTCATGCCCTTGCATCCTGCCTCACATCTTTGTATTGGCTTCATTCTCAGGCAGAGTCTCTAGATAAGGCCAGAAAAATGGCCCAACATTTTTAGGCTTATGGGGACAAGACAGAGCTGGAGATGCTCTCAGTCCCGTTCTTTATCAGGTGCCACTTCTGGGACTGGCATCACACAGAGATTGTGTGTATGTATTTCTCATAGAGAGGAGAGGTGTTGTTATCAGGAGAAGGATGAAAGAGATGAGACATAAAAGCTACCTATTACATGTTCCAAATTTCCACACTAGGTGGGATTTTGGATTGGCATATAATGATATAAAATATAGTGTCACGTTATTACAAAGTTAAAGAAATGATTAGGCTAGCTGGCTTGGAATCCCAGGGTGTGGTTTCATCTGGTGCCACCTGACGGCACATGTCTGTTGTCTGAATACCTCTCAGGGCGATTATTTAATTCATCATCTAAACTGGTACAGTTTTGTCTGGGATAAACTAGACCAATACTAGGTAAATCAGGATGGCCCCCAGCAAACTGGAGCCCATGGTCACCCTAATTCTGGGTCCTGTGTCTGGCGGAGACTTCCAGGAATCTCCTGGTTAGTTGATACTTGCTTCCTTTGATCTGATTCTGAAACAAGGAGCCAGGATTGTGAGGATCCATCCTCTGCGTCCTCCTTGTCACCAGAGACAGGATTGTTCCATTTTGTTTTTTTTATTTCCAGCTTTACCTTCCCCTCCGTTCATCCATCATAACCCAAAAGAGGAACATGAGCAGAAAGCGGATCAATGACCCTTTTGGAATATATCTAAATTGTTATCATCAGGCATATATTTAATATATTTTATTAATGATCAAGAAAAATAGCAACAAAAATTGCAGATGGTGGCAAGAATAAGTCATCTTGTTTTTTGTTTGTATGTCTCTGTGTCTTGAAGTATCCTTTATATACCCCCTTCAGTTCCTACCATGTAATACTATCTGTGTCATTCTCTTCTATTAGCCTGCGAGCACCTGGAGGACAGGGGTCATATCTTATTTACCTTGGTGTCATTGTTTCTTATCACAGTGCTTGGGCCTTGTCAAGCATTTCTCAAACTGAAGTCTAACACCAAGTTAATGATTGTGCTATTAAATTCAGCAACTGAGTTAAAGAGTGATTTCCATGGAGAATCTGTCCACATTTAATTGTAGTCTCGGTATTGATTCAGTAGTAGACCCTAACACATTGTCTGATTGTGAAAATGGTTAATCCACTGTACCTCTTGGTAGGGATCATAACAGATAAACACGATTACATCAACCCTCACAAGAGCATGGAATTTACTTTTCTGTGGCATTTAGCTTCTGAGAAGCGAAACAAACCACAGGAACTAAGTTCTGATTTATCAGTTGGCCTCACAGCTAAAACTCAGTTATTTTTGTAACATTTTTTAACAATATTAGGCAGTAGTGGTGTGCTGGTAAATGTTTAGCAGTCAGGTCTCCTGGGGGGTTGAGGGGGGAAGCCCTGTTGCAGGGCTTGCCAATTTCTGTGGTGTAAATACTCCTGCCTTGGCTGATTCTAAATGACGAATGTGATGTGACCAAACAAGGACCTGGAAAGAGATGTGAACTTATGTGAGCAGGCTCCAGCATACCGCTGATGAGGTTGGCGCAGAGCTGACCTGGGCCTGGAGCTGATGAGTCCTTTGGTATTCATTCATCCAACAGATACTTATTGACACCTACTGTACGGGTGCTATTGGATATATTAGAGGACAAACAAGACAAAGATCCCTACACTGTGGGACTTAAATTCTTTAGGGGAGGCAGAGACAGAAGATGAACAATAAACATATTTAAGAAATAAGTTATGTAATATACTAGAAGGTGGTGAGTGATGAGTGCTACAAAAGTAAATACACGTACACAAAGTCAAGGGTGAGTGATTGAGAATGTAGGAGAGATGGTAATTTTAAATGGGATGGTCAAGTGGGCTGCTCTGAGAAGTGACATTTGAGCAGAGATTTGAAGGAGGTGAGGGAAGAACATTTCTGGATATCTAGGGCAGGAATGTTCTAGGCAGAGGGAATAACTACAGCAAACACTCTGAGGTGGGAGGTTGCATGGCTTGTTCAAGGAATTGCAGGGAAGTAGTGTGACTAAACAATAGAGAGGAAGAGAGGGAGGGGAAAAGGAAGAAGAGGGAGGGAGTGAGGTGGGGAGGAGAAGAGGGAAGAGAGAGTGGGAGAGAGAGACATTGCCTGACTCTAGGTACCGTGTTTCCCCGAAAATAAGACCTAGCCAGACTATCAGCCCTAATGCATTTTTTGGAGCAATAATTAATATAAGACCCGGTATTATATTATATTATATTATATTATATTATACCCGGTCTTATATTAAATTAAGACCGGTTCTTATATTAATTTTTGCTCCAAAAGATGCATTAGAGCTGATGGTCTGGCTAGGTCTTATTTTCGGGGAAACACAGTAGGAGAGGTCACAAGGGAGAGCGTTGGCTTAAGAAGGGAGAATAGACTTCAGATTATTGTGAGGACTCTGGATTTTACTCAAAGAAAATGGAGAGCCATGGCAGGCAGAGCAGAAAGTGACATCATTTAATTTAGGTGTTAAAAGTATTGCCTTGGCTTCCATGTTGAGAACAAACTCTAGCTGGGAGACCAGTTGGACATGGTGAGAAACAATCTTACTCTGGACATATGCTGAAGGCAGAGCCAAGAAGATTTGCTCACCAACTGGAAGTAGGGTTGCATTCATTTGCTAGAGTTGCCATGAAAAAGTACTGCAAACTGGATGGTTGTTTATTGTCTCACCGGTCTGGAGACTAGAAGTCTGAAATCAAGGTGTTGGCAGGGCTATGTTCCCTTGGAAACATGTTGGGGAGAATTTGTCTTTGCCTCTTCCTAGCTTCTGGTGGTTTGCCAGCCATCTTTGGCATTCCTTGGCTCTCAGCTGCAGCCCTCCATCATCACATGGTACTCTCTCTCCCCTCATGTGTTTGTGTCTCTTTTCCTCCACTCATAAGGACACCAGTCATATTGGATTAAGGGCCCACCCTAGTCCAGTATGATCTCATCTCAATTTAATTACATCTACAAAACAACCCTATTTCCAAATGTCATATTCTGAGGTAGTAGGGATTAAAACTTCAACAAATCTTTTGGGAGGGCATGATTCAACCCAGAGCACAGTGGGGTTCAAGATGACTAACACTTTTGGCCTGAGCAATTGTAAAGACACAGTTGCCATCAGGCAAAATGGGGAAGGCTGTAGATGGAGCAGGTTTTTGGGAAAAGATCAGGATTTACAAAGTATTCCAAGTCATACCCGTATAATTAATCAGCTTATTGCTCTACAACTTAAAAGCTAGAGAAGAACTCAATTCTTGTAAATGTATTATTATATATATATGGATGACGGCAAAAGAACCCCGAGACTAACTGCTCTCATAAGAAAATCACATTACAGAGTCTGAAAACATTAATTCAGCCTTCTGAATAAAAACTTTTCAATTATTTAAGTTAATGGAAAGTTGTAAATATTGCATTTCACCTTTGTCAGAAACTTTTTTTGCAAATTCACCTTTAGTACACAGATAATTCAGGCACTGGGGAGGAAGGACTCTTTGGAAATCTATAAAAGCCTTCCAAACTCTTTAGAGAGGTAGAGATGACTCTTAAGGGATGAATCTAAGTAAACATTTACCTCATTATGCAAATTAGGTGTAGGCACCAGAGCCGTTACAATATTTCAGTTGAAAATTAAATGTTCCTAGCCTTGAATCTGTATCAAGCATTTTCATCTTTCTTTGTACACCTTGGCACATTGTTATTGTTTCAGGGGTTATTTGATTGTACAGATTGAAACCAGTTCAAACTGGCATACACAAAGGGCAAATTCACTAGAAGGACACAAGAATATGTTCCAAAATCCTAGGGAAGGGAGAGAAACTCAGCTTCACGAAGATCAGGAATTGGAAATGCAGATTCAAGGTAGCCACTCCATCTAGCTCCGTGTCTTTCTCTCTGGGGTTCCAAGCTCTTGCGTCTCTGTGTATTTGCTTCCCTTTTCCTATCCCGAATGGCCAGTTGCCTCTTGCTCAGATGTCCTGCTTGCCCACGCCATCTCCCTCTTTTTTTCAATGGTGCCCTTAGCCTCTGTGTTTGTATCGCATTGCAAAGCCAAAGCTGACCACCAATAAATCGATACCCTCCAGAACCTGAATGTAAATTTTTGCAAGAGGGAATCTGAAGTTGTCCACCCTTGGTCGAATCAGCTGTGTAAGAAGGAAAAGGTCATATTTACTCATTAAACAAATGCAACAAATGCTTAGTGAGAACCCACCGTATGCCACTTGCTCTTATATGTTGTATGGGAACTGCAGGGAGCAAAGTCCTCACACTCATTGGAGCTTAAAATCCATTGTGGTGGAAGAGCGCCTGCAATCCACCCTGTGTCCATGTGTATGGGATGGTTGGCGTTAAAGAAAGGTGGACAGGTATCTTAAAAGGAGTACCCCATTTGGGGATTTGTCAACATGGATGTCACATCTCTCTGAACTAGGTCATACTTGGATTCTTCTGCTGTAACTGCAGTAAGAAATTCACTATTGCTCTTTTTCCTACCAAAAGCCAACAGTACACTGCTTTCCTTTCTTTGCCAGAAGGTGAGACTCTTTAGTCATTCACCCGGGCTTGTCTGATATAATGCTCTTTGTGATGGGAGTGGGTACAGGCCGGTGTGCTTCTGCCTGCTGTCAAACCTCTGTTCAGCCAACCAGGTATTTGTTTCATCACATAATCACATAGCAGTAATAGCTAACCGTTCCTGAGGGTTTACAATGTTGCTGTGCAGCGGTCTAAGTCCTTTATGTGCATTAGCTCATTTAATCATCACAACTCTCAGGAGAAGGGTCTTATTTTACAGATGAGGACACGTTAGAGAGGTTAAGTGATTTGCTCAAGGCCTCTTAGGTAGCAAGTGGTGAGTAGGGATTTGAACCTAGAGTCTGTGGAACAATTACTAAATTACATGCTCTCTAAGGGACTCCTGGTGATGGTTGGGGCTTTGAAATACCTTTAGTACCTTTCCTAGGACAGAAATGACAGGTCCATGGAGATTCCCAGTCATAACTTCCCTTCCTTCCTTCCTTCCTTCCTACCTTCTTTCCTTCCTTCCTTCCTCTTCCTATCTTTCTAACTATTGGAAATTTTTTCAATTACTAGTTCCCCTATTTCTGGTACCAAAACTGTCCAAAATGTCCAGAGCTCTTTCACATCATCAAAGAAGAAATCTGATGTCTTTGTGATACCATTCTATGACCCTGTACTGAATCCAAATCCAGTTATTGTTGGGTACTCTTATTCACATTGCAAATTTTCTCTCTCCCTCTCTTTAGCATCCGTAATAACCATCAGTGACAAGTACATACATCTTATCATGTTCTCTCTCTGATTTACTCAGAGATCAAATTGAATTTCAATTCAGGGTAGTCTGCCATTTGGTTTGCTCATAGAATGCCTAGTTAACAGAAGTGAAGTTTATTGAGCTAATCATAAGTTTACCAATGGAATTTACTTTAAAAGATAGTAGTCTTATTAGAAATGAAGCTATGAATGTAGGAGGGTACCATTATCTTAATCATAATTTCAGTTTAGGTAGAAAACAGACTAGGCTAGGTTTAGGGTGAGTAGGACTTGGAATGGGAACAGTCCACAGACTTAGCGCTAGAGAAGAATGGAAATTACATTGGTGGCAAGTGACAGAAAACTGCCTTTAGAAAGGCAGAATTTATTGGGTCACATAACTGAAAAGCTCAGGGATAGATTTAGCTTCAGTCTCAGCTGGATCCAAATACTCAATTTCATTCAGGCCACTCCTCCATCTCTCATACTGAGAGTTGACAGTAAGTTACACCAATTTTTTATGCAAATGCTAATGAGAATAAAAAATAATCCAAGTGAAAATTGACATGACCAGTTGATCATACTGAGAGTTCACAGTAAGTTATGCCATATTTTTATGCAGACGCTAATGAGAATACAAAAAAATCCAAGTGAAAATATAATTCAAGTCTAAAGAACAGGTATCAGTAGTGACCATTTGTTTTATACACACACACACGCGCGTCTGTGTGTATACTGGAGGTGCCAAAAAATGTATACACATGACTTGTATTCATCTTTTGTTATTGGTATATATTAAGTATTACAATTGTAATATAATTTTTCCCTTTCCTAAATGTGTATACATTTTTTTTTGGCACTGTGTGTGTGTGTATCTCTCACATCTCCCTTATCCATTCATCTGTTGACAGACATTAGGTTGTTTTCATATCTTGCCTATTGTGAGTAATGCTGCAATAAACATGGGAAGGCATATGTTTCTTTGATATCCTGTTTCCATTTCATTTGGATATATACCCAAGAGTAGAATTGCTGAATCATATGGTAGTTCTATTTTTAATTTTTGAGTAACATCCAAACTGTTTTTTGTAGTGGCTGAACCAACTGGCATTTCCATCAACAGTGTACAAGGGTTTCCTTTTCTCCATATCCTCTCCAACACGTGTTGTCTCTTCCTGATGATAGCCATTGTAACAGGTGTAAGGCGATATTTCACTGTGGTTTTTATTTGTGTTTCCCTGATGATTAATGATGCCGAGCCCCTTTTTATGTACCTGTTTGGCTACTCTGATGTCATCTTTGGAAAACTGTCTATTTCCTTTGTTTATTTTTTAATCATATTGTTTTTTTGCTGTTGAGTTGTATAAATTCTTTATATTTTTTGGATATTAACCCAGTCTGATATGGTTTGCAAATATTTATCTCCCTTTCAGTCAATTGCCTGTTCATAGTGTTGGTTTCTTTTGCTGTGCAGAAGCTTTTTAGTTTGATGCAGTCTCACTTGTTGATTTTTGCTCCTGTTGCTTGTACTTCTAGTGTCATACCTAAACCATAACTGCCAAGACCAATACCAAGGTGCATCTTTCCTGTGTTTTCTTCTAGGAGTTTTACAGCATCAGGTTTTATGTTTATGTCTTTAATCCATTTTGAGTTAATTTTTGTGAGTGATGTAAGATAGGGGTTGATTTTTATTTTCTTGAGTGTGTGGTATCCAGTTTTCCCAACGTCATTTCTCGAAGACATTATCCTTTCCCTATTGAATATTCTTGTCTTCCTTTTCAAATATTAGTTAGCTGTAAATGCGGGTATTTATTTCTGGTCTCTTGATTCTGTTGCATTAGTCATGAATATTTTTTAGCTAGACCATACATTTTTTATTACTATAGCTTTGTAATATAGTTTGAAATCATGACGTGTGATGCCTCCAGCTTTACTTTTCTTTCTCATGATTACTTTGGCTAGTTGGGGTCTTTTATGGTTCCATACAAATCTTTGAATTGTGTTTTCTATTTCTGTGAAAAATGCTATTGGAATTTTGGTAAAGATTGCCTTGAATCTATAGATGGCTTTGGGTAGTACAGACATTTTAACGATATTCATTTTTCCAATCCATGAACATGGGATCTTTCCATTTGTTTGTGACTTTTTCAGATTCTTTCATCAAAATCTTACAGTTTTCTTTGTACAGATCTTTTACTTTCTTGGTTAAATTTATTCCTAAGTATGTTATTGTTTTTGATGATGTTATTGTGAATGCAATAGTTTTCTTTCTTTCTCTTTCAGATGTTTTGTTGTTAGTGTGTAGAAATGGAACTGATTTTTGTATGTTGATTTTGTATCCTGCAGATTTACTGAATTTGTTTATTAGTTCCATACAGGTTTTTTTTTTTTTAAGATTTTTTTTTATTGGGGAAGGGGAACAGGAACTTTATTGGGGAACAGTGTGTACTTCCAGAACTTCTTTTTTCCAAGCCATGTTATCCTTTCAATCTTAGTTGTGGAGGGTGCAGCTCAGCTCCAGGTCCAGTTGCCGTTTCTGGTTGCAGGGGGCACAGCCCACCATCCCTTTGCGGGAGTCGAACCGGCAACCTTGTGGTTGAGAGGACACGCTCCAACCAACTGAGCCATCCGGGAGCTCAGCGGCAGCTCAGCTCAAGGTGCCATGTTCAATTTTAGTTGCAGGGGGCGCTGCCCACCATCCCTTGCGGGACTCGAGGAATTGAACTGGCAACCTTGTGGTTGAGAGCCCACTGGCCCATGTGGGAATCGAACCGGCGGCCTTCGGAGTTAGGAGCATGGAGCTCTAACCACCTGAGCCACCGGGCCGGCCCAACCCAACAGGTTTTTTGTTGTTGTTGTTGTCGTTGAGACTTTAGGGTTTTTTATATATATGATTATATCATTTGCAAGTAACGACTATATTACTTCTTTCTTTTTGATTTGCATGCCTTTATTTCTTTGTGTGTCTAATTGCTTTAGCTACAATTTCCCAGTCCTGTGTTGAATAAGAGCGATGAGACTGGGTGCTCTTCCCTTCTTCCTGATCTTACAGGAAACATTTTCAACCTTTCACTGTTGAGTATGATGTTAGCTGTGGCTTTGTTATACGTGAATGTTATTATGTTGCAGTATGTTCCTTCTATGCCCAATTTATTGTTTTTTATCATGAAAGAATGTTGTATTTTGTCAATAGCTTTTTCTGTATATTTGAGACGATCATATAATTTTTATCTTGCGTTCTGTTAATGTGGTACATGACATTTACTGATTTGCATATGTTGAGCTAGCCTTGCATCCTAGGGACAAATCCCACTTGGTCATGGTATATACTCCTTTTCATGTGTTGTTGAATTCAGTTTGCTAATATTTTGTGTAGAACTTTTGTACCTATATTCATCTATATTAGTCTATAGATGCATATTAGTCTATATTAGTCTATCGTTTTCTTGTGGTGTCCTTATCTGGCTTGGTATCAGGGTAATGCTGGCTTCATAAAATGAATTCATATGTTTTCTTCTCTTCTATTTTTTGGAAGAATTTGAGACTGATTGGCATCAAGTTTTCCTTAAATGTTTGGTAGAATTTGCCAGTGACTCCATCTCGTCCAGAAGTTTTTAGATTACTGGTTTAATCTCTTTACTGGTTATTGGTCTGCTCAGATTTTCTATTTCTTTATGATCCAGTCTTCGTAAGTTGTATGTTTCTAGAAATTTATCCATTTTGCTAGGATATACAATTTGTTGGCATTTAATTGTTCATAGTAGTCTCTTATGATCCTTTATATTTCTGCACTATCAGTTTAATGTCTCCTCTTTTATTTCTGATTGTATCTTAATCTTCTTAGAGTAGGTAAAAGTTTGTCAATTTTCTTTATCAGTTTGTAGAAAAACAGCTTTTAGTTTTGATTTTATTTTCTGTGTTTTTTTCTGGTCTCTATTTCATTCATTTCTGCTCTAATCTTAGTTATTTCCTTCCTTTTGCTTACTTTAGACTGAGCCTGTTTTTCTGGTTCCCTGTAGTATAAAATTGGGTTGTTTATTTGAGATCTTTCTGTTTTCTTAATATATACATTTATTGCTATAAACTTCCCTCTCAGAACTGCTTTTGCAGCATCCCATAGATTTTAGTATGTTGTGTTTTCATTTTTGTTTGTTTTGAGATATTTTTCTATTTCCCTTTGATATCTTCTTTGACCCATTGGTTGTTCAACAGTGTAGTATTTAATTTTCACATATTTGTATGTTTTCCAGCTTTTCTCTTTTGCTTTCTAGTTTCACAACATGTGATCCAAAAAGATACTTGATATGTTTTCAACCTTCTTACATTTGCTAAGACCTCTTTTGTGATGTATCACATGATCTATCCTGGAGAATATTTCATGTGTGCTAAAGTAGAATGTGTGTTCTGCTTCTGTTGAAGAGTGTATTTTATAAATGTCTGTTAAGTCAATTTGGTGTAATGCACGGTTCAAGCCCAATGTTTCTTTGTTGATTTTCTATCAAGATGATCTACCCATTGTCGAAAGTGGGTTATTAAAGTCCCCTAGTATTATGTATAATTGTCTGTTACCCCCTGCAGATCTGTTAGTATTTGCTTAATGTATTTTGGTACTACTCTAAAATTGGGTGTGTATATATTTGTAATTATTATAGTTTCTTGGTGAATGGATCCATTTATATATTGCCTTTCTCTGTCTCTCTCTTTTTTTGTTTTGTTTTTACCATTTTGGGTTTACTGATTTTGTCTGATCTAAGTGTAGCTACCTCCATTTCCTTCTCATTTAATTTTGCACGGAATCTGTTTCTTCATTCCTCCATGCTGAGCCAATGTGAGCTGGAGTCTTGTAGGAAGCATAGAGCAAGGTGTTTTGTTTGTTTGTTTGTTTGTTTTAATCCTTTCAACCAGCCACTCTTTGCCTTTTGATTGGTAAATTCAATCCCTTTGCATTGAGAGTAATTGATATGTCCAGACATACTGATGTTAGCTTGTTAATTGATTTCTGGTTATTTTTTTATTTCCATTTTTGTCCCCTCCTGCCCCATTTCTGTGTACCATTGTAAACTGGTGAATTTCCATGGTGCTGTGCTCTGTTTCTCCTTTATCTTTTGTGCATTTACTCAAGGATTGTCTTCAGTGGTTACTGTGACGCTTACATAAGACATCTCACAGACAAAACAGTTCATTTTAAACTGACAGCAGCTAAACCTTGTCTGCAAAAGCTTCACCCTTTTACTCCCCCCATTTATTTCTTGATGTCATTATTTACCTCTTTTTATATTGTGTATTAGTTACAATTATAGTAACTATAATTATTTGTAATCTTTTCCATTGAACTTTATACTATAGTTGAGTGGTTAACCCTATCCTGTTACAGAATTAGAGTTTTCTAGTGTAACTGTATATTTATCTTTTCTAGTGTATTATATATTTTCATATGTTTTTATGTCATTGATTAGTGTCTTTTCATTTCAGCTTGAAGAACTTGCAGAATTTCTTGCATGGCACTGGCAGGTCTCGTGGTGATGAATGCCCTCAGCTTTTGCTTGTCTAGGAAAGTTTTATTTCTTCTTCATATCTGAAAGGTAACTTGCCAGATAGAGTATTCTTGGCTGGCGTTCTTTTTTTTAATTCATTTATTCAACACTTTGGATATGTTGTTTTACTCTGTCTTGGATGTCTGATTTTCTCTCCTGGTTTGGGAAGTTCTCAGCTATTATTTCTTTAAATCAACTAGCTATCCCCTTCATTTACTTTTCTCCTTCTGGACACTGATTATTCTAATATTTATTCTTTAATGGTGTCCCATAGATTATGGAGGCTTTCTTTGCTCTTTTTCATTTTTTTTTTCTTTGTTTTCCTTTAACTGGGTTGTTTCAAAATTCCTATTCTCTGACTCACTTATTCTGTCTTCCATTTATTCTACTCTACTAAAGATGCTTTCTAATACATTTTTCATTTTATTCATTGAGGTCTTCAGCTCCAGAATTTCTGCTTATTTCCTTTTTATGATCTCTACCTCTTTGGTAAATATCTCTTTCTGGATCTGTATTTCTGTCATGATTTCCTTGAATTGTCTTTTTGAGTTTTCTTGTAGCTTGTAGAAAAGCTATTTGAATTCTGTATCAGCTAGAATGCCAAATGCCATGCCTTTGGTTTCAGTTATTGAAGAATTGTTATCTTTTGGTGATGACATGTTTCTTGATTCTTCATGTCCCTTGTAGTTTTTTGTTGCTACTTTCACATTTGACGTAGCAGACACTTCTTTAAATATTTGCTGGTTGCGTTTAGAGAGACTACTCTGTTCACTGGTGCTGTTATTATCAGTTTTCTCTGCCTTTGTTTTGTCCATTACACCCTTCTTGCTCCCTCTTGTGGCAGAATTCTTAAGATTTTATGTCTTCTCTGGCTCTTAACTACTTATGAGACTGGCTACTGGAAACCTCTCTTTTGTTTTCCAGAAGTGGTGCTATATCTTAAGTTTTAATTTCTCTCTTGCCCACAGACCCCGGCCTGTTTTCTGAGAGCACTCACCATCTACTGCCACACTTGGGAGTTGGCACCAGGAGCCAGCCCCAGAGTGGAGGATGTGTGAGGTGTGGGCTTAGCATTTGGGATGTTGGGGTTGTCTGTGGACCCAGCAGGGAGATCCCTGGGCTGACGGGTGGACTTCCTGTTGAGCTAGTCAGCAGGAACTGAGTCCCTTTAATGCCCTTGGGTATTCCTTTCTGTCTCTTTCCCAATCTCCCTCCTCCCAGTCATGGAGGTTCCATCTCAGCCCTCTGGGTGCTGCTGGGAAGAAACAGGTTTCTTTAGCTGTGTTCTGCACTGCTAGGGTAGCTGGGCACTTATCATTCTTCTGTTCCCCTGTGGGAGAGGTCCCCACCACCTGATAGCTCAGCCCCTTGCAGTGTTCCTTGGGGAGGCGCGTGCTCGCATGCATGCTGAAGTGGCACTGGTAAAATTCTTATCATCTCTGCTACACCAAACTCGTTTTTTTTGTTGTTGTTTTTTTCTCGAACAAGCTGCTGGAATCTCTCTTCTAGTAGGCTGGGCTCCAGAAATTTCTCTCTTGACTATGGGTATCTGCGTAGGTCAGCACTCTCCAGGCTTTTTCCGTAGCCACAGTGAGAGGAGTTGGGGCAGGTTCGCTACTCCACTGGGTCCACCCTGTCCTAGGTCTGTCTGCGCAGATGGGCAAGACCCCTCCCAGGTCCCTTGGCATACATTACTGTGTTCCTCAGCTCCTACCAAGGTGCTTTGGTTTATGTGTAGATGTTTAATTCTTTGTTGAAAAGGGGACAAAAAGGAGAAATGTCTTATGCTGCTGTGATACGGAAGTCACCCTTTCTACAACATGATATTTTTATGTCCTATACATTGTGAAATAATGACCACAATCAAGCTAATTAACATATCCATTATCTTACCCAGTTAACATTTTTAATGACAATACAGATTTACTCTCTGCAAATTTCTAGTATACAATATGCTATTATTAACTGTAGTCACCATGCTGTACATTAGATCTCCAGAATTTATTCATCCTGTACAACCACAACTTTTTATCCTTTGACTAATATTTCCCCTCCCCCCTCCCTGCCCTGCCCCTAGCAACTACCATTCTACTCTCTGCTTCTATGAGTTTGACTATTTTTAGATCCCTCATATAAGTGATATCATACAGTTTTTGTCTTTATGCGTCTGACTTATTTCACTTAGCATAACATCCTCCAGGTTCATCCATGTTGTCACAAATGACAAGATTTCCTTCATTCTTAAAGCCTGAATGATAATTCCAGTATCGTTCTTTTCTCAATGAGCACTTAGACTGTTTCCATATCTTAGCTATTGTGAATAATACTGCAGTGAACATGAAACAGTGTATCTCTTGAAGTACTGTTTTTATTTCCCGTGGATCTATACCTAGAATAGGAATTGCTGGATCATATGGTAGTTCTGTTTTCAATTTTTGGGGGAACCTCCATATTATTTTCCAAAATGGCCGTACCAGTTTACATTCCCACAAACAGTGTACAAGGGTTCCTTTCTCTGCATATCCCCATGTTTTCAACTTAAATATCTAACTACCCTGTATCTGACACAGTCTTGGTATATAATAGAGTCTTAATATTTGTTGAATGACTGTGTAATGAAAGAAGCATTGTTCAATCCATCACTCTGTGAAGTTCTGGTGATGTTACATTTTATGATATTAATTTTTTTTTTTTTTTGTAAAAAAGAAATTTGCCTACAGAGACGTTGCTGCATTTTTGAGGATACTTTTTTTTGGACCATACAGGGAAGTCCAGCCTCCTCTAGAGGTCTCCTCATCAGCATTCTCCTGGGTGTTCTTATTCCATATCTAAAGAAAATCGAGAAGAATCTGTTAAGGGTGAAGATGTTTACTGGACATGCTTCTAGGAGTGTGGACCGCTTGATCTTACAGTTATAGAAAGTGTTTAACCAAATATCTCTTGATCTTACAGTTATAGAAAGACCAGTTCAGGGCTATCCATCTTTGTAGCTGCCTCTCTTAGGCAGGCCTCGAGTTGTTGGATTCAGTCATCCGTTGAACATATATTATTCGAATGCTTGTGAGGTGCTAGGTGCAGTTCTCAGGGCTTAGAATATAGCAATAAACAAATGACAGATCATTGTTTCATGAACAGCACACCCTGGTGAGTTTTACCTGTTCCGCCTTAGTTCTTAGAAAGAAACTAAATAAATACAGGTTCAACCTCAGCAAGCCTGCCATTTCCATAGGCTCCTAGTCATCTCAGGGCGTCTGGACCTCTACCACCCTGATAAGGGCGGTTTCTTTAATATAAATTGCCATTGTGTTAACATGAGACCCATGTATCCCTGCCCCCCCCCCCCCGCCAATTTTCCCTGCACCAAGCTGAATGGCCAAGTGTGGGAATCGGATTGAACAAGCCCATCTGTAGGTCAGATGATAGGGTTGCTTGGTCTGATAATTTTGACCAATAAGACCAATCATTGACTCGCACCCATCAGATTCTCTTTCTTTGGACATTGACTGTGAGATGCAAAGATAATTGGTCAGTTAGTGGTGGCATGTTATTAACCCAATGGAAGTGAGTGCCACGAGGGAACAAGAACTTTGAGTAAGCAGGAATGTAGAAAGGATGATGACATCAATAGCACCCACATCATACAGGAGTTAAAGGATTAGCAGAGATAATATAAAATATTCAGTGCAGTGTTAAAGTACATGGCTCTTACTTGTCCTGTTTCACAGATGAGGAACCAAGCATACTAATCAGAGTTCTCCAGAGAACAGAACCGATAGGAGATATATAAAAAGAGATTTATTAAAAGTAATTGGCTCACATGATTATGGAGGTTAAGAAGTTCCCTCATCTGCCATCCACAAGCTGGAAACTCAGGAGAGCCCGTGGGTACCTCCAGTCTGAGTTAAGAAGCATCAGAACCAAGTGAGTCAGTGGTGTAAGGTCCAGTCTGAGTGCAGAAGACCCATATTTCATCTAGAAAAGAGTCAAGCAGAAAGAGGAAATTCTCCCTTATTCCACTTTAAGAAGAGCAATTCACATTACTTAGTCTACCAATGTTCATCTCATCGAGAAACACTCTCATAGAGAAACACTCTCATAGACACACCCATGTTAGTGTTTAACCAAATATCTGGGTACCGTATGGCCCAGTCAACTTGACACATAAAATTAACCATCACACTAAAACTCGGAGAGCTCAAGTTACTTGCCCATGTATGAAAAGATAACAGGTGGCAGACCTGGGATTTGAAGTCAAGTCTGTAAATCAAAGTAGCTCTCCGGGCATGGGTGGGATGAGGGGCACAGGTGGAGAAACTGAGGCAAGACAGGCTTACCATATTTAGAGGCCATCTACAACAAGATTTACTCCTTCATTTAAGGAGATTCGTAATCCTTTGACTTCTTGATATGGCCTAAACTAATTTCTAATCAATTTTGGAGAAAATATGTTTTGGGAGGAAAAAATGAAAAGGCAAATGAAAATAATATTTCTTGTGCTATTGTGTGCTTTTGAAAGTTGTTCTGAAAATCGTTTCAAATTTGGGAAGAATTCGATGCAGTATCAGTATTATTAGAAAAATGTACGCTTTCCTAAGGTACTACTTTGAAAGACAACATTCATTTGGTGGTGCTCATTTATGTGTGTCTGTATTTATTTTCTGAACACCTAATGTGCTGGGATTCAATGATGAATAAGATAGTTTCCCTTGATGAAGTGTGTGATCTACCTGGGGAAAAAGATATGTAAATAGTGAATTTTATTACATTGAGATTCGTGTTATAATGAAACTCTTTCCACTCATAAAATTCTGTGGTATAATATGGAACATCAATTTGAATTTCTTTTTGGCACAAGGCAAAGTATAACTATAAGTGAGTAAGTACATTATTTATAAATTTTTAAAAATTTATTCTGCCCGGGGGATTTCAGAAAAGCTTGACAGGGGAAGTGACATTTGAAGTAAGACTCAAAATAACCTAATAAAGATGTGTGCCAGAGACAAGGGGTTATTCAACAAATGTTTCTTAAATGAGCGAATGACATACAGAAGACCTGGTCTTCCTTAATGCTCATTATATAGTATTGCACCTTTTTAAAAGCTAACCATCCCATTTCAATTACGTTGACTCTGGTAGAAGAAGTCCCTTTGAGCTTCGTCACGGTCAGTGAATTGAATGAATAAATGTAGCCTGCACTACGAAATGTAGGCCCAATAAATTTATGTTGCTCGCACTAAAGCTTTGACAGGTATCATCTGGGCCCAGTCGCCTTGGTTTCGTGCTTCTGGCCATTTCATGAAGTCATGTCTAAGTGCTACCTAGGATTAGGCCACAAATGTGAGGCAATTAACACTTTTCTAGATGACACATTCAGTATTTGCTTAAGATGAACTGCCCTTTCGTGTAACTTGGCTGAGTATTTTCAGGCCCTTCCTTGTGAAGTCACAAGGACAGGGCTAACACAAGAGCTGGACCGCTCTTTTCCTCGTTCTCACCTCGTTAAGTGTGGGCATGACCATAGCAGCAGGACTGCTCCTGTTCTGCCTTCACTCCTGTGGGGACGACAGTGTTTCTCCAGTGTGGTCCCCGGACCAGCTGGATCAGGGTCATGTGGACCTGCTCTTTCCTAGCCTCACTCAGACCTATGAGATAAAAACCTTTGTGAGTGAGTCCTAGCATGTAGAGTTTCTAAGTGACTATGATTCGTAGGTACTTTAAATCCAAGATCCATTAAGACACATAAAGGAGATTCTTACGCTTTCCTTCTGTAGTTTCTGAGTTTCCTGGGAGATGGCCAACTATTTGACAGCCCCTCACTCAAAGGCTGCCCTTCACCTCAGCCCTCTCCTTCCGTAACAATCCTATGATGTGAGTCTTATTTACATACCTTGTTTTATAAATGATAAGACTGGCTGCAATGGTCGGAGTTCTTAAAACTCCACTGTAGGTCAAGGCCTTTAGAATGGGAGCATTTAGAATGGGAGGGTCTAATTTGAGGGATGGTAAACGATTGTTCTAAATGACTTGCCTGCAGAGGAAGGGCATGACAAATTCCTGGTGATCTAGGGGTAGTGGCATCTCCAAAGCTTGAGGAAGCAAGCCAGCCCTAGAGAGATGATATTTTTGTTTTTAAATTTTCCTTTTTTTTTTTTTTTTTTTACATAAAAAGCATAACACGTTTATAGGAAAAATAAAACATCATAGAAATGTACTTTGGGAAATGAAAATCAACAGTTAAATGTGCTCAATAGGAAAATGTTTAAATAAAATGTGGCACATCTCTCTTCTATTGAATTCTATGTAGCCATTGAGAAGATTGAAGTAAAGGTGTGCAACACGTTGATTTGATACATTCATACGTTACAAAATGATTGCCATCTTTATGTCAGCTCACATTTCCATCGTGTCACATAATGTCCATCACTTTTTCTGTGGTGAGAACATTTTAAGATCTGCTCTATTAACAAATTTCAAGTCTATAGTACATTTTTGTTTACTATAATATAATCACCACACTGTACATTATATCCCCAGAGCTTATTCTCCCTCTAACTGGAAGTTTACCCTTTGACCAACATCTCTCCATTTCCCCAATTCCCCAGCCCCTGGAAACCACCATTCATTCTGCTCTGTTTCTATGAGTTTGGCTTTTTTTACATTCCACATATAAGTGATATCATGCAGTATTTGTCTTTCCACTTGCATTTAGCATAATGTCCTCAAGTTCCATATGTCAGAATTTCCTTCTTTCTTGTGGCTGAATAATATCTATATCTGCATATCACATCTCTTTTATTCATTCATCTATTGATAGACACTTAGGTGTTTCCATGTCTTGGCTATTGTGAATAATGATGCAATGAACATGAGAGTGCAGATATCTCTTTGATACCCTATTTTCAGTTTTTTTGGATATATACCCAGAAGTGGGATTACTGGATCATATATGTGGTAGTTCTATTTTTAGTTTTTTGCGGAACCTCCATGCACTTTTCCATAATGCCTGTATCAATTTACATTCCCACCAATAGACACAAGGGTTCCCTTTTCTCCACATCCTGGCCTACACTTGTTATCTCTTATCTTTTTAATCATAGTCATTCTGACAGGTGTGAGGTGCTATATCATTATGGTTTTGCTTTGCCTTTCCCTGATTACTGATGTTGAGTACATTTTTAGGTGCCTGTTGACTATTTGGATGTCTTCTTTGAGAAAATGTCTATTTAGTTATTTTGCCCATGTTTTAATTGGAATTTTTTATTGTTTTATTGAGTTCTTTATATATTTGAGTTTTGGGAGATTAGTCCCTTATCAGATATATGACTTGCCAATATTTTCTCCCTTTCCATAGGTTGCTTTTACATTTTGTCGATTGTTTCTTTTGCTGTGCAGAAACTTTTTAGTTTGATGTCATACCACTTATTTATTTCTGCTTTTGTTGGTTATGCTTTTGGTGTCATATCCAAAATATTGCCAAGACCAAAGTCAAGAAGCTTTTTTCCTATGTTTTTTTCTAGCACTTTTATGGTTTCAGGTCTTCCGTTTGAGTCTTTAATTCATTTCAAATTCATTTTCGTGAGTGGTATAAGAGTCAAATTTCATTTTTCTGCATGTGATTATTCAGTTTTTCAAACTCCATTGTTGAAGATATTATCCCTTTCCCATTGAATATTCTTGGCACCCTTGTCAAATATTAGTTGACCACGTACATGGAGGTTTATCTCTGATTTCTCAATTCTGTTTCATTGGTCCACATGTTTATTTTTATTCTGGTACCATACTGTTTTGATTATTCTAGTTTGCAGTATAGTTGGAAATCAGGAAGTGAGATACTGCCTCTAGCTTTGTGGAATCTAAAAAAAGTCTTATTCATGGAGGCAAAGAGTAGAAGAGTAGTTACCAGGGATGGGATTGGAGGAAATTTGGAGATTTTGGTCAAAGGGTACAAAGTTTCTGTTATGTATAATAAGTTCTAGAGTTCCGATGTACACAATGGTGACTATATAGTTAATGTACAGAGGGTGACTGGATTCTATACTGAAAATTTACTAAGAGAGTAGATCTCAGGTGCTCTCACCACATACACAAACAGACACACAAAGGTAACACACACAAAGAAGATGGATATGTTAATTACCTTGACTATAATAATCATTTCCCTATGTGGATATCATAACATTATGTAAAATATAAAAAAAAAGTATATATTTAAACATACTTTTCTTTTTAAATTAAATTTATTTAGATGACATTGATTCATAAAATTATATAGATTTTAAGTGTACAGTTTTATAGTACATCAACTGTATATTGCATTGTGTTCACCACCGAGAGTCACATCTCCTGTCACCATGTATTTGACCCCCTTTAACTCTCTTCTACCTCCCACCCCTCCCCCTTTCCATCTGGTAACCATCATACTGTTGTCTGTGTCTATGAGTTTTTGTTTGTTTTATTCCTTTGTTGCTTTCAGTTGTATATCCCACATATGAGTGAAATCATATAGATCACTATTTTTTCTGACTTATTTTGCTTAGCATGATATTCTCAAGGTCCATTCTTGTCACAAATGGTAGTATTTCATCTTTTCTTATGGCAGAGTAATATTTTTTTTGTTTAAAAAAGACTGTCCACACTAATGGTTACCAGATGGCAGGGAAGTTGGGGGGCAGGGTGAAAAAGGTGAAGGGATTAAGAAGTACAAATTAGTAGTTACAAAATAGTCATGGGGATGTAAAGTACAGTATAGGGAACATAGTCAATAATATTGTAATAACTATGTAGTGTCAGGTGGGTACCAGACTTATTGGGGGATTCACTTCATAAATATATAAATGTCTGACCACTACATTGTACATCTCAAAATTAATATAAAATAATATTGAATATCAACTATAATTGAAAAATAAAAATAATTTAAAAAGACTATCCTTTCTCCACCAAATTGCCTTTGCACCTTTTCAGTTGAAAATCAATGTGTTCATCAATTTCTGGTCTGTTTGTCTATCCTGACACCAATAACACACTTTGATTACTTTAGTTTTCTACTAAGTCTGAAATCAGTCCTAAAATCTGTTCTTCTTTTTCAAAGTTTCTTTGGCTATTCCAAGTCCTTTTTTTCTATATTAATTGTAAAATCTGCTTGTCAATTTCTAGCAAAACAACAGCAACAACAACAAAAAAAATATGCTGGGATTATCACTGGGATTATGTTGAATTTATAATCAATTTGAGGAGGACTGACATCTTAACCATATTGAATCTTCTAACTCATGAACAGATAGTACATCTGTTCCTTTATTTAGGTCTTCTTTAATTTCTCTCAACAGTGTTTTTGTTTTCAGAGTAGAGTTTGTTGTTCAATTTATCCTAAAATATTTCATATTTCTGATGCTATTGTAAATGGTATTGTTTTTTGCAATTTCTATCTCAACTTTCATTTGTTTATTGCTAGTATGTATAAATACAATTGATTTTTGTGTGTGTATTGATTTTGCATCCGACAAACTTATTACACTCACTTATTAATTCTAGTAGCTTTTTTTTGACTCTATTGGATTTTTCTACAAAGTTGATCATGCTATCTGCAATTAAGACAGATTCATTTTATTTTCAATCTAGATGCTGTTTGTTTTGGTTTGGTTTATTATTTTGTGTTTTTTTTTGCCCTATTGCGTTGGCTAGAACTTTCAGTGCAATGTTGAAGTGATGAGAATACATAGTCTCCCCTTGTTCCTGATCTTAGGGGGGAAAGCAATCAGTCTTTTATTATTAAGTATTATGTTTGCTGTGGGTTTTTTATGGTTGCTTTTTATCACGCTGAGAAAATTACCTTCTATTGCTTGCTGAGAGTTTTTATTAAAAAAATGAATGTTTTTGTTTTGTTTTGTTTTCTTCAAATTCTTTCCCTGCATCTATCGAGATAAAGGTAAGATTTCTCTTTTTTAGTCCTGGGATAAACCTCACTTCATCATGATATATAATCTTATATTTTGTTAAATTCTATTTTCTAGGGTTGAGTCCGTGTTTTACTCCTCTTGAATTATCCAGCCTAAGACAGTGCATAGACAAGGCATGTTATAAATGTTTGTTAAATCAAATTAAATTGGACCATGGTCTTAGCAACAGATCTTTAGCACTCTTACTTACCCAAGATAATGAAAATTCAGCTTTCTTGATTCTATCTTCAAAGAACTTGCTAAAGTGGAAAGGCATGACATCTTGGCCAACTCTCCCCCAGGCTTTGGACAAACATGAGATTCTTTCTAGGAGAAACCTGTCAATTTCTGTTTAACTGGAGTTGAGATTTCAAAGGGTCAAATTCAGACAGTGCCATGGACCTCTAAATAAATTCATGATGAATGAGAGCCCCGTCAAGTTCTCTAGTTTCTCTTCAGCAGAGTTGATTCAAGCCAATACAACTCTGTCCCTTCCTCCTTACAATGCTTTGCTGAACATGGGTGGAAATACAAAAATAACTTGTTCTGTTCTTGGACTTGTAGGGTCTTCTCAAGAGGCTCTATTGGCTGGCTGAAGTTTCTTCAGCATACCATAGTATTTAAGCATTTGGCTTTGGAATCATACTGCTCTGGATTTAAATCCCAACCATAACTTTTCATAACTGAGAGATATTGGGCATGTCTCATTTTTTTTTAATCTATCTGAACTTTTGCTCCCTTATTTAGAAAGTGAGGATAGCTTAAAAGCATACCTAAAATGATTAAATTGTTTCCAAGTAACTTAAATGCATTAAAAAACCTCAAGCATATTTGTAGGAATACAGAAATATCTAGCCACCAAAAAAAGCACAATTGTCAATATTTGACATCCAATAAAAAATTCTAGGTATGCAAAGAAGCAGGAAAATATAAACTATAATAGGGCCAAAGAAAGAAACCCCAAACCCCAATAGAAATATATCCATATATGACATAGATATAGAATTAGTAGAGAGGAAAATTAAAATACTGAAATCTGGTTGGGGAGATGGATACATCAATAAATAATTGTGATGGAGTGGACTGAGTATGACAGGAAAGAATGTGCACATAGGACTCTGAGGGTTCATAGAGAGGGCAGTGATCTCAGCCTGGAGTTGGGAATATCATACAAGGATTCTTTAGCCTCATTTAGCTGTTGCATGAGCTGCATTCAGAGTTTCAAGACCTTTAATATTGCACTAGACATCCCCAGGTAGGTAGCAATCATGCCACTTTTTTGTTTTCATTGTTCTTAGTGATTCCAGAGTCACGATGCTGGGAATCCACTAATAGGAGAATGGAAAATTCCAAGTGGTGTTATGAATTTGCTCTCTCTTTGACATACTCTGTGACTCAAGTATGTCTCTGGGCCTTTTGGTTTTCATTAGGTGTCAATCTTGTGACTGCGCTTTGAATCACCTGTTAGATATTAACAGCAGAAGTCAGGAGTTTTCCCAGGGGAATCACAGGATCAGAATTTGATTAGGGCAGAGTGAAATTCTCCTGAAATATGTGTGGAAATAAGACTTCATTGTGATTATATTCTACAGTATTAGAAAATAACAGTAATCAAGCTATGTTAAAAAGTAAAAAAGTATTATTACTATTACCTCTTAAAGCAAGCTACACTTATTCCTTCTTTTAAAATAAATTATGTTTCTTATACAAGTAACATGTTGATTAAAGTGCAGAGACAATTACTGTTAGTTTCCTATTGCTGTTGTCACAAATTACCACAAATGTATTTCTGTAAGCAACATAAACTTATATAACAAATTACCACAAATACTGTGGCTTTAAGCACATACATGTGTTATCTTACAGTTCTGGTGGTCAGAAGTCTGAAATCAAGGTCACTGGGCTAAAGTCAAGGTGACTGACAGGGCTGGCTCCTTTTGGAGACTCTCAGGGCAAAATGCATTTCCTTGCCTTTGTCAACGTCTTGTAGCCTGCCACATTCCTTTGCTTGCAACCCTCTTCCTCCATCTTTAAAGGGTATCCCTCCAATTTTGTTTCTGTCGTCGTATTAGCTCCTCTGACTCTGACTCTCCCGCCTCTCTCTTAATAAGGACCATTGTGGTTATATTTGTCTGACTCAGATAATCCAAGATCATCTCCCCACCTCAAGACCTTTAATTTAATCACACTGGCAAAGTCCTTTTTGCCACATATGATAATATTCACATGTTCAGGGTATTAGGACATGCATATATTGAGCGCCCCATTATTCAGCCTACCATAACTATTATTGATGTGTTTGAGTATTCGCTTTTAATATTCTTTTTTTAAACTTTATTTTAAGTGTGTTCTCTCAGGACCCATCAGCTTCAAGTCAAGTAGTTGTTTCAATCTAGTTGTGGAGGGCGTAGCTCTCTGGCCCTTGTGGGGAATTGAACCGGCAACTTTGCTGTTAAGAGCTCTGAGCTCTAACCAATTGAGCTAACTGGCCACCCCCAATATTCTTTAAAAATGTATGTGGTTCAGATTATTCTCTCTATATACATTGGTATTATGCTTTTTTCACAAAACCTTCTATTATTTGTCCATCCTAATATATTTTTTAAAATAATGCTTTTTGAAAGCTGCATAAGTCTCCCATCGGACATATCATCATTTATTTAGCCATTACATTACAATTTTTAATTGTTAGGAATCTGGGTTGTAAGCAATATACATCCAACTTTAGTTGGTTAAGCACAGAGAGGAAGTTATTGGCTCCCTGGGATTCAGCAGGGCTTACGGAGGCACTGAAACCAGGGGTTCCAGTAGTGCCACGACACACCCATCTTTGTGTCCTTTTCACATACTCACTGAAACCTGCTTCTTCCCCACCCAACACATGCCATGATTTCATCCACTGGAGAGAGGCCTGGTCAGTGCAAGCCCCCTGACAAAAAGCAAAACCCCAGTCTCATCGGAGCCAGAATTTGATCCTGGGGAATTTAATGGCAGGTCCTAGTAACATGGTCCTTGCTACTCAGAGTGGTTCACAGATCTGTAGCGTCAGCAACACTTTGGAGCTTGTTAGAAAGGCAGCACTCATGCCCCACGCAGGGCATCCTGAATCATAATCTGTATTGTAACAATACCCCAGGTGGCTGTCATGCCATGGATATGTGAGAACCACTATTTTGGTAACTGCCTTATTTCTCTCCTGCCATTTTTGTGGGTGTTGACAAAGCCCGTGTTGACTGAGTAGCCATCAAGATTTATATCTGGAAGGGGAATGGGTGAGGATGGTTCAGGCAGACAGAGTGAAAACAAGCAGCTCCACAGGCATTGAGAACCACCCTCAGACATCCGATCATTATCTCTGCATGGCAGGTTCTTGCACCATGGGCAACTGGACCAAAATGGCCAAAAGCTGCAGCTGTGTCATCCATAGTTGTCTAAAGCATCCCAGGAAAATATGGCTTTGCTGAGTAAATCTGGGATTTCTCTGGTTTGGACTCTATCACCTACTACCTGGCTTACCCCAGGGAATCAGCTAATTTGTCCTTCCATATGTTTATGATTACAGGTACTCAATGGACAGACAAGGGCAAAGATAGTGTGATGCAATGTCATTTTGTTGATTACCTGTGAGGATTTTTTCCATTCTACACAAATTGCCTGTGAGGACTTGCATCTGGGATTGCTGTGATTCTCCTCCTATTAAGAAGCATGGATAGGCAGACCTCATTTTATTGTGCCTCACTTCATTGTGCTGCACAGATGTTGCATTTTTAAAATTATTTTCAGGTGTACGAAACACCATAATGATTAGACAATTATACCCCTCACGAAGTGATGACCCTCCCCGAAGCCTACTACCCCTCTGACACCGTACATGTATATTATAATACCGTTGACTGTATTCCCTATGCTGTACTTTACATCCCGTGAGTGTGTGTGTGTGTGTGTGTGTGTGTGTGTGTATGACATTCAATATTATTTTATATTAGTTTCAGGTGTACAGCCCAGTTGTTAGGCATTTATATAATCTATGAAGTGATCCCCTGATACGTCCAGTACCCATCTGACACCCTACATAGTCTTTACAACATTATTGGTTATATTCCCCATACTGTATTTCACATCCCCATGACTATTTTGTGACTACAATTTGTACTTTCTAATCCCTTCACCTTTCTCACCCATCCCCCCACCCTCTCTCATCTAGCAGCTATCAGTTTGTTCTCTGTATCTGTGAGTCTATTTCTGCTTTGTTTGCTCATTTATTCTGTTCTTTAGATTCCACATATAAGTGATATCATATGGCATTTGTCTTTCTCAGTCTGACTTATTTTTCTTAGCATAATATCCTCTAGGTCCATCCATGTTGTTGCAAATGGTGAGATTTCATTATTTTTTATGGCAGAGGAATACTCCATTGTATAAATGTACCACAGTTTCTTAATCCAATCATCTATTGATGGGCATTTCCATTGTTTCCATATGTTGGCTATTGTGAACAGTGCTGCAGTAAATACAGGGGTGCATATATTTTTTGAATTAGTGTTTTGGATTTCTTTGGATAAATACCAAGGAGTGGAACTGCTGGGTCATAAGGTAGTTCTATTTTTAACTCTTTGAGGCAACTCCATACTGTTTTCCATAGTGGCTGTACCAATTTGCAATCCTACCAACAGTGCATGAGGGTTCCCTTTTCTCCGCATCTGCACCAGCACTTGTTGTTTGTTGATTTATTGATGATAGCCATTTTGACTGGGGTGAGGTGGTATCTCATTGTGGTTTTCATTTGCATTTCCCTGATGGCTAGTGGTGTTGAACACCTTTTCATATGTCTATTGGCATCTGTGTGTCCTCTTTGGAGAAATGTCTACAGAATGATTTTTAAATGGTCCTAAGATGTAATAATTTGAAACATGTATGTGAATCAATACAGAGACAATATGGACTTTGATATCAGTTATACCTATATTGTCACAGTAAAAAAGGATACAGAATCTTCTGTGCTTGGGTCCAAACCTTAGAGAGGATATTAGAATCTATCGTATAAGATACTATTAACTGCAAGTAACAGGAAACTCACAATCCAACCAAATACATAATAAGGGCATTGATTCTCTCGCCTAACACCTGTCCAGAGAGAGGGCTGCTGTTCACACTGGTTTTCTGGGCTCCATCTCTGTTTTGCTGCAATTCTTTTGATTCTCTGCCCTCCTCTGTGTTGGCTTCATCTTCAGAGTGACAACAAGATGGCCATTTGTTCCAGGCATCAGTTCTTACATTTCACTGGCTAGAATGTCATCACATGCCCATGTCTATACCAGTAGCAAAAGAAATGGGTCTTCATGTTTGGCTTTGACAAACAAAAACATATTCTGTGGACTTGAAGATGGGGCCAATCTTTCTAGAAACATGGGATGCTCAAAGTAGGATTCTGTTAGGAAAGAGGAAATGGCAGGGGCATAGATGTACATGTAATAGGCAACCTGTTACAGTGCCTATTGCAAGGGGTCAGAGCGGCATCTACAGCCACAGAATTTGAGTAGTGATACCGTATTTCCCCCAAAGTAAGACCTAGCCAGACCATCAGCTCTAATGCATCTTTTGGAGCAAAAATTAATATAAGATCCGGTCTTATATGAGACCCGCTCTTATATTACATTAAAATAAGACCGGGTCTTATATTAAGTTTTGCTGCAAAAGATACATTAGAGCTGATGGTCTGGCTAGGTTTCATTTTTGGGGAAACACGGTAGTGTTCTGCGGCTCTAGAGAAAGATTTAGGGAGAAGGAACCATCACCCTAACTGTACTCCTCATATTAATAAAGAGGTTTTTCCAGTGGCTTTTCTTGTAAAGCAGAGGAATATAAATCTTATGACCAGAGCTAGAAATAACATCAGAGATACAAGGTGTTTTGAGGAATGAATCCCACCACATTTTCCTTCTAATTCTTCAGATGGGGAGGTGGAACTTGGGAATTTTTAGACCATAGATGGGACAGCGGTTGGGGGCGGTGGGAGGAGGGAAGGTGGGGCAACAGGAGAGATCCTTGTATGAATGGAAATGTTCTATGTCTTGACTGTATCAATGTCAACAACCTCATTGTGATATTTCACTATAGTTTTGTAAGATGTTATCACTGGAATAAACTGGGTAAAGGGTACCAGGAATATTATTTCTTTTTTAAAAAATTTTTCAATCACAGTGGGCATCCAATATTATATTCTTTTCAGGTGTGCAGCATAGTGGTTAGACATGTATATAACTTACAAGGTGATCTCCTGATCAGTCTAGTACACACCTGACACCATCTATCGTTATTGCAATATTATTGAGGTATATTATTTCTTACCATGGCATGTGAGTCTATAATTATCTCAAAATATAAAGCTTAATTAAAAGATTGCATTAAAGTTGTCTTTATCTTAATTGCTGAGTTTTTCACATCCCCTTAAATTTTTCTCCCACAGCGAGTATCTTTCTTGCCTCCCCCAGTCACATCCCAACTCAGGCTGAATGCTACTTTCCTTTTCTCTTTTTTCTTAAACAGTTCTTTTTTGTGTGTGTGGTGGTAAAAATACTTAACAAAAATTTAACCATTTTAACCATTTTGAACTGTACAGTTCAGTGATGTGTAAGGACATTCACATGGCTGTGCAACCCGCACCCCATTTAGCTCTAGAACTCTTTTCATCTTCCCAAGCTGAAGTTCTGTATCCATTAAACAATAATTCCTCAGTCTTCCTTCCCTGCCCCAGGGCTGGCAACTATCATTCTACTTTCTGTCTCTATGAATTTGACAACTCTAGGTACTTTATATAAGTGGAATCATACAGTATTTGTCCTTTTGTGATGTGGCTAGCTTATTTCAGTTAGCATAATGTCTTTAAAGTTCATCCATGTTGTGTAGCATACGTCCAAATTTCCTTCCCTTTTAAGACTTAATAATATCCCATTGTATGCATTTACCACACTCATTTATTCATTCATCTGTCAAAGGAGACTTGGGTTGCTTCCACCTTTTGACTAATGTGAATAACTGCTATGAACGTGATGTACAAACAGTTGTTTGAATTCCTGCTTTCACTTCCTTTGGGTATACGCCTAGAAATGGAATTCCTGGGTCATATGGTAATTCTATATTTAATTTAATTTTTGGAACCACCACACGGTTTTCCATAGTGGCTGTACCACTTTACATCCCCACCAGCAATGCACAAGGGTTCCAATTTGTCTACAACGTCATCAATGCTTATTTTTAAATTGAGATATGACAGACATATTATAATATTGTATTAATTTTAGACGTACAACATAATGATTTGATATATGTGCATATTGTGAAATGATAACCATAAGTGTAGTTAACATTCATCACCACACATACTTATATTTTTTTTCTTGTTATGAGAACTTTTAACACTCACTCTCCTAGCAACTTTCAAATTTACAGTACAATATTGTCAACTATAGTCACCATGCTGTACATAATATTCCCAGCACTTATTTATCTGCAATTTTGTACATTTGACCACATTCACCCATTTCACTGCCCCCACTCTCATCTTTGACTGCTACCAATCTGTTCTCTGTCTCTATGAGTTTGGGTTTTGTTTATTTGTTTAGAGATCACCTTAATCAAAGCCTGACAGAACCACTGCCTCCTTTCCAGCATAGAGGAGACCGAAACTTCTTCCCAACACCCAGCAGCAGAGGGAGTAGGTTCAACTTGATTAGAGGAAATTCTATCCTGTTCTCTAACCTCATCTCTGCGACACCTCCTTGCTCAGATATGCTCCCCTAAGCAATCCCCCACCCCCAAATGATGCCTACCCTTAAATGGAAACCTCCTTGGCTTTGTGCGTAGAGGTGGGGTGATCTATAGAGGGGTTTCCCTCCAACTTTGTGGGTTTGGGTACTTTTGCTTGATCATTTTTCATTAGGCAGAAGGATTTTGTGGGCAATATCTGGGCTCTGCTCAGTTACAGTAAGAAAAATAATCTGTGGGTCTTGAAGAAACAGGAGGCTCAAGTAGAGAAACATATAAAATCATTAAACTATCACGTTAGTGGTATTTCCAAATTGTCAAAACCACTCTGAAGTCTGTCTTGCTAACTAGAGGCATTCTTGGCGTTTTACAGACACTGAGTTGGGAAGGAATTTCTCTGTGTGATGGCCGAGGTTGTAGCCAGTAAACGGATCCAGTGGAGCAATATTGCCCTTGGAGCTGAAGGGTTTGAATCCTGTTTGTCCAGGTGCAGCACTCATGTGCAAATCCGTCCACACAACCCCTCTGCCACAAGGGTCTGCTGAGACAGTCAGGTGTGCCCTGAGCTGGTGGCCTTAGCCTTGAGAAGACTGCACCTCGTAGGAAGGTGGGGGGAACCAGACAGGCAGTCTACGGCTCCTGGTGCTGAAATGATGGGCCTGGAATAACAAAGGGAAGAAATCAAAACAAACCCACAGCCTAGGGGTTCCAACCAAGCTTAGAAGTGATGAAAGTGAAACGAAAATACAGTTGGAGTTCAAACTGTGGCTAGGGTTATGACAGTTAATAAATCAGCGAGTCTGGAAAATGTCAAGTCTCAACAATAAAATTAGGAAGCAATACTATCGTTCAACTGGTGTTATTTTAAAAAAACAGTAATTATTAACACGTGTGCGTCTCCTCTCTGCAGATATGTTTTATTTATTCATCAGTAAGGCTTGCCTTCTCCAGGAGAGAGAGTGGTATATTCATCAAATGAATCCTGCCACTTGCTAGCTATGTAGCTGTGGGTGGATTATTTAAGATCTCCGAGCCTCAGTTTATTCATCTGTAAATTGGATTTCATAATAACTTCTCCTTGGGTGGTGGTTTTCTAATATTTTGGCAGTAGCCTGGAGTAAGAAATAGAATCTTATATCTCAATGCAATTCATTACATATACATCACACGTGTGTAAACAAAACAGCTTTCATAAACATGTCCCATTACTATAGTTGACGCATATTTTTGTATTTTTCAATAATAGTTGACATTTAAAATTTTATATTAGTGTCAGATGCACAGCGTAGTGGTTAGACATTTATATAATTTATGCAGTGATCTCCCCCGATAAGTCTACTACCCAGCTGGCCCTGGGTTATTACAATATAATCGACTATATTCCCTATACTGTACTTTACATCCCCTTGACTATTTTGTAACTACCAATTTATATTCTTCCTTCTCCATTATATTTTAAGACATACTGGTTGTGACCCACTAAACTGATTTCGCAACTTAATGTTTCATAAACTTAAGGATTCCAAAATACCACGGTATGTTCACCTGCCCATTGAAAGACATAATATGCGTAAAGAGCCTAGCTCACGAAGGTAGCCAATAAATAGGAGTTCTCTTCCTTCATCCGTGGGCAGCCACACATAGCATTGGCTACAATCTGTACTTTGTGTTCCTATGACATCTGTATATGTAATGCTGATGTAGTTTTCATAACTCAGTAAACTAACCACCTATCACTGTGGGTTTCTCGATAGCAGTGCTGATTTGATCTGGGCCGATGAGAAACAATCACCTTTGACTCTTCACCAAGGAATTTATATGATCCTGGGTCATATTTAATCTGCTGTGAATGAAACAACAATCCAAGAAGTAAACATTAATAAAGGATTGCTACACATTGATTGTTAATATGGCCTTACATTTACATCAAACATTATACTTTCCCATGCATTTTCCCATATACTATTTCATGGGCCCCTCACCATAATTCTCAGATGCTTCTAAAACAAAAGCTATGATTTTTTTTTTGGATGTGATAAAACTGGGATGCAGAGGAATCCATCTGTGTTCTTGACCCTGGCTGCAGATTAGAATACCTCAGGGGACTTTAAAAAGAGAGCCAATGCCTGAGGTCCAGAGATTCTGATTCAAATGGTTTGGGTGGAGCCTCAGCATCTGTATTTTCCAAAATGGCCTTAGGTTAGTCCAGTGTGCAGTCAGGGTTGAGAAGCATTGTGTAACACAGTTCTGAGATTAAGATGCTGGTATAATAAATAAAACAAGGTATCATAGGAAAGTAATTTTCATCGTGCCCCCCCAAGCCCCTTACTTCCCTTACAGGTAAGTTAGAGAATCTGTGGTGGAAGGCAGGCCAGGCAATTTGTTCGAATCATTGCCTGTATTCACCAGTTATAAAACAGTTTCCTAGAAATTATTCTCAACGCAGACTTCTAAGTAATTCTGACTAAGCCAGTCAGAATTAGCGTGTTTTCTGAATTAGTGTGAACTCTGATGTCTACCTTCTTATCCTGTCTTCATGGGTAAGCCTCAGGAGGGTAGAGACTGTCGTGCTGTCTGAAGGCTGCTGACAATGGTAGCTCTTTCCTCATCGTCCCCACCACTTCTGGTTCTCTCCTCTGCTGTCACACCCTACAGACTAGACTGTACTTGATTTTTATTCTGAGCTTGCTTCACTCATAGGCTATGAGTCCTTCAAAGCATATGCCATATTTTGGATAACTTTATGTAACCTAACCTTGTACTAAGCTCGAGCTGGGGCAGAGACGCCCCAAATTTTGTTGAAGGAATAAATGAATGACTTTGGAGCTCAGAGCAGATATGTGGCTCTGTGGGAGGACAGAGCAGAGTGTGGCCCTACTACATCTCCCTCTCTTTTCCTTCTACCTCATAGCACTTTTGCTGGAAAGTTGGTTCTTTTTTTTTACCATGCTATCAAAGGAAAATAGGTTGAGACCTGGTTTCTCTTGTTAACCATTAAGAAACCATAAGGTATAAAGCCTTCTGCCATAGGGTTCCTTTGACTCCAAGAGGGAGCTCTGATTTCTGAGCTCCAACAGCACTGCCAGCTGTCTTATGTTTTGGAAACTGATACTACCCTGCAGAAAAACCAATAGCCTGAGAAAATAAAGCTTTTCAAGTGCACACTCCACTCCCAGGCTGGAGCTGGGGTCTCTACCCCACGGCTTGAGGTTCTGGCCAGTGGCAGTAATTATGATCTAATACATCAGACTGGTGAAGTAGCAATCCAGAAAATGTGGTTCTCTAAATCAACCAGGAAACTTGACTTATTTCTCCTTGCAGTTCAAATCCCACAGCTTGAGGATGAGTAAGTCTGATTGTTCCTGATGCTGACAGGAAAGCAAAGGAGAGTATAATGTTACAAACATGAAATGTGTGTGTTTATTTCTTTCCTTCTTCTTTCTCAGGAACATTTTTACATTTCATAGCCTTTTATTTGAAGAACACATTTTTTTTATTTTTAAAACTTTTTTATGTATCTGATCATAAATGCACTATAAGTACAGAAGTCTATGAAAAATACGAAAAACTAATTATCTCACTCTATAGAGAAACCATTGATAATGTTTTGATGTGCACATTTTCAGTCTTTTTTATTATGTTTGTGTGCATGTCTATGTTTGTATATGTGAGTGTATATAATAATATTGTACTCAAAGTTTTGTTACCCAATTTTTCATTAAAAATATATGATGAACATATCCCCATTTTTAAATTAAAATTTCTTTTATCCTTAAATACCCCCTCAAGATTGTCTTCGCCTAGTCCAGCAGTCTGTTCCCAGGAATTACTCTTTGATACAACAGCCATGTCTTTCAGGAACATTTATGTCCTTTTTTGTTCATAGAAATTACACTATGTGCTGTGCATAGTAGGTACTCAATGAACACAGTAGGTGATCAATGAAACGAATGAAATTGAACAACGCACCGGTCTCCACAGTGAGCTGAAGTGTTAAGGTGAGCAGGAATACATTTGACAGATGTACCAAGGCCTCTTCCAGGAGATGAGGGCCCATCTTAGGGCAACTTTTCCACAAGACAACCCGTCACTCTGGAGTTTGAGAGACATAGCTGGACATATTTTGTCCACTGGCACCCTGATATAATATGGGGCCTGCTACACTAGGGGTTCATCCTATAACTTGAAGCTTTCTGGGTCTTCATTTCTTCATTCCCAATAATGGTGATCCTAACACCCACCTCACAGGGAGTTGATGTAATGAATGTGAAAGTTCCTGGGAGAAGTTGTGAAAATGATTTCTCTATAAACCCTCAGCTGAGTGGGATTTCTGCCCTTTGTAGACCACACATTAAATCACAGCTCTTTCAAGTTCCCTTTGATGAAGAAATATAACCGAATGGGTATCCTACAAAAGATATTGTTTTTCCAAATTAAAATTTAGATTTCACTTATAAATATTTTTATTTATGTTTATGCCACATGCAACCAAGGCAACTTCTGGTCTCTTTGAATCTGGTTTATTTTATAATGGCATCTTCGGGCTGGAATTAACTTGCTTCTGGTGAGAGCTACCTCTCAGCATTACTAGACATATTACTAAACATACTAGACTCACTACTAAACATAACTTTAGGTTATGTTGACAGGAAAGCCTGTGTGGTTTACGAGGTCAGACAACTAAGTTCGCGAACTCATCCTAGTAAAAGTGCTACATACCTCACTGCTGAATATCACTATGGTCACCTTTGAAGTACTCCCCTTGGGAAGCTATGCACTGATACCAGCACCTAGTCCACCCTTCAAAGCAATTTTGGAACTCTTTTTCTGGAATGGCCATCAGAGCTGTCATCTTACTACACTTGATGTCCTGAATGTCATTAACATATCTTTCTTTCAATATTTCATTTATCTTGGGTAAAGAAGGAAGTCACTGGGGGCCAGATCTGGTGAGTAGGGAGGGAGGGTGTTCCAATATAGTTATTTGTTTACTGGCTAAAAACTCCTTTACAGACAGTGCTGTGTGAGCTGGTGCATTGTCATGATGCAAGAGCCATGAATTGTTGGCGTAAAGTTCAGGCCATCTAACGCTTTCACGCAGACTTTGCAGCACTTCCAAATAGTAAACTTGGTTAAGTTGTTTGTCCAGTTGGTACAAATTCATAAGAAGTAATCCCTTTGATATACAAAAAAAGTTAGCAACATCGTTGCAACAAGTTCTCAAACTTAATTGTCTGACCTTGTATTTATTTGTTTGCCTGTGCATTCATTCATTCAACAAACATTGAGCACTCACTTTTTGCCAGGTACTGTGATCGGTATTGGAATAAAGGCAAAAGAGATTATCTTTGCCTCAGGAACTTGCCTTCCTGTGGAAGCAGACACATCAACCAACAACTATACCGTAATATGATGTAATTGTAATAATACAGTAACTATTTGTTGAGCTCCCACTATGTGCAAGAGATTATTCTGGGGGTGCGAATATATTGTGCACACACAGCACTTGCCATCAAGAGCTTGTAAGGCAGTGTTGGGGGCGAAAGTTACAATTAGACTGTTATAGGCACAGAGGCAAAGGCAGTTAACTTTGCCTGGGGGAATCATGGACGACTTCTTGGAGGAGGTGATGTTTGAGCTGAGCCTTAATGATTGAGCATGGGCTTTCCAAATGAAGTTTATGGGCGGTAGAAGCTATGAGGTAGGCTTTGTGGGAAAGAGCAGGTCTTCCAGTCAGAGGAAATAGCATTTGACAGTGCATGTGTGGTTACATATGAGAGAGTGGGAAGAGATGAAAAGGTCAGATCACAAAGGGATTTATGTGTCTTAATAAGGAGCTTAGACTTCATTCTGTTGATGCTGAGTCTTTATAGAGGCTCCACATGGTAAGATTTGTGTTTTAGGACGATTTTTCAATAACAATGAGGAAAATAGATTTCTTGTGGGTAGGAGAGGGCAAGAATGTTGTCGGCGAGAAAGGGTAGGAGTCTGATCCAGTTATCCAAAAGGAAATCGATAAGTGCTTGAACTAAAAACAGTGGTGTTGAGAATGGAGAAGAAGGGATAGATTCAAGAGAAATTGCAGAGATAGAATCTATGGATCTATAGGATGTTGGATCATTGGATGAGGAGCATTAGATGGAGTGGAATTCCGAGTGACTGCTAGGCTTCTGGTTTCAGTGATTTAAGGGGTTGATACATGATGATGCCACAGGGACCACAGGAAATGACCCTGGGTCTTTCTTTGCTAATTTTCAGGTTGCTGTTTGAGGAAGCTATTACTGTCTATGGTATAGGCAGACAGCTGGTTGACTTGTACGGGTCCTGTTAGGCTAAGAATATAGTTTTGATATATATATTTATGTAGACATATTTATATATAATAAATATATGTTTACATATATATTGTAGATATATGCTGACCTGTATATATGTGTGTTTGTGTGTATACACACATACTGATCTGCATATATACTTTGTGTGTGTATATATATGGTGTGTATGTGCATATGTATATACATATATACACATGTATGTATATATGTGTATGCACATATATGTGTATATATGTGTGTATACATATATATGTGCATGTATATATACATATGTGTATATATATATATATACATATGTACTAACATATATACTGACATATATACTAACCACACTTGTTTAAGGGACTACCCATGTGTTTAAGGATGTCACTTTCTTTAATACCATGTTACTGCAGCAGTCCCGTATTGAGGTTGCATGCGTGGGTTCTGGAGCCAGATTGGCTGGTCACAAGCCCTGCCTTCATCCCTCACTTGCAGACTGAGCTGGTGGGAGTGATGTCACTGCTTCCTCCCTGATTCTCCCCCATTTGTAAAATGGTCGTAACAATTCCACCAGCATTGTAGGGACATTGTGAGGATGAAATGCCTTCAATCATAGTAATTCCTTTAGAACATGGCCTGCCTGGTACATTGTAACATCGTAACAGCTCCACGATTATCTCTCATTGTCATGCCAAGAACATCTCCATGGAACAGACCCTCGAAGGGCTTCTGATGCTGCTAGCCCAGCATTTACGCCTGTTGCTGCCAGGCAGAGCCCTTGCTCTGTGCCGGGTTCTGTGCCACAGGCTGTATTCCTTCCTTTAGTTGCACAAAAGAATTACCAGGTCCTACATAGCGTATCATTGTCCCAGGGTTACAGATAAAGACAGAGACTAAAGATGCTAAGCAACCTGCCCCAAATCACACAGGTAATGAGTAGAGGAACCGGGCTCCCCAGGACAGCCTGGCTCTGCAGCCCTTGAACGTAATCCAGCCAGTTGCTAGGGCAGGGAAGGTGGTGACCAGAGCACTGAACCATTTCTAGAAGGACACTGGCTGGAAGGGCCTCATTATTCCAAAAACAAGAGTGACCTTGTTCTCTAAGAGCCTAGCCCAGTGCCACATCACGATGAAGTGCCATCTAGCAAGTATCCTTCTATTTTTAAGAGAATGATTATACTTTTTCCTTTATCTTTTTCTCTTAGGCACCAAGCCCATCACAATCATCTTTCCCTCCTCATCTTTCCTTGTAAGGATTTAGCCTTGCTTGTAGAAGCTTTGAAACAAAATATCTAGTGTAGCAGGTTGCAAAACACTGTAAGAAGATGATCTGGAAAGGATTATTTTAAATGCAATTGCCTTGACTATGTTTCACTGAACCGTAAAAGCCACTTAGAGGAGAGAATCCTTTGAATACATATTGGTTGTGTGCTCAGCTTATCCGTCTGCACATCATCACCTTCACGTCTTACTGGAACTTGGTAAATGTCAGGCCTCATCTTTCATTTTGCTTTCAATGAGATTCCTGCACATGGCTGCTGCTGATGGCTCAGACCAGTGCGTTGCCACTGTCCATGATGCTTTCTGTGATGCACAAACATCACAGTTGCTCGATATAAGCATGGAATATTACTGATCACACTGTCTTTTTCAATTGCAAGCTGAGACACTTAAGGGGAATTTACTCCTAGAGTAAGTTACTGATGTACATTATTTCCAGGGTGCTGAAGCCTGAGGACTTTGCACCATCCCAGGTCATCGTTTATAATCTCAGAGCAGACTCATATTTATAAGAACCTATTCCAGCCAAAAAGGCTTCTATAGACAGCTTTTCTAAGATTGTGGAAGTTCAGTTTCCTAAGCTTCGACTCTGCCATTGAAAAAAAGAAACACATTTTCCTACTAAGCTACTAGCACCCTTTGTAACCTCTTATATTATTCTCCTGGAGAAAGAAATCTGGCTTCCACCCAAGTCGGGTGTGCTGCTTTAGTTCAACTGGATGTTGAAAATCTACACATTAAAGGAAGATAAAACAGACAAATTGGGTCAATCTAGCAACAATCCTCTGCTTTTCTGAAAGGATTCACTCAGAAGATTCTTTTTTTTTTTTTAAATTAAAGTTTATTGGGTTGACAGTCGTTAGTAAAGTTACATAGATTTCTGGTGTACAATTCAGTAATACATTATCTATATCTCACTTTGTGTGTTCACCACCCAGAGTCAGTTCTCTTTCCATCACAATATATTAGATCCCATTTACCCCCTTCTAGGATCCCCTCTTCCCCTTACCCTCTGGCAACCCCTAAACTATTGTCTATGTCTATGAGTTTTTGTTCCTTCATTTGTTTGTCTTGTTCTTTTGTTGTTTTCAGTTTTATATACCACATATCAGTGAAATCACATGGTTCTCTACTTTTTCTGTCTGACTTATTTCGCTTAGCATTATAATCTCAAGATCCATCCACGTTGTCACAAATGTTTCTATATCATCTTTTCTTACCACCGAATAGTATTCCATTGTGTATATATACCACCACTTCTTTACCCATTCATCTATTGAAGGACATTTTGGTTGTTTCCATGTCTTGGCCACCGTAAACAAAGCTGCAATGAACATTGGAGCACACATGTCTTTATGGATAAATGTTTTCAGATTTTTTGGGTAGATACCCAGGAGAGGGATTGCTAGGACATATATGGTAATTCTATTCTTAATTTTTTGAGGAACCTCCACACTGCCTTCCATAGCAGCTACACCAATCTGCTTTCCCACCAATAGTGTATGAGGGTTCGTTTTTTCTCCACAGCCTCTCCACCACTTGTTAATATTTGTCTTGTTGATGATAGCCATTCCGACTGGGGTGAGGTGATATCTTATTGTGGTTTTTATTTGCATGTCTCTGATGATTAGTGATGTTGAGCATTTTTTCATATGTCTATTTGCCATTTGGAGAAATGTCTCTTTCAGTCCTCTGCCCATTTTTCAACTGGGTTGTTTGTTTTTTTGTTGTTGAGTTGCATGAGTTCCTTGTATATTTTGGATATTAGCCCTTTATTGAAGGCGCTCTTTGCAAAAATCTTTTCCCATTCAGTTGGTTGCCTCTTTATTTTGTCGATGGTTTCTTTTGCTGTGCAGAAGCTTTTAAGTTTGATATAGTCCCACTAATTTATTTTAGCTTTTACTTCCCTTGCCTTGTAGTCAAATTCATAAAATGCTCTTTGAACCCAAGGTCCATAAGTTTAGTACCTGTGTTTTCTTCTATGCAGTTTGTTGTTTCAGGTCTTATGCTTAAGTCTTTGATCCATTTTGAATTAATTGTGGTACATGCTGAGAGATAGCAGTCCAGTTTCATTCTTTTGCCTGTGGCTTTCCAATTCTCCCAGCACCATTTATCGAAGAGGCTGTCTTTTCTCCATTGTATTTTGCTTCTTTGTCAAAAATTATCTGTCCATATTTATGTGGTTTTATTTCTGGGTTCTCAATTCTATTCCATTGGTCTGTGTGTCTGTTTTTCTGCCAATACCATGCTGTTTTGATTATTGTAGCCCTGTAGTACAAGCTAAAGTCAGGGAGTGTGATACCTCCAGCATTGTTCTTTTTTCTTAGGATTGCTTTGGCTATTCGGGGCCTTTTGTGGTTCCATACACATCTGATCCCAAGATTCTTTATATTGAAACTTTCCCTTGAACCTTTAAGAGGATTGACGAAACTGAATTACACAAAACTTTTCAAGAGCTCATATGTTGAGGAAAGCACTGTTATTAGTCTGTGTTGTTTTGAAATCTTTGATTAGCATAGCTTGAGTACAGATCTGAAAAAAAAAACAAATACCCCACACCTATATAAAAAATACGGTCTTTTGGCACAATAGATTACAAGCAAAGGAGAAGTTCATGAAATTATTGGTTTGGGAAGGAATGCATCCTCACGGACTTAGCTGTCGTTCCTATATTTCATTTCTGTACACTTTGCTATAGGCATGGTGTCATCTCATGAACCGGAATGTGACCTGGAGGCTTTGTGAAATGTACTCACAAAGTACAAGTGGACAAAACTGAGAGAAGGATGTGTTGCTTTGTGTTGTTTTCTTTTAAAGCTTCCATTTTATTGGGTGCTTATGGGCTGGATGATTTGCGAAGAGCTTATGCACTTTATCTCAGTAAGAAATGGATGCAGCCAGACTTAATTGTCTTCATCTTGCCCATGAAAACACTGAGGCTCTGGGAGGTGAAGTCATTTGTCCAAGGTCACATGGTTAATGAATAGTTCTTGATTCAAATCCAAGCTTGTATAGTGTCAAAGGTCATCCGCTGAGCCAGGACACTTGCCACTTGACCTCAAGTGCACCTGCAGACTGAGCCACTAAGTTGCTGGGTGGAGAGTTCATTTGTATCTGTGTGTCTCTGTTCTCCAGCAGGAATACTGGGGGCAATGTAGTTCTCCTGATTGTGGTGGAGGCCAAGAGAAATCCTGGATGTGAAGATGCTCTCACAGCACTTTGATGTTATGTGAAAAGTAACAATATAAATGTGAATCCCCCCTCTAAAAGATTAGAGAGTTTACACCACCTTGTATTGTGGTTTTGTGCATGTACTCCTATCTTCCTGGAGAAGCCGGAAATGTGTCTCATCATATTTTAGTATACTGCATAGCATCTAGCCAGTGAATGGATGTGTGCTAGGTAAAGAATGAATGAATGAACAATAGTGTCAATGACTGACATGTTTTGAGCTCTTAATGTGAACTCAGGCACTATGCTAAATACGTTTTTTATAGTAGACTCGTTTAATCCTTACAACAGACTTATGTGTGGTAGGTTCTAGAAGCATCCTTCCCATTTTTCACAGATAAGGCATCAGGAGATTAAATGACTTGCCTAAGGACACAGTTGAAAAATGGGAGAGGACAGATCAAAACCTACATCCTTTGGCTCCAGAATGTTTTTCCCAAACACTGTGCCCTAATGTTTCTCTATAAAATCCTGCCTCACCATTTCTCCCACTTCCACTGCACTGCTAGCCCCTCTCCTACTTTTACCATAGCATTTCTCACAGCTGACATAATTTACACTTGTTTAATCATGTTGTTTTGTTTTCTTTTTTGGTTTGTCTCCCCACACTAGAATGTAAACTCCAAGAGAGTTCTTCTTTGTTTACTGCTATATCCCTGGCATTGTTACTTCCTGGCATATATCTATGAGGTCTGACAATTAAGTTTGAGAACTTTGTTGCAATGATGTTGCTAACTTTTTTTTTTGGATATCAGAGGGATTATTCATTATGAATTTGTACCAACTGGACAAATAAGTTAACCAATTTACTATTTGGAAGTGCTGAAAAGGCTACGTGAAAAAGTTATATGACCTGAACTTTTCTCCAACAATTCATGGCTCTTGCATCACGACAATGCACCAGCTCACACGACACTGTCTGTGAGGGAGTTTTTAGCCAGTAAACAAATAGCTGTATTAGAACATCCTCCCTACTCACCTGATCTGGCCCCCAATGACATTTTTTTACCCAAAGATAAAGGAAATATTGAAAGAAAGACGTTTTGATGACATTCAGGACATCAAGGATAATACGACGACAGGTCTTATGGCCATTCCAGAAAAAGAATTTCAAAACTGCTTTGAAGGGTGGACTAGGCACTGGCATCGGTGCATAGCTTCCCAAGGGGAGTACTTCGAAGGTGACCGTAGTGATATTCAGCAGTGAGGTATGTAGTACTTTTCCTAGGATGAGTTCGCGAACTTAATTGTCACACATGAACTAATGCTAAATACAGAACAGTGCCTGGCACATGGCAGGCATCGAGTAGATCATCACTGAATGAGAAAATGATTGAGTCATGGGCATATCTGTAAGCTCATCAGAACTGGCAGCTTTTCAGGATCGTCCTGCTATAATTCTGCTTACAGTGGTGGTTTTTTAAGTCAATATAGTAGAACGGTAGATAATGTGAACAAATTTCTCTGGACTCAAGGGTGAATAAGAAGTAATTCAGCTGAGGGGAGGACAGATATAAGATGGTAGCTGGAAGGGGCATCAGTGGTGGGGGAACATGTCTGTGGGTAGAAAGATTTGCAGATGAACATGAGGAAAGCACGATCTGAATGGAGGTGAGTGGTAGCTCAGCAAAGGAAGAGAGGAACTGGGTTAAGAGCATTAGGGGAGGGATAAGATGATGCACTGCAAAAGGAGGCATTGGCTGGTGATTATGTAGAGAGATTTGAAATGCGGAGAACTTGAGAGAGATCTTATTGCCTGCCCTTGATCTTCTCAAGATAATAGCAGGGGGAAAGTCTCCACAGATGACATTGAAGCCAATTCTGATTTTTAAAAAATGATGCCCGATAAAATGATGGTTTGCCACTACTGAAACGGGACAGGGGACCGAACTTCATTTCGTTTAAGACATTCATTTTCTGTAGGCAAGCAGTAACAGTGACAGGAAATCAAGACTGGCCTGTAATTAGTGTGAAATTGCTCTCCGTGAAAGTGTTAGTAAAAGGAAATTGTGTTTGATAAAGGGGCACTGACTTAGGCTGTTTTCATTGGCGACTTTTATAGCAACAAAGCAATTGCTTTATGCTTTGAGGTCCCCTATGGGATCAACCAAAGATTCAAGCCTGGAAGAAAAAAGGACACCTCCCTCCACAAAGTGTTGTGGTCACTGACGTTCTCAGACCTGTAGGACCCTTGTCATTCCTGGTTACTTGTGTCAATCAGCTGCTGCTCTTACTAAGATCACTGACTACGAATGGTGTTCTAGTCAACTTGAGATCTGCTTTCTATTTATTACTTGAAATGTGCTTATGCACCACCCCCCTTTTAATCTTCCCAATATTCTGTGAGACACTAATCTTTCCTCTATCTTCTCTTACTGATAATTATTTATGTTCTCCTGGAATCTTCCTAGTCAGGAATTCACTCCTTATGCTGGTTATCTACTGCTGAGCAATAAAATTACCCGCCAAATAGAGAGGTTTAAAAAGCACCAACATTTATTACCTTACAGTTTCTGTGTCAGGAGTTTGGGCGTTGATTAGTTGATGGCTGTTAGGGTTTGTCACAAAGCTGCGCTCAGAGTTTTGGTGGGGGCTGCCTTAGTAAGTTATAATTTACATCCAATAAATTGAATTTAAAGTATGCCTTTTGATGAATTATACCAAATGTACACATCTGTGAAACTACTGCTAAAATAAATAGAAACCGTCCTTCACAACAAAATTTTTCCTTGTGGCCATTGGCAATCCATTCTTTCTTTTGCTCCCAGCCCCACACAACCATTTACCTGCTTTTTGTCACTATCGGTGAGTTTACATTTTTTAGAATTTTATATAAACGGAATCATGCAGTATGAACTCTTTTGTATATGTCTTTTTTCACTTGCCCTAATGAGTTGATTTTGAGATTCATTTATGCTATCAGGTTAAGCCTTCCTTATTATTGTTGAATAGTATTCCATTGTGTAGATATACCACAATTTGTTGATCCAAGCTGATGTGGAACTTAGGGTATTTTTTTTTTCCAGTTTGGGGTGATTGCTAATTAACTTTCTGTGGGCATTTGTGTGTAAATCTACATACTCACATTGATATACGCTTTCATTTCTCTTCAGTAAATACCTACGAGTGGAATGACTTCAGTGTTCAGTAGGTATACTCGTATGTCCAACTTATTCAGAAACTGCCAAACTGTTTTCCAAAGTATAGTCGTACCATTTTGCATTCCCACCCACAGTGAATGAGACTTCCATTCATTTCATATCCTCACCAATTCTAGGTATGATTAATATTAATTTTAGTCACTCTAGAAGGTATATATTGTGTTATCTTATTGTGGTTTTAATTTGTGCTTCCCTAATGATGAATCATGCTGAGCAATTTTTCATGTAATTATTTGCTCTCCAAATCTTTCTTCTCTGGTAGTTCTATTTAAACTTTTGTTTATTTTTAATTAGATAGTTTGTCTTATTATTGAGTTGTAAGTGCTCCCTATATATCTTATCTACAAGTCCATTGCTGTGTATACACACACACACACACACACTCACACACTCACACTTCTTCCTAGCCTATGGTTGACTTTTCATTTTAACAGTGATTCTGGAAGAGCAAAAGTTAATAATTTTGTTGAAGTTCAACAAAATTTGTTGAATTTTTTTATTTTATAGTGCATAATTTTTATATTTAAGAACTCTTTGCCAAACCAAGCTCATTAAATTTTTCCTCCTTTGTTTTGAAAGTTTTAGTTTTAGTTTTACTTAGGCCTGTGATTCATTTCAAGTTAATTTTTGTATATGGTGTGAGACAAGGATTGGGGTTCTTTTTTTGCACATGGCTACCCAATTACTCCAGCACCTTTAATTGAAAAGATTATCCTGTCTCCATTGAATTGCCCTTGCACCTTTGTCAAAAATCAATTGATAATATATCTATTGGTCTATTCCTGGACTCTCTATTCCATTTTCTTGATTTATTTGTGTATCCTGATCCAATACGATATTGTATTATTATAGCTTTACAATAAGCCTTGAAATATGAAAGTGTAAATCCTTTAACAGTGTTATTGTTTTTACAAAGTTGTTTCAGCTATACTCAGTTCTTTGCATTTCCATATCCTGCTGGGCTTTTGACCGGGATTATATTGAATCTGTAGATCAGTTTGGGGAAGAATTGAATCTTAACAATGAGGAGTCCCCTGATCCAAGAACACAGTATATTTCTCTTTTTGTTATGTCTTCTTTAAATTCCCTGAGCAATTATTTCATAGTTTTCAGTGTTGAATATCTTTTGCCATATATATCCCCATTTAAAAAATATTTTTAAAGGCGATTATCAAATATATTTTTTTTAAATTTCATTTTCTGATTATCTCTTGCTGGCATATAGAAATACAAATGATTTTTGTATATTGAGCTTGTATCCTGCAACCTTGTTAAAGCATTTAAAAATCTATTTCTTAGGATTTTTTTACGTGGAGAGTGATGTTGCCTGTGAACATAGCTATAGGTTTTTTTGTAAATGACCTTTATTAGGCCGAGAAAGTTCCCTTCTATTCTCAGTTTGATAATTTTTATCAGGAATGAATTTTAGATTTTGTCAAACAATGCTTTTCATGTATCTATTAAAATGATCATATGACATTTTGATTTTAGTCTTACAAAGTTGATAGTGACATTGATTTTCAAATATTAAAATAACCTTGAATTTCTGGGGTAAACCCATTTGGTTATCGTGTACTATATTTTTATATGTTGCTAGATTCAATTTGCTAATATTTTGTTGAGAATTTTTGCATCTCTGAGCAATATTGGTCTGCAGTTTTATTTTTTGTTGATTTTTTTTTCTATTTATCTCGTCTATTTTATTATTTTCTGCTCTTATCTTTATTTTTATTTTCCCTATTCTTACCTTTAATTTAATTGGTTCTTCCGTTCCTAGTTTTTTAAGGTGAAACCTTAGGTCATTGATTTCAGACATTTATTCTTCAGTGCTATAAATTTCTTTCTATGTACTTACTTAGCTGAATTCCACACACTTTAATAATTTGTGGGGTTTTTTTACCAGTTCAAAATAATTTCTAATTTATCTTTTAATTTGTGCTTTGACCCATGGATTATTAGAAATCTATTATTTATATTTGGGAGCACATTTTTCTGATGATTTCTAATTTAATTTCATTGTGATCCAAGAATATACTTGTTTTTAATCCTTTTAAATTTGTTGAATCTTGTGACCCAGAATATGGTCTGATTTGACAAATGTTTCATGTACATTTGGAAAGAATATATATTCTGTTGTTGTTGGTTAGAGATTTCTATAAATATTTAGACAAAATTGATTGACAGTCTTGTTCAAGTCTTTTATATTCTTACTAATTTTCTGTCTACTTTTTCTCACAACTTATAAGATTTTACTTTATGATAAAATCTCCAACTATAATTGTGAATTTGCCTATTTCTTTTTGAGTTCCTCAGACTTCTTGAATTCTGAAGCTCTGTTGTTAAGTGCATAAATATTTAAGAGTTTATGTCCTTTTGATGAATTAACCCCTTTATCATTATGAAATGACTCTGATAATATTCTTTTCTCTAAAATCTAATGTGTTGGGTATTAATATAGTCACTCCAGTTTTCTTTGGATTAGTGTTTGCATGTTATATCTCTTTCCATTGTTTTTTGTTTGTTTTTTTGTTTGTTTGTTTTTTTACCTTTAATCTATGCATGTCTTTATAGTGCAACTGGGTTTCTTGTAGGCAGCAAAAAAAAAAAAAAAAAAAAAAAATTGGCTTGCTGTGCTTCTCATGAAAATTCTGTTTTTTGTCTTGATTTTTTTTTTATATAGTATGTCTTTATTATTTGGCTATTTTAAGGAGTTTTTTTCTCTTTACCAGTGGTTTTAAACAGTTGACTATGATACACCTTGGTGTAGAATTTTTTATGTTTCTTGTATTTGGGGCTTGTTGAGCTTTTCATCAAATCTGGGGAATTTTTGGCCATTTTTTTCTGCCCTATCTTCCTTTTCAGAGAATCTCTTGATATATTAGGCTGCCTGAATTTTCCCCAGAGCTCACTGAATGCCCAGTTCATTTTTTTTTTCAGTTGTTTTTCTCTCTCTCTTTCATTTTGGATGGTTTATATTACTACCATGTTTCGCCGAAAATAAGATCTAGCCAGACCATCAGCTCTAATGCGTCTTTTGGAGCAAAAATTAATATAAGACCTGGTCTTATTTTACTATCAGACCGGATATAATATAATATAATATAATATAATATAATATAATATAATACCGGGTATAATATAATATAATACAAACAGGTCTTATATAATGTAATATAAAACTGGGTATAATATAATATAATATAATATAATATAATATAATATAACATGATATGATATAATGTAATACCCGATATTGTATTATATTATACCCGGTATTATATTATATTATATTATATTATATTATATTATATTATATTATATTATATTATATTATATATTGACGTGGTCTTAGATTATTGTAAAATGAGACCGGGTCTTATATTAATTTTTGCTCCAAAAGATGCATTAGAGCTGATGGTCCGGCTAGGTCTTATTTTCGGGGAAACACGGTATGTATTCATATTCACTGGTCTTTTCTTCTACAGTGTCTAACAGTCTCTTAGTCTCATCTAGTGAACGTTTTATTACAATAATTGTATTTTTCACTTTTAGAAGTTCCATTTTCATTTGTTTTAAAAAATTTACATGTCTTCATTTAAAATGTTTAACTTTTTCAACATATGGAATATAGTTATAACTTTTTAAATGACTTTATCCACTAATTCTATAATCTTTGTTATTTATGGCTCATCGTGTATACCATTTTCCTCCCTCAAGGCATGCCTGAAATTTTTGAATTGGTTCTTGGACACCACAAATTTTATGTTGTTGGATAATTTTTGTATTCCTCTAGTCTTCAGTGTTTTTTTTTTTTTTTTAAATAATAATAGGATGAAGTTTTACTTAGAACCAGATTGCTCCTTTCAGGTCCTGCTTTTAAACTTTATTAGGCACATGCAGAACAATCTTTAGCCTCAGGCTAAATTTTTCCCACTACCAAGGCAATCATTTTCTGAGGACTCTCCCCACCCCACCCCCCACCTCATATAAGGTTTATCGTTAAGGATGAAACACAAATTTCTCATTCATTAAAGGATGAAACACAAATTTCTCATTCCTGTGTGATCGTCAAATATTGATGCCCTGCTCCCTTTATGTGGTTCTTTTCATAGTCTCAGCTGGTGTACTCACATACGTTTATTGATTAGTGTTCAACTGAAGATTCAAGGTGGACTCTCTATAGAATGTTTAAGTGCTTTCTTTGCACAGTTCTTTTGTCACAGGTGGGCCTGTGAATTCTAGTCACCTTGACCTCATCACACTACCAGCTCCATCTTTTCACCTTAAAGAGACAGTCAGCCTCCACCTGGATTTCCTCTCTCTTCACACCAGCATGGAAGACCTCTCCAAGCAATAAGCCTGGGCAATCAGAGGGCTCATCTCTTTTATTTCCATTCTTTCAGGGTCCACTGTCCTGAGCTGCCTGATGTTCAATGTCTGAAAACTGTTGCATGATAAATTTTGTCTGTTTTTTAAATTTCATGTAGGAGGATGAACCCAATACCTGTGTTCCATATTGTCCAGAAGGGGCTATCTCTCAGTGAGGTTTTAATTTGTTTTTCTCTTAGGATGTGTGAAACTGAGAATCTTCTATTATGTTTAAGGGTCATTTGAATTTCTTTTACTTTCCTATAAGTTCTTGTTCTTTGCTTTTTACCCCCATTGAGTTGTTGGTGTTTTTCCTTCACCACTTCTAGGAGTTCTTTAGATATAGAGGTTATCCCCTCTTTTTTTTGTAAGCCTAGTCCAGTGTCTTGTTTGTGTTTCCACTTTGCTTATGGGATTTTTATTCCATGCAGATGGTTTTCATTTTTATGTAGTAAAAGTTATCAACATTTTCTTTTATTACACTTGGATTTTGAATCATGTTTAGGAAGGCCTTCCTGTGGCATATTTTTAATATCCTCAGAGCTACAATTCTCTGCCTGCTGAGAATGGATTTTATTTTTGCCAATAGTCTGAAAGTATTTGGAATGAAATCTGGTGAATAAGAGGGGAACAACAAATTGAGTAATGACAATTTTTATTAAATCATAAAGTTTCTATGTAGTTAAGAGATTGGTTTCCATGTCAAATGCATACATTTTTCCTGAAGCTGATTCCAAAGTGGAATTTTAGAAACATGTGGCTGGATAATGTTTTTAGATATTAACTTTCCCTCCTATTGTAGTTTCTTCTCCTCTCCCCATCCAACCCCCCCATAGCCCCCCCCATCCCCCGACACACACATTTAGGCAGGTAGTATGTTCTGTACTTTATGGCCTTGGAGGAAATATGTGACAGAATAATTATGGTGTGGTAGAAGGCTCTAGAGAGGAATAGCCAGCCATGTGGTACCTTTAGGTAGAAAGGACTTCAGGCAGATATGAAGGAAAATTTCTGTGTCTCAAGCAACAGACAACCACGGAACCCACAGAAGCCATCAGAGAGGGACAATGACACCATATGGGCAGTCCACGTGGACAGGTAATCAGCTGGAGAGCCCCTCCTGGATGACGTGACACTGAGGAGGATCCTGGAATTATGACAAATTCCAAAGCTGGATGGATAGAGACACCATGAATGATTGACGTGAGGTTTCCTGATTGTGGGGAGTCTTGAATTTGCAATTTAGTTTCTAGAAAACGACTGCGTTTTACATATTTAGAAGAGATCTCCCCTCTTTACAAATAGTCTGAGCAATGGTTAACATCAATCTGTAGCTTTCCAAAGTGAAGGATTTGAAGAGTTGCATTCATTTGCCTGGCTGCTGAGGGGAGAGGGCGCGCCAACTGGATTAGTGTCTGTCATCTTATCACAGGAGCTTTTCATTTCAAGTCCTCAGATCCCAAGGGATCTCTGACCTCCGAAGGTAAAAAGATTACTACTTTACAAACTTCTAATTGAAATACTGACTTTCCTTCTATTATTGATGGAGACATAAGCCAGAGGCGCATCAGCAATACTTATGATTTCATCAACAACAGAAACCACACACAGTTTCATCTCACAACACGAGCGCTGGCACGTAACTCAGCATGTTGTCAGTCCTCCTTACTACTCATCACTACTTTAATTATGGAAGTTTTTAGACTTATTGCTAGATCTAGTTATTTAATTTGTTAATCAGGAAGCACTAGTATCACTGTCACAGATATTTTTAATATTTTGATCGTTCACATTTCAACATAGTTTTCTTTGTATTCATATATTTTATTTTGCACCCTTGTAAACATTATTCTGACAAGCAATCTATAGGCATCAGCAGATAGTCAAAAGTGTCCATGGCATAAAATAGGTCAGGAGCCCCTGTTTTTGTTAATTAAACTTTGTATAATTCCTGGCTGGAGTCACCTCTAGAAGAAATGAGATAGCAATAAGGCAGTTCCTCGCTTTTCATTGCCAGCTCCTCCTCAGCTGGAAGATTTGAAGATATAACTTAACTCTGAGAGAATCTGACCTTCTACCCTCATTTCAGGCTCAATAAACTGCAGGATCCCATACTTGATCCTTCTGACTTGACAGCTTCCACCAGGAGCAGTGCTTACTAGGTTTGGGGGCCTGAAACTTCTCTGCAATGGTTATCTGATGACAGATTTGCCTTTCTTCTTTCCTTATGAGCTGGTGCCAAAATGACTTTCCACATCAGTGAAATAGCTTTCAATCTGACATTCTGGGCTGGGGGCCTCCTCTCTCATTTAATCAGCACCAATGCCATCTTCTGTCTTTGACTCTGTTCTATTCAGGGCACAGGGCCTGTATTCCTTTTCTTGCCTCTAACTCTGCCTCTGCCCTCCCAGTGCTCCTTCTTCTCTGTCCACACTCCCTCCAGCTGTGGCAGGTGATGCCAGCAGACCGGAGGGTTCCAGCATCCAAGCCTTGCAGGCCCCCATGGAGAGACGCTATCAGCTTTCACCGTTTGACAAAAATAATGGAAACGAAATCAGGCCAAAAGCAAAGTCCATGCTGAGTTAATGTCTCTGATCTTGTCATTTTTTTTAAACACAAAACTCTCTGACCCAGAACTCTCCCTTCTCTCAGATCAACCCGAAGACAAAACTTTTCAGCATCTGTTACCTGAGACTATGTTACGGCATTGCCGTTCTGTGTTACTGCCGTTCTGTGTTACTGTTTTAACGGTGGTAATGAGAACTACTATTTTACAGTTTATGATGTGCTTTCTTAGTTATGTTTGCCTTTATCCTCCGAGCCATTGTGTACATCAAGTTTTCATGCTCCCATTTGACAAATGAGATATCTGAGCCCGCCCTGAAAGGTTCAAAACGAGCTCTGTAAGGTGCTCGCATTGGGAGCTAACCCAAGACTTCTGCCTCCAGAGGCAATGCCAGTTCCATTGCCCTGTAGCTCCTGCTATAGGAAGAGGTGAATGTGCCAACAGATGAGATATCTCAAATGTGTGCCTTGCTGGCTTTTGTGTTCGGAACGTGGTGTTTTAAAAGAACTCGTGTGAGTTTCTAACATGTAGAAATTTGTAAATTTCACATCAAAATCCAGATTCCTGACTCTTCCCCCACTTCGAATGAATGAACAGGTCTGGTTACCAGGAACATGCACTATACTGTGAGGCAACAATTTGCTAGAGCTCAGTAGTGGTGCTTCTGGTAGATGTCGTGTGAACTGTCCAGGGTACTGCAGTCTCCACCACTCCCTATTGTTTCCCAGCATTAAAGCTGGGTGTCAGTTATCATTTATTGTTCTCTTTGTCCTGTTTTTCTTATAGTGGATTTACAAGAGGAAAGGAAAACAATTCTTAAACGCACTTCTTTCTCAAAAATAGGGAAGTGCAAAGTGGACCTTGAGAACTTTATTTTTAGCCTTATTTGCCTGAATTCTATAGGAATTTGGGTTGGTGATTCCTTATGGAGACAATTATTCCCAAATCTGGATGCTCATTGTAAACATTTGGGGGAAACTTTTCAAACGCACATGACTCTGGGCTGTACCACAGATCCATTGTCAGAATCTTCTGGAGTTGCCCCCAGGAATCTGTAATTTTTAAAAATTCACCAGATGATTCTGATCAGGAAACTAGTGATTTAAATCTCAAAGGGCTACTTTGTGATGTCCTCTTATGGAAAGCAGACTCCACTTTCCCCTAAGGCTTTGTCAACAAACAGTGCTAAGAAACTCAGGTAAGCCTGAAACTTTACCGATAGCCCAAGACAGTCAGGTGGAAATGGTCCATTTGGAAATCATAGCAAGTGAAATATCAGTTGATTGACCAATTTTGTCCTATCAAGTCACTAACTAGAAAGGCATCATAAGACCATATCAGTGCCGATTCTTATCACCCCATGGCTCATTCACAGAACTCTGTCCTGACTCACTCTGAAAGGCACCTAGGAATCATTCAGCATTTTGGAGAAGGCACTTTCTCTCTCTGCTTCTGGCATCTTCAACTGAAAAAACAAAGTGTAGAATGAGAGTTCGAGACAAAATCAGAGCTTCAACATTGGTTTCCTGAGTCCTGGATATTGTTCTTCCACGATGGACTTCCATTTCATAGAATTAACTTTTTTTTTTCCCTGAAAATTTTTAAAACAAGATCATGATGGACTAGGTTGGGTTAATTATTTTTTTATTATTATTGCCCCAAGACAAAAAATGGAAAATTGGGACTTTCTTGTAATTTGCCACCACTTACCTAAAGATAAATCAGTTATAATGTTGAATACCTTGCCAGCTATTGAAAGGAACCAGGAATATGTTTTCTTTCATCATTTTTAGGATAATAGTGGTAATAGTAGTAGTAGATACTCTTTACTGATCACCAATTCTGTGTCGGTCAGGCTCCTATTTGTTTTCTATACATTATTTAATCTTTACAGTAACACTCCGAAGCAGATATTTACTTCCACATGAGGAATTGAAGCTCTGAAAATTTAATTAACTTGGTTTATTCAACCACTATTTAGCGAGCAACTATCATGTACTAGGTTCTAGAGCACATAAGCAGCAGACCTAGGATTTGAACCTGATATTCTGATTCCCAAACCTATGTTTTTCAACAGCTCTGTGAAACTTTCCTGTTTTCCAGGTCTTCCTCTCATTTCTCTGTTGGGCTCTAAATTGATCCTCATTCCCATAATATTTCTTTTCTTAACATTAGTATCTCTATTTCATTGAATAAATACCTTTTTTTAAAAATAGATAATTATTTAAAAAAAAATTTTATTGGGGAACAGTGTGTTTTTCCAGGTCCCATCAGCTCCAAGTTATTGTCCTTCAGTCTAGTTGTGGGGGTGGGCGGCGCAGCTCAGCTCTAAGTCCAGAGACAGGGCGCAGCCGACCATCCCATGTGGGAATTGAACCAGCAACCTTGTTGTTAAGAGCTCGCGCTCTAACCAACTGAGCCATCCGGCTGCCCCTTGAGTAAATATCTTGTCCAGGCTAGCTCTTCTGAGGCTGGAGCCAATGTGTGGGATGGGGTTCATGGGAGGAGAATAGTTTTGAGGGGCCTGGGTCTGCATGCTGGAGGCACCTGCCAGGGACAGCACAAAGAGGCTGCTGGGCTGGGGAAGGTATGCTGGACACATCTCCATGATGCCAGGGTTTACCTCCTGTGAACAGATTAGGCGGGACCATTGTGCCATAAATCTAACAGGTCGCTAGTCACAAAGTAGTTCCACATAACTTGGAGACAAGCTATACTGAGTGAACACATCAAGATAGGAAATACCTTATATTCATTAATTATGACTCATTTTATTTTGGATTTATTTTTTAAAGCAATTTTGCATATATGGTTTTATTTCACATTCAAATGAATTCTAGAGTATAAAAAGAGATTCTGTACTTATATTTGATCAGGGATTGTTGATAACAGATGTAAGTCAAGCTTCCCTTAGCCTCTGAAGAGCCCCTTTCTCTACAATGAAAACGTTGTAAACAAATTACGTAGATAATAGTATACATACTGAAATTAAGTTTGGGAGAGTATTTACATTATGTGTGTATCATAGTGGAAATGGTTCTGGATAGGAAGACGGGTGTTGTGTTTGAAGATGAACACTTGGTCTAGACCTCATTGGTTGATGAGGATGAGGCTACAGAGATTATGGGAAACACTGTCAAACAAATGTAAAAGTTGGGGAGAAAAAAATTTAGGGTGTTACTAGAAAACAAGATAGGCAACTTGAAAAGGAATTTAGTTATACGCCAAAGAGAACAACAGAAAGTTGGAACATAATTGCCCTAGAATATACTTTACAATATGATCCTTTGGGAGACCAGCGTATAATGTAGCTTCTTGGGAGGATAAGCCTGTATTATCTTAATAGATTTTTGATAGAATACCAAAATTGAAAAGTAACAGGGATGTGCTTCTATCAAGAAGCAATTCTTCTCACAACCCATTTTTCATTTTAATGTGCCGTGTGATTGCTTACTCATCACTCTTTGCTTTCTTTCTTCTTTCTCATGATGATCCCAAGTATATTTTTCCAAAACACAACCATGGACAACCCCAAATCCATTGTTCTTCATTCTTACTCCTATGAGTGTTTCAGGTAATACTGTTCTTAGTATTCTGTGTCATCTTTTTTATCCTTTTATTTACTTTCTTGGCTGCCAAAAGTCTCCCATTTATCTGTCTCATTTTTCTCCTGTCAGACCATTCTGAGTGGTAATTTTTCATCCTATCAGTTTCCTTATCCCAGTGGTCCATTCATTTTCTTTAGCCTCCTTTTCCTTCCTCCTCCATGTCCCTTCATGACAAGTACTTTCTCTGGTGAAGTTTTGAAGCATTTCAAGAGTTGACAGCTAAAGATGGTAATTGGGAATAGAATGAGAGAAGATGGGTTTATTTAATAGTTATTACAGGGTTTCAAACCAGTCAGAGTTTTTGGCTGCAAATGATGGAAACTCAACTCAAGTTAGCTTAAGAAAAGGGGAATTTATTGAATAACTTATCCAAAAAGGATATTGGTATAAAGCAGAAGGGAATGAATTATTGCAAGAACCAGGACCTCACAAACTAGAACAAGAATTCAATACCATTGGGTCAATGCCTTGCTTTTCTCCTTTTTTTCCTGATGAGTTTCATTCTGCAGACATGCATTCCCTATATGCTGGGAAATATACTGACTTTCGGTTACAGATTTATATCCTCTAGCAGATGAAGGGCTTCCTCTCCCTGCCCCCAAACTCAGATCCATATATCACTCCCAGGGAAGGCATCTGATTGGTTCTGATTGGTCATGTGTTCTCTTCTGGACCAGCCTCTCTGAGTCTTAGCCATACCGGAGTCATGAATGGTGGGGTGGGGTGGTGGTGGAAAGGACTAGGATATGCCACTATAACTAAAAACCTAACAGAACCATCAAATGAGAGAAGAGTAGTTCTCTAAAGAAAAGGATGCTAGGAAGATAAAAAAAACAACAGTATAAACACTGACATATATATTTTTCTACTAGGGGGAAGGGAAAGGAGGCTATATATATATAGCCTCCTGTATAGATAGATAGATAGATAGATAGATAGATAGATAGATAGATAGATAGATAGATAGCCTCCTTTCCCTTCCCCCTAGGAGAAAAATACCATAAATAGATCATTTTTTCTTGACTTTTGGGAGAAATATGTTAAAGAAAAATTCAACTGTGGGTTATATCAAAGAAAATATTGAGAATAATATGGAAACTCTTTTGCTACAGGGAAGACACCCAGTGAAGAACTCAGAATGACCACTTTTGAAGAGCTGAAAGGGCCTCCCAAGTCAGGAGAGATCTAAGAACATAGCATGTAGTGCTAATATCAGTTAGTTTTTCTGTATAACACACAATCACAAAACCTAGTGGCTTAAGACCACAGCCATTTAGTTATTCTGTTAATTTATTTACTCATATTTTAGCAGGCTTCACAGGATTCTCATGAGCAGAAAGTGAAAGCAAGCCCTGATGCAAATATGTTTCAAGCTTGTTTTGCATCATGTTTATTACTGTCCTGTTGGCCAAAACAAGTCAAATTGCCAAGCCCAGACTCAGTGGGGGAGAGATTGTCAGTGTGGATTCAGATAGGGGGATAATGGTGGACATTTTTAAAAGAATATAACATGGTGTTTAAAAAATAAAAAGACTACTTGGGAGCCCCCATACTATAATTTTTCTCAAAGTAATTCTTTAATTATAAGGATAACACTAGAGGAAGGTACTTTTGTAATTTTGCAGGAAAACAAATTATCATATAAATATAAATAAATAAATATATATATGTATGTGTGTGTGTGTGTGTGTGTGTATTTCCTTTCTGCCATATCGAGAGAGAGAGAGAGAGAGAGAGAGAGAGAGAGAGAGAGAGAGAGAATGGGTGGATTGGATGCAGGAAAAAACAAACAAACAGGGTAATTGAGGATTAAAGATTTTGAGGGAGCCGAAGGACATAGAAGCTGATTACACTTTTGCTTAGTAGGAAACCTCTTTTGAGGTTGAAGGAAGTGAGTTAAGGATGGATGTGGGCAGAGGAAAGTTTATAGGCTAGTGGTAGTTGTTGAGATGTAGTGAGGCTAAGGGCTTCCATTTTCTCTTATAAGTATATAGTGAGTTATTTGCTAAGTGCAAGGAAGAAGAGGTGGATGACTATAGATGGAGAATTTTGGGAAAGTCTTTTTAATTAGTCATTAAAAGTACAAGCAGTAGTCAAGGGTTTGATCAGTAGTATTGACCAGTGCTAAAGGCTGAAAATTATCTGTATAACTGTGTGTGTGTGTATGTGTGTGTGTGTGTGTGTGTGTGAGAGAAAGTGATTGTGTGTGTGTGTGTGTGTGTGTGAAGGAGGTGGAATTTCCCCATCATCATTGGTTATGAAGTTTTATGCCCCACCTCAGGAAAGCATAAAGGGATAGGAGAGAATCAGACTATAGGATGCCCTCCTCGTTGAAAATTGTACAAATGTCTCTTTGACTGCAATGATAAAATGATGTCACACAAGGGTGCCAGCTCACTTACATAAACACCCATCACCACCTTTGCCAGATGACATAATAAAGAAGAGCTTATTTCAGGTGAACAGAGCCCTCAGTGAAAGACAAGAGCATGAATTCTCCCTGCCTCACAAAGGGCAGGCTCTCAACTTTGAAACTGGGAATTTCAAATACAGCTGTTCCTTGAGAGTTAAATTATGTAATCAGCACAGAAAGGATGCCATGTGACTATAGAAACTGGCAGAATGATTCCTGGACCAAAGCCAGCTTTGGTTATCACCTAACTGGTGACAGTAATGTATTCGGAAAAAAAGAATAGGTCAGTTTGTCAGGAGAATTACGTTAGTTGGGAAGGTGGAAAAGCTGACTTTGGCAGTGGAGAATCAGTGGCCATTATGTCTGGAACACTCTGGTCCCTATGACAGGGACATCCTTGTTCTAAAATGGTGTCATTAAAGTATTTGGCTCATCAGATACTGTCTCTTGCTCAAATCTATGCTCACCAAACCACTTTCTGAACAGAGTTCAGCTACATATATCTGCTGTAAGATAAACATTCATTCAAGAGAAAGACCGAATATCTATTATGTTTCAGGGTTACTTGTTTTGGTCCTGGAGATACAGAGGCGAATGAACAAAACAAAAATTCCAGTCTTCATGGAGCTGACATTTATTCTAGCACGCGTGCACACGCGCGCACACACACACTACATATTACTTTGTGGGTAAATGCTATGGAGAAAACTAAAGCAGAGGAGAGCGATAGGAGGTGTTGAGGGTGTTTCCGTTTCTGGGAGGGTCATCAGGTAAGGAGTCCTCGAGAGCTCACATTTACACAGAGACTTAAGGAAGGTGAGGAGGAGAACCATGTGGGCGTCCAAGGGAAGACTATTCCAAGCAAAGGAAATAGCCAAGATAATATTCCTGAGGTGGGATGGGCCCGACTTGTTCCAGGTGTAATGAGAAGGCCAGAGTGACTGGAGTGCAGTGAGCAAGGGGAAAGGAAGTAAGAAATAAGAAATGTGATCAGAGAGGTAATGGGGGATGGGAAGAGTGACGTTGCATGGGACCTTCTAGTCATTATAAGAACTGGCATTTACTCAAAGTGAGATGGGAAGTCATTGGAAGGCTTTTAACAGGGAAGGGATGTGATCTGACAAAGGTTTTAACATGATCACTCTGACTTCTCTGTGGGGCAGAGTTTGAGCGAGAGAGTAGGCTAACTGGAATGGGAAGCTAGTTGGGAAGCTGTTCCGGTGATCCAGGGAAAGAAACGATGGTGACATGGATAGTAGCAATCCAAGTGGTAAACAGTGCTTGAATTCTGGCCATATTGTGAAGACAGAACGGCAGGAATCGTTGGAACATGTTAAGTGGGGTGCGTGACAGGGATTGAGGAGTAAAGGATAATTCCAAGGCTGTGGCTTTAAGCAACTCGTAGGCTAGAGTTCCATTAAGTATGCTGATGAAGTTGCAAGAAGAGCTTGCTTGTGGGTGAAGATCAGGAAGTCAGCTCTGGACATGTTCAATTTCAGTTGTCTAACACGGATCCCAAGTGGCTGTATCAAACCGGCAGCCGAGAGTTCAAGATTAAAATCACAGCTAGAGATAGAAAGTTGAGAGTCATCACACGTGAATGCTATTTAAAGCCATGAGACTGGAAGAAATTACCAAGGGAATGTGCAGATAGAAATGAGATGTTCAAGGACTGAGTCTTGGGGGCATTCCAGCGTTAATAATAAGGAGATGATGAGGAATCAGCAAAGAAATATAAGAATGAGCTTCTGGTGAGGTAGAAAAAAAAAAAATCAAGAGAGTGAGAGTAAGATATCCCTAAAGCCAGGTCAAGAATATATTTTAAGAGAAATGCGTGATCAATTAATTGTTTCAACTGTGAGAATGCACTAATTAGTTAGGCCAACAAAATTATGTGGGCCATGTGACCGTTATATTTCTTATTATAAATTAGCAAATTGGATTTCTGGAGCAAATGGGATTTCTGGTTTAAGTCTTCTGTGGATCCAGAGCAATGAATCTGCTTTGGGATTGCTGACTGAGTGTGTAAGCCTGAGGGCCAGACCTTGGGCTGTCGTGAATTCATGTCACCTTGTGAGGCTGTTTAGCAGTCCCTCTGCTTGTACTCTGGTTTTAATGATATTTCAGCTTTGTCACATGCAGAGTCTGCTTGGGAATTCAGTCTTCACATCTGCTTCTAACCAGCTTGCCCTGTCAGAGCTAACCTATTAGTTGCCATGAAGAGACATTCCCATATGGACTGGGTCTGTCATGGAGAGGTTTTTGGAATCATTCCCACACACATGGTGAATGGTGCAAGAGAAACTATGGCCCTTATCACAGCCAGAGTTGAATACGTGGAGTAGGAAGACTTGCCTAGGAACCAGGAAATTTTGGTTCTTGTTCCATCTCCATCACTTAATTAAATCTATTATTTAGGGCAATTTACTAGACTTCTCAGGACCACAGTGTATCATCAAGATAGGTGAGATTATGCAGCAATAATATATTAACACTGAAGTCTCAGTGGCTCAACACAACAAAGGGTTATCCCTTGCTCGTGCTAATATTTACCCCAGGTTTATGAGAAGGCTGTGTTGCCTGTATCCACTCAGGACCAGCTTGATGGAGGTTCTACCAGCTAGTAGCTTCCACGGCACTCCTACATTCCTTAATCACTTGAGCTCAAGGCAAGAGAGGAATGATGGGAGACGCGCATATGGGCTTTTCACTGTCTCATTTCTGCTTAGAGTCCACTGGACAGAGTTAAGTCACAAGGCCTCACCTAACCACAGTAGAACCATAAAATGTAGAGGAAAAAAATGGAATCTTTATTGACCATTATAGTCTATTCCACACTCAGTTTACACATCTGTTGATGAGGTTATTAATAATAGAATTTATCTCATAGAGATGTTGGGAGGATTAAGTGAGATAATCCACGTGATATGCTTAATGTAGAACCTGGTCCATAGAAAGTGTTAATATCAATTCTACCCATGATAATTATTATTATCATTAAGTGGGCAATAAATTGTACTATTATTATTATTATTATTGTGTGATCCTCCTAAGAACAAAAGGGACTGTGTCTAAGCTCTTAACCATTTATCACATTTGGGCCATGATGAAGGCATTCTACCCTGACCTTTGGCTCAGGACCAAGATAAGAGCCACCGACAAAAGATTCCAGGAAACTCATTGCTGAGGCAGCTGCCCTCAGCCACTGCCCTTGGCCTACCCCTTTTGCTAATACTGCTGGCCATGAACGCCTCTGTCAGCAACCCAGGAAGAAGTCTGAAGACATTGGAAGTCTCCAGCTCTTTCTTCTAGTTGATTTTCCAGGGCTCAGCACTCTTCCTACACATCTAGTCTCTCAGAGCGTGAGACGTGGGGAAGCTCAGTTTTCCTGGCATTAAGGTTCATGTGTAAATAGCTGGAATCAGAAAGACATATAAACACTATACTAGTCAGCAAGCAGACTTGCTCTTGTCTGGAAATGTTTCCCAGCTTTCTACCCTCTGTGTGGTATGTTACAGAATAAACATCCCACATGACCTCATTAAAAGCAGAGTGCCAAAGAGGCTATTGAGAGGCCATATTTGTTGGTGGACATAGGAATGTGGAAGAGACAATGCTGAAGAAAAATGCTAGGTGGTCCTTCAGCCTAGAACTTGCAGGAAGTCCAGCAAGGTTGCTTAAGCTGGGTGAAGCCCGTCTGCCTGCTATCTTGGCTTTGCTTCCTTATATTGAGGCTTCCAAATCAACCCTACTCCTTTTTCACTATCATGCCTTCATCTGTGCTATGCTGTTGTTTCTTCCTGGAACACCCTGCCCTCCTGTCTCCTGTACTCCACCTGTGGAATGAAATCCCACTCATTCTTCAAGGTCTAGGTCAAATGCCACCTCACTGCTTCCTTGAAATTGTTGAAGGTATAATTGCAAAGCTTATGTTTTCATATGCTTTTAGCACCTAGCATAGCATCTGGTGTTTAATAAATGTTTATCAAATTGAAAATCCCCCCCTCTTTATTAGGTTTATCCTCTAGAGGATGTTTATAGAGGCCATGGGAGGTGACAAGCTTTCGAAAACATCGGGGAAAGTTGTTTCTGCCCCAGAGTCTCAGCAAGAAAAGCCTGAAGTACTGAAATCTGCCCAAACTTTTCAGTTCCTAAAACTTGCAATAATGAGCCCAATATATCAATCTTAACTATGTGCTATCCTCTTATCTTGCTGAAATTGACTTTCAGATTAAGGCCTACATTGTCTTCATCTAACGTGGTCTCTCTTCTTCCAGGAAGTTGTATTATTGTTTTAACTGCATTCATGGAGCACGCCCATTTGAAGTATATGTTCACACACATGACCTTCATTTAGTCTTCATCATGCAGAGGCTTCGTAAAGTAGGGGATAACGTTTCAATGCTACTACTGTAATTGAGTAAATACAGCAGTCTGTTATTTCAGCAGAGTCCATCTGAACACATTTGAGCTTAACTCAGGATTACTAGCTGCTATTACCTCTCAAACAGCATGGAGAAGGTGACACTGGTATTTCCTGGAAAGCAAAGTTCCATACCAAGAATTATTGTGGGGATTTGGAATCCCAAATCAAGTATTCCCCTGTGTTTTACCACTTATTTAAACTCTGAGGGCCTTTCTTCCAAACTGGTCCATGTACAGATATTTGAGCACATTACCGAAATCTGGGGCCTTTGAATATTTGTTCTGATCCAGCCACGTCTGCTAGGTGGGCTCAGAATGAACTTTAAAGAGCAAACACACCAGAGCCTCTAGCCTTGGGGCTTCTCCATAACAAATGAGGCAGGAGACCTGGGTGGTGGTCCCAGAAGGGATGGGAAGTGAATGTCCCACAGAGCAAATCTTTGTCCCTGGGAGATGGAAGCTGGCAGATCAAAGAGTCTCCCTTCCTTGTTAGTTTTTCTCCCTTCCTTCTTTTTTAAGGCAAAATGATGAGCTGTTATAAGAGATGTTTTTCATATCAAAAAAGGCCTGTATCTATCCTCAGTACAGTTGTTAGGCCTTATCCAAAATATACAAAATATGAGGGGGAAAAAATGACAAGCTGTTAAAAACCATAAGAATTCATTTTCCACTCTTAAGACCAATGTCTACAGACCCTGGCTTGATGAGTTATTTTATTTTCATCCTTTGCCCTTGGTGATGTTTAATACCATAAAAACGATCACACCCTGTCGTGCGGGAGACCCTGCTTGCTGCGCCATTTGTCGTGCAGGGCGGCCTGCGGGGTCTCTGGTCCCGCTCCCCACATAAGAACGCAGGACATGGTGAGGCCAAAAAGGAACACCCACGGAGCCATAGGTAGGGGAGTCATACCACTATATTCTCGCTGGTGGCTGGGTTGGAGAAACAGGAAACAGGAGCCACACAATTCTCAACCCTCATTGCTCCGCTTGCAGGCTCAGCCACCATCTTCTTGCCAGCCCCCATTTTTTCTGCTAGCCTAGCCACAGCAGTTATATTAGTGGCCAATGGCTCACTGGTTACAGCTGACGGCCAACTAGCCACAGCTGATGGCCATGCAATCACAGTCGATGGCCATTTACTACCTGAGCCAGCACCTGTCTATGTGAGGCCGAGAGCCTGGAAACTGCTTTTTGGGGTTCTGTCCCCACACTCCACCCCTACAGGCTCTCGCGACAAGCGTCTTCCGCGAGGGGCCCTGTGCGAGGAGCCTGCAGGTGAATGCAATATCCTGGACATAGCCAGGCTATCTGGGCACAGGCGGGTTTCTCAGGGCACCACCAGTGCTTCTGGGCACAGCCAGACTTCCTGGGCTTCTTAGGGTACCACTAGTTTCCCCGGGCACAGCCAGGGTTTCTCAGGGCACCACCAGTACTTCTGGGCACAGCCAGACTTCCTGGGCTTCTTAGGGTACCACTAGTTTCCCCGGGTACAGCCAGCGTTTCTCAGGGCACCACCAGTACTTCTGGGCACAGCCAGACTTCCTGGGCTTTTTAGGGTACCACTAGTTTCCCCGGGTACAGCCAGGGTCTCTCAGGGCACTGCCACTCTCTCTGGGCACAGCCAGACTTCCTGGACTCAGTCAGGGCTCTCAGGGCACTGCCACTCTCTCTGTGCCTCTCAGGCTACTGTGCTGGAACAACAGCAACTCACAATCAAGGTGCTTACATATTCCCAATGGTGGCCAGTCAAGACACAAAAGCAAATATCCCCCAGTTCCACTACATGGTGGTATGTTCCCAAACAGTCAAGCTGTCCATTAAATTAGCGATGGAAGGCAATTCCCCATAGTCCATAGTCATTCGCCAGGGCTGTCCTGGGGGTGAGGAATGACCTTGACCTCACCCTTATCTCCCATGGAGGACGCAGCAAGCCTTTCCTCCTGGGACAAGTCCCGCATCCCAGCTGCCTGAGCAGGAACTTCCCGGCCCACAGGGTCGCAACGACCTTTGCTTTCTCCGGCCTATGCTGGTTGGGGAACCGTCCACATCTTTCCACCTCTCCACGGGGTCCAGTTCTCCGGCAGCTGCTCCTCCTGGTCTTCCTCAGACTCACGCACAAACTGCTCCACCGCACTTCGGAGAGCTTTGGCCGGCACTGTACCCTGCTTGCTGCGCCATTTGTTGTGCGGGGAGGCCTGCGGGGTCTGGTCCCACTCTCCACATAAGAACGCAGGACATGGTGAGGCCAAAAAGGAACACCCATGGAGCCATAGATGGGGGAGTCATACCACTATATTCTCGCTGGTGGCTGGGTTGGAGAAACAGGAAACAAGAGCCATATAATTCTCAACCCTCATTGCTCCACTTGCAGGCTCAGCCGCCATCTTCTTGCTAGCCCCCATTTTTTCTGCTAGCCTAGCCACAGCAGTTATATTAGTGGCCAATGGCTCACTGGTTACAGCTGACGGCCAACTAGCCACAGCTGATGGCCATGCAATCACAGTCGATGGCCATTTACTACCTGAGCCAGCACCTGTCTATGTGAGGCCAAGAGCCTGGAAACTGCTTTTTGGGGTTCTGTCCCCACACTTCACCCCTACAGGCTCTCGCCTCACAATCTACGCGACAAGCGTCTTCCGCGAGGGGCCCTGTGCGAGGAGCCTGGAGGTGAATGCAATATCCTGGACATAGCCAGGCTCTGTGGGCACAGCCAGGGTTTCTCAGGGCACCACCAGTACTTCTGGGCACAGCCAGACTTCCTGGGCTTCTTAGGGTACCAGTAGTTTTCCCGGACACAGCCAGGGTTTCTCAGGGCACCACCAGTAATTCTGGGCACAGCCAGATTTCCTGGGCTTCTTAGGGTACCACTAGGCTTCCCGGACACAGCCAGGGTTTCTCAGGGCACCACCAGTGCTTCTGGGCACAGCCAGATTTCCTGGGCTTCTTAGGGTACCACTAGTTTCCCCGGGTACAGCCAGGGTTTCTCAGGGCACTGCAACTCTCTCTCTGGCACGGCCAGGGCATCTCTGGGCACAGCCAGACTTGCTGGACTCAGCCAGGGCTCTCAGCGCACTGCCACTCTCTGGCCCTCTCAGGGTACCCTGCTGGAACAACAGCGACTCACAATCAAGGTGCTTACATATTCCCAATGGTGGCCAGTCAAGATTCAAAAGCAAATATCCCCCAGCTCCACTACATGGTGGTGTGTTCCCAAACAGTCAAGCTGTCCATTCAGTGAGTGATGGAAGGCAATTCCCCATAGTCCATAGTCATTCGCCAGGGCTGTCCTGGGGGTGAGGAATGACCTTGACCTCACCCTCATCTCCCATGGAGGACGCAGCAAGCCTTTCCTCCTGGGACAAGTCCCGCATCCGGGCTGCCTGAGCAGGAACTTCCCGGCCCACAGGGTCGCAACGACCTTTGCTTTCTCCGGCCTATGCTGGTTGGGGAACCGTCCACATGTTTCCACCCCTCCACGGGGTCCAGTTCTCCGGCAGCTGCTCCTCCTGGTCTTCCTCAGACTGGGTGTTCACACGCACAAACTGCTCCACCGCACTTCGGAGAGCTTTGGCCGGCACCATACCCTGCTCGCTGCGCCATTTGTTGTGCGGGGAGGCCTGCGGGGTCTGGTCCCGCTCCCCACATAAGAACCTAGGACATGGTGAGGCCAAAAAGGAACACCCATGGAGCCACAGATGGGGGAGTCATACCACTATATTCTCCCTGGTGGCTGGGTTGGAGACACAGGAAACAGGAGCCACACAATTCTCAACCTTCACTGCTCCACTTGCAGGCTCAGGCACCATCTTCTTGCTAGCCCCCATTTTTTCTGCTAGCCTAGCCACAGCAGTTATATTAGTGGCCAATGGCTCACTGGTTACAGCTGACGGCCAACTAGCCACGGCTGATGGCCATGCAATCACAGTTAATGGCCATTTACTACCTGAGCCAGCACCTGTCTGTGTGAGGCCGAGAGCCTGGAAACTGCTTTTTGGGGTTCTGTCCCCACACTTCACCCCTACAGGCTCTCGCCTCACAATCTACGCGACAAGCGTCTTCCGCGAGGGGCCCTGTGCGAGGAGCCTGGAGGTGAATGCAATATCCTGGACACAGCCAGGCTCTCTGGGCACAGCCAGGGTTTCTCAGGGCACCACCAGTGCTTCTGGGCACAGCCAGACTTCCTGGGCTTCTTAGGGTACCACTAGTTTTCCTGGACACAGCCAGGGTTTCTCAGGGCACCACCAGTACTTCTGGGCACAGCCAGACTTCCTGGGCTTCTTAGGGTACCACTAGTTTTCCTGGACACAGCCAGGGTTTCTCAGGGCACCACCAGTACTTCTGGGCACAGCCAGACTTCCTGGACTCAGTCAGGGCTCTCAGGGCACTGCCACTCTCTCTGGCCCTCTCAGGGTACCCTGCTGGAACAACAGCAACTCACAATCAAGGTGCTTACATATTCCCAATGGTGGCCAGTCAAGACACAAAAGCAAATATCCCCCAGTTCCACTACATGGTGGTATGTTCCCAAACAGTCAAGCTGTCCATTAAATTAGCGATGGAAGGCAATTCCCCATAGTCCATAGTCATTCGCCAGGGCTGTCCTGGGGGTGAGGAATGACCTTGACCTCACCCTCATCTCCCATGGAGGACGCAGCAAGCCTTTCCTCCTGGGACAAGTCCCGCATCCGAGCTGCCTGAGCAGGAACTTCCCGGCCCACATGGTCGCAATGACCTTTGCTTTCTCCGGCCTATGCTGGTTGGGGAACCATCCACATCTTTCCACCTCTCCACAGGGCTCCATCTCTCCAGCAGCTGCATGGCTTTTCCTGTGCTGGTGGGAGAACCGTCCACATCTTTCCATCCCCCCACAGGGTCCAGCTCTCCGGCAGCTGCTCCTCCTGGTCTTCCTCAGACTCACGCACCAACTGCTCCACCGCACTTCGGAGAGCTTTGGCCGGCACCATACCCTGCTCGCTGCGCCATTTGTCATGTGGGGAGGCCTGCGGGGTCTCTGGTCCCGCTCCCCACATAAGAACGCAGGACATGGTGAGGACAGATGGGGGAGTCATACCACTATATTCTCGCTGGTGGCTGGGTTGGAGAAACAGGAAACAGGAGCCATACAATTCTCAACCCTCATTGCTCCGCTTGCAGGCTCAGCCACCATCTTCTTGCTAGCCCCCATTTTTTCTGCTAGCCTAGCCACAGCAGTTATATTAGTGGCCAATGGCTCACTGGTTAGAGCTGACGGCCAACTAGCGACAGCTGATGGCCATGCAATCACAGTTGATGGCCATTTACTACCTGAGCCAGCACCTGTCTATGTGAGGCCGAGAGCCTGGAAACTGCTTTTTGGGGTTCTGTCCCCACACACCCCAATTCAGTCACTTACTGGGCTAAGAAGTTCTGGAATTACAGCCAAGTTCTCCAAAAGTTTATAGTCAAAGTAGTCAAAAGGATAAGTAAGCAGATAAATTACAGAATGTTTCGATAAGTTTTGTAAAAGAAGTAATATAAAATATTGTAACAGAGAAGACAGGCAGAATCATTTCTCTGGAGGAATCAAAGGAGGGCTGATTTCTTTGGAGAAGCTGTCCGGATTCCCTTGAACTTAGGAGAAACCTTGCTCTATGAGGGCAGGAAGGAACCGTGTCTGTTCTGTTCACGTCAATACACCCGGCAGCTAGAATCATGCCTGGCATGGGGTAAGGTGCTCAAATATCTGTGGCCCGAGTAACAATTAGTAGATATACAGCAATTACCATGGGCGGTACACTGTGCTAAGTGCTTTGTTTGCATTGTATTATTTAACCAGTGCAGGAGCCTTATGAGTTTCTGCAGGAGGGAACCAAAACTTCGGGAAGGCAGTCGCCATGGTTTCTGGTTAGAGGCGGAGCTGATACCTTTCTCTTACTCTAATCCCATGCCTTCAACCACCAGGCCAAACTTACTCGATAAAGAGAATCCATGGATGTTTTGATTATTACTATGGCTGTGGTTAGTACCCATCCATTGGCTCCCTTGCTCATTTTCCTAGCGTGTAGGAAACTATCAGCAGCTGGGATAATCAGAATGGAAAATGAGAACCCCTTTGGCCAGAAGCCCTCTGAAAATAACACTGTACCAGTTTGCTCCACTTGGAGAGCTTCCTTCCATCCCTGAAATGTATGAGAATTTCCTACTAAACAGCTGTTGGCCAATAGAGAACTAATTAGTCTTAGAGCATAAATAATAGCTGATCAGGGAGGGCTCTTTCTCCCACCAGTCAGAGCTCCAGATGCTGGCAATTGTTCAAAATGGCAACTCCGAGGCTAAATTGTGGTATCTGAAAATGTCAGCTGGTTCCCTGCCTGCCTTGGAACCATGGGAATGCTTGTTAAAAATGCAGATTTCTGGGCCAAATGTCAAGCCTACAGCTTCACCGTGTCCCGCAGGACTCTTGTATTCATAACATCTGAGAATTACAGCATTGCTTGGTTTGGGGAGATTTGAGGGGATGAGAGTTTTGTATCTAGGTTTAAATGTGTCTAGCCCTGCTTCTACACGGAGTTTTCCATTAGGTGATATGCTTGTCTGATGCTTATACAGCAGTTATCGCACAAGATATTAGCAGGGCATCACCTGAGGCTTCAAGTTAAGAACGATCCCTATGGGCCTGGAGAATCCGTGGGGAAAATAAAGACGGTGTTCTTTAAAGAGGAAGCAGCCAGGCTGTGGTGTTTGAAGCAGTGACTGAGAGAGAGTCTAGGGGAAACCTTGCTTTAATGACCCAAAATTGCTTTCCTTATAGTCATCGCACGTTGCTCAGTAGAAGCCCAAACCGGAGGTGAATGGGCTGAATCTTTGATGAGCCCAACACAATTTATTAAAGAGACTGTCTTTACCCCACAGTATATTTTTGCCTCCTGTATCACAGCTTAATTGACCATTTAGGTGTGGATTTATTTCTGGGCTCTCTATTCTGTTCCATTAATCTGTATGTCTGTTTTTACATGCCAGGACCATGGCATTTTGATTACTATATAGCCTTGTGTAGTTTGATATCCGGTAGCATGATACCTCCAACTTTGGTCTTTTTTCTCAGGATTGCTCTGGATGTTCAGAGTCTTTTGTTGTTCCATATGAATTTTAGGATTATTTTTCATAGCTCTGTGAAAAATGCCATTGGTATTTTGATAGGGATTACAGTCAATCTATAGATTGCTTTGGGTAGTATATACATTTTAACAATGTTTATTTTTCCTATCCATGAGCGTATCCTTCCATTTATATGTATCTTTTTCAGTTTCCTTCTTCAATGTCTTATAATTTTCCTAGTTTAGGTCTTCTACCCCTTGGTTAAATTTATTCCTAGGTATTTTACTATTTTGTTTGACGCAATTGTAAATGGAATTATTTTTCTAATTCCTCCTTCTAATATAGGTGTATAAAAATACAACCGATTTCTGAATATTAATTTTGTATCCTGCTACTTTACTGAATTCATTTATCAGTTGTAATGATTTTTTGGTGGAGTCTTTAGGGTTCTCTCTATATAGCATCATGTCATCTGCAAATAATGACGGTTTTTCTTCTCCAATTTGTATGCCTTTCTTTTTTTGTTGGACTAATATGGCTAGGATTTCCAACATTCTGATTGGAATCCATCATCCTCTATTATATGGAAGAGTTTGAAAAGAACTGGTATTAATTTTTCTTTAAATCTTTGGTAGAATTCACCAGTGAAGCCATCTGGTGTTCGACTTTTGTTTGTTGGATAGTTTTTGATTGCTGATTCAATCTTCCTACCAGTAGTAGACCTATTCAGATTCTATTTCTTTATGGTTCCCTATTAGTAGGTTGTATGTTTCTAGGAATTTATATATTTTTCTAGGTTGTCAAATTTGTATATAATTATTCATTATTAGTCTCTTATTATCCTGTGTATTTCTGGTTTAAGTTATAATATCTCCTCTTTCATTTCTGATTTTATTTATTTGAATCCTCTCTTTTTGCTTTGGTGAGTCTTGCTAAAGAACTGTCCATTTTATTTATCTTTCCAGAGAACCAGCTCTTACTGTCATATTGTCCTTTTAGTCACTATTTCATTTATTTCCTTCTTTCTACTAACTTTGGGCTTCATTTAGTCTTTTTCTCTGTTTGATGTAGGCATTTATCACTCTGAATTTTCCTCTTAGAAAACTGCTTTTGCTGCATTCCATTAATTTTGGTCTGTTTTATTTTCATTTTTATGTATCTCTAGATTTTTTTTATTTCTCTTTTGATTTCTTCTTTGACCCATTGATTGTTCAGCAGAATGTTATTTAATCTCCATGTATTTGTGAATTTTCTAGTGTTACTCTTGTAATTGATTTGCCTTGTATATTTAGGTGCTCCTATGGTGGGTGCATAAATATTTACAAATGTTATTTACAATCTGATTTCGCTCCTTTCTTTGACTCTTTGTGTTGGTTTCTCTGCATTAGATAAAACAGCCACCTCTGCCAGTCTTGAGAGAGTGGTCTCACGTAGGAGAACGTCATCAATAAGCATGACCCATACTCCTGGTTCTCTTAGACCTTTATGACTGTCCAAGCTGCTTTCTTTGTTCTTAGTAGTTCCCAGTAGTTGAGGGTATGCTGAGATGAGTCACCAGTCAACACCTAGATGTAGGCTTGTTCGTAGCTGGACCCTCAGGGAGCAGCTAGAAAGATACATGTATTTAGGACTCACAGGAGGAAACTGGGAGAAGGGTATTGTCTGCTCCCTCTGATTTGGGCCTGGGTTTGTAGCCCCGAGAGGGTATGTGTGTGTGTGTTTATATACATGCATGCACGTATGCTGCCTACGAGATTTGTTTACTACGTTTCTGTGGGACTTGTGAATGCAAGCCTTCTTGGCTATCAGTCAGGTGATCTGAGGGCCCTTCCCTTAGGCAGCAGCCACAAAAGCTGGGGCACCAGACTTGTGTATATACTCTTTTCAGGGAGATACTGGAGACTTGGAGGAGGCTAGAGGGAGAGGGTTGGGAAGTGTCCTCTGGTTTCCGTGGTCTTAGGGGAGAATCACCGTCAGCCCCTATAGGAGTGCTAAATTAGAAGCCTGATCCTTAGGCAGTAGTTTTTAAAGTATGCAAATAGGCCCCTCTCAGGGAAACACTGGGAGATGGGCTATTTTGCCTGTTCCCCTTTGCGCTGAGCCCTGGGCAATAGCCACGGTGAATGCTGTGGCACCTGTTAAGGATTTGTTTGCTAGTCTTGTGGGTCCCCTAGATACATGCCCACAGGCTTTTAGAGTTAGGTATTTTGGGGGCCAATCCCTGGGTGAGGCTTAAAAGTTGTGGTGCTAGATATGGGGTCCAATTCCTTCACTCTTCAGAGAGAACCTAGGGGTGGTGAGTTCCCTTCCAATTGTGTATCAGTATGCTGGAGGTGGGCTTTATGGTGGGAGGGACTCAGCCTTTCCTGTTTGAATGTGGGCATTTCCTTGTTCTCCCAATGTGTGCCACTCCCCTAGTTGCTGGATTTCTTTCAGAGGAAATTGCTCCATTTGGGGTGTCCATGGCAGGTGGGGAGTTCAGGAGCCTCCTATGTTATTATCTTTGCAGCCCAGGATTGCTCACCTCGTAGGGTGTTGCAGGCAGAGGGAAGAAAGTCCGCTGAAAGGCAGGAAATGTTCAGAGGGAAACCATCTTGTAGGTTCCTGTTTGCATTTCACCCAGATTCCAGTGTTCACAACTACTTTTAGTCTCTTCACTCTATTTTTGCATCCAACTCTGTCAAATTCATATTCTGAAAACTCCATTTTCCAGTATGAATCTGTGGCTCGAAACATTTTTACAATAGCCATTGCTTATTGAGTGTCCACTGTTTTAGGCACTCTATTTCACGTATTCTTCACAATAGTGCAACTTCAACAATGGCCCCGATTTATAGTTGAGTAAATGGAGTCTCAAGGCAACCCTGGTCCATTTATTTGTGAATACATTTACTTCTCTTTTGACCTTTCTCTAATAAGGTACTGGTGTCACTGTGTCAGGGATTACTCGAAACCGCACAGTAAATAAGATACACCTTCCAGATTAACACCACACAAAGATTGTGGTGGGAGACCCATTACTGTATATTCTTTCCACCCATGCATCCATTCAACTATTTTACAGAGGGCAGCAGGAATCTGGTAAATGTTCTGCAGGGAGTTGAACCTGGATGTATTTTTCAAACCTCCCTGGCTGACTGCCAAGGGCAGTGAGGTTGAACACCTCTGGTGCACAAGACGTAGCCCGTTCTATTTCCCATCTTGTTTCTATTACTTCCCCTCTCACTCACTTTGTTCTAGTCAGTGTCTGGTCCTGCCTTACCTTGAACAAGCCAGGCACACTTACGTCCCAGTGTTTGCTCTCGTTATTCGCTCTTTCTGAAGCACTCGTCCCTTACAAACCTGTTCTACCATTCTTCACATCTTTGCTCAGAACTTCTTCTAAATGAGGCTTACTCAGACCACCCGATTAATACCACAAGCTATCTTTCTGAACATACTAATTTTCGACTTATGTGTATTGCTCATGTCTCCATGCTAGAATGTAAGCTTTATGAAGGCAGAGAGTGGTGCCTTGTGCATTCTTAGACTTTAAGCACCTTGCATAGGTTTAGGAGTATTATCTTAAGATTGTGCAACATTTTAATGTGATGCTAAAGCTGTGCCAATTCGGTAGCCAATAGTCCAGGCTACTGGACATGTGAAAGGTAATTCAATTAGTTGTAAAGTACTGGAGATGTAGAAAGTGAAGGAGCCACTTAACCAGGATAAAGCATTAGGGGATCTGAAAGAATAAGTCTGGTTAGTTCAGTTTTAGATGGATTGAGGTACCCTAGGGTCAGAAAGGTTAAGAACCTTGCCCAATCATGTGCACCCAAGTGACCTGAAAAAAACCAATGTTCAGCCCTGTCATACAAAGGTTAGCTGCTTTTCAAATTGCTTGTAGCTACCTCATAGAACTTGCACAACTCCTGGAAACAAGTGTGACCTGGTTTTCATTAGAAGTAGGCCTAGATAATGAAGTTTTCTGAGTTTTAGACAAGATGAGAAGCTATTTCCAGACCCCTGGCCAATTGCTTTCTACTGCACCTTTATGGTAGCTCTGTTTGAGGATGGAAATCAAGATAGGATTATACTGTCTCCACCTAGGCTTTTAAGTCCTAAATTAAATACTCATGATTCTGCTGTATCTAAAATGAAACCATTTCACTTTACTTACTATGCTGAGCCACCTTAAAATCTTTGCAAAAGCTTTTCATCATCTGAATACCTTCTGGACTACCCCCAGGTGTTTTGGCATGCAGTATTCCAGGCTCCCACCACTTTCATTATTAGATTATAATTCTTTACTAGTCTTTACCACAGGTGGTGAGTCCTCAAATAAAGCTTCTTTGGGTTTGAGGACAACTGACGCTTAGTCAACACTGCTGTCCCTGTTACACACAGCATCAAACTATTTACGGTTTAAGCCCTGTTTATCCTAAGCATGCAGTCTTGGTGTTTTAAAGCTCATTGCTAGGGGTGGGACAAGTCAGAAGCCTGAATGTAAAGGTGGGTACATTCCAAGTTACTGAATGCCCTGGCCTTCAGCAGGCTTTTCAGATGGACCCAGGAATCTCCAGAACATGCTTATTGGCTAAGTCTGTTGAGGGCCCCCAGGATATACATCCATAGGCATGTCATGAATTGTATGTATGTACTTAGTTAATAGAGAGATTATCTGTGCCCCTTAAAAGTTCTAATAGTTCTGTCAGTTTCGGATCACAAGGCTCTTCTGTCTTTCTACTTTAGTGTTTCATTTTTTAGCCTGAGACCTTTTGAAAAATTCACTTAGTATTTGCATGGATAATTATTCTAGATACGGCAAACAAAAAGATGAGGCATAATTAACTTCTTTCATCAATGTTTCTATGGGGAACACCACTAACGGAATAACCAATATTCCAAAAATTTACAGCTTATAACACAACTTTTATTAGAAAAGTTATACATAACATAGCATTAACTATTTTCAAGAACAATATTAAACCCAATAAGCAACAAAAACCAGACTAACAAAATGTGTAACAAGAAACTAATGACCTTCCATAATCAAACATTCAATTATCTACAATGTCTTTTTACAAAGGGAGGAATATCCATGGTTTACAGGCACATCATATGGAAAATAAAGCTGCAATAGCAATTTTATACAATTACCATTCTCAAGAAAATGAATCATCAAACAGTAATTACGAGTTCACAAATTTAAAACATTTCACATAATTTTAAATTATTGGGTATACACTGAAATTATGAGTTTCAAAAGTGATTTTTTTCCCCACAAAAGTGCCAACACTTAAGCTAGAACTTTCAGTGTATTTTTGCCCTAAAAAGTTAAGACATGTTTTGATAATCATAATAGTCACATAATTTCTGGTGCTATCTGGTCTGTTAATAATAATAAAGCCTTTATCTAGATGTGTTTTTCTTCACTTAAATTATAGGAAACCGGATATAGGATTTCTGTCGCAAAGCTATTAAAAAAGTTCCAAACACAGGAGTGTGCAGCGTTGGAAAAAGAGGTCAGTAATAAAACTTATAATAAATATCAGAGAAGCCATTAGTTTTTACAGCATTGTCCACTCAACGGTTCAACGAGGTGTATAATTTCCCATCGGTCTGTCCTTTTAGTTGGCATAGCAATTTCTATTTTCATGATCTGAATACTCAAATATATCCAAACATTTTTTAAAACTTTGATTTATAGCTCCTGGCAAGTCATAAATGTTTTTTAAATTCATTCTACTCTAAAAAGCCTATTTTTGCTCATTTTAGAGCCTCACTAAAACAACAGATTTCAGGATAGTAAGGTTCATTAAAAAGATTCAAGTGGAATGATTTATAAAAGAGAACACTTTAAACCAAGTTCTATATTTTTGTAGTTGAAGGGGAGTAGTTAAAACACAATTTCACACATCCCCTTGGTCATTATGGAATTCTACTTTAAAACACATAAGAGGACAATCTCTGTTTTGGGCACGATCTGTAAGTAAAGTGGTTACCAAGATTGCCGATGTTACTGATGAGAAGAGACAGTTTCTGTCAAAGACTCACAGCACAGTTCTTAATTAAACTGTCAGGCATTTTTCCTGACAAGTTTTCCATTTCCAATCCAGTAATGGAGAACTAAGACAAAAATCCTGACTTTTGACTGGTACTCAACATTATCACATGCGCCAATATTGCACACATCTGTTCTGAACTGCTGAAATAATCTTCTGGGTGCTTGTTTTCTCCGTAAGAACACAAACACAATCCATACAAGCAGTTTCCCTTAAAGATGAAACTGACAGATTTAAAATACTGGAAATGAAGAAAGAAAAAGGCAGAGACTTTGTACAGACAAAAATCTAAAATTTCTGAAAGGGTTTCGTGTGCCCTACACATGGGGGCAATTTGTACACACTAGTGACATGAACACTAGCTCTAATGCTTCTAAGCTGCTCAGATAATGTGGAACCTCGGTCCGGGTGTTGCAATGATGTCACTGTATGGTTCTTCCTGTGTCAGCTCAATGGCTTGCTGCTTTTTAAGAACCAAGAAACTGTAGAACTTCGCTGCGGCTTGTTTTCTGTTCGTGTTTCGACATAACTCAAGCAAACTAATAGATTCAGCTCCAGTTTTAGCAAGAGCTCGCTGAAATAAAACAAAAAAAGGATCAAATGAAATCTGCAAAATAAGAGGCTAACTGTGGATACCAGAAAAAGTATACTGCATATTCATCCTATTGGCTGGGAGTGGACTTCTTTTAATAGCATGAGACTGAGTCTCACATTAATGGAGAAGGTAAAAGCAAGTGTACCACGGCATGTCTAAAATCACAAATCTAAGAAACCAGGAAAGTTGTTCCAGCAATATTAAAATGACTCATTTCTCTGGACATGTAATGTACTCTAATAGTAAAGTCTAATACTTACTTACAGTTGTTAACTTATTCCAAGTATCCTTTGAATTATTTTAGGAAACCCCTGAGCAACTTGTCTGGTATGTCATAGATGCTTAAGATACCTCATATCTATCTGACACCTTAAGGCCCAAGTGGTGACATCTGACACTACAACAACAATACCACAAATTCAATGATTCAAACACATTAAATTTGCTTAACTAAAAATAAGATCTAGACACACAAAGGAGTACCATAAATCACCACCACAGTTCTGCTTTGCATGATAACCACAGTTAACTATTCACCTGGATACCTTCCAGGCTTATTACTCTGGGCCTAACAGTTTATGTATTAAAATAGGTAGATGTGGAAAAAGTTCCACAAAGGTAGGTTTTCTGGTTATATAGCATGGAGCCGTTTTTTGAGGGGCAATGACAAGTCTTTGAGGAAGACTTCGAAGACTACAGTGGCATACCTGAAGACCATGAAGCATCTGCTGAGTCCTTTTGTTCCATCTTCTTTCTTCTTGATCCTGATCACCCCCTGAAGCATCTTCATCCTGAATGAAAATGACCCCCACATTTGAAATTTCTATAACACCCAAAAGTTCTAAATTAACTTAATAGAAATTAAACTTGCTGCTGCTCAAAAAAATCACTTCGATCTAGTATGTCTTTCTTAAATTATAAAAGGAAGTCCTCTGCACCTGCAAACAAACATTTGGCTGAATATATGATTCTGTACTGGCCTGTAAGGATGTGGTCTATACAGCGTGGCCCACAGACTACTGCTGGTGGTTATTTGGCCCCTGTTAAGGAACTTGTGTTGGGACATAAATCAACTATGCCACTGAACAGTTTATTTCAACTAAATATGTATTTTTTTTAGTAGAATAATATTCTAGATGAATTTATATTCTGTACCAGTACCAGAGCCCACAAACTAGCAAAAATGAATAAGCAGTACTAGTTTATATGGTGTTTTAAAAGAAATGGGCTACAACCCATAATATATATTTCACTTGAGCCGCCTAGCTCCTAGTTACTGCTAGCCAGCTACCTAAATGACTTTCTAAAATTGGTGTGGGTAAGAGCTGAGATGCTCCCAGGCTATGCTAGAACTATATACCGTGTTTCCCCAAAAATAAGATCTAGCCAGACTATAAGCTCAAATGCGTCTTTTGGAGCAAAAATTAATATAAGACCAGGTCTTATTTTATATACGACCTGGTGTTATATTAAATTTTGCTCCAAAAGACGTATTACAGCTGACTGTCCGACTAGGTCTTATTTCCAGGGAAACAAGGTACACCATGTTCCAAGGAGCCAGAACTAAACAGCTTTACACATAGTGTGAGATAATAGCGCACTCTAGTACATAGGCTAGAGTAACTCGGGAGCTAAATTTTGACTTTAAAACAATGTATGGGTCATTAAATCCTAAGGACTAAGTGGTCATGAACTCTCTGGCTGGCATAATAATAAATTACAAATACATCAAAATGTGTCCAATCCATAACTTTTAAGTCTTGGAAGAAATTTAAAAAGCTTCAATGCTATCTGGACACTTTAAAAAAAAGGTCTGTATAAAATATTTGACAGAACATCAAATAGAACAGTAAGTATTCTAAATCTTATCCAACATTCTCAAGACCTTGAACAGCCAAAACATGTCCCAAGGACAGGAAATCCATTCCTAAAGCACCTCTACTTTTTAAAAAAACAAGTCATTCAAGCCTTCAATCTATTTTAGCCAAGTCACATCCCACCCCAGTCTAATGAAAACAAAACCCACACAAATGAAAAATGTTTGGATATCTGATTTTCAGGCCATGGAAAACAATTTAGAAGCAAAAAAAAAAAAAAAAAAAAAAAAAATCTAAGGGCAGGCCCATGTCCTTCAAAAGCCCATGAGGAAGCCAGTAAGTTATGTAGCACAGTATAAATCCGATGTTCTCAACGAGCTAGATTACTAAGAATTTGGTTACATTTTCCTTCTGTTCAAGCATTTTTCATCACTGATGCTAAACATCAATTATGTCCAATATGAAAAGCAAAAGAACTGGTTGAAGACTTTTGCTAAAGCTGGAATGGAATATATTCACTAGATCTCTACATTCCTTTACCTCCTCTTCTTCATCATCTTCTTTCTCCTTCTCTTTCTCCTTTTCTTTTTCTGGCAGAAGTTCTAACTCTGGAATTAACTGACAGATATTTGGAGGCTCTTCTGGGGGCAGTTCTACAGGAGGCATGTCCATCTGCTCTACCTGCTGAGGCTCAAAGCAATAAAAACAAGGCAACTTAAGATTTACACTTAAAGGGTGGCTTCTTTTAAAGTTTTCAAAATGGAAAGAAATAATCAGAAATTGATTATATTATATTTATCATTTTTTTTTGGTAAAGCTACAACATTAAAGCACTGTAATTTACAAAAGAAATTAATCCATTATCTTATTTTAAAAAATCCACTTTTGTTCTAGAATATTTACTTTTTAGAAGTCAAATAGTTAAGTCTATGTGACACATTTGCAAATAAGAAGAAAAACTATAAGCAGTAAAAATCCCAAGAACTTTCTGTAGTAGCATTTTAGGGGAAAACACACAAAACAGAACTCACTGACTCCAGGGCAGTACAAAAAAGCTTTACCATCAATTAGTCTGGTACTGTCAACCATTAGTGCGTAACATTGCTTTAAGGTATCACAATTAACCTTGAGTTCTTACAGCAGCAAACGGGAAAGGAGAACTATTTTTCTGGGTCTATCTCTTGAATTTCCTTCCTCTCAGGCTTAATATTAATATTTGAGAAGATTAAAAAACGAAGCCTTTCCCAATCCCAATGCAAAGGAATGGCAAGGGAACAATTACTAGCAGAGTGGTACTAGAATAACCCACTCCACTCACCTACCTGTTCCCATTCCTATTCCTGAGCTCATTCAGAAAAATACTCTTTTGACAACTCCTTACCACCAGAGGGCACAGAGAATTAGTTCTTCAAACTGGCAGAGTATTCTTCCAACACCTCTTGATGAAGGCTGAACCAAGAGTCCAAGGTTACCCAAGAGCTTCCCTTTGCTCAGATTCATTTATTCTACAGACTTAGGGTTGGGAAGTCCTAAACCAGACCTTACCTCCTTTGTACTTAGTTTTCCTATCCTAAGTGACTTAATGGTAGCTAGTTTGAGTGAAATAGCCAGATATTGCTTTACTTTTTTCTCAGCAATTTGAAAAGTATATTTTGATTACTTAGTAACGTAGCCTAAAACTACCTAGTATTGAAGATACGCAGGAATGTTTGCTGAAGATTAAACCAGAAACCGGAACAGAATAGAGAGCCCAGGAATAAACCCATGCCTACATGGTCAGTTCACAACAAAGAAGCTAATATACAATGGGGAAAGGGCCGTCTCTTCAATAAACGGTGCCAAAAAACCTGGATCCCTAATCTCCTATACCAAACACAACATTCAACTCAAAATGGATTAAAGACTTAAGACCTGAAACCATAAAACTAGAAGAAATCATAGGCGGTAAGCTGCTTGACAATGATCTTGGCAATGATTTTTTCAGATCTGACATCAAATGCAAAAGCAACAAAAGCAAAAATAAATAGGTGAGACTACATCAAACTAGAAAGCTTCTGCAAAGGATACCATCAATAAAATGAAAAGGCAACCTACAGAAAGGAGAAAATATTTGCAATTCATATACAGAGGGTGCCAAAAAAATGTATATACATTTTTAAAGAAAAAAAACTATTAATTGTAATAATACATACCAATAACAAAAGATGAATACAAGTCACATATGACTTCTGCAATTATAAGAGGTCAAAGTGGTAAGCATCAGCATAATTTTAAGTTTTTTCCTTTCTTAAAATGTGTATACATTTTTCTGGCACTGACAGTATTTTAGGTATTAACTCCTTATCAGATAAAGAACTCACAAAATTCAAGCATTAAAAAAAAAAAAAAATCATTAAAAATGGGCAGAGGATCTGAGCAGACATTTTTCCGAAGAAGATATACAGATGGCCAACAGGTACATAAAAAGATGTTCAACATCAGCAATCATCAAGGAAACGCAAATCAAAACCGCAATGAGATATCACGTCATATCTGTTAGAATGGTTATTATCAAGACAAGAAATGAGTGTTGGTGGTGATGTGAAGAAAAAAGAGAGAGCCCTTGTGCACTACTGGTGGGAACGTACATTGGAACAATCAGTACGGAAACACTTTGGAGATTCCTCAAAAAATTAAAAATAGAACCATACGATTCAGCAATTCCACTTCTGGGTGTTTATCTGAAGGAAAAATTGACTACCTTGAAAAGATTTCTGCACCCTCATATTCACTACATTATTTACAACAGCTAATATATGGAAAAAATCCTAAGTGTCTGTTAATGGATAAAGAAAATGTGATACATATATAAAATGGAGTATTATTCAGCCACGAGAAAGGAAACCGTGCCATATGCAACATCATGGGTGAACCTTGAGGGCATTATGCTAAGTGAAACAAGTCAGAGAAAGAAGTCCTATATGACATTGCTTAGATGTGGAATCTAAAAACGCCCAACTCATAAAAGCAAAGAGAATGGTGGTTACTGGGGGAAATGGGAGATGCTGGTTAGAGTGGAACTTCTAGTTATACGAAGTTCACTTTAGGTCACTGTGAAGCAAGACTATCCAAAAAGAGTCAGAAAGACTGAAAATTCCTAAGCACCTTTTCTCACTTAAGGCACATTGTGCTCATATCCTCGGCTACTGTTCTTCCTCTCTGGACCCATTCCTTTGCATTTTCTGCCTAAACCAAGATACTTCAAAAGGGCTCCTTAAATAACACTTACTACTTCTAGGGTTTTAAAATGAATACCCCTAAACATCATGAGGGAGAGGTGTGCTTACTTACAGGGATCACAGGCTCTGGGTCAATTTGTCCTGCTTTTCGCTTAACTCCCTGAGGTGGTGGTGGTGGCATAGCTGACTCATCCAAATTTGTTCTGCTGGTCTCCATTACTGACTCCTGGAGGCGGCTTGGCTCTTCCAAAATGGGCTCATCTGCAATGTGGTCATATGAAGAGGAGACTAAGATCATACAGCCTTAAACAATTATTTTAGAACCATTTATTTTTAATACTAATATACCAAGACATAGGTACTTTCTCTAATGAAGATGGCTGAAAAAAATTTTACCTCCACAAATATTACTCAATTTATAACAATACACTTAAAGGTGGGAAAGGGCCTTAGAAGGACAAGTCCCACGTCCTGTCCAATGCAGGACAATCCTTTAGCAGACTATTACCCAGCCAGTCCTGAACACAGAAAGCTTCCTCTCTAACAAAGCAGTCACACAATAAGGCATGTATTTCCCCATCCAAAAATCTGGGTCTACGCCTTTGTTCCTGATTTCTTTAACTTTGTCATATGGGGAAATTTTAGGCCAAATGTTTACGTCAACTTCATCAGGGAACTATTCCAACACCACAGACCGATAACATCGCGCTGCTGATGCTGCTGTTGCTGGTCCTCTCTGGGAACCTCTGGATTTTCAAATTCTTTGAGGAATTCATCCAAATTATCAGCCTCTCCTCCTTTCCTCCTTTTCCTCAGATCTTCTGGAACTAGAGGTGTAAGACAGCGTGTGAAGAGCTATAAAAAGAAAAAAGAAAAATAAAGAAAAAAAAACGCAATCATAAAATAAACCACATTAACTGAACACCCACCACTGACATTTCTATTTTCCGTAAATTTTAATATAGTTGTAATCAGGGTATATATAATTTTACATGATTTCTACTTAATGTCATGACATTCCCACTTCATTTCATCTTAAAATGATTTTAAATATAGGATTTCAGATAATTGCAACAATTTTGGAAAAGTTGAAAAGAAATGAAAAATTTTTAATCCGTTGTCTTGTAACTCAGGTAACACTTAAGTTTTAAATTTATTTGCCTGCAGTTTATTTTCATACTGCTACACTTAAAACTTAGTCTAACTGGATCATTTCAAACAGCTTTACAGTCCTTTTTCCACTTATTATATGGTACTCTTATCAAATATTTTTAATGATTGCATAATATTCCACTGAGTGAATATGTTTTGTGTGTATATATATTATATATATACTACACACAACATGTATCTCACACTTGAACCATTTTTCAGTATTTTAAGTTTCTTTTTAAAAAATTAACTGTAAATAACAATGTAATGAACATCTTTGCAGAAATGGCTTTTCCATATTTTTTGAATTATGTAAAATTTCCTTTTCCTTAGGAAAAACTCGTCTTTTTTTTTTTTTTTTTTAAAAAAAAAACAACCTTAGAACTTAGTCAAAAAATATAAATCTTCCAAATATTATTTGACCATACTTTCTATAAATAGCAGTTAACCATAGCCTTGCTGCTTTGATACACTTTAGGATATAGTAAAATATAAAGTAAAATCAATTGGTTCTATGCACATTTCAACTTTAGGAATAATAATAGCCTAAAGAGCACTGTATCACTCATGAGATGCCTCAGAATCTTGCTTTGGAATACTCTGGAACCTTAAGTGAGCAGAAAAGGGCCTATTCTCATACAGCCAGAATTCTTTGTGGGGAAAAATAGAACCACCACGTTTTTGCCAGAAAGCAACCCCTGAAGACTGCAGACCTGAAGCACAGTCCACACTAAGGCAACAGCGCAGTTTATCACAGGAGGCTGAGGAGAGAGAACTGTTATTAAAAATGTCAGTAGCTTTTTAGTATATGGCAAGTTCACTCTGCATCTTTTAGAAATGCAGGTGCCACTCACTTATCATGATCTTTCAGATCAAGTTATGGTCAGTATACTGGGATTTAAAAAAGAAGAAAAGAAGGTACCATATAGTTGAAAATCAGTTGATCACAGGTTTTAAAAATATTTTTTAAAATGGTCAAACTGTATATGGAAACAATTCTGCAAACTATCTTACCTTCAGTAGTCTGTTATTCCACAAAGGCTGGGCAGGTAAAGAGAAGAGTTTTTCCACTCCCCCTGTCTCTTTCCACATCATCAATTTCTTGGTGGGTGGTGCCAGATCCAAAGTAGTAACAATGTCAGAATAATCACTAAGTTGGGCTCTAATTGTCTTACTATCCAACTCTTTGACACTGTCAACAATTAGCTTCCTCTTCCGCTTGGCTTTTGTTTCCTTGACTAGAATGATTCAAAAAAAAGAAAGAAAGAAAAAAAGGCATTTTCCTGAGAGGGCAGCATGAAACAAACAACCAGACTTGGTCTTGTTGTATTCCCTGCTTTTCTATACACCTACCAGAAAAGTGAAGCCTCATGAGGGCAAAATGTATTTTAAATGAGGTTCCCTAAGCACCATGTAGACTAGAGGCTGGCATTCAATAGGTGCTCAGTAAAACTTTGCAGAATAAGTAATTATGTATTTAGTACAAAATGAGTAAAATAATTCAAGAGCCAGTACAATATTTGCCCATGTACCTGTAAATTGTAAACATGGAACATATCACACTTGGGCTCAAGTCCTGGATTCTATCACTTATTAGCTGAATGACCATTAAGAAAAGTTAGTTTCATCTTGCTTACCTCTTCATTTTCTCATCTGAAATATAGCCAACCACTTACAGGAGTTACAAAATACTTAGTATACTGGTACAGATTGAGTCCTCCATAAATGGTTACAGTTACTATGAGTTTTATTGGAAGTTATAATTCACATATGGCAGTTGTACAAGCAGCTTGATGAAGTGAAACAAGCCCAAATCTAGTCAGAAAGATCTGCAACTCCATCATAGACGCTTTTTGTATATTCATTTCTAATCCTTACTAAAACTTAGCAAAATAGGTAACATTATCTCAATTTCTGAAGATACAGAAAAGCTCATGGGATTAGATAAATTCCTTAAGATTTCATTCTGTCAGATATGTTATATCCCATAGGTTTTTATAAATAAAATATTCACCAAGTGGTTCAAAATTCAAGATTCAAAAAGATGCCAGAGTGATAGCCTTTGTTTAACCCGTCCTCCAGCTATTGAAGTGTTTCCTACCCTGAGTAAAAGTTCAAGTTCTTCAAACAGCCAGGCAAGCCTGACTATCCTATTTTGAACACTGCAGTATATCCCCCGTACCTCTGCTTAGAGTTCTTTGTAATATTTGTCACTAATACAGTATGTGTTTACTTAACTACTCATGTTCCCCCTAATCAGTATTTAAGTTCCATGAGGATAAAGACTCGTTCATTGTTACATTTTTAGTTCCTAAACAGTCAGGTACATAGCAAGCACTCTTTATAAACTACAAGCCCAAGTCACAAACAATTTTTGGTGATCAGATTCTACATAGGAAACTGAAAAGGTTAATCCTGTTCTACTTAAAATAACTGTTATCTCTAAGTATACTGTAACCGACTGCAAGTATTCTTTCACACTGTACCCATAAACCTAGAAATTTTAAAATTTCACAACCATATTATGTAGCTCAAATTGCCTTTTACTCACAAGTAGTACCACCAATTAAATGTTTTGCTATGTTTCTTAATAAGAACTAAAAGCAATAGACTACTGCTTTTAGAACCTTTGATATTTCCAGCTTAAAAAAAAAAAGTGTTTTTAGGTTTTTCTAGATTGTAGCACAACTATACAGAATCTAGAACTTTGGAAGATAATTGATTGGTCAGTCTTATACTTTACTGTAAAACGCCTTACAATGTTTTCTAAATGTTATACATAACATGACCTGCTAGCATTTTGGGAATCCCAAAAGACCAAGATACATTATTAGCAGAAAACTTCTATCCATTCATGTTTCATAGCAACCTGTACAAATATTCTGTAAGATATTCAACTTATATTTGAATTAAACAAAGATTCTGATAGAGACTGTGACAAAGGAAAAAGAAGCTTAGTTATCTAAAATGTAAGCAGATTAGTGGGAAAGAGCCAGAATTAGGACCTTATGTTCTAAGTTGTGTTAAGTCATAAAGTATGCTCACCAGTGATATCAATAGGTTCCAAAGCAAAGGCTTCTTCCTCATTCGGAACAAGTGTTGTTTGATCAGTCATAGTTGGCATTGGTTCAACAGGATCCACTGAATCAGGACTGTCAGGCCCACCCACTATAAGAAACAGAAATCTGGTCACAAAAGGCTTGGGTATTTAATGTATATCCTACAAGTAGAAAAAAAAAAAAAATCCCTCTGAGAAAAGAAACCTACTGGTACCAAGAAAAAAATTTTCTAGTTATGAGGACATGTGGCCCGAGTTGAACCCTATTGGCCAAAAAAGGAGGAGGGGCATAAAGTTAAAAACCAAAGAGAATAAGAACTAGTAATCAATCATAAGCACTATCTTTAAACAGATTTATAGTTCATCAAAAGTTGTAACTTTTAGTCTGTGGTCTTCTACGTCATATCTTTCTGGATATCATATAGTCATGCCCAGATCACCGAGTATATAATGCTTACTTGATACGTTATCATCCTCATCCATATCGTCATGTGCAGGCTGTTCTGGCAACATAACCCCGGTCTCAGACAGGGCAGGGGGATCGTCAAAGATACCGCCATCATTATTACTAATAAGTTTGTCATCTAAAATAGGGAACGTAATTTAGTTATAATTTATAAAAGAAATGCTAAAAGGACACTAGCCAATCACCAGAGAAACAAAATTAGGTTGAAATGAATTAAATTTAAAAATTTCAATTTGTATTCAATTTGCACGTGTTTTTCTTCAAAGTAGTGTACAAAATTATAAAACAGTATATAAAAACATTTCTCATTCCTAATTTATATTTTCTAGCTAGTACCTACGTGATATATTTACTTAATGTAGATATCAAACACAAGCAGAGCAGTTTTAAGAACTAGTAAAATTTAGAACTGTAAGACAAGCACCTTTGAACAAAATCATGGCTTGTTACATTTTGAGGCTATAGTTTTACAGAAAAATTTTACTGACCCATAGGGTCACAATTCATACATATATACCTAAAGAGTTACTCAATACCCAGAATTAGCAACTGCTCTACTCTAAGAACTAAATAATGAAATTGTTAGAATTAACCAACTTGTTGTGACCTACCTAATATACCACCATCATTTCCTTCTCCAAAATTGTCATCCTTATATTGGTCTTCATATTCTAAATGGTTAATTTTCTCATTCAGATTGCTGGTGCTCTGTTCAGGCTCTAATAGGAGGTTAGAAGCACTAGTGCTTACTAACATGTCATCATCTTCGAAAGCGCTGCCTTCTCTCATTATCTCACGATCATCCATTCCAAAGTCACCTGAACAAATTTTAGTCAGTCATTAATTGAAAAAAGAAACATCATTGTTACAAAAGAAAAAGGTTAATGATTTACTGTAATTATGTCACATGGGCTTACTGAAGTCTTGTTTATCCTTAAATGACAAAAGATCTAGTTTAAACTTTAAATCTTTAGCATCTATATTTCATAAACTGATTCTAGGGCATGACTAGTGAATTCAACTGTAAGATCCAAATTTAGGTTATCCTAAATATGTTAAGTACATCTAAATATGTGTATCTGTTAGGTTGCATTAACAGTCACAGATTTAAACTTTCTTGTTTTCATCAATAAAAGGATTTGGCTTGGTACCAGTTTTGAGTACTATTCCAAAAGAATCGTATGTACACAATCCAACTATTCCAAAATAATTAGTTTAAAAGCGCACATCACTTTAATGTTGGGACTTTCTCCACTCTTCAATGTATAGGTTCTAACACTGTGTATGGGGAGCAAGAGTAGGCAAAAGATGAAGTTTGGTGCATAAATGGAAATGATGCTATGCGCTGGTAGGAAGGCAAATTCTTTTCCTGATGAAAATGCGTAAGATGAAATGCTAAGTCTTTCTTTCTGTGAATGTGACAAATGCCTGGTTTTCTTTTTCAAATTGCTAGCAGGGCCGAACATAATTATAACATTGTAGCTAGTGGCTAGTGACTTCTCTATTACCAAAATCATTTTCCTGTAGGATACTGATGTTCCCAACTTCTTCTCTCATGGTTATCTCTTCCACTCTACTCTGGTTCAGGCTGAACTGCTGGGCCACATCAATGTCACTGTAAAAGAATTTCAAATAAATTTTAGTTTAGTTTCATTATATTTATAAGGAAAAAAAGCAATTTCCTCTATAAGAAAAAATCATATACACAACCTATTTAGATTTAGAAGCCTTAATATTTAATTCTAAATAAATATAATCCAAAAATATGAATAATGAGTTAGAAGTTAATTGTGATTTTCACTTAAATTTTAAAGCCATCAATGACCAGTAAGCTAAATATCATATGTTGAAATCACTATGTAAGGCAATATGATATATAAAGGAAAAACTTAGAAATGCATGAAACAAACAGGCATAGCTTTTTATCAGGGCCCTGCAACTTACAGGCTGTGTGACCTCTAAAGTTACCTGGCTTTTCTGAGACTATTTCTTCCTCTAACAAATAACCTTTCATACTGTTTAAAAATATTAAATGAATTAAAAAAAAACCAAACATGCAATGTTAAACACCAATGTGCAATATCATTGGCCAAATTCAGAATGTAAAATAGTTAAAAACAAATCACCAGGTTCGGTTAGCAAATAAATGGCAATGAAAAAACATAAGAGGGATGCAGAGCGGGTACAGATTCTTAAGAGAGACTTGTGAGACATACTAAGCAAGTTCAGTCTGCAGATTTTGTAAGGACCCTAACTCGAACAAACTGGAAAGGAAAAAGAAAAAAAAGTCTCTATATGTCAACTGGGACATGTGAACACTGATTGGATATTATATCAAAATATTACCATAATTTTCCTAAAGGTATGACGTTATTATGAATATGTTTTAGAAATTCCTTACCTATAAATTAGAGATACATACTGAGGTATTTACAAATAATATACGTTATTTGCTTTAAAATAATCCAGTAGGGGTTGAAAGGTAAGTTGGGGAAATACCTATGAAATAAAACTGGCAATATATTGATAATTACAGAAGGTGGATGATCAGTACATGGAGTTTATACTAATCCCTGTACTTTTAACTATGTTAAAAATTCTCCATGATAAAAAAAAAAGCGTACGAAGAGTAAAGAAGCAGTAAAGCAGCTAGACAGTGCCTAGCACTAATTAATACACACACAGGTCAAATCAATTAATACATATACAAGTCAAAATAAATCAAATTTAATTAGGAGTCATAGATCATTTTAAAAAGCAGAGAAATTTGTCCAAAAATAAAGGGTCTTGGTATAGAGGGATTCTTGGTTGTCAGTTGTGCTCATCAACTACTTGGAAAGTTAAAGTCACATTCCCTGTCATGGGAATGACAGCTGCACTTTGAGAAAGGATATACCACAGTACTCTGCTATAATGGCCAGCTCTACAACTTTCTCCACTTAAATGTGTGTTGTGACAATGACCTTTTCATTTCTTCACAGAAAGTTATCTCATATTTAAAAAAAAAAAAAAAAATTGTGGCTGAGTGTATCTTGGTCCCAAAAAATAACCAGGTCCCCTGAAGAAAAATCATGAAGTCAATAGTTGAAGTTTGCTAATATTGTCATATAAAGCACACACCTAGACAACTGTTCAGTTTACATAAGCTTTGGCCTAAGAGCATCAGAATTCTTGTATTTTAGCTGTGTGAAAGTTGACATCTTCTACACTATTTTCTTACAGAAAAAGCACTTCTAGGTTATGCATTTCACATTTATATACTATCCTAAATAAAAGTGTATGTATTTCAGCTAAACGTTAATTCAATGTCAAAACATTCCACGGAAAACTGTACATCTGGAAACCAGTATGATTTTTTTGTAGACCAAGTTACCAATTGAAAACAGAAAAAAGAGACATACTCTAAGTCAGGCAGTGGCTGATCAAAGTCATGAAATTCTTCAGGTAAAGTAATAGCATTGTAAGCAGCTTCTCGATTTTCCTCAGGCAGGTCAACAACACCTGGAAAAGAAACGGGAAGCTTCAAGGCCTGGCTACATCACAGATTATCTAGGGATCAAAGGAAGGTCAAGTCAGTCTAACTCCCTAAGGTTATATTCTAAACGGTTGATAATACATGCAGAGTACCTTGAAGTACAAGTATTTTTGTTTTTCTGTAATCATAAGCTATACTATTTGCTTTACAAAAAAAGGTCGAAGCACTAATTATGCATTAAGCTAATTAGTCTTTGAAAGGACATATCAACAAATATAATACATTTTTTAAATAAGCATGACATTTTTGAAGAGGAAAAGGAATGATTACAAACAAGTACCTCAAATGTTAACAGGAGTTGGTAATTTTAGGAAAAGTGAAACTAAAAGATTTTAATTTTCTTTATACTTTCCCCAATTTTTCAAGCTGTCTGTAATATGCATTGCTTTAAAAGACAAACATAAAAAAGCATGTTATTTAAATAAAATACACTTAGTAGCCATGTGTTAGAAATCATTCAAGTATCACAGCCTCTGCCTAAATTTTAAGTAAAATCTTAGATCTCAAAAAGTTCACTGTTCATACAATACAGTACAATTGTGTAATAGACTATAACCCCAATAGAAACTAATACATAAGGCATCTCTCCTATACATTTAAATTAATTAGAATAAAATTTCATCAATGCTTTAAAAAATTACAGAATGATATATGAATTTAGCTAAATACCTAGTAGTTACCTATACAGATAGAAGTTTGGTTGCTAGAGTCCAGTTTTAGAATCAATTACTAGCTAAAGTAAAATAACAAAAAACTACAGAGAACATTTAATAAATTCTCAACAACTTAAGTTAAAAATAATTACATAGGTATAACAGAAGTAAATGTTTCTCCGTTGAACCACTGCCTGTTCCAGCCATGCCCTATTTTGAAGGGTCCCTTATATTGAAATTAAAACAAAACATGCTGATCTAGAATATCTTTTAGCAATGTTTCACACTGAACACGAGAAACTGAAAAAAAAAAAAAAAAAAGTCAGTACCTGGCCGAAAAGCCATCTTTATCTTAATGAATGCTTCATTACAGTCTGCAAGGAGATATTTGGCTTTTCTGTGATAGATTCGAACTACTCCCAGTAAGAGATGTCCTGATGTTCGGAGTGCCATCTTTACCTGTGAATAAAACATTAATATTAGTCTAATGTATAAAGTTAATTTTCTGGTTTAGAGGCAATCATACTTCAAAGCTTCTATTTTGTGCAATTTATAGGCAGTTTTTATTTTATCTCTTCAGATTTTTTATATCATTTATTTGAAGATACCTCATAATCACCTATAGTCCTCACTGCCTTTACCTCTAAATTCCCTGATATCCCCGAAGGATAGACTAGCAGTAATTCATACATTAACACAGATGTGAAGGTAGCTGTGATGCAGGTACTAAGGTGTCCCATGGATGGTTGTCATTAGCACATTAAGAAGTATGTGGCACGTTGGGTTGCTAATCCAGAGCAGAGCCATTGCTCCTTGCTGCCCAACTGAAATGATTTTGTTTGGGAACAGAATGTCCCCAGCCTCAAAGGATGACTGATCGTCTCAGTCGTCTCTGCTAATGTTTGTCCTGGAGTGGGCATGTAACCTAGTTCAGCCAAGAGAAGTGTAAAAGTATGTCAGAATTTCTAAGAAAGATTTGCCCATTAAAAGACTGTCCCTCTCTTCCTTCTCCTTTTCCTGTGTTGTGACATAGGTGGGGCTTGCAGTCATCCTGTAACAACGAGGCCCTAAGTATGAGGACAAAAAGCCAACAAACTAAGAACAGTGAGTCCTTGAATGACATCACTGAACCGCTAAATCCTAAATTTTGCTATTTCTAAACTTCTAATTAAGTAAGACTGTTCACTTCCTCATTGTTTAAGACGCTTTTCACTGAGTTTTTATTACTTGACTGGAAAGCATACTGGTAAAGGATAACGGTACCCATCTTTTTCACAATAAATACACTCCTCCATCCTGTTTTTGTTGAGGGAGAACTTGATCAATACTTATGTGGGATGAGACACAGTAGTTGGGAAAAGAATGAGAGAATTAAAAAGATTCAAACTTCCCCTGGCTATAGTAAGGACAATTTTTGAAAGAATACGACAACATGAACTCAAACTCTCCAAGACCGTTTTCCAAATCATACCATAAAATGAGTCAATTCTAAGGTAGCAAAGAACATTACTAAACATTTGCTTAAATTATGAATAAATTATATTACTTATAAAACAAAATGTTATTTTTTAAGTTATATGTGTAATCTCTATAGCATCTAGGAATTCTATTTATAATGACTCGGGCTCTATATTTATGACTTCGTGTGACTTGCAGCATAAATTATGAAGTTTACTGCTATAAATTTTTAGGTGTCTAAAAGTATAATTTGTGATAAAATCAAAGACTTATCAGATGATAAATCTCTGATATGAAAAATAATCCCGTTAAAACATTGCTCCTAATGGAAAACGAGAATCTACTTTCATGATGTGGTCTTAAGAAATTTAAAATTAATATTGACTGCACCTTCAACTAAGAAAGAAAGAGGGAGAGGAGAAAAAAAAAAACTTTGCTTGCCATTATCTTATTCAGAATTCACCACCTTTCAAAGTGATGTTTAGGCAAAGGCTTTCTTTCTGGATTAGTTTGGTTCAGAGTTTAGCAGCTGGCTCATGTTAAGAGTGTAGGTATAATAAAAGAACACCGGCTATGTATCCAGGGAAAGCTCTGTAGAGGTTGCCAGTGGTTGTGCCACCCAGAGAGAAGGGAAAGGATGCAAGAAAGGTATGCAGTTGCAACTCAGTCATATGTCTGACACTTACTCTCAACAATTAAGCCAACATTTCCCCATAACAGGAACTGCACACCAAGAGCAAACGTTGGAACTTTTCAGGTCAATTTACTCTGTGGACATATCTATCACAATACAACAAAATCAATCATATAAAAATCCACTTGGAAATGGTTCTTAAAGTAAGTTATTCTCTCTCTCATATATAGTCTACAATCTTTTACATTATTCTCGAACCTTATGTGTGCCTTCTTTTGCAGCTGTTGGTGCATACCTTCATATTTCAGATCATCTCGTACTCTTTTGTAGTGTCCCTAATAGACTACAAAGTACTCTGCACATACTATGAAAAAATGTGTGGTCCTTTTAAGCCAATTCATGTTCAGTATTTGCTTATAGATGTTAAAGATTAGCCACTTCAATTTCAAGAAAGGAGCTAAATTTTTCCTTTTCTGTTCACTTATCTTGGTAAGCATACCTAAAAAAAGTAAAAAGACATGTTCCCATACAATTCGACCAGCAGTGTAAACTGGTACAATCTCCCCAAAGAGCAACTTGTTAATATCAGAAATCTAAAAAAATAAGTTTATTATCTCCTGGCCCATCAATTATATTCCTAAACATCAATATTAAGGAAAGACTTATGGATGTGAACAAAAGATTTAAAAGGCAACGTTTACTAAATGGTTATTTTTTAAAAAGAGGGAAATAAAAGAAAAACTATAATCCTACCACCTAGAGAAATCTTTAATAATATTTTGGTATGCCGTCTATCTAGACTTTTATGTGCATATACTCATGTTTTTCTTTCCATGTGTGTATATAAAAATTGCATCACATTGTTTGGTAGTGAGGCTGCATTTACGAAAGTCTCTGTTCGTAACATAATTTTTAATGTCTGCATTGTAGCATCAGAGGAATAAAAATTCAAAAAATTAGGAAAAAATATGGATTATCAAAATCAATCAATCAATCACACACAAACTAATCAATTACAGGTCCATAATCCTTTATCTGGAATCCTAGGGGCCAAATGTGCTTGGAATTCAGAGCTCTCTGAACACTATAAAGGTAACAGAGTGCATATGCCATGTATTAAACATTCCTAGGAGAGTCTGGAGCAGCCGCCCACAATCCTACACACTAGTATTTCTGTAGTAAATTGAGTATTCAAATGCTCTCACGTCAATTTTGGTCAAATCTGTTTCTGCTTTTGGTACTTAAGTTCTGTGAATAAGAGACTATGATACTGTACAATGCAACCATTAAAAATGATGGCAGAGCTATGAACAGAGCTTTTTCTGAATGCAGTCTTGTTACAAAACATATTAATGCAGTATTTGTGTACATGCATAAAAAGGAAGAAAAGTTATGTGTAAAATACATGCAAATAAAAGTCTACTAAATACTAAAGGTTTCTCTAGGTGGTAGGACTATGGGTCACTTGTATTCCTCTGTGAAGTTTTCGTTTTAATAGTTTTGAAATTAATATTGTCTTAGAAATAACACAATAGAAATATCTTTAAAATCAGTAAATTTCACTAGCTACAATTCTAAAACCAGCCAAAATTCCACAGACAGAAACTTTGTGATTTATCCTAATTCAAAATACGAACAATCACTTCTCCACATAACTTTTCTGAACAAGTCTTTGCAACATCCCTGCTTTATTCCTCTGAGAACACCTCGCTCTTTCAGCAATAAAGAACACTCTTATTTAACACATTATGCCAGCATGGTCCAAACTGCCAATTGTAAGCATAGCTCCCAATCCCGGTCCAGACTGTGGTGATGTGGAATGTTTTCACAAGAGGACGTTAGTGCATGTATGTACAAATACAAGGTCAAGAAACGACCTTTAGAACACAGATGTTACACACCACACACACACACACACACACACACACACACACACACGATGCAAATTATATTTAAGGATTTCCTTTGAGATTAGTCCTTCATACATTTTTGAATATGTCTGTTCTAGTGAAATGCTAATGTTAGATGTAATTGTGTCTGTGTGTTTTAAAGGTCCTTTCTAGGCAACACAAAACCCCCGTATTACTCCAAGTTATATTATTTGTGAAATCCAAGGGTGGAAACTACTGCTTCAGAACTGTTTTATAGAACTGTACCTTACAGTTTCAGAAGATGTTAATAAAAGTTCCTCTAGGAACAGAGTACTCAGTAAACAACACAGGTAAGGTAAAGGGTATACATGAAGCTTCCATTCTAGTGGGAGACAGACAGTAATGAAATATTTAGGGGAAGGGCAGAGCAAGTTAAAAAGTTCTAAAGTGGGGAAAATGCTTGGTATTTTCAAGAATCAGCAAGTAGGTCTGTGAAGCTTAGGGGGAGCAAGTGGTAAGGGTACTGTTCTGTCAGGTGGATAAGACAGATCTGCCCCCTGCAACCTTTTTGAATTAATGGGTCCTTGCTTTGAATATTTTGTAAATTCCTAAGTGAGAAACACCCACACACTTATTTTAGTACAAAAACATCTAGAAAGCCAAAAATAAAATATTTGGTCCCTACTGTATGCTTATCTAACATTAAACAGACAAATGAAAATATCTGTGTATTTATAGATTTTTTTAAAGGGAAAAGACTATCAAACTGGAATTCTGGCTTATCTATAGATTCTCTTTGCCTCCAATATCCATAGATGCCTACCTAAAAAGTTGTTTTGTAGAACTGTACCTTACGTATCAATAAAAAAAAAGACAAAATAGACAAAAATATGAACATCAAACATACCTTTGGTGAGATGATACTCTCCACACTGCTCTCTAAATTACACTCAAACACATGGGCTTTGGTTAGCTTCTTATCCCAGTGGGCCGCTAGCCAAATTTTGGCCAGCGGCCCTCTTTTGCTGAGGACAAAATGTGCGTAGAACATTGTTCTGGTTGACTATGAAACAGGAAGAAACCTGAAGAGGAAAAAAGTTAATATAAACACCATGAGAATTGAAGTATTTATCATAAGAAACCTGAAAATAAAATTTTCTATTACTGATATGAGAACTATTAAGGGCTTGCATTAAATATAGGATGTATTAAAACAACGACAACAACAACCTACTGCTTTAATTTGGGGAGGACAAGACTCCAAAATAGTAAGAGCTGAAGGGAAATGGGACAAAAGAGTCAAATTACTTTCATGCCTCACTGTCATCTTAAAATAAAAGTGCTACTTTTTTTACAAAGTAAAAATTGTCATCAGAAAACTCATATTTTTTTGAAGCCCCATAAAGTGTTAATTACATTCCTGATTACTGACTGTGGAAATAAAGTCTGCTTCTGGCCAAAAGCTAGAGAATATATTCTTCCTGGCAAGAAAAGCCTGGCCAAAAAGAAAAACACTCAGGCACAAATATTATTACTCTACCACACAATGGAGGTAGGAACTTCCATTTTTAGAACCCCATTAAAAATTGAGAATCTTGGCTTTATACAGTAATTACTACCGTAGGATGAGCATTTCCTATTCCACCAAGCAAACACAAATAGGTGTGCTGGCGCCATGAAGAGAAGTTTAGAAAAGCGGAGGCTTAAAAAGGTAAAATATTACATACACAGTTTTCTCAACTCAAGAACTTGAAAAGCACTTACCTACTTATAATTTAACAACTAAATTCAGGACCGTGATGCAGTATAACATTTATCTTATGATTGAAATAGCCTCAGTAGAAATACAAGTATGTTATTCATATTTTTTTTTTTCTAGCCATCTAATGTATTAATACATAAGAAAAAAAGGCAGCCTTAAAACTTCAGGTTGGAGTATATTACCGTGTTTCCCCCAAAAATAAGAACTGGTCTTATACTGTATTTCCCTGAATATAAGATGGGGTTTTATATTAATTTTTGCTCCAAAAGACGCATTAGGGCATGTTTTCAGGGGATGTCTTATTTTTCTCATGTACAACAATCTACATTTATTCAAATACAGTCATGTCATCTTCTGGAACATCGTCATAACGTACTAAATGTGTCTGTCTGTCTGTCTGACAATCTTCACTGAGACTTATTTTCGGGGTAGGTCTTATTTTCAGGGAAACACGGTAACTGTGTAAATTGCTATTTCCCTTATTTTATTTTCCCCTTTCATAGATTTTTGAAAGTCCATTTGCCAAGTGAATTTCTATTTTTCTCTAATACGTCCATGACTAGAATAAGATACATCATGCTTTTACAGAAATAAACTCAAGCACACCCATAACACATGAAAAGTACTTAAAAAGTTTGCCAAACTTTTTTATTTTGAAGTAATTATAGATTCACAGGGAATCCCAGAGAGGTCCCATGTACCCTTTAACTAGCTTTCCCCAATGGTGACCTCTTACATAGCCATAAAACTACCAAAACCAGGACACTGACGTTGGTACATGTAATAGTTCTTTGATGTTCTATCACACGTGTAGGTTTGGGTAACCACCACCCAGGCGAATAAGATACAGAGCTATTTCATCCCCACGAAGAGCTCCCGCTCTCTAGCCCTTGCCATCCATCCCTTGCTCGGTACCACTCCTAAGCCCTGACAACTACCACTCTGTTCTTCACCTCTGATTTTTGTCATGTTGAAAATGTTGCATGAATGGAATCATACAGTAAGTGACTTTTATAGAATGGCATTTCGGACTCAACATAATGCCTCTGAGATCCATCCAAGTTGTTGCATGTATCAACAGCATGTTCCTTTTTATTGCTGAGTAGCATTCCATGGGATGGATATTTACTTAGCCATTCACCTATTGAAGGACTTTTGGTTGTTTCCAGTTTTGGGCTATTTCAAATAGAGCTGCTTTAAATATTTGTGTATATAGACTTTTTGACAACCTAAGTTTTCATTCTTTGGGACAAATGTCCTGAAATGTGATTGCTAGGTAGTATGTTAAGTGTATGTTTAGTTTTAAAACTTAATACAACTTCTATCAAAATCCTACTGAGATTTGACAAGTTTTTCTAAAATTTATATGGAAAGGTAAAGGAACTAGATAGTTAAAACTATTTTGAAAAAGAATATAGTGGGAAGATTTAGTTTAACCCAATTTCAATACTTAGAATAGATTCATAAAAATAAGTCCAACAGATTTTTCACAAAGATGCAAAAGCAATTCAAAGGAGGAAGACTAATCTTTTCAACAAATGGTACTTGAGTGAGTGGGTATCATCCATAGGGGGAAAAAAATCTTGACCCAAACCTCACACATTATATAAAAGGATAATTCAAAATAAATCACAGCCTTAAATGTAAAACTACAAAATTTTTAGGGGAAAAAAACATAGGGCAAACCTTTTGTACACAACGCTTGGTAAGAATTTTTAGACAGCACAACAAAAACATGTCCCATAAGAGGAAAACCCCCGATAAACTGGCCTTCATCAAATTAAAAACTTTTGCTCTATAAAGGACGCCATCAAGGATGCAAAAACAAGACACAGAATGGCAAAAAAAATTTGCAAACCACATATCTGACTGGGATCTGATCTAGAATATATAAAAGACTCTCAAAACTTAACAGTGAAAAAAATCCAGTTAGAAAATGGGCAAAGAAATGAGAAATTTCACAGAAGGGAATATACTGATGGCAAATAATAACAAGAAAAGATGCTCAACATCATTGGTCATTAGGAAAACGCAAATTAAAACCCAATGAGATACCACTGTACACCTATTACAAGAGTTAAAATAAAAATTAACGGTAACACCAAGTGCTGGTGAGGATACAGAGAAGCTGCATCTCTCACACACTGCTAGTGGGAATATCAACTTTCTTTTGAATTAGCTTAAAAAAAAGATTCAGAGTAAGTTAACTCTAATTTTCATGTTTTGACAATGAAGACTGCAAATTTTAAAACTAGAACTTTGCTTTTTTTGTACTTTCAATTAAAAACTGTGCCCATTCTTTCCAATGATGTACAGAAAATAAACGTTAGTTAAACGCACAGGCAAGAGATTAACTGCCTGTCAAAAATGTTCAGGAGGGCAGAGGGTGGTGGTGCAAGAGTAATTCAGTCAGGTTTGCCTCATCTCCATTTTCCATTATAGCAAAGGATCCTGAAATTCTGACATTCTCTGAACAGATGCTCCTAAGGGATCATTAATTGCTAGGAAAACTTTCTCAAAAGGAAAAATAAAACAGGCTTCATTAATTGCTTAATGTTGTGAACACTTTCTCTCAAATGTGGTTAAAAAGAGAACTAAGGAATACTAAACTAGGAAGAATTCAGATCAAACACTGAAGTAGAAGCATTAAATAATAAAACCTCAAGCATACGTGTTACGTTGTTTCCCTCTCAGCAGTATTTTATAGATCAAAATATTATGATTCCCATAATCAAAGACAGCCTCCCATGTTGCAAACAGCACTTTGACTTCAAGCCTTAAAGTTTGTTAGCACAATAATTAAGTTGCTTCTATGGCATTATAAACAAAATCTACAGGATTTGGAGAAATCCAATAAGGCAGTATGTGCTTAGAAATATAGTCACTGTCATACACAAATCACAAGTTTCACTACCTAAGATACTTGTGTTCCAAATAAAAACTTCTATAATGCTACCTGTTGCGTGACAACTACTAAATATGTGCTTAATGAATAATGAAATAGACTACACCAAGTGATCTAATAATTGACATATGTAAACAATTCTGGAGATTTTAGACATTAAAACACTTCTCAACAGGTGTGGTAGCTTATGCCAGCACTTCAGTTGCTGCCCAGAGCACCATGCCTAAAATATCCCAGCTATGCCCAGGCAGATTCCTAAATAGATGCTTTTCTGGCATGGGGGTGGGGGGGGTAACTAAAGCAGAGTGGTGTTAAAATTATTCTGGGAAACAATTAGCAAGAGGAAATCACCCTAATAACTAAAGGAAGCCCAAGGCACAGTGCTGGATCAACTACTGGCTTATACCTAAATAAGGAGAAAGTGTAATCCTTGTTGCCTTTTAAACCACTGTTTCTCTTACTAATATCAAACTTGACCCAATCTTAAAACAAAAAAGTTGATTAATCTCTGCAGGTTCTGAAGACTGAAAATTCTGCTAATCCTTTACAAAAGGACTGAGCAGAAAGCCTGCCTTTGGTCCCACAGTTTAGCAATTTCATGATTTCTCAATTTTTTTCTAAAGCAGTAAACAACTTTTTTTAACTAGTCCTAAAAAATAAAATTTAAGTCTGATGTGAAATGGCAAAAAGATTGATATTTTAGAACATACTCAGAAAGGCAAAAAAAGCAGGGGGTGGGGGCATTTTCTTCAAGATCTTTGCAAAAAAAACCAGTCAAACTACAGCTCATGTTTCTACAATGATGTTAGTCATTAAAGTATTTCACTCATTTGTTAGGAAGCAAGGCAGGACACAGACTGTATAAACTGGTATGACCTCTTTGAAGAGCAATTTGTCAACATCTTATGAAAATTTCAAACACGCATACTTTCTAACCAAAACCTCACTGCCAGTAATGTTAAAAATATATATACTTGGAGATGCATATTAATAACACATTTAAAAAAAAATTCTTACTAAGCTCCAAGTATGTTATGTGTCCATTCTCTTCATGACAGTCCTACAAGGTAAATTTATACCTGCCCATTTTACAGACCAGGAAACAAAGAGGAGACAATAAGTAATGTGCCAAATGGTCACTAGTATTTAATGCAAATGGTACATGAACTTCAGAACCCACGACTCTAACTACAACACTATGCTGCCTTCCCAGCATGACTTTTAATAGCAAAATATTAGCAATACGGTAACCTACGTGGGCGGCAATAATGGACTTTTAACTAATGCAGCTATACAACAGAATTCTATGCAGCCTTAAACACAATATATGTATTAAAAGAAGCGCCTCTCTATATATAAACTACATGCAGTTGCATAAGCATAAATCTGTAGAGTACAAATGAAATTAATGACACTGGTTACCTTTGGAAAGTAGGTCTGGAAAGTGAGGCTTATCTTTTTGTATTTTTTTTTCAACTTTGGGGCATACATATACATCACCTATTTAAAGTACAAATTAATATATTGGGAGTCAAGACCCAATTTTGCTTTGCCATTAACTACCAAGTTAATTAATCTTTGTAGTTCACTTTCCCTAACTACATAAACCAGGAAGGTTGAAAATTCGGTGATCCACTACCTTTGGAAAATGTCAATACTTCAGATAAGAATGGAATTATCTTTTTGGAGGGCTGGAGGAGTGTCTCAGGGACAGAAGGTATTTCCAAACCTGCACACTAGAGCTTCCCTTCCCTTCTGGTACTAACATTCTTTGAACAAGAATTTTTTACAATGGGAGAGTCGCAGGTTCAAATTCAGCTCCCTCCTTAGTTGTTCTGTAAAAATTATGTAACATCTGAGTCTCAGCTTTCTCTATAAAATGGGAATATTTACCAAACAGAATTATGAGAATTAAATAGAACAGCATATCTAACACAGTGCCACTGTAGATGCAAATAGTAAGTTCGAAAAAAAAAAATCACACAACATATGCCATCAGCATGATCATGCCCAACAATTTTGACATTAAAAAAACACAAAAGCTTTATTTCTCAAGAATTAGAAATTCCCCTTCTGTAACAATCTATAAAGAAAAAAATTTCTCAGAAATTTTGTGCTCCAATGAATAGGAATTTATCAGGAAAGAAATTCTCAATGTTAAGAATACTTTAAACATATACCTCTAGGTGGAAAACAACTCTAGACTAATATGTTGCCTTTATAAACACACACAAAAAGTAAATGACGATCATGCGTTACCAAGTTTATTTTTGACTTGTGTATAAAAAGCACTATGTCCATTAGTTACTAAGTGACTTGCTGTCACTTCAACTATCTACACACTGTTAATCCCTGGATATGTCATATGTCTCATCAATGTCTTCTCAAAAACAATTATTTAGTTACCTCCAACATTAAACAAAGAAATTGAATGACTCTACAACTTAGGAAAGCTTCTCCAGCCTGTCTCCAAAATTCTGCAGACTCACACAGCTCACTGGCATTTCCATTCATTTTAAAGATAGGAATTTTTTTTTGGAGTTTAGTGGTTATTCTAAACCGTGTTAACAGGAGCAAACGTTAACTTTCGCTTGCAAAGAGAAGTCGTTAAACACAATCCTTTACCAGAAACCCTTAAATACACAACCGCGTTTTTGAACACTGAAGACAGCCTAGCAAACCATAAGGTGACCAAACTCTCCAACATTTGCTTTCAAATGTGAAGAATGCCGCTAAGTCTGGCAGCACAACGCGACAGTCACCCCACACTATCACAGCCATCATTCGCAAAACCTTTCTCAGCGGGGTTAAAAGACACAAGAGTATTTCTCAGAAACACACCTCCCCAGTACGTCTCTACAACACTCAATACCCTTCACCATTAGAAAAGTCCGGGGGAAAACCAATTATGCTAATTTCCTAAGAATCAGAAGCAACTTCCCTTGGTCGCGTTTTCTATTGGTCTGTCCAACATTTACTATTCCCAACATGAAATTCTTCCTTTGGAAAAAAAAAAAAAGATGAGGAGCAGGAGCAGCAGTCCCCGGCGAGGGGCCCGCCGCCGCCTTCCGGCCCCACGGCGCCCGCAACGGCAGGGTCGCAGGTCTCCGACCCACGCACTCAAATTCGGCGCTGGTGGCTGCCCCTCCGAGCTGGCACGACTGGAGCCGGGCCCGCCGCCGCCTCCTCCCGCCCCGACTCCCGCGTCTTCCCAGACAGCCATTTTTACCCGAGGAGGAGGCGGCCCAGTCCCCAGAGCGGGCTCGTTCAAACCTCCTCTTCTCCCTCGGCGGCCCAAGGCTCCCTCCGCCTCCTCGGGGAGAGGCGGCTTCCCGAGGGACCCGCGGAGGAACGGCTTTTCGGACCTTGCAATGGACCAGGACCATTTGTTACCGAACCGGCGATGATGATGCGGGCCCAGGCTGCACGGGTCCTGGTCGAGGGCAGGCCCCGGTCGAAGGGGCCTGGGCGGGTGGCGGGGCTCCGAGAGTGGCAGCGCGGCCCGCGTCCCCGGGCGCGGCGACTGCCGCCTCCTCCCGCTGCCCTGCCCAGCCGAGTCCGGCTCCCCGAATGCAAGACGGCGGGGAAGGGGTGGGGGGAGGGAGCCGGAGAATAAGAAGGGGTCCGCCGAGAATCTTACCTCGCTCTCCGCCGGGAGTTGGGCGGGTTGGGTGGCCTGGGGAGGGGAAAAGGGTCGGGGGAGGGGGCGGGGAAAGGGGGGGAGCCCTTGTGAGGTGTAGCTTCGGAGCAGCTCCCGCCGCCGCCACAGCCGCCGCCTCCTTTCCGATTCACTCAAACAAACAAGATGGCTGCCGTTACGCCGCGACTCTTCCTGCCGCCCAAATCCTCGGTTCAAATCGGCAGGATGTTTACGGTCAAAATGGTACCTGTGCGCCTGCGCAGTGAGCGTAAGCCCCAGACGGAGCGACGCAGGCGCACTGACCATTTCCTTTTCTTTGGAACCCGCCTCCTGGTTGTACAGCGCCGAACTGAGCAAGCGCAAGGGTGATTCTCTTGCTAGAGGGTCTTCCAGCGTTGTCAACCTGGAAAGTAGCGCAGGCGCAGTGCTTGCCAGTGAAGTGCTTTAAGTTCGGCTTTATTGCACTTGTTTTAAAGGAAAGAACTGTCGTTGTGCAGTTTTGTGTGTCCCTGACATAAAAAATGTACTTTAATGGTTCTTAGCGACGAAAGTAACATAAAACCCTTAAGCAAGTCCCATAAAATGTAGGGTCTCATTCATTTAATCGACCTATATTATACATGGCCCTCTCTGAACCACAGAATGTGATAGGTAGGATCTGGGATATAATGATGAATACAACAGAGATAGTACCTACCTTCATGAAGCTTGCAGTATAGCCAGGAAGGGATCTTAAATTTTCTAGAAATATTTGTGTCACGAAGCAGAAGCCGGGTATAGAGGGCGACCTGACAGTGGGGAAGCTGGGCAGTGGGAGAGAAGGTCTTCCCTGAGAAAGAAGGTTGAATTCCAGGAAGAGGGAACGGCATGTGCAAAAGTCCTGTGGCAGTAGAGAGCAAGATGGGGATAAAGGAAAAGAAAAGCCCGTGTGTCCGAACACTAAGGGAAGCTTCTGCATTTTAAAAAGACCATCCAAGTATACTAAAGAGGACTAAAGTAAATGCCCAGATGTAATTTGTGTTTATTTGTGTTCATTTGTTTTTTAGGAAATAAAACTAGTAAGAATTGGTGACTGATTCCTTATGGGGTTGTGGTAGAGGGGGTTGCAAAGCTGATTCCTCCTGGTTTGGGGCTTGTAGGATTACATGGACTAGACTGGGAAGACACACACTGAGGGCAGATGGAAGAGGTTTATACGAGGGTTTTGTTTTCTCACCCATCTAACGTCAAACTTCAAATTCTCTCACTGGCTGCCTTAACTGGTGTCTCCACCTCCAGACTTGTCATCCTTCAGTAATCAATGATCTGCAATGCAGTCAAATGAACCTTTGCAAAACACATATCTGATCACTCGCCTCCTCTTCTATAAAATCTTCTATAGCTTTTAGGCTATTACTCAAAATGCTTAAGATGACACAATGATCACTCCTGCCTCCTGCTCCAGCTTCCTTTCTTGCCCCCCTCTTCCTCTCTGTGTGTTCCACTCTGCCTTTTCAATTGTCAAGTGCACCATGAGCACTCCTGCCTTGAGGTTTTGCATTTGTTGTTCCCAGTGCTTAGTGAGAACGGTCTTGCACTTCCATACCTTCCCTTTCGTCTAATTCTTGACCTTCTACAAATTAGTTAAAAAGTCACTTCCTCAAGATAGTCTTCCCTGATCCTCTGTATTACTGAGGGTAAGACTATTACTGTAAAAAATGGTCCCCGTTCTGCCCCAAATTCCAGGGCTTTACAAAAAGGTCCTGCCACTTACCACTTATATGACCAGGGGTGTCTTAACTCTGTGTTTCATTTGCGTTTCTTATTTGAGGTTATTGTGAGGATTCATGAATTAATACATGTAGAAGCATTTGGAATGGTGCATGGCATATTGAAATAATTTAAGTTATTTTTATTACTATTTTCATTGTTATTATTATCACCATTATCCTCCTCTCTATTTTTTTTTCCTTTCTAGAGAATGGCATCCAGAATTAGATAAAATCTTCTTAGCCAGAGTAGAGGATAGTGAGAATGTCATTTTTTGACGTGGACAACTAATACTTTTTCAATCCAATCCAGCCCAATCGTGTGCTAGTTTTTAAACTGCCTGTTTTGGAATTTCTTAAAAAATGGAGGAATAATTTATTTCTCTGTCATAGTTTCTGAGTGTAGATGCATTTTAAAATAAAAGAATATGCAGAAAAGCTGATACTATTTAAGCACATACATTCCTCATTATCACCAAGAATTACCCTTAAATCCTGGGCCCTTCCAGGGTTTCTAACAGTTCTGTCTTTGAAGGATGGTTATGAAGGATGGATTTTGGGTTCAAATTCATCTCTTTGTCCTCCCAGGTATTTTACCACATGTAATTTATTTAACATCTCTGGTCTTTGATTTCTTTATCTATAAAAATGGGGATAATACTTTTCATGACTGTTGAAAGAATTAAATGAGATCATATATATATGATATACATATATATCATATACATATATCATATATGTATACACACACACACATACACAGCATAGTGCTTGGAACTGAGTAATTACTCAGTAAATTTCTCTTGTTCCTTCTACCTCCTGAGTAATGAAATAGCAAGGTATGACAAGTATTTATCAGATATACAACTTTTAAGAACATCAGCAAACACATGGATACTCCAAATGCCCCTCTTAATTATGCTTTGCTCTACGCCTATTTATAATAATTATTTGAAAAAGTTATTCTCTCTTACTGTCTGTCACTATATATCTATCCCTATCTCTATCGCTCTACCTCTCTCTCTCTTACCTTTCCTCTTTCTCCAGTACTGAACTCCCAAGGTACTACCACTTCTTCTCTCCTGAACCATTTATTCTTACCCAATAGTTCTGCATCCAAGCCCAACTTCCCTTTCATGGATTTTTATATAGTTTCTTCACATACAACTCTAGTCACCTGAAGCTGCTGGATTTGGTTTATTTCAACAAGGTATCTATTCTGCTCTGGCTCGAAGTCCTATCCTATTAACATATTCATTCATTTCCTTATACTAAAACGTCGAGTTAACTTTTCTTGCTGTAAAATTTAGCTGCAGTCAATATTTCCTTTACTTGGAAATAATTATTAAATAAATGTACATTTGTCAATTTAATAACTGTGAATTTGTTTGACTAAAATCACAGCAGGCCAGATTTAAATTACAGAATTAATTTTCCTTCAGTTGAAAATAGTCTGCTTTTCTTTTCTGATTACTTAGTTGATGACCTGTATGGTTTGGGACAATCACTATCTGAAACTGGAAGCTGCTACTGTCTTGAGTATGTTTATAAAACAGCTGTGTTCTTTCCATGTCTTATTATTTCATGATGACACACTCACAAAAGTGAGATTTTCTGTGAAATACAAATTTACAGAAAGTGATGACCAACACATAATAGCAGAGTTGTTTAAGATTTACACGCCATTTTGCAGACTGTTCCTCTGAGTTGTCAAACTTTTAAAACAGAACAGAAACAATAATGTAGCAAGTAGGAGGGATCAGATTAAGAGAGAAATAGGCAAACATTTCCATGAGTATTTCAATGTTAGTAATGGGTGAGCATTAAGTATGTTGCATCCAGAATTTTTTAAAAATTGTATTTAAATAAAGAAAAGTCAAAGTATAAAATATTTGTTGCATGTAGTTTCTAAAGTTCATTGAAGTAAAGTCCCGAAAGAGTGAATAGCCTGTTTAAGATTTTGGGGTTAAGCAGACAAAAATGGACAGAAAGTGACTGAAAAAAATTGTAGATTCTGTCTTTTCTTTAAATGTCAACAATCTCTTTTAATCCCTAAAAGAGATGGTAATATTTTGATTAACAAGGGAACATATTTAAGGACAACAATCATTGTCAAAAATGTTATAACTAGGCATGGAAATTATATAAGGAGGAGAGGGATTAAAGACAAAGCATCAGTACTGAAATATCAATTCTTAACACATAGGGTTTTGTAGGCCATTGAAATGATAGATTTCATTCACAGTCACATGCTCAGCTTCAGGATTTGAGTCAGGACTGTGCTCTGGAGAAGGGCTGCAAACATCTCTGTCAAGGCTGCATTAAGGGTCTGCCCAGCAGGTAGGTGTCAGCCAAGAAAAATCAGCAGGGCCCAGGAGTGGGCCCAGGGAGGTTGCCTGTCACTGGGCCACGTGGGGCTGTGAGCTTGTCAAGGACGGAGGTTGAGAGCAGGGGAAGCTGCAGAGGCAGAAGCTGGGTCAGGGTCTATGTTAATCACTGGGACTTTTTTCAAAATTTCATTATGCCAACATTTCAGCACCATGAGCCATGGTAGCTCTCTAGCTGGGAGTTTTTGTCATTGACTGTTTTGATGCATTTCCTCTATTTTCAAGCCCATCGTCTCTTATGTAATAATACAGCATCTTTGAGAATAATGGGTACTTATCCAAAAGCAGATGGATATTGCTTCCTCAGAACCCCTCTAGTCATTCCAGAATGCAGGCATTTTTGTTATAAGGAAGTATACATTGTTCCTTCCATTCTGCAAAATTGCTTGCTAAACATAGTAGGGCAAATCAGGGAAATAGGGTTGGGGTAGATCTCATAAAACCTATGCACCAAAGAAATAAAAAAAATACAAAATAACAAAAAGTAACAATCCTAATAAAAAAATCTTTGCAAACTTAAAAAGACATGTTAAATTACCACTAATCAAGGAAATAATATAGCAAATATAGTACTTTACCTAAAAAGGTGACAGTAGTTTGATGGCAGGGGTGTAAGGAAAGGCAGAAGCTGCTGAGTTATGAGACGAGGGCAAATTGCACAGAGATGAGAAACCCCGTCAGTAAGCATTTCAAAGACACAGCCTGGGCTCACCCAAGCCAAAAGGCGACTTGAAGTGAAAGGGCATCATGTACGGTCCTGTGTAAATGGCCAGATGCTCAGGTGTGTTACGTGCTTTGCTTCATCTTAGTGGGGGCAAAAAATAATGTGTTGGGGGAAAACTTGAACTAGTGTAACTTCCATGTTATTCGGAAATCATTCTTCTTTCTGCTAATCGCATGTGAGGAATTAGCATTTTATAGAAATTCACATTGTAACAGAACGCTAAAGTTGAGGTTTTATTATCAGAGAGGTCTATATATTCATGGCAGCATGGCAGACAGTGATACTTTTCTAGTTTAAGTGGGCTTACAACTCATCTTGAGATCTTGCTAAAATGCAGCTTTGCATCCAGTAGTTTGGAGTGGGGCCCAAGAATGTGTGTGTGTGTGTGTATGTGTGTGTGTGTGTGGCAAGCTTCCAGATAATTCTGAGGCTGCTGGCATGTGGATCACATCAAGGGGCAAGAATAGACTTGGAGCCGGGTAGATCTGGGTTTGCATCATGGCTCATCCATCTAGAGGCTGTGTGACCTTGAGTAAGTTGCTGAACTTCCCTGAGGCTGTTTTCTCATCTGTAAAATCAAGGTAATTATATCTACACCCTTATTGTTGTGGTGTTCATTACATGAGATGACATATCTGAAGCATCTAGCATAGTGCTTGGCACATTGTTTGAGTCCATTAAATAATAGTTATTATTTTAATATTATTGCAGTAACTATTATTGATATTTGGATATCTAATGACATACTTATTTTCCTCAACATATTTACCATTCTTTCCTTCTGAGATCTACTGATTTTCTCCTTCACTATTGATCACTATTCTGTATTGAGTTCTAAATTGAGTTTAATTATAGAACTAAAACTGAGAATTCCGTTCCAACATCATTCACCTCCCTTTTTTTTCAGTGTGGCACATGGCACCCAGCTAAAAAGATTACATTTCCCAACCTCCTTTGCATTTAGATTTGGCCAAATTAGTATATTCTACTCAGTGTTATGTGGGCATTCCTAGATTTCTTAAAAAGAAGCATCTCACCCTTCTTCTGTTTTCTCCACCTTGCTGCTTGGAACATGGATGTGATGGCTAGCACTCCAGCAGCCATACTGGACCATAAGCACAAGAATTATGCTAAGGATAGTGGAGCAGTGAGATGGGCCAGCTTGGAGCTGCCATGTAACTCTTCAACTGCTTACCTCCAGAGCTCTGTTATGTAAATAAGAAATAAAGTCATGTCTTGACATTTTTGTTTTTTTCTGTTATTTGCAGCTGTATCTAATCTTCATTGCTACAAACACTTGCTGGTTCAAGTGGTTTACATGATACAAGGGATATAAAAATGAATGTGTCGTCTCTAACTTCAAGTAGCTCAGTATTCTATGTCATATAAGTTAGTTGTCTTTCATAGAGTACTATTTTATAATTTCATTGGGAGAATTTTATCCCCTATAAACTTTACTTTCAAGCTCTCATCATTATTATTTTTTTATTATGCTGGTAAGTCTCGCACCAAATATGTTCTTCCAAGTCTTTGTCATATATTCCAGTCTTCTTTTAAAAATAGCATTTTAAACCATGTGTGTGGTGGGGAGGGAGGGAGGTCTCAGTATCTGTAAATCAGTAGTGGTAGCCAGCTTTTCCAGTATCTTTTTGCTTTCACAATCACCACCTTCATGGTGGAAAACTGCATTTACAAGTATAAGCCTAAGACATGGCAGTTACCTATTCTAGACTTTAGGCTCACTGGCAATACTTTGCAGGTTTCCCTTGAAGGCAGTATTTCATGTCATCTGAAATTGTTAGTGGTTTGTAAGTTTGCTGAGTTTTGGAAAGCTTTCTCTATATCTCTCTTTGAGATGCTGCCTCCAAAACCTAACAGCATTTCTCTTTGGTCATGTCAAGTCTGTATAGAAAAGTCTCTGCACACCTCAGGAAAATTCTGAGGTGCAATGGTTATGGATTACTCCTGGGATAGAGTTTGCTAACTAGTACCTTTTCCTTCTTAGCATTATAATTGAATATAGGTAACTATTGCGGCTTCTCTCAATGGTCCAGAATCAATCACCCTTCACGGACAAAGGTGCATCTGATATAAACTCTTCTCTTTTACGATGCATTGTGTACTTCTCGTATATAGTTAACTGGATTTAATTTATGTTAAAGTGTTACTTCAACCACTGATAGGATTTTAAGTTGCAGAATAAATGTTTTCAAACTGGACAAACTCTTTGTCCACTAGTTAATGAAAGGTAAGGCTCAAAAAGATATCAATGAATTATTTATTTTAGGTGTGAAAACGGTATTATGGTTGTATTTTAAAAGAATGTTGTTATCCTTTAGAGATGCATACCAAAATATTTAAAGGTTAAGTGACAGGATGCCTGGAATGTATTACAATATAATCCCCCAAAAGTAGGAAGAGGAGTGGGTGCAAGTATAAATAAAACAGGATTGGTTATGAGTTGATAATTGTTGAAGGTGGGTGAAGTGTATACGAGGAATCACTTTAATTTTGCCTCTTTACCTTTGCATATGTTTGAAATTCTCCAAAATAAAAAGTTTAAAAATTTTTAAAAATGAGATCAAGACCAAAAAAAAAAAAGTTTAACCTGGAGACTTCTAGTCAAGATGACAGAGTAGGGAAACACTGTGTTTGCCTCCTCCCAGGACCACATCGAAATTTCAACTAAATTATAGAACAACCACCCTTGAGAACTGCCTGAAGACGAGCTGAACAGAACTCCTATAAATAAGGATATACTGAGGAAGACATGTCAATACTGGTTAGAGGGACGGAGGGGTGAACATGCTGGTCCCACCCCTACATGCAGCAGTTAAGAAGAAAGAGGGCTATCTCAGCTGCAGAGATCCTCACTGAAAAGCAACGGGTGCCAGCTCCACACCAAGCTCCCCAGCAGGGAGTATCAGTGCTGTGAAAAGGAGTCTCCACAACATCTGGCTGTGAAAATCAGCAGGGACTCAGACTCAGTGAGATGGAGGATTGCTGTAGTGCCACGCATCCTCTTAAAGAGCCCAAGCATAGACTCACTCACCCACAAACACTCATCCTGAGTTCCGGAGTAGGGGCAGAAACTCAAAAAGCACCAGGGGCATATGGGGAGGAACTTAATTGTCTGGCTCCAGGAAGAGGGCTGCTCTCTCTGTGACTAAAGTGCTGGCAGGAGCCATTGTTCCTTTGTGGAGCCCTCTCACCCAGCTAGAAGATGCAGGTAGGTGCCAAATCTGAGTCTCCATTAATTTGGCTAACATGCTCTCACCTCATACTGGTGATTCTCTGAGAACTCCCCACCCTACCCAATTCACGCACCTAGCCTGAACCTCTTTCAGAGGCTAATGCACACAAGTGAGCGGCTTGGGGTTGTGCTGCAAACTTTCCTAAAATCTCTCAAAAGTCCTAAAAGCTCAAACAAGCAGCAGCTGTTCTTGGTGTGCCCTGTACCTCTTGCTAGGCAACCCCAAGTCCAGCACTAGTGGCAGCCAGCCTTAGTTCACAGCATAACCACTCCTAGGCACCTCGAAGCCCAGCACAGGCAGCTGTCAATGGCAGATCACTTTGTAGCTCCTACCAGGTGGCCCTAGGCTAGACACAGGACCTAGGCTGACATTTGCCTGCACTGGAACCCCTCCCAAGAGGCCCAAGAACAAACATACCTGGTGGTCAGACCACGCCAAAGCACCATCTGATTAGCACCATAAACAATACACCCAAAGGGTAAACTCGGCAAGCACCAGAGCCCTGCTAAAGTGAATCCTGCTCTGTGAGGTCAGCTCCCAAGCAACAGCTTGTCTGCTATAGTCAGGCCAATCCTCATACCCTGAGGATCAGTCAGCCTGAGGATCAATCTCACCCACTGATATCAAGACTCAACTACAACAGGAGGGCACACGCAACTCACACAAGAGACACTCCTGGAGCATCTGGCTCAGGTGACCAGGGAGAATGTGCCACTGGGCTCCACAGGACACCTATTACCTAAGGACACTCTGCCAAGACTGGGTGATGTAGCAGATCTATCTAAAATATAGAAAGAAACACAGGGAGGCAGCCAAAATGAGAAGACAAAGAAACATGTCCCAAAGGAAAGAAAAGGACAAAACCCCAGGAAAAAAAACAAAATAAAATGGAGGCAAGCTATCTACCAGATGCAGTTCAAAACACTGATTATAAGGATGCTCAACGAACTTAGGAGAAGAAGATCTCAGTGAGAACTTCAACAGTTAGGAAACATAAAAAAGATATAGAAAACATAAAGAAAGAACCCATCAGAAATGAAGAATATAATAACCAAAATGAAGACTACATTAGATAGTAAATTAGATGAAGCAGAGAATCAAATCACGATTTGGAAGACCAAGCATAACAACATTTGCATCATAGGATAAGAGAAGAGAGAGAATAAAGAATTGAAAACCATTTAAAGAAATAATGACTGAAAACTTCCCTAACTTGCAGAAGGAAACAGACATATAAACAGAGTAAGAGCAAACAGTCCCAAACAAGATGAACCCAAAGAGGCCCACACCAAGACACACCATGATTAAAATGGCAAAGGCAAAAGACAAAGACAGAATCTTAAAAGCAGCAAGAGAAAAGCAGTTGGTTATCTACAAGGAAGCTCCCATAAGGCTGTCAGCTAATTTTTCAACAGAAACTTTGTATGCAAGAAGGGTTTCACAGGAAATATTCAGTGATTAAAAAGCAAGGACTTACAACCACAAGTACTCTACCCAGCAAGGTTATCATTTAGAATTGAAGGAGAGATAAAGAACTTCCCAGACAATAAAAAATTGATGGAGTTCATCACCACCAAACTAATATTACAAGAAATGTTACAGGGATGCCTTTAAGAAGAAGAAAATAAATTAAAAATATGAATAAGAAAATATCTCACTGAAAAAAATTGTCACGGACAAAGGCATAATACAAGCAGTGGATCAACCAACAGTAACACTAATACAAAGGTGAAAAGGCAAAAATAGGACGATCATGTGTAATTACAACAGTAAATTAAGGGACACACGGAGAAGAAGTACAAAACAATGACAAAAACATAAATATGGAGGTGGTGAGTATAAATAGCAGTGATTTTAGAACGTGTTTTAACTTAAGCAACCATAGACTTAAAATAGACTGCTATAAACACAGCTTGGTATACATAAAGCACATGGTAACTACAAATCAAAAATGTACAAGAGACATGTGAGAAATAAAAAGAAAGGAATCCAAACACAATACTATAGAAAGTCATCAACATACAAGAGAAGAGAGAAAGAGAATAAGTAAGGAAATGAGAAGAACTATAAAAACAATCAGAAAACAATTACTAAAATGGCAATAACTACATACTTATCAATAATTACTTTAAATGTAAATGGATTAAATGTTCCAATCAAAAGATGAATGGACAAAGAAGAAGTGGTACATATATTCAGTGGAATATTACTGAGCAATAAAAAGGATGAAATCTTATCTTTTACAACAACATGGGTGGACGTAGATGGGATTATGCTAAGTAAAATAAGTATGATATTGCTTATATATGGGATCTAAAAACAAAATTAATGGACAAACAAAACAGAAACAAACTCAGAGATATAGAGAGCAAACTGATGGCTACCAGGTGAGAGGGAATTTGGGGGACCGAGTGAAAAAGGTTACAGGATGAAGAAGTTCAAATTGGAACTTACAAAATAGTCATGAGGATGTAGAGTACAGCTTAGGGAATATAGTCAATAATATTGTAATGACTATATATGGTGCCTGGAGGATGCAAGACTTATTGGGGCTATCACTATGTAAATTATGTAAATGTCTAACCGCTATTCGGTACACTTGAAATTCATATAATATTTAATGCCAACTGTAATTGAGAAATAAAAAAAGTTAAAAAGAATAATTTTAACCATAAAAAGCAAATTTCCAAAGTTTCACAGAAGAATTTTCAACCAGCATTTACTCTAGACCATTTGGAATTTATAAAGTATATTTATATGGAACCATCCAGTTCAACAAGTTATTCATCTGTTTTATTTACCAACAATCAGTTGGGAATAGGATTTCTCCTATCTTGCTGTGAGAACAAATCAGTGAGCTTCATCCATTATCACACTATGGAAAGATGAATTGGGATGAAACCTAATTAATATTTTAATCAACGCATCAGTTAGTCTCTATTGTCTTCCATATTTCATGTTGCTTTCCTACTATCAATATTCACTTCTTTAGCACAATGAGACCATGAGTATCAGTGGCAAAGGTGGGTCATTATATCATCTGTCAATGATCTAATAGATCAATGGCAGTCTTCATCTATTCATCCTGAGGTGAACTCTGCCACCTTCCACGTCTGTCTGGTAACCATACAACTAATCATCCATTCAACAAGCATCTATTTGATAATTATTGTATGATAGCACTAGCTTCAATATTTTAAAAACTTTCCATTCACTCCACATCCTCTTCCAGCCATTGCATCATTTCTCAGCAACCTGTACAACAAAACTCCTTGAAAGAATTGTTCATGTTTTCCACCTCTAATTCCTTTCCTCCCATAATCAATCTTTTTACTGTGGTTATACACACACACACACACACACACACACACACATAAATTCACCATTTTAATCATTTTAAAGTGTTTAATTCAGTAGCATTTAGAAGTTTCAGGCATACAATTTAGTAGCATTTAGCTTTAATTTACATTTCTTTAATGACAAATTACATTCAGTATCTTTTCATGTGCTTGTTGACCATTCATATATCTTCTTTGGAGACTGTCTATTTAAATACCAGACCATTTTTAATTTGCTTGTTTGCCTGTTGTTGAACTGTATGAATTCTTAACATATTCTGGATGCTAGATGTTTATCAGATATGTCATTTGCAAGTATTTTCTTTACTTTGGGTCATTCTTGACAAAGGATAGCACCTAAAAATCTCAAATGTTTTAATATTCAATTGAATGAATTAAAAGCAGTGGAATTTTAAAAAACATTGTAGTTTGCCTATAGGCTCATTATTAGAAATAAAAATTATTTCAAACCCTTGAAATGTAGGCCATAGCAGAGGCCAGTTCTAATTCCCAAACGCTTCCACAAACACTGAAGTATTTAAATGTGCAATTTAGTTCTCAGACTGAGAATCAAAATATTTGGTTGGAACCACAATTAAAATAAATGTTAATGGGTGTAAGGAAGCACACCACAACAAAAAGTCAATGACTCCGAGTCTTTCCTGATTCCTGGACCTTTGCAAAGTAATACATATTGATTACATTTAACGTACTGGATTACCAGGATCAGAAATTTGGTCTTACTTGCTTGAAATCACAACTGATGAGTTGATTTATTTTAGAAGTCAGTAGGCTCCTGACATTTGCGTAAAATAAAGCTACCCCATGCAGAAAGTCTATGAATGACCTAGAGACAATGTGTCTGTCAGGATATAGCCAGGAGACAGAAACCACTCAGTAAGTTGAATGGCACATTTCAATATAAAGAATTATTACCTAACAATGAACTAATAGCCGGGATTAACTACTAAGGGATAAATTATTACTAATGAACTAATAACAGGGGATTACAATTTAGCCATAAAGAGAACTGTATAGAATACAAGACTAGCAGATAGAAGGAGAAGCTACTACCTGTACAGCTGAGGCTAACAGTCATGGGAGGAAAAGACTTGGAAGGAGGCCAACACTGACATCCAGATCCTATGAGAGAGGGTGTGGCTGTAGCCTACTTAATGGCAGACAAATTTGCTGAAGTGCCACCAGCCAGGGCTGGCTGGAAACCACCTGTGTTGGGGCCTCAGTGAAACTAGCTGGGAATCAGTTCTCTGGGCTGCTGCTGAAAGCAACTGGGAAGCCACCCTCTTCAGAGTGAGACTCTGAAATGGTGCTGGCAAAACCTGCTGAAGCATGAATGCTACTGGGTGTCCCCTACGCTGCCTGCCGTCCAGAGCTGCAGGAGCAAAAACCACACACAAGAAACAGGAAGAGCAGCCCTTTCCTCCAGCAATGTCCCTTCCGCACCCCCTACTGACAAAGCCTAGCATTGCATCAGCTAACTGTTTTCTTAGTCCAGCTCCTGGATTAAGACAAAGAAAGGCAGATTTGGAGCTGACAGACAATAAATTGATAAGTGGCACAGACGGTGATCTGTGACTACTGGAGGGGAGAATCCAGGATAAAGATGGTTTATGAGGAAACATTTCAGAGGTGGTTATTTATGCAACACATGGCAGCAATGTGATTAAGTTGAGAAAAAGCTTAGTGATGGCTGAACAAGGAAATCTGTAATAGTTAAAAAATTGGTATGTTAAGGATTACCTGAATTTGTCAGCCAAAAATTTCCCCAAACAGGAAATTTTCTCTTGGAACAGACCCCAAGATAATGTCAAAAGCAGGTCCTATACAATTAACTATGAGTCTATATCACATGTTCTGGATAAAGTGTTCTATTAAATGAATAATTGATTTTGTTTGTTTGTTTGTTTTGTCTGGGAATACTATGGTGAAGGAGCGTTGAGATCAGACTGGGCCTGTTTTTGAGGATCTAAAGAAAGATACATATTTTCCTTTTAAGGGCACATCCATTAAGAATGCTTTTTCCTGCAAGTAATAAATGACCATTTTTTTTCCTGCAAGTAATAAATAACAGTGGTTTCGAGAATAGAGAACATTTGGTTATCTCACATAGGTTACACGGAGGAAGCAGTACTGCAGAGCCTCTAAGACCTATATCTTTTATAGGTCTGACAATAAAGTTCGTGAACTCATCCTAGAGAAAGTACTACATACCTCATTGTTGAGTATCACTATGGTCACCTTCGAAGTACTCCCCTTGGGAAGCTATGCACCGACGCCAGTGCCTAGTCCACCTTTCAAAGCAATTTTGGAACTCTTTCTGGAATGGCCATCAGAACTGTCGTCATATTACCCTTGGTGTCCTGAATGTCATCAAAATGTCTTCCCTTCAATATTTCCTTTCTCTTCGGGTAAAGAAAGAAGTCACTGGGGGCCAGATCAGGTGAGTAGGGAGGCTGTTCCAATACAGTTGTTTGTTTACTGGCTAAAACTCCCTCACAGACAAAGAGACGTGTGAGCTGGTGCATTGTCATGATGCAAGAGCCATGAATTAATTGTTGGTGGAAAGTTCAGGTTGTCTAACTTTTTCACGCAGCCTTTTCAGCACTTCCAAATAGTAAACTTGGTTAATTGTTTGTCCAGTTGGTACAAAATCATGATCAATAATCCCTCTGATATAAAAAAAAGTGTGCAACATTGTTGCAACAAGTTCGGGAACTTAATTGTCAGACCTTGTATATCTTTCTGCTCTGTCATCCTTAGAACACTGGCTTGTTGGTTCATGGTTGGAACATGGCTTCTGTTGCTCTAGACATCATTTCACCATTTAAAACAAGAAGAAGGGAGAAGTTGCCCTGTGCATCTGTGCTCAGCAGACATTATTGGCCATCAACTGACAAATATTTACTGAACCATCACGTGTGTGGCAATGTGTCAGGCTGTGGAATTTAATGATCCATCAAAGAAGGTCCATTCCCAGGCCTTCAGCAAATTCTGCAGATCCAAATATGAGAATTCTCTTTTCTAGGATTTCCTTTTTCACCCTACACATGCCGCACTCTGCATAGAGCAGGGTCTTTCTCTAACCCCTGCCCACTCACAGCAATTCCTCTGACCTGAATCTTCCTGGTACATTTTGGATGTTATCCTATTCACATACCAGGATGCCAAAAAAAATGTATACAAGTGGACACTTTGGTCATGTTGCTCAAAGTTCATTCACCATAATCAGAAGTGTCTGGACGTTGATGGTAACCACTTTGAGCACCTCTTGTAATTGCAGAAGTCAAATGTGACTCATATTCATCTTTCATTATCCATATATATTGAGAATTACAATTTTAATATTTTTTCTTTCTTAAAATATGTACACATTTTTTTGGCACCCTCTGTATATGTACTACATATTTAGGACAAGATTTTATATAATGGTGTTTTGTGACCGAATTCTCTAATATAAAATCCTTTAAAAATATAATTTCTCCTGATGGTAGTAAAGATTTTTCTCTCTTTTCTCTCTTCTCCTTTTTAAACTTAATAAACTATTATGCATTTAACATGAAATTCAACATGAAACTAATATTTTTAAGGGGCATTCTCTTTGTTGTTAGGATCCATTTTCCATTTGAACAGTAATTAATTTATTGTTGACTTTGATGGCTAAGAGAGAATTTCTCTTTCTTTTAATAACTTTTAACAATAACGACAATTTCTCATTATCTAACTTGCAACTTTAGAAGGGACAGTTCCTTCTGTACATTTTTGGACCAATTCTTAAAAACTCATGGAATCACTCTTTAAATACAAAAACACACACACGTGTGTGTTAAAAGTGCAATATAATCACCTTACACTTATTTGATAACCTTGTATTACTTTCAAATATCCCTGAAAAAATATGTTAGCCCTAGTCATCCTTGGATGCCTCCTACTTCATTTGCTTTCTATATTATGGAATTTCCTCTTACCAGAAATGTCTCTTCAGAGGAGCAGGCTGTCCTTGGCTTGCCTGTATAACGTTATATAAATAATGGAGATTCTCCCCCATGATGTTTTTCTGAGATGGTTTTCTCTTCGAAAAATGTTTTCCGATTCAAGAGCAAACTCCACAGATGTACAAAAAAAATAAGTAGATGTGGAAAGTGTTTAGCTGCTTCAACAGAATGTGCAAAAGATAGGAAGCAACAGCCAGACCCCCAGCCTCTGATTGTCCCAAATCACACAAGTCATCAACTGAGTAATCAGAAAAGGAGAAACGAACCATATGTACTTGAAAGAAGATTTGAATCCATAATATGCTCTGTAAACTCACAATGAATGTTTTATAACCAGCCGATTTTTTGTGACTTGAGTTTCCCAGTACAACATATCCAGAAAATTCCACAGAAATATCATACAGGACACATTATACAAAGTGCTCAAATATTGAGATGCAAGATTTTCTTGCCTGTCGGGAGCAGTCTTAACAGATATCGATAGCAGGTGCAAACTATTCCAGGCAGAGGGCTGGGTTGGAAAGAATGTATTTATTCATCAGTTCCAGAAATTCATGTTTCTGAGGGATTCGGAGGAGGAATTTTTGGGACTGAGTACGTTTTTCTGTGTCATTGGAAGTGGGATTGAGAATTGTTCATCTTGTTTGTAGGATCATATAAACTTGGGCTTGACGCTTTGTTCTTATTTAATGTTCCTGATACTTAGTGTTCTTGTAAAATGGAAATATTACTATAAATATAAATAGTATAATATACATACAATGGTCAGGGCTCTATTTTAGATAATAGAAAACACTTGGATCATCGAAGATAGATTGGATAATGATTGTGGAGAATAAGTAGCTTTAGTTGTGTCTCTAAGAGCAGTGACTCCTAGAATATCAACCGAGAACCACCCTCTAAAGAAAGGGCCACCTCTGCAACTATCAGAAAGCTGGAGAGTCAGGAAGGCATTGCTGGCACACTTGGTTCCAGCAACACACCTTAGCTATGGACTGAAGTGAGAAGCTGCCATGGGCATTCGAACTCCAGAGCCAGATCACACCTACTAAATCCACTCTAGCAACAGGTATGCTACCGGAATCACCACCTTTCTTTCCTTTTATTTAGTAACTGAATGCAGCATGAATTGACTGAGTACTTATTACAACCAACAAGTACAATACATAATACATTAGAAGGTGGTAAGTGCAATGGAGAGAAATAGTGCAGAGAATGGGAGTAGAGAGCATTGAGGGGGTGAGGGAAGGCAACGTGACAAAGTAATATTCATGTGAAGATTTGAAGGAAATGAGAGGATGAACCATGTAGGTCTCCAGGCAAGGAGTGTCTGGGAGAGGAAACAGGAAGTACACAGGCTCCGAGATAGGAGCTCCCCTGGAAATGTGAAGAAACACCAAGAACACAAACGTGGCTGCAGTAGAGTGAAGGAGGGGATGAGTCCTCTGTCAGAGATTCACTCTTATTCCAAACCAGAAATTTCTTCAGAGATTTCGTAAGTAATTTGTTGCTTGGTTTTGCTATTGTGTAATTTGAATGAGGATATTCAAAGATTTGGATAGAATTCAAACTAATATATGCTTCTTGAAATGATAGAACAGATTTAGTAATAGCAATATATTTGAAGCTACTTGCTTTCAAATAATATTCTGTGCTATTAAAAATGTCATACCCAGTTTGGGGTTTTTATCTTTATTTTTTAAGATTTTTATTATCATAAAAAATTGAAAAATACACCTCTGTCTTTGATGTGACATTTTTTGTGTGTGAAGAATTAATGAGTTACATGATTGAATTCTACCTTTTGGAAGATTCTTACAACAGGTTTTATCTTTATTATAGTTCAGTTATTATATCTGAAGAACAGCTGAGTATAAGTTGTCAGATGCATTACTGAAACATGTCTTAAGCGTGGAGAATAAAACGCAGTCTGGCTTTGACACATTACTTCTTTTCAATGAAAGGCTGTAAGTGAGAAAATAAACTCGTTTCCGTAGGAGAGAGCAACGTACAGTTATCTTCTTTTGACAAATATTCCACCCTCACAAGTAACACACATATTCTAGAAATACCAGTTTTTGTCTGAGACAAAGGTGATCTTATTGTAGAAACCACTGCTTTATCATTATAATCATATATCAGTGTAGGGATTAAAAAGAACATATGGGAAGTGGGGCTGAAGAGAAAACAGGAGATGTCTAAGAGAAAGAAAGCATCAAAGCAGGGTTTCTCAGCCTCGGCATGACTGCCATTTTTTGGCTGGACAATTCTTTGTTGTAAGGTGGCAGAAGGCTCCCTTCCTCACACCATCGTACTTGTTCCCGTCCTCCTAGCTGGCTGTACATGGCCAGGAATATCAGTCTTCAAAAGTCACTTTCAAGTTATGGTTTCTCCAGGAAACATAACACTGATGTTTTTTTTCTTGTTTTTCTTTTGCTTGGTTCAAAGGTACATGGGTGAATTTGCACCTGATCTTGTATGTTTCTTTTATTATTTCTGTTTATTTTTTATTTAATTTTTTAATTAAAATTTATTGGAGGTGACAATGGTTAGTAAAATTACATAGGTTTCAAGTGTACCACTCTGTAATACATCATCTATATTTTTCTAATTCAATACTACTACTAATAGTAGCAATTGATATTTATATAGTGCTTTGTCAGCCACTCTGTAAGCACTTTTGGGTTTGTTTGTTTGTTTGTTTGGTATTTTAAGACTTTTTTTTTCTTAGAACAGTTTTAGGTTCATAGCAAAATTGAAAGAAGTTACAGAGATTTCCCACATACCTCCTACTCCCACACATGCTACTCCCCCAGTGTCAACATGCCCCACCAGAGTGGGACATTTGTTACAATAGATGAACCTACACTGACACAGCATTATCACTCAGATTTCATAGTTTACATTGGGGTTCACTCTTGGTGTTGTAAATTCTGTGGGTTTGGACAAATGTAGAATGACTTGTACCCATCACTATGGTATCATACTGTGTATTATCACTGCCCGAATCTTCCTCTGGGCTCTGCCTACTCAACTCTCCCTCCTTTTAATCTTTGGCAACCACTGATTTTTTTCATTGTCTCCAAAGTTTTGCCTTTTCCAGAATGTCATATATTTTGAATCACACAGCACGTAGCCTTTCCACATTGACTTCTTACACTTAGTAATACACATTTAAATTTACTCCACGTCCTTTAAAGGCTTGATAGCTCATTTCTTCTTAGCACTGAATAATATTCCATTGTCTGGATGCACAACAGTTTATCCACTTATCCACTGAAGGACATCTTGGCTGCTTCTAAGTTTTTGCAATTAGGAATAAAGCTGCTGTAAACACTCACGTGCAGGTGTTTGTGTGGGCATAAGTTTTCAACTCCTTTGCATAAACTCCAAGGAGTGTGATTGCTGGATTGTATGATAAGAGTATGTTTAGTTTTGTAAGAAGCCACCAAACTATCGTCCATTTTTCATTCCCACCAGCAATGCCCGTAAGTTGCTGTTGCGCCATATCCTTGGTAGCATTTAGTGTTGTCAGTGTTTTGGATTTTGGCCATTCTAATAGGTGTGCAATGGTAACTCATTGTTGTTTTAATTTGCATTTCCCTGATGATATATGATGTGGAGCGCCTTTTTCATAGGCTTATTTGCCACTGGTACATCTTCTTTGGTGAGCTGTCTATTAAGATCTTTGGCCCTTTCTTACATTGGATTGGTTTCTCATTGTTGAGTTTTAAGAAATTTTTGTATATTTTGGATAACAGTCCTTTATCAGATATGTGTTTTGCAAATATTTTCTTTTAGTCTGTGGTTTGCCTTTTTATTTTCTTGATAATGTCTTTCACAGAGCAGAAAGTTTTTTATTTTAATAAAGTCTAGCTTATTATTTCTTTCATAGATTGTGCCTTTGGTATTATATCTAAAATCTCATCACCAAACGAAAGGTCATCTAGATTTTCTCTTATGTTATCTTCTAAGAGTTTTATAGTTTTTGTGTTTTACATTTAGGTTCCATTTTGAGTTTATTTTGTGAAGACTGTAAGTTCTGTGTCTAGGGTCATCCTTTTTTAATTTATTGTTTTGTATGTGAACGCCCAGTTCTATCACCATTAGCTGACAATCTAAGCATTTTTTATGTGTTAATTTATTTAATCCTTATGAAAACCTTAGGAGTTAAGTATCATCATCGACTCCATTTTACAGACAAGGAAACTGACAGCCAAGGCTTAGTAACTTATCCAAGATCACCAGGAAAAGGGGAGGTTGTATTTAAACCCTGAAGTCCAGTTTCATAGACTGTGCTTTAACCACTGGGCTAATGATGGTAATTCTTGCCCATAATAATGATGATATCAATAACCACTTCTATTTCTTGAACATTTGCTATATTAAAGGCACTTTGACAGGTGATAAGTGAAACTGAACATCGCATCATTTAGTTTCTAGAGAGAAATAAAATATTTGCATATATTATGTATATTTATATATGTTATTTATTCTGATATAGGTAATATTTTTATACCATTTCACAGATGGAGAATCCTAGGGAGATTTAAGTCTCTGATAGTAAGTGACAGACTCATTCTTTGAACTGGATCTGTCTGACTCTAACCCATGGACTCAACTGTCAGTTATACCTACTTAGCTTTTAGAAATTTGGTTTTGCCGGTGGTTTCTGCTGCATCCGGCAGGTCTTTTCTAGTACTAGCAGTATCCTGTGGGAACAAAACAACTCTTTGCGGCCCCAAGATGGGATCAAAACCCTAATATCTTTTTTAAACTGTGCAATTTCAGCACTTCTAGTGTGGCTTACAACTCATTCCAGATTGCATGTATTACTCTGATGGCTTGTTCCAACTACAGGCGATAGAGAAGCAGACTATTTCTTGAAATATGGGATAGCAGGAGGAGCCTTTTGGTTTTCTAATGGGGAAGGAGAGGATGCCAGCAATAACTTCCCATGTTTCCATTAAGATATATTATTGGTGCTTGCGTTCATTTAATTGAATTCATAAATTTATATAGAATTATAGTCATTTTCTTCATCCCAGAAGTCAAAACTTTCCAAGTAGGAAAGCAAACTGACTTTCATGTAATATTCTTAGTTCATTTATGTTAAGGAGTCTTTTACTATCTGAGGTTTTCTGAATGTAGCTCAGAGGCAAATGAATCTTTCACTTTAAATAGCACGACACATCTGGGAGTTAGTTCTTATCTGTTAAATTAGTAGCTCATGGAACTCCAGTTCCACACAGCTTGTCCTAAATTCAGGGTAAACTGAAAGTTCTTTTCCCTAATGGGAAAAAAAAACACACACAAAAAACTTCACCGCTATGCTAAAATTGGTTTTGCTAAAGCTCGCAATTTGCTCATGGATTTAATTAGGTGATTCTCATTTTATTTTACTTTAAGAAGATGTCTCTATGGGATGAAGTGAGTATATTTTTTTAACAGAGATATGACACAGATAAGAATTAGTTATTCGTTACCATCAGACATTGTTGATTCAGTCATTAGACTGTCAGGCAGAAGTGACCTGAGATTAAGAGATACTTTTCTTTTTTCTTTTTTTAAATTAAAGTTTACTGGGGTGACAATTGTTAGTAAAGTTACATAGATTTCAGGTGTACAATTCTGTATTACATCATCTATAAATCCCATTGTGTGTTCACCACCCAGAGTCAGTTCTCCTTCCATCACCATATATTTGATCCCCTTTCCCCTCATCTACCACCCCCCACCCCCCTTACCCTCTGGTAACCACTAAACTACTGTCTGTGTCTATGAGATACTTTTCAAGAGCTCTCCTTGGATGGTAAGAAATGAACAACTTTCTGTATAAGTTCTTCCCGTTATATTAACAATGTCACCTTTTAGAATTTAAAACAAATGGCACACATCAAGTTCTCTATTAAAGACTTTCTAGAATAAATACTCTGCTAAATATTTTCTGTGGAGAATTTGTTTCATTAAAAACTTGCAAGCCCAAACATGCAATTCCAACATACAAAACTGTTTCCTTTTGCGCTAAACATAACACTGTTCTCCAGATGGGGTCCAACCTTCACAGAATAAAACTGATTGATCCCCTCTCTCATTATAAACCTTTAATGATATAGGAGACCCAACTATAGTGCAAAATAAGAACTTACTGAGAATTAGCTGCATTTAAAAATAGGCTGAGTTCATATTAGTTTTTTTCCGTATCCTAGTTTTAATCCACACCAAGCTTACTGTCAATCAAAGATCCTCTGATTTTTAAATTATTATTATACCTGCTGCTGCTAAGTCACATTTTCCTTTATTTGTGTAATTGTTTGTTACATTCATCCTTAGCTAATTTGTTATTGGTACATTTTTGGTTAATCTTAGTTCATATAGATGTTGTTCAGTTTTGATACTGTCCATAGCGTCATCTGGAATTTTTTTGGCTATAACTCTATTGAACTCATTTACAATCAACCATGAAACAAATAAGAAATATTAACCAGACAGCATCAAGATGTTCTTATCTAGTTAATGAGTAGTCAATATCTAGTTAAAGCAGTTAGATTGATTCTATAACTGGGTGTGTACAACTGTGTGTGTGTGTGTGTGTGTGTGTATACTTAACTTTAGTATTAATGTACATTTTCCTAACTTACAAGAGACTACTCCATATACTAGAATGCCAATGGATTGATTAATAACAAGATTTAACTGCTGTGACCAATGTTATCATGCCCACCAACTGAAATTCTCCTTCTTATTATCAAGATACCTGCAATCCAATTCAATAATCAGAAAATTGCAGAGTGACCTCAGCATCATGGTGGAGTAAGAAGACATCTTCATTTCTCCTCTTAAAGTTACAACAAATAGGACAACCATAATTCTAAAAAAAGGTTCCCTGCTCAACACACAAACATGTCTGAGAGATCCATGCATTTAGATACCTGAAGGTGGACATATTAGAATGAGAAGGGGACGCAGGATGTGGGAGGGAGGAAGGACAGAGACGGGAGCCACAGACCCAGTGCAGTACTTGCTGTGGCCGCAGCTGAGCAGTAGTGGTGGAGGTGTCAGGCTGCAGCCTACACTCAGCAGCCTGGAGGGCTGGAGGGGCAGAAGCAGCATCTGGCTTCAGTCGCTGGTGCCCATTACGAATGAACCCAGTGGTGGGGTAGAGATGTGGCACAGAGATGTGGCAGCCATGGCCTAGCAGCCACGATTACCAGGGAGAAAAGAAAGCCACAGACATGAGAACTGCCTCCCCTCTGTCAATCACCCTGCCCCTATCCTCAAGGCACAACTGGGTAGAGGCAGGTGGGATACCTCAGATACCACAGAAAAGCTGGCAACCTCTGGTTACAAGGAGGCAGCACTAGAAACTCACAGATCTGGAGCCCCATCGCCCACCCTTTCTCACTATAGAGGTGGTACCCTAAGGCAACCTGGTCACAGAGAGGACTCCCCCATCTCCTCAGGTAATAAGGGGCATTTTCCATGGCTGAGGGGATACTGCCCCACAGATATCCTGAAAGTCCCAGTAAGGCAAATCAGAGAAAACAAAAAAATTTGTGCTATAGCACCGTCTACTGGAAAACAAAAGAAAGGCCACTACTTGTTAACTTGCTGAATTGTTAACAGCAAGATAGTACCTATAAAAGAAGAGTTTAATACCTCAAATGCTTAGGCAGCGAAACAATCCACCAAGTTCCATGAATAACCAAGGTAACCTAATGGTAACCACAAAACAAAAATGTAGAATTGAGACATGTAATATATATATATATGAAATGGAGGGAAAAATATCATAGAAAATCACCAAAATAAAACAGCAGACGGAAACACAAGGGAAAAGAAAACAACGGAGATACAAAGTTATCAGAAAACAAAAGACAAAATGGCAATAGAAAGTCCTCTAATATCAATAATCACCCTAAATGTACATGGACTGCACTCATCAATCAAAAGGCACAGAGTAAAGAGGTGGATTGAACAACAAGACCCAACTATATGTTTCCTTCAGGAGACCCATCTCTGCTACAAAGACAAACAAAGGCTCAAAGTGAAGGGGTAGAAGTTGATACTCCAAGCAAACGGCATCCAGAGAAAATCGGGATAATGGTATTTATATCAGACAAAATAGATTTCAGGATAAAAAAGGTAACAAGAGACAAATATGGACATTTTATAAAAATAAAGGAGACAATTCATCAAGAAGCCATAACACTTATCAATATATATGCTCCCAACCTCGAAGTATCGAAACATATAAAGCAATTACTAGCAGACCTAACGGGAAAACTGACAAACTACAATTATAGTAGGGGACCTAAATATCCCATTGACAGCTATGGATAGATCATCCAAACAGAAAATAAGTCCTATCAGCCTTAAATAACACATTAGACAAAATGGACATAATCGATATTTATAGAGCTTTCCATTTCAAAATGACAGAATACACATTCTTCTCAAGTGCACATGGAACATTCTCAATGATAGACTATATGTTGGGGCACAATACTAGTTTCAATAAATTTAAGAAGACTGAAACCATACCAAGCATATTTTCCAGCCACAACGTAGAGAATGGTTATCTAATCTCTGTTGGAATACAGAAAATAACATTTCATAAAAGTCACTGAGTGAGAGTCAGCTGGGAGGATGGATGACTAGTTTCTCAGGACAAGTCTTAAACCCATTAAATCTCAAGAGAAGATTGCTTATGCATTTTATCAGGATGGCTAATTTCTTCCCAGAAGCAGATTTAGAATAATGTTACAGAATTGGGTTCTGCCCCATACCAGGTTTTGGGCAGCTTTTTAAAAAATAGAGTAATGGGGTTTTATATATATAAACAACCCTGATTTAACATATATATATATATATATATATATATATATATATAATATTATATTGTATATTATATAATATATATATATCAAGACTGAACTGAACTATATATACACATACATACATACATACATACATATGTGTATATATGTATGTATGTGTATATATACATGCATGTATGTGTATATACATGGTTCAGTTCAGTCTTGCTAATGAACCCACATTTAGCTCCTCATTCTTGGAGATCACAGGTATGTATTTATGAGGATATTAGAGAGAAAGAATGTGTGTTTGTGTGTATATATATGCTCCACCCTATCTATGGATTCAAGATTAGGGAAACTGCCCTCAAGCCCTGTGATCAATTATGACAAGGCAGGTGTTACAGAGCCTGTTGAAACAACACAGGAAGAATGCAAGTGCTAACGACGTTACATTTCAAGCCAGTTAGGGCTAGTTCAAAACTATGAAGACACAAAAGACCTGCAAGATATTAAAATTGTGAGGGGAAATTGATTTTGCCTTAGCAAAATGGTATGTATCCTGAACAACAGAAGAAGGCAATTAATGAGAAGGGTTTCTAACACAACTGGGTTTTAATGCCACGAATCTGATTTGTTTTGGAAGCAGATCCTTTTTGGAATATTTATTTATTCTTTTAAAGATATACTTAATGCCATTTAAATCATTTTAAATCCCTATTTTATAGGAAACCTTGATTTTTGCCAATCTAGAGTATGACGAAAATAAGACTTTTTAGGAAGGTTGCTCCCCAGAGGTTGACAAGAGATTACTATGTCCATTTACCTAGTGCAGGGATCATGCTTAATTTGTTTTTGCTCAGTAGGCAGTTGGAAATCTTCTGTTGGGTGAACTTACGTGATAAAGGAGAAAGTGTCTTCTGAAGTTTTTTTTAATCTGTGAGGAGCTAACGAATATATGATACTGTGCCAACAGGTCACAGTCCTTTGATGAATGAACGAATGAATGAGTGAATGAATGAATGGAATTATCTACTGATCACCATCTGAGAGCTGAGGGCTCTGAGGTTACAAAGGTGGTTCCATTACTATAACCGTGTTTGCCTTGCCTTCAGCAACCACTCAGTATTTTTTGGCTGACTTCAATGGAACCTTATCCGTGCTTCCAGTGCCTTGTCATTTCACATTTCCTGTTCTCTTTTTAACATCTCATTTTCACTAAAATATTTCACTTTTTCATGAAACTTTATTATTCTTTTTTTTTTTCTGTTTTTTAATGGCTTCACAACAGCTATTAAAAAGACGAGAAGGAATATATCATTGTTAAAATGAGATGATATGTGATTAGAATCGTGTTTTATGATTTTTAGACTTTTCTACAACTAGTATGCATTAATAAAAATTGCAAAAAATATCTTCCACCTGAAGTTTACTTGCTTTCTTCTTAATTCCCGTGTTTTCTCATACCCAGAGATAAATACTCACATAATTTCCAAACCCTAGGCCCACACTTAACATAGACTATAATAGATATGTTACAAGAATTGTAGAGTTGTAAAAAGAATTCAGTACAGCTAGAATAAGATTGGACTAGATTTTATGATTCGACAACATTCATTCCACAGCCTACACTTTTTTAAAGGCACATAATTGGTGTGCTAAATCCTAAGAAGAACAAAATAAATAAAATGCTGTTCCTGTCTCCATGGAGCTCTTAGGTAGGCAAGTACATATATCGTCTAAAATACTTGCAGTGACTGCTAGGTAAGTGAAATTCTTCAGATGCTACGGAGTCAAGAGGATGGTGTGGCTCATTTCACCTCCCAGGAAGATCAGAACATGCTTTTAAAAATAGGCAACTGACTCCTCTTCAACTGAGTCTTGAAGGGTTGAGAGTTGTGAGGCAGACAAGGGAGGAGGGTTCAGTTCAGGTAAAGGGAAGGGGACCTGTACAAACTTGTAGCCAGTGTCACAGATAGCCATGGTAGTCACGTGGTCAGTTCAGATTCGGTGGCCGTCACCATTTCTGGCTTCCCTTGACTTGCTAATACTGAAAGGAAGTGACTCTCTCAGAGGAACTGCCAATCGTCAAAATGCCTGAGACCCACTAGAAGAGCCTACTGTTTGTACCTATGTTCTCAAGCTATTAGAATCCCCTTGACATCAAAAAAAAGATTCTGATGTGAGGCAAACAGTCCTTTAAATGTAGGTTCTAGAGTCAGACTGCTTGGCTTTACATTTCTAACCCTACCATTTTGTACATCTTCAAACATGGGCAGATTACTTCTCTCTGTTTCAGTTTCCTCGTCTGTACAATGAGGATTGTAAGAGTAACTACTTCACAGGGCGCTTGTGAACAGTGCAGGATAAGAAAGATCATTGTGGCTGCCCTTCCAAGGCTCATCCTCCCGTAGCGTTTTTGTCAGTAATCCTGGTCTCTTGATGGGTGTCAAGCTCAAGAGTGGGAGAAAGTAGAGTCACTTACTAGATGCTTAAAACCTCACTCACTTAAAGCTGCCACGTGGGGTAGAAAAGATCTATGGTTTGGTTGCCTAATTAGACTTTTTTTTTTTTTTTCTCGGAAGATGACATGTTAACTGATAAGAACATTCTGATTGGCTTGATAGTTATATTTTTCACTGCACATTACCAGGTGGCTCTTTTGGTTGATCAAACCAGAAAGCAAAATTGTGGCTCATACTTTCTGGAATCTATTTGAGGGTCCAATAAATTTCCTGTAGTATGGTGTCTCTCTCTAAACATGATATATACAATTTAGTAAGTGTGAGCCTTTCTTCCAATGCCAGCATTACAAATAGACTCCATCTTATATTTTTAAATTTTTACCAGAATGGAAACACTTCTACTTAAATCAAAAAGCTAATAGCCAAAGGTATTCTTCCAGGATTTATTTTAATTATTAAGTATCTCTCAGTAGATATTTATGATTCTTGGATGACTTAATCAAATTTTGTCTTGCTAAATAACTACTTGAGATTATGAAATCCCGTAGAAATAATTTATTATACTAATTAAGAGACGTTGTAGTGACATGTTTAATAGTAATAGGAATCAGACAGTATTATAAAGGATGGGGTGAATATATAATATAATGCTATTCATGACTAAAATTTATCTTGATTCACTTTCTAAAAATAACTTAATATATTTCATTTCTCTGATAATTTTATTACAATTCTCTATGAATATCATTTAGCCTAAGAAAGATATTTCATTAATTAAGCATAAATTGTAGTATGTCAAGGCAGGAAATGCTAAAGTTATGTGTAGTGTAAGTGTTAACAGATCTGAAAGTAAATGATAAAAATTAATCTCACCAAGATGCCAATTATAAAAATAAATTACATGGGTTGAAGAAAAATGTGAATGTCAAATAAAAAAGAAGAATTGCATTCTAAATCTAAGGCAAGGTGGGTGGGTAGAGCTGAGTTCCAGATAAAGATTTCAGTTCATAACTATAATTAGCTTTAACTTGAAACCAACAAATCTCAATTTAAATTCTTTCTTACCCTGAGCGGCAGTCAATATGCATATGTCTCCATGTCATGATGAAAACTGTCAAGAACGACAATGGAAGATGAGTTGAACTATCAAGAAGCTCCTCCTAGAATGGAATGCCATCCATGTGAAGGGAAAGAAGACAGATTAAGTTATTGTGAATCAGGTATTTTCTCCCTTGATATTTTAAAATGGTTAGTATTTGACTATGAGGTTAATCTGATGGAGACACCACTCCCAGTGACCCCTGACCACACGTACTTGTTTGCAGGTTTCCTGCCTTGTGGGCTGGTTGCGTCTCACTCATCTCTGTGTTCCCAGTACCAGGCAGGGCGCCTCACACATGGCAGGCGGGCAATAAATGTCTGCTGAATTAAGAAGTAGTTCAATGGCAAAGGCATGTAAGGCAGTGCACCTGGGTTTAGTCCCTAGCATGCACTCCCCACAGTGTCCTCCTTTTGCCCTCTTTTTTTTTAAAAATAAGTATTTAGATTATTTTATTATTATGGGAAAATAGATATACAGATTAAGCAATTCCTGCCTTTGTTTATGTTTTCTCCAACAACAACAACAACGATGAACATGGCTGGAGCAGTTATTATACGCCTGGTGTTGTGCCAAAGAACTTTGACTATATTTATGTCATTCAGTTATCCCAAGGCCTATGATGGAGACATTATTAGTCATTTTTTAAAATTAAATATTTTGGCGTGACATTGGTTAATAAAATTATATAGGTTTCAAGTGTACAATTCTATAATACATCATCTAAATATTGCATCTTGTGTTAACCACCCAAAGTCAAATCTCTTTCCGTCACCATGTATTTCACCCACTTAAAAAAACACAAACAAACAAAAAAAAACTTTAGTTTTTAAAGCAGCTGTAGTTTCACAGCCAATTGAACAGAGATTTCCCATCTACCCCTGCCCCCACACATGCACAGCCACCCACACTTTCAATCTCCTGTACCAGAGTGGTGCATTTGTTACAAGTGATGAACCTACATTGATACATCATTATACATATATAGAGGTCTGACAACTAAGTTAGCGAACTTGTTGCAACCATGTTGCTAACCTTTTTTGATATCAGAGGGATTATTCATTATGAATTTGTACCAACTGCACAAACAGTTCACCAAGTTTACTATTTGGAAGTGCTGAAAAGGCTGCGTGAAAAAGTTAGACCACCTGAACTTTTCACCAACAATTCATGGCTCTTGCATCACAACAATGCACCAGCTCACACAGCACTGTCTGTGAGGGAGTTTTTAGCCAGTAAACAAATAACTGTATTGGAACACCTCCCCACTCACCTGATCTGGTCCCCAGTGACTTCTTTCTTTACCCGAAGAGGAAGGAAATATTAAAAGAAAGATGTTTTGATGACATTCAGGACATCAAGGGTAATATAACGACAGCTCTGATGGCCATTCCAGAAAAAGAGTTCCAAAATTGCTTTGAAGTTGGACTAGGCACTGACGTCAGTGTATAATTCCCAAGGGGAGTACTTTGAAGGTGACTGTAGTGATATTCAGCAATGAGGTATGTAGCACTTTTTCTAGGATGAGTTCGTGAACTTAATTGTCAGAGCTCGTGTGTGTGTGTGTGTGTGTGTGTGTGTGTGTGTGTACACACACATGCATAGATTATACATACATTAACATACTCATTACTAGCTTTGTGACTTTGAAGAACTGTATAAGTCTTGTCTTTCTAGTTATGAAATGCAAATCATTGTTCTTTCTCAGGGAAGAGAACAGGATTTTCTTCCCTCAGTCCCAGGAATGCTAATCTCGCTGTGTGCAAGGCATGGTGTGAGAGAGTTCTAGAATAATTCCAGGAACCAGGTGGGAGGGGTCCTGGAGTGGATACACAGGGCTAGTAGCTGAGAACTGGATATCTCAGGTTCCCAAGGTACTTTATCAAAACACAATAGGAAAGCTCACTCCCACCAACAGAGGAGAACACAATAAAGACCGACCTCTTCCCCCAAAAGAACAAAATGATAAAGGGAAAAATGAATGAAAATCATTAAATCATTGAGAAAACACTGATGGTCATGTTATATTCAAAGATGTTATCTTGATCAGAAATTGCATTGCTAGACATTTATCTTAAGGAGTGAAGTAGAGTTGGGTATAAAGACGTGCAAACAATGACAACATCTGTAGTCTGCTTGCAATGTGCCAAGTGTTCTGTAACGTGGTTACTGTCTCAGTAAGTCATCACAACCACACTGAGGCTGGTCCTCATTTCATGAGGGAAACTAAGGCTCAGAGCAGGAACTGGCCCGTCATGAATCTATGAAGAGTCTCTAGGTCAACCCCAAATCTGATGACCCTGTGCCCAGTTTTCTTTCAAATAGCAATCTCTGGGGTTCCACTTTCGTGTGTGTGTGTGTGTGTGTGTGTGTGTGTGTGTGTATACACACACAGGCATAGATTATACATACATTAACATACTCATTACTAGCTTTGTGACTTTGAAGAACTGTATAAGTCTTGTCTTTCTAGTTATGAAATGCAAATCATTGTTCTTTCTCAGGGAAGAGAACAGGATTTTCTTCCCTCAGTCCCAGGAACGCTAATCTCGCTGTGTGCAAGGCATGGTGTGAGAGAGTTCTAGAATAATTCCAGGAACCAGGTGGGAGGGGTCCTGGAGTGGATACACAGGGCTAGTAGCTGAGAACTGGATATCTCAGGTTCCCAAGGTACTTTATCAAAACACAATAGGAAAGCTCACTCCCACCAACAGAGGAGAACACAATAAAGACCGACCTCTTCCCCCAAAAGAACAAAATGATAAAGGGAAAAATGAATGAAAATCATTAAATCATTGAGAAAACACTGATGGTCATGTTATATTCAAAGATGTTATCTTGATCAGAAATTGCATTGCTAGACATTTATCTTAAGGAGTGAAGTAGAGTTGGGTATAAAGACGTGCAAACAATGACAACATCTGTAGTCTGCTTGCAATGTGCCAAGTGTTCTGTAACGTGGTTACTGTCTCAGTAAGTCATCACAACCACACTGAGGCTGGTCCTCATTTCATGAGGGAAACTAAGGCTCAGAGCAGGAACTGGCCCCGCGTCATGAATCTATGAAGAGTCTCTAGGTCAACCCCAAATCTGATGACCCTGTGCCCAGTTTTCTTTCAAATAGCAATCTCTGGGGGTTCCACTTTCGTGTGTGTGTGTGTGTGTGTGTGTGTGTGTGTGTCTTTGTGTGTGTTTCAAAGTAGTTTCGTCCTAAGACACAACCATAGTTTTGATGTTAGTTATGTTTCCCTAAAACTAGTTTGAACACATTCCACCTACAATTGTCTCAGAGAAGCTGGCTGTTTGACAAGTACAGTTATTAACACCTTACTTGAAAGACTAACACAACAACAGTCTGAAGACAGGGTTCTGAGTGTTGAATAGAACAGGTTTCAGGGTTTGTTATGGAGGAGGGACTAGTGACCAAAGGGATTCTTGACCTCAAATACCTTACTGATGGCATGGGATTCCTGCGTTTGATCTATTCCTACACCTCTGGCATCTAAAAGCAGTGAGTCTTGTAACTTACTCTTTACCAATCACTTATAAGAAGCATCACTTATTATACCGATGAAAATTATTTTTAATACCACTTATGCAATTAACATACCCGCTGGAGTAGATATAAATAAGCACACCTCAAGGACACATTAATCAACTCTTAATCACGTGTTGCAAACACCACTCATTACACAAACAAAAAATTATTTTTAATATTGCTTGTGTTAGCACACCCTCTTGTGTAGCTATCCACAAGAATACTTTAGTACTAAATAATCTCCTTACAATGTTGATTCCTTTTAGAACATTTCTAGTGCTAATTAGTTGTCCCTAGGATGTGGATCAAAGATAATTTGCATTATGATGCCAAGTGAAAGCCTGTGCATGCACGGACACCATCCCAAACGCTTACACTGATGCAATGTGAAGTAGATTGTCATGCAGACCATAGAACGGCCTTAGCAAATAGGAACCACCAAGATTTTCATTCCAGTGTTACTTATAATAATAATAAAATTTATTTAAATTCTTACGAACAATGGCATTGTTTTTTACAAAAAGAATCCTGATTTAAAAAGAATCCATTCTCAGATTTATCAATTGCAGCACTTTGACATTTTGGCCTGGAGAATTCTTTGTTGTGAGAGATTGTCTTGGGCTTTGTAGGATAGTTTAGCAGCATCCTTGGTCTCTATGCATTACATGCCAGTAGTACTTTATTTCCCCCAGTTGCGCCAATCAAAAATGTCTTGGACAATGCAAAATGCCCACCGGGGGCAAAATTATACATAGTTGAGAAGTGTGATTCTGCAGGATGAACTATGATACTGTGAAGGTAGTAAAATGTGTTATAAAGAATTTTAATGACCTACGAAAACGATAATATTTTTAATGAAAAAATCAGGATATAAAACAAAAAGTAAGTCTAACCCTGATTCATGAAATATAAAAATGGCTATATGCATTGAAATATAATAAGAGCTAAACATTTTGGGGTGTTTACTCTGTACCAAACATTAAGCTTTCACATGTTTTATCTATTTAATTCTCAGACTAACCTTATGAAGTTGGTGCTATTGTTCACCTCATCTGATAAAGAAGGAAGCGGAAGCTCAGAGAGGTTAAGACACGTTTAAAGATGATACCATAATATTTATTTATCTCTATATTTTCCAAGCTTTCCTCAATAAACATTTATTACCTTTAATCAGACAACTTTAAAAAAAGACATCATAGAATTATAAGCCTTTCTTTTAGAGAAAAAATACATTGAGCACGTTCCGACTGTTTTCATCTAATACCTATCCTTGCAGCCTTTTTCCTTGCCTTGACTTTCTAAAAAATAACATTTTTCTCTAATTGTTTGATTACTGAACCATGTAATGAAGACTCTTCCCCACTATTCTAGCTCAGATGTATACTTAATGCTTCAACTTAAAGCTTTGCATCACTGAGATACAACCTTGATGAACTCTTTCTAGGGAACGGAGGTTCCCAGATTCCTGGAAACATTTTTTTAAAACTTGGAATTAGCGAGAAAACGCAAAAATCATTGTTGAAGGTCTTTGGAAAATATATCAGCCAATCTGCACCTCCTTGGAGAAAGACGTCAACAGGCAGAACAAGTGAAAAGAGCACTACTGTTCTTTGAGGATGGAGCTTCCTTGCGGCTGTGGAGGCTTGGGTTTCTGAACATTCATGATCAGGACACAATACTGATGATGACGAAAGGTAGACACGTCTGACTACAGGGTGCTATTGTTATGTTGCTTCTTGCCCGTCTGAGGATTCTGCAAAGTGACAAACCCTTTCTGATCATTAATTAAGGCATTTTCTGTGGACTGCTTATGTATGTTATCCGTCTGCTAGGGCAGAAAAGAGTCTTCACATTGGCTTCAGCTTACTCTTCTGACCTCAACTTTTTTTGGCAATTGCTCCAAGTTCCCAACCCTCATTCAATCTCCTCTCCTTCTATTTTCCTAGAAGCCAGTGAACTGCCATCCGAAGTTGATCACAGTGTCATCAGTGGAAACTTGTCAAATTTAGTAAGCTGCTTCTTTCCGGAAGTAAGTGGGGGTTTGGTGGTGAATAGGTATCAATGCGGAGTAGTAAACATTACCAAAGCTCCCACTGTTTTTGTGTATTTTTTAAATAAAAATTATCATATGGTATTTGACTCTAAGCTTCAAAGTCAAGTCCTAAATTATGGAACATGCAGCTCTACTTTCCAGTCCTCACAAAACAATCACCAAGAAGACATTTCTCAAAATATACACCAAACACGCAGTTTTCATGTGTATATTAAGTCCTGGCCCAGTACTCTCTTCACTCAATACTTTTTCTTTGCAGTAAGTCTGTAAGAAACACGAGCCAGGTATACAATTCTAACCAAAGGCAATTTAAAATAGACAACCAGAGGTGGAAGAGTTAGACTTGGTATTAGCCATTTGAGCAACCTCAGAATCAGTGAGGTGTTCTTGGCTTGGTTTCTGCCTCTAAAACGAACCTTCATCAGCAGCCAGGAAATGGTAAAAGGCACAGGAAATGGTAAAAGTTAAATTTCTAAGGTTGCATGGTAAGTGTCTAACACTGCCCTGTTCACGTGGGGGAGGTTGCAGTGTCTTGTATTCTTCTGGGCAGCAGGGGGCTCCCAGGTATTGGGAAGCTGCAAGTGATTCTCCTATTGTATTCTGTACTTGGCTCAGCTAACTTTCTTCTTGTGGGCAAAAGTCAGCTAGCCTCATTTAATGCCATGGTTAAAAAGAAACTGTGTATTCCTAGGATCATAAATGTACAATTTTTCTCTATTAAGTACTTGAAATCCATTGACCCTTATAGAGCTGGAGTGTATTTTTCAGTCTTTAGTTTAACATCCATCATCCTTTTCACAGCATCTATGGGACAGTGGGCTAGACCTCATGAATAAGACCAGGTGCCTGCATCAGGATCTCACAGATTAAGGAGATAACAAAGGAATAGAGGTCTTCGGGGAGGTATCACTCTCCCTAACTGCAAACTATTCTTTAAAGCTACAATAATCAAACAGTATGGTACTGGCATAAAAACAGATACATAGATCAATGGAAAAAATAGAAAGCCCATAAATAAATCCTTACTTATATGGTCAATTGACATATGACAAAGGAGGCAAGGATACACATTGGGATAAAGACAGTCTCTTCAATGAGTGGTGTTGGGAGAACTGGACAGATTCATGCAAAAAATGAAATTGGACCACTTTTTTACACAATATACAAAAATAAACTCAAGGGGGTTAGCTCAGTTGGTTAGAGCATGGTGCTAATAACACCAGGGGTGCAGGTTCAATCCCCATATGCGCCCTCCTAAAAACAAACAAACAAACAAACAAAACTCAAAATAAATTGAATACTTATATGTAAGACCTGAAACCATAAAACTCCTGGAAGAAAACATAGTCAGTATACTCTTTGACATGGGTCTTAGCGTATCTTTTTCGATATGTCTCCCCAGACAAGGGAAACAAAAGAAAAAATAAACAGATGGGACTATATCAAACTAAAGAGATTTTGCACAGTGAAGGAAACCATCAACAAAATGGAAAGACAACCTACTGAATGGGAGAAGATATCATTAGCGAATGATACATTGATAAGGGGTTAATATCCAACATATATAAGAAACTCATACAACTTACCAAAAAAACCCAAACAATCCAATTAAAAAATAGGCAGAGGACCTAATAGACATTTCTCCAAAGAGAACATACACATGGCCAACAAACACATGAAAAGATGCTCCACATCACTAATCATCAGAGAAATGCAAATTAAAACCACAATTACATACCACCTCACACCTGTCAGAATGGCTATCATCAATAAATCAACAAAGTGCTGGCGAGGATATGGAGAAAAGGGAACTGTTGTGCACTCTTGATGGGATTGTAAATTAATGCAGCCACTATGGAAAATGGTTTGGCGATTCCTCAAATAATTCAAAATAGAGCTGCCATACAATCCAGCAAGTCTACTTCTGAATATTTATCTAAAGAAAACAAAAACACTAATTCAAAAAGATATACACACCCCTATGTTCACTGCAGCATTACTTAGAACAGCCAAGATATGGAAGCAACCTAGGTATCCTTCAACAGATAAATGGATAAAGAAGAGGTGATCTCTCTCTCTCTCTCTTTCCGTGTGTGTGTGTGTATATATATATATATATATATATATATATATATATACATATATATATATACACACACATATATATATATATACATATATATATATATATACACACACACACGGAAAGAGAGACAGAGAGATCACATCTTCTTTATATGAGTTTCTTATATATGTTGGATATATATATGTGTGTATATATAATGAAATATTACCCCGTATTGAAAAAAAGAATGAAATCTTGCCAATTGCGACAACAGGTAGGAACCTGGAGGGTACTATGCTAAGTGAAAAGACAAATACTGTATGATTTCACTTCTATGTGAAATCGAACAAAACAAATGAATAAACAAAACAACAGAAAAAGACCCATAGTTACAGAGGACAAGCTAAGCTAAGGCTTGCCAAAGGGGAGGGGAGGGTGGAGGGACGGGTGAAAACAAAATTGTACGCGTAACCAGCATATACACCTCAGTGAAGTACACTTAAGTCATCATCAAGTATACCTACCTCCCTGCCCCTTCTTTTACTTAATAAAAATATACTTTCCCCCAACTAGCATATTCAGATCTACCTCATTCTTTATTCAGCTTCACAATAACGCCTTATATGGATATTCCAGAATTTATTTAACTGGTCCCAATTGCTGAATTATTTGAAAAAATATATAAAATGTGAATTGTCTGTCATGCATATTTTACAAAAACATAAAAAAATTAAAACGAAAACAGAACAAAACACACACAGCCCATGTTCTTGTTTCCAAATGGCAGTTACAATTTTTACCATGATACGTATAAAAAAGAAAAAAAAACAAAACAATAAGAACAACAACAAAAAAACATGGCCAGGTCTGAGAAGCAGCATGTGGCTTAGTTTACCAATTCCAAACAGATTAGAAGTAAAACAAGTTTTTGAAAAGTGGGTATCTTTATAGTCAACTCTGCCCTAAAAGAGCAAACAAGTAAAATCCACTCCATACTACTCACTTTTCATCATCTCAGTTCACACTTTGCACTTGCCTGTTGCAAGCATCGTGAGTGTATCTGTAGACAAAGAAGTTCCTAATTCAACCAAGAAGCCAGGTCGATCAGGGCACAGAAACAGACTTAAAGACCAATGGAAACGAACAAAGAGCTCAGAAATAAACCTGCTTATGCCGTCAACAGATTTTTGACAAGGGTGCCAATAATACATGATGAGAAAGGATAGTTTCTTTTATATATGATGTTGGGAAAACTGGATATCCACATTCAAAAGAATGAAATTGCACTCTTACCTTATACCATACACAAGAATAAACTCAAAACAGATTACAGAAACCATAAAACTCATAGAAGAAAACATAGGGGAAAAACTTCTTAATGTTGGTCTTGGCAACAATTTCTTGGATATGACACCAGAAGCATCGGGGTACAGGAGGCAACAAAATAAAAACTAGACAAGTGGGAATATACCAAACTGAAAAGCTGCTGCACATCAAAGAAAATGATCAACAATATGTAAAGACAATCTACGGAATGGGAGAAAATATTTGCAAACTACATGAGATAAAGGGTTAATATTCAAAATATATAAGAAACCCCTACAATTCAGTAATAAAAAGCCAAATAACCTGATTTAAAAAATGGACAAAGGAAGCAAACAGACATTTCTTCAAATGGCCAACAAATATATGAGAAGGTGCTCAGCATCACGAATCATAAAGTGAAAACCAAAACCACAATGAGTTACCACATCATACCTGTTACGATGGCTATTACAAAACAGAAGATAACAAATATTGGCAAGGATGTAGAGAAAAGGGAACCCTTGTACACTGTTGGTGGGTACGTAAATTGGCAGAGCCATTTGGAAAACAGTATGGAGGTTCCACAGAAACTAAAAATAGAACTAGCATATGACCCAGCACTTGTACCTTATATCCATAGGCACGGAAATCAGGATCTCAAAGAGATGTCTGCACTCTCGTGTTCATAGCAGCGCTATTCACAACAGCCAAGACATGGTAGCAACTTTTTTGTCTATCAACAGATGAATGGATAAAGAAAATGTGAGATATGTACACACACACACACACACACACACACACACACACACCCACACCCCACACACACATTATCCAGCCATGAATCTCAAGGACATCACGCTAAGGGAAATGAGCCAGACATGGAAAGACAAACTCTATGATACCACTTATATGAGGAATCTAAAATAGTGAAACACATAAAAGGAGGCACTCATAAAACGGTGGTTGCCAGGGACTAGTAGGGAGGGGGAGGCATTAGTTAAAGCCTACAATGTTTCAGTTATATAAGATCAATAAATCCTAGAGATCTACTGTACAGCATAGAGCCTATAGTTAACAACCCTGTATTGTGTACTTAAAATTTGCTCAGAGGGTAGATCTTATGTAAAGTGTCCTTATCACAAATAATAATAATAATAATAATAATAATAATAATAATGATAATGATAATAAAGAGGGAAGGAGGAAACTTTTGTTAAGTGATGGATATGTTTATGGATAGATTGTGGTGATGGTTTCATGCATGTATACTTATCTCCAAACTCATCAAGTTGTGTATGTTAAATTTGTATGTCATTCACACCTCAATAGATTTTTAGATAAAGAAACAGTTAAAAATCCTTATAAGCTTGAAATAACAAATACTATATCAGAATTTTTGTGTTCCGGAACCTGGTGTAGTTTAGCTGGGTCCTCTGTCTCAGGGTCTCTCGTGAAGATTCAATGAAGGTGTTGGGTGGGGCTGCAGTGTCATCCGAAGGCTGGACTGGGGGAAGATTTATTCAAGCTCACTCACTTGGCCGTACCAAGATTCACGTCCTCATGGGCTATGGGACTGAGGGTTTGGTTCCTCACTGGCTGCTGACCAAAGGCCTCTCTTTGAACCCACTTAAAATGGTCCTATCCTGTTTCTAACAAAATCCTGAGTTGCTTTTCAGAGACAACAGACCAAAATTTTAAGTCATGCAGCCGCAGAATGTGCAGAGGAGATAACTTTGACCTCTAGCTGCACCCGGAATCAAAGTCTCGCCCCCTTCCCTCTGGAACCAAAAGGCTGGGACATAACTGGAACTTGAACACCAGAACCCTTTCAGAAGCAAAGGGTCTGCTGTCCAGGAAGATTTGGTGCTGAAGCCCCTTACCATAAATGGCCAAGTTCCAAGTTCCTTCAATCAAACTTCCCTGCCAGTGCCTTCACATACCTGTTCCCTTAAGTCCTTAAAAACCCGCCCAGAACTCTGAATCAGGGAGAGAGATTTGGGCTTTCTTCCCACTTCCTCCTTGGGCTGTCTCTTGAAATAAACTCTTTCGTTGTTGCATACTTGATGCTTTAATGATTGGTCTTACTGTGCATAGCGCATACAAATTTAGTTTCAATTACACCTCTCTCACTTGCCACATGGCCTCTCCATCAGGCAGCTCATGGCATAGCAGCTGGCTTCCTTCAGAACAAGACAAAATTTACAGTCCGTTTGTACTTAATCTCAGAAATGACATCCCATTCCAGGGAGCCATTTTAGAGGCTGCCTACCTTAAATACTAAAAATGTTTCTGGCAATTATCACAATTTCAATTTCAGTCACAAAAGAAATGCATTTGTTAACATATTTCTTTGCCTGGGTGCTCTTTGAACACTGCATTCTACTAAGTACAGCTAAACAAACATACATGCTGATTGAATAATTGTTCAGTTTTACTGAAAAGCACGTTCAGTCTTAAAGAAGGTAACAATATTCTTTGGCAGATATTGCTTCCTAAGTACTTATATCTTTTCATAGAATTGAAATTGTCAAAGAAAATAGTTAACTTGTGTATCTTACATTAATATATATTTATTAGAGTGGGTGTCAAAATTGTTCTTTGGACAAATTTGACATTTATTCTATTTCTCAAAACTCTTGCATATCACAAAAAGTCCTGCAGAAAAGTGCCGTAAGTTTTCAGTTTCTATATTTTTCTGGTGTCACATTTTGTTGAATCTTAGAGGAAAGCTGTAACTGAAATGTCTTTAAGATACAGGGCATGAAGACAAGATAAACAGTCAAAACTATCTTAAAAGAAACATATCCCATTATATATTTGGTGTGGAAATGACGCTGTGATGTTCTTCTCAGGATATAAACTGACAGTCTCAAAATGATATAATATCATGCATATGGGCTTTTATATATTCTCTGTCAATAAAAAAGTTACTGCTATCTATATTTCACACCTGACTTTGGTAATTCATTTAAATTCATCTAATAAAAGAGCAAATGAATTTGGACAGTTACTAGAACTTTTTGGTGCCTCCCAATCACTAGATTTTTCTTGTTTGAGGCAAATTAGCTTCCGTATATCTCTTCACATATGATTCAGTAAAACTTCAATTTACTAGACCTCAGTCATCTGGATGCTAACATCTGCACTCTGCTTTTAGGAAGAGGAAATAAATCAAAAGGAGAATTGGATATCTGGGCTTTCGAAAAGCAAACACACCCATCTCCTTGGATGATTACATATGTTTACTTCTCACTCAAACTACACACGCACGACAGGCCAGCTTCCTTCCTGCTCAATGATACCTTCATTCCAGGACCCAGGGTGAAGGAACTGCCTGCCCTGGGACACTGCTGGGAAACAGAAGAGGGTGGATTGTGTGATATCATCTAAAGATTTCACTGGGAAATTGCACAGGTCCCTTCTGCTCACAGTTCATTAGCATGAGCGAGTCCTATGGCTGAGCTGATATCAGTGGAATGGAGAAGTATAAGCTTCCCACAAGAGGTAGAAAATATTCTGAACAATAATATGACTCACCGTACACAGTTAGAGGATATGATTGAGATGATTAAACTGGTTCCCTATGGTTGCTGGCAATTTAAAATGGTCATCCAATCCACTGGAATGGGCATTATCTAGCCTGGTTTTACCTTTGTAGTTCTATTCTGACTCAGTTTCCCTTGGAATCCTAATACTAATTCTCCTCTATCTTTTAGATCCATAACACTGTCATGCTCATTCATGCAGCATTTAGAAACATGTCCCTATGGACACATCCCTTATGTGATAAGCAGGAATCACATTTTTGAGGGGCCTACTTGGTTCAGTGCACTCCTGGGTCCTTTAGTTAATCTACTTAACAACCAAGTGAGGAGGAAAATATTATATTCATTTTACTTGTGAGTAAATCGACTCAGAGAGCTTACACAAAGTCACATGGCCAGTGAGGGGTAAAGCTGGGATTTGAAACCAACATTTTGACCCCAGAGTTCTGGCAAATTAAGCTAGACTACATTGTGGACATTCCACAACCAAAAAGGAATGTTCGCCAACTCTTTGTTAGCAGAAAATATAATGACCACATTTCTCCCTGTCTGGCAAATGGCTCAAACCACTAATCTGTTCGCTAAAAAAAATTACAAATATTGATATTAAGGCTTCTAAGGAAAATCTTTCTCTAAAGCCTAGAGAAGTATTTGTTCTTTTCTGCACAGAGCACTCAGGGACATTCTGTTTGCCGTGGGAACACACAGAGCCCATTGCTTAGAAGAATAACTGTTCAGAGTGGATGGCTGAAGAGGATGCAAAGAAGTGGAACTAGATCTAAGGTTCCCAAGGCACGTCTAAAGAGCACATAAAAGAACTGAGATCTGGGTTTCCCAGGGGCAGGCAACAAAAGGAGAATGAGTTGCAACAACAGTAGATATTAACTGATGAATCTATGAGATGAGATTAGGTTTTTTTCATAAGGAATTTCAGACTTGTTTTGCTGCTGCTCTTCATGAGTCAGGAGTATGATCTGTGCATTCAACAGCCTCCTGGTGTTCAATAGAACCGAGAGGTGGCCTGCTTATGTTATCTTCTAGAAGATTTATAGTTTTGATCATTTAGGTCTATGAGCATTTAGATCTATCACCCATTTTGAGTTAATTTTTGTGAAGGGTACAGATTTTTCTTTTTTTCTGTGTGCAGATTTTTTTTTTTTTTTGCATACGGAAGTCCAGTTGTTCTATTTGTTGAAAAAGACTCTTTTCTCCCTTGTGCTGCCTTTGATTCTTTGTCAAAGATCAATTGACTGTATTTATGTGGGTTTACTTCAGGGCTCTCTATTCTGTTCCATTGATCTATTTGTCTATTTCTTGCTTGTATCACACTGTCTTGATTACTGTAACTTTATAGTGAATCTTGTAGTCGGGTTGTGTCAGTCTTCCACTTCTGTTCTTCTCCTTCAGTATTATGTTGACTATTCTGGATAGTTTGTCTCTCCACATAAACTTTAGAATTGGTTTGTCAATATCCACAAAATAACTTGCTGAGATTTTGATTGGGATTGCACTGGGAAGAACTAACATTTTGACAATATTTAGTCTTTCTATCCATGAACATGGAATAGCTCTCCATTTCTATAGTCCTGTTTTGAGTTCTTTCAGCAGAGTTTTCCTCATATAGATCTTGTGCATATTTTTTTTATATGTATCTAATCATGTGAGTAGATTTTCCAGGTCCAATCACATCCAGCTTCAGATGACAGAAGTTTTGGCTGACATTTGACTATAATGTCATGAAAGTCCTGGATGATGACCTAAGCTGTCCCAAATTCTTGCCCACAGAACCCATGAGAGATAATAAATACCTATTGCTGTTTTAAGCCAGTAAATTTTGGGGTGATTTTTGATGCAGCAATAGATAACTAATAATTTCAGAACTCAAATATCTCTGCATGTTATATTCATTCTAGTTCCCTAATACTTTAATGCACTTTATAAATGTAAAAGAAAAAAATTATTGTAAATTTCAAGATGGACCACAGCTAAAAAAAATTCAATCTACAGAAGAAAATTATTAATTTGTGGTAAAACCAGTCTGTTTTAAAATACCATTTTATCTTTCTGGTTTACTTTTGCAGCATGAATACCTTGTATAATACTTGGTGCATAATAAGACATTAAATAAATATTGCTTTATGAATGAATGAATTAATTAATTTGCTCCTCCAGGCTCTAAGCTTCTGGATGGCAAAAACTGTGCCTTTCTCCTCTTTTAATCTCCCTTACATGGTACAATGCTTAACACTGATCACGCCCCATTCACTATTTGCTAAATTAAATCAAACTTAACTGAAATTCTTGTTGAAGTAAATGATCTGGAGATGAGAAAAATCATGGCAGAAAACTCATTTTAAACATTTATTCTACTATATTGACTAGTGCTGGTTTTCAAGTCCCATCAACCTATCATCTAAAAAAATAACAAAAAACCCCAAACCCTAAACTTATACTCTGTTGGTTCCTGGTAGACTATATGGGTGTTCTTAAGTTTTACCAAATAGAATACACCTTCAGATGTTTCTAGAGAATCTTGATGAAACGATATACAATGATAACTTTTGACTGTGCTAGGTTGTAAACTATTGTAAGGTTTGGAATTTGGAATTTGGCAGGTTGACTACAGAGGCCTGGTAACCTGTATTCCTCCTTATTCAGTCGAGCCAGAAGAACATTTCAATAGAGCTGAATTTTATGAGCATTTGGAATTTGAATAGACTCACGCAACATGTAAATTGAACAACTTTTTTTCCTCTTTGGGAGGTATACCTGGGTGTGTCCCAGTGGCTCAGAACACAAGCTAGACTTCTCGGATGACCACGTACCAGTTTTATGATCTTTGGCATATAGTTTAACCTCTGTCTTAGTTTCTTAATTTGTAAAATTCTGAAACTCAGGGTATCTATCTCACATGGTTGTTGTAAAGATAAAATGGGATAATACACGGAAAATGCCTCGCACAGAGTAAGCACTAATAAAAATTAGGTCTATTGCCTTCAATGCCCATCACAGACCTGGAACACGGCAGGTAATTTCTAAATCGTTTCTGAATGAACAAATAATTCTAAGAGAGTACATCTCTGTCACTGTTTTGGGGGGAGGAGGTGATAATTGTATTCTATGATCATGCAAAATTTTGTTTACTCCTTTTTAGAAATTCTCCCTTAGCTCAAAAAGAGGTCATTGATTATGTTCATTGAGAGAGGATATGCAAGTAATACTGACACATTACACTAAATTGGGAATTATAAAGTAACAAGCTTTGGGATAAGAGGAACTTTTATTTTTCATTTTAACCCCGTCATAAATGTGACAGTTGCAGAAAGGGTCAAGTACAGAAAGAAGCACAGAGGTCAGAATCCCAAGTGCCTTCTGCATTGTGGGGCTTATGGAAAAATCATCCTTCTCACCGCAAATAGGGCTGGCGAAGTTTCCGCCACATGACTGAGGACAATGCCTGGGAGAGGTAAGGGGCATAATTAGACTTTCTATTGGGGATATAACTTGTCACAGTGCCTGGCAGACAAGAAAGTAAGAAAAAATTATTTTAAAGCGATGAAGTATTAAATAATCAAGGCACCTGGGGCAGCAGTTATGACAAGATATTCTATTCTAGCTTTGTTCTCAAACCTTCCATCTGTACTTGAACTTCCAGCTCCCTGGAGGGATCCAAGTCCCCTTGGAAAGACACTACAAAGAACAAGAAATGTGGCCCACTTGAAATACCTTTTCGGAGTTACGGGAAACACCTCCTTGGTTTGCTGATAACGAGGGGAAGAAGGACAGAGATGAGGCTGAGAGAAACGGAGCGCCTCCCCGTGGCGGAGCCACAGCGGCGTCCCACTTGGCAGTGGTTCCGCATATTCCGTTAGTTACCCCCGCCCCGCCCTCTCCATTTCTCGCACTAGGAAACAAGCCGTTAGCAATACGTGCCTGGGAGGCTGGGACCTGTTGTCCCCGCGATGGGCCTCGGGGACTTAGGCCGCTGCAGAGAGGGAATGCCCCGGGGGCCCCACGCAGTTGCTGTCGGAGTCGGGCTTTGGCCCTCAGCCCCCGGGGAGGAAGCCCGGCCGCCAGTACGTGGCTGGAAGACCTCAGGCGGCGGCTGGTGCGCGCCTTCCAGTGTGCAGTTCCGCGCGGGGCCTCCAGGCGCAGCGGCTGGGGAAGAGCAGAGTCCGGCGGGGCTGCGCGCGGAGCTGGTGAGCGCGCCCTGGCGGCGCTGGGACCGCCCTCGCCTTGGTCCTCTCGTGGGGCTATTGCTAGACAAGGGGAGCTATTCAGGGAGGGAGACAGTGAAGGTGTGCGGCCAGGGGCAGCGAAGCACTGGCTGTCGGTTTCCCCCGACGGTCGCCTTGTGTCCCCACAAGGTGGTGATGCCCCCCACCTCCCCAGCAGCACCTGGGAGGGAAGGGGTAGCGCAGGATCCGAGGTGCTGAGTCCACTAGCGACAAGCCCAAGACCCCAGTGATCCCTCCCCAACTTGATATGTTTTTCCTACCCTATAGAAAGTTCCCTGTAGGGAACTTCCCCATGTAAGTTCCCCATATAAGAATATGGGTCGTGGAGAAGGAAATTTCAATGAAATACATTCTCCCATGGGGTTGGAGGAAGTCCACCAGCAACTGTTTCTTTCATTTCGCAAGTTTTACTCTTATCGTTCCCCTTGGTGAGAATTCAGAAAACAGGAAATATTATGTAAAGTTGTATTTAAAGTAGCCTTTAAATATTGGGCAGGTTAGGTCCCAAGGGTAAACAGAAAAGAAAAAGTTATTTTAGACTACTGTTATTTTTTTTTTAAATTTAAACAATTTCCAAATGAGACAAAATTTGAAAAGGACAAATGAGGAAGAGCAATTCAAACTTTAAAATACTGTTGTCTAAGAACATGTGTGTAGGGAGACTTGACTTGGAAATTTCTACTCTTTTGCACTGAATACTAATAAAATATTCACTACTTTAGACCTGATTCAACCATCGGTAAATTTATTTAAGAACCTTAATAGAATATTTGTCTCATTTCCGAGTTTTAGAATGTCAGTGAGGTAGTAAATCTAATTTTACCCATGTTAACAATTTGAATTTGACAAGGGATGTATTATTTCTGAGGGAACCATTCTGAAGAAACACCTGGTTTTCTTCCTGCAACTGAGTAGTTGGATAATGGAGATACCTCATTGGTAGAAATACCTACCTGGAGGGGTGCGCTGTGGGCCACGAAGCAAACTGGAAGGCTGAGTGAGACCTGTCCCAGCCCTCTCTGTGCTGCTGACCTGGGATGTCACCACCCCTCTCTGCACCTCAGTTGACTCATATCTGAATCAAATGAAAAGATGATATTGGATAAGCTCTGAGACACCTTCCAACCTTAACGTTCTAACAAGTCTCTTTACCAGTAGGCATTTCAGGCAACTAATGTACTGGGGGTGGGGAGGAGGGGGAGAATAAAATTCCAAACAGTTGAGGGTTCATATCCCAGCATTAATGTTTACAGGCTCTGCTTACTACACTTCCCGGCCCTACAACTTGGGGAGTGTTAATTAGCAAGTTTGAGTTTGAGTTTACTCGTCTGTAAAATGGAGGTAACAACCTCATAGGACTGCTTTAAGGATTTGAGATAATATTATAAAGTGCCTAGCACATATAAGCACGATTCAGTGGCTCTTATTCTGATAATTATTATTATAGACCTTGGAGACTGTACCAAAAGCATGACAAATACATAGCTTTCACAGATCCAGAGTTTTTACAGAAAGGAACCAGAGAATGTCACACAGGTGATATGTTCTGGGGCTACAGACCATGGTCAACATCTTGGCCAACCATTCCACCATGTGAATGACTAGTCATGAGGAAGAGGCAAAATCCTGTGGATGCTGTAGTTTAACATCACCACGAGAAGTGGCAGTTTCTGATAACGAGCCATTAACCAGATTTCTATAGGAATCGTATTATGTGCATGTATCATGCATTGAGTGGTAAGGCGCAATGATGAACAGATTCAATTAATTTAGAGTTGTGATGCTATTTATGTGATGTTATTTATGCCATTATATGTTGTTGGAAATGGTCTTCTTAGTGGAATGCATTGATTTCTAGGGTCTGTGAGTGGATTTCAGAGGTTTTATATACCTAATACTGTCTGCAAAATTTTGTATGTGCATAAAGTGCATTTCTTTTTTTTTTTTTTTTTTTGAACCTCAGAGAGGGTTCTTGGTTTTCATCAGCTTTTCGAAAGGATTCATGATGGAAGCAAAGTTAAGGAAGCGTTGGTGTTTGAATTTCCTAAATAGATCTGAATTACACATACTTGACTTAGGTGGTAAACCATTGTCAATAATTTTACTCCTTGGTTCTTGACAGGAAATTAGATGATGGATATTCATCAGTTCATACATTCAGTCATTCATTCACTCAGTCTTTTAACAAACACACAGAGAACCGACCAGGTTGTGCACCCAGGCAGTGCAGCCACAGTTGGGGATACAATTAGGAATATGAAACAAATTGTACCCTCAACCCTCAGTCTAGTCTAGTCTGTGTGCTGTGAGAGGCACGTGTACAGAATTCTCTGGAAGCACAGGTGAGAGGCATAAGGGAAGGGACTTCTTCTAAGAAGAGTTGGCATTGGACTGGGTTCAACAGGAAGAGGGGTGGCAAAGGGCATCTTCAGCAAAGGGACAAGATGTGGCTCAGCCCCGTGGTTTTACATGGAGACAGGCAAGGTTTCTGACCAGCGGCAGCGGGGTCTGGTGTGAAGAGAGTGCCAGGAATGAACCCAGAAAAGGAGAGCAGGATTATAGAGCATCTGGGCCACACTGGAAGAGTCAAGCTTCCTGTCATCAAGTTGCAGGGACCTTTTGTGCTGCTGTTCTGTCATTACTGTTAATGTTTGTTGGCTGGCTGCTCATCTACTTTATTCTTTGTTAATTCTTGCTATCAGAGAAGTGGCTCCAGCAGATGAAGAATGACAATAAATGCATTGGAGGAAAACTAAAAGAAAATTTTATCCAATGACCTTAGTTTGCTAATTGGGAAGGGACCACCAATATTTGCTTTTTGCCAACAGAATGCCCTGGTGCATCCTTGGGTGGTTCTGTTGGTGAGGTGACGAAGGGTTTTAAGCAGACAGAACAAGGTCCTCATGAACTGCATTAAACAAAACACTAGTTGAAGAAATTTGCAGATAGTTAATTTTCAACTATAATACAAAGGCAATATTGGATTAAGCGTTGTTGGTCAGCCTCCTAGGTCAACTGCCCAAGAAATCTATTTTTTAATACCTGAGGACCTTCACAAATTCCCATTGGAAAAGGGTATAAATCAGCCTTGCTGTATAGCAGATTTCACCCTAGAGTGAAAATTGTTAGATTATATCAGTACACAGAACTGTACATGTGCCTCTAAGGTGTCGTTAGATGTTTTTGCTCGACAGACAGACCATTTAAAAATCCTAAAAACTTGGAATGACAAGTAATCAAGAAAATGAACCCAGGTGCTGAACGCTGAGGTGGCCCTGGGCAGTTACGCTGTAGCTCAGAAAGCTCATATAGATAAATGATTTCATCGCAGATCACATGCCATTGCTTGAAAACAGCCTTCCACGCATAGGAATTTTTTATATGGACAGCTTTGTGCATCAGCTATTTTTGTTTTCATTTCAAGGCCATTTCAAAAGCTATTTGTATATCTACATTTTACTTTGTCACACAGAAAGTTAAGTTTTATAGTCAGGCCCACCAGAACTGGAGAATAAGATGAGAAATATATCTTTCTTGATATCTTATTTTCCTTTCCTATAAAGTCCTTATTTTTCCTGTGCAGAGAACAGTTCCATTTGATCCATATCTCAGGATAATAAAAATCCTTATTCTTTTTCTAACTTTTAGCTGGAAATGCGTTTCCAAAATCGTCACCTGGCCAAAACTTTACTGGATTTAAACATGAAAATGCAGCAGTTGAAAAAGGAGTATGCACTAGAAATTGCATCAAAATCTCAAAGCTCAGAAGATAATGCCGCGAATCTGGAATGAGGAAATTGGAGATCTGAATCCTGAAATTAACATAGACACTTTCGAAAACAATCCTGAAAGTATCATTGTGGATATTCTGCATGAGATTTGAGGGATAATTTGTAGACTACAAACTCCGATGCCACAGGAAAGGGACAGAAAACATCTAAGAGACAGGAGAGGGAAAATGATGTGTTGTCATTACAAAGTGATGTATTCATTGTTTCCGCTGGGAAATAGAAGCGAAACTACAACGTATTGAAGAATGCCTTAATGCCAATTTCCAGCCTCCTACCTTACGCCAACTTAACTTTCTGGCATTACCTGAACTTGCAGAATCTGCGCCTCTTTTTGTTTCACTTGGTTATTCTTGGTTTGTCTGTCCAGTTTGCTATGTTGTATCTCAGCCCCTGCCCTTTTTTTTTCTGAATTACTTCTGCCTACATTCCAACCGTGCCTGTGGGGACAGAGCCAGGAGTGCAGTTTCCAGGCTCTTGGCCTCACATGGAAAGGTGCTCACTCGGGTAGTAAATGGCCATCAACTGTGATTGGATGGCCATCAGCTGTAACCAGTGAGCCATTGGCCACTAACATAACTGACGTGGCTATGCTAGCAGAAAATGGGGGCTACCAAGAAGATGGTGGCTAAGCTAGCAAGAGCAGATTGCAGTTAGCATGGTGGAGTGTGGGCTGCGGATTGCAGAGAAGTGGACAGCAGGTTGTGGATAGGTTGCTCCTGCTTCCTATGTCTCCAACCCAGCCGCCATCGAGAATATAGTGGTGTGACTCCCCTATCTATGGCTCTGTGGGTGTTCCTTTTTGGCCTCACCATATCCTGTGTTCTTCTGTGGGGAGCGGGAGCTGAGACACCGCAGGCCACCCTGCATGACAGTGCCCCTTCGGTAGAGTCTGCGATTAAGGGTGCCTCACCTCCTTGGATATGGGCACACACATCAAGGCAGGTTGATCAGCTTGTCCTTGGGAGTTTTTGAACTAGAATTAAAAGAGTAATGAGTATTTTCTGATGGCAGAATCTGTGGTGTTGGGGTGCTTGGAAGTTGCTGGTGGCCTCCAGGTGAGAAAGTGTGAGCTCTAATGAAGGGAATTGAAACTAAACTACTGAGAAAACAAAAGGGGATGGAGACAGCTGCTTTTCCTTGTCGCTGGGGCTGAGCTGTATGAAACCCAGTCCCTTGCTGTCACTTGGATACATGAATATATTCTAGTGTCCTTCTAATAAAATTTCCTTTTGCCTAAGTCAACTGAAGTGGAGTTTTATGACCTGTATGCAAAAGCTTCACTACTAATACAATTCTCTTGTTAAGTCTTTAGGTGTTAAAATTGTGTTCTTGTTGAATTAGAATATCTACCTCTACCCTAAAAGTGCTGCCTTCTTGATGCAAAAACTAAAGTTAAAACATTTACAGACCTAAGTGATACTCATAATGGTCATTATCTGTAAACATAAAGAGTAATTTATAAAATGTATGTAATTTTAACATTGAATTGACCATAAAAATTAGTTCTTAGAGATAAAGGACAACAGAATGGATGTGGTCTTTCTCTTAAAATCAGTGCAAGTTGTTTTATGTGCGTGAGCATTTGAGGTTATCTGAACCAAGTTTAGTTTGTCCTTAACTTTTTTTTTTTTTCCGGTCATAATAAGTGAGTTACTCTAGCCCTTTGGTACTTAATTTCTTCCCTTTGTAGAACTGAGGTATTGGTGTGTTCAATTTACAGGACACTGTCCATGAGTTGCTGGCAGCATCTTAATAAGCATCCTACTGGATTTCTTGAGACATTCTGCATATGAGTTCTTGGCTTATAAATATGTGGATTGGTATCTTAAATTTTATCTGTAAAACAGATTCCCTGTATCTCTTCCTCAAAGCTATCGAAATTCTGAGGAACGAATTGGTGGACTTCCTGGTGATCTGTTCTTTGAAAAAGATTCTACTTAACTGTTGGAGCAGTCATTCTCAAGTCCACTGAAAAATTTAATATTTATACATTGTTATGATTTTGTGTTTAGAAAATACTCAGGATTCATTTTACCAGCTCAGTTCCTTACAGAATCCAGAGAAGCTGACATTGGTTAGTATTGACGTGAATAATTCAGTTATACTGAGAATGTCTTCTATTGGGAATCAAAAGAAAGAAACTCAAAAAAGAGAACTTCTGAAAAAGGGATGCATTTTTTCCACTTTTTCAGACAAAAAAAAAAGTCCTTTAATTTATTATAAAGCTTTTGGTCACCACTTTTTTTCTATCTTCCAGCAATAAACTTTGGATCACTGTATCTTTTAGGAGTGACAGATACAGAAAAAGAATAAGAAACTCTTTGTTTCAAAAGTGTCTTATTTTTGGAACCCCTAATCAGTGGGGTTGGCCTGTGATATTAGCTGTCAACAGGGAGATTCAATGAGAGCTTGATACATGGGACACTGTCATTATTAAATATTTTTGCTTTGTTTTCCTTCCTAAAGTGAATTCTGCTTTCATATGATACCCATCTCCTGTTTTTATTTTTAAGTAGCAAAAGCCAGATTGTTTTCATTTTTAAATATTTTCTTTGCAGAGCACTTAGCTGTTTGTTGTTCGCTTGCTGGATTCTGGTCCTGTCATCGGAGGCACATGGAAAGACAGCGGGGACACTTTACTAAGGGATGTGGGACGTGCCTAAGATGGATATATTTCTCCACTTCCCAGGGTGTTTAAATAAGCTAGAGCAACAGCGTGACATTTTAAAGAAATACGAGGTGAGAGGGACCAAACTACTGCCAGCTGGAGGGGAAATGAGAAAATAATTATAACCTAAAGTATGCAACAGGGAAGCAGTAACTGAATAAGCCAAAGAAAGTAAAGGGTTCATACCAATTGTGGATAGAGACGGCCAAAAGAAGAGAAACTAAAAAGATACTTTCGGAAGAAAACAGGGTGTTAAGGTTTTTCAAATGACAAAATTTCTCAAAGCTTTAATTATGGGGGGATAAACCATGTTAGTAGGAAATAGGCTTTCGCTATACGATACTTGTTCAACACCTACCAGTGAAGAGGTGCCAAATTAATTATAACAATTAGGAGCATTATGCAGCTTGTTAAGCATTAAATCCCTTTACAGGTGGCCTGAATGAATCCACATTTTGTTTGGCTTGCCAAACTACTTCTGCTGTAACAGGTGCTTCTAGCGCTGGGATCCCAGCCTATGGGTAAACCTCTGATGGCTGAGCCTGCATCAGCGTGATTACAAAAATTCCATCTCTCCTTGTCCCTTCCCTGGCAGGGTACAGGGCCCTGGTGCAATCATCAGCTCTGTTTACTTAACGCTGTAATCACTGCTGAGTCCCTTTGGGCTTTGGGCCTGGCACAAGGCCCTCCAGTGCCAGCTGCTTTCTCTTGGTTGCTTGCGTTGTTGCTACTGCCACCACTGTCGCCGTCTCTCCTGCCTCTTGGCCATGTTACTAAGGAGGGTTATGGGGGGATTAGAAATACGGGCAGGTTTAGCATTCAGCCTGTGCCACCCTGCCGACCTCTGGGTCTGGCAGCGTCTTGTTTCCCCTGCACCCAGGGCAGTATAACTGTGAGAGGGGTGCACACCTCTTCCAGCAGCCCGAGTCAGGTACTGCCTGTCAGAGGACCGCGTATTTCTCGCTGCTTCCTGATCCTGGCTCTGATGAATGCTGGGAGTTAGGAGGCGCCACCTCTTGCTTAGGAGCAATAGGGCCACCCTCTTGCTCGGCTGGGTCCTGTGCAGGAGGGACAGGGCAATATCATGATAATGATGAAACTCGCAGTGATATGAGCTACCACTCCTGTGCCAGGCATGTGCCAAGAACTCCACGTGTATTAGCTTATTTAATGCCCACAATGATTTGTAGGCACGTAGAACGTGTTTTTGGAGTCATTTGGCCTTGGTATTTAGTCCTGGCTCTGCCACTTGCCAGCTGTACGACCTAAAGCAAATTCCTTTGAATACTTGAGATCTGTCTAAAGAAGCGGGTAAAAATGGTCCCTGTCTTATCTAAATCTTAAGGAGCCCAAATGGAAGAACGCTGAAGCAGGTCTGGGAGACTGAGTGGCGAAGGCTCTTCTACTATCTCTATGCTTCTTCCTTTCTTACCTTCAATTCTACGTGAGCATCCTACCATTGTGGACTCAGACTTTCCCTGTGCCTCTTTCTTCATCACGTCTTGATGTCTAACACTCTGCTGCCTGATTTGTGTTGTGATGTTGACTCTTGAGTCTCCTCTGCTGATTGACACACTGATTCACCAAAATTGGGAGTAGGCACCAGGGAGCTATGACATGAACAGTAACGGCTACCTACCAACCCCTGAATCTGCCTGGCACACAGTGCTATGTGCCATTTAAAACTTCATTGTCCCAATAGCACTGTGACATTGGAGCTATTGCTTTTCCCATTGTACAGAGGAGGAGAATGAGTGTTGGAGAGGCTGTGCAACTTGCCGTAGGTCACTCAGCTAGCAGGTGGAGTTGTCAAGACTCATGTCCAGGGAGGGGTATGGTCTGGCTGCTGAGACCCTCCGGAAATAACAGAAGCATGCATGAAGTGCTAGGGATACTTTCTGCAAGGGTCACACCAAGGCTTCGTGGAGGGCATGCCCTCAAGTCATTTGTGTCCTCAGGGACAAAAAAAAAAAAAAGCCCTCATTTCTGTGTCTCACATTCTACATAAATGAGTTGGATGATTTGGGACAAATGACCGTACTTGGACCTCAATTTTCTCATTTTGAAATGAGAGGAAGAGTGGAATTAGCCTCTAAAACATTCCTCTAACTTAGAAACTCTATTCTATTCTAATCCTGCCTGCTGGCAGCTGGATTCTTCAATCACTCACCTCTGGCTTGCCCCAGCTTTCTGTTACCTGTGGGAGCACAGTGGACCACTGACTGGTTATTATCATCTGGCCCCTGGCCATGAAATGGACTTTCCCAGTCCCAGCCCTTTCCCGGATCATGGCTCCAGCTGTTGCAGCCCTGATGATGACAGGAATCCATTCTTGTCACTCTTGGATGCCTCTCTGCTCTTTTCACCCACACCTTGACTGCAGCCAGAGGAAAATGTTACATTTGCACTTCAGAGGGAAACAAGTATTGCTCAGACCTTTATGTGTTAGATGTTAGAAGCAGCCTGGTGGATTGCTTGCTGTGGCAGATGCTGCAGGCTGAGAGCTGTGCGATACGTGGTTAGAAGTGCAGCCTCTCGTATCAGGAGATCGAGCTGGATTCTTGGCTCCTTCACCACCTCGCTATGCTATTGACCGTCTCTGAAGTTCAGTTTGTGTCTCTTAAACATAATGATCACACCTACCCAGGGAGCTTGTTCTGAAGATCCAATGGATTAATATGTGTGAAGTACTGTAGTGTTTATTATTATAACGGCTTGCCCAGTGAACGTTTTACTCATCCTTCTTGCCTTTTGGAAGTGCCCAGTTCCAAGGTGGATAGGAAGAATGACGGTTTCACTTTTCCCAGCCCCTCTAGGAGCTCGGGATGGCTATGGGATCCAATGACGTCCAAGAAGACACAAGGGGAAGTTTGTCGGGTGTGTTTCTGAGGAACGTTTTTCCTTACAAAAGGAGAGCTAGGAGGTAAGATCTCTTCCTTCCTTTCACGCTTAGGAACCTTGTCACATGAGGTGGTAAAGCTTGCATCTGCTGCAGCCACCCTGTGAACAAGGTGGAAGATATATGGGTACTTTGAAGAGGGGAAGACAGAAAGATGGAAAGAAGCAGTGTCTTTGAGGGTATCACTGAGCTGCTAAGCCAACTGTGAGACTGACTCTATGGCTAGTCCTGATCTGTGAGGTGACAACAATATTCAAATCCAACGGTTGAAGCCACTTTTACTTGGGTATTCGTGTCCTTGTACCTGAAGCATCCAAAGGGACAAAACTGAACTCCAGCAACCTCCTGGGATGAAGGTCCAGGAAGGTGTGCTGTCTGATTGCAACTGTGGCTATCATTGGAAACTATAAGCAAAGGATTCCAGGGACATCATTTGGTTGCTGGAATGTTCCTTACATCCTTTAGTGAGGGTCCATTCTATGCAATAGGAGACCATTTAAAGCATAGTGGAGGGAGACCCCTTGGGAACTCTGGAATTCGCAGTAAGGATTCTGACTGTTGAAATCATTTTCCAGTGCTTGCCCTCCATTAAGCATTTCCAAACGCCTATGGAACCTACTACCTATTTGATTCTGTCAGAGAGGCCACTTTATTTTTCAGCAACTGAAAGAAGTGGGGATGAAATAATTTCCTAAAGTGTCCCAGGTGTGAACTGGCAGCAAAACACAGTAAACTGTTCATCAGCTCTTACATTTTTATATCATGGAGTTTAGCAAACTGTCAAAAAACAGCCTGAAATTGAGTTTCTACAAAAATTGTTTCTAAATTGGTACTGAGGATGCTGGTCACTCTAAACTTCTACAGGATTCAGTTAGAAATGGACAGGCAAAGAAATTTCTCAAAAAGGAAACCCTCATGCACTGTTGGTGGGATTGTAAATTGCTGCAGCCATTATAGAAAGCAGTATGGAGGTTCCTCAAAAAATTAAAAATAGAACCATATGACCCAGCAATTCCACTTTTGGGTATTTATTCAAATAAATCTAAAATACTAATTTGAACAGACATATGCATTCATTGTGGCATTATTCGCAATAGCCAAAATATGGAAGCAACCTAAGTGTCCATCAATAGACAATTGAATAAAGAAGAGGTAGTACATATATACAATGGAATATTACTTGGCCATTAAAAAAAATCTTGCCATTTGTGACAACATAGATGGACCTAGAGTATATCATGTTATAGGAAATAAGTCAGAGATAGACAAATACCATATGATTTCACTTATATGTGGAATCTAAAAAACAGAATGAACAAACAAAACAGAAACAAACTCATAGATACGGAGAACAAACTGGTGGTCACCAGATGGGAGGGAATTTGGGGGGATGGGCAAAAAAGATGAAAGGGATCAAAAAGTACAAATTGCCAGTTATAAAAGTAGTCACCAGAATCTACAGCACGGAATGTAGTCAATAATATTGTAATAACTATGCATAGTGCTAGGTAGGTATTAGACTTACTGGGGTGATCACTTTCTAAAGTTTATAAATGTCTAATCACTATGCTGTACACCTGAAACTAAGCTGATACAATATTGTATGTCTTCTATAACTAAGAAATTAATTTTAAAAAATCCCCCCCCTCCCCCCGGAAAAGATTAAAAAAATGTCTCAAGATTTCAAGATGGAATTGTCAGGTTGCTGAAAGCATGACCAATGTCCTCTGGAGTCTACCAGCATTTGTACTGACTTTCTGGTTTACAGTTTACTCCAAACCTTAGAGTTTACCAAGTGCTTTACAGTTTACAATCTACCAGGTGCTGTCATAGCCAACAGCTCATGAAACCCACAATAACCCTCTGAGGTAAGTATTGCGTGAGGCTATTAGGAGCAGCAAGAAAGCTTGCCTGTCTGATGTTGGAAACACCACCCTCATCCTGCTTCCCAAGATGTCACTCTCTCTAGGTGGGCAGTGTTACGTTCCCTCCGGGAGGAAGACCCAGCTCTGAGCTGAACTTGCTGTGTCATAGCTGGTGAGTCACTGATGTCTCTAGGCTTCAATTTCCTCATTGGTAAAGTAGGGTGGGAGGAGGGGGCGGTTGAGCTCAAAATGATCTTTAAGACTGTCTGGGTTAAACTTCATTGCCTCCAACTAATGCTTTTTAAAGCAATGTTTTCACCATTTCTTTAATGTGAATTAGCTTAGGTGGTGATAAAGTGAAAACACTGAGCTTTAGAGTGTTTAGAGTGAACAATTAAAGTGGGGAAGGGCATAGAGGAAAAAAAGCAAATTGCTACATTTAAATTCTTTGCACCTTATAATTTGGCCTGGAGTATAGATCAATCCACAGTATGACTCTAAGAGTCCAAACAGTCTTTGTTTCTCTCCCTCTATTCTCTCTTTTCTTCCCTCCCTCCTTCCCTTCGTTTCTTCTTTTCTTTCAGTCAACTTTATTGTTGTTCCTACTGGGTGTCAGGCACTATTCTAGATACGCGTTGAGCATCAACTTTGAAATAAACATCTTGCTGGGTGCTGAATACAGGACAACGAACGTGAGAGATGAGGATCTAACTCTCATGGAGCTTGTACTCTAGATGAAGGGGCAGATAATTCAATAAGACCTTATAATATAATGTGGCAAATACTGTGATGGGGGAAAATTCAGAGTTCTAAGGGAATACATAGGAAGCACACTTCACCTGGATGTGATGGGAGAGGGAAGGCTTCCAGAAGCACAGCCAAGAGAAGGCTGTGGAGCAAAGAGGTGGAGCAGACAGTCTTCGGTAGAAGCAACTGCTCCTGGGAAGTCCCAGAGGTGAGCAAAGTCATCATCAACTAGGAGGTGAAAAAGGCACAGTATAGTCGGAGGTGAGAAGCCAGGGGTAAGATGGCCAGGGGGGTGGCTGGAGCCGGAAGCAGTGGGGCTCTGTGATGACAGGCCTTGCAAACTATGCTCTGGATTTCAGACTTTATCCATCATAGCAAGGGTAGCCATGAAAGAATATTTTTAGATTTAACTTTTACTATAGTAATACATGTGTATAATACATAAAAAATAAGAGTCTAAAAGTCTTACACAAAAACTGTCAGTGCTTTAATGGCATTTCTCTGCCTGCCCCCACTCCAACCATAACCACTTTCAAATTTTTTTAATCTTCTATAAATAATGTGAATACTTCTTTCTTTTGTTGATTTTAGACATTCTTTCCTATTATGACAAAGGAAAATTTTAGCTCTCTTATACCCCCTCTTTACAATCCCTTCACTCTTCATAATATTAGAATGTGGGGGAAAGATTGCTTTTTGTAGAAGTCCACAGAGAGTTCTCCACACATAACACAATAGTAGGGACAGCAAATGGTTGAATTTGGTCAGATGTCAGGTATTTTTAAAACAACTCTGTAAGTTCATTAGCTATTTTGCTAAGTATTTTGGGATAATATATGTATGCTCATAATTTCTGTCTCCTTGTTTAGGAAACTCTCATGGGCAGAATCTAGAGGAATCCTACAGAAACTGAAGCAATCACATTTGAGGAACTGATGGAAATGCAGGTTTTCACATCTTTCAGAAGAATTTAATGTGAGGGAAATCTCCTTTTTGATTTTTGTCTTAAAGAATGTAGAAGGTATTAATGCTTGCTTATGACTTGTTTTACGCTTCCACTTGTCATGGCTCTCCCATCTTAAACAATGAGTATTCTTAAGATCTCCTCAGTATCTTTTGTACAAAAGAAAGGAAGAAAGGAGGGAAGGGAGGAAAGAAGAAAGAAGAAAGAAAAAAGAAAGGGAGGAAGGAAGGAAGGGAAGAAGGAAAGAGAAGGAAGGGAACAGCTATTTGTTTATTCAGTCACTCATTAATTCAAGATATAGTTGAGTTTTCTCTACTCATGTATATACAATACTTTGTTTTAAAAGGATTTATGGCAACCTACAAAAATACATATACTGTAAAGGCACAAAGAAATAGACGAAGGAGAAAGTGGGAGAAAGAGAAATAAAACCACTAAACAGTTGACACCAGGGCAATGTCAGTATTTGAACTGTTGTCTTGAATATTTGTGAGTGACGGGTTGAATAATGAGCATGAAGCTTCCAAACAGCTAATAACAATAACATCAAAAAGATAATTTAATCTATTTAATTGGTGTGCCATCAAAGACAAATTGTTTGTAATATAGGTGCCTATGAACTGAACAAACTAACTCATTTTACTGGCTCATTAACTGCAAAGCAATTAGGTCCAACGAAGGCTGCCCAAAATGATGACTTCTGGCTTTAGAATAGTTGAACAGTAGGTCTTACAGAGAAGTAACGAAAAAGAAGGACCAATAGTTTGTGCAGGGCATTCGTCGGTTATAATAGTAATTCCAATAAAAGTCATGTTACCTCCATAGTTTAAAAAAATGGTTATCTTAATTCTTATAAGTAATCTCTCTTTTCTCCACCTCAATCCTAACCTTGTCATTCTATGTTGATGTCAAGACACTCACATAGATTTTACCCCATCATAGCTTTTATTCTCCCAACCTGTTACTAGACTGTTCTTACTGATGCTCGCTCTAGTCATGGCTTTAGTGTCATGACATTTTATGAGCATCGATAGCCCAGGAATAGTGGGAGTTTATTCATTTTAGCCAATAGATCATTCATTGTTACAGAATGAAAAATTAACGAGAGATCAAGAAAAGTCATAAAAATTTCATGTTACTCCTAATTTAATTCACCAGCTAGGAAGTAGTGTAACCATCGCCATGTCTTAAAGGCACTGCTTTTCTTATAGGACACTGACCTTCAAAGATCTGGTTTCAGTTTATTGAAGGGAAACAGACATACCATTTTATGAAAGACTTAGTGCATGAATAGGGTAATAATTTTGGAGCGGTATATGCTTACTTTAATACATGATGTAGAATAATTTTGGAAATCCCTCCCATGTACCAAGGCAGAGTGTAAGCATCATAGAAAAAGTTGCAAGTCTTAAGAAACTCAGAGTCTGGTGGGGAAGGAAGATAAGCCAGCAAACAGATAAGATATAATGTGGTAGCGTTAGTATAGGTATTGTGTAATACTACCTATGTTTAGGGATAAGACTTAAACTGGGAGTGGCAGGGGTCAGGGAACTCTCTGTTTAAAAACTTAGGCGAAATTCAAGCTTGGAAGGAAAAAGCTCACTTCATGGAATGGGGGAAATTACTTAAATTGGGCTTCATTTATGCTCTGGAACAGCAGATCTGAAGTAAATCATGAGGCTGTCTCTAAAGTTTCCCACTTAGATTTCAGGCAGGCTTGTAGGTACACTTTCAGAAATGTGAGAATGAAACTTACTCAAAACATTTCTTTAAAAAAAAATTGTGGTACGATACACATCAGACTGACCATGAGTGACCTTTAGTACATTCACAATGTCGTGCAACTATCATGACTACCTAGTTGCAGAATATTTTCATCACCTCAAAATGAAGCTCCATACACATGAAGCTGTCACACCCCTTCCCCCGCCTCCCCGTTTAATCTGCTTTCTGTATCTATGGATTTGCCAATTCTGGCTATTTCATATAAATGGAATCATACACTATGTGGCTTTCTGTGTGTGGTTTCTTTCACTTAACCTAAATGACTTCGAGGGGCATATAAATGACATTATATGACATATCGGGGCATATATTAGCATATACTGTATTCATTCCTTTTATGGCAGAATAATATTCCATGATATGGATAGAGCACATTTTGTTTATCCATTCACCAACTGATGGACATTTAGTCCTACTTTCCAGCTATTGACAATGGTGCTGCTACAAACATCTGTGTACAAGTTTTTGTTTTCAGTCCCCTGGGGTATATAACCAGGAATGGAATCACTGGGTCACGTGGTAATTTTATATTTAGCTTATTATGGAACCACAAATTGTTTGCCACAGCAGCTGCACCATTTTACTCAACTTATTTTTAATGAGAAAGTATTTCTTTCAAGGGTACCCCGTGCCTTGGTAATTTATTCTCCCTCCCAGCTTCAAAAGATTGTTCTGAGGACTAATAATCTTGGTGAAACTGTTAAAGGCCTTTTGAAAGAAGCCTTTAAATAAATTAAAGGTATTATGCACTCAGGCATTCATTACAGTGTAGTTTGCAAGGAGTTTGATAGTTCAATAAATTTACATGAAAATCTGTAAAGGTGTGCGCTTTTACAATCTTAGAGGACCTGAAGCTCAAAGGAGACAAATTGAATTGAATTACTTTGCCTCCCTTTGAACTGTTTTTTTCTAATGAGATATTGGAGGCATAAAAAAAGTGCAATCCTTTTGAGGTACAGCCACACGGATTCCAGTTGTTAAATCCATTAATTAATTTATCTCTATTCAGGACATTCTAATGAACTGAAACCCAAGATTGCTGTTAATTCCAAGCAGAAGCAAAAGCCTGGCTGAACAGATGACGTTTGCTGTGTTTTAGCAGACTTTAATAACGGTGTCTGAGAGATAACCAAGTGAAAAACAAATTAGAACTATTTTTTGTAGCTCTAGACAGTGTTTTAGAAGCTTTTCTGAAGGGATCCTCTTACATATTTGGCTTGCACAGTGCTTTAGGGAAGCTCATAACCTAGCAAAGCATTTATGCAGCCCCTCTCCCCATAGCATCTGGGTTCCTGGATGCCAGACTCTCTGAGAAAAATCAGTGTCCTAGGCTTGAATCAATCCACGACTTGTATAACGGACCAAGTTGTCAGCAAAAGCTCACACAGCAGGCACAGAAGCCAAAATAAGATATCCAGAGTTCTGTCTCTGTCTTTCTTGATAATTTCCAAATTGCCAATGCTACATAACATCTCTCGATGACCTACTCACGCCCCTTGTTGGGTAAAGTGCTCTGTGTACTTTACATACTTTAACCCAGTGAACACTTGTGAACAAGTTTTAACAGTATCAAGTTGTTTTTAGTACCTATCATGGGTTATGCATTTTGTATTTCCTGTTTCAGAGCCTCATAACCATGTGAAGTAGGGAGTGCTTTTCTGTTCATTTTAGAAATGAAGACACTGGCTCTCCGAAGGATGAAGAATCAGCAAAGCTGAAACACAAACTGAATGCCAGCTAATTCTGAAGTCTGAGCTCTTGCCTATATGCCAGTTGCCTTGTAATAAATAAGAAGCAAATGGAAACAGAACAAATATTAAAAATTAAAAAAATATACTCCTCCAAGTCAAGATATAACATACATTAGATTATTTTAAAAATGTGTGGCATGTAGGTGTCCACTACTTAGATGTCAGCTGAAGTCATTCTGTTATTCAAGATTCAAATGAACTTGACCGCACCCCCAACCTTTGGTATGCTGGGAGTTCCACAACTTCTCAGGATTTTGAGGGGCTTATGTTTCATCTCTTCCCTCTGACTTTAAAGTCCAGCTTCTTCTGAATTCGTTCAGTTTACGGAGCATTCCCTTTTCCTTCCTCTAGCTGTCTCTGCTAGTGGAATAAAGAAAAAAACTGACTGGCTCAAGTCAATTTGGGTTTAAACAACATTTTATTCTCCCTTTCTGTGAACCTTGAGCAGAAGACTCCCTGAATCACGCTTGTCATTGACCAGCTTTTTCCTGCTATGAAATCTCCTTACTAGAGGTTCTTCCCTAAGGATGTTTCTAATTCTTCACAAGGTAAAGTAAATTGAGGGTGAAGCTGAGGGCTTAGTACGAATCACTGGGAGTCTATAGGAAGAGTAGGGGCAAGAGATAGAAGAGACTTGAAAGGTTTGTGACTGTAACATCTGTGTTTTACAGTTGAGGACACAGTGGATCAGAGTGGACTCTGGTTTGCTCAAGTTCAATGGCTATCTATCTATCTATCTATCTATCTATCTATCTATCTATCTATCTCTAGATGCTTCTTTTAAACCCTGAAAAGTAATAAACAGCTATATCCTGTCATTGTCACAGAGAAAAGTAAGGGTATGCATTATCTAAAGGACCATTATTGTGACTCAACTAAAAATCCCTTGGGGTCAAGTCATATATATATGTATGTGTGTGTGTGTGTGTGTGTGTGTGTGTGTGTGTGTGTGTGTGTATGACTTTTATTCCAGACTCCACCTCGCTAGCCAGATTTCTATTCCTGTTTTGATTGTATCTGCCTTCCTCAGGCCTCCTCTAGGTGAGAGATGGAGTTTCTAGCACTCCCATGTTTATCTAGCCCCCCGGGGACAGAAGCAGTAACTGAGGACAGAATCCTGAAAGAAAATATTTTGCCTTCAAAGCAATCCTAAACTATAATAGTTTACTGGTTACTAGAGGGTAAAGGGGGAGGGGGGTGGTAGATGAGGGTAAACGGGATCCAATATATGGTTGGTGATGGAAGGAGAACTGACTCTGGGTGGTGAACACACAATGTGATATCTAGATGATGTATTACAAAATTGTACACCTGAAACCTATGTAACTTTACTAACCATTGTCACCCCAATACACTTTTTTTTTTCTGATTTTTCATCACTTCCTCTTTTTTTTAAAATTTTTATTAGTTTCAGGTGCACAAGACAAAGCAAAACTTAGGCATTTATCATTTCCCAATACACTTTAATTAAAAAAAAAGGCAATCTTAAAAGCCTATAATATCTGCGTCACTTTACAGGAGGTCGTCCTTTTTCCCAGCTTCACAGTCAGAAGCAGCCTCTCAAACGGTCACATTTTAGGTCCTCAAGGATCAATGAATTATATAGACTCTAATGAGTTTGGCCATCGATAATCTGTTTTATAAAATAGAAAAGAGAATATCAGTATTCCTAGGGTGACATCAGATTCTAGTAAAATACTTGCCCAATTGTAAAAGAAAATTGCTAAGGAAATAAGAGAGGAGAAAGTGATGCTTCTCAGATATGAAGCAGTGAAAACCGAAAGCCCATCAGTGCCACGGAGGCAGCAGACCTGAGTCCCAGAAAACACTTTATTGCATTTCCCATCCTTTCCAAATGCATCTAACTACAATGACCAAGATTTGAATGAAATGAGTTCTCTGACTCATTCACCAAAGGGAGATTCAGGACACTTTGCAGTAATCTAGTCTTGTTCCCTGAATGTTTCTGAGTGTTCAGCTGCTTCTGTTAAACCCTGAAAAGTAATAAACAACTTATATCCTGTCATTGTCACAGAAAAGTAAGGGTACACATTATCTAAAGGACCATTATCGTGACTCAAATAAAAATCCCTCGGGGTCAAGAATTGGACTTTAAAAAAGGTGGAATGAATACATGTTTAAGATTTCTCAGTCTTGAGTGATCATCTAAATTTAAAAACACCAACAAAACCCATAAAACCGGGGTGATTCCAATTTACAGCTTATATTAAAAAGGAGATGGAACAGAAGGGAGGAAATAATGAAAAGTTAGCCTAAAAACATTGAAGAGCAACCAAGTATCTTTTCCATGTGATTTTTAAATTGCCTGGGGAATGAATTTAATCTGCACTAGTGTATATCCACTCCTTGAAGGAAGTTGTCCAATCATACATTTTCCTCCATGTTGCCATGGAGACTGTACACACAGGACATTGAGAGTTAACAAGAGCGTGGTGCGTTCTGATTTCTATGTTGGTCAAGCTACATTTCACCTTGATAACTTCAAAGCATCAAGTGGAATCGGAGTTTGTAATCTTCAAAGTGTAATATGTATTGATGCCCTTTACTGACTACATTCCCCAGCTCTTATTGCAGTTAAGGGTGGTCATATGACAAAGTTTGGACCAGTGACATGTGGGGGGAAGTGCTATCTGTAACTTCCAGGTCACTTCCTTAAAAATCAATCTAGTTTACCTAGACCCTCTTTTCCTTATGGAAGGGAAATGGCAACTAATGAAACCATATGGGTGTCAGAGCTATGCCACCAGCATTAGACTGCTTAGCTCTGGGACAGTACATGAAAGAAAACTAAACTATTTATTTAAGACACTGTATATTTTGGTATCTTTGCTATAAAGCTTAACCTGTACCCTACTTACTATAGAAATGAGTATCCAACACTACTAGGTTGCTGCCATAAGAAAAACCTCAATTATGTTCCCTGTCTTAGTGGTCAGGTAGAGGCAACCAAGAAATCTATTAAGTCTGGAATGCTTGTGGCCCTTCTGTAATGCCATGGGAACATGTTTGGTAAAACTGTCATCTGCAATGATTTGGGCGGAAGACCCCTTAACTTTAGAGAAGCTGTTAGAAAAAGGTAAACTTTTGTATATGTTGACTGTGTTGTACTGCTTTTAGCAAGAAGAAAGAAATGAGGCCAGGAAAAATTGGCACATTTGTTAGTGGTGATGAAAGGGAAGGGAACTGTGCTAATAATGGAGGCTGTCTCTGCCTTTAGTTTATAGTCTAAATTGAAGGTCAAGAAAGTTGGGGTCTGCAAGTTGGAAAAGTCAACTTTGTCTTTACCTGAAGCAGTGGGAGATAAGACTCATGTTATAGCTTTTCTCAAGAGTTCCCATTAAGATTGTTCAGCTAGTGGGAGATAGTTACTATATTTCTCCAAAAATAAGATCTAGCCAGACAATCGGTTCTCATGCATCTTCTGGAGCAAAAATTAATATCCGGTCTTATATTAATTTTTGCTCCAAAGGACACATGAGAGTTGATTGTCTGGCTAGGTCTTATTTTCGGGGAAATAGGGTATGACCTTCTGAATCAGGCCTTAAGGTAGCTGTTACTGAAATAGGGGAGAGGAGAATGGACTGAGGTAGAAGCTAAAAAAGAAGGGAAGCAGGCTAAGGAAGGGTTTTTGGTTTCTTTTTGTTTTTTTTTCCAGAAGAAATCTTGGGTATGACTACTTTCACATGGAACCAGCAGCATGCTGGTAAATGGTTTATAACGAGTTTTGTATTAAAAAAAAAAAAAAAAGTCTTGATTTTTAGTGTCTCCTGATTTCCATGGTGTAAATACTCCTACTATGGCCTATTTCAAGCTACCAATATGATGCCACTGATCATGTGGCATTGGGAAGAGAGGGGCACAGTAGGTTCTTGCACGCTGGTGCAAGCCAGACCCAGCACAGCACTGAATGGAACTGACTGGGAGAAAACAGGCAGCCTTCTGAGTCTGGGGAGTCATTGTATTAAAAACAAACAAACAAACAAACAAACAAATAAATAAAACAAGCTTGGCTTACAAAGGCCTGTGAATTTTCTACTCCCTAAAGAATCCATCAGGCTTTCAAATTTGCAAAAGCAGGAAATGTATCGTCTGGAAGGGCATACCCTCCAACACCTTCAGATGGGGCCACAGAGAGTAATGGAAGGAAGACTCACAGAAGGCAAAGCCAACGTCACAGACAGCAATGGATAGGAGTTTCATTCCTAGAGATCACAGTCCAGGTTACTTTCTTCCTTGCCAGAGCAGCAGGCACAATTACTGCACTAACATGATGGCATCACAGCGATGGACCAGTGACTCCTGACTGTTCCCTATTTTCTTTCCTTTCCTAATGGGGGTTTTTATTGTGGATATGCTTTTCTGGCTCTACCACTGTCTATTGGATATGTGGGTGCCAGGAAAGGGGGTAAGTACAAGTCACCTGTCAGTTAGTTCGTAAGTCACTGGACTGCCAGGAGCCAGCCTCAGACCTGATGCAGACCACTGTTCATCCTCCAGGGATCCTGAAGGTGGGGCTGGATGCAGGAACTGGACGAAATCTGGATTTATTTCCTTAAAAGAGACAGTCACGGTTTTCTGTGAATTGGATGAAGAGTGATCAAGAATACTTAAATGACCAGCAAGAAAGAATGTGGAAGAGATCGATAACTAGCATCCTTTCTCCCTCCCTATCTTCTTTTTAGTAATAGGATCTTCCTGAGTTATAGTTGGACACGTGGACTCTCAGGCCATAGACATCATTTCCCAGTCTCCTTTGCAGCGGGTATGGTCCCATGACTGTGTTGGAAGCAGTGAACATGAGTTGAAGAGATATATACAGCTTCCAGGTCATCTTGTTATATAACAAAAAAAAAAAATTGCCAACCCCTGAGAATGTGCATGTCGAAGTGTCCACAATGCCATCTCAGACACTTGCCACACTTTCGTGATGAGAAATCTGAGAGATGACCCATCTTGAAAGAGATGAGCTGTCCTCTTCTTAATCAAATGAGTCCTTCAGAATCATGCCCTGTCTGGGTAACACTTCCCCCTTTCATGCTATATCTAACCTTCCACTTTTAACTCACTGAGCTTGGTTTTGAGTACTGGAGTTCTCGTTTGCTTGGCAAGAAATAAAGTCAGCTTAGTTGTTTCAGCTCTGGTGGCTGTCTTTTTATCTGCCACCCTGGGAGATAAACTGCTTGCCCTGACTTTTCTTCCTTTCTGCATGCTGAGAACTGGTCACTACTTGGAGAACCCTGGAGGCCACGTGTTGAAAAACGCAGAGCTATCCTGCCAACTTTGACCTGCTCTCCTCTGGATTGTCCTGAAAAAGAAAAATAACTTTCTTATTTAAACCACTGTGTTTTGACCCCCTTTTTATACCAGTGTAGCCTGTTCTCTAACTAGTTTTCAACATAAAAGTCCTGGTCTTTCAACATATTGGTTATATATATACAAAGTCTTAGCACGATGCCTTGCGTACGTATCTTCTCAGTCGATGTCTGCTATTATTCACAGTAAACATGCCTGTTGACTGAATAAATGAAGAATATGTATGTAAAATCTATATTACCATTAAAAGATGGTGATATCTTTTTTGGGGGGTTGGGGAACTTTCATCATTAATGGAAGCAGATGAATAGAAAAGCACCGGCCATGTAGCACTAGCATTTATTTTGATCCTGCACTATGCTTGATGCTTTATACAATGTCTAACAAGAACTATGACCTCTCCTTGGCAGGCTTTTAACCCAAATGAGATGATCAGTAGCATTGCAAACCCAGGAATGAAAAACACACACAGGTGGGTCTCACTGGCAGCAATTGTGGCTTGCTACTTTTTCCCCTTCATCTCTCTTCTCTCTTATCAAGTGTGCAAGGGATGAAATATAATATCTTGCCAAAAAATGTTATAAAAGAAAGCCACATGCTGTGTATTTAGGACAAATATGTCCAAGTGTTCAGGCGCAATCTGCACTGCCCCTTGGAGACATTCTGCCTACAGAATGAGCCCCGATCTTCTGGAAATTTCTGGGACCAGGCCAGTGGCCTTATGAATGCTTCACTATGTACATTTCTTTTGTTTTAGAAACACCTGGGTCTCATCATCAACCTACCTACGAAGGGCTACACCTTTTTCTTTTCTTTAAAAATAAAAATCATCATAAAGAAAGAGAGGTGTGTCTTCTTTAAGTATTAATTCTGGGAGTGATGCAGTTACAATTCATTCTAACATCACATATTTCCAAAGAAAATGTAAAAATGTGGAGCAGAGAAGGGAGAGAGTCCGAATGTCTCAGGGAAATGGAGCAGGATGCCCTTGTCATTGGCTTTCCTTTCTGCTGAGGTCAGATAGGACAGGAGATGAGCTGCCCTGTGATGATTCTTCAATGCATCTCTGGGAACCGTGGCCTCAGGCCATTCCTGGAAGACATTTGTCAAAATCTTGAAAGCCTGTGATTAAGTTTCCTTACATTGTGCTCAGGCAGCTGGCTGAGGAAAAATGACAGAACCTCTGAAGGCGACTCCTGAGGTACAGAACAGAAGCACAGGGCAACCCCAGTGAATTCTTCACATATGTGCTTGTCGCAGGAGAGGTGAGCTTCTGCCTCCAGAACTACTGATATAACAGCTCTTTCAAGATGCTCCTACCTGTGAGAGCAGTCTGGTATCATCTGACTAGACATTTTTGCCCAGGGGTTTCGCTGCTTGAACTACACCAACGAAAAGCAGTTCGCTGGGAACAGAGGTAAGATGAGAAGGGAAATTAAAAACTTCCATGAGGTGAAGACAGGATCATTTCTAAGGGGACAGAATGCTTTGGAGGAAGGAAGAGAAGACAGTATAACATCAGGTTGGGTTTTTCTGAAAATCGGTATGACCCACACTCAAAAGGATGTTATAAAAACAAGGAAAACTACCGCGGATGTGATTTCTTGATCACTGCTCCCTCTGAGGCATGGGGACTGCTGAAATTTCCAATAAATACTTACTGCCTTAATTTTATTTTAACAGCCTTGATGTAAATTGATGCAATACATTTTTTATTGCTTCTGGATTTGCTGTTATTATGTTTGGGTTGTGAAAAGAACACATATTTTTCTTAGAATGGGTTCTGCAGAAGCTGAGCCTGAGATGGGAATTCTTGGTCTATTGGGGGAGTGCTTTCAGGAGAAGGGGACTGGACATATCAGGAAAGGGAAGAGGGAAAGGCTAAGCAAGGATATAGTCCCAACTGGTGCTACGGACTGAATGTATGTGTCCTCACCAAATTCGTATGTTGAAATCCTAACTCCAAAAGGTGACAGTATTAGAAGAGGAGATTTTGAGAGGTACTTAACTTAGTGTTATGAGGGTAGAACCATCATGAATGGGATGAGTGTCTTACACAAGAAACTCTGGAGAGATCCTGAACCCCCTCCACCACATGAAGACACGGAGGGAAGGCACCAGCTCTGAACCAGGAAGCGAGCCGTCACCCAACCGTACTAGTACCCTGATCTTGTACTTCCAGCCTCCAGAACTGTGAGAAATAAATTGCTTTTTCTTTTTAAGCTACCATCTGTGGTATTTTATTATAGCAGCCTGAACAGACTAAGACAACTGGAAGCCAGCTCCAGTTTGATCCCACAGGAAGTTGTGGAGTACAATTGTAACCATAGAGTCGGTCCTCTGTTGAAGCAAGCAGACTGGCCTTCACATCCTGTGTCAATGGTCATTGGCTGAAGTCTGGGGATATAAATTGACTCCCTGGCAAAAAGACTTCCATTTGGGCAAGGGCAGTTGTCCAAGGAAGGGGGCAATAGTGAATTATTTATCTGCCAATACCAACAGCAACTGGAGGATGATTCTACAGCCAGTAAAGGGGATAGAAAATTCTATAACACAACAGAACAAGGTAAAGAATGAAGTCAAAACCACAAAACATCTTTCTATTCAAAGGCAACTACCATCACATTTAGGTAACGATTCTTCCAGACATGTCTTTGTCCCCCCGTCCCCTAACTAACACACATGAATACCTCCATTCGCTGCCATGATTTTCCCATGCTAATCACCATACAGACACTCCATTATTTCTGATGGTGTCATAGGATTCCACTATTCTTTAGTTCACAAATTTTTAACTAATGGATGTTCCAATTAACATTGCTGCATAACAAGTCACCTTACACTTAATGGCATAAAACGATAACCACTTTATAAATGCTCGCTGACTGAGGGTTGCAAATTCAGGAAAGGTACAGTGAGATCCTCTGCTCAATGATTTCTTGGCCACTGACTGAGATTGGAGGTGACTTAAATCGCTGGACTATTGGATGACTTCACTTCCAAGTGCAGTACCTTGGGGTCGGGGGTGGTTGGAAGGCTGTGCTAAACTGGTGCTGCTCACTCAATGGTAGTTGAACTTTTTCTTCGATAGCCTTGCGCTCCAGAGAACCAGATGGAAGTTGCATGGCCTTTCCTGACTTAGCCTCGGAACTCACAAAGCATCCCATCTTGGCTCATGAAGGCATAGTGAGACCTGATTAAAGTGGAGGTGAAGTAGAGCCTTACTCTTGATGGGAAAAAAGGTCAAAGAATTTGAGGTGATTGAAAAAGAAAATCTCTGCAGTGAACATTTAGGTTGTTTCCTTTTTTTTTTGTTTTTGTATTTTGGAAGGTTCCCTCCCCCATGTTTGTTGTTAACAATGCCACTATGAATATATTCTTACACCATCTTTCACACTTGAAACATTATCACCTTAGAGCAAATTCCTTAAGTGGAATTCCTAGGTAAAAGGGCACATGTATCTATAAAATTTAAATTTATATTGCATATGCTGTCTAGAGAAGTTACATCAATTTATACTTCCATCAAAAGTAAGGGATTACCTTTGTGTGTGTGTGTGTGTGTGTGTGTGTGTGTGTGAGTGTGCGCGCGCGCGCGCGCATGCGTATGTGGTCCTACACAAATTTTATCCGTTTAGATTCATATAATCACCACCACAGTTAAGATACAGAACTATCTCATCAAAACAAACAAAAAAAAGACTTGCTCAAAAAAAAAAATCGAAAATTCATTCATGCTAACCATTTATAGCCATACCTACCCCTATCCACTGTCTCTAACCTCTGGTAACCACTAATGTTATGCTATATTAGTGAAATTATACAATACGTAATCTTTTGGGATTTTTTTCCATCCAGGTTGTTGTGTGCATCAAAAGTTCATTCTTTTTTATTGCCGTGTAGTAGTCTATGGTATGGATGTACCACAGTTTGTTTCACCTTTCACCTATTGAAAGACGTTAGGGTTGTTTCCAGTTTTTGTCTATTATTAACAAAGCTGTTGCGAACACTTATGTACACGATTTGTGAAAACATAAAAGTTCATTTCTCTGGGATAAATGCCTAGGAGTACAATTGTTGGGCCATATGGTAGTTGCAAGTTTAGTTTTCAAAGAAATAATCAAACTGATTCCAGAGTGGCCAGTACCGTTTCCACCCCTACCAGCAATATATGAGTGATTCAGTTTTTCCATGTCCTCACTGACTCTTGTCACTATTTTGAATTTAGGCATTCTTTTTTTTTTTAAGTGTCAGATATGTGCTAAGTATTTTTTTTTCAATTAAAATTTATTGGGGTGACAATGGTTAGTAAAATTACATAGGTTTCAAGTGTACAATTCTGTAATACATCATCTATATATCACATTGTGTGTTTCTGATAGGTATATAGTGATATCGCAGTTTTAATTTGCATTTCTGCAAAATACATATATTTTCCATCTGTGTATCCTCTTAAGTGAAATGTATATTCATGTCTTTTGCCCTGGATTATTTCCTTCCTTCTTCCCTCCCTCTCTTCCTCTCTTCCTTCATTTTTCCCTCCCTCCCTCCCTTCTTTTCTTCTAACTGTTTTATTTTGAGAGCCATTCATATGTTCTAGATATAAGGCTTCTGTCTATAACTAATCTGCAAATGTTTCCTCCAAGTCTGTAGTTTATCTTTTCACTCTCTTCATTGGATCTTTCACAGAGGAAGTTTTTTATCTTGATGTAATCCAATTTATTACCTTTTCTTTTATTAATAGTACTCTTCTCATCAATCCTAAAAACCTTTCATTTAATGCTTTTATCCCGTCAGTTCCAAATGTAAAAGTAAATTTATATTCAAATCTGTTGACTTTTTCATTTATGGCTTATGGGGTGTGTGTGTTTTGGGGAAGGCCTTTCCCACACCCAAAATTATAAAATTAACTGATGCAGTATTTTATACACAAGTCTTTTTTTACTAACTTGTTTTTAAATTATAAAAGTAACACATGCCCATTTAAAAATTTCGAAATGTAGGAAGGTAAAACTTGAAGTTAAAAGTTGCCTTACTTCTGCCCATTTCATATTCTGAGGTGGCCACTGTTCATTAATTCTCATATATCTTTCTAAAGTTTCTCCAGCACACAGAAGTGTGCACGCAAATGAACACACACACACACACACAACTATTTTTTAAACCCAAAGGGGATCATACTGTATATACTGTTTTGTAACACTTAATGTTTCCCACTTGATGTATCTCCCCACAGCAGCACATAAAGATCATTCTCATTATGTTGAACAGCTGCAGGAATAAGCCATAATTTATACGTTTCTCCTAATAATAGACAATTAGGTTGTTATATGAGTTTTATTTGCTATGCTAAATAATGCTGCAATAAATTTCCTTATACATTATCTTGTACAAGTATTTATGAAGAGTAAGTTCCTGGATGTGAATTCTGAAATGACAGGGTAAGTGATTTTACAATTTTGATAGTATTGGCAAACTGTCCTTTAATAATGGAGTATCACAATGCACTCCTGCTAACGATGTATGGAAGTGCCAATTTCCCAGTATCCTCACCCACTCCAGAAATTACCCAATATTTTATTCCCTGCCTAGCTGAGAAGTAAGAAATGCTTTCTGGTTTTTCTGCATTTTAAATAGATGGAAGAGGTGGTGAATATATGCGGTACATGTGCCACTGTGAAGTTGTTACGGAACCCTGTTTTACCTTTCACTTTATCAAATTCAAGTTCTTTGGAATATGTGCTGACTAAGGTTTTATAACATAAAAGCAAGGACATGCTTCTACAGCCAGCTGAGATGAGTTTTACATGCTGGACAGCCAGCCACGTTCTATGTTGTGTGCTGATGACAGAAAGATTGAGATTCCTCAAGGGGTCATCAGGAGGAAATACCCCACCCACTCTAGTTTAGAAGTCTGACTATATCACTGAGTAGTTTTCCAGTGAGGAAGGATTGTCTGTAAACAGTTTATAGGTTGCAGTTTCTTCTTAGTATTTTTCATGGTTTAGCCATCCATGCATCCATTTGTTTATTTAACAACTATTTGTTTACCATCTAACTGGCACTGGCCTAGGGCATTGGAGATACAAGGATTGTGTCCAGTGACCCACAGCCTGGTGTGGGGATGGGGAGAGAACAGAGTAAACAGGTCCTCACAGCTGTCCACTGACAGCCTTCAAAGACTCCTGGACAGGGAGTCAGGCCAACAATGAGCAAGACAGGCTTAAATCCCAGATTGATGAGCAGACGATTGGCTAGAAAGGGCAATCCTACCTATTTGAGATGTCAGAAGCTGGATTGAAAATTTAATTAAAATTCAGATTAAAAGCTGGATCAAAACACTTAAGTTTCCATGGATGATCCGCAGTGGGAATCAATCACCACGTCAGAAGGCAGGCCTAAGAACAAAATCAGCAGCCTTTCTAGTGCAGTGTTTGAAGAAAATTAATCAGTCACATCCCAGCCAGGGAAGCTGCATGGCCAACAGTGACCATTCTTTCAGTCACCGGCAAACGTTGTGCAAGCCTAGGAAAAGGGCCAGGCAGGCACACAGGGGTTTATAAATAGATGGTGTACAGTGAATTTTCACTGCAACTTATAAGGGTGACCCTTACTAATGAGTATTTTCTATTTTTAAAAAACTGATTATGGTGAAGAAAAAATATAGATCTGAGAATGGTTCTACTTTACATCATCTTCTTCTTCTTGTCTCACCACCTGTCATTGTTCTAAGGAGAGATCCTAAATACAGGGATATGTTACATAGCCTTTTACAGGTCTATATACTCTTTAGTCTTTATATAGTACAACACATCTTTAAGTAAAGGACACACTATGAATCCCCACCAACAATAACACATTATTATAGGACAAAAATCAGTTCATGGAGTTAGAAATAGGATAAGTATTGCCCAAGTCAGAGAACTCAGGTCCTATTCGTGTCATTGAACTTCCTCTAGAGGGCACCTTTCTGAACTGCTTTTTATAATGAGAGGAAGGCTGTGTTCAGAACAGATGATTAAAATACGCATCTTCCAGGCTGGACTTGAGGTTGGATTCCACACCTCTGAAGTCTCTGTGTTCTTCTTTCAAGTCTGGAATTTCAACATGAAGTTCCATCAGCTATTTAATTAGCATCAGATCCAGGCATCTCATCGCCATCTGCTAAACAGAAAAATCCATTGCCTGGGAACTATGACCTAATAGCTATGATCTGCTGGGTGAAGTTTGATCTAATACTTTAATTAATTAATTTAAATTTTTACTATTTTGTAGGTGCTGTCTTTCTACTCACCCTTAAACTAAGATATCGCCATTTGACACTTTACCAGTGGAGGTTGAGGTCCATGTGTTAGACTCATACCCCAGGACCACTCTCCTCACCTTCGGGATCTCCCTGTCCCGTGACTCACCCCACCAGGTCTCTGCTCTTTCCACTCTTACTCTGACAAACTCATCCAGGCAGATGTGACGAGGGGTGACCTTGATGGGCAACATGTTATGGGACATTCTGGAGGTAATATCATAATCCAGAGGAGCATCCATGATTGGAAGATATTTTAGAGTAAGCTTCACTTTTAACGCTGTTACATTATACTGCATAGCCAGCTGAAATGGTTAAATACGATGGAACTCAGGTCTCCCTTCTTCCTTCCATCACTGGCCAGTTCTCCAGCCCCATCTTGCATGGGTAATATCCTTCCCTCTCATCACTCCAAATTTCTTTTTGTATGTATGCTCCATGACGTCTCTTGCTTTGGGAGCTTCCTGCCAGGTGTTCCTTCTTTGGGAGTGGTGCTTTGCCCCCCCCCCCCCCCCCCCCACACACACACACAGTTATCTCCTATTCATCCTTTAAAGCTTGGTTGAAGAATCACTCCTCCAGGAAGTCTGGAATTTTTGACTTTCTCTTCCATAAATTCTTTTTTTAGATGATTTTCCTCTGTGCTTCTTTAGCATCGTATGCTTGTTCCTCTCAGAACACTTGTCAAAGACCTGCCTATAATGTTGTTCATCCAGCACAGAGAAAGCCCCAATGAAAAGTAATTATTCATACTATCATTGTTATCATTACTGTACCATACTCTTCAGTCTCTAATGAAGCCAGTGGCATATACTTAGCATTTGATAAATATTTGTAGAAAGACTGGATAAACTCAGACTTGCATTGGAAATTATACTTGCCTTCTCTGCTGCTTCCTCTGGGTTATCTCAGGGGGAAGTGATCTCCATCTTCCTAAAGCCTGTAATACTCTCTCCCATTCATATAGACTTTTCACTCTGTCCTCTGATTTATGTAAATGTCTTTCTATAGATTATGAACTACTTGAAGGCAGTAATAGTATCCTATGAAATTCTGTAGCCCCTACAGAGTCGAAAATAAGTCACAGAATAAAATACTCAAAAAATAATTTTGAATGCATAAAGAAAGATAAACAGGCATGTTCACATGTCTTGTTTCCTAGAATTATAGGATATTTTTGCTCAATTAAACAGGGAGGTGGGGATGAGTGAAGATAATTTGGTAACTCTGAATATGGTTGCAAGTCTAGCCCCTCAAGAGGGACCATTGAATAAATGCTACAGTGTTTGCAGAAGCACAATGGCAAATACTGTGGCAGTGTTTTTCAATGCTGGAAATAAAATAAGAAATTACGTTAGACTCTGTTTACACATCATACTGTCAGCATGAATGTCCTCAGTTAGGTGCTGTGATTAGATATATTTAATAGTAATAGAAGGCATCTTTAAGTTTTCTAAAGTACATTTGGATTCCCAGTTTGGTGACATTATGGTCAATAGTTTCAGACATGAAAATAACTTAGTAAGTACCAAAGTTGCTCATTTCTTCTCCCATCTACCTCACCCCTGGACTATTGACATTTGATGCTGAAAGTAAAGATGTATAATCAAAAAGTGGTGATGAGGGCCGGCCCGGTGTCTCAGGCGATTGGAGCTCCATGCTCCTAACTCCGAAAGCTGCTGGTTCGATTCCTACATGGGCCAGTGGGCTCTCAACCACTAGGTTGCTGGTTCAACTCCTCAACTCCCGCGAGGGATGTTGGGCTCTACCCCCTGCAACTAAGATTGAACATGGCACCTTGAGCTGAGCTGCCGCTGAGCTCCTGGATGGCTCAGTTGATTGGAGCGCATCCTCTCAACCACAAGGTTGCCGGTTCGATTCCTCGACATCCCACCATCTAACAACAGCAACTGGACCTGAAGCTGAGCTGCACCCTCCACAACTAAGATTGAAAGGACAACAACTTGACTTGGAAACAACTTGACTTGGAAAAGTCCTGGAAGTACACACTGTTCCCCAATAAAGTCCTGTTCCCCTTCCCTAATAAAATCATACATACATACATACATACATATATATATATATATATATATATATATATATATATATATATATGTGGTGATGAGACATGAAAACAGCCTAAGTGCCCTTCAAAGATGACTGGGTAAAGAAGACATGATATATATACACATGGAATACTACTCTGCCATAAGAAAACAAGAAATACTGCCATTTGCCACAACATAGATGCATATTGAGAGTATCACACAAAGTGAAATAAGTCAGATGGAAAAGGACAAGAACCATATGACTTCACTTATATGTGGGATATAAAATTGAGGGCAACAAATGAACAAACAATAACTCATAGACGCAGACAACAGTACTGTGGTTACCAGAGGTGAAGGGAGATAGAGGATAAAGGGGGTAAAGGGGTCAAATATATGGTGACAGAGGGAGACTAGATTCTGGGTGGTGAACACACAGTGCAATATACAGATGATGAATTATAGAACTGTACACTTGAATCTTATATCATTATTAACCAATGTTACCCCAATACATTTAAATAAAAAATGTAGTGATGAATGAACGTGGTAATGAAGTGCAGTAGGACACGGAGTTGTGTGCAACTCAGGGCAGAGATAACATAACGGAGAAGACGTGTTAGTCTGTCCTAGGAGACTGGGTCGGAAATACAATCCCTCCTGGAAATCTACTGTGGAGAACTTCTTCCTGAGCCCCATGGTCATTCTTCTGTTCGCATATGCTGGGAATGGCAAACAGTTTTCCACTTGTGTGCCAATGATTCTGATTAATTGATAATGAAAGACCTCCAGGGCTACATTGGATAAAATGAGACAAGAATCTAGAAAAAGACGTTGGATTTGTTTTTATTTGCCTTTTCATGCTGGTTCCTAAAATCCAGGTTTTGGAAATGGAAACAACTTTTGCTGCTCAAAGGAGGTGAGGCTTAGTCTCTTCTGTTCCCCTTGAGTATGGCTTCCAAAAAATAGTGTAGGGAAAGGGAAAAATGTAACTCTACAGTGGAAGAAACTGGCAAATACTGCCTAACCAAATGATCAAAGTGGACATCTCCAATGATAAGTCATGATGATATCATGTCCTCTCTGATATGATGTGATAAGGGCACTTCACCTCTCTGGTATTCCTCCCTAAAACCTACAACTCCAAGTTTAATCACGAGAAAGCATCAGCCAAACCCCAATTAAGGAGTCTTCTCTAAAACATCTGACCAGTATGCCTCAAAACTGTCACAGTCATGCAAGACAAAGAAAGACTGCGAAACTCTCAGAGCCAAGTGGCATCTAAGCTGACATGACAACTACAGGCAATGTAGTATCTGGGAAGAGAAAAAGAACACTAGTGGAAAACTGGTGAAATCAAATAAAATCTGAAGTTAACAGCAATGTACCAATGTTGGATTCTGGGTTATGACAAATGTACCGCGCTAACGTAAGATATTAACATTAGGGGAAACTAGGTGAGGGGTACACAGGAACTCTTTATCATCTTTCCAACTTCCATAAATCTATAGTCATTTTAAAATAAAAAAGTTATTTAAAAATCAACCAACTAAACAATTTGTTAGAGAGGTATCTTATCCCTGTATGTTGTGTGTGTGTGTGTATGTGTGTGTGTGTGTGTGTTGTGTATACACTAACACTTCATTCAAATAATATGGTGTTAGTATATAATAGTATACTGAAGTCTAGGTTTAAGGATTAAGATTGTGGATGAAAAAGGGGCCATGTACTACACCTGACAAGCTCAGAGGAAGCCTGCATAGCAGACCCTACAAACGCAGAGACCAAAATTAACCACATAGAATGGTCTGAACATAAAAATTCCTAACTAAAAGTGGGTCACAGCCAGTAGTCACATCCTTGGCTTGTAGCTTCCTTAACTAACAAAGGTGAATCTTCACCTTAAGTGAACCTGCCTATTGTCTTTTTGCACTTAAAATAACATGCCCTTGGAATGTCAGTAATCCCTTTCTCTGGACCCCTCAGGCCAGAGCAGGAAACTACAGAATCCTTCATTGTTGTTATTGTCCCTTGATTACCATCTCTATGTGATGTAAAATACTATTAACTATCCTGTAGCCACTAATGTAAAAGAAGTATATATCTTTCTCGGAGCATTTTATCAATCCGTTGAGATTTTGCTTTCTGGCAATTGTCAATTTGGCTCAAATAAACTCTTAAAATCTTTCTCTTAGGCTGGATATTTTTTCATCGACAAGATTTTATCTGGGGAGAGTTTTTGGAGGTGAATGCTATGGGTGACTTGTTTCATTATTATATTCCATCCTACTTTTGAGTCTTTCTCACCTTACAGCAGTTAGAAGAACTCCATTCCCCTCCTCCCCCGCCACCCATTTTTTCTTCACAAATGAAGTACTAGAAGAATAGTTGGCATTTTTCTATTTTCCTTGCATTCCCTTTGCTTTCAAATAGTAATTTCACTAACTTCTATCACGAGTCCTTTTTGGATGTCTACCGGCATTTTCTGATGATATTCTGAACTACTCAACTTTCTCTTTTCTTCCAGTTTACTTGGCAAAACTCAGACACACTTTTATCAATCATGGCATCAGTTGTGACTCTTAATCTTTCAACCAAATAACAGATTTGGGGTAACAGTAGGTACGTAAGTGCAACGCGGATATCTTCTTTTTCCTGCTGATATTAGTTGCTACACATTCATAATATTTGAGTTTAGATTCGTCTTCCTGACCAGAAAACTATATTCCCTCGGACTTATAGCCTGAGAAATCATGCAAGGGGTCCATTGCTAATGTGGCAAAAGGAGAACATTTGATGATGTTTATCAAGGTCCATTTAATTCCACAGAAAGTGTCTGGGCCCTGAAGACTGGCAGTGCCGGGCCGATAGCCTAGAACAACTTCCTGTTCTTCAATAGCCATAAAATTAACTTAAAATTTATGGTTCTGGTAAATACTTCTGGCTTTTATGTGTTATTTATTAACTAAGAATATTTCACTGGAGAGATTTATTTGACTAAAATGCATTGAAACTACTTGCATCAATAAACTACATTATGGGGAAACTTGGTATAAATTATATAGGAGGGGATTCAAAAATAACAAGGTGACAAAGCTTAGAAAAACCTGTCATGCCATGGCTTCCCTTGATTTGATTTTTAGCTTATTTTAACTTTCAGGCCAGAACGAGAAAATGGTTCTGGTGGAAAGTTAAAATGAATATGGAAATGAGGAATTTCTGCAATGACAGAGTAATTTATGTCAGACTAACCCTTCTGCTGAGAACAACTATAAAAGTTGAATTAAAGCACACAATAAAAAGCAAAAAGCAGATGTCTGAAAGTACTGGAAAGCAACGAAAGTGACCAGAAGTATGGGGCTAAGATTCAATAGAGAAAGAACATTCATCATAAGCCCTAAATTCGTCATGGTTTTACCCCAAAGAGCATTTTCCTATATTCAACATGAGGCTTAGAAACCAAGAAAAGTGGTGTCCTGTAGCTTGGGGCAGTCTCTTGGGTGGGAGAAGACAAAAACTGGAGAACAGAACTACCAAGGCAGTTGCAAAAAAGTGAGCCTAAGAGTTTGTATGCAGTCTCCCCATGAGGCATCTACGTACCAGTTACAAAGGACTACATGCATAAGGCAAGAAGCTCAGACACTGAGCAGGGAGGAGGCGAAGAGGCTAGTTAACACAGAGAGAGGAGACTTATCTTGTTTTGGACTTACCCTATTGTTATAAACATATATAAGAGCTGGAGAAAATATGTGAAATATCAATTTGAAGCCATTGGAGAGCAACCAACACAGAGCTTTAATCCTTAAGAGAAGGAAAGCATAAGAGGTGATCCCCACATTCGTGATGCTTTCTCCCTGATAGCAGCTTGCAGTGTGCAGAGCAAGAACATGCAGCTGAAGCAGAGAATCTTGGTCTTGCTAAGTGAAGAAGAGAGAGACTGAAATAGCAGACTGCCAACAGGACTGGGATTTGGTAGCATGGTCCCAGAGAAAACTCAGCCAGTTTATTGGGGAGAAAGCCCCTCCCCCCAATCTGAGTACTCCTCAAAACTGTCAAAGTCAAGGAAAGACTGAGAAATTGTCAAGGCCAAAAGGAGTCTAAGGAAAGGCCCTGCCCCTTGAATGCATGGCCTAACCTTTAACCACAGGTAAAGGGTGCAATATTGAGAGGCTTAGCAGAGAACAGCTGTTGTGAGGCTTGAGAGCTGAGCCAAGATTGAGAGGCTGCACAGGGCTAGAAAGACAGAGTTGGAGGTCAAAATCCAGACCGAGTGGAGAGACCTTAGGAACCCGGATTTCAATTAAGACAGTGGAAAGGCCATGTTTCAGTCTTAATGACAATGCCCTAAGAGTACGGGCAAAACTAAAACCAAAGACCCACGTTGACAAAGGCTAGAGCCAAGCCTTGACAAGATCAAGGTGATTTGCTTATAATTTAATGGTCTACCAGAACACACTTAACATTCTTGAGAAGAAAACCATTCAAAGCATCTACAATATTTAAAAAATTTCTGGCATGCAAAAAAACATGAAAAGTGATCAATAAGCAAGAGAAAAGGCAGAATTAGACACAGAGATAATCCAGGTGTTGGAGTTAGCTTTTAAGCATGTCAAACAACAATAATTATTATATTAAAAATAGAAGAAAAGATGGAAAAACACAAAAATTATACACAATCAGAATCTATAAAAAACAAACAAATGGACATTGTAAAACACAGTGTCTGAAATGAAGAACTCATTGAATGGATTTAAAAGCAGAATGGACATAACATAAGACTAGTAGCCTCAAAGACATGTTAACAGAAAATATCCAATTTGAAAGACAACATAAAAAAGGATATAAAAAAGGAAGATGAAGAATAAAACATAAAATTAACAGAATACATCAAAAAGTCTACTTAGCTACATTGATAGTCCCCAAAAGAAGAGAGAAAATGGAACAGAAACAATACTTCAAGAAATATTGACCAAGAATTTTCCAAATCTGATAAAAAGACTTTACCGCACTTATTCAAGAAGCTGAGTGAATGACAAACAGAAAATAATACAAAGAAAACCACACCTGGCAAACTATAATCAAACTGCTAACATCCAAACAGAAAATCTGAAAAACAGCCGGAGAGAAAAAGTACATTACAATTAATAGTTGAATTCCTAATGGAAACAATAGAATCCAGAAAACAATGGAATGACATCTGTAAAAATCAACCTAGAATGCCATACCTGGCAAAATAATTCTGAAAAAATGAAGGCGACATAAATATATTTTCAGACAAAATGAAGCTGAAAGACTTTGTTAGCAGCAGACTCACACTGCAAGAAACACAGTGCGAGTTCTTCCTGCTAAGGGAAAAAAAAAAATGCAAGAAGGAATGAAGTATATCAAGGCAATATGTGAAGAAGTATAAATGAATATGGACAGTTTAGAATAATAAAGTCTTTTGTGATTCATAACATCTATAAAAGTAAAATATGTGACAACAAAATCACAAAAGACATAAAAAGAGAAAAATGGAGATAGGCTCTTTACATTTCTTATGTTGTTTGGGCAGTGGTAAACGTAAAAACATAAAGTGTATGATGAAAGAATAGAAAGTATACTGTAATTTTAATGTTACCACCATAAGGATGATACCAGAAGGTATAATAAAATAGCTAATAGATGAGATACAATAGAATATTTAAAAGACTTGATTAATTTTGGTTGTTTCCATGTCTTGGCCACCGTGAATAATGTTGCAATGAACATCAGGGTAGGTACATATATCTTTACGGATAAATGATTTCAGATTTTTTCGGTAGATACCCAAAAGAGGAACTGCTGGGTTGTATGGTAATTATAACCTTAATTTTTTGAGGAAGCCTCCATACTGTTTGTCATAGTGGCAGTAGCAATTTATATTCCCACCAGCAGTGTATGTGGATTCCTTTTTCTTCTCAAACTCTCCAAAACTTATTACTTGTCTTGTAGATAATAGCCATTCTAACAGGTGTGAGGTGGTATCTTATTGTGGTTTTGGTTTGCATTTCTCCAATAGTTAGTGAAGTAGAGCACTTTTTCATCTATCTGGTGGCCATTTGTATGTTTTCTTAGGAGAAGTGTCTGTTCAGGTCCTCTGTCCATATGTTCATTGCAGCATTATTCATGGTGGCCAAGGCATGGAAACAACCAAAGGGTCCTTCTATAGATGATTGGAGAAAGAAGATGTAGTACATATATACAGTGGAATATTACTTGGCCCTAAGAAAAGATGAAATACTGCCATTGGTGACAACATGGATGGGTCTTGAGATTATCATACTAAGTGAAATAAGTCAGACAGAAAAAGTCAAGAACCATATGATTTTACTCAGATGTGGGATATAAAACTGAAAGCAACAAATGAACAACACAAACAAACAAAAACTCATAGACATAGACAACAGTTTAGTGGTTACTAGCAGGTAAAGGGGAGAGGATGGTAGAAAAGGGTAAAGTGGGTCAAATATATGGTGATGGAATGAGAACTGACATTGGGTGTTGAACACACAATGCAATACATAGATGATTTATTATAGAATTGTATACTCGAATCCTACATATTTTTACTAACCAATGTTACATAACAATTAATTAAAATTTTTAAAAAACCCAAATGACAATGATTCTGTACTTTCAAAATAAAAGGTCTTGAGTATGCTTGCACACACATACAAAAAGCTTGATTAATACATAGAATGCAGAAAGGAAGACTAAAGGAACAAACAATTGATGAAACAGAAAAAAATAGCAAAATGATAGACAAACTCAACTGTATCAGTAACTATATTAAATGTATATGGACTAAAACATGCCAATTAAAAAAAAAAAGAAAATTGTCAGATGTGAGAAACAAAAGAAAAAACTAAACTACACGCAGTTTATAAGAACTATATGAAATCAAGATATAAAGTTTAAAAGCATGAAAAAAACATATACTACACCAAAAAAAAGAAAACTATATTTATATTACTCAAAGTAGACTTTCAGGCAGAACAGTGTAAGAGATGACGAAAGATATTTCATAATGACAAAGGGCTGACTCAATAGGAATAGAAAACAATGTTAAATGTGAGTGCATCTAATAACATAGCTTCAAAATACATAAAGTAAAAAAGCAGCCAAATGAAAGAGAGAGGCAAGTCTATAATTGTAGTTGCAGATTTTAACACCTCTCTAATTGACAGAAAATGAAGATGGAAAATCAGTTAAAATATAGAAGATAGAGCAACATAATTAATAGACTTGATCAAATCAAAATATATAAAATACTATACCTAATGTCATAGCTAAAACTGCAGTGTACACTTTCTTTTGAAGTTCACGTGTAGTATTTAGAAAACGCCATACTCTGGGACATAGAAAAAAGTCTCATCAAATTTCAAATAATTTAAATCAGCAGTAGATATTCTCTGTCCATTTTGGAATTATGTTAGATTTCTAAACCAGAAAGTATAAAATATCCAAATGTTTAGAAATTGAGAACATAGTTTTAAGCCATTCATGAATCAACTGAGTGGAATAGTTTTAGCTGAATAATAATGCAAACACAATATATCAAAACTAGTAGAATGCAGCTAAAATAGTGATAGAGAGAAATGAGTAGCTTGAAATGTATATATTAGAAAAGAATATTTAACACCATTGGTCTATTATCTAATTTGATAAGTTAGAAAACAAAGTCAATACAAATAAATATAGAATATAATAAAAATAAAAGCAGAAATCAATGAAACAGAAAACAACTGAGAAAATCAATAAAGTTAACATTTAATTAATCAGGAAATCTTATTAAATTAATGATTGAGACTGATAGGAAAAAACTAATCAGAAGAGCAAAAATAAGAGGGAACACTAGTAGAGAGCCTACAGATAATATGAAGATTATAAGAGGATATAATAAAACATGTAATAATACCAGTAAATGTAAAATTTTTAGATTCGATGAAAAAAATCTCTTGAAAAACAGAATTTTTCAAAACTGACAGAAGAAATATAAAATCTTAATATATGTAGTAAAAATCTTCATATATGTAGTAAATAAACTAAATCCATAATGAAAAATCTTCCTAAAACAAAAACAAAACTCTAGGCTCAGATAGTTTCACTGGTGAATTTTTCCAAACTTTTAAATAAGAAGTAAAATTCACCTCACAGAAATGATTCAAGAGATTATAAAATAGAGAGAATATGCAACAGTTTGACTTCTCATATATTGCTGTGGGAGTGTAAACTGGTACATGTACTTCGGAAAACTGTTTAGTACTATCTATCAAATCAGAACATATGTGGGCCCCTGACCATTTTATGTTACTTTTAGATATAGACCCAACAGATATGAGTACCTATGTGCATCAAAAGGAAAGCCTAAGAATATTCATAGCGTCATTATTCATGACAGAAACAACCCAGATGTTTAGGCAGAGCCAAATGGATAAATAAATTGTAGTCTTGTCACACAACAGAAAACTATGCAGCAATGAAAACATTAAATTACAGCTATATATTTCAACATGGATGAATCTCACAGAAATACTGTCAGCTGAAAGAAGGCAGACACAAAACAGCCTAAAATTCTGTTGGATTCTATTTGTTTATGTTAATGCACAGGCAAAAAAACCGAATGCTACTTGGAAGAATAATTCCAGGAAGTAAGAAGAGAGAGGCTTCCAGACTGCTGTAATAAGCTGTACCTTGATCCAGGAAGTTATTACACAGATGGATCACTTTGTGAAAATCAACTGAGTTGTAAACTCAAGATTTGCAAATCCTTCTGTGTCCATACAAAGTTCCCCTCTCCTCTCCTTCCCCAGAGCAAAGTACATCCTCAAAATTTTAACACGCATAATTCCTACTACTTGAGGCCATGGAAAAATGATGTGAATGTGTCTTAGCTGGTATTAAGCAGGGATCTCTTTAAAGGAATTATGAACTTCATTATGGAGGAAGATTGCAAAAATGTAATACGACTAATGTTAATTGACGACTTTTTTCTCTTTTTCTCCTTTTGTTCGCTGTGTATGTGTGTTCCCATCTGTAATTAGTAAATACGTGGAGGGTCACACTAAATGCCTCTTCAGTGGTAATGCCAAAGCACCCAGGAGTACACCAGACAGAGAACTGCTCTAGGAGAGAATTCTGTTTCTAAACGGATTCTGTCCCACCTGGTAATGGTTGTGATGACATTTTTCTGCCTCAGAACGAGGTTTGATACGTTTGTGCAATATTGGGAGACGCTTGGGTACAGCGAGCTCTTGAAATGCCACGAATTCACTTGAAAGAGCCATGGGTTTTAGACTTAAAGGACTCTTCAGTTAGATAAGCTATCCATTTAGGGCCAAGTTTCTAACCGTAGTTTGTCAATTCACAATGACACCTCACAGGTGTAAAAACTTCATTTTCCACTGCGTAGCTGTGACTCTCCACTGGCCGCATATAGCAGATTTACATTTATATTAATATGAAAGCTCTGTCCCCTTACCTGTCTGTGTTATGTGAATTTGGAGGTGCAGGCCATGGGCTATGTCTGTTTAGAAAGCTCCTCTGGTGGCTATGAGGGACACTCTGGCTAAGACTATGTGGCCAGAGCCCAGAAGGGAGGCTGACGCAATGGGCGCTGGATGTAGCAGAGACATGGGGGCTCAGGGGTGTGGTATTTAAACAGCCATATGTTCAAGTTTTCATATTCTCAAAACACAGTTTCTAATAAGTAAAATGGAGTGTAAATATTTTCAGTTTTAGACTTGTAAAATGTTAGTTCTGAAAGGGGTCTTAGAAACTGTCCCGTCCAAAGCTCTCATTTTATGTGAGGAAACGGGGGCTCAGAGACTGAGCTGGGTAAGGACTCTGTATCAGGCTTTCAGTCCTACACACTTGGAAAGTACATATTTTAAATGTATCTTTACCCAGGTTCTCACAACCTCTCTATACTCCTTCTCCTAACCCCTAATCCTCTTTCTCTGTCTCTGCCTCTCTCTTCATCCCCAGTCAAATAGGGTAATCTTACCCTCATCCTGTTCAGGTCTTAGGCCACCACATACATTTGTACACAGGCAAACTCCATGTGTGTTGTTCTGTGAGATGCAAGCTTGTGAGACACACTGGTAGCTGTATATTTATTTGGTAGCTATGAAACCTTGAGAGTTGGATGTTTGCAGGTATCTATGCTTCCTACTCAGTGGTATTTGCAAAGGCATATAGTACATTCGCCTCAGGAGAAATGGGCAAAAGCAAATGGAAACATGGCACAACCCCAAACATGCATTGTTTGTGCTGCTTAGGAACAGAAAATGATTTAAACATAGAAACCTGGAGTGCTTCAAGGTGGAGGTGTCCTTAAGCATAAGTTCACCTTTCAAAGTACAATCTAGCAAAGAAATGATGTGTTGTGTTTGTGTCTCAAAAGAAGCTGGTGACCAGAATGATACTTGAGACAGTTTCTGGGAACCTGTTTGCACATTTGAACAGCCAGAAGCAGACTGAAGATGTGAAATAGGTTTCCTAATACCCCATCCCACTCTTACCGTCTACCTTCAGAAGCATGATCATTAAGAGGGCAGTGGGTTACAAAATGAAGAACTGAACAGTTTGCCTGTTATTCTGCTGATAGTTTTTGTGAGATGGAGGCCCAGAGTGCACTTTAAATGTAATTTATAATTCATTGCACATGAACCGTAAAATGCAAAAACATTAATTTTTACAGCTCTCATTATTTATGATATTTTCCCTGTCCTCTACTAAAAATGTTTCTTCATGAGATGTGTAGAATGTTCACAGATGCCAGATTATTTAACGGGAGCGTGATGAACAGTTATGATGATTTAGCCATTAGAAAATTAAAACAGTAAAAAAAAAAGGCAAATTGTTTCTGAGAGATTTTTCCATTGAATTCAAACCAGAACAGGGGAATAAAATGTATTTACCAGAACCTAATTGCCAAGTGAAATTGACCTAAAAATAGGACTTTGAAATTTTAGTTTAGTCAAGGTCCATAGCAAAATACCCCAGACGATGTTTTGAAAATGAGGAGTATTTAATGGAGGAATTTCCTTGGAATGAGGAAAAAGGCAGAAATGTGATGAAATGAGACCCAAGACTTGTTAATTATCAATGTTGCTTTACTCATTCATTCGATCAGTGAGTATATAAGAGGCTGCATGGAGCCATGTATTTAGCTAGATATTGGGGATATAAAGTGAAAAAATAGGGTCTCTTCTCCCCAGAGGGTCATAGTCCAAAGACAAGCACATGGAAATAATACTATCCTTTGGCTATCGCTGTAAAGGAGCCGAGTATGAAGCAGAATGGATGCCAATCTCTGTGGGGAGAAGACTTGCCAGAGTTGGGAACTAAGCAGAGGTTGCAAAATGACAGGTGCTTATTTTTGTTTGACTTACACAGCATGTATAAAAAAGAAAAAAATTGCAGGAGAAACCCATTAGGATAAGGCAGTAAACTGATGCTTCGATGTATCCAAACATAACCATGACAGAGATAAACGTAGCAGCTATAACTAGGTTCAAAAACAAGGCCAATATAGTCAAGAACCAGAAGTGGAACAGAAACGTGAACAGCTAGTAGGGCTAGACGGAAGATGTGCTGTGTCCTCACCTGGCCGTGGTGGCCTGAATTTGGCTTCCACCTGTCTTGGTAACTTCTGGGCTCTTCTCAATATCGCCTTAGGGCCTTGAACCGGCAGTGGGTTGAATAGTGTTCTCCCAATTCATGGCCATCCAGAGCCTCAGAGTGGGACCTTGTTTGGAAATACGATCTTTGAAAACGTAACTAGTTAAGGATCTTGAGATGAAATCACCCTGGATTTAGGGTGGGCTCTCAACCCAAGGACTGAGATGTCCTTATAAGAGCAGGAGAACACACAGAGACACCTAGAAGAGAAGGCCATGCGAAGACAGGGCAGGGATATGACAGTGATACAGCTAGCTGCAAGCCAAGGCATGCTGGGTGCTACCAGAAGCTGGGAAGAGGCAAGGAAGGTTTCTTTCCCAAAACCTTCAAAGAAAGCATGGACTTGCTGACACCTTGATTTAGGGCTTTTGGCCTCTAGACCTGTGAGAGAATAAATTCCTGTTGTTTGAAGCCACCAAGCTTGTGGTAAATTATTACAGCAGCCCTAGGAAACTAATATATGTATGTCCCAAACCTTTTTTAAAAGACCTAGTTCTGGACTGGCAGCAGGGTGTGGGGGACATGTTGGAGCAAATGTAGAGGGAAGTATGTAGGGGAACGTAAGTATGTAGGGGAACGTAAGAGACAAGTAAGGACAGAACGCAAGAGTAAGAGAGACACAGATAGAAGGTGAGTGAGCGTGTGTTCACATACAGATGTGAGATAAAGAAAGCCCAAACCAAAAGATGGCCTTTCAAAACAAGCCTGCAAACGTGAATTCATAAACACATGAAGGAAACTAGCTTGAAGCAAAACAGCCAACAAAATCAACTATTAAGACATAAATGTACTACAGATGTAGTTAATTCTACAGCAGGGCCTGACATAGACTTCACTTATTTATTCCACTAATGAGATTTGCCACATTTATGATTTTACACCATAAATTCTGTGTTCATTTATATTGATATAGGTTTCAAAATAATTATGTTAAGGACACTCAAAGAGATAAATTATAGTTTCACAACCACGCAAAGAAAAGGAAATTATGAAACAAAAACAAGCTGAAATGGAAAAATAATAGACGGATATGAAAATTATTATTTTATAGGACTTTGTTAGCTGCCAAGAGAACAACAACAGAAGTATTTTCCTGCAAGTTTTCTGTCCGTGAGAAGGTAGGTCCTGGGAAGATTTCTGCCCTAGGAGCTAGGATGACCCTGGACATTTTGGTCGCTGGGAGCTCCTAGATGGGAAATCTGATTCTTTGAGGGGCATGCTGGCACTGACTAAAGACAGAAGCAGGGAAGGGCCAAAGATTTTCTCTTTCATTTCAAGCTGCTTCAAATTGTTTCTCTATTTTAAGTGGTCTGACTCAGACCCAAGCAGTGCTAGCTCTTGTGCTCGTATTATGGACAGAAGTTGTCATTTCTTGAAATGAACCCTAGCCTTTGAGTCAGGAGTGGGGCTGATGAGGTGGGGGTGGGCACGCAATAGGGGGCAGACGGGCGCAAATTACCTGGACCAGTGGTCTGGCCCTGGGCTCGGGCACATATTCAAATCCTGTGTAAAAGTTCCTATCCATTCCTCCTTCGCTGTGGGCCCTGACCGTTGATAGCCTGGGTCAGGCTTATAGAAATTCTGACCAGCTTTTTTTATAAGGATCAAATGAGCTAATGCAGGCACGCCTCCTTGGTCAACTCTAAAGAATGACAGAAGTGTATCAATTGGAAACTTCACAGGAAGAGCAACTATTTTATCTCCTCCAATGTGCTTAGCTTTGTGCCTAGATCTAGGCATTGATTGACTTGAAAAATGAAACTAATTGCAATGTAGTATATTAGTACAAATTCTTTGGCTGTATCTGCACTACACTCTAATGTTAAGGTAGAAAATGAAAACAAGGGGAGAAAAATCACCATATTTTGGAAAGTAAAATAGCCTAGAGATTATTATGAAAAGCTGATACTGTTCGGGTGCTCTGTGGCAGGAACTGTTCTAAGTGGTTTAAAAAGTTAAAAAGTAGAATGGACTTTGGAGTCACATGGCTTGGGTTCCGATACTGACACCCGCCACACAGTGGCTGTGTGAATTCTGATAGGTTATTTAACTTCTCTAGGCTTCTTTTATTACATATAAAATGGGATGACAATGGGCGCATTGTAAGGATTATATGTGATAATACGGTGTTTAGTCTCTACTTCTGAATTACGTGAGCTAATAAATTTCCTTTGTTGTTTATATGATTTGAGTAGAGTTTTTCTCTTAATTGCAATTGAAAGCATTTTGGTATAAGTATTGTTAGTATTATTGCAACATGCCAAATGACGGACTCATTAAAAAATGATGGTAAATATTGACAAAATACTATTTTATATTAATATTATTGGAAAATACTCAGGTGATTAATTTTTCCTTTTTCATGTGAACACTTAAGATTAAAAATTAGGCTAAGATCATATTTCTGAGATAATAAAATTGAGCTTTAGTCACACTGACTGGGAGATGGACAAGAAAGAAAATCAAACTGGAAAGATCCGATTCGTGTAGACAACCTCCATTGTACGGAAACAATAATACATCAGCTATTATTTATTAGTCACCCACTGTGTTCCAGGTTCTCTGTTGGTGCTTTGCTTACATTTTCTTTCTTTCTTAGAATTATTTGCTATTAAGAAACAGAAGCTTAGAGAGCACAAAAGCTCTGCATAAATAATTGTCGCATGTTAGTTAACAGCCTAACTACATGCAAAACCATGGTGCAGACCTGTCTTCTTTCCTTCAAAATCTTTGCTCCTGTCACTAAACCTCATTTGCTTTCATGTGGCAAAATTTCCACCCCACTGATCAATTTTTTTTTTTTAAATTCTCAAAAAAAAACTTTTTAAATTTTTCAATTACAGTTGACATACAATATTATATTAGTTTCAGGTGTACAACATAGTGATTTGACATTTATATAACTTACAAAGTGATAGCCCGATAAATACTCATCTGACACCATACATAGTTTTTACAATATTATTGACTATATTCCTCATGCTATATTTACATACCCATGACTATTTTGTAACTACGAATTATACTTTTTTGTTATTTCAGGTGTACAAAAGAATGTAATAGTTAGACATTTATACCCCTCGCAAAGTGATAACACCCCTGCCCCAGTCTACTACCTGTCTGACATTGTATATAGCTGTTAGGATTCCACTGACTCTATTCCCTATGCTGTACTTCACATCCTGTGACTATATATATATATATATAATTATAGTTGACATTCATCATTATTCGGCTTCAGCTTCAGGTGTACAGTGCAGTGGTCAGGCATCTATACCATCCATGAAGCCCACTGATCAAATTTATAGGATTGTTATCTGAGACAAGTAGCTGTCAACTGAGAAAGTTTAGTGTCATCAGAGTAAATTCCTAATTTAATCACATTTACCTCCCCCCACCACCAGAAGCTAGACTTCTTAGATCATTAATTACCAAGAGCATGAGATATATAAACTCTAGGTTGCTAAGCTCAAGTAGTTTGTAGCCCTCAAAGGAATTCTTCCTGTTACAAATTGCTTGCTTCATGTTGACATTCTAACCTTTCCCCAAGGACTTTAAAAAGAGCCGAAACCTTGTATTCCAGACCTGCACGTGGTTATTCCAAATAAAGTTTTAGAATTCTTGCCCAACATTGAAATGACTATAAAAATATATCCCTTTCAATTTTTCTTAAAATAAAAGAAAATTATCTAGAATAAAAACATGCAACTTATAACGAGGTTTCAGTAAATTTGGTGTTGATAGATGCTGTTTTTAGTATCCATTTAATTGCGAAATTGCAATATGTTGAAATATGTAATCATGCTCAGATCATTCAACTTGAATCTCATATAGTCTAAAGTTTCATAGGCATGTTTGAAGGGACAACTATATATCTTGTTTAAGTCAGAGACGTGGTGGGCAATATTGAAAATTCAAACTGACTTTTGGGATCTGAGCTACAGTAAAACTCAGTAGCGTCTCATTGTCAAATCCATGTTTATACACTTCCCATCCTGGGTTTACACAGCTCTTTCCAGTTCAAGGGGATATTAATGGTCACAACAGCCCTTTAAATTGCCTTTTCCATCTGCCCATATTCTCACTGTTGTTTGTTAAGAGATGTCATCATAAATTTCCCATCACAGCTAAAGGACATGTTACTGTAGAATAACCTTAACCAGACAATGGTCTGGGAGATACATTTTGAACGGCTCTTTTTTCAGTCCTCTTCAAAAATAGTTCTGTCGTTAATGTCTTGTCTTTGAAGAAAGTCCTGGGAAATATATACTCAGCTAAGTGCCTAGGAGGCTTGGTAGAAAAATAATTCCTTTCAGGATCCTCGAGTTCTCTGACATGAGTCATCCAAAGTAAGAGCTTTTGACAGCATCCATAAACATGTTCTCATCTCAATGGACAGAAAGTTCTTCTCATCCAAGGACAAATTGGTACCAGAACAAGAAAGCCGAAAGCAAATGCACTTCATAAGGTACCAACATTTCATAGTGAATAATCATCCATTCATCAGAAGATTGGAATGCTATCTTTAAAAAGAGAACAAAAATTATGTGAATAAGGGAGTTTTCTCTTACATTAAATAACAGTGAAGGTTATGAATCTCTGCACTCATTAGGACAAGAACTTACCAAGTGTAGACTGTTTTCAGTTTTATTTTTGTTGTGTTTTCTTCTGGGTAAACTATACAACAGCATCACGTGCCATCTTTCATTGACTATTTGACTTTAGCAACTCGGTTATAAACGGGTGTTTTTGAAAAGTATTCAAAGGTTCATCTATTTTTCTGAGGGCCTCCCCCTAATCCTCTGATATTGGAGCCAGCCTTCCTCCATTTCCAAAATAACAGTTTTATTCAGAGATAACTCTCATATCACACAATTTACCCATTTAAAGTGTATAGTTCAGTGTTTTTTAGTCTATTCACAGAGTTGTGCAAACATTACTGCAATGAATTTTAGAACATGTTATGTCTAAAAATAAAACCCCATACTCATTAGCTGTCACTCCCTACTTCCCACTCCCACCCTCCCACCCCTGGGCAACCACTAATTTATATTCTGTCTCTATAGATCTGCCTATTCTGGATAGTGCATATAAATAGAATCATACAATATGGGTTGTTTTTTTTGTGACTGAGTTCACTTAGCAAAATGTTTAAGGCGCAGCTATGTTGTGGCATATATCAGTATTTCTCTCTGTTGTGTAATATTCCATTATATGGCTATACCACATGTTGTTTATCCATTCATCAATTAATGAAAATTTAGGTTGTCTCTACCTTTTGGCTATCACGAATAGTGCTGCCATGAATATGCACATACGCGTCTTTGTTTGACTAAATGTTTTCAGTTCTTTTAAACATACACCTAGATGTGGAATTCCTGTGTCATATGGGATTAAAACTCTGTGTTTAATCTTTTGAGAAACTGCTCGATTGTTTTTGAAAGCAGCTACACCATTCTGCATTTTCACCTACAGTCATTCTCTTTTGAAACACTTTCCATTATCATTTTTTTTTTCTTCCTCTGCTAACTTGTTCAATTCTCCCAGTTCCTCGCTAATGGATAGTTTTGTGAAGAACCTGGACAGTTCTGCAACCTAATCTCACCAACTTCACAAAATTCGGGACCTTTATCGGGATTTGTGATTTCTCTTTGCAATAGGTTTATCCTCTAGGGATAGATACATGCATCCAATTTTCATATTTCTGGAAACAACTGCATGAAATAACTATTATTAACTGCAATTTCACAGGGAGCATGGTTAGGCTAGGGTGAGTTAAATTAGGTAGTGGGCAGCTGAACCAGCAGTTGAACTGTTGTTAAGCACGGGATTCACTTCATGGGAAAAATAATAGGTTTAAGGACAGTGTTACCCAGAGGTACGACTGAACCTCTGTGAGGCTACCTCATTTATTCCTTCCAGCAACTCTAAGGGACTCGTACAGAAGTCTGTTTGAGCTGCAAATAACAGAAAATGTCACTAAGTGTGACTTAAGCCATTGCGGCTTCTATTTTTTTATATAATACAAAATCCTAGGGAAGGCAGTTACAGAGTTGGTTCAGCAGTTCTGCATCGTCAGGGCTTCTGAGTCTTTTTCAGTGTGCTTCTAATTGCTTCTCCCTCGTGGTTGCAAAATGGCTGCAGCAACTCCAAACATCATTCCCTCATTCTGTCTATTCTCAAAACAGGTTGGGAGGGAAGATGTTTCTTTCTTCTTGTGTGTTTCTTTCATTTCATTGGGGAGGAAAATTTTTTTCCAGAAGAGCCTTACAGGGGTCCTCTGACAATTCAGGGGCCAGAGAGGAGTCACATGCCTACTCCTAATTATAAGAGAGGCTGGGAAAGCGAGTGTTTGGCAATTTCAGCCTCTAGATCATGTGGAGGACTCTTCTGATTTGGAAAAAGTGAGGAAGAATAGTTGCTAAGTCAGCAGTTCACCATGTCTGCTGCTGTTGGGAATTAATACCCCTAGATTAAAGATGAGAATCCTGCAGGTCAGGGATAGTGAGTAACATAATATCACACAGCTAGTTATCGATAAAGCCGAGACTTGAGTCAGGTAATTTGAATTCTTAAGTCTGTGCCAGAGCACATGGTCTTAGAGGAGATATGTCCTATTTGAAAAATGTATCCACAGGTAGATAACTAACATGCTTATCATACTGCTGCAAGTAAGAGAGAAATAGATGGTTAAAAAACCAACATTTACTTTCCAAAATATAAATTAAGATGATTTTTGTTTGTGTCAGAAAAGAGGTTTTGGAGGTATTTGTTTTTTGATGAATTATAGAATGTATATTTTTGGCTTTATAAAAATGAAAATCTCTCTTCCTCTCGCCTTGTTTTTCTAAAGTGGATTATTTGTTGAAGATGTAAACTGAGATTTCAGAGTGGGAAAACTCCTCTTGAGTTACTAACATTCTGGATTTTGGCTTGAGGGCAGGTGAACAAAGTAATTTTAGTATTCCCTCAGCCAAACTAAAGCATTTTCCTTCTGAATAGCCATGTGCTTACCTAGCAGATGAGCAAAATCCCCTGGTGAGTCACTTTCAACTCCTTCCTTCCAATACAGTCACGATGTGAGAATTAGCGAGATAACACTCACAGAGTATCTCATTTGACCCTCATAGCAGTCTCATCGGACACAGACAGGTCTCCATTTTATCCTTATGAAAAACTAAGGCATAGAGAGATTCAGTAACTTGTCCAAGGCCACACACTACAAAATAGTGGAACTGGGACTTGGGCTACTTGATTCCAAAACCACATTCTTCACCACATACGACTGTTGCTATAAGAAACATCCAAACCTCTAAAGAACTTTTATAAGAGTTTATTTGAGGCAAACTGATGATGTCTGCTAGGGAGCAAGATCTCAAATGCTCCAGAGAATGACAGTTCTGTAGTTCCTCTTTATGCATTTGAAATTAAGGAGGGACTGTAAGGAAGACGACATGGAGGTGGGACAAAGCACTTTGGGGATTAGATTACAGGATACTTAAAAAGATTATGCGCTCTCTTGAGGGTGGCTTATTTCAAAGGTGTTTTAACCTCGATGCACAGAAACAATGGACAAAGATAAACCTTTTACTAAAAAGTTCTGTGCTTGAGGCCTGACTACCCACCATGAGCTGCCCAGTCGGCAATTTATGATCAGATCACCCTGGGAGGTTTACTTCCCACAGAACCTCTTTTTTCGTCCACACTATCTTCCCACTACATCACAATACTATTTCAACTCCATGTCTAACATTCCAAGATGAGAAAAGGTTAGGAATAGAATTGTGATTGGTGAATAGATATCTTAGGATAAAATTTGGGGTTGCCTGGATCAACTCTGTCTCAACCCAACAATATGAATAAGGACGCTGTTGTAGTCAGAGAACTAAAGTTGTACCTAGAAGTACATTGTCTACTTCAAACTCTTAAGTATTGTAGGGAGAGGCACTGTGGATAACTTCAGCCGTAGATAATCCCAAAGAAAATGCGATTTTTTTTGTGTGTGTGCAGGGGATGACGCTGTAGCCTCATACAGAAACCTACTGAGAGAAGCACTTACACCAGAGATATTCAAATGACTCCCCTCTGTACCTGTTTCCAAAGTCCTATTCAGAGCAGCCCACCTTTAGTGTAGGCTGTGGAAACTATTGGTAAAACTGACATATCAGATGGCCAAGAATCTCTAATCCAGAGTAGGCTATCTCCTGCACCTGAGGTTCCAACGAGCTCACAGATGCTTCTGGTCTTGTTTGCAAAGGAGGTGGTGGCCTTTCTACTTCATGGGGATTATGTGACTATTTGCTGGGAAGGAGCCACTTATCCCAGGGCCCCCTTCAACTTCATGTCATGCTTTGTGTAGTCCCATGTTGTCTTTGGCACCAGTGCCTAGTAGTACAATGACACTCGCTCATGAGGCCAAGTATTTGTTTGTGTCTTAGTTCCTATTTCCTCTTTACTTTTCTACCTTGAGGCCCTGAACTTCTTCCCTTATGAGCCCAGTATTTTTTGGGGAGGGTGTTGTTAAGTTAGGCCCACACCTGGAGCCCATGAGTGATATTTTCTAGTTTTGTGATACTGGACAATTTAGCTACTTCTCTAAAGCTCAGTTTCTTGACCAGTAAAGGTAGAATAATGTAGATTTAGCTGAGGATCAAATAAAATCATGTCTGTAAAGTATCTTGAACAAATAATTGTGCTACCAGTGCTGGTTTCCTACCCTCCTCCCTAGCCAACCACTTAGTCATCTAAATCCCCTGTTCAGAAATTGCTGGTAAACTCACTCATATTTACACGGAACTGCAATAGAATAAAAAGGCTGAAAGGGTTGCTGTTGTCTTGGACACCAGTGACTGACATTAGAGAAAGCACTTCGAATGGAATTGAAAATATCCTCTAGTCAATGAGAAGAGATATTTGGGAGAGCATGGGGGCCTTGCTGGATTTCCAGAAATCATAACACAGGGGTCAGTCTTTCCTACTGAAAAATATTGAAACAGAAAAGGGAAAAAAAAAAAAAAGACTGTCTTCTGAACATTCTAGAAAGACAAGATAAAGTTGAAGTGCCGTTCAAGGACTAGATAGACACAGTGCTCTTTGTTTCCTGTCTTTCTTATGTGATTTCTGCTGCAACTCAGATTGATATTAGGGACTGGTGACTTTCTACCTTTTTATCATACCACTGGACTCAATGAATGGTTACAATTTCCCCTTGACCTAAGAGTGCGGGACTCCATGGTTCTTAGTCAAGTAAACAATTTGTATCTAAACAGTTTCTGATGTGCAGGCCGGCTAGATGTTGTAAAACGCCATGAAGGAGAAGCTGCCAAATTCAGGCTGTTTATCACCCAGTTTAATTTGCCAGTGAGACAGGAAAGAGTAAACCAATATGATGAAGGCCTTCTGCTCAGCTTTGTAATACAGAAGATAAAATATTCATCTTGAAAAAGTGTTGAGTGGGTCACAAGTCACATAAAATTATGCTACCTTTCTGAGTATGTCATGGGAATATTTTTTTGTCCTCTGGAAGTTGCTCATTTTCAAAACATCATGATTCATTTCACAATGTCCCTTTGGAGTTAAGCAGGCAAAGTCAACCAACTAGATTTGGAGAGGTAGTTTATGATAAAAGTCAATAGCACAGGCTTGGAACTTGTTTTAAGGTTGGTTCCCTGGAAACAGAATCTGAGGTTTGTGCATAGGAGTTTTAATAGGGATGCAGTTGGGAACAACCCATGTAAGGAAGAGAGGGAAGCAAAATTGGACAGAGGACAAAGCTGAACTCTGATGCAGTTACAAGAAAGGCCTCCAAAGATCCCATGGGGAGTTCTTTGCAGTCTTCGAAATTGAGACCAGGGGGTTGGACTGGGTACCTTTTATCAAGAGGCTACAACCTTGGGCAAGGCACCTCCCTTTGTCCAGAGAGCTTCCTTTGGGAAGGGAAATTCTGGGAGAGAGCGCTTATGAGTCCTCAGCAGCTAACACTTTGGCCAGTGTCCAGAGTGTCCAATACAGGAGACATACCGACCTGGGTTAGAATCTGGATGCTCCATGGTCCAGTAGTTGTGGGAATCTGGGCAAAACATTTAAATCTTTAAGACCATCTCACAGAATTTTAAGGTTCAACGAGGTTTACTGCTTCGTAAAGTGCATGGCATATAGGTGATGTCCATAAATGTTGCCATTATTATTGTGAGGTGCCCCATGATAATTATTAATTGTGCCCTTTTTCCTGAGCTCTATATTCATGTATCTAATCATTGACTTTTCATATCCGGGTGTGCCACAGTTTCTTCAAACTCCACTCTCTTATACTCAACTCTTTTTCTTTACTCCACCCTCAGGCTACCGTCTGAGAGAAGGAGGGTCACGCACATGGAGAAAGGGCTATAAGAGCAGGAACAAGAGAAAGAGTGAGAGTGAATGACAGCGAGAGACACAATACCTGACGATCTGCAGACCCTGAAGCCAGTCCTCCCCTGGACTTTCCAGTAATGTGAACCAATTCTCTTAGTTTTCATTAAACTAGTTTTGATTAAACTAGTTTTCGGCGGGTTTCTGTCACTAGAGATCAAGAGTCTTGACCACTGTTTCAGGTTTTGTCTTCCTTGAGTGAGTGACACTAATCTTTGAAGTCTGCCCTCGTATTGGGAAGTTGCTTGTAGTGCCAAGAAGCTCAATGTTTGTGAGATCCCCAAGGGAAACTTCCAGAAGGGTAGACAGCTTCTGATGAAACACGTCCACCCTGCTTTCCAATGCAAGCTTGGGACAGAGAGAAGTGTGGAGAGCTAACAGCAGAAGTGGCGTGTTGCCAGCCTCAGGGCTTTGAACTCATTGATTCCGAGTCTGGGGTGGACCCTGTGTAGCTCTGGGATGGGTTGAGTGTAACTTTGCATTGTTTTTGCCCAAAAAAATAGTACGCAATTTTATGTGGGAGGGGGAGAAGCAGGGATGACTTGGCTAGACTTTTTTGAGAAAAATAAGATACTCAGTCCTCTAAGCCTTTTTCAAAAGGTTGTATGGTATTTTGCCTATTGACAATCATCTAATGACAAATTATTTTTAATTCTTCAATAAAACATAAACAGGGATATTACTGGATAAACATTTTTCACACTTCTAGTTTACGTATATTTATGAATGTGTTAAGATTGAAGTATTTCAGAAGATTATGTATAATGTATATTTTATTAAATCAGAAAGTTCCCTTGTTCCACCCTCTGGTTCAATAGTGGTTGAGTATATAGAGTAAAAGTTTTACTCTTTGTAAAACATACAGAAATTGTTTAGCTTACTTTGGAGAGAATCCAGAATAATTCACAGGCTGCTTTCTCCTCTGAACTTTTGTACTAGTTGCCTGTACACGTCTTTCATTTTATATTTAGCATATACTGCCTTGTATTTTAAGTTACTTTTTTAAAATTTGAAGTATATGTACAAAATAAAAATGTCCATAAAATTAAAGAAATACAAAGATTTCTTTTCCTGTAAGTCTTCTTATTTTTAATTCATACAGACTGTTTTGTTCTATATTTTGTTAATATTATTTGCTATTTTAATAACAGCCAGTTGCGATATTTTAATAATCTTCCCAATTTTCTAATTCCAAAGTTAATTTTCCCATCATCATATATGTATATGTATATGTATATACATATACATATATATATATAATGTATGCATCACTTTTATACAGTTTTATACAATATACATATACTATATGGTATATACATATATACATGTACACATACTTTAATAAGAACCACAAAGGTAGGTCCAGTTGTTATATTGATTTAGAAAGGGGGGAAGTCTGTGGGAAGCTCATTGGGGCCCAGGGGAGTGACCCCAGCCTTTTCTAGCCAACAGTATTTCTATCCATAGATCAAGGCTGTCACAAAACAGTAATGTGTTGCCCTATGATGTTACTAGGTGACAGGAATTATCTTAGGGGATCATGGAAGTATATTCGGTCTGTTATGCCCGAAACATCCTTATACAGCCCATGTGCTATGCATCTTTCTCTATGCTCCACTCCAAGGAAAAGCTCCTTTGAAGGTGGGTCATATAAATGGTTTGTCTTTGTTGTTTTGTAGGACTTCCTGTGTGTGCTCAATGGAACATTAATGGATGTAATTAAAAAGATGGCGGTCTCCTGTCAAACCAGTTTGTAGAATATAGGGTCTCCTGCACAGAACAGTTTTCTCTTGGTGCCTCTCTCCAGATTACTATTTCTTGGGATGCACTTTGGGATACACGCCTAAAGTAGAATACTTTACATTAAATACAACAGCTGACTCTAAGCCACATTCTTCTCTTCAAATGGTCCTAATTGGTATATTTGATTTCACTAGTGTTCTAGAAACGGGTACAACTGGGATAGCCGTGGAGTAATTTATTGAAAATTCAGAACCATGTGTAGAAGTACTTGTGTAGTAGGTCCACGTTGAGCACAAGTGTGGGTGTCTCACAATTTGGGAGAAGAGGAAGGAGAAATAGCAATGGAATTCCCTTGAAGAAGAAGAACCAGGAGTAGATATTAGTAAGAGATAGGGGATAACACTGGGAGTACAGACTATCTTAAGTCAGATAAATTAATCCTGGAGAAGTCACCCATCTTTCCAGACCAGGCAGAAGAAGCCAAGAATCCAAGCTGGGATATTGAATGAAAAAGGAATTGGTACCCAGGAAAATAGTTTGGGGACTAAGGATCTAGGCAACAGATCTAGTCTTGAGCACAGCACATGCTTAATAAATAGTTATTGAATAAATGGACACCAGAGCTAATGAAAAGTTGATCTTAAAAGTTGGCTTTTTGAGCGAAGGGGTTTTGTGCATTCTTTCTGCTGAGGATCAGACATAACATCAGACTATGGGTGGGCTGGGCTCTATGAGGAGGAAAGTCAGGTTAACTGACTTGGGGGAGGAAGGGGCACGGAGCATGGCAGCTCTCAACTGAATGTCCAAGCTGAGGTTCCTGGACATAAACAAATCTCTCAAGTCTCTCATCTCTCCTGTTGAAATGTGCCTCAGCAGCTGCCAGTTCAGTTTCCACTTTCGGTTTCCTGTTTTGTCACTGAAAACAGATACACTCATCATTTTAATAGAGAATATTGGTAGATAGCACACGTTTCACAGACATTTACATAGCAAGTTTACAACCAACAGAAAAATTGCTCTGATGAGTATACGAGGCAAGAGATTCAAATGCGCAAATACACCTAAGGCTGAAGAGAAAATGTTTTCCTCATTTTCTCCCTGTCATGAGGCTGGATGCTTAAGACAGTATGAAAAATAATTATGCTTCTTTCCCCATTTATTCTGGAGTTTTATGGTTCATTGTTACAATAATATTCCCATCACTTTTTAAATAGATTTAAAAAAGAGCTATGCTTCTAATCCATGCTATGTAATAGTATTCTAGTGTGGTCACAATAGGATAAAGCTGATAAAATCAGGGAAAACCAGTGAGGTTTCATGTATTGTTAGATGGATAAGTGATTCAGAGTGCCTGGGTTTATACCCTGGCTCTGACACATACAAGCTGCATAACCTTGGGAAAAATCACTTCATTTTCTATATTTCAGTTATCATATCCATAAAAAGAAGCTATAATAATAATAGTGTTTCTCTTATAGGGCTGTTTAGGGATTAAATTTACTATTATGTGAAAAACACTTAGAACTGTGCTTGGCACAAAGTAAATACAAAAGAGTACTAATTATTATTATTAAAAATATAGTCACAGGGGTCAGAGGCTTGGGTTAGCTTTCTCTGCTTTCTAACATCAAGTTGCTTGCAAGCTCTTGGCTTTAGTTTCTGAAGCTGCTAAATAATATTAGAAGGCAAGTTTTCCTCAACCCTCCACTTCATTTTTATCTCATTCTCCTCAAAACGGTATCTCATTTCTGTATTTGCCCTGTTTCTAGTTCTTTCATTCCATGAAAATATTTAGGAAACACTTACTCTGTGCCTGGCATAGTTTTAGACCCAATGGAAGCAAGGCAAAAGGTAATACCAAATGGCCAACTTGACCTGGAAGCACAGGGAAAAAGATTGGAAAGGGGTCTTGTCTTGTGGAATTGACATTCTATTGCAGGGAGGTAGAGTGAATGAATGAGGAAGGAAACACGAACATTCCAGAAATATCTGTGAAGAAAATAAAGCAAATGATATGACAGGGAATCAGTAACAGAGAAGTCTAAATTTGATTGGCTTCCCAGGTGAGGGAAGACTTCCCTGAGTAGATTCTTGGTTGGGGGAGGAGATGCAGAAGAGGGGAGGGTTGTTTTGTGTTGTTGATAAGTTCATTTTGGAGTATTGCTTCCTGCCCAGCAGAGAAGTTATCTAGGTCAGTATTGTCCAACAGAAATAGAACATGAGTCACTTACATGCTTTTAATGTTTCTTGCAGCCATATTTCAAAAAGTAAAAAGAAATAGGTGGCCTTAATTTTAATAATGTATTTTATAAGAATATATCTAAAATTTTATTTCCATACACAACTCTATGAAAAAGGACTGAAATAGTTTACCTTCTTGGTTTTTGGTCCTAAGCCTTTAAAATGCAGTGTGCATTGACACAGCACATCTCAACTCGGACTCACCACTTTCCAAGTGCTGAGCAGCCACAGGTAGCTAGTGGCCACCTGGACAGCACAGGTCACAACGACAGGCTGATCAACTGGGGCCCTTGGGCCAAATCTAGGAAGCCACCATAGGTTGTTCATAGGTTTGGCTGAAAAGGGGGAGAGGGGTTGTAAGCCAGTGAGTTGGAGAAACGCTGGGATAAAGAAAATTAGTATTGGTCTGGATACAGACCTTACAGCATTGTGAGTTTTCTGGAGGGGACGAGAGTAGTCAGCATTTCCAGATTTATTTTCAAAATTACAAAAATAGAATTCTCAGTGAATTTCCTTAAATGGCTAATATTCTTTGGGCTCATATTCTAAGTTGAGAATATTAGATCCATTACATAGATAAACATGTAATAAAATATATTTGAAGTGCATGGACGAGTGACTCGATAGTGAATTAGGGACCAAGGCACCACTGTTCTCTTTCCAAATGGCCAAAGGGAATGAGCTGCAGAAGCCCAAATACCTACTTCCACTTCCATTCACATTCTCTTGGCCTGTACTTTGATTCAGGCTGAACGATCCTATTTCTCTAGGACAGACAATCTAGTTGCCTTTTCACAAGAACCACAGTTCTTCAAGTCTGAGAAGGCTTCTTAATAAATTGAACAGCACCGGCACATTCCTGAACTTCTGGGGGCCCCGGAGCTCGTCACGTTTCAGGAGAAGCTGCTACGATGCTGAAGGCCTGATGAGTACTCTCCTCGGAGAAGAACTTGGCAGTGGATGGCCTCAAGCTGAAGGTTGCAGAGATAGCACCGGGCTCCCTGCAACCTCTGGGCTTTCATAATGTCTCCTGGCATTAGCCAGTGAGAATGTGTCCTTTCCTCCTCAGGGTTACAGCACATTCGTTTACAGTACGGAGTTGTACTTTAGGAGTCATGTAGGCAGGCGGAAGGGAGATACAGGAGGGGGTCAAGGAGAGAGAAGTACAGGTCTCCGGTACTGAGAACAGTGTACATTCAGTGAACCTTGCTGATCGCAATCTCTTGGCTGACTTCTGTGGATTTCGGTTATAATTAACTTCCATATATTTTATCGGGATACGTGACTTATCATCATTGTTGGAAGCTGGTACTAGGCGATAGTTAACACCATTTATCTTTCAAATGGGCATCTTTTAGGGTGATGGATAAAGATAAGTTAAGAGCATCCACATAATTTCATCAAACTTCCATTTATTTTTTTCCTTTTAAGAAAGCATCGGGAAAGATTTCACCCTCCCCCACTTCTTTTTTTGCTTAGCAGAAACTGCAAACGGAAATGCTTAATGGAAAGCAAGTATGCCCTTAAGAAATTCTTGTGTAAGAGTTTTTCGATCAATAGCCAAACTAATCCCACACTCCCAGAAATTGACCTTCCTCTTACTGTACATGGTACCTTCTCCCTTAGGGCGGAAACAGGTTTATTAAATGATTCACTGCAGGAGAGTGGAAAAAGCACTTAGATGAAATATCCAAAGTTTTGGTTCTAGCCTCTCCTAAACGTGCAATCTTAGACAAGTTACTTTGTCTCTTAGATTCTCTTTTCCCCTATCTGCAGAATTGGGGGAGCAGAAGACAGGAAACAGTTAAAATACTGTGTACATGTATCGTGTATAGTGCACTTACAGCCTGCCATGCCCTGTGCTGTGCAATCTCCATACTTTATCTTGCTTAATCCTCAGAGAATAAATGCAGCAAGACAGAGGTCTTCCCTTTTTGAAATGACAAACCTGGGATCTAGAAAGATGAGGTGACTTGTCTGAGGTCACTTAGGCAGTGCAGCAGCAGAATTTTGGTTTGTGCCCAGGTGTAACGGACTCCACAACCCGGCCACACAGCTACTAGACTACACTAATATTCTGGTTGTTGTGATGAAAGAAAAAGGTGTCCAAAAGTGTGTTGTCATTTGTAAATCCCATAAAAATGTGAAGGACTATCACTGAGCAGCACTCATAGTGGTTACTGAGGGCTTGTTCCTGCAGGAGGTACTGAGAGTGAACAGAACAGTATTTCATGATGGGGCGGGGTGGGGGCATTGTCCCAAACAAAACGGTTTGCACTTGGCTATTGTCAGAAGGAAGAAAGTAGAATATAGGAAAGGAATGACATCTTCATCTTGGCCTGAAGATCCCGCTTGGTCAACACCATCTCCTACCACCCATCCTGGGGCTCACAAGACTACAGTAGTAGCTTGATTTTTCGGTTTCTTCCAAGCCAGGCTCTTTCCTGTCTCAGGGCCTTTGCACTTGCTGCTCTTGCTGCCTTGGAAATTATTCCTATAGCTGTTCCCTTCCCATTCCTCAGGTCTCATACCAAATGTCAACATCTCAGAGAAACCCAGACCACCCAGTTATTTTGCATATATATGTATGTATGTATGTATATATAAATATAAATATAAACATAAACATAAACATAAACATAAACAAATAAATATATATATATATATATATATATATATATATATATATATATATTTACTTGTGAACTGTCTGGCTCTTCTGAATAGAAACCCTTGTTCACTGGGCTATATTGGTGACTCACACAATGCTAGGCTCTTACTAGGCACCCCATAAATTAGTGTTGAGTGAAGAAATTAATGAAAGTGCTTTAGAGGAGAGCAGCAAAACCTGGGCAGGGTCCTGAGTCAGACGTTAACCTCTATGCTTTAGTCTCAGCCTGATTCCTACTAAACATTTCTATTTGAAGAACAAGGTTAGACAGTTCTTATTTCTTCATTTCTGAATAGGTTTTTCCTTTTGTTCTAATGTTCACCTGCCACCCTACTTCCTGCCACTGTCTTTGGAAAGGTGTAAATTATGGGAAAGAGTAGGGTCTTTGGAGTTACACAGAACTGGGGTTAACTCCGAATTCTATCATTTACAGTGTGACTTTGGGTGTGTCACTCAAGCTTTCTGAGCCCAAGCTTCTTCATGTATAAAATACTGTACAGAATTATCCATGCTGAAATAAGATGTTTGCAAAGAACTTATAACACTATCTGGCAAATTTTTTATTTTTTGTCTTGAAGGATACTGTCTGTTAGTTGGCTATCATTTGATTTGTTGGTGTTGGAGGAAAAGAAAGGTGCAGGAAGAGCGGAAGAAGAATAATTTTTGATGATATTGTGATTTGCTGGAGAACAAAGATTGTGGTTTGACCTTGTATCAAAATCATTGATACTTGCTGGGCTATTAGGAGACACAACAAATAAAAAGAGAAAATTAGGTAGTGATACAACAACAACAACACCAGAAACTTTCAAATCTTTTATGTAAGGCAACACTTAAACCACTGCCCTGAAAATGAGTACAACAAAAATTTCATGAAATGGGTCAAAAGAAAAAAAAAAGTTTAAGAAGTACAAATGCAGCACTACTGAACACATTTCTGGGGACCATCTCCGACCCCAAGGGCTGCTGGATAGTGCTGGGAACCTTGGGATTAGGTAGCATAGGTGGGTACCTAGGTCCAAGTTCATCAAAGTGTATGCATTAAATATGTGCATTTTTGTGTATCAATTATACCTCGATAAAGCTAAAAATCAGAAAAAATTAGTCAGCTTTAATGCTTTCTTGGGGTTTTCTGAATATATGGGTCTCTGCATCTTCTTAACACATTCAATTTCTTCTTTTTTTGTGACTACTACTAAATTAGGAGAACTATTATAAGGAAGGATGCCCTTTTTTTTGAAGTAGAAAAAATTATTCATCCAAAATCGAACCTATAAAAACCTAAAGTCTCTGAGCTTCTGAATCCATTCCTTTTAGTTTAAATCAGCAGGTGGAATACATATGACATACATATGGTGAGTATATATATATATTATAGTCATAGACCCATAAAGAAAAATGTATATATGTGTTTATCAATAAATCACAAGTATAATTAATCAATAATGGTTATCAAATTATTGATCACTTTGAGGGAACAGTAAAGGATATTGTTAAAAACAAGTAGAGATGGTCTCAGCTTATCAGAAAGACAATCAGGACTAGTTTTCATTTGCTCTACTGAGCAAATAGTATCAGTATTGTTTTATTTTATCCCATATAACCTTCTGGGGGAAAAAAAATCAATGTTGATGGGGGGGGGGGGAATGCATTCATTTAAAGAGATACTACATAGCAAGGCCAAATAAGGGTAAAACTGCTATTTCCAATATTTTCTAAATGGGTTTGGTGTCCTTTGCCCGTGGTGTTGAGCTCATTCATTTTTCTAAGGCAAACTGCACTGGCTCTGCCAGGATTACTCACTGTTTTCTCCACTTATTCACAGATAGTACCATTCCAATGATTTAATTACCTTAATAATAAGATAAGCTATGACCCTTTATAAGACAGATAAGAATGATAAGGTAAGCTGAGAACCTTCCTATTGGTTAAAGGGTGGACACATTACTTTTGATAGATGGGCCCATGCAATTGTCATAAGAAACTCAACACTTTATTCTGGTAATCTATTCACCTTCCAGTTGTGAGATTTTAGGGCTGCTAGTGCATAGACTATTTACTTTTATTTTTTTAAAAAGAGAATTAAACTATACTCAGAGATTTAGTTTGAGAGATAAATCTTCAAGCTTAGGACATCAGAGCAACTCTCCAAAAAAACAAAACAAACAAAAAACAACGACAAACCAACCAAACAAAAAACACATCACCACAGAAACTCTTTTGTTTAAATAATTTTGACTTGCTTTGAAAACTAAAATGAAAGCATTACATTTATCAACCCATAATCCTAACACCCCCATATCATCTAGGTATTTTGACAGTGGATCAATAGTTCTCCATTTCCTTCACTCCCTGTAACGACTAATGAAGCTCAGTGTCTCCCACATAAAGACAAACAGCCAATGTAATGGAAAGATAATCATAAACGAGTCAATTATTGAAATCGAATGGAAAACCAATCTTAGGACACAGTTTTTCTTCTCTACAAAGTTTTCTTGTGTGTTTGGAGTCCTCTCACACTGTGAACAGATTCAAAAGGAGCCAGTCCAATGTCAGAGTATTTGACATTGAAGAAAAAAAAAAAAATCACCCTTTGAGCAGTCACTTGGAAACCAATTATTAAACACGATGAAGGGGATGATGTTCCAAATACAACGGCAAGATTTAAAGGATGGAAGTTCCCAAAGGTTGCAATGTTTGTTGGTTTGGTTTTTAAACTGAAGCACTTATGCCTCACTTTTAAGTTTGATGAAAATGCAGCATTTAGTCAGGGCAGATCTGAGACATTTTCTGAGCACAGGAAATTCCCTGCAGATTATAGCCTGAAGAACAGCTTAGAAGCAGCAGGAGAGCAAAAGAAGAAGTGAACCTGAGCTGCTCATTGGTTTATGAGAGGAAATGTAGTTATACATCAATAAATGGCTAATGGCTATGTAAGTGGTCAAGATTTTAGGCAAATTAGCCATACATTGCCATTATTATAGGCATTTCTTGCTTTTGAAAAAAATGCCTCACCCTCCACAAAAAAAAAAAAAGAAAGAAAGAAAGAAAGAAACTAATGACAAAAGAAAACATTTTCATTAGGGAAAGATGCTCTGCATGTAAAAATATATACAGTGTTTTCTGCTCTCCTAAACTTATTGTCAATTACTGATCAGGCATGTTTCCTACTTCCCAGCTATGTTTCCCATGATCCATTGCCTCCCATAGTTCTCTTTATGGAAATTTAATAATGTTGCCAATGTTACCAGTTCTTTTTGAGTAAAGCCCAGGCGTGGTCCATGTCTGAACTTGATCTCTTTGGTCCTTCCTCTTCTTTGTCACACTGGAAGGAATAAACTTCTGCCTGCCTGGACACAGTTGTTAAATGTGACAGGTTTCGAAAAGAAGTCTTTAAGCTGTGTCAGAGTAATCTCCACTTTTCTAAATTTAAATTCACCTGAGGATAGAGCACCGTCAAGGTAGGTTTAGCTTTTGCTAAGTTATTCAGATAGTCTGGAATATAACACTTTTGAAAAGTTGCGTGGACTCATAGCAAACACTCATGAAATATATGTACTTGAAATTCTATTAACCAATAGGAGGAGACTACTACTGTTATTAAAACCTAAAGTTCTCTCTCTCCCTTAGTCACTCTTGGCCTTTTTTCAGGAACACGCCCAAAGAAGAATAGGGAATATTGTCACAGCAATGTGTGCTTTCCCTGCTGAGAACACTTCTTGGAAAATTCTCAAGAGAAACCATCTACCCAGGGCTCTACAAAGAACCAGAAACCATACTTTTTTTTCTTCTTCTTCTCAAGGCTACTAACAAAAAATCCAGATATTCTCAGGATTTTGGTGATAAAGATTTTGAGGCTATAAGTAACCCCTTCATGCAAATGTTTCATGAGAGAAAGTTGAACTATATTTTTTTCCCAGGTACCAAAGTTGGAATCCCTAAAGCTTCTTATTAAGTATCACATTAGGTAAAAGAGGGTAAACCGGGGCAAATATATGGTGATGGAAGGAGAACTGACTCTGGGTGGTGGACACACAATGTGATATATAGATGATGTATGACAGAATTGTACACTTGAAACCTATGTAATTTTACCATTGTCACCCCACTAAATTATAATTAAAAAACAAAAAAAGGAATCACATTAGGCCACATTTAGAAATGCTTACTATGTTCTCAGGACTACATTAAGAAATACATGCACCTTTTAGGCATTTCATTCTCTCAAAACCTTACAAGGCAGAGCTTTTTCAGGAGGCCCATTTTACAGGTAAGAAAACTGATACTTAGAGAGAAAAAGCAGTCACCCAGGGCTGTTTTATTCCAAAGCTTATATGCTCTACAATAGAGCATTCTAGGGTTTTGATAAATGCATTTAGAAATTCAGAGAAATGTCAGTCTGCTGTCTTGAAATCTTCTAAACGATGTCCCCAAATGTAAGTCACACATTGCTGTAATGTGCTTTATGCCAATGCCAAGCCAGTGTGGGCTCCTGATACCCCAGAGGACCCCCACTGTCAGGAGTGCGTTGCTTGCCAAGGGGCCAGCAGCACGCAGGAAGGGCCACTTCGTCTACCTGCTGGTTTCAGCCTCTCATACCCACGTTTACACACCGTATTATTTCTAAATACACTTGATTATTTAAGGATTCCCTCACATAGGTCCTTCAATTGTGTACTCCCAAGCCTTTGATCACAGCACCCTACACCTCGGCCCATCCCTGAGGACCACATTCCTACTCATGCTTTACGAGGCAGCTGAAAATCTCTCTCCCTGTCAAGCCCTTCTTCAGCTTCTGAGGCAAGATAAACGCCTCCCTCTACGGCATCCCTGTAACACTTTTGTCCACGCCCTCTTCACAGCCCTTGTCAGAGCCGAACACAATTATGTGCTTACCATCTGCTTTCCTCGCTAGCTTATGAGTTCTCTGATCATGTTTTTTAATCAGTGCATAACGCTGGGTACACAGTAGCAGGCAGTTAATATGTTTCTACCCAATGAATAAAAGGTTTGCTACAAAGACATACTTTATGAAGACCGTGAAAGGGTAGTTGTTTTGCTTTTCGACTTCTAAAAGCCAGCTGGCTCATTTGACCTCACACTATTTCTCACATTTACAAAACACCTAACATATTTTGAGTATCTGCCTGGCAACAGAACAGCATCACCAAAGTTTCTCAAGGCCTAAAGCTCTTTAGAAAGCCTTACCAATACCCTAGGAATTTCTGGCTGTTTTGTACATGTATACCATTCTTTTGGTGGGTTTCCTGCTTGAAATGTCTGAGGAACGCCTGCAATCCTGGGAGGTTCTGGCAGAAGAGGCCACACGGAAAGAAGAGTTTATAGCTCTCTGGAGAGGTAGTAAAATTAGGGGTAAATTGGTTAAGCTGCCGGGGAAAACAGTCACATGGTTCCTTCAAAAGTTATACACAGAATTACCATGTGACCCAGCAACTCTACTCCTAGGTCTCTCTCTCTCAATGAATTGGACACAGGCACTCAAATCCATGCACAGGCATGTTCACAAGAGCACTGTTCCCACTAGTTAAAAGGTGGAAACAGCACAAATGTCCATCAACAGGTGAGTGGGTAAACGAGTTGTGGTATATTTAGCTATACAAGGGAACGTTATTCGACTATCAAAAGGAATTAAGGGCTGGTACATGCTAACCCATGGATGAACCTCAAAAACATCACGTGAGAGAAGCCAGACACAGAATGTCATATAGTATATGATTCTGTGTATGTGAAGTATCCAGAATAGGTAAATCCACAGAGGCAGAAACCACACTGATGGTTGCCAGGGGGTAGGGGGAGCAGGCAAAATGGGGAGCAACTGCTTAATGGGTACAGGATTTCCTTTTGGGATGATGAAACATTTCGGAACTAAATAGAGGTGGTGATTGCACAACACTGGGAGTTCACTTTAAAACGGTTAATTTTATGGTATACGAATTTCACCTCAATCACAATAAATAAGATGGAGGGGTTAAAGAAAAAAAAAAGTAGAAAAGGAGGTCAGAATGAAACTATGTGAGAAGGGCTCGGCCAGCTAACACTGGCTTTGAAGATGTAGGAAGGTCAGAAGCCAGGAATTGAGGGCAGATTCTAGAAGCTGGAAAAGGCAAGAAATGATTCCCCACTAGAGCCTCCAGGAAAAGTGCAGCTCTGCCATCACCTTGATTTTAGACAGTGAGACCAGTGCTGGGCTTCTCATCTACAGAACTGTGAGATAACACATTTGAATTTTTTCCAAGCTAAAAAAGGTAACAAAATATCATGCACTGGCCTCCTGCTGAAAAGAACTTCTGCGATCTTCCAGTGCAACCCTGATGAAAACAGGGTGAGAAAAATTGCATGACTTTCCGTGAGCACACAGCTAGTTGTCCTACAGCCTTCAGAAACAGAGTGTCTTTCCGAAAATAAAGAGATAGGAAGGGAACAAACGACGAATGAGGTTATTGTCCTAATTTTATGAGAGGAGGAACAGATTCAGTAGGATTAAAGAACTTGACGAAAATCTCATATCTAATACTGTGGGGCTTGTTTTTTTAACATTTAAAAAATACCAAAGGAATGCACATACGTGAATGATAAGAAAAAAAATCACATCATAGAGGAGAGAAGGACGTATGATGAAAACCATCGGTTTCTAATAAGCTTCAACTCCAGGCCTGATTCACTGCACTTATCCTTTCCTCCTCTGTTTCCAGTATAACGTAAATATGATGCTATGATGCATTGATATTTAACAAATATACATAGTACTTATTAAGGGCTTTACAAAAAATAACTCATCGACTCTTTATAACAGCCTTAGAATGCAGGTACTAGTATACGCCCTATTTTACAGATGAGGAAACTGAGGCATGGAGTAGTTAAGACTTGCCAAACATAACACATCTAGAAGGTGCTGTGCTGGGACTTGGGACAGTCTGGCTTCAGACTCTATGCTCTTGACTGCTACACCACACTGCTTACAAAAGATGGCCTCGTTTCATAAGGGAGGAAACAGGGCTCAAGGTGGCTAGGTAGCACCCCCAAGTATGTGACCGACCTATGATTTGAGTCTAGCTGGGCTCCAAGGCCCTGGTGCTTTCTGCTAAATCTTTCTGCCTCAGAAGGGGGCTGTCCATGGAAGGAATAGACCCTCATGACTGCCTTAACCCTGCCTGGGACCAGAGAGGAAACCTGGTTGAGTATAACAGAACTTTCTAGCACACTTTTTTTTTTTTCTTATTTATTTATTTATTTTTAAATGTCAGGAAAACAGATTTTGTAGGTACAATTTTTGTGGTAACATATTTTCTTGGACTCTTAAAAAATGAAAATCCCTTTTATTCTCCCTTAAAAAATAGATTTGGGACAGAAATCTGTGAGCTGCCCTTTAACTAATGTGCTGTGGTTTTCCAGGAAGGCTGCTACACAGAGTGTTTTTAGCCATTCTCTGCAGCTCAGATTAGAAGACCTCAATCCTGGAGCTACATTTTCTCCTATCTCACCATAATAAGTTTGCCTCTTTTGGAAAACATTGTCTCGAACTCAAATTTCCCTTACTGCTGACTCTCCTTTCTCTAGACAGAGGTTTTCAAACTCTACTGTGGAACTTGATGGATACTCCTTTGGTGATACTTCAAAATTGTCCATGGTGGGGGGCGGGGAGAATAAGAGGCAAGTGGGCAGTGGGAAAAGGCCTGCAGGTGGTTCAGCTCCCTCGCCCCCTCCCCACCACTTAACCCAGAGGCCAGTGTTGATCCTATGAATATTCCCACAAAATTTTGTTGGAAGAAAACATTTTACAGAGAAAATACCCTAGTGAGTACTGAAGAATATGTAGAACTGGAGGAATAAGGTTAAGAAGGGAATAATAATAACAATAATAATAAAAGCCCACTTAAAATAATAAGAAAACAAGGCATATACATCTAAGGTAGGTATCTAAATGGTATTCCTTAGTCATGGGAAGATTCTGGAAACTGACCACCCATCAAGTTGGTAAGGGGAAAACTTCCCTTTAGCATGTGCATTCTGTGGTGGGGGAAGCAGGACTGCACTGGTGAGAATTTAAAAGAGAAAGTTAGAAAAAAAGATCAGGTGGAAATTAAATATAATAAAACCAAAGTCTTCCTTCTGGGGAAGGAGCTCCTTAATAATTGAATTCACTGTGGACGTTGCAGGTGAAGTCAGAGAACATTTGGAGGAAATCCAAATTAAATTTTCACTGGGATGATGAAAAATACAGAAGAACTAGACTGCCATCCTGAGGCTGGATGCTAAGGAGTAGAGACTGGAGTGCTATGGAATGTTTGCAGCTGGATATGGTATCTATCGTGGTGTCCAAACACCCTGAAGCTGTTCTATTTTCCTAAACAGTAATTTTTTAAAAAAAATATTTTATTGGGGAAGGGGAACAGGACTTTATTGGGGAACAGTGTGTATTTTCAGGACTTTCTTCCAAGTCAAATTGTTGTCCTTTCGATCTTAGTTGTGGAGGGCGCAGCTCAGCTCCAGTTCCAGTTGCCGTTGCTAGTTGCAGGGGGCACAGCCCACCATCCCTGTGGGACTCGAGGAATCAAACTGGCAACCTTGTGGTTGAGATGACGCCGCTCCAACCAACTGAGCCATCCAGGAGCTCAGCGGCAGCTCAGCTCAAGGTGCCCTGTTCAGTCTTAGTTGCAGGGGGCAGAGCCCACCATCCCTTGCGGGACTTGAGGAGTTGAACCGGCAGCCTTGTGGTTGAGAGCCCACTGGCCCAGGTGGGAATCGAACCGGCAGCCTTCGGAGTTAGGAGCATGGAGCTTCAACCGTCTGAGCCACCGGGCCGGCCCCTAAACAGTAATTTTATAAAATGTATCTTAAACAACAATGTGGCTACATGGGGAAACAATGAAAATAATACAGAAAGGTCTACATGATAATTTAAGGTTCTCATTTTACAACTAAATTGTGTGTGTGTGTGTGTGTGTGTGTGTGTGTGTGTGTGTGTGTGTTTGGAGAGAGGGAGAGAGAGAGAGAGAGAGAGAGCGAGAGAGCAAGAGAGAGAAAATACATTACCATTTTTATTTTTGTCTTTCTTATTAGACAAAATGATCCTAATGGGCAAATATTTTTCATCAGCTCTGCTACTTCTTTACTTCCACATATTCTATGGTGTTCGAGTCGCACTTCACTCCAGAATCTCTTTTGATACCTGTAGCCATATTACAGTCTGCCCTGTACCTTATACAGACATGTGATGCAAGTGTCTTGAACTCATGCCTTCCCGAGCTCTGATTTCTGAGGACAGGGGAAGACACCGTGGAGGTTTTCAACAGTGTTTTCTACCCAAGGGGTCTCTCGATGGCTACATTCCCAGTGGAGGCATCTGTAAGTATTAGCTGAACGAAGACAGACTTGACTATGACTTTGGCTCTTCCATCCATGTACGACTAGGATGCATATGACGGGTGCTGAGTAAATGCTAAGTGTTTCAGTGTTGCCTGGGATGCAGGGGAGAGTCTCCAGTGCTATTTTTTTTAATGGATTTTGGATGTCCTTTTACCTTTTCTGGACCTTTCTAGGTCTTCTGGTTAAACTATTTTCTTACCACCCTGGAGAAGATGCTTCCTTTAGGTAATGATGCTAATATTTCTGCACTAACATCTGAAATTCAGGTGTTACTGCTTTTCCCCCTATGTCATATAGCCTATGCATGTGCCCATGGACAGTGTACACACACACACACACACACACACACACACACACACACACACACACGTCCCTTTCTGATCACTGCTGCTTGCTGGGTTCGTGCCTTCCGAGGTCACTTTCCTGGGAGCTGCTAACTAATTCAGAACACAGAGGAGCTCTTAGATATCATCTCACATGAGAGAAGGAAGCAATTTGTGACCTAACAAGAGGGTTAACACGAGCTGGTCATAGTTTAGTGAGTTTAATTACTGGAATTTCTATATAATATCACCCCAAATGACATCTGGTTTGGAACTGAACATGAGATTCCTTTTGGGTGAGCAAAATAAAACAGGCCATGCAAAGCTCTGCTCTGTCTAATCCTTGAGCCTGATGCACATGGGCTATAGTGACATTTCTGGGACTGAGATGAGCTTTTTAATCAAACTGCAAGATACAATTGGCAGCAACTGCTTTTACCAAGGAAGCAAAATATACAGTTGGAAAGCGAGAATGAAAAATGCCGAAGTAAAAGATCAAATAATTCTTTCTTTTCCACATACCTCATTCCCTGCGTTAATTAATACCTTTCTTACTCCCTAGTAAATACTGGCCCCAGATGGAAAGGAAATTTATTTTCACAAACATTGTGAACTGGACTAATCTCACATTTGCTTTAATAAAGTCAAGTGTGAGCATTGACTTAATTGCAGGAAGCTGAGTCTGATATAGAAGATGAGCTAACCCCTTTCATCTCAGTGTGGTCCATGGACCAGCATCATTAGCATCATCTGGAAACTCCTTAGAAATGCAGAGGCTTAGGCCCTAACACAGACCTACCGAGTCAGACTATGCATTTAGCAAGACTCCCAAGTGATATCTATACACAGGAAGATTGAGAATCACTGGTTCATAATGTTGCTTTTCTCCTATAGGGCATTCTCCCACATAATAATTCAAAGACCATTTGCCTGAGTAGCGTCAACTGAAGACCAGAGCTGAGAAATTTCCAGCTGCACAGAGGGGAGTGCACGGATGCATGCCACATTCCACGGTACCAAACAGAAAGGTGTGCCATTTGTTCTGACTGTTTTATTGCCCTCAAACTCTGCACTCAGCTTCTTGTGAGGCTTCCAAAACATGATGATTCCATGGAAAATGAATAATGTAAAGGTGTTCTAAGGCTTTTGGCAGCAGAAGGAATTTCTAGTGGGGCTCATGTTGAGGTGGGGGTGGAGAAGGAAGGAACTGTGACATATAACACGAAAGCAAGGCATTGCTAAACCTTTGTCCAGACTTCATCACCTTCGCAGGCTGAAAAAGGAAGTTGTCTGTGATGGATTCTAGGATTTGTCCTTAAGAATTTCTGACAGTTTAGCAGACGAGAACCTAACTATTTTGAGCAAAGGACTTGTACACACCAGTTGCTTTATGTCTTCGCTCTGTGTGTTTCAGTTCACCGTGAGTTGCGTGAGCCATCTCCAGTAAGATATATTTCAATGAGCATCTTCTGCCCCTCCCGCTTACAGTATTTTCATTCAGGCAGTAGACAGCTGAAATATTGGCGAATGAAGGAAAACAGATTTCCCAATGAATCGTTCTACACTATGAAAAAATGAGATTAAAGGGATGGCTAAACTAATTTCAGGTTATTACAGTCTTCATCTCAAGCCTAATTCTCTGTAGTTTCACTCCTGGTTTATGGACAGAAATTTAAAGCCGGTACATTTTATCATCTGTATCATTTAGTCCCCTTTTGACTGAAGCTTTACAATGTTCTCCGCAATTTCCATGAGAATGAATTTCACCTTTTATGACATTCAAAGACAATTATGGTGTCTTTATGAAAAATGAGGTCACTCTGATACCAGCGATAAAAATAACAATGTCCTAATGCCAAGAAATGTATTCATTGTATCAGTCGTTTTTCAGCTTTGCTGGTTTTGCTTTGGAAACAGCAGAAAACCTTAAGGTTTTTAATTTGTGAGCTATCGAGAAACACGGTCACAGCACTTTACATCTTCCTTTGGTTGAATGCTCAGGAAATGGAGCAGAATTAAGTGACTCTCCCACGAACAGGCAGGGTTATTTGGCCAATGCCTAAATCACACAGGATTTTGCAGACTCTCATGCATATGTATACATGTGGTGGGACCGTGATGGGGAAATGTATTCTCTGGTGCTGTCTGGTTTGGATGCACAGAGCGCAGTGCTGTTTCAATTCCTTGCTTTTAAAGTCCTGCTTTGTATTGCCCTCTGGAAAACACAGAATCCCTGTTAAAGTGTTGGCCCAAAGTTCTCCTGGAACCAGGAAGAGACAGAGCCTGGGATCTCTCATCTTCCTAGGTCCCACTATGTTTTTGTGATAACGCTGCTGAAACTTGGAATAGGCTAAGTTCTAGTGGCTTTTGGGGGGGTATTCATTTTGTATTATTAATTGGTCAATTTATAGAGTGGCCTACTCTATACAAATCAACTTATGAGACAGAGTTGGAATTACATGAATAGAGAGGCACTAGAGAAGCCATCCTAAATCAGGTGGTCAGAATAAGTCACACAAGTGAGAGGAAACTGGCATATATCTAGAAAAGTGAGCCACATACTAGATGTGGGGGAGAGTACCAACTGAGTGATAAAGGTGGTAGGTAAAGATAAGGCCAGACTTTAGATGAACTTGACTGCCAAGCAGGGATATGTAAACTTGATCCTAAAACCTATGATACTCAGACATTTTTCTCCCCTATAGAAAACATAATACAGATGATATTGTGACACATTCCCATGAGTTACTCAGATTTGCACAGTTTTCCATAATTTGTAATTATAATTCTCCACTCACCCCTGATTGAAAACAATATATTGAAATTCAAGTGAATGAGCAGTCTCAAAAAATAATAGATTGGATCCATAGTTACATGAAAAAGTAAATTCTTCAATACCCATTGATGATAAAATCTCTCAACAAATGATTATAGAGAGAACACATCTCAACATAATAAAGGCCTTATATGACAAGCTTACAGCTAATATCATAATCAGTGAGGAAATGTTCAAAGCTTTTCCTTTAAGATCAGGAACAGAACAAGGATGCCCCAGTCTTACCACTTTTATTCAACATTGTATTGGAAGTTCTCGCCAGAGCAATTAGTCAAGGAAAAGAAATAAAAGGCATCCAACTTGGATACGAAGACGTAAAAATGTCACTGTTTACATAAGACATGATATTGTATATAGAAAACCCTAAAGATTGTGAGAATAAACAAAAAACTGTCAGAATAAACAAATTCAGTAAAGCTGCAGGATACAAAATCAACATACAAAAATCTGTTGTGCTTTTATACACTAATCATGAGCTATCAGAAATAGAAATAGAGAAAACAATCACATGTACAATTGCATCAAAAAGAATAAAACACCTGGGAATAAGTTTAATGAAGGAAGTGAAAGACCTATACACTGAAAACTATAAGACATTAATTTTAAAAAAAAAGAACACACAAATACATGGAAAGATATTGTGCTCATGGATTAGAAGAATTAATATTGTTAAAATGTCCATACTACCTAAAGTAACCTACAGATTCAATACAATCTTTATCAAAGATCCAATCGCATTTCTCACAGAAACAGAACAGGCAAGCCTAAAATTTGTATAGAATCACAAAAGACCCCAAATAGCCAAAGCCATCTTGAGAATAAAGAACAAGTTGGAGGCATAATGCTCCCAGATTTCAAACTATAGTACAAAGCTGCAGTAATCAAACAGTATGGTAATGGCATTAAAAACAGACACATAGATCAATGGAACAGAGTGGAGCATCAAGAAATCAACCTACACATATATAGTCAACTAATTGACAACAAAGGAACCAAGAATATACAATGGGAAAAGGACAGTCTCTTTGATAAATGATGTGGGGGAAACCTGGACAGTCACATACAAAAGAATGAAACCACTATCTTACACCACACACAAAAATAAACTTAAAAAGGATTAAAAACTTGAATGTAAGACCCCAAAACATAAAACTCCTAGAAGAAAACATTGGTAGTAAGCTCCTTCATATAGGTCTTGATAATGATTTTTTTTTTTTAACCCGACACTAAAAGCAAAAGCAACGCAAGCAAAAATAAACAAATGAGACCACATCATACTAAAAAGTTTCTGAACAGCAAAGGAAACCATCAACAAAAAGAAAAGGTAACCTTACTGAATGGGAGAAACTATTTGTAAATCATCTACTTGATAAGGTGTTAATATCCAAAGTATATAAAAAACTCATACAACTCAATAGCAAAAAATCAGCTAATCCATTTAAAAAAGACAACGTGAATAGACTTTTTCCAAAGAAGACATACAGATGGCCAACAGGTACATAAAAAGATGCTCAAATCACTAATCATCAGGGAAATGCAAATCAAAACCATAATGAGATGTCACCTCACACCTGTGAGAATGGCTATTATCGAAAATACAAGAAATCACAAGTGTTGGTGAAGATGTGAAGAAAAGGGAACCCTTTGGTGGGAATGTAAACCGGTGCAGCCACTACGGAAAACAGTACGGAGGTTCCTCAAAAACTTAAAATTGACCTACCATATGATCTAGCAATTCCACTTCTGGGTATTTATCCAAAGGAAGCAAAAATACTGATTTGCAAAAATATGTGTATCCCCTTGTTCATTGCAGCACTATTTACAATAGCCAAGATATGGAAACAACCTGTATCCAACAATGGGTCAATGGATAAAGAAGATGCAGTATATATACATACAATTGAATATTATTTAGCCATAAAAAGAATGAAATCGTTCCATTTGCAACAAAATGGATGGAACTTGGGGGCATTATGCTAAGCAAAATAAATCAGACAGAGAAAAACAAATACCGTATGATCTCACTTATGTGTATAATCTACTCCCCCCACCCCCGTCCAACCCCCCAAAAAGCGGCTCATAAATATAGAGAACAGATTGGTTATTGCCAGAGGTGGGGGTGGTATAGGGCAAAATGGGTGAAGGCGTCAAAATGTACAAACTTCCAGTTATAAAATAAATAAGTCATGGGGATGTAATGCCCAGCCACAGGGAGTATAGTTAATAACACTGTATTGCATACTTGAAAGTGGCTAAGAGAATAGATCTTAAAAGTTCTCATCACTAGAAAAAAATTTTGTAGCTATGTAAGGTGACGAATGGTAATAAGACTTTCTGTGGTGATCATTTTGCAATGCATACAAATATTGAATCATTATGTTGTATACCTGAAACAAATATAATGTTCTAGGTCCATTGCACTCAATAAAAAATAAATTAAAAAATAAAAACAATTGAAAAGGAAGAATTAAGGACATTTATGAAATAGTTGATATACATTGTTTCCCTCTAATGTTGCAGAGAATTTTTTAAATAACAGTTTTATTGAGATATAATTGACATACCATATATTCACTTTTTTAAAGTGTACAACTCAGCGGTTTTTAGTATAATCATGGAGCTCTGCAACTTTTATCACTATGTACTTTTAGAGCACATTTGTTACCTAAAACAAACAAGCAAACAACAAACAAACAAACATCACATATTCATTTGCAGTCACTTTCTACTGCCCTCATCCTCTCAGCCCCTGGCAGCCACTGGTTTACTTTCTGTCTCTATGATTTGCCTATTCTGGGTATATCATGTTTAAACAAATCATACAAAATGTGATCTTTTCTTGACTGATGTCCTTAACTTAACATGGTGCTTTCAAGGTTCACCCATATTGTAGCATGGACATACATTATTTTTTAAACCCTACTACAATCTTATAAGCTAGGCATATTTATCTATTTTACTGATAAGGAAACTGAAAAGTTAAATACTTTGCCCAAGGTCTCAAAAAGTCAGCAGAGAAATATTCAACTGACGTCTCTCTCTCTGGTATAGCCATTTCCACCATGCCACATTGAGTCTCCAATACCTGAGAGTTCACCGTGTAATTTTTGAGTTGAAAAATACAATGCCTTGTAGTATACCAGAGCTAGCAAAATAATCTTTTTTCTTCCTGTCTCTATGGTCACTAAAGATGTGTTTGAGTCCAAGGGCAGGGAAACTGGTCTTCTATTCCCATGGCTTCCAAGACAACCCCAGCACCTCTGAAATTATGAGCACAACTCAAAACAAACACATAATTCAAACAACTCAACAACTTCCAACAAAAAGACAGTGCTGCTGTCTGCATGCTACCGTACAAACACAAACAAACACGTAGCATCAGTGTGAATTCTTTCCGACAAGAGAATACTCTGTATCTCAGACCCTCATGCAGTCTAGAACGAAGCTCAAATAGGAAAACAACAAAAAATGAACAGAAGCCACCTTCAGTTGATCAGAGTAACTCACCACCCAGCTGCAAGGGAAGCCTGCTGGCGCTAGAAGCGTAAGCCACAAATACATTTGGGATCTCCTGTCCCATCCCAGTCTGGGACTCAATCTGATAAATCTGAGTTACTAGATCTAGTAGCCAGTACCTTTATCCTTGACGGCTCAATTCTCGTGGCCTGTTTATCTTCTTGCTTCCAGTGTGTCCCCCAGAAGCACCTCCAGCATGTACGTGGGTGAATGGTCCCATCATAAGGTGCACATCCTGAGGACACAAGCTGCCACAGTCATCTGCCACACCTCGACCTGTAGGGCTCAGAGCCCCAGTGCTGGGGGCTTCTTCAAGACACAAGTGTGCCTGTGTTTCTTCTTAAGGGGAATCACTCCTGGCTTGTCAAACAGGGCAAAAGGTACATATGCTGAGGTTTTTTTAACTCTCAAAGTTAGGAGGTGGCCACATTATTATTAATTTTTAAAGTTTATTGCTTTTTAAATGGTCTGACAACTCTGCCTGGGGTTTGAAACTGGCTAGGCAGCTGTCTAGGGGAAAGGAGATGGGAGCTTTTAAAAGCAGCACCGGAACACAACTGATCTTAATTCACCACAGAAGGAGAAAGGTCACAGAAGATTCTTCTAAAGCTTGCAATTATAGGCAACATTAGACTTCGCATTACGCTACCCAAAAGAATTTTTTAAAAATTAGAAGGTCAGAGAATAAATGTAAGGACTGTAAACAGGTGACCAAAATATAATATTTCTTAAAAGAAAGAAAAAGTTTCACAAATTTCAGTATCTTTTGAGTTCTACAATGATTTAGTTCAATAAATACTGACGAAGCACCTTCCTGCTACAGGCTGTAGGATAAACTAAGTCAGGTGGAGACACTTTTCTTGAGGCGCTTATGTTCCTCGGATGGGGGGTGGGGAGGGGTCTGATTCATCCACTGGTCCTTATATAACATTAGAACTGTAATGATGAAAGTTTAGGGTGTTATGGGAGCCCTGTGAGAGTCATCTCATTAGGACTTGGCCTTGGGACTTGACAAACCTATCAAAGGAAGTGACAGATTGAGAACTGGAGAATATGGTAATATTAGCCAAGTGAAGAGAGGAAGCAAAAGTGCTTTAAAGCAGAACATACCTGCATACACAAAGGTCTGGAAGATAGAGCATCATGACCAAGAACTTCCCACTGTTTTGGGGGCTTCTGTCATAAGCAACAAGGAATCATTATGGGAGGAAGCCCATAAAAAGTTAATATTGTTTATTTATTGAACAAACAACCAAATACACATTTGAAGCTGTTTGTCTTCATTAGGTAAGTTATTATTTGGGGGAAAAAAAGGCAATTGAGAATCCAGTCATGGGACCTTGAGGCCAACAGGCAAATTTATCACCTTTTAAAGTATGCCAACCAGTCCTGAGAGGATGGTAACAGCCGCTCATTCTTGTTCAATAAATAAACAATTTGGTTTGGGGATAGAAGGCAAAAACGTCCTCAGGGGCTATGACTGCTCCCCTGTGGCCTGTCAGCGGGCCACAAGCATTGCTCCTGACACCCTGACTGCAGTTTTCAGAGAGGAGGTTTGTCTTTGGGATATAATTATTTGGCCCACTTAATAGAAATCTCAGGCAGGTCAACCCTTAAAATAGGGTTCTCTCTTTTAGGTAGAGTTTGAACAAAAGGAAACTTAAAACCAATTAGAGGGAAAGAGGAAACCTATTTCTGTGCTTTTGGAGACAAAAGAGGTAACACAATTGGTTAAAATTTAAGGGGGATAAAATCCTCTTGGGGTCAGGGGAACAGTACTGCAAGAAAGGAGAGCCTGGGCTTCAAACGCATGCTCGTGCTGCCATCTTGTGTTGGGAAGGCTCCTTCCCCGTCAGGACCAGCTGGTAATTGCCTGCTGTTGCAGCCGTGCTCCTCCTTATGGCTCCCTCAGCAAGATGCATTAAACAAATATGAGGCAGGGGATCCAAGAGGGAATTTAACACTTCGTGACCTGCCAGGAATTAATTTCCCTGCTGACAATATTCCCTTCTTCATCCCTTTTTCTTCTTGAAGCAAAATTTCATCCTCTCAGCAGTCTGCTGGGGAGCCAACCCAGCCTTGAGGGAGCCACAAGTTGACCTTTTAAAGCATGTGGGAGGGCGACAGTTTGGACCATTAACCTTACTCGTCCCTTCTAGGAAGATCCCAGTGTGTGTGCTATGGGAACCTCCTGAGGGTACTTTTCACAGCCTGAACGCAGGAAAGCTGAAATGGTCTGTCAATAAAGTGATGGAAGAATATATTGCCATCTGTCTTCCCGCCAGCTCACCTTTTATTGTCCTCATCCTATACGTGAAAGATTTTCACACACCCAACCAATCAGCTTTATAATCAAACAATGAATGCATTACCTCCTTGCTGTTACTCAAAGAGGCCCCTGATGGCCAGGCAGGTTTCTGGTTACCTGACAAACACAGCCAGCCTGGGGGAGTATTCCAGCCCAAAGGGAAGAGATGTGATGTTTTGGAAGCTTGCGTGATCTGATTGTGAATAAATAGGCATATCTATTAGGCTTTGGATATACTGAAAACAGGCCACCCACTCCCATTCCCATCGTTGAAGAACCAGGATGGAGACTGTGACCTGGAGGGGCTGACTCCAGCCATCTTCAGGGTAGAAGCGTGACACAGACGCTGCCCTCAGCAGCAGCTCTTTTAAAACATGGCCAATGCAGAGCTGTGAAATGAACACACATCCAGGAGACAAGCCACCTGCTTGTTTGTTTAACATTTGGCGCTAATGTGAACCTGAGCTCACAGAACTTTTCAGACCAGCCGATTCCCCAAGATTGCTGGCACTGTGCCTTTATGCCTCTGGTTTTGTACCTTTGTTCAAGGAGAGCCTGAATGACTTTTTCTTTTTCCTTCTTCCCCGCTCCCCACACTTTTTTTTTTTTTTTAAGGTGACAGAGGAAAATAATCCATAGAATGAAAGCTGGTTTAGTCTGAGCTGTCAATATCCCTGTGACGGATGGAGGGTATATGAGAAAGTCTTAGGAATGAGCAGAGGGAAAAGAAACATTTCCTGAGCCCTAGAGGGCAGGATCAGAGGGAGATGTTGTAAAAGTCCCTCCTTTGCATCTTTTCTAAGCCTGGGCATAAAAAGGAGAAATTTCAGACCTTAGCCTTATGTACTCTGGGCTCTGGGGCTGATACTGGAGCGAACTGGGCCAAACTGCTCAGAATTAGAGAGCGCAGCCCCCTCCATGGGCAATTTGATGAGCTTTCTACTACTCCCGTAGATCTTTCCCTTACCATTACAGTCGCTCGTATGTGCTTCTCATCTCCCTCTCCAAGGCCCAAGTGAATGCAAACATATTATTTGGAAGGATACAAGTTAAATCCCCAGTACAAATACAGCACATGAGATGTACCTGGCACAGAATAGGTGGTCAAGAATTATTTAACTTAATACATAAATTAATGAATGGTACAGGAATAAGTGATGGTCAAATGATTGAATAGGTAAGTAAATAAGACAAGGGAACTAGCATTTATCAAGCACTAATCAAACTTCTTTTCTCCCAACCAAGTTATCTCAATAAAAATGGGGGCTATTCTAAGAATCCCCATAGACTGGAATGGAATCAGAACAGAAAGCTCAGGAACCAAGAGAAAGTTGTGTCCTTTCCTCAAGGTCTTTATCTTTTTCTGCATGTCTGCTTTGTTCCCCTTGTTCTGCCATTTGCAGTCTCCGTTCTATGTTTTTTCTGCTTGCTCAAAAATTATGCCTACCCATGATTTTGGCTTGCCATACCACCAAAACTGCCATCTTGCTTCCTTTTACCTTGAATTCCACTGTTAACAATTTCAGCCTCCCCTTTTCCTAAATCTAAATTACAGAGAGAAGAATTTGATCAGCCCAACTTGCTATTTTGTTTATTTTTGAGCCAGACCAACTGCTCATAGTTGCTGACTAGCCTATGCATTGTCTGCTTCAGGGTCAGGTGACTACCTTGGTCCAATGATTGTGGATGAGTGAAAGGTGGGATCCCAGATCACCAACATGGACATTAGACAGCAGGGGCTGTATGCACCAGATTTCCTTTTGGGAGGACGTGGGAAGCATGTGGGAAGCATACCGTAAGCATGTCTGGCAAACTCCCGGATGCCAAGTTCTGATGAAAGTACTCTCCCATCTGATCTTCATAACCTTCTCCTATTGCATCTTCATGATGAGCTTTGGAGTATAGCAGGGTCATCTGCTTTCTAGATGAGGAAGCCAAGGGTCAGCCAAAAGTAACCTGTCTGAGACGCCAAGGCTATTAAGTGATGGGTCCTGGATTTGATCCAAGGCTCAAGCTCTGTCCCCAGTTCCTCCCTAAACTAGAGGGAATAGGAGGTAAATAATTGTATAAATTCTTTAGGGTCCAACACGGTGTGGGAGGTTCCGAACCTGAGAACTCTTCTGAGGAGTCTGATTTGGCCCAGTTTCAGGGTGACTGACAGCAACTCACAAGTGCAACATGTAGGATGACCTGGGAAAGTACTACGCATAGTCCCCTCACTACCTTTATGACTAAGAAGTCGAAAGGATCAGGATCTGAGCATGAATCTGCTGGCCACACATCTTTAGGACTCATTGGACCTTGGTAGATCCCATTCTCTCCCAAGGATGGTCATATTGCATATGTTCATTGTGACTGATCAATCTGGAAAGGGTTGATTAAATGTGTTCATCAGATGTGAGGTCACGAGGCCAGTAAATGGACGATTATTGGCACAAGGATTGGATGGCTGGCTTGGGAAGGGCGGTGCAGGGAGAGGAGAGAGGACTAGAGCGGCATTAAGATGTTTTCTTTTCTCATGTTTTCTTCCTCTATCCCTAAAATTTCATTTCAAATGCTTTCACTGCCATCGTTGTTCAAAAATACATCTTTATGTACCTATCGTGGTAACACTGTACGCTTCCCATCCTGCTCTAGAAGTGCCTCGTCTATCACTAGATCCTGCTGATTATGATTATTTTTTAATGTCTTAAAAACAGCCTGACCTTAGTTTTCCTAACTTTCTTCTTCTGTCTGGTTTAGTAGGATGGCTCAATGTATTGTATGTATTTGATAAAAAATGCTGATCATTATGTCACTACTGCTTGGAAAAGAGCCTGGCACGGGTGTTCAACAAACGTTTGTTGAATGACTGAGGGCAATAAATCCTCAGCCTAAAACCATAATGCGCATTGCTAAAAATAAGGCTGTGCTATTCTATGATCATTGCCCTTGCAACATTCCCTATTGGATTAGAAAACAATCTCAGTTCCATTTTTTTTTTTTTTTTTTTTTTTCACGAGGTGGTCATCAACATAGCAAACAGAGAAATAAATCTCGATCACAATGTGCTGTCTTCATGGCCATTGTGAAATTCCCACCCATGTTGGCCTTACTGAAAAATTTAAAAGGGGGCTTTTAGAAACCTGTGCCTTAATTTAAAAGACTGCAGATTTTCACCTGTTAGGATCATGAAATTCATCATGAAATTTTAGGGCAGGTTAAGGAAGATAAAAATGAAGGCTTTGTAAACTATAAGTCACTAAGGAAATACAAGGTATTAACAACATCAGTGATAATGACAACCCCAACTAGGGAGATTTTGGGGGGTAGATAGGGCTTCTTTGCACTCCGCAAATGAAATAAAGACATATTTCTACTCTGTCTCCCTATATCAGCTTCATGGTGTCTTAGCTCTCCTGGTGGTTACTACACAATGCTGCCCACCTGTCAGCCACTTGTAACTTATAAAATTTTCCCAATAATCGTATGAAGTAGGTATATACACAGTTATGGAAACAAGTGAAGAGATTCTTTACCTTTTCTAAGGTTGCAAATAGCATGTTTTATTGGCTCTCAGGTGCTAGGCTACCACCTAGGTGATACTATCGGAACACATGCTACAGTCAAGCCTTCACAGGACTCCTTTTCTATGTAGGAGGTTCCAGCTACATGCATTGCAATACGAGACTGCAGAGTTCCGCTTGTTATTTTCAGAGCCACCAGTCATTTGGAAGCTTTGAAAATGCTTTAACAAACTACCGTCGTCTTTACCTATGGCCTGATGTGCATTCCCAAGTGGACACTGTACCCTTCTCCTTCTGAAAACACAGAATAAATCCTTTACGTCACTTCAGAAATGATGGGTCTTGTTATCAGAATGAGTAACAACCCACCTGCCTCCCTGGAAAATGGCTTTTCCAAAAGTGAGGGCTGATAGATAGCGGCTCACGAGGATGGCCCACGGTGATTAAGAAGAGCGGGTCTATTGTCACTCACAGAGGTGGCACGGTGTGGCAGTCCCCACAAGCTGCCTCTCTCGCTCTGAAAAGCAATCTTCATGATATATTGGGCTGCTTCATATGGGATCTATTTTAAGTGTTCAAAGTGACCCTGGTTTGTGTCTTTTTATCACCCCCCCCCCCTCCGCTTCTGGCACTGTATCTTTCTAGTTCAGTATTTCTGTACTGAAAAAAGAGTGCAAATGTCAGGACCTTGCACAAATTGTACTGACTTGACCCTTGGAAGGCAACAGCATGCTCTCTTCCAGATCATTACTTTTTATTACCCTGCCTGCCACATCTCTGTGAAGGAGGGAGGGCGGAAGCTTGTCCCTGGCTGGACGAGTCTGTGGCCAGACCCTGCTCTATCACATCTCAGTGGGTGTGTTCACCATCCGCTCAGACACTTGAGCAGGTTCAACGACAGATTTGCTCTATGCAATGCCACAGTAGCCTTGGTGGTGGCCAGCAGTTCTCTAAGAGCCAGGTTGCAATTAATCATGCAAATGAGAGTGGGCAAGAGCTTGGATTAATGGAAACCCAATTGAGGAAATTCTCCTCTACCACTCATTTCTTACGAGAGGAGTTAGCCAAGAGTAAAACAGAGCGATTGAAGTCTTACCTGCTCTCCCAACACTCCTTGTCAAAAAGGCTAATGACATCACAGGTCTATGAAAGAAGTGGGAGGATAAGGGGTCAGTGGTCAGACCGGAAAGACACAGATTCTAGTCAATCTCTGCAGACAGGTTGTGGCAATGCCTTGGGTGAGTTACCTGCATTCATTTGCTCAGTCTTCTCCTCTATGAAAGGGGACTAAAATTACTGAGGATTTGGTTTCCGATACCCATGGATAATTGTGGATGAAAGATGCAGAGAAAAGGCATAGTATTCTTGCCAAATATGAATCCCAATGTGGTCAAAGTATGATCCAAAACGATAATCTGATTTAAAAGTAGAGACAGAAAGAGGGAATGTGGTTTAGGATGGAATAGGAGCCAAAAGGAAGGGACAGATTATGAAGTGCCTTGATTACTATGGTTTTATGATTTTGTTAAGACTGTACTGACTCCCTGGCATGACGGTTCTCAGCGGGTGTGGTACCAGCCCCCAGGGGGTGTTTGTTAAGTTTATGGGACTGTTCTGATCTTTACAATGATCACAGAAGCTCTTGGTGGATTGGAGCAGAAATACTACGAATCCTGTGATGTATGGAACAATCCTGCCCAAAAGGAATTGTCCTGTAACCATTGATCTTTTGAATGTCCACTTAGACATTTATTAGATGAAAAAAAGCCTATTTATCATTATCTAAGCCTGGGAACTAAAAATGTTTTCATCAGCATGATACGTAGTTTTTGCATAGTTTTAATATACCGTATACTGAATTTTCTAAGATGGCAACTACTGTACGAGTGGAAAGAACATCACATTTCCTCTTGCTCAGAACATCTTCAGGATTTGTTTATTTCAGAAAATTACATCACCAATGGCAACGCCACTCCTGATGTGTGAGTTGCCAATATTATAGGCTTGTGGGTGAGCTAGGTTGAAGCAGTGGGATTCTTTATAGAGGGGCAAGCTTCTGCTTATTTCATTTAATCTTCCAGTGTTATCACCTCCCAGCTATTAGTTTCTGAAGAGAAAATGATTTTATTATAAATTATTTTCCTTTTTATTTCTCCTTCCTGTTATAGTTAAGCCATTTTATTGATTTTTAAAAACATTATGTGTGTAAGTTGGTTCTATTATCTCTGAATTTCATTTCAGGATAATTAAAGGTGCGTTAAGCCTCTTCTGAATGCTGAGTTGTGCTTCGTCATGGTTTTCCTCACTTACTAAAAATTTCCTGTTTTAGGGATTCAATATTCATTTCCTATAATCTGGCTTCCATCCATACTGATCCAGTCAGAGAATCATGTTTGAGTATATTTAAACCCCAGTTATAGACTGGATCCAAGTTTCCTCTCTATCTCACGCAAATGGAGGATGCAGACAGAAAACAGAGTTAGTGTTGTCCATACCCACATTCTGGGATGTCTTGAGCCTTAGCCCTAACCCAGCTGTTACGGGAACCTCTATTACAAAAGGCTCTATTAGCCCCGCTGCACAAATGGGGAAATCAAGACACTGAGAAACTAATGACTTTCCTAAGGCCTCAAAGCAAATCAGTGGCAGAACTGGGATTGAACTCCATTCTGTCTGAAGTCAAAATTTGCTATCGTCTTTCTACCATGATTCATACCCTCCCGTATGAAGGCAGTGAACTCACATAGCAGTGATTTAATGATGAGAATGCCTGAAATAATTGCTTACACTTGCATGCATGGATTTTTCATGGTTTAATATGTACTTGCAAACTCCCATCATAGTTGATCCTTCCTGTAAGTGGGAGAAGACTGAGCGAGCATCAGTACCCACGTTAAAGAGAGGAAGAAGGTCGCCCAGAGTTATGCAGATGAGCACTGAGTGGCAGGCCCACTACCAGAATCCACATTTCTGGGTTAACTCTAACCTTACACTCTTCCCACCACATTGCACTAAAGATTCATTATTGATATGGACACTTTTAAATAAAAAATAACAGCTAACATTTAACAGATAGTGTAGGGCAGTGCTACTAAGTTATTTGCATACACCATTCAATTTAACCTCCAAAGAACTATGTGGGGTTGGAACCTCATTTTGTAGGTGAGATAACTGTTAAGAGCAAATGATGTGACGTTCTTAATAGTATTCAGTTCATCATCGTCAACACACAAGCAGACAGAACACCCAAATCCCTGCCATGCTGCACTGACAGGCACTCAACAGGTTTCTAGCTGTGACCACGAAGAAATGTCTCTCCCCTTCTATCATGGTAAGACTAGAATAATGGAGGGGAAGGGTTAAACGTGTCAGAGCTATATAAAATATTATTTAGATGTGACGTATTCCAGGACAATGGTAAAGAATTGCCAAGGATAGGAAAAAATTGAGTTTCACCCCAGCGTTAGCCAGTCAGAAGAGCCTGTTTTCAACAATTTGATAAAAAGTGTTAGTGACCAAATCTCGTGGGGATTCTGTATGGTGTTTTATTCAGAGCCCTTAGACTTGCACCAGATTTTCCGCTTAATTCTTATTTTCTCAAAATATTTTGATGAGGGAGAGAAAAAATGGCTTCTAGTGTAAAAAGGGCAGACCTTGATCTCCAGTTCAAGGACCCTGAAATTCAGTGACTGTGCGCCTGTGCCAGCTATTGAACCTCACTGGTCCTTAATTTGGCCCTCTGTGAAGTGGGGTGGATAAAATTGAACTACAGAACCACTTTGGCAATAATGAGCTTCAATCAGTGCTTGGAAATGCCTGGTTCCCAGTCCCTCTCCAGGGAGCAGAGCTCAGAAAGCTAACACAGGAGGGCAGAGCAGATAATTTTCAGATAGGGCTGGCGGGGGACCATTGCCTTCTACTTGGTCTGCTTTCTAATTGAAAAAGGATGACAGAGAATAGAAAGGCTGTGGTGTGAGCCCAGAGGTTCTGCAATGTGGGTAGAAATCTCCTTGGTTATATGCTTGTGGAGTGCTCAGCGTCAAATCCCCATGCCCTTACTCTTAAATTACAGCTACTGAAGAAAATCCTAAATTGGCTTCCCCAAAGGCAGTAGCAGGTGCTGGGCTGCATACATAGCATGAGTTCTAATAGCAGCAGCAGCAATCACAGGACCAGCAGGGTCCCCTCTCCAGTTCCTTTTAGGATGTCATTTTGATTTAGATTCCAAATGTCACTTAAAGTCTACATTCTTTGTTTGCTATTTCTCCAATTAGTGTTTCTTTTCTATATGCTGTGTATTCTCACCCCAAATGTGATCATCATTACACTTGCAGTTCAACAGAACTTGTGGTTATTTGAGCATCCCACATGAAGTAATGAAATACTGGAAAAAGAATTAGGTGGCCCCTAATATAATAAATGTATAGATAATGTATCTATATCTGTCCTTCAGTAAGGACATATAGGAGGGGCTGGTGTACTAAGGTATTAGGAAGGATAATAGAGGAATTCTCCATATATTTGTTGGTTATTAAAATGTAGATCAGGTGCCCTGTGATTGAATCCATATGTGTACATATCCCAATGTCCTCTCATGTTGACTTGTTAGCTGCAGCTTAAATTTTTCTTCAAACAGGTCGAATGTCAGATTTTCTTTTTACCTGTAAGCATCACTAGCAACTTATCAGACAGACTGGGGGATATAAATACAATGCAACTGAAAGCTTGTTTTTATTTGTTCAATGTTTATAGTGCCATTATCTATCTGAAAAGATTGGCTTCTGCCCTTAGGGCCTAATACAGTCTAAGTTAGGCAGACAAGAAAGTTCAATCATAAGTTACCTAAAGGAGAAGGCTACTAAATTTTAGGCGAGGAAGGAAATAATTCATGCAATGCAGTCTGTCTAGCCCTTTCTGCAACTGAGGGTGAGAGGTGGGTCTGGATCCATGTCTGATTGGAGGCAGAGGAAGGTCAAGTATAAATCCCTGACCAAGAGAAAAGACTATAAGACTCAACACAGGGGAAAACCAATCTCTTGTCAGGTCTAAGCCAGACATAAAAGGCCAGGAGATTCTAGCAACTGTCTCAGTTTTCTTAATGTGTCGATAGCAGTCAGGTCCAGAAAGACATAGACTAAAACAAGCCCCACGTCAATTAGAGGACCTCTTATACGTGACAAAAGGATCACACCATCTCTAATCTTTCCCACCCCCAGATGCATGCACACATACTCACATGCATGCGCATACATGCACGTCATATGCACACACACACTCATAAATGTCACACACACACACTCATAAATGTCACACACACACTCATAAATGTCACACATACACACACACACAACCCTGTCACCCAATCCACTTATTCAATCTCTAAACACGTTCAAGCATTTTTCCTCATTAAAATATAATCTGTTTCTATGGAATATTAGTGCATTGTCTTGATACAGGTCAACTGGATGTTACTGAGATCTTCATTGGTTAGAACTTATTTCCTGACTTTTAGAAATTTATACCCTTGCTATTTGGCACCAACTTGCCATTCATAGGTACAAGGAATCCTTAAAACAGAAAAAGCTGAGAAGATAGTCTAGGGAAGCCTGCTTTTTTTTTTTTTTTTTAAACTATCTTTCATATTTGAATAGTTTCTTAGAAGATGAGATTTTCAGCAAAAGCTCTGGAAATGTGAAGTAGGAAGAGCTGAGTGCTATGAAGAAGGAAAATAATATACTTAGATATCTGCCAGACGGGATTATCCTACTGATACCCGTTTGCACTTCAGCCCAAAGTGGGAGGAGTGGGCAATAAAATGGATCAGTGCAGCATCTCCCCCCACCATTCTAAGCTCGAGTCTCTACAATTAAGATTGAAACAAATGAAGAGGGATCTAGAGACTTGGATAAGCTAGATGCTCTTCCTGGTGATCTGACTCGTTCCAACTTTTACAATAATTCCATGAGCATAAATGACAGCAAACATGCAAACATGTTTCAAGAAACGGATTTTGGTATTTGAGAAGTCCGTACTCTGTGCAGTCCATTCATTGTCCAGATAGCCCTATTTCTGTTGACTTAAGCCCTCCAGTGAAGCATATCAGTGCTTTTCCCATATTACCAAAGCATGTTTTCACATTACAGTGTAATACCTAACCAAGGACAATAAAATTAATACTAGCTAGAGGAACCCTTAAGGTTTCTGGGGTCCTAGTTCTTTCAATCTCCTCTCCTGGTCACCATGACTGTTATTCAGCATGATGCTAACCACTGAGCACTTTGCCAATCACTCCTTCCCATCACTTTCCATTACTAAAAGTGGTAGTTTTGATGGAAAGGATTCAGGCCAAAGTCAGGACTCTGTGCTATGCATGCCTGTATCATTCCTCATCACTTTTGTAGGGCATGGATCTGTGTGTTTGTCCTTTCTAAGGAGCACCCTCCTGATCCCCAGAGGCTGGGTAAGTCCCAGAAGCAGCACTACATGGCCTTCCCCCATCTTATTTCCCCCAAAACTGGGCGTAGCAAGCCAAGGACTGAAGCTTAGTCAAGCAGGTGGTTCAGTGGAGCCAAGCTAAATTTTGGTCAAGGAGAATAATATCCTTGTCAATGCAAACTCACAGATCATTTTTGCATGTAGTCTGGGAAGGGAGGGAGTGTTGGAGACTGCTCAAGAACCCTTAGGGGAAGATGAGATTTTGTGGTTCTTTGGTCTTGTTTCAGATACCCTTCCCCATGTTGGATGCAATGTTCATTGCTTGGAAAAATGGGTGGCCACACTTAGATGCTTCTAAATGGAGGGAGCCATTGCTGTAAAGTGAAGGGAGCAGAAATTCTGGTTGGATGACATGGCCTAGAGTTTCACTAACAATTCTGATACCGTACTGTGTGATTTCAGACTCAAGTAATTTTAACTTTGGAGCTATAGAATCTAACCTGTGGAACGAGGATAGCACTTTATCAGGAGTTGGCAAACTATGGTCCATGAGCCAAATGCAGCCCACCTCCTCTTTTTGTATGGGCCGTAAGGTAGGCATACTTTTAAAAATTCTTCAATGGTTGGAAAAACGTCAGAAGAAGCATAAAATTTTGGAATATATAAGAATTAGATGAAGTCCAAATTTCAGTGTCCATAAACATTTTATTGGAACACAGACACTCATACCTTTACATATTAGCTATGGCTGCTCTTGTGCTACAATGGTAGAGTTTTTGAGACAAGGTGGTTGAAACAAAAACCATGTCCCCCCCCCCCCACCCCAGCCTAAAATTGATACTATTCAGCCCTTATGGAGAAAGTTTGCCAATCCCTCAAGTATACCTTCTTTGCCTTCCTTAAAAAACAATTTGGTGAGAAAAGTACACAAAGCCTGTCAAAGAATGTTTCATACTACAGAATGCTTACAACCCTGGGAAATTATTATTATTATTATTTTATAACAGAATTATATTTATGGGAGTCTGAATATCCACGAGCATGACTAACTGATCCCTAAACAATTTGGCTCTGCAGATTTTGAATCGACTGGATGGATGCATTGTTAGTTGAGACATGAAAGAGAAAATGACGGTTGCTATTAATCTGGCTATAATGAAAGTTGTTCCTTCAAAAATACAGCCAAGTCTCAGCCTGGGAAATGCATTTGTAACAGAGGTATATTAACAAAAACCTTAGACTACCACGCCACATTGATGTAGAAAAGCGTAAGAAATCTGTTCTTTGGTTGAGAATTTTCCAAATGTAAAATACTAGCTTAAAATGCAGTAAAAGCAAGCAGCTTAGCAAGAATGCTACTATTCACAGAGTAATGAGCTGTGGCAAGAACTATGCAATTGGCAGGTCTTGTCTTGGACAACCCTCTTTAAATGGAGGCCACCTCTTGATATTTCCACACTCCTACCTGTGAATAATATCATGCCTGAACTTCTAGGCAAAAGCCCAATTCTGGATCTTTCTCCATTCCTTCTCTGTCACATTGGTTTAGTTGGATGCTAGACAGTTGCGGTGGATAAATCTCAATAGATGGGTTGAAGTCCTATTGTAAAGTTACTTGAGTGGCAGGATAAAGTGTTTGTGCTTAATTCCAAAGACAGTACAGTGTTTTAAAGTTTTATAACTGGGAGTGGGTCAGGAGATGGGGCTATATTTCAGGATGATTCATCTGGAAGCTGTTTGTAGAACGGACTGGAATGGGTGAAAACAGAGAGATCAAGGGGGTAGTTTTCCCAGGAGATTAGGCAAAGAGTAATGAGGCTCTGAACTAGTTTGGAGGCGGAGGGGATGAAGAGGTAACAGACATGAGAATCAGTGCAGAAGCAACTGATTAAATGTGGGAGCTAAAGATGAAGAGCTTTGAGATACAGACGCCACAAATGGAAGCTGGGAAATGAGGAGGAGGAGCTGGTTTTGGAGGGAGATGATGAGTTTGGTTGGGGTTATGTTGAACTGAAAGCGTCAGCAGGACATGCTGATTAAGTGGTCAAAATAGCCGATGGAGATGTTATTCCAGAGTCCAGAGCCCACTCTCCAGAGATAGGTAGGAGATGGGAAAGGAGAGGAAAATATCCAGCCCATACAAATGTGGGTTTGACCCAAGAGGATCGCACCTTTCTCCATAAAATTCTTTCTAGCAGCCATCACATTTCTGCTGTTTGTCCTGGACATTGCCCTCCTCTTCCCTCTGCCCTGAGCATCCTAAAGTGATCATCTATTCGGACACAGAATAGGGGTCTGCACCGAGCTCAGATGCCAACAGCAAGAAAGGAAGTGAGTGGGAGCAATCTAGAAAGCTAGAGAAACATTGCAGTTCATCTTAAGAAACCTGATGAACAAAGGAAAGAACAAGTGAGTGATATTAGTACTAGTCAGAAAGAGAAATAAGAGGAGACTGTGGCATGGGCCATGCTCGCAGAGAGATGTGGGAAGGAGCTGATGGTGCTTCTTTGAGCTCACCAGGAGGATGTCACAGGGGGGTGAAGTGACCCTACAGCTGACAACTGTGGAGCAGACAACTTTGCCTAGGGATCAACAGTAAATTACAGTGCGACCTCAAGGGTACATGCAATACCAGCAATTATCGAGGAGGGATCCATTCAGCAAGGGCGATCATAGGACACTGATCAAAGTAAGAGAAGGGGACACAGGTTTTATCATTTGATGTCAGCAGGATGACTCATCACCTAGCAGTAAAAGGACACTATCCCAGTGATCAAGGGAGCCAGAGAAACACACAAGGATTTCTGTGTGGGAAATTGATACCTTCTCTCCCTGCCACCTGGAGGCCATGGGAGGCCTCCTTCTCTGTCCCCTCAACAATCACCTGCTGTCTTGGAGAAGAACAAGGGAAAAGGAAAGAAATATGCAAGGGGAAGGAACTTTATCTGAACAAGATTGGATTATGTGAAGATACTGTTTAGTTTATTGGGGTGGACCAAGTGTAATAGATAGAATTGATTTTAAGTCTTCCCTCTATTGTTCAATAAGGGCTCATGAGGCACATTAGATGGACTCGGGGCAATGAAGAAACTCAATGTCTTTACACATCTGAATGTGTGTTTAATTTTCACCTCACTAGGTTAACTGTTTTATGTTCATGTGCTATTTCGACTTTATTGTCGAAATTTTGAAAGCTTGAATGTCTCCTAAGAAGTTGCCTGAGTAAGAAAAATGGCAAAAGTAAACTGCAGACCCTAACTAAAGAAAAGTGGGGAAAATGTCCTCTGCAAGTAAAAAAGATATTTCTAGACTAAACCTGGACATAAATTTTAAAAACCTCATATGAGGTTGGTACAAAAGTAATTGCAGTTTTTGCAATTATTTTTAAACTTTTGCACCAACCTAATAGTTACATACACGTATACATTCATACTTAGTAATAATGTGTGTCTGACACTTGTGAGTTTTTTGCTGATAGAAAAATGTGTGAAAAAAGTCATATAATAAATTCCTTATTTGGGACATAAATGGGAAGAATATAATTTACATTAATATAAAATAGTTTTCCTCTTAAATTATATGAATGGGCCCTAAATTATTAGCCTGCTGGTGCCCCTGTATTGTTATTTATATAGCCCCAGTCTAAGATTTAGAATTTTCTGCAGGTACTAGCTATGGTAGCATCTCGCCAGAGGCAGGGGACTTGCCTTAACCTGAACACCTGCTGTATTGTCTGCTCTTCCATCATCCCAATATTTTTGGAACCACCTCCTCTTGATTTACACCGTAACCATGGGAGCAGACAATTTTTTCCCCATCTTCTCCAGCTGCACGGCCCACGCTGGACAGATGACGCAAGCTGGGGCAATCGGTTCCTTCTCTAGGAATGTGAAAACCAGGAAGGCAGAGAGTTCTCTCAGTCTTGTCTGTATGGCTCATACAAGCCCTAAGGAGCAGGTTGGCAGACAATCCCAGGTTTGCACATGGGATCAGATATAGAGGTTGTAGATGTCTTGTGAAACATAGCAGCCCCAATTATAAATGTGGCCGGGGTTAGCAGAGCCCGGTCCACGTGGTCCCTCAGCAAAACTCAGAAAACTGGGAAGTTTGCCACTGATGAATCCCCATCACTCCATTCTGGTACTACTCTCCTCTTCGACACTTCATTTGAGTCCCCATTTGCTCTTAATTGACGTTTAGTCACTGCTGTTAGCTATTAATTTATGTGTTAGTGGAACACATAACACAGCACACAGGAATGTTTTAGCTTGGGGGAAAGGGATCATCTTTCTATTTCTCACAGGCCCATGGGATATCAAATTCTAAGCCTCAGATTGAGTGGGGCTGTAATGTGGGGGTAGAGACCCCAAGCCAAACCAAGATGGGGCACTGAGTGCAAGAAGGGGAGGCTTCTTGTCCCATTGCTCAGTGGTCCTGAGGAATTAGCAAACGGGTTAGAAAGTTCTACTGTTTTTGTATTCAGTCCACTGAGGCTCCCTACTCTTTGCATTGCTTATTGATTTCCTATCTTCTCGTTCTCAAAGCTTGTTCGGAGATTTTTAAAACAAGGCATAGAAAAGTGGTGGAAATAGCTCTTTTCTTGAAGTCAGGGCTCTGGTGAGCCAGACACTACTTGGCTGCTGTGGTTTTTACCACCCGGCATGTCCTGGCAACAGAAGGATGATTTTCCCCTAAGGAACCACTCTGACCCTACTCTCATTCCATGTGTTTTTGATGGAGCTGACTCCCAGCTCTTGTGAGCATGTGACACAGACTAGATCAATCAAAACATCACAATCTCCTGACTTGAGTGACTGATTGAAGACTGGTCACACGACCCAATCAGTGTCAATGAGATCCAGTGAGGTTTGTGGTAGGACCCCTGGGAAAGATGCATACTTTGTTTTTCCTTCTGTTTGCGTCACGTGCTTATCTTTGGATCAATCACTCTGGCCAGGAGAATGTGATGCTCTAACTGACCAGGTCAGATTATGTGATTTCCATGGGACCTTCTAATCCTACCCTTTTAAGTTTGCAAATAGATTGGCTTTCAAGTTGAACAGAAATCCAATTTAACAGCACAAGGGAAGACTATACAACCAGAAGTGGCCATGCACTCTGGAGAACTCAGATTTCTTGGACACCCTGAAAATGCACATGCCTACGGACACAGTCTCACTCGGATGAAGCTATTCAGTCTTTTGTTGAAACTTAGAAAATAAATATTACACAATCATTTCCTAACTTTTCAGGATTGTGTATGGGCAGTGTAGTATTTTTATTGATGGCCATAACCTCATTTTTCCCATAACTCATCACAGAAAGACAAGATGCTACACGATGTCCTAATCCCACTAAACGTTCTTTTTAAAAATGACATTTAACTGAGCAGAGGGAGAGAAGTGAGGGGCTTCTTAATTGAAGGTGATTTTAGGCTGCTAAGTTTCACCAGTTAACACAATACTCTAAATTGACTAGCGTGGTAAAGCATAGGACAATTGTATAAAAATTTACCTACTATTTTCTAGCAGATCAGAAATATCTTGGACCTTGTAAGACTTTGAACCAATTTATTATTTTTTTATATATAAGAAATAAAGAAATGTTGAAAGTCATTCCTAATGAAAACCCATCTTTTTGTTCTATTATGCATTGATGAAAGAAGTTTCATGATCATTAGAACGATTGAAGTCTGGATTCTTTTTAATGAATATTACATTCCTACCCATTAACAGGAGGCACTGCAGCCAGACTCGAACTCAGTTTTCATTCCCTGTAGTGTTTCCATCAGGGGTTCTAGGAGTTAACTCCTCTGAGCCTGTTTGCAGTGTTGTGGGACGAGTGCTTCACCAGCAAAGTGCAATGTCGGGCAAAATAAAAGCAATGGGCTTCAGATTCAAAAAAGACAGGCTAAAAGTGAGCAAATGGGGTGATTATTCTAAAACAAGGATGATCATGGCTTTAATTAATTGGAAGGACAGTGATATTTTCTGCCACTTCATCCGTTTTCCACATTCAGCATTTGGGCATTTAATTACGGTCTTCATCGTCTCAATTGTTTCCCTATTCGTGCTGTTCCCCATCTCAGTGGGCGATGTTACCTTCTCATCAACTGCTTAAAACAGAAGCCTGGTCATTGTTCTTGGTTCCTCTTCTCTCTCCTCTTCAATTCTCACCTTCTACTCTATCTCCAAAATTTATCTAACTTTCCTTCCAACTACCTCTTGAACCCTCCCGTTTTTGCCATCCATTCTGTTACTTTCTTGGCTCAGGGAATTAACCATTGAATACTTTCATAGTTGGATATACTGTTTTGTTTTGTTTTTACTTTTTAATTTTATTACGGAGCTATGCAAACCCTTTATATAAAAAAAAACCACAAGAAATATATGCACAGTGAAAGAAAACGATAAAGAGTAGCTACAATCCCATCTACATTTCAGATTCTTACTAAAAAGGAATTAGAAATGAGACTATAAAAAGCAAACAAAATTGCTTTTTGGTTTAAAGTTACATCGACTTTTGCAAAACCATCTCACAGTGTTCCAAAATTAAAAAATATTGGGGATATTTATTTTCAACCAAAGAATTATTTCAGTAATTATCAAGTACCACCTTTCAGAATATTGAGCACATAGCAAATGCTAAATCAATAGTTGTTCAGTTGAAACTAAAATGACAAAAATACTATCATCAGAAGTGAACATGCTATAGGAAAGAATATCCTGATGGCCCTCAGGGGTCAATGGACCCCAATTTAGAGGGTCAGGGGTTACAGCTAACATTTGTGGAGTCCCAGAGAAGAGCATAATGGACGCTTGGACAACAAAAGTCTAAATATTTCAGTTTTAAATCAAGTTTACTTGAAACGTTTTAGCTTCATATCTTGGTAAATATATCTTCATCATAACTTGGAGGACCAGATTTGAATTTAAAACTACTGAATGCTTCAGACTTCTGTTCTGGAATATATGACGGTGCTGGGAAAACCCACGGGCTGCCAGCTTTGCCCCCACAGTGCTGTGTCAAGTGCTCCTAGGTGCCTTGGCTGTCCAGGGGTGGGCACACCAACAGTACACAGATGGTCAGTGCACAGGGCATGGACCGAAAGAAGCCCACATGTGCCCTGGAAGTGGGTTTACTCTTTAGTTGTGGTGTGGTTTACACATATAATTTAATTCTAGTAATCACCTCTTGCTCTTAAAAAACTAACACCTCTTGATTTTTATCCACTTACGTGTGATTCTTTCAGGTTCTGTCTCTTCATTTATTTCCAGGAGAGAACTATCATGCTCGTTTTTTCTGCATCTGTATTATAGGATACAAGTGAAATCAAGCAGTGGTCCAGAGACATGTGATTCTTACAACAGACCTATCTGTTAACGATACTGAGAAAGAGTCTGCTCCAAAATCTAGTGGCTCAAACAACAACAATTTGTTTTTTTCTCACAATTCCAGGGGTTGGCTTTGTGGTTCCACTGCTGGTTTTGCCTGAGCTTGTTCAAGTGGCTGCTTTCAAGTGGAGGGTCAACTGGGCTGCACGGTTCAGTATGGCCTGACACACATGCCTGGCTGTGGGTGCTGGATGTAGACTCAGGCACCCACTTCTCCACAGGCTTTTATCCTCGGGACACTAGACCGGCTTCCTTCCATGTCTGGTCAGGGCAGCATTTCAAGAACGCAAAAGTAGAAGCTACAAAGTCTCCTAAACCCCAGTTTCTAGGATCCCCATAACATCACTTTTGTCACATTCTATTTATTGGTCAAAGCAAGACACAAAGCCCGCTCATATTTAAGGGGTAGGAAACACAACCCACCTTTAGATAGTAGTAGTTACAAAATACTGTGGCCATGTTTCCCCAATCAGCCATAGGATCTTAGTTTCTTTCTTTGTTTACCTGAAGAGTAGATTATTAAAAAATATAATGTAGATGGTTTCAGCACATTATCTTCCCATTCTATATTTCTGTCTTCCTAAGTTTAAAATAATTCATTTCAGATGCCTATGGTGGATTATATAACAAAACTATGATTCAATAATTACAAAACAATAAGAAATCTAGGCTTCTAAGATTTTTTTATTGGAATTTCACCTATAAATTTATGCTTTAAAATAAAAAAACACATAATAGTAGATAATAATTTGTGGCAATAAGACATATATACCTAAAACCACTGGAGAATAAGTTGACACCAGACACCTTATTTCAAATAATCCCTTCTCAATGATTCCTTGTAAAAGAACCAGGAAAAGATAGAAACTCATATTACTAGAGAAGAAGTAAATAGTAAAATTGAAAGCATGTTCAACATTACTACAAATAAAAGAAATGCAAATTAAAATAGAATAGATTTTTCTTCACCAATTGAAATGGCAAAATTAAAAGTATAAAAATGTCCAGAATTGGTGAGTTTGCACTGAAATGGGCACTCTCATGTATTTCTGGAGAATTTGGCATATGTACCATGAACTTTAAGGTTGTGTTTAAATCTTCTAATCCAGTAATTCTAACTCTAAGAATTTATAAGACAACTATGAAATAAATACAAATATAATGATATGTGAGGATATTTAGAAGAGAAAGAAAACACTTTATATGCCTCAAATAAAGTATAATACATCCTGTTGATGAAATGATACAAGGTCATAAAAAGTTACATCACAGGAAAAAATAGCTTAATAACATGGAAAATAGCCACTGATGTAATGTAACTGAAAGTTTAAGATTAAAAGTAATTGTATACCACATTTCTCATTTTAATATACATACTAGTTGTTAATCTATTTTCCGGCTTCCCATCAGATTGATTTTTCCACTCTTGTCTGCCTTGCTAAGTGCTCTCTGAGAGGCTGACTCTATAGACTTTGTGTGTTTATTTTTTTTAATTAAAGTTTATTGAGGTGACAAAGGTTAGTATACTTACATGGGTTTCAGGTGTACAGTTCTGTAATACTTCATATTACATTGTGTGTTCACCACTCAGAGTCAGTTCTCCTTCCATCATCGTATATTTGATCCCTTTTGCCCTCATTTATCACCCCGACCCCCTTACCCTCTGGTAACCACTAAACTATTGTCTGTGTCTATGAGTGAAATCATACGGTTCTCAACTTTTTCTGTCTGACTTATTTCGCTTAGCATAAGAATCTCAAGTTCCATCCTTGTTGTCACAAATGGCACTATTTCATCTTTTCTTATGACAGAATAGTACTCCATTATGTATATATACCACATCTTCTTTATCCAATCATCTATCAAAGGACAGTTTGGTTGTTTCTATTTCTTGGCCACCATAATCAGAGCACATATATCTTTACAGATAAAGGTTTTCAGATTTTTTGGGTAGATACTCAGGAGAGGGATTGCTGGATCATATGGTAATTCTATTCTTAAGTTATTGAGGAACCTCCACACTACCTTCCATAGCAGCTGCACCAGTCTGCATTCCCAACAACAACGTGTGAGGGTTCCTTTTTCTCCACAGCCTCTCCAGTACTTATCATTATTTGTCTTGTTGATGATAGCCATTCTAACTGGTGTGAGGTGATATTTCATTGTGGTTCCTATTTGCATTTCTCTGATGATTAGTGATGTTGAGTATTTTTTTATACGTCTATTGGCCATCTGTATGTCCTCTTTGGAGAAATGTCTATTCAGGTCCTCTGCTCATTTTTTAATTGGACTGTTTTTTTTGTTGTTGTTGAGTTGTATGAGTTCCTCATATATTTTGGATATTATCCCATTATTGGAGGTGTTGTTTGCAAAAATCTTCTCCCATTCAGTTGGTTGCCTCTTTATTTTGTTGATGGTTTCTTTTGCTGTGCAGAAGCTTTTTAGTTTGATATAACCCCATTTATTTATTTTAGCTTTTACTTCCCTTGCCTTTGAGGTCAAATTGATAAAATCCTCTTTGAACCCAAGGTCCATAAGCTTAGTACCGATGTTTTCTTCTATTCAGTTTATTGTTTCAGGTCTTATGTTTAGGTCTTTGATCCATTTTGAATTAATTTTGGTACATGGTGACAGATAGCAGTCTAATTTCATTCTTTTGCACGTGGTTTTCCAATTCTCCCATCACCATTTATTTGTGTTTTGAGAGCTTCTTCATCAGAGGACTTCCAATTGGACTATTCCAGTTGATTTTGGCCAATGGAAGGCACTAGCATAAGATTGGAGGATTGGAGAAGAAAGCGATGTGGTGTTTGATTTCTTCCCCCTCCGGTACCAAGTGTATGGCTCTCCATGACTACAGCTCCTGCCAAGTAACACTGTTTTTCTCCCTGTGGCTAAGGGATGATAACAGCTTCCCACTTTCACTATTCTCTGTGTGCCTCACCATCCCTTGTTTAATTCCCTAACTCTGCCCACACTTCTGAAAGCAGTGCTTTCATCAAGTCTCTTCATTTGAATCATCTTTATTGGAATTTGTTTTTCTACCAAATCAGAATGTTCTCTAACCTAAAATATATCTTTTATGAGAAACTGGTTAAAACTTGTAAGTAAGAGTTTATTTATTTCCAGAACGAAAGGGTTTTGAATATTTGAGGTGAAATGGTATTGAGTGGGATAAACAGGATTTCAGAAGAAAGGGTTTTTTTTTGTTTGTTTGTTTTTTGTTTTGTTTTGTTTTTATTGTGGTATTGAAAACATTAACAAGAGGGTTTTTTTTCTCTGGATGGTAACATAATAGTTGATTTTCATTTTCTTCTATATGTGTTTTTTTTGTATTTTTATATTTTCATTTTAAGTAAGACTACATTATAAAAAGAAAACAAGATAAAGATTTTTAAAAAGGGACTCTTTTAGATGAAATTGAGCTAATGTGCATTTCAGCATGGTTTATACCACACTCACGCTTTGTAGATTTCATTGTAGTTGAAAATACGAAAATTTTATCATTTGGTCTTCATAACTCTGTGAAGTGAGTGGGTAGCCATCAGCACATCCTACTGATTTTACCTACTAGGAAACGAAAGCTTAGAGAATGAAAGTGATTCTCCCCAATTCCACAGTTAGTAAACAGAACTGGAAGCTAGGTCTTCTAACTCATGTTCAGTTCTTTTCTACAACGTGGATGTTGTGTGGGCCCACCTTGTGGGTTGTACCATTATTATAAAAGCCGATGATGCTTGAACTTTAAGATTTTACTTAGGAAATGATCATATATATTTAAATTAAAGCATTTCCCATCATAAAAATAAACATGCTCATTTGGAAAATGTAGATATTGTGAATGCATTATTTTTTTATTTATTAAATTTATTGGGGTGACATTGGTTAGTAAAATTATATGGGTTTCAAGTGTACAATTCTCTAATACATCATCTGTATATTACATTGTGTGTTCACCACCCAGAGTCAGTTCTCTTTCCATCCCCATATATTTGACCCCCTTTACCTTCTTCTACCACCTCATACCTTACTCTCTGGTAACCACTAATCTGTTTTCTGCATCTATAAGTTTTTGTTGCTTTGTCTTGTTCCTTTGTTGCTTTCAGTTTATATCCCATATGTGAGTGAAGTCATATGGTTCTCAACTTTTTCTGTCTGACTTATTTCATTTAGCATTATAATCTCAATGCATTATTTAAAAACCTATTCTTAATGACACTGAGTATTAGAATATGCTCACATTTATTTTTGTTAATTTGTAAGAGGTAATATTTTTTCCTTAATACCTAGTATATATCTAATCAAGGATAAAATTTATCAAATCACCACAGAAATATTGTCCAATTCTTTATGTTCCTTACTTTTCCTCACTCTCCTTTACAATATCCTATTCTTCCCTACACAGTATTTTTATTTTTCCTAATCATTTACCTTCTATTTTATTTTCCTCACTCATTCCCAGATATTTTATGGATCTATCTATGTCAGCTGTTTTGTCAGTCTCTACATTAAAGGGACACAAAAAAGAAAGCCCAACTGAGACCATCCTAATAAACCAACAGCAATCTATCTCCACCAAAGAAAACATTTGCTCAAATCCCCAATCCTACTTTTCCAAGGCTATGAGGGCCCTTCTGACCCATTTTTGGTATTTGCAATTCAAAACTCCATTTCATGTATCCAAACTCCAGAGTCTTTGTGCACGTCAAATTCCCATTAAATTTAATGGCATCTTTGGGTATAAAATATATGGTGTCTGACATTTATGTGTGATGTAAGAGTGGTGTTCTGTCTGGAGCTTTCTTTCAGTCGCTGAGACTGCCTTATATCTTTTGATTTCTGGATAATTTTGCTGCATTTCAATAGCCACCATTGTGGTTCTACTTGAAAAATGTTCATTTTGCACTTTTTAAAGTAGATGCAGTTCTGCATGGCTGAGCGCATTCACCCGACTTCTAAGACTGGCACTTTTTGTTAGCAGCATTGCCTTTGTTTCCTTCTCTTGTTCCTTCACTGCTTCTTTCTAGTCCACAAATAGCTCTTGCTTTTTGCCTTTAAAAAAAGTGACATTCTTTTAAAAATTTCTTCTGAAATACTATTCATCCCGTTCAATAGCATTTTACCTCAAATATTGAAAACTCTTTCCCTCAGGAAAATATAACCTCTGATGAGTTTTAACCAGTTTCTCACGTGAGATAATGTTTTAGGTGAGAGAATATTCTGGTCTGAATCACTTGTCTCATAAACCCCAATGGCACAGAGGATGACATTGCTCTTCTGTGATTCTGTGCCTACCTAAGTTCCCTGTCAACCCTCTGCGGAGAGTCCAGAAGGATGACATGTGAGGTCTGACAGTCCACTCGCTCTGTCCTTTCTGTGTGTCTATGATTTAATATAAATGGCATAGGACAACTGAATGCTTCTTGCCTCAGAAGAGCATACAGAGGGCAACATAACACTTGGTTCACTGAGAAGCTCTTTTCTCCCTGTGACAGGAGGTGGGAGACTTCTAAAAGTACAGCATGAAGGGGCAAATGCCCACTGTAGAGGAAGGTAATAACTAGCTACAGTACTTTCAGAATGAAGTGGGCGTTACGTTTGTGAGTGTTTAAGTTGTTATGATGTTAGTTCAATGGAGAATTTGGAAACTGTCTCTGCATGATTCGGTTTACCCAAGTTGGAGAGCACAGTATTTAGCCCAACGGCCTTTCCATGGATTTGCACACACTGGTTTTACTCTGAGTCAACATGGAACAATAGAGAGAATGCTGGTATTGGAATCAGAGAAGCTGAGCCCCAGAATAAGCTTGTGTGTTCATCAGTAAAAGGGGAATAACTGCTCTGGAACTACCTTCCACAGATGAGGGATTATGTGGTGTGTGTGCTTAGAAAATTGCCACGTGCTATACATACATACAGGCGTCCTTTACGTACAAATGTAAAGGATTATTATTTCAGCGGGCATCAATGTTATAGCTATTGCTACCACTAACACGTTGACAATCTTCAAATCCTTATTGCCAACCCCAGTCTCCCTTCTGAGCTCAGATCTGTGTTTTCAACTACCTGCTCTATTCAATTTGGTACGTCTCAAGGGATACTGTTATCTTTTGAAGCTGCCCTTTCTCCTGTATTTTGGTTCATGAAACTGCTATATTCCTCATCACTTAAGACAGATTTCTGGGAAGTATCCTCCACTCTCTTTGACTAAGACCCATGTATCTGCCTCTGTAACATCACGTAACTCCATCTATTCCTCTCTGTTACTATCTGTGTCCTAGGTTAGGGTCCCCTCTTTATTTGTCATGCTTTTCTGCTAATGGGCTTGCAAATATTTTTCAACTTTCTTCCATATTTTTATAACAAATCATGATGTTTAGCCTAGCTCCTCGCAGTCTCAAGGGCTCTTGTTCCAACAACTTCCCTTCCGCTTGAGATTTCGCAGAAAATGCAATTGTGATACATGCTCTGTGGTTTCAGCTGCAATTTTAATCAAATTTGAATCAAAATGTGGGTGGTCTTACAAGTCCCTATTTCTACATGATCTTTTACTGGACTGTTTAAATAGCCTTTTTATTGGTCCTTAGTTTCACCATCCTCCAATTCATTCTCCAGATTGACCCCAATGATCTCTCTAAAATACAAATGTATTCAAGTCACTTTCCTGTTCCAAACCCTTCAGTGGGGTTTGGAACCCCACAGAGAATGCAAATGAATACCCTTAGTGTGATACACAATTCATCTATAATCTTGTCTCTCTTGTATCATTCGTGTCCATGTTCTTCCTTATTCCATCTGCCTCAGATATCTCATATTTCAGCCTTTGAAATGACGTGTAGTTACCTGGATACACCATGTGGGTTCATGTGGGTACCTTCACCTGGAATTCCCTCTCTCACTACCTCCTCTTGCCCTTCCTGTCCTGGCAAAATCCTGTTCCATTCTTTCTACTGCCTTTTTTGTATTTAAAATATTTTTCAATTTGAAATAATTTCAGACTTTAAAAAGTCACAAAACAAAATAGTACAAAACATTCCTGTTTCCTCTTCTGGGTTTCTAAGGGCTATTCAATTATATCATGCCAGGTATGCTAATAAAGTTTGTCCCAAGCCATTTCCTACCAAAGCATTCAGGTAACGTCAACTTTCAAACATTTCTGGTTAAATAAGTGTCTCAAGAGGAGGAGTAAATCTCCTTTTCTATATTTACTGAAATGGAAGAGCTCCTGTTTTTTCCTTTGGGAAGGCAACAAAAACCAAAGTTAATCAGATGTGAGATTGGTTCCCTCTACCTTTCCTTGGTGCTTCAGAAATTTAAACTACAGTGAATTCTAAGAAATGCAGTGACTCATCAAGAGGAGTGAAGAAAATTGCAAAGCTATCTGCCATAGTCATCATACCACTTGTCTTGTACTCTGATTACCTAAGAAAGAAAAAAAATTAAAATGGACTAGGCACCTGCAGGAAGAACCAGTCTGTAATTAACCAGAGGGAGTATTTTTTTTTTTTTCTCCAACACAGAACTGTTATAGTTTTTAGTTTGGGTTCTGTTTCTTCTTCTCCTTCTCCTTATCTTTCTTCTTCTTTTTTTTTTTTTACCTCTTCTGTTTCTTTCATCAAACTACACTTCACACTCTCTTTTAATCATTGTCTCATTTATCTGTCTCCACTAGACTCTGATCTCTTCAGGAAGAAGGGTCAAGTCTTAGTCGTTTTCCTTTTTTGGCAGCACCTATTCCAGGGCCTGGCAAACAGGAGGAATTCGAAGACGTTTGTTGACTGATTGATGAACTATACTAATGAAATGGCGCAGAAGTGAACAAAGGTGGCCTTCAGGTTTGTGAAATATCTTTAGAAGGGACATTCTGACATTTTAAAAAAAGCTCTATTCTGGTGACAACACTGTAGGGTACGTTTTAGTTCTCTAAATCTTCTTGGCTGACATTGCTAATTATAAGGCATTTAAAGAACCACTGGGATGTTTTGAACTCTGCAAAGTTATTAGCAGACGTAGCTCGTGAGAAACGACCTGTCTCTCCCCGACGCATCCTGAAATGTTGGTGTTGTATCTGCCAGGCACTGGTACCATCCCACTCTGTGAATTTTAAGGCTTGAGCTCCAGGTGTGTTTTGGCTGTGGTTCCTGAAGGAGTCTTTCTGTTTAAGAGACTGTATTCTTAACAAATCCCCAATTTTCAACTAAAGAAGCACCCCTAAAATTTTCATTAAAATAACTAAAGAAAGGAGACAGATTTTTTTTTTTTTTTGACAGGGCAAGTTTTAAAAACTAAACATGAGAAGAAACGTTTTTCCTTCTCCATCGACCCTCCATGAGTCTAAGCATCGAGGCAGAGACTCTTCTCAGTGGGTTGTCTTTTCAAGTGACTCTGGTGGCTTGGCTGTATTGGCCACTGGGGGTCTAGTCACCCTACACAGGTTAGGCTTCAGTATCTCCTGAGGAACTTGTTAAAAATACAGATGTCAGGGCTCTTGCCTATGACGACCAATGGATGGTCTTAGATGGCCATTTCAGCATTTCTGCACTTCCAGTTGCTAATTCTTTTCACCATTCTAAAAAGGAAAGAGAATCTTGGGATGGCTTGCCAGGCTCAATCTCTGTGCTTATTATCTCTGACGAATAAAACAAGATACTTTTTCAAGTGAATTTTGTGGGTGTCTCTTTTCTTTAATGGGTGTCTCTTCTCTTTAATGGGTGTCTCTTCTTAACTTTCCCAGAAAGAGTAAAAAATAACTCAGTTCTGTTCTGTTTTTATCTATTTGATTAACACTCTGTTGCTCTTGGCATCTGACTTTGATTTTATTGTAAGCTCTATGGTCTTTGGGGCCAAAGAGATAAGAATAAGAATAAAATGAGTAATAAAAGTAAGAATACAGTTGACCCTTGTACAACGCGGGGAAGAGGGGTGCTACCCCCGGCCCCCACGCAGTCAAAAATCTGCATACAACTTTTTAACATTGTTATTATTAGTTTCAGGTGTGTATAACTTTTGACTTCTCAAAAACATAAGTTGTTCCTGGGTATCTGCAGAGGACTGGCTCTAGGACCCCTGCAGACACCAAAACTGGGGATGCTCAAGTGCCCTATGTAAATGCAGACAGTCGGCCCTCCGCATGCTGGGACGCCCAACTGTGGGTTGTGGATTGAAAACACTACAGGTACTGATTGAAAAAAATCCACGTATAAGTGGACCCATGCAGTTCAAATCCATGTTGTTCAAGGATCAACAGTCTTTGATTTCATCAACTGCAAGATGCACATCGTTTATATTTAAGATCTCTGAAACCAGGATGCATCTTTCTATTGATGGCATTTTATACACCCTCTAGGGAGGCAATGGTTGTGAAGTGGTTGGCATTTCCTGTACATGTGTTCAAAGTGTCAGCATGCACACTGGCTGAATGGGTGTCAACAGCGTGAAAGGAAATCCTGGAGACAGGAGTAGAGCACTGCGCGAGGTACCAATTGTTCAGCGTATTGGCAATACTTCTAGAGCCAGAGTCACTGAAGACTAGGTCTATGTAATTGGAAAAACATGCTTAGGAGAGCCCCAGCAAAGGCTTTTCATGATATAATGGGTTATTTTAAGAAGTGCTTCATCACCAGCACCTTTCATGGCACAGAGCAGGATATTGTGTGAAGGAACTTGCTTATCAATGACTCAAGTGGAAAAGTGAGAAAGATTAGGATTCTGAATTTTCAAGAAGGAACAGGAATAGCAATTTCCTTCACTTACATTTTCCTTTTTATGTGTGTCGAAAGATGATTTATTATAAGAGAATGTGTTTAATTAAGCTGAAAGCATTCTTCCCATAAATATAGTATAAAATTCTAAGTGATAAGAAAGCCTTAGGGTATAATCAGCGGAATGTTTTTCTTTCTTTCTTAGTGGTGTCAAAATAATGGAGTTTCTTACCACAGATGGACTCACATTCCACGAAGTGAAATTCTGACAACCTAGAGCTTACTGCTTCCTTCAATGTACCAGACACTTTTGAGGCATGGCACATATATTAACCCATTTAATTCTCCTCAAACACTATGAGATAGGTGCTATTGCTATGCTCATTATACAGAAAAGGAGTAAAGTCACAGAGGTGTGACTCTTGACTACTTTCTAGATGTGTGACCCAGGACACTCTTTTCTCTGAGACTCAGTTCCTTCTGTTTAAAATGTGCATCTTAAAGCCTACCTCACAATACTCTTATGAAGATCAAATTAGTTGATACTGGATTAGGCCTCTACGGTTATGACTCACTTAACCTACATAACCTCTTTAAAGGCCCAATCTTCAAATATAGTGTGGGGGTTAGGGCTTTAATATATGAATTCTGGGGGACATAATAACAAGGGGGAATAATGAGGCCCCGGTGAACTGGAAAGTAAGTGCCCTGTCCTTTGAAAGAAGAGATGCTACTACCCGGCCCTCATCAATTACGACCACAAGGAAGGAAGGCCCAGCATTGTCAGGGTCTGATTTTTCAACTCTCACTTGGAATACACATTTTTAAGAGAAATATTCCAATTTTAAAAATTGGCACCTGATTAAGAACTACGTGGCTGGCTGGTGGTTTGTGAAGTCTGGTTTAAGTAGATAGTAACAGTAGGTTTACAATGATGGCCTATTCCCTTAGCTTTTCCTGCTCCTCACACACTCTCTCTCCATCCCTAGGTCCTACTTCAGTGGAAATACTCATGGAGCCTTTGAGTTCAACTGAAGTAGTAACCCAGCCCTAGTCATCCATGGGGTCAGAGGCCACTTAGTTGTCATTCATTATCTCCGAGTCCCTGAGATAGAGTGAGTAGAGTTTTGAGAAGTCAGCTGTCTGTCACCAAATTTATAAACTATAATTTGCTCACTAAGATAGAAACATATAGCTATACTTAAGGAATCAATAGTCTCAGTCAATTATTAAAGTAGGCTAATAGCTACTGTGTGTCCAAGGACTAATGCCATATATGCAATGATCCATACCCTGTTTTAATTATAATTGGTCTAGGTTCTTAAAACACAGGGCGCTATCTAGATGAAGTATGTAATGACTCCCTAATGGTGAAAAGTAACGTGTATATACAGGGATAGTAAGAAAGAATCAAGTGATTGAAAGAAAAAAAAAAAAAAGCTAATCATAGAAAATGTTCTTTGAAGGAATTTTAAGATTGCTGAGTCCCAGAATTTCAGGGTTTCAGGTACTAGAAATTCAACCAGGTGGGTGGTTAGGGACCAGTCTGAAAGATCCCACAAGAGGCAACTGGTAGGTGTCCAGGCATGGATGTTTATCATGATGACACAATGCAGGTAGTTTGGATATAGACCCTGGAACTGGTTGGGTAGTCTAACTCCAAACGTGTGCCCTTAGTTATAAGAAGCTTCTGTACAAGGATGTCAAAGACAATTTAAAGTTCTTGTCGATACATAAGACAGAAGATTGACATTTATTGGGCAAGCCTACAATACAGACTAACTTCAAGAGTCTGAAGATTTTGGATCAGAAATGGTGAATAAACTGACCAGTCTGGAACTACCCTTTCTTCCTCACACGTGAACTGGGTCAAGTCATGGCTCTTTAGAGAATGTTCCTCACATTTGATGTAAGAAAAATAGAGGAATAACTAAAATCAGATACCCCATTTCCAAAACCAAGATTTTCTTGGAAGGATGGGTCTGTTATACTTGGGTCTTGACTGCCTGCTCACCCCAGAGATCCCAGGATTACCCTTATGAAACTCTTTCATATCTTCCTGGGAACTAACTACTGCGAATGACCAGCCAGTGTCAGGAAACTTAATCCTGGTGAAAGATGACGAGTGCTTCCATTAGGGCTCCCCTGCAGAAAAGAGTACTCTGGTTCTTGGGCAGAGGAATAAGGGAAGGAACCTGGAGGGCTGTACACCTTATAATGTTTTGGCCCCTGCCCTCTAATAATGGGTTCCTCCTTCAAAAGTCTAGCCCAAAATATAAAAACTCAACGTGTATACCAACTAGCTACTGGGTATCTCAGTGTGGAATTTTCCTCACAAACCTCAAGCTTGCTCACTTCTGCAGGCACACCTCTCACCTCTCCCCCTCCTACACCCTGCAGTCTGCCCATAATTATTTATCTCTTTGGATTTTCCTGGACACACCGTGTTTTCTTTTGTACCTGGAACTTTGCACTTGTTCTTTCTGCATGGAACCATCTTGATAACTTCTAGTAAATGTTTTCGGACCAACCTTAGGTATTAACTCCTCTGAGAAGCTTTGCCCTCACTTATTCATTATGGATTCAGCAAATATTTAAGGACCCACTCTGTGCTAGGAGTTACTAAATGTCTGGGCATGGGTCTTATGCCAGCCCCTAAGGTGTCCCATAGACCCAGACTTAGCTCTATACAGTTGTCACATTGTGCCGTCTTTACTTTTCATGTAAATTAGACTGAGAGTACCATCTGGGCAAAACCAATATCTTATCGGTAGTTTTATTGCAATACCCAGCTCAATGCTTGTCATTTAGAAAAGGCATTCAGAAAATATCTCTAGAATGAATGTATGAATGAACCATTTCTTCTCAAACCCTTTCTTCACTCTTTGAACACAAAATAGTCTGATTAGGTTCACAGTTAATCTGAAAACATATTTGGTCTTTTTTTTGCCATTAGATTGGCAGAGCCCCTTCACCTCAATAGAAGCCTGACCACGTGCTCTCAAGCTGAAACCGTAGCAGGCCCTCCAGAATCTTTATCTAGCTCTTCCTGATGTAACTAACCTCTCCAGCTTTGATGCATCCAGGACATAGAAAGCTAAAGCTCTCTTAACATGCCCCGAAGTCCCTTTTCTTACTGTAATTCATCTTGAAAGAGTACTGACACAGCCAATTTCAGGGCAAAGAAGTGTGCAATTGTGCACATCCTGAAGATGAAGACATGTGTCCTGTACAGAATCTCCCTTTTCCTTTTCAGAAGGCTTTATCCTTTATTGCTAAATATCCATGTGGTTCCCAGAGAGAAAAGCTTGATTCACAACCAGGTTTCAGTTTCTGCCCTATCTCCTTAGCGGTCTTGGCATTGTCACAGCAAGCATGTGGTAAAACTCAATAAATATTTATTGAATTGAATTTTGGTGGTAAGGGATATGAACCCTATAGAGTCCCACAAAGCCACATTAGTCAGGAACTATGTTAGTTTTTAATCAGGTTAGAACTCTTGGGACTAGAAACATGATGGATCAAAATTGGCCACAGAAATTCTTTGTATTTCCCTCATGTCTTTCTCCTCTTTACCTCTAGCCACATAGACAAATCTTTTCAGAGAATAAAATGAAGGCATTTCTATGGGCTATGTGAATACAATTCAGTTGACCTAGTCTTTGGTGTTAGTTTTGGGCCTTATTGAATAGCTAACATATCCTGTGCATCACAGAGTTGAACGAATGTTCCCGGGGCTTTCAGGGACAGGTGATGGTGTTCAAAGTTAATGGAAAAGACCAAGGAATCCTATCACATCTTTTCTTACTCTTTTATTTCCCTATAGTAGCCAATCACTTATGTGGGAAAGATTGGGCAACCCATTGTTCCTTTTTTCCCCCCAGTTTCTTTATTCAATCTTAATTATATATAAGCCAAAGAGAGAGAGTATTGGTAAAATTATAACAATAAGTGAAATAAAAACAATTCAGTTAGTTTAGTGCAGTGTTTTCACTGTCCCGATAAGAACAAAGAAAACAATACTTGCATAAGCTAAGAAATACGAATCGCATAATTTCAGTGATTCTGCATATGAGCTAAATGCTTTTATATTTGCATTTAGAAGTGACACTGCACAATACAGACAGTAAAATTCATGCGGATAATTTAAATTTTTAATTTTTCTTTACTGAGAACAAATTAAGCAGCAGGTTAAAAAAATCATGAGAAGTTGAGAGAGAAGATGGGGAAGAAAGGGAAAGTTTTGTGTCTTAATACCTATAACAACATCTCCCCCTGGTTTTCAAATGAGACCCCCACATTTTTATTTTTCTCTGGGAACAGCAAATTATGTAGCCGGCCCAGGATACTAGACTGATGATGTGAATATTCCTTTACTCAAACAGCTATATTCACTGAGTGCCCACTAGGGCCTAGACCTAAAGGGATAGATTAAATAGAGAAGGAGAGCTGATACCATAAAGTGGAAAGTAAGAAGCTCACCTACGAGGCACAAACAGGTGCCCTTAAGGTAAGACTCTGGAACAAGTTGGGGAAGCTCCTCCTGAGACACTCAGGAAAGGCCTCTGTGAATGCTGCCTGGAGCAAAGTGCCATTTTAGTGTTGGTGGAATCCCCTCGGTTGGGATGGGAATGAGAGATAATTTAATTGAATAATCCGTGTCTTTCACAGGCTGCCTGGCTTATTCTGCTCCTAATGTTGCTTGCATTCCATTGAGAGATGTGTTTCAGATGTCCCCTAGGTCAGCTCAAGGTATCAACGAGTAGGCTATTAGCCCAGGTCAGTCCTCCATAACCATCCTTACAAGGAACTGATATAATTAAGCTTTGAATACCAGACTCTTAAAAAAGGACTGCTTCCTTGAGTTTGGTAGACAACCTCCCCTCTTCCCTCATCTCCCACCTTGGTCATCAGGTAAGATAATCTCAAGGCCCAGGTATCCCCTCCTTCTCTTGGAATGAAAGTATAGCTGGTGACAACTAGATCTGTGACTTGTCTTAGACCATGGCTTGACAGCTTTTGGACCCACAACTTCGGCAGCTTACTTAAAAAGACAATTCAAGGAGCAGTTTGAATCTTTAACCAAATAAGCCAACTGTGCCCCATTTTTATCAGATTCTATCTGGTCATGGTTCTTCTAGAATATTTCTCTCCCACTGCTCCTCAGTGGCCCACATCCCCCCAAGTTGTTCTATCTGATGCGGAAATCTATATCATATTGACTTATACATTTTTGAGGTTTGGTCATCGCTGGGGGTTCTGAGGGAGCTAATTTTTATTTTCTCAACTGTTTTGTCCTACTAAAATAACATTTAGTAACACTAGGAACTAAAATTTTCTTGAGGACAAGATTAATTGTTAGAAAAACGCTCTTTTTCTTCTTAGAATGGTACTTGCTTGACATAAACTTGGCATTCATTCTGCTTTCCCCATCTCCCAAACTAAGTTAATCACAAAGTGAATTAAACAACAACACTGCACAAATGTCCCATGGGATAAAGAGATGGTCAAAACCTCTCAATAAGCCTTTCCAAAATTCTACTGCTTCATTCACTCAGTCACATATTCAATATTTATTGAGGGCTCTCTGCCAGGTAGTGAGGTAGATACTGGATGTGAATGATGCAAAACAGAGTTTCAGCCTTCATGGAGCTCAGCTCATCGTGTAGCAGCAGACACAGAAAATGATCAACTCTTCATACATGAAATAATTACAAACTGTGCTTTGTATTATCCTAGGAAGTAAATGTCTAAAAACCCGTAGTATTATAGAACAGGAGGTCAGACCTAGTTAGGGGAAGAGGGTTCAGGGACATTTTTCCTCAGGGTGCAATGAGCTCAAATACTAAGCTGTTGCAGAAAGAGCAACAGCTCTCAGCTCTTTCTTTGTGCATTTTTGGGCTCATCCTTTCATCATTTCTTTGTCTTACACCAGCAATTCTGATCATACTTGTGGCCAGGGATTCTGAAAAGGAGATGCATGCAGTCTTGATGTTACAGTTTCTGTTCTGCGTGGATGGGTTTTGGATTTTGCCCATTTCCAGGGGTGTGGCCAGGGAGGAGAGAATTGCCTTGTCTGCCCTAGTGCTAGGTTTGGTAAATACATTAGGAGAGGACTGCTGCTCCTCATCCACATGTGTGGCAGACATTACTACTCAATAGAGGCACTTGTTCTTGCTGAGCCTAGATGAATAACTCTTGCAAAATGTCCACGTTGTTTCTGTCAAATGATTAGAATTTCAATGAGGAACGATACCTACTTGCCATTCCACATCCCCAAACCAGTGGAATACAACTGGTTAACTAGGCTTAGGGCAACTGGATGCTTCTAATGTCATGCATCTGCCTCTGACTTATAATTCATCTAAACTTCAGGTCAAGGAAGTCTCTTCTCCCAGATTTCTGCAAATCATACGTTGACATGGTTCTAACCTTTAGGTCTTAAGCACATGCATAAGTTATTAAATTAATAATGTCAACTGCTTAGAATAGTATTTGGCTCCTAGTATTTGAAGAAATAAATAAATGCTAATTAATAAGCAATAAAAAAATCACTTTAAACTCTCATTGTTATTGTAACATTAATATTAGAGAAAGGGCACTACTCTCAGGGAGCGGTGAGAGTGAGGAATAAAGGCAGAAACATTGCAAAGAATGGGGGGATAGCATATTGTCATGTAGTGTGGTTCTTAGCAATATTTTAACCTCACATTCTACTTGTTCTTGAAGCTTGAACTCCCCACCTTCCTCCCAACCCCCACAGAAAACCATGGGGTTCAGAGTCATCTGGCCTGTTTGCTTTGCTGGTGACATGAGGAGCTGGGGATGCTCAGAAAAATTACTATGGCCCCTGTTTTGAAAGAACTCACATCCAAGTGGGGCAGCACAGAAGTGAGGAAAATAAGTGAATCAAGTAGACCCTATCCTTTCCTTCATAGATCTTGCAGTCTGGAAAAGAAAGATGTACTAAATAAATAAACACATCCTTAAAATTTTATATAAGTTCTATAAAGCTAAATAACAAGGTGCAAGGGAGGGAAAAATAGGGAGGCCTAATTTAAAATTGGAGCGTCTGGTTAATGAAGACTTCTCTGAGAAAGTAGAGTTTAAGCTGGAGATGGTCTCATTTTTCTATGAATACGTGCTTTGTGGGATGAAGTTTTCAACCAGGCATTTCAACAGTTTCATCACATAAAAGGTCATGAACATGCATTGTGATCGAGCAGGATGAGTTGGCAGGCTTACCTCTCTGTCCTGACCTTGGTGTAAGAATGGAAATGTTAGAACCGCTCAATCAAAAGCTCTGATAGAGGATGAACACTTTGATCCTACTTCAACCTTTATCTTCTTACGGAACCAGATTTTTGGAAAGAACATAACATCCCCCTTGCCCCAAACCTGTGTCAGGGGTAAACTGGTATGAATATGCTACATGGACATTAAATGATAAGCAGTGCTCTTGTGGGAAGGGTGGATGGCATGTTATAATCAATTTTGTTGGAGATATAATTTTGGTTTCAGGTCAGAGATGTTTGGGTTATTTGTTCGTATACCCTCATACATACATGATAATAACATAAACTTCTGTTGGGAATCCACGTGACTCTCCTTCTTTAGTGAAGGCCTGTGGCCACTTCTTGATCTTATCAATGGCTGCATATAATAGATCCTCAACTCTTGCTAGTTTGCCTCATTTCTGCACATTTTCCCCCCAGGTACAGCCTGTTACTTAAAGACCCGGAGAGTAGAAAAGAGCCTACCGAACCATCTAGTCCAGGGGTTTATCCATTATATTTTTAGGGGCACAGGGCCCCATGGAGGACTATCCAGGGGGTGAACAGATAGATGGACTGAGCTGTCTCAACTCCCAATTCCAGCCGTGTCATTTTTGTCCACTGAATTCAACTGGAGTTACACATAAGTGTGTTTTAAAATTTTTTCTAGCGCTAAAAGAATGTTTGGAAACCATTAACAGTTCTTGTCTTTTTTTTTTGTAGATGAAACAGCAGCAGAAAGGGGAAATAGCTGGCTCAAGGCCACACACAACACAGAGTGAAACACAACCCAAACTCAGGCCTTCAGGCTCACAGGCAAGCCACTTGAAGTTCTGTTCTCAGAACGTCCTGCCACTAACCTCCACCCCGTTCCAGGGAAAGCAGCTTTTCTGGGGATTTTTGCCTTGAGAACATCACAGTGAAGAATTTCTGAATCTACTCATTTAGGATTGGGTGCTCACAGTTGGCTGGATGTTCTAAGACACTGCTGAATACAGAAATAATTGAGAAATGCCTCCAGACAGCAAAAGGTCAGAAAGTATGGGCAGAACTAAAGCTGAGATTCAATTAGGAAAAACTGAAATACCCTCTGGGGAGAGGTTATCTGAAATAGAGACTAAGTGGGCGAGAAAAATCCTGGATAGCCAGTGGCAAGAATGATATGGGCGGCGTACTGGGCTGAACAGCACATTTGTGTTTATGATGGGATCCAGTAAGAGAAAATAAAGAGACTGCTTGGGATGGGGCACAAGAAAACACCAAGTCACAGTATATTAGGGAGACTGACCCTCTGGTCTCAGGTAGTAGCCATTCTTAGAAAAAAGGCTGTTCCATTGTCTTGGCTCAGCAGCAGAGGATCAAGATGAGTTAGAGAAAGTTCTGAGCCTAGCAATGAATGGGATGGATAACTGGCGTCTGGGGAAAAAGGCAAAAGATGTATAATGTTTTGGGGGTGACTGTCATAATAGTTTCTCATTACAATGCTAGCAACCTAAGACACCAAATGGGGAGTGAGATTACTTGGGTGCCCTGAGATTTAGTGGGAAATGATTGCATGTAGTTAAGAATATCAGAAGATAGGTTAAAGTCGGGGATAAAGTTCTAGTAGAGAGAATCAATACATCAGCAAATTGAATCACCATGCCAGAAGTAGGAGAAGTTTAATAAGAAGTAAGATATGCATCTTTCCTCATACATTCCCAGCTATGGGGTGTCTGCTGCTAAACCATTTTGTTTTCCCTTGAACAGTCTGTGTTCTCTCCTGACAGTCTCTGCACCTGCTGTTCTTTTGTCTACATTAGTCATCGTCTACTGCTCCTCCCGCCTCCTCAAGACCTTTGAATGACTGGCTCCTTCTTAGTATTCAGGTCTCATGTCTCAGTTAAAATGTCACCTCCCCCTTTTTAAAAATGAGACTTTGACTGGCCAGGTAACTTGACAAATATCACGCAGTGTCTTACTCCAGGACCCAAGCTTTTCAGTCTCAAAACTGCTTTACTTGATAAGAAATATATATTTCAATTACAGGAAAAATAGTTTACTGATATCCTAGGAGACACAGATGTAAGAGCCTCCATCTTAAGTCTAGGAAAGGTCAACTGATAAGAAAGTACCTGGTGACGAGAAGTCATCATTTGGGGTATTTTGAAGAAAGCTTTATGGCAAACAGAACCTTGTGAGAGCCACCAGTTTCTAGAATGCCAAATGGATGGACTTTCTATAAATTTTATCGAAATAATTTAAATAGGTTCCTTGAGAGCTAAATGACATCAGTCTCTTTTTGGAAAATGAGCACACATTAACCAACTAGAGGTCTTATTAATAAAATAATAAACTCTGAGTACTGTATTATTAAATAAGACATCATATTTGTTTGGGAGCCATACATTGAAGTAAATGTTATGCATACTGTACGTGTCTCATTTAATCTTTACTACAACTCTATGAGGATATGTACTAAAGTTATGTATCCATTTTACAGATGAGGGAACTGAGGTTTGGAGAGGTTGAGTGACTTCCCCAATGTAACACTGTTAGTAAATAATTTATTAATTCCACAAATATTTATAGAGTACCATCAGGCTTTCGGGCATGGGAAACAATCTTTATAAAGCAGTGTTTTCTGCAATGATGGAAATGTTTGATAATCTGCACTGTTTAATATAATAGCCACGAGCAACGTGTGGTTATTGAACACTTGGTGTGTAGCTGGTGTGACTGAGGAACTAGATTTTAATTTTCATTTAATTTTAATTAATTTAGATTTGCATTTAAATAGCCAAATGAGGCTATTGTATTATGCAGTGTATTATTCCAAATTGTATTATTCCAAATTATATCGTTTCTTTTACTAAGCTCTAGAGATAAAGTGGATTCTGACTATTGCTTCAGAGAAGGTTAGAGTAAGAAGGGACTTTAGGAGTCATTTGGCCAACCTTCCTTTATAGATAAGAATGCAGAAGTTAAATGACTTGCTCACGTCAGCTAAAGTTAGCCACAGTCAGGACCCAGAGCTTGGATCGGCTAACTCTCAATCTGGTGTTTACTTCCGTAGCTTGTACTGACTCCCTCTCTAATTAGACCATTCTGTTTTCCACTTGGAATCTCCAAACCATTTTGACTATAATTACCAAATGCATCTAAAAATGGAATGCAACCCATGCACATGGTTTCAGAATGATTACATCTTGCCTGCACCGTGGCAGAATGATTTGGCATTTGATCCTTCAGAAACCAGTTAGCTTATGACATGGTTATCACGTCTGCAATGATGCCAATGAGATGGTCTCTCTAGTCATGCATGACTCCCATATGCTTTATTGAATAAAAGAAAAACCACTTTATCTGCATAACACTTAGTCATCGGTATTTTCTTTGCAGGAAAATGCCACTTGGTTTATAGGAAACCATTTTTGACATAACATTTTCTTTGATAAATCTCTAGGTGACAGAAACAGAGGGAGCAGAGGATCCTAAGACTTTCTCACATGCAACTGATTGCCTTGCTTGTACTATGAGTCTTTGCTCATTGTCACACTGCAAAACAAACAGATGTATATTAACTGTACTTTTGCCTGGACATTGTCCTTGTTAATATGCGCTTGAAACCATCGTGCCCTATGCCGAAGCAGAATGTCATATTGACTCTGCATTTAATTGAATATCAAAGTATACATACAGGTCGGGAAGCACTCAGAGGGAAGTTTGCCTTTGCTCTTTTTAAATAAAGTAAATTTCAAAATAATGGCGATTAGCTGCTGCGTGAATGAACCTGTGTCTTGCCATGCTCATTGGATGTGAGGAGCAGACTGCAAGTGTCTCTGAGATGAGAACGACCGAATAATATCATTCTAAACATGCTCTGCCAATAACAGAGTTTCTATCACACTGATCAGTTATTGAAGGTGAAATTCTTATACCAGGTAGAAATGAGGGCTGTTATTTAAGGGAAGAAGATGATACTATCTCTTGGTGCAGAGTTTTATTATTTGGGGCCAGATGTTCAGTCCTCTCTCTGTGATTGGCACAACAGTCCAAGTTCCATCATTCCTATGAGAGGTGACTCACCCATCCATTGCTATCAAAGAACCAAATTTAGATTGGATATTTGAACCATAAGCACAACTCCTCCAAATCTGCTCAGCTAAAACCCAGCAATTACTAACACTGAAAAATCAATGGGACAAGGTGAGTCGTTACAAAATCAACTACAGTTCAAAGACAGTGGTTTGGGGGCTGGGATAAGTATTTTTATTTTGCTTTTATGGAAAAGTCTCAAAAATTATGATTAATGCATCAGAACCAAGTCAATCAAAATGACCTCTCCTGCACGCCCATCATCTTTACCATTCTGTTATTAACCAGCTTTCTCTGAAATACATAATCAGTGATCTATAGGGTCACCAACTTCAAGGGAAAAAGTTCTAAGGATGTTAATTTTTTAATATTTATCAGCATCATTTTATATTGGTATGATATTTCATTTTGATGAGCAAAAGTATATTTCTCCCTAAACCAGCCTTGGGGACATCAGTGTAATCATTAAAACATTTAGAATAATCATTCGCAGTATGAAAAAATATCAGCCACCTCCTAACAATACTTCACGTTTAGAACTTTTACGAAAATTAATGGGAGTTTTGCCTGCACAAGAACTGCTTGATGGGGAATCTATAGAGAAGACCAACATTGAAACAGGTAAATTAAAATCAAATGCTCCCAGAAGACAAGAATTAGCAGAATTGTGTTTATAGTGATTATATAATAATGGTCACAGCAGGTTTAATATGTTACATTCAGACTTTTCCAATTTTATTTGTATGAGAACTCTTCCCGGAAATGGCTCCAAAGAGTGAATTGCCAATGCTGCTTTAGCAAGGGAGAGGACAACGTTCAGAGGAGATGCCCTCAGTGCCCAAGCTGAACTGATAAATGGAGAATGATACCCCCCATTATCTCAGGAGATCCACACAATGACCCTTCAAAAAGGTTTAGAAAACTACCATTATCCCTCCTTCACAGATGATGAAGCCAAACTGAAGATCAGGGATGTAGCCTGCCTCACTCATGCAACTTCTTCGTGATGGATGGAGGATTCCAAAAGTTGCCGGGAATCCTTGAAGATGAGTGAATAAGCATGCAGCCAGTCCTGCTGGCTCCACTCTATGAGAAGGTAAACCAATTCCCAAGATGTTGAGCAGCATTTCCGAGAGTGGAGCAACACAAGACCTAAAAGGTCCTTATCTGCCCCTCTATCCAATCATTATTGAGCATCTATTGTGTACGATGCTGCCTAGGGCCTGCTGGCTACTTGAGGATTTAACAAGCCTACCTTCCTGGTTTCAGTATCACCAATACATTTGATAAATTTCTTTCCTCTGTGCCAGTTTCACTCTCTGGCAGGTCATCCCATGGCTCTAGCCTTCATTCTCCTAAACTGGATATCCTATAGAAAGAGACTATGTCTTGACTGAAGGTTCCAGTAAAAGTGCTGCGGTTGAGTTTTATTGGATTGACCTGCATCATGTGCCTGTACCTCAGCCAATCACAGTGGCCACAGAGGGGCTGAACAGTCACTGGCTGGGCCTGTGTCATACCGCTAATCTCGAAGGAAGGGTTGTAAGAACAGCTCCATGTAAATTTCATTAGTATGAGGAAGGAATGATTCTCCAAAGAAAATTAAGGTATCATTATCAGAAAAAGGAGAGAATAATAATAGGCAGGCAACAACTATTCTCTAGATATGTTAAAATGCTCTGCATTTAATACATGAGAAAATTTAGGCTAGAGAGGTTCAATAGCTTGACTAAGAAAAATATAGTGATGGACAGTAAGGAAAGAGTCCTTAACTTCTAGCTCCTGAGAAAATCTTCACAGACATCTATTACATCTCTGATCACTGAGGTCAGGAAGAAGTGTTCCATTCACCTTTCAATGCATCCACTGCAAATAGGGAAAAGAAAAAAAAAACAAGAGAAGTAACTAACCAAATTTTATAAACACCCAAGAGCCCTGAGTATATTTTGGCTGGAAAGATGTTTGTTCACTTGTGTTTAATGAATGGCCCCTTATCTGACAATGCTGAGACACCCATTTAAACTACAACATCTGTATTTACATTTGCTGAAGACACGCTGTTATTAAGTTGAAAAATTGCTATCTCAACAGTCTCGTATGCTTTCAACTTTGTCGGCCAAGGTAAAAAGTCTTTAACAAAGAGCCCTAGTGCTGCTAAGGACAAATACTGAGAATTCAAAGGCATTCTTTTGAGGGGTGATCTAAGGAGAATTACCACCCCACAAACCAGTCAGGAAACTGCTTCACTGAAGAGCCAGCTCAGCATTTACAGTGATTAAGACACATAGAATTACCCTTTCTTTATTGACTTTCCCAAGTCTTCTCTGTTTTGAAAAACTAAACTGATGTGCAAAGCATTTTGTTCACTTAAAAAAGAATTTCTGACTTTTTTATCCCCATTATATCTTATAAGATAGGTGTGCCTGGTGAGATTATTAGAATAAAAATATGTTATGTTGAATTAAAAAACAAAAACAAAAAAAACCTCCCTAAGGAGATGACAGAAGATGTGGCTTCTATTGATGTTTGGGGTGGGCCCCCAGAGAGATGCTGAGACTTGTCCAAATTCTTTCCATGCCTCTGAATTTTAAAGGAATTCAGCAACATTAGCTTTAATAAAAAAAAAAGAAAGAAAGAAAGAAAAAGCCATCAAATAGATGGAATTTGTAGTTTAATGCTGTGCATTTTGTCACCTGTTTGTTCTGAATGACAGAGCTGAGGACTTCTTTCCAGCCCTGTGGGTGTAAGTGCCTAAAAGATAAAACAAGCAGGAGCAATGGCATAAGGTTACCAGGTGTCATGGTGCACTGGTGGAGAATGGTGACCTAGAGCATGGCAAGATGTCTCCCAAGGGGGGCCATCAGATGTGTAGCACAGGATTGTATAAAGTTGAGAGGGAAGGATCTGCAGGAGGTGGCTGGATACCAGGTTGTACATGGGGCATACAGTGGGCTATGTATGGGCCATACACCGGGTCATACATGGGCCATACACCGGGTTGTACACGGGGCATATATCAGGTCATACATGGGGCATACACCGGGTTGTACACGGGGCATACACTGGGTCATACATGGGGCATACAATGAAGCTTCACCCCTTGGGGAGAAAGTGCACCGAGCCCCACAGTGTCTGAGAACATCAGGGAGCTGGCTGAAAACGGTGTGTGTTCTTGGCAGCACTAGAAGTCAGTGACTATGGGAACTGGTGTGGTGTGTTTCTAAACCCAAATTTATACCTGTATCTATAATTCTGTTTGATTATATAAGGAATAATCATAATTCTAATGCTGCATGTACATCACCTCATAGAATCCTCACAAGGGCACTGAGAGATGAGATAGGCAGGTCAGGGCAGGTATCATCTTTCTCATTACACAGATGAGCATACTAAGGTCCAAAGATGTCAAGTAATTTGCCATAAAAGAAGGAAGCATTAATTGTAGTCAAGTCCATGAAAATAGAGCCAGGCAACACAGCATAGTAATTAATTGTTTAGACTCTGAACTCAAACAGAACTTTATATCTTGGTTCTCCCATAACTGCCATGCTACCTCAGGAAAGCTACTTAACTCTGAGCCCCAGTTGGCTCAACTAGATATGGAGTTATGGTCAAACTCATCTTTATAGGTGTTTGTGATGATAAAATTAGATATATGATGCATTTAGCACAAATTCTGGCACAAGGTATTTGAAAAACGTTTACCTATTGTTACTATAGTTTCCAAGCAGATTACCAAGATAGGACCCAGATATGAAGAAACATAGGGAGCCAATTGTCAGAAATAGTGTTCAAATTAGGGACTGGGTATTGGAGCCAAGAGGAAACGTAATTTTCAGAATTCAGACAAAATGTAATACCAAACTTACTAGTAAACCTATCTTGCTTGCCTACTCACCATCAATTTCTTCTTTTCTAAGTAATAGTTCCTTTGGGGAACTACTCCTTCCAAATTCTTGGTAACTGTGCTTCAGTGGGACTCTATTCTCCTGCCCAAGAGTTGGCGCTCAACCAGGCTTGGCTAAAGAGAAAACCATACTCTCTGGCTACGGTGATTAACTTAGCCTTGGGCAAGTGGACTAAGCTAACCAAATTAGAGTGAACCCTGGGACTTTTGTATGATGGCTAGAAAAAGAGGCACTCTCTTTCCACTGGGGCTACTGAGCTACTACAAGGTAAGTCCGAGGGACTGGAGGTCATCTTGCCACCCGAGGGGACCCCTTCTTGACAGTAAAGTCAACCTGGAAGAAAGCAGAACTAAAAGGTGGAGGGAAACTGAGTGCCAGTGGTGGAAGGTAGTTGCACAGCAAACCAGCTCTGCTCCTGGGGGAGGCATTTTGCTCTTTATGATTAAAGAAATTTTGATTCTCAATTCCAAAATGTGTTTCTTGCTCAACATCTGCAAATGTCCTGGAAAATGGGTTTAATCTGTGCTCCAGGTGAGGGAGAGGAGGCTACAAGCAGTAGCATCTGGGCCGAGTCCAAATTTATATACCTGTACTTGTAACTTGGGGGATGGCATTCCATTCCTTTCTATTCTGGTTATTGCCCCCTTCCCTCTAATTCGACTTCCTAAAAAATGTAATTGCTGCTAGGAGTTTGTTGAGATAACATCACTCATGAGTTGATTTATACCTGGCAAGTGCTTGCTTGCTCTCCTGAGATAGATTCAAAGTGTCTGAGTGTCTTGTGCCTCAGACCTTGAGACGGGTTTCCTAGAAAATGGTTTAATGTGGGTTGTATTGTTCTCTCTTACCAACGGTTCAAAGCATTTTAATTAAGCTCTGTTTTATTCATCCCTTACTCTTAATAAAGCCCTTTATTTCACAACTCAGTTGAGAACAGTTAAATATTTCATCTGAAGCACAAACCCCCATTCACCACACAGTAGCATTGTGCAGATAAAGGAGTTGTGTATATGAAAACCCCCTTGAGACTCAGCTGGGTGACAAGATCTGGGCTGAGAGGCAGGAATCCTGGGCTCTAATTTCAGCTCTGTGGGAGAGGCTGGGGAAACTCAGACTTCGTTTCCCAGAGCCAAAATGAGAATGCTGAAATTGGTTTACTTCATTGAGCCTTGGCAGGAAGTCTGAGGGAGACAATGTCTTCAAGGCACAAAAAGTACTTGGAAAAAAGTCATCATATTACTTAAGGGATCAAGAAAATATTCTGATGGATGCGAACACTTAAGCAAGATGTGTTATTGCAGACTCAATAGCTAGCACAGGACGAACATTGGGGTGTGTCCCAAGGACGCTCCTGCACTGGAAGTCCTTTGTTTTTACCATCGCATAAGATCACATGGAGTTCTACACGGGAAGTGCTTTGCATGTTTCACTCACTGCTCAATTAATTCATCAGTCTGCTACTTATTTGCTGAGTGTTCTACTATTTGTTGGGCACTAGAGAAACTAAAAATGGGTCAAGCATGGCTGGTCATTCGTAATTTCATTAAGTCAACAAATATTTATTGAGCACCTACTATGGGTCAAGCTGTGGAATTATAAAGATAGGTTAGCAGGGTCACTGCCCTCTAGCACCTCTCTACTCCCACCCAACAGTGGTCTTCAGACCAGTGGCTTCAGCAACCGCTAGTTTTTTAGAAATACAAATTTCAGGTACCGCCTCAGATATACTGAATCAGAATTTGTGTATTAACAAGATCCTCAGGCGATTTGTATGCATATAAAAGTATGACAAGTACAGCATTAGGAAAGCATATGTCACAGTACAGTTTAGTCTGAAAAGAATGAACTAGTAGTCTAGAAACCTAGGTTGCCAACGTTCTGCTCTGATGTTTGCTGTGGAACTGTAGCAAGTCACTTATCTGTGTTATAACTCAATGCATTATCTTCAACATGAAGATGGCAATATCTGCCCTTTCTCTCTCATGTGCTATTATGAAAGTCAGACGAGAAAATATTTCCAAAAGTGTTAGTTCTATTCAAAAGTTAGACACTGTTGTTAAGGTTTTTAAGGTTTGGAGATGTATCTGTGTATCTATCGTGCCTGGCTGCATTGCCCAGGAGCTGGAATTTGATTCTAATTTAACAATATCCTGCATTATGGCTCTATGGGAAGGAATTCTTATCTCTAGGTTTCAGAGACGTGAGTAACAGGTTTGTGAAGGTGCCAGCATGCAGTGAGGTTTTAGTGATTTTTAGCTATATGTATAACAGAAATGGTTGTGGTAGACTTTTTATATATTCAGCTCATTTCAATAAAACTTACTGAGAGCTTGACTACTGGGAAAAACCACTGGGTATGGAAGGTTTGGTTATGGCCCTCACGAGTGTTTATTTTTGGAGGATGATGTAATACAATAATTATAATTCATGGTAGAATAACATCTAGGTGCTCTGAGAGAGGTTCAGATAATGGTGAAGACATGGCTAGATTTATAAAACAAGAGATTTGTAAAACAATAACATGACAGGTTATTTAGACACTACAATTGTATCACCTGCTCCTTTGGCAAAGTGTCAGGGCAGTGGGGTCATGACATACCCACATGTGTTGGAAAAAACTATTACTAGATTGCTAGAAAGCGATGACCCCACTCCAGTGGGAATGAGCACCTGTCCTACTGCCGTCAGAGTCGAGAATTCCGACACAGAACACTTAGGAAGAGGAGGTCTTTATCTCCTATAGTTTATCAAATTTCTCTAGGTAATTGCTATTGTACGGCCCGTCTACAGCAAGAAATCACTGTTAGATGAAATTAGATTGAGATTTGGATGAGAAAAACCATGCTGTTTGACTGACAAGAACCATTGCCGAACACCGACCTTCCTGTTTCATACCCCCTCTCATCTTGCCCCTCTGAAGTGTTATTCAGAGTTCTCAGCACCTCGCTGGACCCCAACGGGGAGCACACTTCACATACGGTGATGACGTAGAGTGGAAAATCAATCCGGAGGAATTAAGTTTTATTATTGAACGTTTACGCGGTGGGGTAATCACTAGCGTTAATTCCCCCATCAAAGGTTAAGCTGACCCCTGTCAGCTTTAAATCCCTGGCCTTCCTATTGCATGGTGTTTCATTTTTAAAAAGTGAATTAATTGGCTGCTTAGTGAGCCAGAGGCTCAAGATTCCTACTTCTCCTCACTCAGCAGATTTTCAGCTCTGTGAGATTTGGAGACTGGACGTTACTGAGAGGACCAGCGGGGGTTGTGACAGAAAACCATCCTCGTGTAGCTTATGTTTCCCCAGCCATAAAATATGCCAAAGCTGTGTGAAAATGACCAAGTCAGTCCTCCAGAATGACTGCCAGAGGGGCCTCAAGCAACCTCAGAAATGAGAATGAGGAGATCTGAATTATATTTTAGGTTCCCCAAGATCATAATCTTCTTTGTTTCTCTCTCTGGAAAACCAGCAAGAGAACTGCTCTAGTTAGCATGTGATGCAGACAAATTTGTGACTAACTAAAGGTTCTGTCTGCCAAGTATCATCCCTGTCCGCCATTCTGTCCTCCCTTTTCCTATCAGTCTTCTTTTCCAACTCTGTTCCTTTTTGGGGTACTTACTTCCTTTGTGCACCCGCCACCCTGGACCCCTGTGGTCACATCCCCAAGCCCTTCATCAGGTTTGCATTTTTTTTTTTTTTTTTTTAATTTTTTTAGCAGCAGCAAGTATTCACATTACAATTATCCTTTCATGAGTATAATTTTGTGTCACTCCAGAAACAGGCACTGAGCACCTACTATGCATTAGGCAGAAGACAAACAAGGTCCTTGCTCTCCCTGAGATTCCTTTTGGGTGAGGGAGGCAGATGCTGGCCAAACAAATAAATGAAATAGGTTCATTTCAGTTAGCAACAGGAGGAAGAAAGACAGCTCATCCGTATATGACTGAAGATAGGGGTGAGGGTCGAGAGACACTCTCTACAGAGAAGTTGAGTAAGCGCTCACTGAGGCAATGGGAGATGAGCTGAGGCCTAATCCACGAGAAGGGGCCAGGCATTCTGAGATGTGAGATGTGGAGAGGATTGTCCCAGACAAAGGAACTGCAGATGAAAAGCCATTGGTGGCTCCAGATTTTTCATCCAGGAGGAATTTGGGGGTAGGCTGATAGAAAGGGGGATGGGGGTTTCAGGTCTTATCTGGAAGCTGCATTTGCAGAGCAAGAGCATTCTTTTTGCTTATGTCGTGTGCTTTTACTGTGTAGGGCTTGGGGAAGGTTTGTAGAGATTTTTATGGAAGGGGAAGAGCTCCCCTGCCAATGGCATATGTGTGACTTCTGCTCATAAGGGCTATGACTGAGATACAATGCAGGGTAGAATATGGGCAATTCCAAGTATCCTAGCTATAAGTCCACTCTTTTCTATTCTGCTCCAAAAAACATACCAGAATGCATGAGTGGCATAATTATGGGTATTATTGTAAAGTATGCTTTGATTTTTACATAAAAAAATTAGAATTAGAAGTGTGAATTACACATTACTCCCAGCACACCTCACAAACTGGTAGGGAGCCTGGCTGTCCTTTCTTCTTGCCACCATCAGCACCGCTTCTCAGGTAGCTATTATGGTGAAATTGGAAATGTTCTGATGGGTTAGTTTATGTTCAAGTGTCTGTAGGAAATAGTGACTTCCTATGTTTATTCTCCAGGTATGTGCATTTTAGTAGGGGCACTGGTTTCACTAGTAGGAAGTGCTTGGATGTGGGTGAGTTCAATCATGAGTCAGACTTTCCTGCAAAAGCCCTTCCTACAACTCCTGAAACTCCTCCGTGTAGCTCTTCTCCACCCATATAGCGTTGCCTATGATCCTAATGTTTCAGAACACTGCTCCCACTCCCTACTGCTTTGTGGCTTTTAGGCTCCTGAAAATCAACATTGATTTAAGGTGGTCAAGACATGGAAACAACCAAAGTGTCCTTGATAGCTGACTCAATAAAGAAGATGTGGTACATATACACAATGGAATATTACTCTGCCATAAGAAAAGATGAAATAGTGCCATTTGTAACAACATGGATGGATCTTGAGATTATTATGCTAAGCAAAATAAATCAGACAGAAAAAGCCAAGAACCATGACTTCACTGATATGTGGGATACAAAACTGAAAGCAACAAAGGAACAAAACAAACAACTGAGAAACAAAAACTCATAGACACAGACAATAGTTCAGTGGTTACCAGAGGGTAAGGGGGGTGGGGGGTGGTAGATGAGGATAAAGGGGGATCAAATATATGGTGATGGAAGGAGATCAGACTCTGGGTGATGAACACACAATAGGATTTATAGATGATGTAATACAGAATTGTACACCTGAAATCTATGTAATTTTACTAACAATTGTCACCCCAATAAATTTTTTAAAAATGTAAAAAAGAAAAGAAAAGAAAAGAAAATTAACAGCGTAATACTCTAGAAATGCTTAAGACTCAAAAAGTAATAAAAAATAATTGGTAGCTACCAACATTTTTATCCTCCTAGAAGACCTGTCCTCCAAAGATTTTCTATTCATGTCAATTAACAGGGTTCTCTTGAATAATAACAGAAAAACAATAACAATTATAACAACAGCTGATACAAATGGTGTTTCCTGTGTGCCACGCTCGGTTCTGAGACTTTACTTATGTTGACTCATTTAATGCTTGCAATAATCCTGTGTAGTACTATTGCCCACCCCCATTTTATGAAGGAAAAAAATGGAGGCTCTTATGCTAAATTCCCACACTTGCGAAAGGGTGGATATTTGGGAACTCTGAAATATGTAACAGTACTTCAATAAGAGCTTCAACCACGGAGTCACATCCCAAAGGACGTGGTTTATTAATCACCAAACTAATTTCTGCAGAATATGCCAAAGGCTTCCACTGTTGGGGAGGAAGATGTCTTATCAATAAAATTTATTCTTGTGAGAGAGGGCTGTGAAGCTACAGGGAGGTTTTAACTTTTAATTATTAAAGAGTGAAATAGAATTTCAGATGAATCCCTTAGATGTAATTTATATTGCAATGTTTTATGTTGCTTTTATGTACAGATGTCAGGAAAGATGGCTCTACATGAATATTGCAGGATGAAGGGAGGGCTCAAGGTCTCAGCTCCAGAGATGAAAGTCTCTCTGTCTTCTCAGCAGGGAGCCACTAGCGTCTCAAGGACCAAGATGATGAAATCTTCATTGAAACCTTAAAGGTTAGAGGCAAAAATCCTTTCAGACTAAATATTTGGCTTCTAAGGTAAAACTGCAAGTCAATGCTAATACCGTGTTTCCCTGAAAATAAGACCTGGCCAGACCATCAGCTCTAATGCGTCTTTTGGAGCAAAAATTAATATAAGACCCAGTCTTATTTTACTATAAGACCTGGTATAATATAATATAATATAATATAATATAATATAATATAATATAATATAATATAATATAATATAATATATAATATAATACCGGGTATAACATAACATAACATAACATAACATAACATAACATAACATAACATAACATAACACTTATATATGACCGGATTTTACATTAATTTATGCTCCAAAAGATGCATTAGAGCTGATTGTCCGGCTAAGTCTTATTTTTGGGGAAACACAGTAGCAGGGTCTTTCTCATCTTCTTTATTTTTATTACATTTGCCTATATTCCTTCAGAATTCATTTCCTGGAGGTCACGAACTATATAATTGCTTCTCTTGTCCTAATTTCTTAAAGACTTTCAGCTTTTGCAAATCTAATTCAGAAACATTCTGGGTTATTTTTCTAGCTCAGATACTATACCTTTTGTCTCTCTCTCAAAAACAAAAACAACACAAAAACACCTTACAAAACGATAGCTGCTCACAAATAAAATAAAAGCAACTGCCCATCTGTCATCATTGGTCCTTTAAAACTATAAGTTGTCTTTCTAGTTTCAACTTTTGACAAACAACTCAAAACACCTTTTCACAGACAGGTTATATGGTTATTTCAAATACTGTCTAAAACCTCTAGAAAGAGATGTGATTAAATTGGAAGCACAGATGACTGATACTCTTAAAATAATTGCTGCCTTAGTGACTCACCATGTGATCCCTGCCATTTATTATTACACTTTTTAAGTGAACTAATCTAAATTAAAATCTTCTAAGATCAATAACTCATTTTTTTTTAACCACAGAGCATTCTTAATGCATTGCCAGACCAGATAAGTCATATTTTCAGAACTTGAACGTCTATAGAAGCCCAAACTAATGCAGATTTGGAGTTATATTTTACAGCAGGCTCCCTTTTTTGCCCAAATACATTAAAAAAGATCAGCCATCCCAAGTGTAAATGTCTCTCAATAGCTCTTGTTCCTTCTCTCCGCATACCTCCTCTCTTGAAAGATATCATCATTTTCTTTTGATATGTGAAACTACTCCTCAAGCGGGTCTTTTATTACCTAACAACAATTTGAGTCATTCGTCTTTGCATTGCTATCAGGTGGTGGTAAAATTTTGGTGAACTTATAGAAAGAAAATATTGTAAACAATTCAGTTAAAGGTGAAACTCACTCTAAGATGAGGTATTGGCAACCAGGCAAACACCTCTGAGAGTCTGAGACAGGTCTGAGGTCCACGGGGAGTCAGAGTTGGGTAGAAATATGACTGTCCCCTTTTGTTTGGCTTCCATGCCAAGGAATACAGATGCTCTAATTTGAAAAGAACAGATCCAAGCTTTGATGAACTGTACCAGTAGGAGGGTTTCGAAGGAGGTTCCTGGTAGGCTCTACTTATAGAAAACTGAATGTGATGCTGATAAACGGTGAGGTTAGCAATAATTTCAGAGGTCCACTATGCTCACAAAGCAATTCGAAACTTTAGCTGCTATCTCTAAGCAACACACTTGCTTCATCAGTGTTGGTTAGGGAAGCATTTGAGACCTACTTACTCTGGGCTAGAATTCTGTACGAGTCAGCCCATAGTGACTCTTCTCCATGTTCATAATTTTGACTGAGTTTTCAAACAAGAAAGGAGACTCCTGGTCAATGCCAGGGCTCTGGCTGCTGAAGTATCCCTCTCCATTTGCCGCATCCACTTTAGTCAAAGAGGAAGCTAAGGGGAGTGAGAGACGAACATACTCTCTCAAGAATTATTCCACTGTCTTACCCTGACCACCCATTCAGCCATTCTTTCCTCTGGGCTGCAACCCTCTCTGCTCCCCGTTCCCATATCACATCATCTGATCCCAAGTGTGGTCAGTAAGCCTACATTTCATTGCGTGTGAATAATGACATGTGACAGTCTACCCTTACCGTGCTCTCAGGAGGCTTAGATCTCGAGAGGAGGTAGCAGAAGGCACAGTGCTATATAATATGAAATGTAAGGCATTCTTACAGTATCACCTGTGATATGTGGACTTTTACTGAAAAGGAAACCAGGCTATTACGTTATTTACATTTGACACTGCTTCATTGGGTGTTTATACTCAAGCTAATTACTTGTTAGTAACTAAGGCTTACAAGTGGTGACAGACTAGCTTTTGTATGGCCTGTACTCACTCTAATTGGTTTATCGTAGAATCGTATGTGGGAAAATGAGATTAAGAAACCTATTTGCAGCTGCAAAGTTTAGGCCCTGGCATACTTTAATAACCGTACTATATCCTGAGTTTGTGGAGGGCTAGGCAATATTCTAAATACGGTTCATAATCTCATTGAATAATGACAATAATCCAATAAGTTGGATGCTATTGTAATCATCGACTTTCAACATGTAAGGAAACTGATTAAGCCACTTATCCAAAGTTACCTAGCTTATAAATGGCAGAACTGGGATTCGATCCCAGGTTTTTTGCTCCCAGGGCTCATACCTTTGACTGCTGCCATATAGTTTCTCCTTGTCTGGACTCATCACAGCTTCCAACAGATGGGCTCACCACCTACGAGGATTCTGCAGCTGAGGGCTGACATCACTGTGGGCCCCAGATAAACCCATAGTCGAGGCAGGTGGTTTTAAACATTCTCATACTCTCATTTAGCAGGACTTGCACTCGAGCTCTGGGGGCTCCACTGAAGACCTCTGAACTGCCTGATCCCTCACTGGAACCTAAGTCTCCTTTCTGACAAATGAGTATCACAGAGCCTAGCAGTGTCCTTGTTGATGACCACAATTTGCCTTTACTCCACGGAGGACCTCAGTCTCCATTCCCCTCCATGCAGCTCTGTTCCTTTTCATGGAAATCCTTGCATCAATGGCTCTCCAAATTGTGACTGAGCTTGTTATGGCTTTTTGACATTGTACTGGACATTCCTCTCTACCATTAGAATATATATATACTCTATAGAATTGGAGTATAGAATTGGTCACCATTGCAGTGTTAACACTAAGCCAATTGCTTGGCACATTTGTTGAATGAATTAATGGGAAATTTCTGTATCTTCTGTCTCACCTTAGAGAGCATACCTCAGGCCAGGCTCCACCTCCTCCACCTTCACTCCTTGCCATTGGAAAATTAACCATCCTATCCTGGGACTAAGTTTTAATATATGACAATAGACAGAATGTGTCAACATTTAAACTCTCGCATTTACTCAGATGACACAGAGACTAAAGGTCTATTCTCCTGGCCCTCATGTTTTAAAAACGTGATCTTCCTGATTTTATGCAATGCATAAACAGACATCAGAATGAGATTAATGATGCTATTTGCATAAACAGGTTATCAATATTAAAATAAAATGATGAATCTTTAAATCTAACATTAATTAGAAACCTGAACTAATTTCATTATTAGCAACTAATATCTTGGGGACATGATTGTACTTCTTGAAATACTGAAAGGAAAGTTTATGATATCTTTTATGTACAGAGTAATATGAAAATTTCATAACATAAAGCAATGTTTGGCTTTTAAAATTATACTCTATTTAAAGCAATCATGTATTTCACCTTGTCATTTTTAACAGATTTTTTAAGGTATAATTTACCTACCACAAAACTCACCTGTTTTATGAGTACACTTCAAGGATTTTTAGTACGTTTACATAGCTGTGCAGGATCCTCACATTCTAATTTCTGAACACCATATGTCATTGTTAATGTAGCTCACATACAAGAGAGTTGCTTATTTTAATTTCTCAATTCACTTTAAGATATGATGGTACAAACCACAGAAAGGACCCTGACGACGTTGGGAGCTACTGATGAAGAAACTGAACAAAGAACCTGCACTGGGTATTGGCTGGTACAACTGTGTACTAAGTTGCTGTGGAGAACTTCCCGTTTTCTCCTTTTCCGTTTGCACTTGAGAAGCAAGTGCCTGGTTAGTTTTAACTTGACAGGCTCTTGACAGGCACTGTTCAAAGCAGAGAGAAAGTGGGGGAAGGGAGTGGATAAGCAGAGGGACCAACTGATCCCCAAGAGCAAATTCTCCAAAAATGGTGCATTTTCAGGCCCAGAGGCTCACAGAGAATATTGTCAGAGGCTAGAAGTGCTGCAAATGCTCATTCCCTGGACAGTAAAACCTGGTCTGAGGGGATGCAATCTTTTTCCAGAGGGAGAGGAGTAAAAAAGGGTTGTGTCACGCCTTCTCACTGAGAATATTTCCATTAGTTAGAAGAGGCTAGATCATGCTGCAAAAACAAAGAAGCCACAGAGCTCAGAAACTTACAGCAACAAAGATTTGTTTCCTCTGTCCAGTGCAGGTGAGTAGGGAGGCTTTTGCTCTTTCATTGTTGTCATTTAGGCACCCAGGGTGACACAGACTCAATTTCTACACATGCTTTTGTGGTTGCCACAGCACGGCAACATCAGTATGGGGGAAGTCTCACACTGGCATTTAAATACCTCAACCAGAAAGTAATTCATGTGACTTTCACCTTCAATCCATTGGGCAGAATTTATAACATGACCACATCCAGTCTTAAGGGGGCAGAGTAGTCCTCCCTTATGTACAGAAAGAGAGAAAATTTAAAAATCAGTGAATGGCAGTAAATATTGCCACATATATAGCACTATTTAATTAAATGGGGGGGGGAGAGTCAAGATACTAAAATTTTAGCATCAGAATTCTTTTTAGTGAGAGAACTCTTCTTATTTAGGAAAATATCTTGATAAGCATGTTAGTGTGAGGGTTGAGAGCTAACGAACTAGGCAACTGAAAAATTACTCCTGAATTACTCTGAGTGTGGTAAGTTTAAGAATTTGCTATGATTCCGAGAGGAAGAGACAAGAGTGGAAAAAGAATGACAAGATAGAAGTCAGTGAGATGGAGAGACTGAGACAAGGTAAGTGAAAGAGCAGGGAAAATCTTAAGCCTACTACAAAGAAGACTGAAGCATCTTTTCAGAACAATGATCACTACGGTTTCAGGTCAGATTTTTCACAGGGCTGCAATTTAACTTCCTCCTTCATCTTTGCGCTCAATCTTCAGTAAGTCAGCTACATTCATCAGTGCACAGTGTGTGTAGTGTGTGTAGATTTCTCTTGTGAAAAAACGAAGGACAGTTTCTTTTCTGATTTAATATACATAGAAGCAGAGCTGGGAGCCAACACCCTCCTTGCTGCCAAGAAAGTTGCCAAAATACAGGGAAGACTTTGGATTTCTACTTACAATGGAATTTGGAATTAAAGCCGAATATCTCAAGAAGCCAGGAGCGCCCCAGCTTATTTTATGGGTGTATACCTAAGATTTTTATCAGGAGAAGAAATGTGGGTGTTTAAGAAAGCTCTTTGTTGCATTTCCTGAGATTCTTGAATTTGGTCCCCAAATAGGGAAATGGAACTTGGTCTTATGGGTTTGGATTCTTTTCCTTTTTTCCTTTTTCCATTCTCTTCTACTTTTCATTGTTTCTTCGCATCTCACATGAAGAGACATCAGCCCAGATTTGTACACATTTAATGTGATCAGCGGCGGAACCAGTTCTTGCCAACAATTTTCATCCCTACTTCTGGAGCTTTAGATAACCTGTGTATTGTAGGAATTTCTTTTTAGCTCAGGGGAAATAATTTACCAAATGTGGTTGTGAATGGAGATATACATGGGTAATTGGTGTTATCAACCAGGCACTGTGGAGAGTAAGGCATATCTATCAGCAATGGCGCTTGAGGCTTGGAAAACCAATGTGACGTGGATGCTTGGAAGTATAAAGCTTCCCGCTAAGATTTTGCCAGGTGGTTGTGCTATGCCCTCTTCTAACTTCAGCTGCAATTATAAGGAAGGTAACATAGAAAAACAAATATTTATGCAATGACTGGGAAAGGCCAACTAGTTTTGCACCAATGAGAAATAATGCAGAACTTCTCATGTCTTATAGTAAATTGTTTCTCGCCACCTATATTTTAAAATGCATATATATACTATCCAAATGCACTTAGAAATTTAAATAGCACTTGAATAAAATGTTTTCTACAAGTTTTAGTAAGATAAATAAGCAATAAATTTCTGTATTTTGAGAGGAAAAAAATAATTAAAATAGAATCGAGGTGTGTAATAATTTCATTTAGTAAATGTCAGAGTTGCTTCCATAATGTATCAGCTTGCATGACTTTCTCCTTTCTCTTGCTGTCTTCTACCCCTGCAAGGAAGCATATATATAGCAAAGACAATGCCATTTAGCAGTGCAATTTCAAGCTTAATATGCCTACCAGCTCCAATTTTTTTTTAAGGCAGAGAAGTCCAGTCTTTATAGCTTTCCCTCCATTTTAGTTGACTTGATAACTAGATCTGAAAGTGCTTTGTGATTTTTTTTCATATTTCGTCAGGCAAAATTGCCTATCTGATTACAGACTGGTTTTATATATGAAGTATTCATATGGATATCCTTTATTTAATAATTATTGTTATCTTTATAAGTGGAATTCATTTTATATAAAGTATTACATTTAATTTTTATAACAATCCTACGACAAAAATAGAATTATCCCATTTTCTAGATAAGAAAACAGGTTCAGAAAGGTTATGATAACCCAGCTAGTGAGTAGAGTCATACCCAAGTCATTGTAAGTGCAAAGGTTTACTCTGAATCACTATGTAATAATTTCTCATCAGTATGCTCCATCATCCATCCATCCATCCATCCATCCATCCAATCATTCATTCTTTTGTTCACTGATTTCTAAAAATTGTATTATTCACCCATGATACACCAGATACTCTATACCAAGAACTTGGGATACATACAACCATGTGAAACAGCAAAGCTCTTACCCACCAAAAACTTACATTCTTGTAGGAGTGAGATCAGAAACAAACAAACAATACAGACAGTAAGACAGACAGTGATACTGTCTCTGAAAGGAATGGAGGGGAGAAGCTGGATATGGCTGAGATCAATCACACTGCTTTTCACAGGGCAATCTGAGAAGGGCTCTCTGAGGAGGGGATATCTGATCTGAGATCTTCAGGATGAGAAGATGGCATCCTTGTGCCCAGGCAGAAGGAGAAGAAGTGTTCCAGGAAAAGGAGGCAGCACTGGGGAGGTGTCTGAGAGGGCCATTTGCAGGCAATGGAAGCTAACGCTTTTGAGTGCCCATTTTGAAAACCAGGTGACTAGTTCAGTGGAAACTACCCATAATTACTCGCCATGCTGCTCTCTAGTACAGAGGCCATGGGATGTGTTCTCTGGTTTTTGCTGATGACCGTAAGGCCACTATTACATCTTTAGGTGTTCATTTTAGGTAAAGAATTCGAAAGTCTATTTGTAATGTGTACCCCATTTATTTTTGAAACCTAGGAGAAAGAAGTCTCAGGTGGAAGTTCTTAAAGGAAAGTTATGGGCAAGTCATACTTCTAATTAGTTTTTTCACATTACTTAATGTCTTCATTAAAATACTTCTTTTGGTAGCCTTCCCATTTCCTCTCATCTACTGAATCATAAGTTGCCGCCTGTAAACACTATGCTGACGAGTAATAACTGAAACTTTCTGTACAAGAGATCTTCGACGTAGAGTGACAAGGATAATTTTGCCCTTAGGGTGTTGGAAGAGATATTATTTCTTCTGCACTGTCATTGCTTCAACGATTAGACTAAGCCAGAAAAGCTTCACCTTCTTGTGACATATCTGGGAAAGACAGGAAAATATTTGCATTCATATGACAAAGTAAATGTTTCATTCTAAGTTGCCTGACTGTTCAGAACAATGTTATAAGCTGTGTTGTCTGTAATTTTCAGGCTCCAGAGAGTGAGATTTCCTTTTTACAGCCACGAGAAACTATAAGATAATGTGTGATCTGTGATATCGTTTTTGATTGACAGAGTCAGATCTAATAATGCAAGGGGCTAAGCTAGGAGCTTCTAAAGTCTAGTGTTGGCATTGAAGAGAACTGGGGCTCATGATATGCACTTTGGTAGTCACTCTGTTCAGGTTTTGTGAATGAGTGTTATACACTCCAAGTATAAATATATTGGCTGTACTGTATGCTAGTTTGTGATTACTATGGTATGTCACCAACACTGAATGAATCGCTTTTCAAAGCCGTTCTCTCTTAGATTATAAATTCACAGGGAGCAGGAATTGTGTCTAAGTCACTAGAGGTTGGCATGGGCTTAGAGCTTAGTGTTAGCCGTAAGAATTTCGTCAAGACTTGGGAGGAAGAGGAGGATGGGGTTGAACTGCCAATTGTTGTGTTGAGCAACATCTCCGAGGGCATCTGGTTTCTACTTTCACTTTTATGAAAAGCAACTTCTGTGAACTTTTTAGTCTGTTCAATTTGCTGGTAATCAAGTCAGGAGGTAGGACATGGAATTGTACGTGCTGACTCACTGAGGAGTTATGGAATAGTGGCCACAACCATCAAATCTTATCGGTCCAGTAGGTAGACAGCTGGGAGTCTTCCAGCAAAAGCAAAAGGAAAGAAAATAGCTTCAGTTATCACTGCTGCCTTTGGATTCACCAGACAGCAGCCTCATAAAAATTGGGCAGATTTGCTTTGAAAAGGTGTACGTGAAAGAATTTTTAGGTTTGTGAAACGAATGTACATGATACTACAATGGTGGATACATGGTATTACACATTTCTCCAAACCCACATAGTGTACCAACACTGAGAATGAACCCAAATGTAAATTACATTGGGTGAAATGCTGTGTCGCAATATAGGTTCATCCTAACAAATGTACCATTCTGATGGGGATGTTGATAATGGGGGAGGCTGGGCACGGGTAGGGGCCGGGTATATGGGAAATCTCTGCACCCACTCAGTTTTCTGTGAATAGAAAACTGTGGTAGAAAATAAAATCTATTAATAATTAAGAAATGACATGTAAGTAATTAACTGTTGACAGGCTTATAAGTCATTCCTAAAATACAATTAAATTGGACTGCAAAAAGAAAAGGATGTGTGTGTGTGTGTGTGTGTGTGTGTGTGTGTGTGTGTGTGTAAGTCTATTTGTGCCCAGAAATGTACAAGGAATTCCATGAAGATATTCAGGATATTATTAAAATTGATTTATTCTCTGGGTCTTAACATCGGTAGGAAGACTTATTATCTACCTTCTTGAACTTTAAAGATACTCTGCTGTGTATATACATGTTACTTTTTAAATTAAAAATATGTTGCAAATGTTTATTTAGGTGCTATTTATCTTATGGTACATTTAAAACAATTTTATCCATAAATGACTTCTCAATATTTAATATATTTAACAATGTTAAAACTTGGGAAGTATTTTGTTACCTCTGAAGGAGGAAAGGGATTAGTTTTACTCACAAGAGTCTTTAGAAGTGGCCGAGTACTGTCATTCAAATTTTCCTGGTTAGGAGATTGGGGCAGATAGAAGCAAACTGTCAGTAAAAGGGCAGAATCAGAACTTGCAGCCCCCAAATCTACCAACTGGCTGCATTCAGCATGACAACATGGTCAATTTAAAATGGTGGTCAGGCTGGATTCAGGTGTCAAATAAGTTAGCCTTGAGGAGAAATATCCTCAGAAAAGAGTTTAATACACACAAATACACCATATTGCCTAAGCCACTGGGTTGAAATTAAATAATCACATCTACCCAGCAAAGAGTTAGAATTAGCAGTAAATGACCATGTGGATTAAAATGGAATGTCCAAGGGCCTTCAACCTGGTCACTCAACAGTGGAAAAGATGTGTTTGAGCAGACAATGAATCCAATGTATTCAAACCTTAGGACTAATAAGCACACTTCACTTTAATTAGGGGCCTGGTCTTTATTAAAAAGTTAAGGAGAAATGACTATGTGGTACAAAGCAGATTAAAAAGAACTATTCCTCAGTGGCTGACGGTAACATCCATAATAATGACGATTCTAAGACATGATGGAGACTTAGTAGTCATTGGGATATTACAATAATCAGAATCGAATTTCTCCTTGTTTCCTTCAATAGAAAATGGCTAAGGGGCATCTGAGTTTACAATTGATCAGCTGTCTTGGAAACTAACTTGTGATTAGGAAGCAGGTTATGCTAAATCCCATTCCAACCAACTTCTATGAAAAACTGTTCATACTGTTTTGTCATATTGATTTTTGTTGCATAAAAGTACTATAGGAGGACATCGTTGTTGTCTGTATCTTAAATATTATATTTGTAGCAGTTTAATCTGAATGTTCATAATGTTTTAAAGTTATTCTGCGAATGATGAAGTATCACAATTCTGCTGAAGACTCCGAGAAAAATGTTAGTTTTAAATTATGAAGGTTCGAGGGGAATATCATCCTAGGCACAAAAGGTTTTCGAAAACCTGTTGCCAAATATATTTTCAATAATGTGTTAAGTGTTCTCTTGTTATAACAAAATAAACACTTTTCTTTTCTTTTGGAGTTAGCTGACTGAGAGAAAAATGGAAGAGCCCATCACCTCACTGACAAATATCTGGGTGACTGAGGAGAGTTTAGGTTGCAAAAGGTAAGATGCTATCTCAGTTGTTTGCATTGGACACAAATTTCAAAGAACTCATCCCCTGATGGCGGGCGTGAGATTTGCTACAATTGGATTTTAGCAGCATTTTAAATGTAGGCTCACTGGAAACAAATTCATTAATACCCAAAGAAGAAATGAATTAGTTGCAATGTCTTGTGTGTGCTTCTGAGCAGAAAACCCAGCTGCCGACCCTTGATGCATTTTGGGTTTATGAAAAGCAATGGCTCAGTCTCTCAGGGGAAAGCTTCCAGGCAGCTTCTGTCATCTCCTGGACTATCTCCTGAGAAGCAGTCTTGTCAGTCTCGCATCAAATAAATCCAGGCTTCAAGATTTAGAGAAGATGAGTATGCCTTTGCTCTCTTGGCATTCATCTGGGGACGTGCTGTGAAATCCCTCTCCTAGGAGGAATTATGGGCCCCTCAAGACCTTTCACTAAAGGAAAGTAAACTGTACTGATGAAAATTAAATGGTGGCATTCTAGGTAATGAAAAGAGGGCTCTCATTTTTAAATTCAGGCATTTAGTGCTTTAGTTTTTAGTGACTGTGTATTCGCAGATCAAGGAGTTGGAATATTAAAAAGTAGTTTTTTCTCTGTGCTTCTTGTTGTAAAATCATGACTTTGGTTCTCAGAACTCTCTCTTGCTCACCAATATAAATAAAATAAAGAAGAGAGACATACACAATTGTGAGAATGTGAAGCTAGCAGAATAACTGCTTGGGAGTTTGCAAGACATGGTCCAGCATATTTAGCTCAGAGGGTGCATTTAAGGGTTAATTAGTTTAAATTTGCAGTGCTTGGAGAAGGAAGTGTGGGATGTAGAGACTAATCAATCAAATATATATTTCATAAACATTTTAACAACCTAGCCCTAATATTTCCCCCACCAAAACACTGCTAGTTTATTTTTGTATTATTTATTTGCATCTATCAGGCTTAATAAATCTTTCTTTTATTGTTTTAGTATCAATATTTTTTCACGTCTCTCTTTTTGCAACAAATACAAATTGTATTTGCACTGGAATATTTCTACAGCTTAATCTCTTTAAAAACCAAAATGATAAAAAAAAAAAAAAGTTATGTAGTACAAATTTATCAAGAAGAAAATAAAATTCAAATGACTTTCAGTCCATTTTCAAGTGAAAGCATAAAATATCAGGGAATGGTTTATGTTTTATACATGTTTACTTTAGATTAAAATGAAATTTTCGTAATGTGCTTTAAAATACAATCCAATTAAATTTCCAGTGTCTTTGTTTTCAAGTTCCTGGATGGAACTTTTGAAAACCTCACACTACGGTAATAACCATAAAACCACCTTGCTAAGGAAATGGTACCCAATTTAGGAATAACATCTTTATAGTCTGTGTGGGAATACACAAATCCAGAAACTTCAGTAGATGATTACATTGATTGAGTTTGCATTTTATCTCCTGTTGTGCCAATAAAGAGGACACATTCTGAATGGCACTCGGCTGCTAAGCAGGTGATACGAAGGAGGCACGAATCCTTTATAGTAGAAAGTTGAGGCCAGGGAATTTGAAGGATCTATTCAAGTCATATGGCTTACGGCAGGTTCGAATCCCCAGGTCTACTTTCCAATAACCTTTACTCTTCCTTGTTGGCTTCTTCCATTCATGGGCAGTTCTTAATCTGCTGCTGAGCCTGGGACCAATTTCTCAGGGACAGCCAAGGCATTTTACTTAGACAAGGCTAAAAGTCCATAGCAAGTCACTCGTATATAAAACGGGTTATATGCCAGATAACTATGCTAAGAATTTTTATACACATCATCTCTTTTACTCTTCATAAGAACTCTCTAAGATGGATTCTATTAATGCATCCATGTTACAGATAAGAAACTGAAAACCACTGAGGCCAGGTAACTTGTTCAAGGTCACCCATAAAAGAAAGGGATCAAACGAGAAACTGAAACTAAGTCTTATTTGAAAGACCATCTTTAAACTGTCTCACTATACTGCCTTTCCAGTCAAACAAGAGAGAGGCAAACAGGATGAAAACTCCACATTATTTAAAAAGAAGCACAAGCACAATTTTCATGCCTTTTTTTCATTTTTTTTTTTTTTTTTTTTTTTTTAGGTTAGGTAGGTGCCAACAATGGAAACAGGAAATATTTCTGAAATACTTCTGAAATACAAGTTGGAATTCTGGGGATGCAAATGCTGAGAACATGGCCCTTTAGTGTCTAGGGATGATCAGGTGGTTTTGCATAAATACACACATCCTTTCTGCAAGTGAAATAGCAAACAATGTGTAAGACACCTGTGTAAATTATTTTTGCACAAGTATTAGCTACTGTTTGTAAAATCCTATTAAGTAATTGCTGCCGACAACAGCTAGCCCTGAGGAGCCAAACTAGTTCTTGGTTGTGGCAGAGATGCTCTTGGGGCTGACAGAATATTTATTCCCAGAAGTAACTGTTATAAATTGCATTTTGCCCCTTCAGTTGCTACAAGCTTGTGATGGAGAGTGGGCGGAGAGGACAACCTATAATTCAGGATGGCTTGGAAGCCGGTTGCCTAGGAAACTGGGATGAGCAGCATAATATCCACCAAAATCAACTGTCAACAAGAGAGGAGATGTTCTTTTTTCATCTGTGCTGCTTTCCAAATACAAATTTTGTGCCTCTTGTGGAATCTGATTAGGGCCACCGGCCCTTGGTTCGCAGTGCGTGCCAAAGTGGCCAAAGGTGAGTCTGGGAGGGTGGAAATGTTTCATACACGTTGCGCTGACGATACACTGGGGGTAGGTAGACAACGATGTAGTTAAAAAGAGTTTGAAAAACGATAAAGCGACCAAGAGATGAACAGTTTACATCACGTAACATGCAGGCATGTTCTTGATCATAACTGATCTACATCTAAATGTACTGCAGCAAAACTCACATGTTTTTAACGTAAAAGTTTCATTTGCTGTCATCTGCTATTCTCTACTCTTATGCTACTTGCATCAGAAGCTTTGGTTTATAGTAAAGTAGCTATGTTCAAGGGTAGCACTTGGAAATTCACAAACCTTTGATGAAAATAGGACCTAATTTCCCAATACTTTTAAAATATGCACACCTATTTTTTATTTTTTAAGTGCATCATCCATGTGCACATACATATTTTATAGGTGTGTAGATATGTGTGCTTATATATTTAAGTCAAATAATATGAATTGCTTATTGTAGGCAATATTGGACCTATAAAAATGACAATTTCATATGGTTGAACTTATAAATAAATAGGAGAGATGATAGAATACATGTTTTTTGGAGCAGTATTTTCTTGTCCTTTTTTTGCTTGGGTCCCATTCTCTCATTTCCCGTCTCTACCTTATCCTGTCCTATATTAATCCTCCTCTGCCCTTCTCATATGCCTCACTCTATCCTGGCCTCAGCACGCAATCTACTTTAACAACATAATATGTGTCTCCATAGTCATAGAATCATAAAAAGACATAAATATTTCTGTGCATCCATATACATGCTAGTGACAAAACTCATTGCACAGAATCTTAAACTTTCAGATTGTTTTTTCCTGTTGCTATCTATAGCCAAATGCTCTCTTTCTTATATTTGAATATTGCTTATCTTCTCCCCTTTGCACTTGTCCTTAATGGATTTCAGCCTAATTTTAAGTAGTTTCCTCAGTTCTTGATATTCATTTACTCGAATTCTATTTGTCTCATATGTGCTAGAAATGACAAGTAATTCAAGCTGTAAAGTGTGGCAATGCGCCGCATAGATGTGTCGGATTAGCAATTCTTTTCTGGTTTCCTACTTTTGTCTCCACAGAACTATTATTTTGCAAAGTTAAGTATCCGAAAAGGAATTACTTTGTTTTTTATTCTGCTAACACAAGACCCAGAATTTCTCCTGCAAAGGAAAAATGGCCGCTCAGAGCCCTTTCTCTGGCCTCCATCTGTCAGAGCAAAGTTAACACTCAGTCAGGCAATAGGGTCATATGAAAAGACTTTAGAATTAATGCTATAGATGAGAGTGTTGAAAACCTTCCCCAAGAAGTACAGCTTCACCACAGATGTGACAAGCAACTCGACAGTCTCACTCTCAGACAAAGGTGATTCTCTTCTCACTGCCTATTGCATTTGCCACTGAATTCCATTCTCCTGGTGGGGACAATATTTATTAGGTCATGTGGGAGATCTCTGCTCACCAAGATGGACCAACTGTCAAGATGCGGGGCCATTGGACTATTATTCTGGGACTACACTACTCCGAGTTTTCTCACCAGGACGTGAGCGTTGACAGAGGAAAAGGAAAGGAGGACCCGGTGGTCGGATGTATGCCCTTTTCTCCACTCTGTACACCCCTGCACGTGTCTGGACAGGTCATGGACACTCTGACCCTCACACACATGCCTGCCGTTTAACCAGGATATCGCTGTTGGGCTAGCATATCTTTTCTTATTTGGAAAGGAAAGTTCTTTGCAATGAAATAAAATGTCAATTCCTAAGAGCTTGTGGTTGAAGCTCTCTGGGATCAGCTCAGAAAATTCCATTCCTAAGAGTTGTGATCAGTTTATCTGACACGGCTTCCTTGCGTGAGACTTTTATCCTCAGCAGAGGGGCCCTGGTCATGGAGAACACAGATCATTCCATTCCAATTCTTTATGGTTGCGGGCTGTTATTTAGAAGCTGAGTTTGCCCTCTGCCTGGCTATCAAAGGGTTTCAAAGCTGCTGCACCGGGAAGTGTTTCAGATTAGAGATTTAGTTAATAATCACCCATGTAATCACCCACTGTTCAGTACTGCAATCCCCCAATCGTCCTAAGAAAAGAGAAGTAATTCCTGACAACTGCTTAGCGTCATCTTAGAACTAAATGTCAGGATAAATGCTTTTAGGTTGAGAGACAGAGAGAGAGACTTTCCACCCCAAATAAAAGGAAAGGAAAGGAAAGGGAAAAACAAGAGTATCACACAAAAAGGTAGCTGTTTGCAGATCACCCAGGTGTGCTCTGAAGACCAAACGTCTACATCAGCAACTAGTAGGAAACGCCTGAGCTCTTCTATCTTTTAGAAAGCACAATGGAATCAGATAGCATGGGAAGTGCGCAAACACACACACACACACACACACACACACACACACACACACACACACACTTCATTTGATCCAACCTGCAAGTCTCCCTAGGAAAGCAGTTTCTGTGGGTGAGAGAATGAGGCCAGGGATATTCCAAGGACGCTGTCATTTTAGCAGACCTACCAAGAACATTGATGTAGGAGGCTTGTTATTTTAAGTTCCGGAAGAATTTTTCTTTCTTTTTTTTTTTTTGGAAAGTGAATAATTGTAATGCTGCTTTGCTCCCAAACCTGGACAGTGAGTTAAAGAGCAGCATCGACAACAATAAGAAGAACAACAACAAGAATAGCAAAAGCCCTCTTATCCTGGCCACCATGGAATTTCTTGAGAGAACTTATCTTGTGAATGACAAAGCCACCAAGATGTATGCCTTCACACTAGACAGGTAACAGACATCTGTTTCTGCTTCACAATTTTCTGTGTCTTCAATACTCAATAAATCCCTAAATCCTACAGCTTCAAAATTGGAAACTTCTGCTGTACAACTTGGGGGCATTTTGTAAAATTTTATAAACTGTTGGCTGACTTGTACAATTCATATCCTGAAACACGCAATACTCTATTTAGTTGATGTGATTACTTAAATAGCCTAAGAGCATGAAGGACACGCTTCATGAATGTATTTTTCACCTGTAGATTTCCTTACGGCAAATAGATATGTACAATCTAAGGTGTTTACCTTTCTTTTCCTCAATTTTTCCCACTTTTAAGATGGTTAGTAAATTTTCATCAAATTATATTTAGAAAGAATTAAGGCTTTTCAACTATGTGTCAAAATTGTAGTTAAATTGATCTTTAAATTATTTGCTATTTTCTTAATCATGTAATACCATGATCACATATACACCCCTGTAATAAAATTAGCTGAGTTTAACGTACTACGTGGTTCTAGTACCTTTTAATATGTCCCACAGTGCCACGTGCAATACATTCATTCTTTTTCCCTTATTTAAAAATTGTTGATTGAATACACCTGGATGTATAATGGAGAAAAAAACAGTCCTAGTCCCAGATCTCCGTCCTCTAAAAAACTTTGAGTCTATGTGGAACAAAAGTCAATTACAAAATTGCACATAAGTGCCATTCTGGGGCATTCAATGACAGTACCTCAAGGGAACCTAGCTTTGGGGGCCAGAAAAGGCTTTTCAGAAGTGATAGGCCAAGAACTGAAAAATAAAAAAGAAGTTAGAGTAAGGTTAGAAAAACCCACACAGGAAGTAGAGTTAGGAAAAGTTTTTCAGACAGAGTTAATTTTGTGCTAAAGGCAAACATGAAATGAAACAAGAATGAAAGTTTGGTGTGTTTGGGGAATTCAATCCAAGAGGGGAGCAAAGAGAACACACTCGGTATATATCAGTGAATGATGGAAAATCTGAAATGAATTCATGTTAGGAGCAGAATTTAAGATAATATTTACCAATTAATAATATGTGTAATGTTTGTGTTTGTTTCTTGGAGCCAAATTAATATTTCAAAGAGTAGCGACACTGTTTGATAGCATCTAATGTTTGAGCAACTGCAAAAGGACTTTCTCTTAGGATATTTACAATTTTGCTTAAAAATGCATGACAAAGAATCAAGCACATCTATTATCTCACCTTACAAGAATTCTCTTTCTTAGAAAATAATTATAAATGTGATTTATTGAGATCACAAACAACAAAGCTTTATGTTAGGTCAGGCAGACATTTTGGACAGTAAATTATTAACACGAGGGATACTGTTATTGTAATAGAGCATCTCTATATTATTGAAATCTCTATATTATCGAAATAACAGTATTTCCCTTCTCATTAAAATAGACCATTAGTGCTCTGTTACACAAATAAAGCGAACCACTTATAGTTACAGGGTCTCATTGGCGTCATAAATGGATATGATTTTCAGGATACGGTGAAGATAAAGAAATGTCAAACTCATTTTCCTTTTCTTTTAAACCTGGAAGAGATTATTTATCCCAATCCCTTGTTTTACCAGTTAGGAAACTAAATGCCAGAGAAAATATATGCCTTTCTTTGGTTCAGATGTCTGGCTATGGCAGAGCTGGGATCTGGACCCACAGCTCCCGATGGTGAACATCGTATTCCCTTTCCTCCTCCATCTCTTCTTCACACACACTTTCATCATGTGGTCTCCCGAACCCTTCATCTATTTCCTCCTGAGGTCACAGGTACCTTGATTTCCTCACTTATCGACTTCTTTTCCTCACCTTCCCCCAATCTCCTTTCTCATGTATTTTGTTCTGTCTCTATTTTGTAGATAACTTTGTCTACTGTCAGTTCTTTTCTTTTCTCCTTCCTTCTCTTTTTTATTTATTATCAACTTTCTGTTATATTGCTACCAGCTATTAAGAAACTGAACCTGGAGGAATCTTTATTCTCTAATTCCACAAAAGGAGTGATTCATTTATCTATTGCTATGCAAAACTACTCCCCCCAGACCTAGTGGCGTAAACAACCATCATTTTATCACGTAAAATTCTGTGGGTCAGGATATGAGCAGGGCTCCAGGTGGAGCCAGCTAGGTTCACGCATGAGGCTGCATTCTGCTGGTTTCTGGGCTATGCTAAAAGCTCACAGAAGGCTTTCCTCACATGTCTGGGGTCTCTGTATTGGATGTGACTGGTCTTCGTTCTCCTTCCCCTGGCTTCTCTCTCTGTCTCTCTCTGTCTCTCTCTCTCTGTCTCTCTCTCTCTCTCTCTTCCTTTCTCTCTCTTTCTTTCTCTGTGTTGTCTCATTTTACCAGGTTAGCCTGGAGGTCTTTATATAGCAGCTCGGGGTAGCAAGAGAACACAGTGGGATTGGTTGTTCTCTGATAGGTCTTAGACAGCCTAAGCTCAGAACTGGCAAAGCATCATTCTTACCACATTTGATGGGTTCAAGTAAAGTCCCAAGACCCAGATTTAAGGGGCGGGACAATTGGTTCCATCTCTTGATGGCATGTATACAGGCAATGTTGGATGTCATCTTTACAAACATTTTACCACGGGAAGTAGTACTATTAGATCCTGTAGGTGCTGTGAACACTACTGTGTAGTCTCCTCTACCCCCTGATCTTCCAATTCCCATTCCAGTGGTGGGATTCCCTCTGCTTCGGGCTCCTGTAGCAAAGAAATACTTGTATAAAGTTGACCTACACAGTCATTATGGTTTTCTTGGTGCTGAGTAGGAGGGGTCAAATTTCTCTTTTTTCCAAATCATGTATTAAAGAAATGCAGGGATGTGAAGGCAAGGACAGATAGGAGGAACAAATTACTGGAATCTTTTCAGTATGGAGCCTTACGTGTGTGTGTGAAGGACGGCGAGACTTCTGGAATGGTGATGTGAGGAGCTCAATGGAACTCCTTCCCCAGTGAAACAACCATTTAACTGAAAAAACTAAGTAAATCCTACAATTTAAAGTCTCTGGAAATTGTCTTAAGGCATGCAACACTTTGAGAACTATTTATTCTAGAAAACCTACTAAATCTCAGTAAGAAGCAAGAGTCTGTGGCATTTGAACCTTGACCTGTTCCATTACTCTCCCTCTTCCCCAAGCTCTGAGTGACGGAAGCTCTGCTTTGGGTAGGTGTGGCTGAAAGACAGGGATCCTCTCCTCCCGGCTTCCTTCTGAGGGCTATAGTTCACCCCCTAGGACAATGGCTGCTGGCATCTCTCGTTGCCCCAGCTCCATACTGCAGAACCTCCATTCAATGCAAACATGGACACCCAGTCCCCCTTCCTCCACCCAGTCTCTACTCGTAGAGCAAAATCTCCAGTCCAGGAACTGCAAGGTCTTGAACACCCCTGCCCTGACTCACATACAGGATGGAGGTTCTCACTGATAGAGCAGGACTGTCACTGCCAGAGAACTAGGTCACTGTTTCTTCTGCTAGTTCCGGTGCCACTGCCGAGGTTTTTACCTATGGGCAGAGACAGGCCACAAGAACAGAGGGCTATGCATCTTTCCCTTAGAGAACTGATAATACATCAGCTAAAAGTTTATTTGGAATGGAACACTGGGGATTTCAAGCATAAGGGCACTTTATTCTTGAAAGCAACAGACGATTTTTGCTGGTGAGCAATCAAGAGAAGTAAGTTGGTTGTTCTGTGAGAGCAACAAGCTAAATGGTAGACCAGCTGGAAGTTTAACAGAAACAGCCAGGGAAACAGGGAGGTTAAAAGAGCCCCCTGGAGTTGGCACAAGCTAAAAAGATTGGCTTCAAATACTATCCTTGTAAAGGACTGAATCTTATGGACTGAATGTTTTTGTCACCTCAAAGTTCCCATGTTGAAGCCCCAAATCCTATGTGACCATATTGAAGACAGGGCCTTGAAAGTGATTAAGGTTAAATGAGCTCGTTAGGGTGGAGCCCTGATATGACAGACCTGGTGTCTTTATACAAGAGATACCAGAGATCTCTTTCTCTACTATGTGAGGACACAGTAAGAAGGAAGCCATATATAAGCCTGCAAGAGAGTTCTCACCAGAAACCAAATTTCCCGGCACCTAATCACAGTCTTCTAACCTCCAGAGTCATGAGAAAATAAGTTTCGGCTGTTTGAGCTACATCATCTGGGGTATTTTGTTATGGAAGCTCGAGCAGACTAATGCAGGACCCGACTTTCATTGGATCAGATTGTGGGGTTATTTATGCCTCAGAACATCAGGAGAGCAATCCTCAGACAACTGAGGGGTCAACAGCTGGGTGAGATGCCAATACTTCACAGTGTGACCATGGCAAAAGACAGTCAAAAGACGCTGATTAAAATGATCTCCATTCCAGGGCACGGGTGTGGGTAATGCAGACCGTCCACGTGCCTAAAGCTGCACTCTAAAGAATGACAATCAAAGCTGCACACGCAGCTTTTAGAAACAGGCAAAGGAAAACATACAAGTGAAATGAACACAGATTTCCACCAAACCTCCTATGCAAATTCTCACAGAAGCATTACTCAGAAGAGCCAAAACAAATGAAACAACCTACATGCCATCAACTTAATAGGTAAATAAAATGTTGCATATTCATACAATAGAGTATTATTTGGAAATAAAATGCAACAAAGTACTAATGCTGCAGCATGGATGAAGTGCTTGAAAACAGTAGGCTTAATAAAATAAATCATTCACAAAATCACATAGTATAAAATTTTCATTTATATGAAATATCCAAAATAGGCAAATTTTAGAGACAGGAAGTAGAGTAGTGGTTGCCTGGGGGTAGGGTCATGTGTAAGGACTTTGGGGCCTTACAGCAGTAAGCTATTGGGTATGAAGTTTCTTTTGGGGTGACAGAAGTGTTCTAAATTAGATTGTGGTGATGGTTGCCCAAATCTGAGAATATGCTAAAACCCATTCAATTGAATACATTAAATGTGTCATTTGTGTGGTGCATGAATTATACCTTAATAAAACTGTCTAAAAAAAGGGGTGGAGCATAGGACACTTAATCTGGGACAATAGATTACATTTTAGTCTAGGAACATTTCTGGTCTCTATTCCCTTTGGCTTTCTCCCCTCAAAACATTTCTTTCACATCACTCATTTATTTCACAAACACTTAATCAAATAAATGGTCTCCATGTTTTGCTTCTCTGCACTCTAGCCTTCCAAGCAGTACCCAAAGTGACCATTTTAGAAATATGAACCATATAATGTTACCTCCCTGCTCAAAACTTTCCAACTTCCTCCCTTTAGACTTTAAAGGAAAACATGCTGACATGCGGGATGGCAGGCAGGGTCTCAGCTCCCGCTCCCCACATAAGAACAGGACACGGTGAGGCCAAAAAGGAACACCCACGGAGCCATAGATAGGGGAGTCACACCACTATAGTCTCGCTGGCGGCTGGGTTGGAGACACAGGAAGCAGGAGCCACACTATCCACAACCTGCTGTTCATTTCTCTGCCAACCAACCAACCAACCCCACTTACTAACTGCAATCCGCTCTTGCTAGCTCAGCCACCATCTTCTTGTTAGCCCCCATTTTCTGCTAGCCTAGCCACGGCAGTTATATTAGTGGCCAATGGCTCACTGGTTACAGCTGATGGCCATCCAATCACAGGTGATGGCCATGTACTACCCTAGTGAGCACCTTTCCACGTGAGGCCAAGAGCCTGGAAACGGCCCTCCTAGCTCTGTCCCCACACATGCTTAGGATGGGCTGCAGAGTTCGGCATGATCTGACTTCTGCTGACTTCGTTGACTTCATCCAATTTCACTCTTTCTTCATCCCACAGCAGTCACCTCGTCACCTTTCTGTTCATGACAAGCTCTTTCTTGCCTTTGGTCTTCGGCACCAGTAATGCCCTGGGCTTGGGATGTTCCTCCTTCACTTGGGTCTGCTTCTGCTTATCCTTTGACTCACTGCTGAGGTATCACCTCTCCAGAGGTGCTTTTCTTTCCATTCTATTCACAACAGCCTCACCTTCCCTCTCCCAGTCACTGCCCATGACACTACACAGCCATTGTCAATCTCAGCTGATTTCCTGTTTGTCTCCCTCGGCTAGGATATCAGCTTCTTAGGCCAGAACTTTGTTTCAAAGACCATGGTGTCATGAGCACCTCTGAGAGTGCAGGCATGCAATACATGTGTTGAATGAATGAGTGTACGTGAAATGTTAGAAATGCAGCGGGACCTAAGCTTTCGTCTCCTTTTCTAACAGCAGTAGTGGGAGAAGTGATGTGAAAGCACAAAGGAAAAAAGTGATTTTATGTAGTCAACATGTGAAAAAACAGTGTGGAAAAATTTCCCAGCTCCGTTTTACAGATAAAGAAACAAAGGGGTTTGACTTCTACCACCAAACAAAAATAAAATACAAAATAAAAATAAATGCTTCTCCATGATCACAAAATAAAGCTCCATTTTCTAATTCCTATTAAAAAAAAAATGAACGCAAAGTTCTAGGTCAATGACACCAAATTTTCTAATGTATCCCTATTTCTCCCCTTTTTTCTCTTTGATGCTACTATAAATTTCTCTACTCTGGCCTATTGTTTCTGCTCTTCAAAGCCTCAACTATAGTTGAATGCGTGGGAATCTATGGTGACTTATTCATTCGCAGCAAACTTACATTTAATTTTTTGATGCATCATAGCATTTGCTTTTTAGAACCTTCTTTTAAAAATTATTGGAATTCACATCATCTTTCAGCTCAAAAGTCTGTACTGTATCTAGAGACACTTAGACCACTTTGCTCGAATGAGTGGACAAAGAATGTATTTTAACTCTGGTTCTTAATTTCTTTTGGAATTATAGATCCTTTGTGAAGTGAAGACCATGGGCTCTTGCTTCCCCCCATAAAATACACACACACACACACACACACACACACACGTGTACGCACGTGAATGCATTGCATCCAATTTCAATGGACCCTCTGAAGCTCACTTCTGGATTTCTGGTTTAGTGTTTCAGGAAGCAATATGAGCTCAGAGTGTATCTACATTGGTTAATTTTAGGTCTAAGACGTGGAGTAGTCTTTGAATTGGCCAGGTATCTTGCATTTTCCCTTGGTGGCATGGCCCACAGGCTGTGCTCCTGGTGGTATCCTTGCGTTGCTCTACTTTCTAAACTGCTCCAGGATAAGTTCTCTGTCCTGGTTACTTACCACCTGCTTTTCTCTGGCCACAAGATTCATGAAAAATATAAAATTCAGTAAAGCTTCTTATGACCGCAGTAAGCCAGGGGTCATATAAGCAGTGGCAGAACAATGGGTGACCCTGTCTTCCTTGGGCTGCTTTGTCAGCACAAGGAAAGGGGGGACCTCCACCATGGTTTCTTATTAGTTCTCAGGCTCCTCTGAGTTGATGACCATTGGTGAGCCACCCTACTACACTGCATGGTGGTTTATGATCAGGGTATTTTACAAAGGCAAAAGTTTATAGATATAAGTACTCTTTGTGCCTCTTGCCAAATAGCTCTTATTCCAACAGCTTATTCGGAACTGCTCAAAAACCTGAGTGATAGTAACCTCACTGGTACAAACATTCTGAAATCAATTTGGCAGTACACATCAAAGTCCTTAAAAATGTAGGCATTCTTTGACCCAGTCATTTCCCTTCTAGGATTACATTTTAAGGAGACAATAATATATTGAGCGAAGATTAACTATAAGAATATGAATCACAGAGGTGCTTATATGAGCAAATAATTGGAAAAAATGAATCGTCCAATCATAGGAAATCAGTTAATTATGTTGTGACATATCTACATTAAATATAATGGTCTCTATATGTTAGAAATAATGATGTAGAAATTTAATAAATTGAGACAATGTTAACAATGTATACAGCTAAGAATCAGGGTCCAAAGCTGTATCTTTGGTAAGAGCCTATTGGGACGCTGTCATTTCATCCACAATCCATTCCAGCCCATCCCCTCCGAGTTGCAGCTATGGGATGTGGGGAGCATTTACCCCACTCTCAGCTCTAGGAGTCAGCATAGCTGGGGGTAGCTAACCTTCCTATTGTAACAGGGTCTAAACCACTTAGCCCATCCATATGCTACTGGCTATAGAGGGTGGTTCTCACTTCGCCAAATCAGCACGCAACTCAGGACTCTGGTTTAGCAGTTGGGAACAGGGACACTCTCTCTCTCCCTGTATAAGAAAAAGCAAGTCTGTAGTCCCAATTACCTTGGGCAACCATCCCACTGCAATGTGGAAAGTCAACCCGAGGTTGAAGCATAGTTAGAACTGCAAAGCAATGGGTCTGGTGCCCTGATAAAATCACCTGGAGTCTGATACCTCTAGATATTTTCAGTTGCAGAACCAATAATCCCCATCTATTAATTAACCTAGCATGAGCTTCATTTTCTGTACTTGCAATTAAAACCATGCTAATTAATATATGTTCTTTAATTATGTATAAAAGTGTATAAATATGTGTATGTATAAATATTACAAAGCTAACCAATGACATATCAATAATAGTTGTCTCTTGCAGGTAAGGTTACCATGGATTTCCCCCTCTGCTTTGTGCTTTTCCGTAATTGCATATTTTCTATAGCGATTATATGCTATTTCATTCACAGAAAAACAAATACCTAATGTCAATTACAGTTACAATCATCATCATTATCTAAGACCAAATCTTCAGATCTTTAATTCCAGATGGTGGTAAGACAAATGAAATAGCTCTTCAAGTGGAGGCTAATTTATTCCTGTTTTTATACCTTTCAAAGCCATGAATACAAAATCCTTAATTCTAAGAATCTTATTAACGTCTTCTAATAAGGTTATTAAAAAAAAACCCCTAAAATCTGATTAGTTTAAGATATGTAGACCTGTGGACATGTATCAGTAAACATTGGTTTTAGGTGGAGAGGCAGTATGGACGTACTGTAGTGGAAAAATGTACGGGATCTAGGTTTGGGATCTCAGCTCAGCCATTTCCTGGCTACTTGACCTTAGCCAATTACTTAACCTCTCTGAACCGTAATTACTTTAGCTAAGAAACAATGAGGCTAGACTAAATGTTATCTACAATCTTTCCATCTGTGGCATTCTATAATTCTATAAACTGCTCTAAATAATTATTTATATTAATATGTGAACAGAACTGATATGTACTGCTTGCTTTAGGAAGTGTAAGTAAGTTTCAACTCCCGGTATAATTTTGCTTGGTAGAGAATGACTGCAAAGCTGTGTTAAGAAGATTTCACAGGGACTCAGCAGGACAAAGTACTATGACCTGTAACAATGTTGTGATGGAGAACATGACAGTGATGGCAGGCAACAGTGGGTATTTGAATCAATAGGCTGGTTGTATGCACACTTCTACCACTGTTCCCACCCCCTTTTTTATTTGTGGGACAGTGTACTATGTCTTTTCAAAGTGACGTAATTGGGAAGGAAATGCAGCAAAATGTATTGGCTTCCTTTCTCCTGTTCCTTTGATATCTCTTAATTGCTGATGGTTGAGATGGAATAGAGTTTCACTGAATACAAGCAAAATTTTTGGTTGTTGATATTTCATAAGGAAATTTCTTGCTTGTTCCTTACACTTGATATTTCTTAGCATCATCACTGCCTAGCTAGTTAGCAACTGTCCTAATAGTGGTTCAGAGAATGGGTAGAGCTGTCAGCGAGGTGTTTGCAGCCACATTCACTTTTCACTTCTGTCAAACTCATCAACAGTGTGGAACTCCAGCAGAAGACCTTGAATAAAAATCAATGTCCTGGAGAGAAGCCAGAAGAGCTGGAGTCAGGAGCCATCTATCACTGCCATGGCAACTCCAAGGCTGCAGAGAACAGGGCAAATGAGCAACAATACGCCAGGTGGAAACTCTGTGCTGCTTCAGGAATATGCTTCGTTTTCATGATTGCAGAGGTCGTAGGTGAGTATTTCTCAAAGAGACTTCTCTGATTAAACAGGCAAACAAAACCCCGCATCGTTGCAGGAGTTTCTTCTTTTAAAGTAAGAGTTAATATTTTCTGAAAGTATGAAGTAACAAGGTGCGTATTGTAGATAAGTTAGAAAATAGAAGGAAATAAAAATTCATCACTATTCCGCCTTTCAGTGATAACCTCCAATAAAATCATGGAGTATTATTGTACAATATGTTTTCTACTCAAAGCTCAGTTTTTTTTAACATTATTGAGAGAGTACTGAATGCTTTTGACCATGCCATCAAATACTCTGCAAAAACATTTTTATGTCTGAACAATATTCTATAGTACACTCCACTGTGATTTACATAATCATTTCTCTATTGATAGAAATTTAGGGATTTTTTTTTTTCCTGCTTATGGACAATGCTGCAATGAAAACTCTTGAATCAAATTCTGCCTGCCTTTCTGGTTAATCCCTTCAAAGAGATTCCTAAAAGTGGAAATAATTGGTTGAAGGACATACAATATTTTTATTACTTCTTGATGCGTCTTGCCAAAGTGCTATCCAGAAATCTTGAAACAATTCATATGTCTGCCAACTCACATGAGAATGATTCTCTCTCCAAATCTTTACCAGAACTTATTTTAATCTTTAAAAACTCTTTGTTAATGTATAGGTGAATATGCTTATTTTAATATTAATTTCTTTAATTGTTACTGCTAGAATATTTTTGCATGTTTATAGTGATCTGTATTTCCCTGTTAATGCATTTCCTGCTTGCCTATTAATGTCTGTTGCTCATTTGTTTTCTGAGATAATTTGTAATTCTCTATATTGATCTCTGAGAACTCTTTATATAGTTAGGATATTAAACTTGTTATATTTGTTACATGTACTTTTCCAGTTTGTTGTTTACTTCTTAATTTTTTTACATTTTGGGTTTGACTTGGAGAAATTTAAAATTTTGCATAGAAATTATATTGAACATTTCATTTTGAGCTGATTTCTTTTACTACCCGTTCACTATTTTAGTACTTAATAGGCCTTCCTCAGCTACTGAGAAGGTAAATACCATTTCGTTGTTCAATTTTTTGCATTTAATTTTAAATTAACGTGAAATTAGATATTCTCTAAGGATTGAAAGTTCTTTTCCTAAATAGGTAACAAAGTTTTCAGCATCATTTATGGAATAATATTTTCTCCATTGAGTTTTGATGTTTCTTTTGTCATTTATCAAATTTTTATAAACAATAGGGTTTCATTCTTAGGTGTTTCACTGATCTATGTTGCTAATCTCTGTCAGTAGCAATATACCAGGGGTGCCAAAAAAATGTATACACATGACTTGTATTCATCTTTTGTTATAGATATATATTGAGTAGTACAATTTTAATACAGTTTTTTCCTTTCTTGAAATTTGTATACAGTTTTTTGGCACCCTCTGTATTTAAGTAGTGCAAATTTATATGCTATAATATCTCTTGTTCTTTCCTTATTATTCCTGTTTAACAGACAAAAGGTAAGGGCTGTTCATTTCTTTTTATTATTCTAATTAAACATGAGAATCATTTTGTTCACTTCCCTCCAAAATCTAAGAATGATTTTATTGGTATATAAATTAATTTGGGAACACAAATCTCTTTAAAATGCATATTCAGTTTTCCCTCTAGGAATATGGTTTCTCCATTTGTCTAAATACTCTACATCTCTCATCAAAGTTTTGTCGTTTTATTTCTTTTACTTGTTTGTTTTAACACAGAGACAGTCTTTTTCTTGCTAGAGTTATTTATAGTTATCCTAAGTGTTTGGTTTACTCTTTCCAGAGGTGAGTGGCGTCTGACTTTTCTCGTGTTCTGTTTTCTAGATGGTTACTTTCTGTATTCTGGAAAGTTTTCATTTTGTATATTCATTTTATACTCAACAGTGCACATACATGAAATATTATCATCCTAAATGTATCTCAGTCTATTTTCCTTGGTTCCTTTCTCATCCATTCTTTCCATCCCAGTAGATAACCCTTTCTTGTGCAAAAACCATACCTCTCCTCATTTTCAATAGTTACACCTCTTCTGTATGTTTCATATTTTTATCATGTTAAATGATATCTTATGCTAAATCGAATATTATGTTCAGCTATTTAACTCTTAAGTAATATATTTCCTGAGGGGTTAAGTATTTTTATTATGTTAATGAAATGGTCTCCTTGTCCTGGTTTTTTCATTGTTAACAAACAGTCAAGGATGAATGTTGACTTTTATCAAATAGCATTTAAATTTATTCTGTTAAAATTTTTTGATCCATTGTTGATGTGCATTACACTCAGAAATTACCTAATATAATATGATCTTTGCATTTCTGGCATTATTTAATGCTTACTATGTGCCAAGAACTGTGATGAGTGCTTTCCATTGTATTACCTTTCTTAATCCTGTCAAAATCCCTGAGAGGTAGATCCTATTATAAAGTGCAATTGCATTTTATAGTCAAGGTACCTGAAGTACAAAGAGTAAAGTCCTCTGCTTTAGTAACATACCTGCAGGTGGGCAGGCCGTCTGAATTCTGGGGCTCGGGTTCTTAGGCTCTCACTGTGGCACCTGTCAAATTGATGTGATGGACCATTCTATCAATGATCAATCTGAGTCACGCTTATTTTCATCAGGATTTTTATAGCTTTATCGATACTGCAAATTTAACTATAGTTTTCTGTTTTGGAGCAATTTTTCCTAACTTTTTGAATCAGTTATGCATATAAAAATGAAAAGCTTAGTTTCAATAATAGCTCTTAACAAAACTGAAAGAGTATATATAGCATTGAAATTATCTCTTCCTTTTGAAGAACTCCCTGATAAATCATCTGGGTTTGGAGACAGTCTTAGAAATAATTCTTTGATATATTTTTCAGCTTCTTCCTCCATAATTGACATACTCAAAATTTCTACTTCTTGAGTAAAGTTTGGTCGTTTTTCCAAAATCATTCATCTCATTGAAATTTTCAAATTCATTATCATGCAATGAAATATGATAGTTTCTTATCGGTATTATTTATTCTACCTCCGTCCTCATTTGAATGTTATTTATATGTTGTCTCTTCTCTTCCCTGATTTAGCTTGATAGATGTCTACCTATTTTATTGATATATTATTTGTACGTATTTTCTTGAGTATATTATTATTTTAATTTTTCTTGTTTTTTAATTCACAAATTTGGCTTTAAAAATCTTATTTACTTCCTCCATTTTGTTTTGTCAGGGTTGTATTCTCATTGCATATCTTAATATCTTAGGGTGTATTCCTCTTTATTTTTTCTTTATTTTTATTAATAATAAAATCATGTGTAGCTATGAAGTTAGTCTAAAGGTTTGGATATGTAATGTCATCTTATTATTTTTTTGCAAAAAAATTTTTTAAATCCCTATAAGCTACCTGGCATATAGTATCATAAGCTACTACAACTCTGTTACTACTGTTACCTGTTATGCTATGTTATCAACATTTTAGCTTCATTTTCTCTCTATTATGCAAAAGGAGAACTAAGTGAGTAACAATCTTAGACGGGAGGGAAATGGAATCTGCTAAGCTATTTCTTTTGTACTATAATAATTAGCAATCAGAATTAATTGGTTTCTTCAAGCTATGGAGTCTTGGGGCCTATACCTTAAGACTTTTATAGCTTTTCAAAACTGGAAATGAACTTAGACCCATCCAGTCCAAGACAAATCCAGGGTTGTTAAAAATGTTCTTCCAGTCGGTTTACAAACATAATTGATATGCACAATTTCTAGAGCCAGGGTAAGTCTTTTGAAGGAACCGACTTAATAGCTTGGTTGAAGCTGCAATAATTTACTTTCAGCCGTTCCAACCTGGAAAAGTCCCTTTGGAAACCCACTGACATCTATACCAGAGTGATATTTCTTTTTTTATTATTGAAATTCATCGGATTGCAGACAATAATCAATTGTTCATGTAAGAAACTGTCAAAATAGAAAATCTAAAAAACAGAATCCATTCACAACATGATTTGAAAAGGTCATGTTCTGGAAATTCATAGCCTTTCAAATAACGTCCTGGAACCATCCCAAGCGAACACAGCCCAGGAAGATATAGAAACTGGCTTGTTTCCTTTACTACTTTCTTCCTCTGCTTTTCTCTGAATCCATGTGGATGCTGAGCATCAACAGCATCGTCTCCTCAGCTGATGTCTAAATAGTCTGAAACAAGATGTCTTCCATTCACAAAACTTACTTTTCTCCTTGTCCCTTCTCTTACACCCTGTCACTTGGCTTTTACAATGACTTATATTTTTTAGGGGGAAAATGGGAAGCTATTCACTTGGAGTGAGCAAATCAATTTCCTCATTTCTTTCTGATTCTTGATAACTAGACTTTGTGTTCTGACCTCAGTTTAGAATCAGAAGAAAATGATGATGTCAGTAAAGGAATTAAATGGATACTGACTGACAATCATTTGGAATTTGAGCTGCATTTAGTTTGAGCTCATTTCCCTAAAACATTGCTCTCCTCACGTTAATTCTGTCTTCAAAATTCTTCCATGGTTGGGGCAGCCGGTTAGCTCAGTTGGTTAGCGTGCGGTGCTCTTAACACCAAGGTTGCCGGTTTGATCCCCACATGGGCCAGTGTGAGCTGCGCCCTCCACAACTAGATTGAAATAACTACTTGACTTGGAGCTGATGGGTCCTGGAAAAACACACTTAAATAAATAAAAGTAAAAAAAAAAAAAATTCTTCCATGGCTCCCCTTTGCCTAGTTCAATCCTTCACAGCCATTTCCCCATCATGGCAAACACTGAAAATTTTATTGAACACTGGGAAAAACTGACAAAGATGCTTGTAACAAGAAGAGGCTGGTTCTCTCTGTGCTAGGCCCCATGTGGCTGCCCCAAGTAAAAGAGATCTATACATTGAAAAGCTCTGGTACCCCAGACAAAATGAAAATTTCTTACTTTAGCTTCCAAGTCATTCCACCATCTGACGGCCAAAGTGACTACCAATCTTTTTCTTTTACTATTTCCCTGCACGACTCTTCTGTTTCCGCTATTTATTCATCCCATCCAAAATAATAATTGTTCCTTCAAGTCTCTGTGGCTTTTGCTTCTGCCTTTTTATTTGAATGCAAAAGGCACTTCCTCATTCCCCACACTCATCAAAACCCTGGCCACGATTCAAGACTCCAACCCACAGCTCACCTCCCCCCTAAAGCCATTTTTGACCATGTTGGAGAAAGCAATTATTATTCTTAGATCACTTCTGCAGGATTCGGGATTTGAGCAAGGCTTTGGGGGATAGGTAGAAATTGAGAGGTGGCTTTAAGATGAGAAGGGCCTTTAAGATGGAGGGGGCTGAATGAGAAACACTGATTATTATTGTGGTCCAGGATGTAGGCAACATATCTCGAAACGTCTTCAACAGGACAGGACATGCGTACTTGTAGGAAGCAATTTAAATGAGTCTGATGTGTCGCCGTATTTGGGTGCCACTGTAGGTAGTGGATGCCACTGCTTATTCAGCAAGCTTTCTCCTACTCATTGCGCTGGTTACAGTTCTGGCCCTCCTGGCCCACATACCTCATGCTCATTGGCAGCTGTAAGATGCCAGGCTGGATTCATCAGTGTCTCTGGGATTTTATATAGGGAGGCGGGGGGGAAAATCTCATTTTCCTCTACAAATACTATGCTGAAATGACATGAGCCTGGAGCTTCCCGAGGCCCACTTTTCTTGTTGAGAGGGAGGATGTCTGTCTTCAGTAGGACAACAAAAAACAATGCAGAGAGAGCAGAGCCCTAACAATATTTTTTGAACCTTAGGACTAGGCTGTACCTGATCCAGTCCTACCCAGATTTGTCCTCGGTTATTTGAGCCAATAAATGATCGTTTTGTTGTTGTGGTTATCGAAGCTGGTTTGTTAGGCAGTTATACCTTACAAATGAAAGAATCTATGTGAGGCAGTGGTGTGGGGTAAAACATGGTCAGCAGGGAATAAAAGAAGAATGGTAGTTGCGGGGGTCCAAGAAGGACCATGAGGCCTGGCTAGGGAATCAGAATTCATGCTGCAGGACTTGGGGAGTGACTGACATTTAGAACAGAGGAGATCCAGGTCGTAGAGCTGTGTTTAGAGAGTGCAGAACACAGTGGAGGAAGGAATGAAAGAAGTCTATATATATCAATGTGTCCACTGTGAATGGGCCTTTGTAGACTCTATCCCTGATAACCCGGGACTCTTTCTGACGGCTTGCGAAAATTCCGAATTGTGGAAAGTGACATTGCAGACGTAAACCTGTATCCCACTTTGCAAAGACAGACATACAGACGCAGTGCACTCATAAAAATAAGCTCAACTAGGGCCGTTACTAGAAGAAATTGAGAGTGCTCAGGAAAAGTCATGTTGAGGCAGGACTACTTGGAGTAAAGCAAGGATGGAGGAAGCACCAGGTTGCTAGAAAGAAATGCAGAGCTGGAAACAGGCTGGGGAAGATGGTAAGTATCTCAGAGTAAAAAAAAAAAAAAAAAATATCTCTCAGTACGTAAAAGATACAACTGGGTGGTGTGACAAGCGTGACTGACAAGGGAACTTACTTTTTACTACAGCCAGAGTGTTTCAGCGGCTTAAACCACTTCTAGTTTTTGAGGTTCCTGGTATTAAACATTTTAAGAAATGCCCAAATATGCCTATGCACACTGTGGTATGTTTTAAATACTTGTTAAATAATAATGCCATGAGTTTTTGACAAGTTATATAGGATAGCAATTCTATTCATAAGACAATTAAAGAATTTTTCAAATATAAATTAATAGCATACAATAGTCCAGTAATGGGAACCAAGGCTAATGTTGTCAGATAAACATTTACTTCTTTCAATCCTGTCCATATATGTGTTCTCCACAGAAAACACCATGTGAAATTACCACCAACTCTCTAAATGTGAGGTGAATATGAGACCCCGGCCCAGGGGATCCCCTGATTTCCGACTGTCGTCTTCACCCCACAGGCCCTAAGGAGGGTCCATTTCCAGGACTTAGTCCTTAGCGCTTCTCCAACCTTGTTATAAGTACATTGCTGTCTACATCTTGCCAAGTATTCTAGAAATATGAGGACTACTGCCCCACTTCATGCTTTTATCATAACTTCCTTTGGCTATTACTGTTGTGTCTTCACCTCTAATTTCTCCTCCCCCCAAGTCAGCCTCCATATTGCCAGCAAAGATCTCTCTCTTAAATACAGATCTGAACACGGCGCAACCTTGCCTCAAAATCATAAGTAGATCCCCTTATCTTCTAGGATAACCTCCACATTCTTTAGCATGACATACAATGCCCCACACAAAGATCCCACACCCCCCTTTCCTGGCTCATGTCCCCTTTATTCCTCCAACACTCCCTACCTCCTGCTTCTCCACAAAAGTGCCACGTTCTTTCATTTCTCTCTGTTCTTGTGCCTGCTCTCAGGTCTTCCTGAAAAACCCTTTTCTCCTAGCTAATTCTTAGCCTCTCCTGGGAAAAGTTCCTTAGTGCCCCCAATGAGAGTGATTTTCTAATCCCCTAGCCCATTACACACGTCCTCAGTATGGTGTTCAACAATGAGATCACTGAAGAGAGGGGCTGTGATCTGTTTAACTCTGTTTATCTTTGTATAGTCTATCCCTGTACCGTGCACAGTAAGGGCTCCATAAATAGTGGCTGGAAGATTGAATTAATTGTCAGCAATACCCCATGGGTTCAGAAGCAAATGGAAGTTCAGTTGCAGACTACCTCCCTCCCCCACACAGTTTGCTCCATAATCACTCCACATGATTACCCAGTCTTCTGGGGGGTTCTAAGTAGATCTGATGGTTGCAAAATGGTTCAAGGTTCCCAGACCTCCATATTAATATGCCGCTTCCAAAGCAAGCCCTCTTCCTCTCTCAGTTGTCCCCTGACTCAGCTGAGCTTGTTGAAGAAACCCTGAAAGACTTCATTTCCTTGCCTGAGGCTACGATTTTAGCCCAGCACATAGAATCATCACCATTATTCATTGCTGAGATTGTGGCACGCTGCTTATCTGCATGCAGTCATTTTCCAGGCAAGAAATAATGCATTATTAACACAGCTTAATTATCAGGCCCCAGTTTGGCAGATAGAGCAACATCAGAGGGTAATTGGAAGGAGAGCTGATTTGTTAGCAAAATGTTACTTTTTGGCTAATGAATCATTCTGATTTTTGCACTGACAGCTTAGTAACAAGCTTGAAGACTACTTTGCTTCAGACCATTAAACTTTGACAAACCAGTTATTAACTACAGCTAGAGCCAGCAGTCTGTGGGGATTATTGCAATTACGAGCTACAGCCGTAAATTTTTGTAATCATTAGTCGACAAGGTGAGTCTGCTGATGGAAAGGCTGATGACTGACAGTCTCCATGGCTTTTTAACACAGAAGGCAATAAACAGCTGCTGGGAGGACGTATCAGTCAGCGAAAGCTCTGCGCTGGGAAGATGTAGTGAGAGCAATAAAGGTTATTGCTCTCAGGCAATAAGCCCTGTTCAAGAAGGAAATGACAGAGTTTTCCTTTGACTTCAATTTTGGAGGGGAGGCTGGAGGTCTTTTCTCAAAGGAGAACTAGAGGGAAATAGAGGGAGCCCAGCAAAGGGAGAGACAAGTCAGGCCGAGCTCCATGGCTTGAGCTCTCTTCTTATGCTGGCATGATTGGATTATTGTTGCACTCGGGAACCCCATTGGGAGGTGCCTGCTCCTTCCCCTTCCTGCTCCCCACTATTCATAATAGGGATCTCAAACTCAGGTGGAGAGTATATACATTAGGAGAGCAGAAGGAAGAGGTAAAGACTATGGGAAAAGTACAAGCAAAAAAAAAAAGAATAAATAAAAGCCCATCAGTGGGCCAGGTTGTCATCTGGTTTACAGACAAAAGTCCAGGTCCTCAGTTTGAGCGTGAGTCCCTTTGAATTTGGCTGCACCCCTCCAGCCTCATCTTTTTGTATCGCCCTTTTTGAGTCCTTATGCCCCTGTCACACGGGGATATTCTCCAAGTGTGCCCACACTTTCCCATCTCAGTACCTGTGCTCCCCTAGGAATAGCCTTGCCTCAAAATTCATTTCCAGCTGTTCAAATCCTACCCACTCTCTGGGTCTCAGTTTCTCTACCTGTCAAATTGGGAAGAAGAAGTGGATGACATCCAGATTAATTTCTCTTCTAAAGCTCTGTGCGCCTGTGGTGTTTTCACCACCTCTTGTTAGTGTGCATGTGAACCTAGTTGCCCTGGGGCCCTAACATGAGCAAAATTCCACCCCCCCCATAGGTGGCCACATTGCTGGAAGTCTTGCTGTCGTCACAGATGCTGCCCACCTCCTAACTGACCTGACCAGTTTCCTGCTCAGCCTCTTCTCTTTGTGGTTGTCTTCTAAGCCCCCGTCCAAGCGGCTGACATTTGGATGGCATCGAGCAGGTACAGTTTATGGATTGAGTATTCGTGGCACAGTAGTGCCTTGGAGTCCAATCAAGGAGAGAAACGAAAGGGACAAAGCAAAGCTTTGTTCAAAGGTCCCTCAAATGCATATCTCTCTGGTGCACGGGATAAAACAGACGTGGATGTGGGAACGTGTTCCCAACGTTAATTCAGCGAAAAGCCAGGTTAATCATGCTTCCTCCACTCCAATGGGACAACAGGAACTCATGTATCACTTTGGCAACCACCCCAGCCCAACGGTCTCAGCGTGTGGTGACAGCCATGATATTACGTATTCACTCAGTTACTCTGCATCGGAGAGAATATGGGATAAATCTCCTACCATTTTGCAAAGTAAGGCACAAGAAAGCTGCAGAGGTGGAAGAACTTCTTACTGGGGAGTCAGGATTAGAAAGTGAAGGAGAACTGCAGGCAGAACAGGGGTGGTTAACGTGCTAACACGGCCATGCGTCACTGAAAAGTGCCGCTAGACAGACCCCACTTCGTAGACTGACAACCGCAGGGCTGTGGTTTTTCAAGCTTAGAATGACAGGAAGTTCTCATTTGATACCAATTTGTCATCGTGGGTGGTTTGAACCGCCTTTCCTTTAACGTTCAGCGAGATAGAAATAAGGCGATGAACTTCAATAAAAAGAGCTTGTGACAATGGGATCTGAAGATGCTTTTGCAGTCCCTTAACAGAGCTATACTTGGAAAACAAGTACTTTGGGCTGAGCAGCTGTCCTTCGTCTATGTAAATTATTCCTTGTACTCGACCCTTTCTGATACTGTTGGTCAAAGCTGTTTTGTAAATGCAGGATGTTTTGTAAACACAGAATTTAGAATACTGCTTTGTACTTTCTCATCCTGGACTCATGACCACTGCCATGCTAGAAGACCGGTGCTGTCCAATAGAACTCTGCTTCAAGGGAGATGCTCTATAGTACAGAGTAGAATGTCGCTATGGACACTTTCAATGCGGCTAATGCTACTGAACAACCAACGTTTTAATTTTACTTAATTTAAATTTAAATAGCCACATGTGATTGATGGCTACTCTATTAGGCAACTCCACTATAGATATAGAGGTGGAAATCAACTAGCGCATCCAATATGTAATTTCATGGATAACCTTGTTTAGGACGAAGCTATGTAAATGACTGAAGTCTGAGAAATGATGTGACATTGCTCTACTTCAAAGGGGTCAACATTAGGGAATGTGCCCAACCATTGACTCACAGAATGTTTCTAGACCCTTGTAGGTTTTTAGAATCCATTTACAAGGTTGAGTTACAGATCAGGGTGAGATATTAAGGAACTCCTGCGTAAGCAGAAGTACTTTACTCAGCAGGCAGATTGAACACTACCTTATCTTTAAATATTAATGTAAAGGTTTTCATTCTGATGCTTCTTTTCCTTAGTGTTGCTCTTAAAAATGCAGTTAGAGTGTTGATCTACCTCTGAGTTTTTCTCTGTGTTTATGGTATGTTGGGTTAGCAAATGAAACTCATTTTTCATCAAGTACCCTCTGAAGCCTTCCCTTTTGACTATTTTAATCCACAGAAGGTGCTCGTACTAGCAAGTTGTAAACGTTTTATGGCGAAATTAAGTTTCTAAATACCTTTTACTCTTTGTGTCTCATTATTTCATCTCCTAATAAGTTTCAATCACTTTAGCACCTGCTTAAGTCAAAATCCCCAAGGAAAACAGCAAGGGTAGGCAGCAATTAACATGCTTTAAAAATTTGCTGGAAATTACTGAGTAACCTGGGGCATAATGAACTCAGATGCTGGTGTTTCATGAATGCAACATCAAAGTCCCTCATCTTAGAGCTAAAATCCATCCAAACGTTTGCTTTGTGAATCACGAAGTGAACTAGTTTGAAAGGTTGAAGCCTCTTTTTTTTTAGATGGGTGGGGAAGGGACATTAATATCTTAATTCTTGAGGAGGTTAAGGTGATTTACGAATTCTTTGTGTATGGCTGTCTGTGTGCTTGAATCCTTAGAGATCCTTGGTGGCCTGCTGTCCATCCTATGTGTCTGGGTGGTGACTGGTGTGTTGGTATACCTGGCGTGTGGGCGCCTGCTGTACCCCGATTACCAGATCCAGACGACCATCATGATCATCGTTTCGGGCTGTGCAGTGGCAGCCAATATTATGTAAGTCCCACACGTTCACTATGGAGCTGATCTCTTATTCTGTCTGGACATAGAGATGTTCATTGCTGTTGTTGTTGTTTTTATGTAATTCCTCCACTTGTAAGGATGGTAGAGACCTCACAGTGTGTTCAAATGGCCCTAACACTGAAAATAAGGCTGGTTGTGCTAGTGTAAAGTAAACAGTGCTTTAATATCAGCTTCTAATTGCTGCCAGTTTGAATGCTTTCTATGTGCCCAAGGTTGTGCTAAGGTCGTGTGAGCTACAGTATCAAGCTGAATGCTCACAACACCCCTGCTTTACAGGTTAGGAAACTGGAGCTCAGTGAGGTTAAATAAATTGACAGTGAGGTAGTGTACAGGCAGGATTTGAATCCAGACCCACCGGACTCAGAATCGAGCTGCTCGCCATTCTGCTCTCTCATGCACAGGATGGTGCCACATGAGATGTGACTTACTCCTACTCAGTTTTTATTACATGAACACACTATGGGTTCCCAGAGAGATGGGTTGGAAAGCATCTTAAATTTTACTTCTGTCCTCTTTCGACTTTTCAATTCTCTTTTGCAACATCGCCATAAAATGGTCATTGGTTTCATATATTTTAATAGAATAACAGGGAATTTATTTCTCTCAAAAGCATTCTTTCTTATTTTTGCATCATTCTAACTGCATGAAAAGTCTTCCTGTGTTAGCTAAACTCTCTCTTAATTTTCTGCCTGTTGGTCCATTCTCTCGTCCATGCAGTCTAAACTCATTCTCATGGAACATGTCATCATGTCCTACTGGACGTGTGACCATGGCCATATTGGTCTGCTCTTCCCCAAATGAACCACTTGATTGCTCATGACAATGGGGTTTTCTGGCCAGGGCCCTTGATCCTTTGGGTTAATTTGCTCCTTCCTATTTGATAGTCTAATTCTGGGCAACCCTACTTAAAACTGTATCATCTATATCTATCTGTGTATCTATGTATCTATGTGTCTATCATCTATCTATCCATCCATCCATCCATCCATCCATCCATCCATCTATCAATCATCTACCTATGTACCAACCTATCATCTGTGATAGACAGAATATGGCCCCTCAAAGATTTCCACATTCTAATCCTTGGAACTTCTGAATATGTTAATTTACATGGTAAAAAGAACTATGGGAATGTGGTTAAGAATGGATTTTGAGATTAGGAAATTATCCTGGATTATCTACATAGGTTCGGTGCAACCACAAAGGTCCTTATAAAAGGGAAGCACAGGGTTAGAGAAAAGATACTGCATTGCTGGCTTTGAAAGGGGCTTGGAGCCAAGGAATGTAAGTGACCTCTAGAAGCTGGAAAAGATAAGAAAATGAATTCTCTGCTAGAGCCTCCAGTAGGAATGAAGTCTTGCACACCCCTATATACACTTATATTGTTGTAAGTCACTAAGGCTTTGTGGTAATTTCTTGCAGCAGCAATAGGACACTTATCCGCTATCTACGTATCATCTATCTGTCTATCTTGCAATGCAACGTGATACACACTACACAGTAGGCTTATACATGAAAATGAAGGAGACAGTGATAGCAGAATGGCATTTAAGCTGGTTTTTTTTTTGTTGTTGTTTGTTTGTTTGTTTGTTTTTTTAAGAGAGGGCACAAAGGAATCTCTCGAATTAGAGGAGAATCTGAGTATGCACACCTTGAAGACACTCCTCGGGTCACTCTGATCCTTTCACCTTGTGCCTGCCTCCGTTCCTCACACCTTAGTTTGCAAACTATTGCTCAAAATTGTCTGCGCTAAACAATTAGCAGAGTGGTATTTCATCTACTGTCACTGATGAGGTCCCTATTTCCACCCAGTTATCTTGAAAACGCATTTCACACTGACCCTGGGGGCATCGATGCTAATCTATCACCACTAGGAGACAAGCTGAGCACATGTCCTGCTGACTGGGGGTCAACAGTGTCGTCTTTGCATGAGGAGAACGATATGTACACAAGGCAGCAGGAAAAATAAAAATATTAATAATTTCTAGAGAGTCATACGCGTATATCCCATGAGTTGTATCAATACTACATGAAGATAAAGGATCCACCCAGCTAACTACCACACACGTCTGGACCCTTGATGATTGAGTATGACTTTCTAAGTAGATATCATCCACATTTTCTTTTTTGCTAACTGCTTTTGAACTTTGACTTTAATTTGCATGTGCTTAGAAAGACAAGGGAACTGAAAAGTGTTGACTTCCCTGTGCAAGTAGGTAGTTACTCATGGGTAGGGATACTGAGTAACTATAACCTTTTCTCCCAGAACTGGGATTATAGGTTTCAAGTGCTGCTAGATGCTGTGTTGTCGGAATATAGAGATATCAAAACCATAATTTGGAAACGAACACATTCCTCGCAGGCCCAAAATCAGGACAGAAAGTTCTAATAGCAGTTGCGAAGGGATTCGAAGATGAGGCTCATTGACAGAGGCTAAGGCGACTGCGTGCTAAATTTTCTCTGCCTGACACATTCCCTCCCCTCCTAGCTTTTTTACCTCCAACATAACCTTTGAAATCCTACCCAATTGCTTTGCTTCTCCAACTCAATCAGACTCCCTATTGTACTTGATGTAAATGGTAATTCCTAATTGAGGGTGAATTTCTGCCCAAACACTGACCATCTAAAAACTGTACATATGTAGTAATCAAATCTTGGTGGATAGCTAAATCTGCTTCGTGGTGGTGACCTGAGATTTATCAGACACTTTAATGAAAATAGATGGGGATACATGATACTAAACAATAATTTTTAAAAACCTTTGTTTGCACAATGTACAAGAAAGGTTTCTAGGCAAAATACCCCTTGTTGGTCGTCAGTAAAAAGGTGCTCATTTTACCTTTGGTCTAATACCTCTTAAAGTTATAGAAAAATAAATCAGGTACATAATTTATAGTGCCTACTATTTATCTCTTTGACTTGGGTAGGAGATATTAAATTTTGCAATGTGTCATATATATATACATTTTTAATACATTAATATAGTTCAGTCTCTCGATAAATAGCTATGCAAATAATAAGCATACCATTGGCCACAAGGAAATTATTCAAATTTCAAATTCTTGTGGAAATGAATACAATTTAGGAAGTAAACGATTAAAAATCCAATCCTGATAAAATTCAGTACTTCTTATTTTGTTTTATCCCTTTTTGCTGCTTTTTGCATTTGAAACCAGTACACTTAATTAAGTTCCCATCAAAGCTCAGCTTTAAGCCTAGCTCAGGGCGTGACATTCAATAGAACCTCAATAAATATTTCCCCTCCCTACTGTCAAACGCTTGGCTTTCACCTAAGAAATGATGCTTTTCAGTTTTAATGTAGAACACAGTAACATTAGGTGAGTGGAAGAGAAAATTGAGGTGAATCTTCATTGTCTATCCTTGTGTGAAAAATTTTAAATTCTATGATACACTTGTATTCAAAATTAGTCCAAAAGAGTACACTGTAAAGCATTAATAGTTCAACGATCTGCCATTTTGGGTAACACATGCTATTGTCAACTCCTCTGTTATGCTGCATAGTTTTTTAAGAGTTAATCTCATGTGTACTGAGAACACTGTTCTCTCTTTCAGGCTAAGTGTGATTTTGCACCAGAGACGCCCTGGCCACAATCACAAAGGAGTGCAAGTTAATGCCAGTGTGAGAGCAGCGTTTGTGCATGCCCTTGGAGATCTATTTCAGAGCATCAGCGTGTTAACCAGTGCACTTATTATCTACTTTAAGGTGAGCATGTTTGAGCTTACTCACAGTCATAGTAATTTTGTCGATTAGGTAGCTGACACCTTCCGAAACTAACTTAAACAAGGGTGGACCACCTACATTTCCCTACACAAACGACTTTGTAAGGTTTAAACAAACAAACATTGGAAGACTGAAACTTTAGACTTTCCAAATTCTTAAGAGCTGTGTGTTTAACTGTAGGGCTGCCAGTCTTTTAAGAAAGTACTTGTAGTTCCTTTTGTCATGGGGTCAAGAAAGACCGCAGTGGAACCATGAATACCTGAAGGTTCTTGGGGTGCAAGCAACAGAAAAGCTGTCTAGCTCCTTTAAGCAAAAAATGAATTTATCGGCTGAAATTTATTGGGTGTACTTTCAGACAGAAATCAAGGTAGAAATAAGGGTGACTTTGGGTATCTGGATTTCAGAAACTATCCAACTTCTGTCCCTAGACACCACACTAAAATGAATGTGACTCAAATAAATTTTTTTTTTTTTTCTGTTCTCGTCACTATGCTGAAGATTTGAATATCGGGGAAAGGGAGTCTAATTGACCTAACGTGGGTCTTGTACCTGCTGCTTGGTTGGGGGAGGGTATAGCATCTGCATGACTCTCCCACCAATATCACCCACAATGGGGGAGAGGTAACTTCTCCTTAAAATGTCAAAGTGTTAATGGAAAGTGGGAATGAATCCTGGGGGGGCCTCCGACCCTAAAGGAATATTCACTACAGATCTCTAAATGGCAACACCGAGATCCACCAGAGGGGGGTTGGGGTGGAGGTAGACGGGTAATGCAGAAGAGCATTCAGCACTGTGTGCATCATGGTGTCCACTTAGCAGGGACTCTACGTTATTTCTACTAAAAAATGAAAAGGTAAATATAAATTACAAAGACATTATCTGAATTCAGTTGTGAGCAAATGCTCACTGAAAGCTCTAAGTTTAAAACAAAATAGTTCAAAATTGTATGGGTTAGTGGAGTTTGAGACCACTCTTGTAAAGGTTAGGTTGATGCCAAGTTTCTTGGAGATAATGAGGCACAGACTTGTGTGGCACAAAACTTCATCAGAGGCAGACGAGCAGGTGTTTCACCATTTAAGCTAAGGGCTTCAATGATGAGAAGTGCAAGCATGAAGCCTCATCCCGTCCTCTTAGGACTGTGCTCTTAGCACTGTATCAAAGATGCCTGCCTCAAGTATGTGTCATACTTGGGAGGGAAAGAAACAAACTACCCCCAGTCTGCCAAGACCAAGCTCCAGCTGTACCTCGGTCACTTGCCACCTCTGAGCGGATACCATGCTTTCTTCTCATCATAATTAAGGCTGAAAAGTCACTGAATATCATGTAAATTAGTGCATATTTTCATCACACACTCTGTATTTCTATTAATTCCAGAGACATTAAATCAGGCCTCTTAAAAAACACTCAAGGATATCTTTCCCTTTCCCTCCTAAATTATGAGGAGAGCTTGTCCTTTACTCTCCCTTCTTCAGTCACTGGTAGTTTAAAGCTTAAAAGAAGGAGTGAGTATTTGGGAAGTCTTGCCTCTGAGTTGGATGTCAAGTGTCAGGAGGGTGAAAGGATGACGGAGAGAGAAAGAAACAGAAACGTTTACTTATTTTATTAATCACACTTTCTGCAAAGGAGGCATACATTCAAGTAACCAAAGTCCTTGTGTTTTCTAGCCAGACTATAAAATGGCCGACCCAATCTGTACATTTGTCTTTTCCATCCTGGTTATGGCCAGCACCATCACTGTCTTAAAGGACTTCTCCATCTTACTGATGGAAGGTAAGAATGATTTTATTATTATTCCTAGGAGCCATGTTTTCTTGTCCCTATAACCACACACACTAAAATGGCCTCAGGCATGCTCCTAGAGAAAATTTAAAATGATAAGGAATTTTCGTAAAACCAAATATGATCATTTTTGGCTTCTATTTTTCCTCCAGCAACTAGTAAATGATATGGCTCAGTGTAAAAACAATATGTACAAACACTAAAGATAGACATGGAGGGAGATATTGCAAAAATATTAGTTTAACCCGAAATATATGGAAAAGACCTATGAAAGACTACATAAATCTATCCTTCAGGCAGCGCTGAAACAATTCTGAAGGACTTGCCTAAAATCCTTGTAAGACTCGGCCAGCAGTTCTGTGGCATCAGAATCTCTTGGAATGTCTGTTACAACACAGATTGCTGGGCCCACCCATATGGTTCCTGAGACAGTAGGTCTGGGGTGGGGCCCAAGACTGAATTTCTAACAAGATGCTGTTACTACTGGTCTGGGACCACACCTTGAGAACCACTCGGCTAGTCTTTTCATGCCAATTAAGAGATTCCTACTGGGAACGGCACAGAGAAAATTAAATCAAGACTAGAGGTGTGCATCGTATCAAACATTTGGATGATGAAAAATACCCAGATATTGGCTGAATTTTTTTTTTTTTTTTTGTCTAGCACATTTTGATCTAAGATAGATGTAGTCTCAGAGTGCAGTTTCTTTAAAACAGCTCACATGTCCTTAGTGTTTACTGCTAAGTACACATTGAAGGGTTTGTTCTCACTGGGCACTATAAGTGTTGACAATAGTGAAACAAAATGGAGTCAAACATCACTGAGTAACAAGCGAATTTCCCCGCTCAGAAGGTGACAATATTTAGTTTGTCAAATCACTGAAGCATCCCTTTCCTTTCCTGGTGGCCAAGTACTGAGCTGCAGCTGTTGTTATTATGAAACTTATTGACTTAAAGGGGGATAAAAGACAAATCAGTGCACAATCTGAGATGACTATATTCCATTTTTTCTATCTCTCAGTATAGATCTTCTCTGGTGACTATCTTTCTTATTTTACTTAAAGAAAGGAGAGCTAATTATTGAAACTCTCAGGTAACTCCTATATGGAAGCTGTTTAATTTTTAAACTAGGTTTTCAAATTAGGTTACCATAAAACTATACATGTTTTTGGTAAAATTTTAAAATAATACAGAAAGGTAGAAAATGAATATTAAAAGTCTCTGCGTTTTTCCAACTTTGAATTCTGAGTCCTATTCATCAGGGGTAACACCTACTAATAAGTTGACATACATGTTGCAAAAAATATCTATGCACTTATATATGTTATATATATATTTATATGTGCATATATATATATATACACATGTATACCACAACATATATTTTATACATATGTCTATATAGATCTACATATATATGTGTGTATATATATATATATATATATATATATATATATATATAGACATATATATATATAGAGAGAGAGAGAGAGTGAGAGAGAGAGTATGTGTATGCATGCATATTTTTATATAAATGGGATGCTGGATTGACACATATTTTGTCCTGCACCTTGCTTTTTCACTTGGAGATCTTTCCATATTAGTATACACATAGAAACACTCCACTCTTTTATATAGCTATGAAATATTCCACTGTATGCATGTACTTGCTTATTGATGGACATTATAAAAAATGTGTAACTACCATTCTTAGATATATATAATTTTAGCACTTGTATTATCTATGGCATAATTCCTAGAAATGATATTGCTATTTCAAAAGTTATATGCATTTTCAAATTTGATAGTTATTGCCATTTCCACCAAAGATACCGTATCAGTTTCTTTCTGGCCAATAGCATATGCCAGTGTCCATTTCCTCACATCTTCACCATCATTGAGTATTATCAAACTGCTTATTCTTTTCTAATCTGATAGGTGAAATATTTTATCTCATTGGTTCCATATGTAATTCTTTAATTATGAATTATGTCGAGTGATTTTTTTTCTATGTCTATTAATCTGGGAAATTATTTTTTAAACACTAATTTGAGTCTTTTCCTGAATGCATTAATATTTTTATAGACTCCCTCAGGGGGAAAATAAAAGGTTTCTAGGATGTGATGGAGCATTGAGGTCAATGGGAGCATACCCTCTTGCTTGTCAACATTATTTCATAGAGTAAGATAAGTAATAGCCGACTTGTGTTCTCCATAAAAGGAAAGAAATGAACGAGGAAAGAGAGACAAAGGGTAATGGGATTATGACTTCATCTCGAGGGTCTTAGATGAATCACAGTGGGTCTTCAAAGGGTCAAATGAAACTCCTCAGAGATGACACACTAGGCATAATAGTTAACTTTAGGTCACAATACCCAGAGGCTAACACTTGCACAACGCTTCATACTCAGAGCATGAACTTCAGATTCTGACATTGTACTTATCTATGTGGTCTTGGCAATGCTTTTTTAAATTAGTTTCAGGTGTATGAAACAATGTAATAGTTAGACATTTATACCCCTCACAAACTGATAGCCCCCTCCCCCAATCTACTACCGCTCTGACATTGTACACAGCCATTATATTTCCACTGTCTCTATTCCTTATGCTGTACTCCACTTCTTATGACTATATAGATATAATTATAGTTGGCATTCATTGTTATTCAGCCTCAGCTTCAGGTGTACACTGCAGTGATCAGGCATCTACACCATCCCTGAAGTAGTGTCCCTAATAAGACAAGTGTCCATCAGATACCCTACAAAATCTTTACGACATTATTGATTACATTCCCCAAACTGTCTTTCATATCCCTGTGGCAATATTGTGGTTACCGATTGTGCTTTCTAATCCCCTCACCTTCTCCTTCATTCCTATGCCTCCTCCCATCTAGCAATCCTTAGGTTTTTCTCTATATCTCTGAGACTGTTTCTGATTCGTTTGTTCATTTATTCTAGTCTTTATATGCTACATATAAGTGAGATCATATGGTATTTGTGTTTCTCTGTCTGACTTATTTCACTTAACATAATGTTCTCTAGGTCCATCCATATCATGGCAATGCGTTTTAACTTCTCTGACTGTAACACTGATAACTAGCTCTTAAAGTTCTTATAAATATTAAAATAAAAGAATCCCTATAAATTAAGTAAAAAGTGCTTAGCACAAAACTTGACTTATGGTAGGTTCTCAATAAACATATGTTATTATTTTTACAATATAACACCCATGACTCATACACATTCTACAGCTAATCTGAGACAAAATCTCCTTTAACTTTTTTCTGGTACCCTGAGCTTTGTGCAGCTCACAGCATAAAAGAATGTGTTGATCAGCTTTTTGTTATCTCCATGAAACAATATGAAGTGGGATTAAACAAAACTCAAATGTACAGAATTTTAAATTAGCCCCAAAGAGGAAATCCCCAAGAGCAAGGTTCTTAAATCCTGAAAAAAGGGGGATTAAGGATGCCCAATTCCTTTAAGTAAATGCTTCAACTCTGCTCATGACAATCATCTGGGAAGCTTTCAAAAAATATTTATGACCAGGCCCCTTATCCAAAGATTCTGATTTAATTGACTGGGGTGGGGATGGCTTTGATGGTTTTGTAACATGTAGCCAAGCCTGAGAACCATTGTAAAGTAGAACCACAGCCCAGTGGCTTGTAAATGTTAGTGCAATGGTTCTCCACCTTTGGCTGTGTGTTAGAATCACCAGTCGAGCTATGAAAATACTGATGCCACGTGTTATCCCCAGAGTCTGACTTAATCTCTCTTGGGTATAACCTGGTCATCAGGATTTCTGAAATCTCCTTCAGTGACACTACTGTGCATCCAAGGTTGACAGCCACTCTGAAAGCATGTAGATTTCAGAGCCTCGTCCATAGACATTTCCTTCAGGAGAACAGGAATGGGGCCGAGACATATTTATTTTTAACAAACACCTCAGGCGCGTGCACGCACACACACACACACACACACACACACACACACACACCTGAAGTAGAGGCTAAAAGGTGGTCATCCTTAGAAATCTCTTCTACATCATTCTCTTTGGATAACTCTCAGTTGATAGGAATTCACTTATTGCATCCAATGGCTTTACCGTTGTTGGCTGGTTGAGTTGATTTAAAAAAAAAATTATTCTATCCAAAAAAAAAAAAAAATTCTGTCCTTTACAATTCTAACAAACCATTGGTTCCTTCTGTAGCTAGCCAAAGCAAGCAACTTCACACTTTCATATCCTCTCATCTTCTATATGACAATCCTTGCAATGTTTGAAAAAAGTGGTCCTACTTCCCTTAGCCTTCTCTTCCACATGCTAGAGACACCCCAGTTCCTCTGGCCTCAAAGCATAGCTGACTGGCTGCCAGACTTCCCACTTCTCTGTGTTCCACACTGTTCCTTTAGAAATCAGAATGACAGTCAAACGACTACATTCTGTGACCCGGACATTAAACCCTAATAACGTAACTAAATTAATGGAAAATTTACAAAAGAAATAATAAGGCGGTAGGTACAATGTTAGGAGCGCCTATTAACACAGTTCACTAAGCGATCTGATGGATAACTAACATCTGTATAGGATTACAGTTTACAAAGGGCAGTTATTTTCTGATTTGCTCCTCAAAGAACTCTGTGGGCTACATATTGTTCGTACCGCCTCTACCTTATTACAAATGTGCTAAGAATCAGAGAAGATCCAAGAGTTGGGTAAGTTTGAAATAATTATAGCCACAACGCTAACCTGGGATTATTTGATACCAAACCCCAGGTCACTTCATTTTGCTTCCTGGGTATATGCAAAGATAATTGGGAAAAGCACAGTTGCTTGCATACTACACCCTGAAAACGAGAAATGGTTACCGTGGTTGATTATTGCGTAGTAAAACCTGCAAACATTTTTCATGAACTTTTGATGGATGGAAAACCCTTTGAAAGAGGTGAATCTGATTTGTAAATGTTTGAAATAACAAACCATAAATGGAAGAGGGCAAGTTTGGGGGAGGACTCTGCACCCCTAATTAGCCATCTTGATGAGCTATATTCAGTTGAATAACAATAGCTCCTGTCCCCTCCCTTTTGTCAGGTGTGCCAAAGAACCTGAACTACAACAGCATGAAAGAGCTCATGTTAGCAGTGGAAGGGGTGGTGTCTGTGCACAGCTTGCACGTCTGGTCTCTAACAATGAACCAAACGATTGTCTCCGTTCACGTTGCTGCAGGTCAGTGAATTTTGTCAATGCCCTGGACAAAATTCAGTCCTTGTTCTGTAAAGTCAGTAATTGCCCTCCTTTTTGTAGAGCTGCCCTTAGTGTCTGGGGCCTGTCAAAACAACTGTAGAGTGTTTTGTATTACCAAGAGCCTTTGAAAACCATCCCCCTTGTCAATGTTGTCATGGCAACAAAGATACTGATGCCATCCCTTGAGGCCAACTGAAGTGGATAGAGAGTAGAACAAAGGGATAAAATGCCACCCAAATTTCAAGACCTTAGACTCTAAAAATTAGGTTTTGCTTGTTTGACTTGGTGCCCAATCAGTTAGTTAAGTAATAGGGATGATTTCAACAATAAATCTTCATTGAATATCTCCTGTGGATAAGAAACTTTGCCTATTGCTGAGGATAGAAAGATGAGGGAGACACAGGTTCCATCCATAAGGTTCTAACAAGCTGAAAAATATGCTAGTAAAAATTAATGGTGTCTTTTTTACTGGATGGTTAGAAATTCTGTAACCGTATGAGATGATTCTTAGGATGTTGGGTTTATTGTAAAAACTACTTTCTCAAGTAGAAGCTGATTTTGTCCATGATATGTCCTAGGGCTGGGAGAGTGGGCAGTGGGAGGTATTTCACCGCCTCAGGAGACAGCTCAGGCCAAGTATGACATGTTAGGCCACTAAAAAAAAACGCCTCAAGAAGTTACTTAGAGACAGGGTACAGGAACACCGGTGACAGTCATTTGAGGATTTTGCTTTCTCAGACACCCTCATCTTCGCTGAGGGGCTCAGATCTGGCTACAGAGAATTCACACCATGCACTACACCAATATTTCACTGCAAATGGAAGAATCTAGTAATCAGGTTACTATGCAGGGAACTTTACAGCCTCATGATACCTTTTGGGATAAGAGAAAAGATGGCAGTGAGGGTTGCTACACTATGAAAAGTCTCGGGGGCTCTAAATGCTTCCTGCTTCCTGTCACTAGCCTTGATATACATTCTGATTAGAAACAAGGGCTATAACCCAGAGATCCCTGGGGACTGCTGAGCAAGGCTATATAAGAAATAACAGTTCTGTCTTGGCTTTTTCCAGGGCTTCTCTCCCCTCTATACTCTGCTCCTAGGAGTGCCCGTCCCCAGAGAGAAAGAACTGTGTGCAGGAAGAGCTCCCATAGTGACAGGCTCTTTGCTGCACTAGAATTTCCCCTGCCTTGTCTGTGTGGATGTGGTTGATGATCAGAGGCAACCTGGTTCCTTCTGAGCATTCTGCCTGGGCCCCACCCCACATGGTACTTAGTTGCCCACGTGTATGCTGTCGGTGCCAGTCTCACTGTGGTTCCTTTTCAACAGCAGCCAGCCGGGACAGCCAGGTCGTTCGGAGAGAGATTGCCGAAGCCCTCAGTAATAGCTTCCCTGTGCACTCACTCACCATTCAGATGGAATCTCCAGCGGAACAGGACCCCGACTGCCTTTTCTGTGAAGACCCCCAGGACTAGTATAGTCACACTGTCAGCTTCCTGAGTGTGACAGGCCACTGCCTGCTACTCTGCAGTTTCTGGAAACTAAGAAATAAGGAACCAAAGGAAGAAGTCTGAGAAAATCATAATACGGTGCAATGCACATTTTAGCCTTCTTTATTTACCTCCATCCACCATGAATCAAGATGCATTTTGATGCATCCATCAATTGGATTCTCAACTCATCAGCAGCTGTACTCAATGATAGGAGTGTGTGTAGAGGTCACTCCTGACTGGGGCTGAAAAAACAGCTGTTTGTAAACACAACACAAATTTCATCGCCCTTCCACACTGCAGCCCAAGGCTGAGTGGGTAAAGATGAACTCAGGAAAGTCTGATCAGGAATCGGTGGCAAAGAAAAGAGTCACAAAATGTCCCCCAAACCTGAGAAGTGAAAATAAAAAGAACTAAGTCAGGGGTGAAAAAGAATCTGGAGGCATCAGACCCCATTAGAACGTGACTTACCGACCAAGATGTACTAGGAGTCGGGGGAGTAACTTTTGACTCTCTGTCCACCAACATCGCTATTCACTACATGGAGACCTGTCCTGTCTCTAGCTTGCATACAAATTATGGTGTCATAACTCTGAAACTATTGAATTATATTTTACTTCTCTGTATAAAGTCATGGACAAATAAAAAATGCTGAAATTAGTGCTTTTTGAGTGTTTTCCGATGGTGTGACCTAATAATAAAAGAAAATGAGGAGGCACAGAGAGGCAGCATACTTATCCCAAGTCACATGGAAAATAATTTAGTCCGGGAATTACAATAAGAACTCCCAGGTCTTGAATAATATTTATGGAGCAGCAGCTACTGCCCAATTATTATGCTGGGCTGTTTAGATAGGGTACCTCATTTCATTCTAAGGATACCTCTGAGAAATTGGAATTAAAACCATCATAGGGTAGATAAAGACATAAGCCTCACAGCGGTTAAATAACTTAGACGATACCATTTGTTTATTATTTCAAAAATATTTTTTGATGCAGCCTGTGGTCTTAGCATCGGTGAACCAAGCTGATCTACCCTTTGCCCTTACAGAGCTCTCTCCCTTTTGTGGGGGAGATAGGCATTACATTAGCAAACACCACCAAGAATGGAATACAAACAGTGACAAGTGATAAAGAAAAAAGAGAGGCTGATTTGGATTGGGTGAGGTTAATGGAGAGCCTCTCGGAAGAAACAGCACCTGAATTGAGACCTGAAAAAAAAAAGTAGGTGATAATAAAATGAACTGTAGGAGGAAGCTGGTTCTTAAAGAAGCAAGATCACGAGTGGACACCCTGAGGAAACAACTGGGTGTGCTTGAGAAACTGAGGAAAACCCTTGTGGCTGGAGGGTACTAAGTGCGGAAATGAGTTCAAGGACATGAAACAGAAGCGATAAGCAAGTCCAAGCAGGAAAGTAGCTGAAACCCAAATCTATGTTATCCAAAATCCCAACTGTGCTTTATCTTTGGACACTTTTATTGTGTGGGCTGTTTATTTTTGACCAAGTGATCTGCATTGACAATCAACCATTATTTCAGAATTACATGCAAAAGATACGTCTAAGTTCTCAAAAGAATGGGTTGAATAAATTGCTGAGTTTAAAACCAAGTGACTGGCAGGGCTTTATTCATGTATTCTATCCTAGGTAGCACTCAACTTGTACCACGTCTACCCAAGAGTCTGGCTAAGGAAAGAGGAAAGCTGAACTACCTGAAATGGTTGTGGGCTGACCTGCCAAAAGACCTTGCCCCAGAGACCTGAGTTATGCCAGTGACAATGGGCATATGAAAGGCAGACAGGAGTGACGTGGTGGAAATAGGGAACTCTGTGGTAGAGGAATGAGAAGCGAATTAGAAGCCATGGTTTCAGTGCCTTTCAGCTTCCTCCCAGATCTGTGAACTTGAACTGTTACTCCGTTTCTCTGAGCCTCAAATTCCTCATCCAAAGACAGGGATTCTGTTTTTGTCCAGGGGTTACTGTTACAATAAAATGAGATCATAAATGTAAAGAATAGTGTTTTTTTTGCACGTATGTGATAAAAGTGAGTGCTCAATAAATGTTCTTTTCAATCCAGCATTTCTCAAGCTTGGTATTATTGACATTTTGGGTCGGGTCATTTGTTGTTGTGGATTGTTGGGCCATGAAGTCTGGAAGTTTGAGATGGCTGCCTTTCGACAAGAAGCCAGCAGGATAAGAAGTAACTACAGGCTGCTGCTTTTATGCCAGGTCCACGTCTGCCCACTTTCCATTTCCTCCATCAAGGGGGCAGGAGAATTTAATGTGATTTGTCTGAGACTAGGACATTCTTTGGGCTCTGTTATACTCCTAGACAGGGTTACTGTATCTTACAACCAGAAACACATGCTCTTATTATTTTTTTTGCTCTTTTTGCCCCTTTGGTAAAAAAAAAAAACTTAGGCAGAGTGTGTCTCCTTGATCCAGGCCCAGGCGTGGTTCTCTCCTTTTATTTTCCAACTCTTCGAAGCACAGAGGTAAGCGGTAAGTTAGGCCAAGGGCTTCTCTGCAGATCTTACCATCCATCTCTACATCTTACTCCTTCTTTGCAAGGGGTGAACTGAATGTGCTGTTCTCAAGATTTAGATTGAAATAGTAGAAAAGAAATGGATAGCTCACTTCCACCTCCAGTCCAAGCAATATTTCACTGGGTTATTGGATCCTGACTCAGATATGAGTGATGTGATATTCTGAGTTGTATTCTGCTATTATTCTTTGTATCGTCATTTCTCTTCTTCACAGGGGAAAGGGGCAGGTGGCAAGGCCAGATTTCCTCATTCTGAGTCCTTGATCATATAATACCATCTAAAATTCAGTCTTTACCTCTAACAAGGAGAAGGAGCCATTTTGGAAGGATATAGTAAGTTCCATTTTGAATATGTTATCTGAGTGTGCAAATGACCATCGGGCAGTTCGAATTTTGGTCATAGACGTTAGAATAGATAACTTCCTTGGATTTTTTTTTTCTAGTTCTGAATTTGGACACATGTATGAATACACAGAGAGGCCTTTTACAACTAATTTTTATTTCCTTGTCACATTTTGGCAATAAATCTCTCCTACTTTTAAATTGCAACCTGTTTATTGCAAAACTTCATGCAGTTACTGTTCAAGAGAAAATCTTTCCACCTACAGGCGTGCTAAAGCACTGGGACCAATGGACAAAGGTGGTTGTAGAAACCCCGAGATCTTCAAGAAGAACCTACAAAACATCTGAGTTGACCCCAGCAAGTTGGTTGGTGACACAGAGAATTTCGATATTTACCTACACAGAGACATAAGGTGGATGAAAGTAATTCATTCGGTACACACGGTTTGTGTGAGCACTGTACTTGGCATTGAGTGATAAAGAGGAAGTAGGCACAGTGAGAGCTTCTAAGCCCCGACTGTAAGTCAATGTCACCTGTGGAGAGTAAATTAAAACAAAAATGTGCAGGTCTACACCCTGGAAATCCTGAGCCAATGGGTCTGGGTTGGAACATGAACTTCTGTATTTTTTTAAACATACCCAGAGATGATTCTAAAGAATAGCCAGAGTCTAGAAGAACCTCATCCAAAGGTGGTCCCCCACTGAGTGGGGGATTCAGACACGTACCCAGATACCTACAACGCCATCTTGAACTGCAAGGTTGCAATGTTGCAGGTGGGGCACATAGGGAGCAAAGAAAAAGTGATGCGGGTGGTAGTGTGGGCATGGCCATTGAGGCTTCATGTCACTGAGGTGACAGCCACGCTGGCCTTTGTATTATACGTGGAGGTTCTCCAGGTGGATAAAGAAAAGGGCATTTTCAATCAAAAGAAGACTATGTGCAAGGCACGCTATGTTCTCCTGTTAGTTTTTAATTTAAAACGCAGAATATATGGGGCAACAGAAACTTTCAACTCTGTGGCTTTTAAAACGATATAATTTGTGCTACTTTAACATTATTAATATTATAGAGAACAGGAGTTATGTCTTCGATGGTTTTTATGTCATTGTCAGCGTCCCACAGGAAACCCAGCAGGCATTAGTAATTGTTAAGGCAATGGCTCCGGGGCAAGATGGGGGCCTTGTCATTATTTTTCATTTGCATTTGTATTTTTCTGAAATTCTGAGGGCCAAAACAACATTGACTTTGACGGAGGAGGTCACATCTGTGCTATCTCTGAGAATCAATCAGCGCTGTTGAAATAGCTACTTAGCATTCTGCTGACAGCTCGCCCTGCTCGGTGGAGACAAATAGACTTGTCCGCCACCTCCATAAGCGCGCTGAGGCAACCAGAATTAGAGCCACTCAGGTTCCTAATGTGTCCTGCCTCGGGTGGCTCTCAAAATGGAAAGGACAGCCCACACCAAATCATTTTCTTTTGTCCCAAGGGCCACTGAATAGTTTTGCTTTCCACATTTTGCGCAGGACAGAACCCTTAAGACCAGATGACCTGGAAAACACATATGTTCTAGTGTAATTGTTCGCTCCGCTTTCTGTTTGAAATCATGTTTATCTTTCATTTCATGTCAGAAACACACTGGATGCCAGGTAATCATGAGGGAGGGGCAGTTGCCGGTCAACCAAAGGAATTGCCCCCAAGCTCCATGTCTGCTATTTCCCTGACATTCTACTTCTTTAGTTAGCTAGACTGAAAACTCTGGAAGCTAGATGTTTTGGTGACAAAACGCAAAACAATCTGCAGCAAGGATTTTAGATTTTAAGGATTTAGGGTGAAAGAGCAGCTGCCACCAAGGGACTTTATATGCCAGGCATCAGTTTGGAAGGTCGGCTTCTCCCGTTGCCCATCCTTGGTATGGTCAGAGCCCCAGGCTATGGAATTTACTGGAAGAGTGCAGAATTCTTTACTTTGTGGCACTGTATTGTCTCCAGCTATCAGAACATTAATGATCTTTCATGTCTTTCAAAGCAACACGCTTTACTCTTCAGAGCACCGAAATCAACCAACTTGACCACCAACCTCCATCCTTAATGCCCTTCCCTGTCATCCAGCACCCAGTCAGCATTTGTCTCGGGCTCTCTGGGGACGTTAGGGCCCATAAAAGGAATTTATGTGTTCCATATGTTTGGTTACAGATGTGAAATGGGAATGTTGAAGGACATGAAGGAAAGAATATGTATACTTTGGACATCAGTTCAGTAGTTTGATTGCCTGAGTTTGAATCTTAGCTCTTCATTTTATTAGCTCTGCGACCTCGAGCTAGTTACTTAAATGCACTGTCCCTCTGTTTCCTGATCAGTAAAACCTCCCTATTCAGATGTATGAGAAATGAATACATTAGGACACTTGAAGAGGTTGGACTTATGCATAGCATGTAGTTAGCACTCAGTAAATATGAACTCTTATATATTGTTATAAACAGAGTGTGTATGTATGTGTGTGCAAACACAGAGATTTATATCATCCCAACATTTAAAAGGTTTTGAATCATCAACATAACTCTGATAAGAGAGTGACAGAATTATCGGTGAGAATTAAACAACCCTTTCTCTCACATGGAGGTTTAATGAAATGAAGGCAATTGTTTGAAAGAGCGTTACCTAGTGACAGAGTCATGAATTCATTAAAATAGTTGGTCTCTTTCTGACACTCTCTGAAAACTTCTCCTTTTTCCTCTGAAGTAAAAGCTGAATTAGTCCCTCAAAGTACATCTATTATCAAAGTATAACTGTCCAGTTCAATGAAGGTAGAATCTCAGACCTCCCAGAACTCTTACCCTGTTTCTGTGAAACATCTCTTCCTGGTTTCTCTCCTCTCTCCCCACCCTTACCTCTCTACCTCCCCCCCTCTTCCCCCTGCTCATATGTAGACACAACTTACTTTCCTTCTTCTGGTCTCTAAATTGTCCTTGGCATATCTGGGTCATTTACTTACCTGTTAAATTTTACAAGCCAACAAAGGCCTTTAGCACTCTAGTGTCAAAAAAAAAGTGCTTCTAGGCATAAACATTTTATAGATTCTTGGAGAATGTTGCTCTCCAGCTCCATCCCCTTGCAATGAAACATGAGTCAGACAACTCCACTGCAAAGAGACAAGCCTCATTTTCCACTAGTAGCTTTAAAGCACCTTCAGAAAATGATTTTCTCAGCTCATCTCCCTGCATTCCTGTTTTGGGTTCACAGGACAATCTGTTTAAATGACTAATTACAAAAATCATTAAAGGCACCAAGCAAATGTTGTCTTTGAATGCCCACCTCCGAAGTTTTACAAGTCCTGCTTGCCATGACAGTGATGAAACCACTTAATAGTCCAGCACAGGAGGATGTTAAGGGGAAAAAAAAGATGACCATATGTGGTTCAGTTTCCTGACTTTCAGATTTCACACTTAACGTTTGTCATTCTGTTACTAGGCACCTGTTTTAATTATTTTAAACATGTTAAAGTGTGTTGTTTAAAACAAAATCAGGAAAAAGAGAGAGTCTGGGGTAAGTCATCATCTTACCACTAAAATCATGGTAGAAAATGTTTCTCGTAACACCAATCAGGACTGGAACCAGAATACACTCCTTCACTCTCAATCTTTTCGTGGAGGGAAGGACCCATTTGGGGAGCAGGTTGGATTAAGAGAAATCGAAGGTGATCTAAGAATCAGGAGCACTTCTGAATTCACCCTGGTCACTGGTATGAAACCCCAGTAGGGGAAGAGGGTGGTGGTCAAAGGCAGAGGTAGCCCTTGATGGTTGTAAAAAGCAAATTTGTGCTTCTTCAACCATAAAGGCCAGGAAGTGATGAGAGATGTCAAGCTGAATTGTACCCCTTCCAGGTGTGTCAGTCAAGCCCTGGGAGACATTGTATCAATATCATTGCCCTATCTTTCCTTTCTTCAAAGGGGTAACCATTTGCTAAAGACATAATTGTCCTCTTTGCAGCCATTAAAACCATGTGGTTTTTGTTTACAGTCCAATGCTACCATCAAATGTTATTTCCCTAGTCTGTAGAGTTGAGGAGTGTTTGGGGATATTCCAGAAGAAGAAAGGGCACCACCTGCACTGAAGATATTGTAAACCATGTTGAGTTACCCTGTACATAGAATCAGGATCAGCTATGCCTTTGGGGTCTTGTTTGAAGTTGAACTGCATTCTTCAAATACGGATCAGTAGGAACGTAATAAACAAATGCCCTGTTCCTTTTCCATCCCTTCCCCTATTTTTTTCAGAGATGAATAGGGCACTTTCTTTGGCATATATATGGGCTTTATTAACAAGAATTTCTTTCACTGTCCCATTCTCCACTTCAAATTTTTCTCTGACATGGCAGAAGTCCACAATCAGAAAAATCCGAGTATCCTATATTGACATTTTATTAGAGCAATACTTCCTATGAATAATTAATGGCCCAGAAAGATGAATCCAATTTTTCTGGCTTCCACTTTCTCGTACAGTTCAGCACCTTGTATGAATGTCGATGGGAAAAGGACAGTTCAGATTTCCCCAGCTCAGTAAGCTCCGAATTACTAAACAAGAAGCAGACCCTCTTTCCATTCAACCTCCAGTTGTTTATAAACGTAAAACCAAGGAGAAGATTTTCTAGGATCTTAGAATAGATCATATTTAATGACAACTAAAGAAAAGACTCTAAGAGAGGCGTTAGATCAAGCACATCTAATGAGGACGTGCCCTTATTTTTCTTCTTCTTTTCCTCCTTCCTCTTATCATCATCATTATTATTTTGATAGCTTTAAATACTCTAGAAATTACCACTTACATCCCAAATATGGAGGGTGTTTTACCTGAGTATAAAAATTTGCACAATAGGAGAGATACTTCAATATATAGATTTTTGAAGAAAATCTCTAATCCTCTATCCTGGGATTTTCCACTAATTCATTAATTCATGTAATTCATTTTCAACTCATTTTTAAAATATTTATTAATCAACTACATGCCACACACAGAGTCAGGGAATATGGTACTGCTTTAGTTATGTTTATGTTACTCTATAAGACTTTTATTTATAACAGGATTAAGAAATGTCTGAATAACAAAATGCTGGAGGTCCTAAAAAAAATCCTAATACTCATATACTAGGCATCGCTTCTCGGCCTTTTGGCTAAGACCAAGTGTCATATACTAGGCAATAACTCTGAGAAGTAAGCACACCTGCATTGCTTCTCCCTTTAAAAATATATTTCATAAAGGTATTGCTTAGGTGCAATCAAATCATGAACTTAGTCACATTTCCTTATGAAATTTTACTGATTGTTCCAGAACCTGGAGTATTTCACTTTACTTCTTTCTCCAATTACTGGGACTCAAGTGCCTCTCATGTATAAGAACAAATACTGGCCGATGACTTGAAGTTTAGAGGGGCTTGGAATGTTACTGTTGAAAAGGTTAGAATAAAATACTTAGGAATGAATTTAACCAAGGTTGATAAAAAATATCTGTACACTGGAAACTATAAGATTGATGAAAGAAATGGAAGAAGACACATATAAATGAAAGATATCACATGTTCATAGATTGGAAGAAATAATATTGTTAAAATGTTTATACTACCCAAAAGTATCTAGAGATTTAATGCAAGTCCTATCAAAATTCCAATGGCATTTTTCACAGAAATGAGAAAAACAATCCTAAAATTTATAAGAAACCACAAAAGATACTGAAAAGCTGGAGTGAACTCGAACAAGAAGAACAACGTTTCTTGATTTCAAAATATATCACAAGGTGACAGTAATCAAACCGGTACTGTATTGGCATAAAAACAGACATATAGACTGCTGCAATAGAATACAGATCTCAGAAATAAATCCATGCATTTATGGTCAACTGATCTTTGACAAGGTGCCAAGAACACATAATTGAAAAAGGACAGTCTTTTCGATGAATGATGTTGGGAAAATTGGAGATTCACATGCAGAAAAATGAAACTGGACCCTTACATTACACAGTGTACAAAAATCAACTCAAAAGACTTAAAGGTAAGACCTAAAACTATTAAAAGTACTTGAAGAAAACATAGTAAAAAAGCTTCTTGACATTAGTCCAGGCAATTATTTTTTTGATATAACCCTAAAAGCACAGGCAGCCAACGCAAAAATAGGCACGTGGGATTGCATCAAATTAAAACGCTTCTGCACAACAAAGGAAACAAGACAATCTACTGAATAGGGGAAAATATCTGCAAACCATACATCTGATAAAGGGTTAATAGCCAAAATATATAAGGAACCCAACTGAGGTATTTTAATTCTTCCATGTTTCACTGTAAACATTCAGTATCTGCATTTAAATTCTAGCCTAGGTTCACTCAGCTCCCGGTTCTAACCCAGTACGTATTTGTAGCTGCATAGTTTTGGCCACATTATGAAACAAAGTTAAGTTTCTCACAATAAAATGGGGATGACGCCACCTATATCCCAAGGTTGTTGTCATTATTAGATAACTAATGGGACACTCTTGGCCCTGTGGATTGCACATCCCATGGACTGAGAACATACAAAGTTTCATTCTCTCTGAACTAGATCCCTGTTTTTAAAACATGAACTTGTGAACCACACCAACGGTGTCATAGAAGGGATGGGTTCTTTATTTAAAAAATAAAAATTACTGGACTTATTTAAAGAGTGAAATGATCAAATACACCATGACCAATTTTCTGGCTCATACCAGGGGACCTTAAAAAATTAGATTCATTCTGCAGCGTATACAATTATTTTAAGGGGTTGGTAGAAATAAATAGAAAGTGGAAAAGATAGAAGGGGGAAAAAAGTAATTTCAAAAAAAAGGAGTTGGGCGGTTATAGTGCAAATTAGTAGGGCCTGACAACATTTGGAGGGTGTTTATAACAAATTGCATTGAGATAATACATATAAAATGCTTAGCATAGTACGTAGTGTGCTAGGGTATTATCCCAGATAATGGGATAAGTGTAAGTTCCTTTTCTATTGTGTACAGAAATACAACAGACTGGGAAAGTGAAGACATGGCATAGAGAATGAGATAGGGCAGAGAGAAGGGTACGAGGTTGGGGATGATGGAGTAAAACCGATTCGTAAGTTAGACATAACCTGGATGGAGGACATTGAAATAAGGTGATGCAAGCATAATACCAGATGGCTGTTTCCCTGCATACTTAGCAAAGTCCAACAGAAACTGGGGTATTTTAAATACCAATGCCAATGCAGGGCAGAATTTAAGTCACTCTGAAACTGCTTTTGCTTTTTCATCCACTTGTTTATTTAATGAGCATTTAAGGATTGTCCAGTAAGTGCCAGGTTCTGTGGTCGGCATGGGGATCCAGGAGTGAGGATGACAGTCACGTTCTTGTGAGGGACACGGGCAATAAACAAATAAACAGAGACCTGAATAATACATTTTCAGGTAGTGGTAAGTGGTACGAAGAAAATGAAACCAGATGCTATGGTAATGACTGACCTGGGATCAAGGGAGGCAGTTATGAATAGATGACATTTGGGCTGAGCCTGAATGTTACAAAGAAGCCAGCCGTGCAAAGTGTTGGAGGGAAAAGGAGGGCAGCATGAATGAAAGCCCAAGGTAGGAAGAGTGTGGCATGTTTGTGGAGAAGAAGAGACATCAGTGTGCTTGACTGAGCACAATAAGCAAGGCTGGGGGGAAGAGGGACGAGCTGGGCTGAAGGAAGTAAAAGCCTGTGGGCCATGGTAAGGAACTGGCATTTTAGTAAATGCAAAGCTCTTCACTGGATGGGAGCTTGGCATGCTGCAGTTCTGCAGGTTTGTACCCTTTGGGCAAAACACATTCTAAAATTATCAAAGATTTACCCAGTACCCAGAAACCCCTTGTAAACAAATGCTTTGTTTTTTTTTGAAACACACACACACACACACACACACACACACACACACACACAGCAAAGAGCTATACTCAGGCACAATCCCGACACTCACAGTGTCAGGAGAGTCATCATTTGGAGGTGGATGGGAGAGTGGATGATAAGTCAGTCCCATCTCCATGCCCCTAAGGTACATCTCTCTCCTTTGGAGCCTTTCACCTGTCTGCCATCACCGATGTTTAAACAAAATTATAGTAAAATAATAAAATAAGCTCACACTTGGCTTCTTTCCTTTCTCTCTCTCTCTCTCTCTCTCTCTCTCTCTCTCTCTCTCTCTCTCTCTCTCATTTGCTTTGCTTTTCTTCTTTTTTTGGTCTTTTAAGGCATGGCTTCCTCCTGTGGGTCTACAAGAGCTGTCCCTTTCCTTCATGCAGACACCCACCATTGACTTCAAGACACATATCCTATCCACACCTGATATAGGACAATCTTGTCCCAGGGGAAGAATTTAAAAGTTTATTAACCAAGTACTTAGATACAATGCTTCTTAGCAAAACTTGTTGCCTTTTTAAAAGCTAAATTGTGATAATATACATAACACACAGGGTTAAAAACCTCTCAGTTGGGGTCATCTGGCTCCATTTCATTTCCTGGTTTCATCTATTACCACTTTTCCCAAGTATCCTATAGTTATAGTAAATACACGGAGCTTCTCATTGTAAACAAGTAGGCTATACTGGTTCATGGCTCTGCACGTTGGCTCATTCCCTACCTGAAATACCCTCTCTTCTGCTCCTCCTTAAAAACTCATATTCTACAAACTTTCAGTTGTAAGACATGTAAGTTCTGAGGATGTAATGTACAGCATGGTGAGTTTAGTTAACAATACTGTACTGTATATTTGAAAGCTGCTAAGAGAGTAGATCTTAAAAGTTTTCATCACAAGAAAAGAAATTTATAACTATGTGGTTATAAATTTGGGTGTTAACTAAACTTATGTAGTAACCTTAAGTTTGGATGGGTGTTAACTAAACTTATGTGGTAACCATCTCACAACATGGACATATATCAAATCGTTGTTATATACTATAAACTTGTGCAATATTATATGTCAATTTTATTTCAATAAAACCGGAAGAAAGCAAACAAACTCTCCTGTTCATCCTCCAAGGCCTTGTCAAAGATTGACTCCGAAGTTTCTTTGACTTTCTTCCCTCAGAAGAGTTACCTAGTTCCTCCACCTTCTTTGCTTATTCCACACTTTGTAGGCACTTGTCACATGCCACGAAAACAGTTATTTACAATTTTGACTTTGCCAATTAGATTTTGAGTCCCTCAAAAGCAAAGGTCTTTATCTCATTTAGTTTTTTATCCTCCGCCAGAACTCATCACTGTGCTTGGCATCTACTGTGTTTCCCCAAAAGTAAGACCGGGTCTTAAATTAATTTTTGCTCCAAAAGACACATTAGGGCTTATGTTCAGGGGATGTCACCCTGAAAAATCATGCTAGGGCTTATTTTCCGGTTAGGTCTTATTTTCGGGGAAACACGGTAAGTAATCATGTGGTAGTTTGTTGAATGAATAATTATAGAATACATCAACTTTTAGACTATAGGTGTGGCTTATGGATCCCTGCTTGAGCCCTTACAGAAGTGAGGCAGATGGGCGTAGATGGTAGGAAGTGTAGCAGGACAGGTGTCAACATAGCCAATTCTGTCATTGTAAAGTATTCACTGCTGACTAGAGTTTGTCTCTCCAGAAATAAAATGAGACTAAGAAACTTGACCCTTCTTGCTCCCTTCAATTGTTATAAAGATCGAATGGGACAGCCTGGTCAAAAGCACTTTGTGAACTGTAAACCATCATAATCAGCAGTTACGATTACTAACTGCAGAGATTGCCACATGGCACCATATTGCGGAAATTGTACAAGAGAGTTACCTCTTTCCACAGGATGTATAGCTGCTCCTTCTCGCCAACGTCCAACACATCTAAAACACACACTCATCTATACACTATTTGCTTGTCTGACTTGTGGAGAATTGCTTAGTGAGGTCTCCCTGTAAGACTACTTAAGACTGTGAGGTTGCAAATACAAAATCTATGGAAGCTGAGAAACAATTCTGGGACTCACATCGGCAAACGCTGACCGAGCAGCTTTTCTATGCCTGGCACTGTCCCTGGGGAACTCAAGGTAATTCGGTGAAAATTGAGGCAGAGGTTTGGATCTCAAGTTTCCCCCAGCACTGTAGGCAAACTTTATAATGCAGGTTTTTAAATTTAACTTTTTATATTAGTTTCAGGTATACAAAGCAACATAATGATTAGACATTTACACGCCTCATACAGTGATAACTCCCCCAAGTCTACTGCCCCCTGACATCGTATACACCTGTTACAATTCCATCAACTATATTCCCTAGGCTGCACTTTACATCCCATGAATACATATATATATTATAGTTGACATTCAATATTATTCTACTTCAGCTTCAGGTATACAGGACAGTGGTGGGGCATCTACACAATCTATGAATTGATCCCCCTGATAAGTCCAGTTCCCATATGACACCCTACATAATCTTTATGTTATTGATTATATTCCTCATACAGCATTTCACATCCCCGTGACTATTTTGTTCACAATAGCCAAGATATGGAAACAACCGAAACGCCCATCAATAGATGACTGGATTAAGAAATTGTGGTACATTTATGAGGTGGAGTATTACTGTGCCATAAAACAGAATGAAATCTTACCATAGCATGCAGGGACCTAGAGAATATTATGCTAAGTGAAATAAGTCAGACTGAGAGAGATCAAATATCGTACGATCTCACTTATAGGTGGAATAATGCAGGGTTTTAGTAGGATGGTGTCGCTTCACTTGTGGGAATGTGAACACAGCTAGACTTCTCTGAATTCCTTTTACCTGGCTGAAAGTGGTACTGGAACAAAGAAAGCAATTACAGGATGTGTTTTGTGACTTGGAATGGGATCCCATCGCTAACGTTGGAGGACACAGCTTCTGTACTATTGTTAGCTTAGAATTCAGGACACTCTTGGCCATCAGATAAGTTGTAGAAAGGTTGGAAGTTAAAGGCTGGGTGGTTCTAGATGGCACAGTTCATTCAAAAACAATCTGCCCACTTTCCTAATACGAAAGGGAATCTGACATCTATTCCAGAAGAAGTATTATTCGAATGGCAAAGCCATAACCCCCCAAATGTGTTCAGGCCTCTTAAAGTGAGGGTTTGGCAGTAGTGTGTATTCAAATTCAAATCCAGGTCTTGTTTTATTATAAGGGAAAAGTCTCTGTTTTCCATTGGATCAATACAGCTGACAGGAGTGAGATGAGGCAGAAGAAAAATCAGCCGTCTGATTGACGTGGGCTCCTATGAGTATATATAACATGGCTCTTTAGGAGGGCTTGGAGAATGTCAGTGTTAAGTGGATTAGAAGCCAAATAACTTGGTTTAGTCAGGGGCCCCACAGGTTTCCTGGGAGCCCTGATTGCACTGGTCCAGATGGTCTTTTTTGGCTGTGCTGTTCTCCGCCACATATCCAGCCAGCTCCATACTTCCAGCTCAACTCAGAGTGGGAGAGGCTGCCCCCCGCCTTCTGTGCTCCCACAAATGCTTTACTGTCTCGGTGCTCAGTGAATGTTAAATAATTAAAATAGCAATAACAGCCCTCACTTGGCATATCCCTTCAACAGTCTTGGACAGGAGACAGGAGGTACTGAACTGACTGCTGGAGGGAGAAAACAGGGCCCAACCTTTTCCTCATTATGAACGATGATCACAATAGTAATACACTGTTGATATAATATCGATGATAATAGTGCCTGGCAAGTTGTCAGGGACTGGGATGGGAAATTAAATACACTTTTTCTTTTTCTATTTACTCCTAAAGAAGACTTTATGATGTATGTATGGTAACCTCCATGTTACAGGTTAAGTAACTCGCCTGAAGCTAGGGAGTAAGATTCAACACTAGGTTTGTGTCATTCCAAAACACATGCTCTAAACTTTATGCTATACGCCTCTCCCAGCTCATTTCTCATCACAGTTACTTAAATAACATGAAAAATGACTTGAGGGGCAAGTTGGGGCCTTCAATTCCCTCATTTGGCAACAAAGGAGCAAAACTGCTTAGTAGTTGTAGAAGGTAAAGTGATGAGATGGGGTCTGGAGAGAGCACACTAGAAGAAAGTAAATTAATGCTATTCTTTTGCGTCCTGTCTTTTGGTCCCACTACCCTAAGGAGTAGTGAATTTTGCCTCATTTGAGAAAGCCAAGTAAACTAACAGTAATGGTGAGAATGATGACCACGTAGCATCAGAGAAAAATTTCCCAGCTATTGAGTAACAGTCAAAATATTATCAAGGGTCATTAGCTACAGAATTGTAAATGCAACTCACATATGCTCTGTCCTGGAAACAGTGCATGTCCTAAGAAACTTGTTAGTCTTGAATATGCTTCAACTTATTCTCCTTAGAGACTGGGGAACCAGAATTTTTTATGTATGTATGTCTATACACATATGTATATAAATATGTATATAATTTTTAGTGATAGGTGGAAAATTGTGTTTGTATTTGTATTGTGAATATATTACTTATTTAAAAAACAAACTTTGAAAGGCAATCACTTTCCATAGCTTAAAATGCTTAATTAAAATATACTTACATCTATAGAGTTCTAGGTCCATAGCTTTGAATTTTCCATATACAAACATATGCAGAATAAAATTAAATAATTAGTTTTTTCTACTATGGTCCTTTTATTCTTATACTCAGAAACTGGGTGGGGCTGAGTTTTATCTAGAATTTCCAAACAGGCCCATTTGCATATGAAATTGATTATCACTGCTCTATTGCACAGATCATTTGTGGGGAAGAAAAGCTCAAAACTTTTTTTTTCTTTCCTTTTTGTTTTCTTTTTCTTTTTTTTTTTTAAATTTATTGGGGTGACAATTGTTAGTAAAATTACATAGATTTCAGGTGTACAATTCTGTATTACATCATCTATAAATCCCATTGTGTGTTCACCACCCAGAGTCAGTTCTCCTTCCATCACCAAAACTTTCAATATTTTGTAGCCATCAAAGGTTGGCTGTAGTTGCCAAATGATTCACAACCACCCTAGGGCCCGAGGTCTGGGTTTGACCTTGTGCATCTCATATTACAATTATTACACTGTGATATCAGGAGCAGAACACAGGATGGTCGGGCAGGTGAGAGGGGGGGAAACTGTCACTGAGCAAAGAAGATCGTATTATTAATCCAAGGCTTGCTGTGAGGCAGGAGATTCAGGGAAGGTATATGACAGCTTAATGGAAGTTGCTGAAATATGCACTGCCTCCCATTTTTGCAGAGCCTCTTAAGTGCAAAATGTCTTCGAAGAACAGAAAGTACTTCTGCCAGTGATGTTCACATTTGTCAAAAGGCCTCCTCCAGCGTGTATGTGCCCAAGGCAGATAGATGGCCAGTGATTCCTTCTTGAAATCTTTGTCGACTCTTGTTCGTTCACATGAACAATATGGTATCACGTGAACTGATATGACTGATGTATGGAATACGCTTACCAATCTGCTCTCCTCTGAAACACAGAGCTAATCATTAGAGGCAGTATCCGCTCTGGGTTCTGGAGCCAGACTATCTACGTGTGACTCCCAGTTCAGTTTTTTGCTGGTTGCCTGACATCAGTTACTGACATTTTCTAAGGCTGAGCTTCCCCAGCTATAAAAGAGGGATCATCAAAATATCCACCTGGTAGGATTGCAGAGTCAACATATATAAAGCACTTAGAAGAATTTCTGACTTGTTATTATTATGTCACGTCCCAGTTTAAAATCCTCCATGCGACTTCTCAGTACCCTTAGAATAAAGTATTATACAAAATGGAAACTATGGTTGACAATGTCTTTCATGATCCATCTCTCCAGCCTCCTCTGGGAACTCTCTCCTTTCCCTCTGTTCTTACCCAGCCACATTTCTATTCATCAAAAGTCCCAGCTTTCTCCTTCAGGACCTTGCATATTCTACGCTTCTGCCTGGAAGGTTCCCATCTTCTTCCTTACAGGAACTTCTCTTTCGTAGCACGAATCGTATTTATGATTAAATACAAATTTCTGCGTTTTAAAAATGTCTGTTCCTGCTACCCTGCATTGACTGTAAGTATATGCCAGCGAAGAACATAGTATCTGACACTTGCCAGAGGCATTGAGAAATATTGGCTTAATAAATGAATGAATAAATGCAAGCCTACCATGGGCTGTGATTGGTAACTGTGTCTCACAATAATAAATATAGCTCCTAATCTATCAATAGGGGCACAATCTCACAAGTGTTCAGAAGTCTGTTGGAGGTGATAGATAGGTTTATGGTGTAGACTGTGTAATGGTTTCCCAGGTGTATACGTGTCTCCAAACTCATCAACTTGCATCCATTAAATATGTACAGCTATTTGTATGTCAATCATTATTCAAGGAAGTGTTGTTTTGAAATTCAACTATAATAGTCCTAACATTTTTCTATTTAACTATAACCTGTTTTATCATGTTTTTTAATAGATCCCAGTAGCTGTTTACATGCCTTTCTCCCCAGTAGGGGAGAAAGTCAGAAGCCCGTGGATGAAATATATTGCATCTAACATAAAGCATGCAGAAATGATTTAATTAAAAAGAATTGTAAAAGATTGGCTATTCTCTGTTCCACACAGCTACCTGCTCTGTAAATAACAAATAACTACTATTACTAATGCATGTATACTATACGAGTATATGAACTCAACTAGAAGTTGACACTTTAGGGGTGTTGTTACTTAGAATTATCTGAGTGCTGATAATGCCCAAGGCCATGAGCACAGCCGCTGACCTCTCTGTGCCACATGCTCGATAACCAGCTATGCCATCTGCTGCATGTCACCGGTCACTTCGTTCTGCTCCTTTGCCCTAGTACTTGTCAAAATGCTTTCTGCTCAGGGTCGGCCTATCTTAGGTCACCACATACTCCATCTAATGTGTCTTCCTGCCAACTTGGGATCTAAGCTGCATTATGCTGCTTCAAATTGGGTGTATGGTTTGCCATTATCAGTGTTTCAGCCTGCCCTTTGTAATGCCGGTTCCCTACGAGTAGGGGCTTCAGCATCTGTAGGTAAAGCACCAAAAATCTTGGTCCAGTGAGTGCCGCCTAGCACTTGTGCAACATGCAAATCAGCACGTTAGTCTCTCTTTGAACAACACAGAAAAGGAGTTATGAGCATGAACTTTGGAGTCAGATGGACTTAGGTTCAATGTGTTGGACCCTCTGCCATGTGCTGGCTGTATAACTTAGGAAAATCTGAGCTAGTTTCTTCATCTTTTCAAAGCGCTATCTTATAGGCCGTCCACCTTTTGACACCTTCAGTGAGACACCGTCTGTACAGTGATGAACATGGTGGCCAGTATTATTACTACAGTATTAGCACTAGTACTGCCATCACTACTACGATGACGATGACGACCACGACTATTATTTCAGGTTGACCCTGAGCTGACTGAATTTCACCAGTCCATGTGACATATGGCAGGTATCCAGAGACTATTGTCCTATAATTAAAAGGACCTTAAAATATCTAAATAGATGGTTCTGTACTCCTTTGGGAAGCCTTCAAGCAATTCTTCAGAATCTTTATGCTAATGGAAGTGCTGTGGTTCAAATAATGTTGAAGGGAAGAGGGCAGATGAGAAGTAAGGACAGATGAAAGACTTGTAAATTGAAAGTTGTACTTGAGAATCACATGAGGCCCTTGCTATTTAGTCTGCAAATTATTTTGCTTTTTAAATTTCCAAAGAGCTCAGCTTCACCAACTAGCAGGTCAGCAGGAAGCAATATTTTGGTGAGTTTCTTATGTATACTGCCTGTGCATAATAATTCACTTCATAAAGTATATAAACACATATGTATAAATCCTTATCCTTATGTGTAAATATTATATAGCTTCCTGTGTGGGGTTTGATTTTCGAAATGACCATTTTTCGCACTAGACAACTTTGTCTCAGGGTTATTGGGGACAGTGGAGAACAAAGACAGAGTCTGATAGGTTTCTTTACAAGTGGTTGTCATCCATCCCCTCCTGTAAACCCTCCCACTGGTGGCTTTCAAATGGAGGACCTTCCTCCTGGTGATGGGGTAGGTCCAAGCTTCTGATAGAATTCCAAGGTAGAGGAGCACATACATGTTTCATCTGGATGGCTTGTTTCAATTTGTAACAATTGGGTATCAGTATGATGAGTGATTGGTCCAAGTCTTGAATACCAAGTGTTAGACTCAGGTTATGGTAAGACTTGTCTTATTTACCTGTGGGACTTCCCTGGTCACCTTTTCTGGACCTAGGAAATACTGCAATGCTGATTTTTACATCTTACAAATAGCTTTTATTTCAGCAGAATTTCAGCCTGAAACTTATATCTAGTAATACCTGCTACCATTGTAGGTAATTTATAGAGATGAATTTATGATACATGCAAGTACATAGGTGCATGAATATATACACACACATACATGCATTTGCAAATATAACATAAAAGACAACATATGTAAACACACATATGTGTTTATTTATCTATAAAGAGGATGTCTCATATAAATACATTTATATAGTTTTTATGTATTTACTTTGTAAATTTCACAACTTACAAACAATTTCTACAGCTGTTCTCAACCAGATCAGAGATGGGAGGGAATCTTCCACAAATACCCTCTATACTGTACCTAAACCTTCATATTAATATAAATGAAAAAGAAGACCAAGAACACAGAAAAGCCAAGTTAGGTTGTACCATTTCTTTCAATCGTTACGAGCACTCATGCTCAAGTGCAGGAATTGAAGGCTAGAAGCTGTTGGTTTGGTTTAAAAGTTCTCTCTCTCAAGGCCCTGGCAGTCTGATCCATTGAGTAAGATCTGTATCTTATTCAGCACTATCAGGATGCCCCACTCTGGGGCCTAACAAACTGTGAGCCTTGGGGATTTGTAAGTCCCTTTCTTGAAAGTCCCCATCAATGTCAACATAAGCTAAAAGTTGAGTAATGAAAAATGATTTCAACATCTAAATAAAAGACAACTGTGAAGGTTTCCAGTACATAAAAGAATAACTTTACCAATTGTAACACATATCAATGGTTTGTGGTAACTCAGCCCTTTGCAAAGAATCTGTTCACATCTTCTATAAAGAGGAGAAGTCTTCCCCCCACCCCTGTCCTTGAAATTGGACTGATTTGTGACTTGCTTTAGGCAATGGAATGTATGGAAGCTAAAGAATGCTAGTTCAAGTTTAGCCCTTAAAAGGTCTTGTGGATTTCTGCCCTCTTTCTTTCTCCTTCTCCCAGGCTAGTTTTCTAGAGAATGAAGCACAAGGAACAGAACAGTCAACCTCGTTATCTCAGATGAAGCACTGGTCATGAGAGAAAGGCCATTCTAGACCAGGGGTCCCCAGCCAACCCATCAGCAGACTTAAGGATGAGGCCAACTAACGTCAACCAAGTTGAGAGAGGAGAACATCCCAGATGACCCATAACGTTGTAAGAGATAGTAATGGTTATTGTTTCGAGGTACTTACTTTTGGAATAGTTTTTTACATAGCATTATGTAGCAATATTAATTGATATAGCCAAATATCTAGAAATTTAGAGACAGAGCTATAGACAAAATAAAGATAAATTAATTGTCAGGGGGATAGCTGATCATCAAAACCCTGTTACTTCTTACTCTGTTGAATATAATACAAGAGAAGAATGTGGGTACCAATAGCTAAAATTATCTTTCAGTCTTAAGACTTTAAAAATGGCTACTTAGAAAAGCAATGTCTAGTGTGTCCTCAATCCTGTGATTCTAAGACCTGTCTATGACTTATGTGCATTTTTGCCCACGGTACAACACTCAGACAACTCTCAAAAATGTTAGTGCCGGAGCACAGGCCATGTGAGTCTCTGGGGGAGGTCAACTGCTCAGAACGATACATGATTCTGACGACTCAGAAGTTAAGTTCTTGGAAGTCAGAGATTTTGTATGCAGTTACCAAATAAACACTAAAAAGAGGTTGTTTATTTATTACATTCAATATCAAACGTTTAAAACCATTTCAACAACTCAAGCCAGGGAAGTAGAAGGAGCTACACACTGGAGTAAGGCCCCTGGGACCTGGAGTAATAGTCTGATGATAACATCCAAAGCAAGTTCTAGAGTCCTCACATCATAATTATGGAGATTCTGGTCTCCACGTAGCCCCATGTCTCACAAATCCCACTTGGGGGCTGTCTGTGCCAAGGGTCAGGGAAAAAATGCAGCTTTCCCACTTCTCACCTATAGGGAAGTGATGTCTCCTGAGACTGCAAGCTGTAATTTCTGTCCATTTCCTCCATTTGGCTTCCTGGTCTATTCCAGGACTCTCAGCTATTTGTGACTATTAGGATTCTGCTGCTTTCAACCTCAGCAGCTTTCTGTGGATGGATACTTAGAAGTTTCCAGCACACTAAGTATGACTTCTGCTGTCTTTGCTCTTTTGACATGAGGCGAAGACAACGTGTTTCATTCCAGATGGTGTCAGTTTAATCATTGGCACCTAATGTACCGTGATACACTAATGTTGACCTAGTGTACATTGCGGGTAATTTTCTGAGATTTTTGCTTCGGAAAGGAGAATGGTGAACAGTTTGGAGGAAAAAGAAAATATTTGTAGTAGCATGAAATCTTACCTAAGATTTTTATTTCTAAACTGGCATTACATATACAAACATTATCCATTTAATAATAGTATTAATCTTTTATTAAAACCTAAAATGTGCTATGGGTATAATTGGTTGGTTTGTTTTTAAGTTTTAAATTTCATTATTTCCTTTTTCAGTTTTATTGACATATACTTAATGTACGAAAAAATTGCATTTTGATGAGTTTGGATATATGCACACCACCCATGACAGCATCACTGCAATTAAGGTAATAAACACATCCATCATCTTCAAAAGTTTTCTTGTGTGCTCTTGCTTTTCTATGTTTCTTCTTCTTCTTCTTCTTTTTTTTTTTTTTTTTGGGTGACAACAGCACTTAACATGAAATATATCCTCTTAACAAGTTTTTAAGTGTACAACATTGTACACTTAACTACAGGTACCATGTTGTACAGCAGATGTATAGAATGTACTCGTCTTGTATAACTTTAACTTTATACCCATTGAACCATAATTCCCCATTTCTCCCTCCTCCCACTCTCATTCTGTTCTTTTTTTCTATGAGTTTGACTATTTTAGATACCTCATATAAGTGGGATCATACAGAATTTATCTTCCAATGTCTAGTTTATTTCACTTAGCATAATGTCTTCCAGGTCTATCATGTCAGAAATGATGGAATTTGCTTCTTTTCATTAAGGCTGAATAATGTTCCCTTGTATGTATAAACCACATTTTCTTTATCCATTCACCTGTCGATGGACACTTAGGTTGTTTCCATATCTTGACTATTGTGAATAATGCTGCAATAAACATGAGAGTGGAAATATCTCTTCAAGATCCTGATTTCAATTCTTTTGGATCTATACTCAGGAGTGGGATTGCTGGGTCACATGGTAATTCTATTTTTAAGTTTTTGAGGACCTCTATACTGTTTTCCAAAGGGGCTGTACCAATTTACATTCCCATCTGCAGTGTATGAGAGTTCCCTTTTCCCCACACCCTCACCAACACTTATCTCTTGTTATTTTGATGATAGCCATCCTAACAGGTGAAAGGTAATATCTTATGGTTTTGATTTGCATTTGTGTGATGATTTAATGATACTAAGTACCTTTTCAGATATCATTTGGCCATTTGAATGTCTTTTTATGAGAAATCCAAGTCCTTTGTCCGTTATTCCATCAATTTATTTGTTTTTGTGTTTTTTTTTTTGAGTTGTAGCTTTTTACATATTTTGGGAATTAACTCCTTATCAGATACATGGTTTGCAAATAGTTTCCCCCATTCCACAGGTTGTCTTTTCACTTTATTGTTTCCTTTGCTGTGCAGAAGCTTTGTAGCTTGATTAGTCCCACTTTTCTATTTTAGCTTTTACCACCTGTGTTTTTGGTGTCATATCCATGAAATCATTGCTAAGACCTATGTCATAAAATTTTTCCCTGTGTTTTCTTGTAATAGTTTTACAGTTGCAAATCTTTAATCCATTTTGAGTTAATTTTTGTGCATGATAATAGATAGAGGTCTAATTTTGCCAATACCATCTGTTGAATTTTCTGTTCTTCATCACTGTGTCCCAGCACCAAATATGCCAGGTGTATAGCAGACACTACATATGCAAATAGAAGTTGACTAAATGAATATTTTACTTTGTTTAATACTCCCAAGGAGGTAGACAGTCATTTCTTGTGGCTATAGAACTACTGATGTGTCAGAGTCAGAATTCTAACCCACGTCTGCCTGGCTCTAACATAGTTCCTCTTTCCGGAAACACTACTTCTTGTAGAAGGAGACTCAATGGGCAGTTCTCGAAGTCTTGCTCTATTTCAGGGCACAGAGGTCATGCTCTGCACCAAACTAATTAATTTGTTTGCCACTTCCATAGTCACAGTGGGATACTGGCATTAGCATTCCCTGAAAAAGCCTGCTTTTTCACTTGATTCTCTCAAGAAGGCCAGAAATCAGTGTGTTTGTACTTCCCTTTTAGTGGCTTCATCTTCAGTGATGGAAAATTAATTTCATTTTGCTAACCAGTAAATGGGAAACTCCAGTCCTTAATATATGTATTAACAAAGTGTTTCCACTTCCGTTTTTAATCATGGATGCTCAGAGAGAGCTGTGCTCCACTAAAATTGTTCATGTTTTGGCCTTAATTGTCATGCCCTTGAAGGCTGGGTCAGGTGCCCCTCTTATATGATTTCGTTGCACCCTTTCCATATCTCTAGTTTTCATGAGATTAAATAAAACTCATATCATACTTCATGTATGTCAGACATTGTTCTTTCTCCTGCTTCCTATCTCAATCATATGGATAAACGTTAGTAAGATAATAAATAAGTGGATTGCCAACATATTTGTCTTGCCCCACAGAAAACTGGACAGAGAGTACTCGACTCATAAATAGTATTCAATAAGTATTTGATGAATAGGTAATTGATAGATTGCTTGCTTTGAAACATCTTTTGTGAATGAAATCTCTTTTTTGCTGCTTTATAGGCAGTAATTTTGTCTGGGGCCTTTATCTTTTCATCAGTCCTGATGTAACACTCAGTGAGATCACCTAAAGACCAGTAAGTAAATCAAATTCAAACCTTCAGTTCAACTTATTGAACACCTACTTTGTTAGGCACTGAAGAGAATACACAGATGACTCCCTATCATTTAAAATCCAAAAGATTAGAACCGTACAATCATATAGCAGTACAGGGGCAAATACAGTCAGGGCTATAAATCAAATAAAAACTAAATGATATGGCAGTCCAGTGAGGGAGAAGATAACTTTGCTTTCCTAGGTGGGGATTGGGAGACATTTTTCTTGGCTCTAAAGATAAATAAAATACGATATCTCTTTTCAGAAAAGTTAAAATGAAAAAGTAAAATATGGTGGGCTAGTTGATCAGGTTTCCGGGGACTGACTGATCTCTCTCCTGCACCCCAGCTTCCATTTGGGGACCCTCTATTCTACTCAGCACTGGTAACCACCCTGCCCCTGCTTGAGGCTAGGACTGGTAATGGCTCCCCACGGTAGCTGGCCTGAGGCAGTACACTCTCCCCTATCAGCTCCCTAAATTTCACCCTCACCTCTGTAAAGCTTCCGAGGATTAGACATTCCCCAGTGACTTGGTTTGAATGTGAGCTATGTGTTTACTACCAGGCCCGAGCTGAAATAGGTCCTTTTAAAGTGCCAGGCACCACACATTTTCAGATTTAATCTTCAAAACAAAAATGTGGGGCAGGAATTACAATCACTGCTTTAAACATGAAAAATATTCATCTCTGAAATATTAATTAACATAGAAAGTGGCAGGGGACCCAGGTAGCCTGACACCCATTTTGAGTTCTTTATCTAATGTCCTTTTGCCTCTACCTATAAAAACATGACTTGAGCATAGTTTTCTTCTTTCCCTTTATTTCAGTGCCCAAGGTCTAGTCATTATTTTTTCTTGCAGGCTTTTTCTCCCCTTTGTTATATACCCTACATATGGGCATTTGAGGGACTTCCCTGACAACTTTTTTATGAATAGTCTGTGAAAACAAAAACACAGAGAAGACCATTTCTCATCCACCACGGGTACTTACAAGTGGTAAAGAAAACAAAGTTCAATTCTTGCAAGTGACAACCACAGATAATAGATACTATCAAAGCAGGAATTTGAAAGTGGGTTGTAAATCAAAACAACACAATATGCAATCCAACAGATAAGGAACAGAAGTGATCAGGGTTCTTTTCATCTACCGTGTTTCGCCTAAAATAAGACCGGGTCTTACATTAAGTTTTGCTCCAAGACGCATTAGGGCTTATGATCAGGGGATGTCATCCTGAAAAATCATGCTAAGGCTTATTTTCTGGTTAGGTCTTATTTTCAGGGAAACACGGTGCGTATTTATCCACTGTCAGCCAAAGGCTCAGGCTCTGGAGAATTTGAGCTCCTAGAAATGCCAGTTCTCATGGACAAATAAGATTGGACACTAACACGTGATTTCACATACCGGGCATCAGGCTGCCAGTGTGGTCTCCCTGGCAGAATCTACCAAGCACTAGGGAAGGCTGTGATGGAGGGATGTACATTTTCAGCAATGGTAAGAAAAATAAGGCCCCCCCAAATAGAAGCCAAGGCCAGAATATAGGCTGACAGATATCTTTGACAGGGAAAGCTGCTTCACCATAATACCAGAGAAGTTGGATGGCACTTTTATACCATGATAGTGATAATGCCATTTAAAATGTATAAAGACCTTTTTATGCTTCAGGAGACAAAGTGGGAAGACCACAGAATGCATTGTGAGTTTTGCTCATTTGGTGCTAACTGCCCTGGCTACAAGATAATTTATGGTCTGGAGAATATAACAGGATTGAGGTATATGATTTATCCTGTTTTTGGATTAGCATTTTCCTGGTTCAGAAAAGATAGCATCCATCAGTGGTATGCAGAAGCTATTTGTTTCACAATATTCAGGCACATGAAATATCATGTTGCTTTATTTTCCTAAATCAAATTAAATCTGTTTTTGAGTGCCTCCAGAGCCACGGTGGAATAGCCAATATCTGTCATTACCAAGGAACTCTTCTTTTTCACCTTGGTTGTTCTTGGTCCCAAATGACTTATGCAATCCAGTGAACTTGAACAAATGTAGACACCATGTAATTACTGCCATCCTTAAGACACAGAACATTTCTAGTACTCCAAAAGTTCTCTGGTACAGACTTGGCAGGAAATGCACCCTCTACACTTCTGGTCCCAGGCAGCCATTGAGCTGCTTTCTGCTACTGTACATTAGTTTTGCCTGGTATAGAATGTCATAGAAATGAAAAGAATATAGTATGTATTTTTTTGATCTGGCTTCTATTGGTCAGCATTATGTTTCTTCTGATTCATCCATGGTATTGTGTGTATCCGTAGTTTGTTAATTTTATTGCTGAGTAGTATGCCATCGAATACTTTTGCCACACTGTATCTGTTTACTTGTTAACAGGCCGATAGATTGTTTCTACCTTTTGGCTATTCGGAATAAAGCTCCCATAAACACTTGAATACAACTTTTTGTGTGGACACATGTATTCATTTCAATTCAGGAAAAACCCAGGAGTAGAATTGTTAGGTTATATGGCAGGTATGTTTAACTACGTAAGTCACTGATAATCACTTTTCCAAAGTGAATATACCATTTTACATTTCGATCAGCAATATTTGGGAATTGTAGTTGCTACTCATCTTAAGAAAATCATGTACTTTGAATATTTTAAAAAATATGTATGTAATGGTATCTCAATTTGCTTTTAATTAGCATTTAGCTGATGACTAATGACACTGAGCATCTTTTTATTTACTTACTGTTTATCTTCCTTTGTGAATCTGTTCAGATCTTGTGCCCATTTTTGTCTTCTTATTCTTGTGATATAGGAGTTCTTTATAGATTCTGAATATAAGCACTTTATCAGATATATTCAATGCAAATATATTCTTCTAGTCATTGTCTTGAATTTTCATTTTCCCAATTTTGTCTTTCAAAGAGCGGAGTTTCTAATTTTAATGAAGTCTAATTAATTATTTTCTTTTATTATTTGTGCTTTTTGAGCTGTATCCAAGAAAACTTTGCCTATATCAACATTGCAAAGATTGTCTCTTTTGTTTTCATCTTTGCAGTGTCAGGAGTTGGCAGCATTTCATCACATCACATCTTGGTTCCAAAATTAATTGCCTGTTTACCTCCCGATTTTATTGGCATGAGATTAATTTTATTCCCTCTTCCCTCCTTCTTCTCTCTCTTCCCTTCTTCATTTCCTTTCTCTTCCACAATATTTTAAAGTACTAAGCACAGACTTGAAAACAGGTACTATAAACATCTGGAAATACTGAACAAAACATGACATTCTTTCAATACATACATGAGTTAACATGCATAGAAACATATAGACACACTGATATGAAATCTCCAGGTGCCAGAAACAAAGAACTAAAAGCAAAGAACTGATGTAGTTGTGACTGGAGAGTGAGGAAAGGGAGATATTGGTATCAGTAACCTATTATTTGGGATTTTAATACCCCCGTAGTGATAAGCAATGAGGCCTTCGAAGTATATAGGGCTGAGAGTTGGAATTATGACTGTTGTGTGATTCTGGGACCCTTGAAGAACTTTACTGATTGTGAAAGACTGGAGTTGGAAAACAACTACTCATTGGAACAGGTTGAAAATAAAGATTATTGTCCATGTAGGCCTGGTCTGTAGCAGGAAAAGATAATTTAAAATTCCAAATTTATGCATCATTCAGGTTTATGTTTTGAATTTATACTGCCTATGTAGTCTGGGAACCCCAACCCAGTATTTTAACATAAAAATTGGCTCCAAAACATGCCTGCCAAAAATAAACGCAAACCAACTCTTGAAAGATCCTTTTAAATCTAGGTCATACAATGTACGCAGTTAAAGCAACAATAACAATAGATATCAGCTAGATGAGCCTGTTATAAGAAAACATATGAAGGAACAATTCAAATGCATTAGAAACAATTCAAACGTGTTGTTTAAATGTATTAACACACAAAATAACAGCAGAATTAGTATCAATTTGAAAAAAATATATAATTAAGAAGAATAAGAGTTTTAAAAGGAACAAAAACCATCAATCACATACAGGATATTACATGAAAGGAGTAAGAAGATTTGCAAAAATAAGTAAAATTTTGAAAAGTAAAAGTACAATCACTGAACTTAAAAATTAAATAGATATGTTTAACAGCAGATAAACACATGGAATTAATGAACAGAAACCTGTGTCTGAGAAAAAACAAACAAATAGTAATGCATCATGATAAGAGACAGAAAATATGAGAGCAATGTTTAAAGGGGATAGAATAAGAACATCCAAAATACATCTAATAGGAATTCAAAAGGGAAACACTAAAGAGAATTGGACGATGGTGATAGTAATAACAGAATAGCTGTTAATTTTCCAAAATTACTGAAAGAAAGGAATCTATACATTCAAAAGTAGAACAAAGTTGAAGAATAACAAATTTTTTAAAAATCAGAAAAAAGTGCATTACTTCTATTAGATAAAAATAATTATACTGAAATAGAACTTCTCAAAAGAAGTAACAGAAGTCTAAAAACCTTAGATGCTGAGGGAAAATAGCTGATAATCTAGTTATCTGGGACCATATAAAACCGTGACTGTTGAAGTACACCTACAAAATGGCAACTGTATATAGTTTAACCAAGCAATAGATTTTATTCAGACAGCTTCCTATTCAACTAGAAAGGTAAAATTATGACATTTTTCAGAAAAAGACTGAGAATTTTCCACCCTAAGAGTCTTGCAGAAAGAATAGTTCAGGGGGGAAAAATGAACTCAGAAGACAGCAGAATGCAGAAAGCAGTTGAACAAAGAAAAGTTAATATGAATAGGCTAACAGCTAAACAGCCATTGGCTTCATTAAAGAACCAAAAACAATGACTAATTGTATTACACAAAACCAAGGGATAACTACAATACTCAACAACAATTACATGGAATTAGAAGAGAGCAAATTTAGTTACAAATGTCCTAAGAACCATATATAGTTCAGAAGAAGGATAAAAATAATAGTTCCCTTTGTATTTTTTTTCAAACATCAGGGTATGTTAAAAATTTAACAGTAATCCCAGAAGAATAGAAATTGAATGCATAACATCTAAGTGAATGAAGGAGAAAAAAACTGGATCAATACATTAGTCAGAAGAAAGGAGAATAAAAGAAGGAAAAAAGAAAAAAAAACACTAAACTGAAAGCAAAAATAAAATTAGATATTAAACAACAATACATCAGCAATAGGAATACATGTTAGTGAATCAAGTTTGCTAGTAAAAGATAGTCACATATTCACTAGAGGAAAAAAAATCTGCTTTCTTCATTGTTTGATTTCTAACATCCATAATGGGACTAGTATTTAGAAGGAATTAAAAGAATGCTTTAATGCTTATAGAAATAATTAAAACTTGGATTGAAATCCTATTATATTCTGTTTATAAGAGACATAGTTAAAATGAGTGAAACAAAATTTTAAAAAGAGATAAAAGGAAAGAACAATAATAGATTCACCAAGTTGCTCCTAATAAAAGGGAAGCTAATGTAGTTACAAATAGCACAAAATATAGTTTAAAAACGTTATTAGAGATGAAAGCATCATTAGGGATAGAGTACCACTACATATGTTAGGCAGGGTATGTTTTGATGCAGAAGGAATTAACCCAAATCCCAGTTGTTTAATATGTTTTGCTCACATTTTATATCCATCATAGGTCAGTACGGTATTCTATCCCACATAATCACTCAGGAACCCAGGCTGATTGAGTCTCTATCATCTTGAAGCAGCCCCATCAGAAATACATAGTCTTTTTTTGCCATGGAAAGGTAAGATAGCACTGGAGCATCTCATGCTAGGAACTAAATGCTTCAGTCTGAAAGTGGCGTTCACTTCTCCCTTCGTGTAAACTGATCACTTGGTCTTGCCTTACTGAAAAGGAGCAGGGAAGTATAATATTCTAATATAGCCAGAAGGCAAGAAGAACTATATATGGGTGACCACTGGAAATGTCTATCATAATGATTAAAAAAAACCAAAAACCTCTAAACTTTTATGCACCTAACAACATGTCCCCATACAAAGGAATACTTAGCACATTTAAAAGAAAGAATGTAAAGTCTACCACCATAGAAGGAGATTTTCACACATTTCTTAGTAATTGATGTGTTAAGCAGACAAAAATTAGTAAGGATAGAATATTTTTAAACATAATAAAAAATCTCAATGACTCAATTAACAAGTAGATCTAACAGACGTATATGGAATCCTGTACCGAACAATTAGAGAACACTCATTCTTTGCAAACATATAAATATTGAAAGAACAAAAGTTTTAAACTAGAATTTTATACCCAGTGATAATATAGTTCAAAAAGGTAGTTGAATAAAGATTTTTCAGACATATGAAAACTGAAAAAAAAAATTATCACCAGCAGACCTGTACTATAGAAATGTTAGAAAACATCCTTCCAATAGAAGGAAAGTGATACCAGAGGGAAATATGGATTTACACAAAGGAATGAAGACCAATGGAAATGTAAAGACATTGGTAAATATACATATTTTTCCAATTATTTATAAATGATAATTTAAACAAAAAATAGTAACATAAGGTTTATAACATGTAAAAGTAAAATATACGACAATAAGAACACAATAACCCGGAAAGGAGAAATGGAAGTGGACTAATATGCTGGTCTTATATTACTATGTCAAGTCATATAATATTGTATGAAAGTATACTCTGATAAGTTAAAGATGTGTACGATAAACCCTAAAGAAACTATTAAAATAGTAAAATAAAGAATTATGAGTAATAAGTCAAAAAAGGATAAAATGGAAGCATCAAAATATCAACTAACCAAAAAACGGTGAGAAAGAAAGGAAGAAGAGAGGAAAAAACAGATGAGACCAATAGAAAAAAAGAGCAAGATGACAGATCATGACCTAATCAATTTTTACATTAAATGTGGTGGTATAAAAACAATATAACCACTTTGGAAAATAGTTTGGCATTTTTTTTAAAGGTTTAAACATACACATGCTACATGACCCAACCATTCCACTCCTAGCTATTGACCCAAGAGAAATAAAAGCATATATCCATACAAGGACCTATTTACAAATATTTATAGCAGCTTTATTTGTAATACCCCCAAATTTCCATTCATAGGTGAGTAGATAAACTGTGGCATATTTATACAATGAATATATTCCTCAGGAATAAAACGGAATGGACTATTGATACACTCACCAATATGGATAAACTTCAAAATAATTATGTGAGTGAAATAAGCCAGACAAAAAGGATATATACTATATGGTTTAATTTAAATAAAATCCTATGCAATGCAAACTACTAGTATGGTTAGTAAACAGATGAGTGAATGTTAGGAGCTGGGTGGTGGTAGGTGGGAAGAGATGGGAAGCACAAGTTTTAAAAGATGATGATATATTCATTTTCTTGATTATGGTCATGTTAATAGGTCTATATATATGCATAAAACTTATCGAAGCATACACTGTAAATATGTGCAGCTTGTACTATAATAAATCTGTCCTCTAAAATCCCAGTTTCCACTCTTTTAAAAAAATGATGCAACTGTATGCTGTATATAAGAAACTCACTTCTAAAATAATGACATAAATAAAATCCATCAACTATGGCACATGAGCCAGCCATACATTTTGTAAACAAACTATTAGAACACAGCCATTTACACATTCATTTACATATTGTTTATGACTTGTTTCATCCTACAATCGCAGAATTGAGTAGTTGTGACAGAGACCTTAAACCTAAAATATTTGCCATCGAACTCTTTAAGAAAAATATTTCATGACCCATGATACCGATAGGTTGAAAGTAAAAATGGAAAAAAGGTAAAATATGCAGACACTATTTTTTAAATGCTGAAAATATATTACTATTAGAATAGACTTTGGAATTAAAATATTATAAGCAATAAAGAGGATTTTTACATAATGATGAAAGTCTCAATTCACCAACAAGCCTCAATAATACTAAATAATATGGACCCAACAACAATGCTTCAAAATACATAAAGCAAAAAGTGACAAAACTAAAAGGAAAAGCAGGCAAGACCCAAAATATAGTTGGACATTTCAACACTCCTCTCTTGTAATTGATAGAACTGACTGGTAGACAAAACAAAACTTTTTTTTTGGAAATATTTGACAAATATTCCAAGAAACTTTGGTTATCTAAAGGTTTCTTTTTAAATCATATTCTTATATCAAGTCACATATTTTAAGAATTACTCAATGATGAGAAACAAAATCTTGGGCTTATTTTAGGGTATTTGTTTTATTTTCTTTTAAGTACATGTTACTATTTCAGTTAAGGCCTTGTTTAAATTTCCATTTCTGGTGGTGTGGTGAAGTACATAACCAGAAAATCCTCCTGTAGAAAAACACGTAGAAATACTGGTGAAGATAAGAATTTTAAAAATGCATAGTTGAGCTCACAAAGAATAAGGGACATCTCCAGGCGCTATAAGAAAAAAAGATGAAAATTCCACAGTTGCCCTTGATTTGGAATTGGAATTGGGACAGATGTGTGGGCTTCCACCAGACAAGGTTCAGAAACCCCAAGCAGGGATACAAGATGAGGCCTTCAAGCCTTCACAAAACAATGATTTGGTATTAGGCCTTAAAATGCTACATCTTGATTTTAATGATAGAGTGCAAATGATTCATCCACCAGCATGAGAAGGAGATAAGGCAACCTTGCAATTCTCTATTTTACAATATTTTCTTAGAAAGCTCTAATTCTTCCATTTCTCTTGTTTTTGAGGTACACTAAACATAAACAATACTACATCTAACATGACAATAAATTTTATAAATTTAGAGGTCAGTATTAATTATGCTAATGCAGGAATTATAATTTAATTTTTGGATTATTTATTCCATATTAGGCTTGAGTGATTTTTAGCATATGCTGATTGTATGTATGTATGTGTGTGTGTGTGTGTGTGTGTGTGTGTGTGTGTGTAGTGTAGTGTTTAACAATGCCTGTTTAAAACTAAAAGTTTTTTTTTTTAATGAGTGAAAACCAAACAAAATTTGGCAAAGAAATTTTTATTATGTGATTTTAATTTTATTCAATAGTCAAAATTTGGGACGGTTTAGCTTGTCTCATAGTCATTTTTTTTTTGAAAGCCCAGTTAGTAAGGTATTATTTGGCTGAGCCCATTTATTTTCTGCATGAATCATGAGATTGGTGCAACCTGGCAATGGCCTTGCCTATTATATATGAAACACTGAACATTAGCTGCATGTTAGGTGAATCTAGGCTTGTTTTATAATGGATTTCTTATTCCAGTGCTGCTCTAACTGCAATTTCTACTCAGTATACTGCTCTGACAACTAATAAGTAGTTTCAAGGACTTCACACATTATTTGTTGTGGACACAAAGGATCTTGGCAGAAATGCAGAGAAACACTAAGACAGGTTTTGCCCAAGCGCACTTCTGGAAACTATATGAATATTCAGGAAAAGGAATCTGACTAAATCTACCACGGTTCCCCTACTCCACCCCTCACTGTAGTTTGGAATGATCATCTGTATAAAGAGGTGAAACACTCCAATCTTAGTACAGATGTAGTTTGAAAGTCCCAGAAATGCCTGACGATTTCTGGGAGTAACTATGAAATTTTCTTTCAGGAGAGACATTGAGGTTGTCTAGTATGAATTTCAGATACTCTTAGTCACCAATGAAAACCCTGAATGACTATAAAGGAAAGACTACATGGCTTAGGCCTTCCCATTATCGAATTAAGGCAAACTATACCTTTTACAAGATATTTAAGAAATTTATTAATAGCATGACTCAGCCACGCTGACTTTACCAGGACATATTAGTGGGACTGGCCCAGGCTGAACTATAGGATAGATGAAGTATGATTTCTGATGCCTGGAACACTATTTCTAGGACTCTCCATGTAAGTCCATCCTTCCAAAAAGTCTTATCCACCAATGCTTTTCTAATCATCCTCATCCATCAAAACTTATTGATTTATTTCATGGATTTTTATTACATGCTTCCAATATTTCAGTCTTTGGGTGAAGGGTGCTGAAATTATAACAAAGGGAAGATTCAGGCAACTGACCAAGAATGCGTAATGAAGAGGGATCATTGCTTTGATGGGGAAGTGTATAGGGTGCTCTGGGAACACTTAGGAAGAGCCCACACGTGTCTTGGAAGATGAAAGAGGAACTCATGGGAAAAGAGACATCAGGCTGAGACCTGCTGGAATAGATGTTAGCCAGGTGAAACGGAGGGGAAGGGAATTCCAAGTAGAGGACAAAAGCTCAAGAGAGAGAACTTGGCATGCCTGGGGAAGGAGCGTGGTTTTTGTTCAGTGTTCATCAGAACTCCCTGGACCCTTTTTTAGAAATGCTCGGCAGCTGCTGTCCTCAGAGTATTTGCTTCTCAGCTATCTGATATTGGCACACCAATGTTGACAGGTGCCGTTGGTGTCTTGGATTTCTAAGAAATCTTTAAAAGTAAGTGGTGTTTTTTTTGTTTTGTTTTTTCTAAAAGGTTGCAACATTACCATCATGAAATAATTCTAACGAGTACTTTTTAGCAATGCGCTTGAAATTTAAGTTCTGAATTTCATTCTGGTGACTAATCCTCCACAGTTACACAGACCGTGGAGAAAGGATTTTCACTTGTGAGTCATGTTTAGAGTTCATTCAGTCCCTCTTTCAGCAAACATCTAATAGATGTCTCTTCTGTGCCAGGCACTGTGCCAACACCAGGGCTAAACAGACTGAGTTAGGGAAAGCTTCAGAAATATGCCCACTCAAGATTTGCCATTTTTGAAATCAGTTTCATGACAAATGTTCTCATGACAAAAAGTCTTTTCCAGTGATGATTTCTCCATTATATATCCGCCGTATAGAACATTCATTCATTTACTCATTCATTCAAAAAATATTTATTCAGTACAGATGCTATTGGACAATTTCATCTTCCATCAGGCGTAGAGCCTATTAGGGGAGGTTACAGGAAGGTTAAGAAACTTGCTCAAAGTCCTACAGTGACTCGGGTGCCATGATCTTGGCTGACTACTTTACAGGTGATAGTCAAAGTTTCCACAACTGAAGGCTTTATGCTGGGCCATGTCTTTTGGAAATGTCAACGCCTGAATCAGAGTGAAGAACTGACGAAGGTCAGTGAGCTTATCTAGGGCCCTGAGAGCATCGACTCCCTTTTTCATTATATGAGGTATGACAATGAAGTTCGCAAACTTGTTGCAATGATGTTGCTAACCTCTTTTGATATTAGCGGGATTATTCATTATGAATTTGTACCAACTGGACAAACAGTGAACCAAGTTTACTATTTGGAAGTGCTGAAAAGGCTGCATGAAAAAGTTAGACGAAAACGACGTGAACTTTTCGCCAACAATTCATGGCTCTTCATCACGACAATGCACCAGCTCACATGGCACTGTCTGTGAGGGAGTTTTTATTTATTTGTTTATTTATTTATTTGGGTTTTTTTTTTAAGTTTATTGGGGTGACAATTGTTAGTAAAATTACATAGATTTCAGATGTACAATTCTGTATTACATCATCTATAAATTCCATTGTGTGTTCACCACCCAGAGTCAGTTCTCCTTCCATCGCCATATATTTGATCCCTCTTACCCTCATCTCCCACCATGAGGGCGTTCTTAGCCAGTCAACAAAAAACTATATTAGAACAGCCTCCCTATTCACTTTATCTGGCCCCCAATGAGTTCTTTCTTTACCCAGAGATAAAGGAAATATTGAAAGGAAGACATTTTGATGATATTCAGGACATCAGAGGTAATATGATGACAGCTCTGGTGGGCTTTCCAGAAAAAAAAGTTCCAAAATTGCTTTGAAGGGTGGACTAGGCACTGGCGTCGGTGCATAACTTCCCAAAGGGAGTACTTTGCAGGTGACCGTAGTGATATTCAGCAACGAGGTATGTAGCACTTGTTCTAGGATGAGTTCGCGAACTTAATTGTCCAACCCTGTAGGTGGTAGGAAGGTGACCCCACAGAGCTGCCTCACGTGGGCTGCACCTCCTGTCATGTCCAACCAGCAGGTCCAGGGACTCTTCCTGCCTTTTTCAGGAAGAGAGTTTGTTTCTGCCTCATCTTCCTCTGGGTTAGGAGTTCCCTAGGTAGGATGTGAGGGACTTTCGGGGTGGGGGCATTATTATGAAATGTGCACCAGTGGGCTAAACGAATGCTTTGAAGCCTTGACTCTGAAAAGGTCCTCTGATGGTTCCATGGGGTTTGCCCTTTAGAGGCTTTGTGGGCAAAAAACCCCCCAAAAACCTATGATAAAAATTACCTTCTCTGCTTTGACTGTTTCTTGATAAATATGTGTGAAAGTTAAAATCTCATTTCAAAGGGGAAAAAGTGATCCTCGTTCAATGGAATTCTATGAAAAAAAGAAAAACTGAAGAAAAGGGGATTTATATACTGTCAATGCATCTTTAAGCAGGGAGACAAGCTTTGATGTAACTGATAGCTGGGAAATATAATAGCCCAAGAATATAGAAACAGCATGTGATGTATTACGCAGCACTTGAGACCAAAAGTTTGCGTCTCTTAGACTAGAATGAAAGTTCAGCCTGAAAGGTCTTGTTGAAAGAGACTTTCTTTGTGACAAATTAGGAGTACCTGTTGGAGTGATCTCCAGTAGGCATTCCTCATATGCACTTTGGAGAAAAACTGTTAACTCATTAAGCTTCGCGGCCCCCAAAGCATCCCCGGATGTTGCAGAAGCTAAGCCTTTGATAAAGAACTTCACTTCTAAGGAAGGAAGTATTGCACCTACAAAAGAGAAATTCTTTAAAGTGGAGATTAGAAAGCTGAACTCTTATGAAAGAGCCGGAACAGAAACAGTCATTTTTTTTTTTTTTTTACTAAGGGCCGTTAACAGAGATGGATACTCCACATTCTATACACCAGAAAAATCACTTAATAATGGTCACTTTGTTAAAAAAAAGAAAAAAATAATCTTAAAAGGCCAGATCCCAAAAAGGGTCATGAGGAAAAGCTATTTAAATTGGGAAGCTTTATCTACTTTAAAATTTTTAAATTTTAAACATCTCTGTGTGTGCGTCTGCGTGCATGTGTGTATTTGTATGTGTATGTGTGTGTATTGGACAAGCAAAATACTCATCACTATAGGAAGTTGAAAGGAGGTCCCCAGAGCTGTCTCATGAATTGACAGAAAAGGTGACGAAGCACAATAAATGCACAGGAAGCGACAGTAGGGGTCTTTAGTTCATAGTTTGCAAATAAAACACGAAAAAATTTCTACTTCTATGGTCATGATTTCAGTATAGAAAATGTAAAACTAAATGCAAAGGTGAGACCTGATTACACAAGGGGACATAATGCTTTCTGAACTCCACATTAAATGCAATAATAGGAATGTTTAGCTCAGTGCCTGGTTTACAGTAAGAGCTCAAACACTGTTAGTTATCATCATCATTATTATTATCCTGTTATAGACCAAGCTTTGTGATAGCAGATTTATATGTGCTATTTGATTTAATTGCATAAAAGAGACTGAATGAAAAATTCTTTCAAAACGAAGTTGAACACCAACAAATTAAAATCTCAAGAAACCTAGGCATGAATCAAAAAGCTCCAATTTTATATTTGCCCACAGGTAATGCCTTTCACCTGACCATCTGAAACCACCAAACTGAACTAGGCATCTGGGAAATATATGGCGTACCTTACGTTGAATCACTTTCTAATAATTCAGATGTTTGTCTCCCTAATTTATTATGGCCAGACACTTATTTCCAGTTTTTTCCCCATCTTTTCTTTTGGTATAGAAGCTCAAACTCCCATCTGTCATTCAGAGATATACTCCTTGTCTCTTTCTTGTCCAAATTATTTGCAAAGATGCTGTAATTTAGTGTGGGCAACTTGGGTGAGCGCTACAGTTAAAATTATTGCTTGCCTACGGTTTCATTTTGGAATCCTGATAAGTCATTTTGAATGTGAGCTGTGTCAAGTACATTTCAATTTATTACTTTTTCTAAGTGAACTAATCTAAATTAAAATCTCACAGAATCAATACCTCATTTTTATCATATAGCATCCTGATTCTGCCCCCTACTCATTCATCTATCGTTCACCCTGGCTTGGGAATTTCTAACAATGAGGAGATATTTCATATCGTATTATGGAAATGACACATCTGTAGTCTGTTGTCTCATATATATGAGCCCAAGTTTACAATAAATGCTGTCTTACTTTAATCCCCCCATTTTACTTATTCTGCAGAACTTTCCCATAACCCCTTATCGCATGGATTATCTAATGTTTATTATGGGTTCACAATGCACACGATTAAAATCTGAAAACTATCACTAAAAGCTGCCTCATTTGTTGGGCTTGAGTTTCTTATTACAGTAATAGCTACCAGCCCAGACAAATGGGTAGATATTTTCGGGTGTTACAAATGTTATTCAGTGCCCTTCCCCTAATGCATTTAGTTTGAGTATTTTCTTTGAGTTTTTAAAGGTCTAGTGCTGACTTGGAGATATTGCAAAGATTTTTAACGCACACGCTGTTCTACTAATATATCTTCATTTCTGGTGACCTAGAAAAGAACAGAAGCAAAAAATGGTGCAAGGGGAATGTATTCTCATGACAGAGTGTTTTGAAAAAAAAGCTTTCAAGGGATTTATTTAGTCAGGTCTCGTCTTTTCCATTATTCTTTTATATGGCAGTTGTATTGCATAGTCTATGGCCAATCCATAAAAGAATAATAATAAAGACTGCATTTTATGCAACCACGTACTAGCATGTCTGCATAAAATAGGTGATGCATATATTTTATGTCCAGAATTCCAAATGGCCTCTCATATTTCTTTTCTCTCTCAGCTTCCAAGGTTGGGTTCATAGTTTTTCAAGAGCAAAAGATCTTCATTGCCTTTGTCTGTCTCATTCACTGATTCCACAATCTAGGATAAATCCTGGCACATAGAAGAATATCAATAAATGTTTGGAAATAATCTTTCTTCTCTAATTATGTGTCATCAGCCAGTATCTCAGACAGGCATTGCCTAAAATTCTGAGAAATATTTGCAATGAGACATTCCAATTTTCTTAATGTATAAACACATATTTTTTAAGGATAGTAATACATTTGCTACCGTAGGAAAAATGAAAACAAAAAACAAACAAAAAAACCTCTAAGTACTGTGGGTTAGTGGGCATATGTCGTACATGATTAAAAAAAAAATATAATCCAAATACCAATGAGGAGAGCCACAAAAGATGGTGAGAGTGACTCAGTAGGTTCCATGTCAACTCGAGTATACATCATCTGTGTTTTTGTCCCATAGTCTCTAGAAAATGAGAAAGAATGTATGTTTCTTAAATTTGAACAGATGAAAAGACAGTCACTGAATTCAAGGTGCTTATCGTCCAGTTGAAGAGTAAGCATACAGAGATTAAAAAAAAGAAAAACACAAGTAGATACATGAGAATACAATGTTAAATATGGTGAATGCCTAATGACATGAGGAAAAACAGATCTTATTGGGCTAGGATGGGCAGGAGAGGCTTCTGGAAGGTACTGGACAGGATCTAAGTCCTCAAGAACAGATGAAAATCATAAAATTGAAAAGGAATGTTATGGGGTGAGGACAGGGGAGAAATAATGAAAGTTATTGAGGGAAGAAGCAATGGGAATGGTGTCAGCCAGTGATGTCTGGACGCAAGAGTGAGACACACACTAGCGAGTGATGTCTGGATACCACAGCACAAAGCGGGTTTGTTCTGGAATGTCATCAGTAATATAGTTATGTCATGTCAAGGTTTATGCAACTATTATAGTCATAATGAGAACTGGATGGGCTCAGAGTTTTTCCAAAATACATGAATGATGATCATGTTTATACACAAGAATGGATCTGATTCCCACTTGCAAATGAATCATTTGGCCAAATGTTGACTGAGAAATTATATTCACCAATAGAAACAGGAGCTGAAAGAAAAAGTAGAGATGAGTATCACTAGTGCCCTAGGATACAGAGGGACTTTGGAGAGATGTTCTTTGTGCTTCAGGCATTTCTCTTTTTGTAACCAGCCAGTAGCAGAAAAATGAGTAAGAATGGGATGGAAAGCACCGGGCAGAGGGCAACACAGAAGGAGAGTACGGGCTTTGGTGACTTGTGCAGTTAACTCAGACATTCCGTGGACTGCTTGTTCAGGAAGCCATGAAAATTATTCCCAGAGTTCCTCAGTGCAGAAGACAGAGGTGCTCACTTGCTGCCTCTGGCAGACTTTATACTTGAAGGAAATGTATATTCAGGTCCAGAAAGGAAGCAGGGTAAAACAGAGAGCTGACTGATAGAGAAATGCAGCTGATGAAGCTTTGTCTGTCCCTGAACATCAGGTCTTCTTGCTGTAATTGTCACTATGGAGACACTATAAAATAGTTATGGGATGGAAAGTACAGCATAGGGAATAGTGTCAAGAATATTGTAATAACTGTGTATGGTGTCTGATGGGTACTATTCATTGGGGTGTTTGCTTTGTAAGGTATATAAATGTCTAATCACTATGTTGTACACTTGAAACTAATATAATACTGTATGTCAACATATATATATATATATATATATATATATATATATATATATATATATATATATATATATGGTTTCCAATGCAAAAGGAGATGATTGCTCTCAGGTTTCCATGGAGCAACTTTGGGTGCTCAGGAAGTTGATTTGTGGTTTATAGATTAAGACCAGGTCAAGACCACACATTCCATCTTTAGAAATCTACCTGAAGACCATAATCATGAATGTGTACAACAATTTACTAATGCCCTTTTAGGAGAATAAGTTAGGCTGTGGTGGTTGAAAAATAGCAAAAAACTTGCTAACAACTCAAATATCTGTCAGTAGGAGCTTTCTTGAATAAAATGATAGTATATGCATACACAGGAGTAGTGGATGTGGAGCCCATAAAAGAGGATGAGGGTCTATGAGATGTCAGTTGAAATTCTTTGGAAAAAAACAAACAACAAAAAAGCTCCCTGGAACACACTTGAGAAACAATGAGTTAAATGAAGCTAAGGGTATTTTGTTACTTGATTCCTGAGAACCTTCAATGTGTGATTCTCCTAGAGGGAGATGGAACAGCTAGGCTCTCCCAGCACCATGAATTTCCTTGGGGGTGGAGGGTACCCTTGCACAGTAAACGCTGTGAAGAACTCAACAATTGTTGAGGGTCTAAGATAGGGTTTCATACTTTCATTTGCTTTGTTTCTTCATCTTGATATGAAAGAGTGAGTAGCACCCTCTGCAAAGTCAAGGGAAAGCAAACTTTTTGTTTGTCAAATTCCTAAAAACTCTGGTGAACTACCGTGTTCAATTCTGGTATAAACATTCAGTCATTTTTAAGGACACCGTTTAAAATTTTTAAAATTAATGTGAAAATATATGTATTCTGGGCAAGAGCAACAAATTTTATTTCATCAGCATCGCATCTATCACTGTACAATATATGCAGTCTCTGTAAATGCACAGGAAGTTGTGCAAAAGTGGAGCTGATGAATTATGGAAACCTTATCCGTATTCTTAGAGCATTAAAACGCTTTCTACTAATCCTCCCCCTCAACTTCCCAACAGATGTGGCCCAAATAATCCGAGGTAAATAAAGCCCCTTAACCACCTTTAATATTCAAGAAATGAGAATACAATTAGTTAATATGCATAACAATTTAAAAATATGAATACATTTTCTTGGGTGCTACACCCAGCTGTATTATTGTTTGTACCAAGTCTGTTAACTAAGGGAAAAAATGGAAATTTGCTCCCCACTGCAGCTCCTATTAATTTTACATATTGTAGATCCTATCAAATTGAATAATTAAAAAGTATTCATAAGTTCAATGCTTCTATCATTAATAATGTGAATCATATTTATCATTCAAAAATAAATAATGGGTACCTGGAGCTAAAAATGCTTTAACTTTCCCACTATATTTGAAGTTAGACTAAAAGAAGAGGTCCTATTTATAATCAAGCGATATGAATAAATCATATATGAATTACATGCAAACTCAAAGTATCAGCCATTTATTTGCCATGTGAGTGCATTATTCAGTGGTTTGTTATAATGAAGAAATTATTAGACTTTAGGTTAAAAGATTTTGCTTTGATAATTTGATTTTTTTAGTTTGCGACCTTGAGAAATTATTTAATAATTATTTAATGTTTCAATTGCTATTTCTCATCACCAAAGTGTTTCTGCCATTCACTGAGCATTTACTATGTTGTAGGCACTGACTAATCTTTCAACAGACCTTATCTGATTCACACCTTATAAACTGTATTGTGTACTGTGTTAGAGTTAATAAATAAGGCAACAGAAATTCTGAGAAGTAACTTTTTCCAGCATGACTCAGAGAATAAGCTATAGACGGTAGATTCAAACCCAGGCCTATCAGACTTCTTCCTGATAAAATGCTTTGCAGTGTTCTCTGCTGAGGAAGGAAGGTAAAAAAATTTGCCCTACCCATCTTCCAAGTTTGTATGAAGCTTATAGCATATCGTCTTTTCCAAAGATGGCTGCATCCCTATACTCGTATATCACATTCTACATGTTCTTGCCATATGATGCTGACAGTCCTCCATTGACAGATGAGGTCTTTGTTTCCTTCACTTGAATCTGGACTGACTACTGACTTGTAACTTCCTGGTGTCTCTCTCTCTCTCTCTCTCTCTCTCTTGTTGCTTGCTCTGGGGAAGCCAGCTGTGATGCTATGACAGTACTCAAGCAATCTGGGAGAGAATCTACATGGAGATAAACAGGCGCCTGACTAACAGCCAGTATCAACGTGTCAACAACTACATGAACACCTTGGAAGTAAATCCTCTAGTTTTTATTAGCCTACAGATGACTGCAGCCCCAACAGACATCCAACTGCAACCAAATGAGAGACCCTGAGCCAGAATCACCTATCCAAAGCACTTTCAAATACCTGGCCCACAGAGAGCATGAGAAATAACACAAAGTATCATGATTATTTTAAGCTACTAAGTTTGGGAATGATTTGTTACATAGCGATGGACGATACAAGGCTCAAATAAAAGTATGCATTTTAAGTGTTTTATAAACTATGAATCACAAATCTAAAGCCTGCTTTACACATGCAAATGGGTATATATATTCTGAGATAGAAAATTTAAGTAAATATGCCCTTTTAGGCGAATAATTTAGGCTGTGGCGGTGATACAAATAATTGACACCCCAATTTGCATCAAGTTTAGTGTCATGCTATTAGAATAGTAGCCTGGAAATAGGTATCCCATCAGGCAACAACTCTGGAAATGGGGAAAATAGAGAAACAATACCTTTTATTTATATTATGCTTTACAGTTTACAATGACCTTTAATAATCATTATCTCAGAAACTGATTTACCACGAAGCTAAGGAAGCTTTGGCTTCTGGGCCCCTTGTAGATACAGGCCGCTTCCAAGGTGCTGGCAATGTGTTCATATGCTCTAGCTTTTGCAGATTTGCAAAAGTAGATATTTTAACTACATTTTGTTAAGACCACTCTCTCTTTACTCTGATTTCTCTCTCTTGTTTTTCTTCCTGGCCAGTGCTTTAGAGTATTTTTGGCCTCTGGCTGAAATAAATTTGAACTGAGAATATAGATTTCATAATGAATTCTAATTTATTTTCATATTATACATGTCCACATGTATACTTAATTTTGTTTTGATAATTTTGTAATCCTTTTCCTGAACCAGAGTAGCCTAAATTCTATAAGCGTCAATTTCCATAGAACCTGGATCTGCTCTTGATCACCTTGAGTTATTAGGTTGGTGCAAAAGTAATTGTGGTTTCAAAGGTTAAAAAAAAAAATTGCAAAACCCTCAATTACTTTTGCACCAACCTAACATAATCACAACAGCCCTGTGAGGTTGTTATGGGAGATGCTATTATCCCAATTTTATAAGAAGAAAACTGAGGGTCTGACATTCCAAATGACTTCTCAAGGTCACGGAGTTACTAAGAAACAAAGAGAAAACAAACCCCAGGAATCTGATTCCTGGTTCAATGCTCTTTCTACCCACCCAGTCCTCTGGAAGCACATACCCTTTCTATTGCTCCTTCCTTTAGTTTCCCATCAAAACTGATCTATCCTGGGTCTCATTCTTTTCTATCCTGGTCTCTCCTGTGATTAATATGATAATATAATTCAACTTCAATTAACTAAAAATAATTGGAAACATCATTGAAGAGCTGCCTTCAAAGCTATATGCCCTTAGAAACGACTGGTAGGATTTCAGGCACCAAGCCAGGCTCATGTAGGTGACATTTCAAGACTTTTCCAAGTGCTCTCAAATCTCATCATCCAAATGTATATTGGACCAGGAAGAGGCATTCTAGGGCACGGCATGTGTGACAGTAGAAACGCCTGCTGATGCTGGGCTGTCCTTTCCTGGGGAGGGTCGTGGAAGATATAGGAGAAACAATGTCTCCCTTGAGAATGGTTTGGTGGGCATTGCCTAGATACTGCTTCAAGAAACTGCCCTCAGATTCATGCTTCATTCGCCAGGCAACTTTTCCCTCAAGGAGGGTGGTGCCTCCTTCCCAGGCCAAAGCATCACGGAGGGCTGTTACTGCTTCTGGCGAGAAGGGGAGTGCACCCCAATCCTGCATTCCGGTGAAAATATAGTTTGTTTTGAAAACTGAATGACTTCATTGAGGCCTCCTGGATCTAACAGATCAGTGGACAAATCAGAACCTTATTTATTGACCCAGATGTGGGAAGAAATAAAGCTTTCCCAGGGGAAAAACTGAATTGGGTAGAATTGAGGTACTGGAACAATTGATTTAATTAATCTTCAATAAACAGTGTGATGAATGCTCGAAAGATCTCTTCCCCAAATGTCCTTCAGCTGATAATTTATTTCCACTCCTTTCCTTCTTCAGAGGCAAAATTTTAATGGGCTGTCTTTTTGCAGCAAATCTTAATGTAATAGTTAATATGCAGACAAAGTGACTGAGTCCCCTTGACACATGTCTCTGATCTCCATTTAGCAGGAAAAGGAGGGAGGGAGGACTAAGGAAATACTTAAGAGAAGATGTGGTCCCTTCCCCCTCTCCAGTGTAAAGTACAGGCTCTGTCTGTGCCATTAAGATTCTTCTAGTAATTTTTTACAAATCTCTCTCCAAAGGCAGCAAATTGTGGGGCCATCTTTTTCAATTCCACTAATGGCATTTTGGCTGAAATAGAAATTCTCCATTGGATATTATAAATAATATTTACAGTTGACATCTTAAGTAAGATTTTAGTCATTTTATCTAATCTGTTTCAAGATAAACAAATAAGACATTAATTTCTCTAGCTCTTCTTGCTTCCTTTTATGTTTAAAATATCTTACCTGGTCTCTCTTCCTGTCTCTTCTTTGTCTTATCCCAATTTCCTAATGAACTACTCATGAAACCACGGATGGACCCTAAGCGTTCCTATCCCCCTCACTTCTTAATTCTCCCCGGATTCCAAAGCTTCTTCTGACAAGTTTCTATTTTTGCTTTCTTCCCTTCTTTCTATAATGAGGGTTAAAATTATATTCACCAGGATTCCAGGGGTCTGTCCCCAGACAGAGATGAGCAATCAGACCTGAGAAGACTTCCTGAGTGCTGGAAACAGCCAGCCGCAGGTCAGCGATGCGGCTGCCAGTACTTCCAGAGCTTTGGAAGGACATGAGAGAGAAGTGGACAGGATGGCCCAGTGACACTGAGGGCACCGAGTGGGCCCAGAAAAGAGAATCTGAGAGAAAAGAGTTATGACGAGTAACTCCCATGAAGATGTCAGCAAGATGGGCGCAAGAAATTTTAGGATTCTTTGCTATGGTTTCCTGGGTCCCTTCTTCAAGAAAACCTACAATAAAGAGATACTGTATTGCTAAAGTTTTCCATAACTGAGGGTGTGTGTTTGTGTGTGTGTGTGTGTGTGGGGGGGTGTATGTTTGGTTGTGGTGTAGGGAAAGGAAAGATTGCAATAATCACTTTGAGGTAGCCTAGAAACACTTAGGGGGCAGATCTCTCTCTGCCCAGGTCTCCCATCACAGCCCTTGTCGGATTCCTGCCTACTGAATAGCCCCACCCATACTAATAAGAAAAAATGCTACAGAACACAGGAATCGCCTTGGGTGGTGCCATTTCCACTGAGTCTTAAATTTTAGAGACATGGTATTACTGGTTCAGTGCCTGCTGTGGGCAGCACTGCTGTGCTGGCTTTGACTTCTGGCAGCAGGCGGGTTTCTTTGCTATGCTGGAAGTTGTTTATAAGATTTAAGACAGAGTGGGTATAACCACAGCTGCCACTCATGAGTGCGATACTTCACACCCAGACTGACTTCCTTATTCCCTCTCAGGAATTGTCTCTCTTCTCTCTGGCAAAGGCCCTTAATAAACCTTGTCGGCTACCCGCATCGTAGTTTGTGCATCAATTTGCCCACTTACATTTCTAGAACAAAGCTGTCTCATCAGCCTTCGTAAACAAAATACATAGAAAAATTAGCTATAATTGTGTGTTCTGGTATTGACTTATGGGTGTCACCCTCTATCCCCACAATATAAAGAGTTATTTTAAAGGAGAAAGGCTTTAGAAAAAGACCCCTGGACTATCTACAATCTCAGAATCATTCTTTCCTTTGGACTTTAGAACATAAAGGACTTTAGTGTCATATTGACTTAAAGAGAAGAAAGGACTCTCAGCAGATGCCTGGGTAGTGACCTTAAGATGTTTATAGCTGCGAAACTCTTCCTGTCAGACAAAAATCTTAACCCAGACTCTAATAAGTGAAGTAGGTTGAAACTGTGTATGGTTCTGAGCCCTGCCCCAGCTTTCCCCTCACTCTCCTTTCCCCTCGTCATATTTGCTGACTATCTCCCAGTGTTGTCCTGTGCTGAAGAGGGAAGATCACCAGACCTGTTGCATGGAGTTGATGGAAGGATTAAAAAACAGGGTAGTTAAACGCAAGGGAAGTAAAAGCTAAAATAAACGAATGGGACTATATCAAACTAAAAAGCTTCTGCACAGCAAAAGAAACCATCAACACAATAAAGAGGCAACCAACCAAATGGGAGAAATTTTTGCAAACAACGCCTCCGATAAGGGGCTAATATCCAAAATACATAAGGAACTCATATAACTCAACAACAACAGAAAAACAAACCCAATTGAAAAATGGGCAGAGGACCTGATGAGACATTTCTCCAAAGAGGACATACAAATGGCCAACAGACATGAAAAAATGCTCACCATCACTAATCATCAGAGAAATGCAAATCAAAACCACAATGAGATATCACCTCACCCCAGTCAGAATGGCTATCATCAACAAGACAAATAGTAACAAGTGTTGGAGAGGCTGTGGAAAAAAGGAACCGTCATACACTGTTGGTGGGAATGCAGACTGGTGCAGCCGCTATGGAAGGCAGAGTTGAGGTTCCTCAAGAAATTAAAAATAGAATTACCATATGACCCCGCAATCCCTCTCCTGGTATCTACCCACAAAATCTGAAAACATTTATCCATAAAGACACGTGTGCTCCAATGTTCATTGCAGCTTTGTTTACAGTGGCCAAGACATGGAAACAACCAAAGTGTCCTCCAATAGATGAATGGATAAAGAAGTTGTACATATATACAGTGGAATACTGTTCTGCCATAGAAAAGATGATATATAGTACCATTTGTGACAACATGGATGGATCTTGAGATAATTATGCTGAGTGAAATAAGTCAGACAGAAAAAGTCGAGAACCATATGATTTCACTGATATGTGGTATATAAAACTGAAAACAACAGGAGTGGCTGGATGCCTCAGTTGGTTAGAGCACAAGCTCTGAACAACAAAGTTGCAGGTTCGATTCCCACATGGGCCAGTGAGCTGCACCCTCCACAACTAGATTGAAGACAATGAGCTGCAGCTGAGCCTCCGGAGGAGCAGCCAGATGGCTCAGTTGGTTAGAGTGAGAGCTCTCATTGCTGGTTCAATTCCCGCATGGGATGGTGTGCTATGTCCCCTGCAACTAAAGACTGAAAACGGCATCTGGACTTGGAGCTCAGCTGCGCCCTCCACAACTAGATTGAAGGACTTGAAGCTGATGGGCCCTGGAGAAACACACTGTTCCCCAATATTCCCCAATAAAATTAAAAAAGAACAAAAACAAAAACTGAAAACAACGAAAGAACAAGACAAACAAATGAAGAAACAAAAACTCATAGACACAGACAATAGTTTAGTGGTTACCAGAGGGTAAGAGGGGAGGGGTGGTAATTGAGGGTAAAGGAGGTCAAATATATGATGGAAAGAGAATTGACTCTGGGTGGTGAACACACAATGTAATATATAGATGATGTATTACAAAATTGTACACTTGAAATCTATGTAACTTTACTAATAATTGTCACCCCAATAAACTTTAATTTAAAAAAAAAAAGAGGGTAGTTGTGAAACCCTTCATTTAGTACCATGCCTGGAAAATAGCAATCCCTAAGAAATGTCATGACTGTTTTTTATTGTTAATAGCAGAACGAAGACTAGCGGCCTTCTCATTACTCTTGGGCTCTTACAAGTCTCTACACCGAGACATATACAATGTCTTATCTGTGCTTTTGCTAAGGGAACTGCTATTTTCACTGTTCGCTTACTGGATGATCCCTAGTGCTGTCACCACCAGCCTTGGCCCAGGCAGCTGTCCCAGCCTGATCGCCTACTCTATCAGAAAGCTAATGCCTGCATGTGCACACACAAAGACACACAGGTGCACAGGTGCACACACAAATACACACAGGTGCGCAGACGAACACCCAGAATTCCTCCCTGCAGTGAGGGAGGGTTCAGGCAATCTTATCACTCAGAAGTGTTCATCCGGTCTTCCTCCGCACTGGTATCACTCTCTGTCCATCTCAGCCTATCTCGGCTTTTCCCCTGGGTTTTTCTGACCCCTCCCCCTCTCCTGTTTATAATCTCTTTCTGCCATTTCCTCCCTCGCTTGCCTTACAAGCCTGCTTTCGTGTCTCCTGTTTTTCCTCTTTCTCACTCCTGCCTCCTTACTGACAGAGGAGTCTACTTGATGACTTGCTTGGTTCTGTTCCATCCAATGTGTATCCTGCACCTTCTCTCAGTCTTTGCCTCGTTCTGGAGGTTTTATGCAGGGACTGAAGTGCCATATTGATGCTGCAGCAGTATCATCACCTCACATCAGGGTCTTCCGTTCACAACAGGGGCACTGCTGGCATACATATGGGAGCCAAGTGCCACTAATGGTGCCAGTACGAGAGCTTCAGGGGCCCGCACTCATGTACCACCAGAGGAAAGGATGCCATCTGGATGCCCACATCTGGCCAGGAGGGCAGTGAAGTCATGGTGCTCAGTATTTAATTTTAATTTCCCCTGAATAACCCAGAGTGAATTTTGTAATTTGCAATATTATACATTTTGTCAACACGTGGGGAACTAAACACTGTTTATCCTGTACACTCTGGCTAATCGCACCCTGACTGTCTTTCTGATTGCTGATTCATTTTGTTCGCACTTACAAGGGAAGAAATGTATGTGCCAGAGAAAGCACTTGTCTGGATGAGCTCTGAAACTACAGCAAAGGCTGAACTGCTGGAGGATAACTGGGTTCACAGCTAAAATGAGCTGCTTCCAGGGAAAAGTAAATCTATGGATACTGAAGGAATTGAGTTTTCAGGTATAACGGGGATCAAGAAATGAGTCTTGGAGTAAAACTGACCTTCATAGTCTCGCTGGTCATTCAAGGAATTATCTCTCCATCACATCTTTCATCGGTTCATGACAAAAATATAACCTCTCTTACCAAAAATTGTGTCAACTAGAGAATTCTGTTAACTAGAAATCTCTATTGTTGATGGTTTGCTAGTATAATTTTATATAAAATATATTGTACATAAGGTATATGTAATTGAGTAATTATGAGATGTAATCTATATAACTATATATAATTATACGATCATATACCATGTATCTACTATATTAAATAATTATACATATAACATGCTACATATTGCATGTATAATATATGCTTATTAGTGCTTTGCTAGTAAAATTAAATATGTAATATGTAATATGCAACACATATGGTTACCGTAAGAACTATTGGTTCAGTTAAATTATAAAGCAATCTCTAATAATTTAAGAAATTCATTCATTATTTCAACAGATATTGAAAGAACTTCTATATGTGTGATAGAACCTGGAATACCAAATTGTGTTTGGTTAATACCCATACTAAGGATATTTTGTTGTACTTTAATTGTTTAAAGATTTGTGTGTACATACAGGATCAGATTTGGTTTCTCTTATTTGTCGAATGCTGTATCTTGAATGATATATAGGAATCAATATGTAATTTGTGCAAGGAACATTTGCTTCGTTTGTCTGCCTAGCATGACTGTCCTCTTGTAAACAGTGTCCCAATTTATCTTTGGGAAACTACCCCTTCCCAAAGCAAGCAGGGAAATAATATATATTTAAAAGATATATTTTTCATTAAATAGGTTCTACACATAATTTACTTCTTTTTCCTCTTGGGTTGTTTGCAGGTCAAGTGACTCCCTTTTGTCTCCTTTTCAACACATTCCTTCTTCCCCACAAATCAATAAAATTGAGGCCATTAAGGGAATGCCTTTCTCAAACTGGTAATCCAATTGGTTTCTTCTCATCTCTGCCAGCCTCTCCCCTCCCTTCCTGAGAACTCATTATTTCTACTGTATGTGGTTTCCTGGAGTTCCTATGACTTTCACTCTCCTCATGCAAAAGAGTCAAGAACAAAGGGAGTTAGTAGGGTAATGAGACACTTTAGCCTGTTAAATAGACATATCACCGAAGGTTCTCCTCTTCTATAATTTTTAAGGATAGGCTGGGGATATACCCGAGCTATCTTTTCCCCCCTGAGCCAGGAGATTCAGCCACCAGACTAGCCTGAAGGACCTCATTATATCATTGTCACCTATAACCGAAGCCCTCAGCCTGGACCCCAGAACTGTGCCTTAGAATGAGGTGGCAGCATTACTTACTAATCCATGGGCAAAGCTTATAGTTTATTAACATTTGCTCTCTATCCTGCAACTTTTTCATCCCAATGATTTTTTCAGAGGATTAATGACAGCGTTCTCTAAGAACAAATTGTGCAGCTCAGTAGCTCACTTTACTTTGCTGCAGGAATGAGTCTCATTTGGTTAAAATTAACAATTTAAATGAATGCCCCAGGAGCCCAGGTTGCTTAAGAACTCCCTGGGTCCTCTTTACAGCTGAGTTATGCTCTACAAGCTCCCATCAAAGGAACCACCTGTGACGAGAAGATGGCTTCTTTTATCCACTTACTAATACTTCTCTTGCCCACCAATAAAAACCCAGCAATTACATGGCCTATATTTCAGGGGACAATGTCCTCCTGTTTAGGGACCCCAGCAAGATGTTTTTTATTCATCTGTGAATAAACTACTTTTTCTCTCAATCTTCCTGATGTGATGCACTCATCTCTCTAATTCTCTCTTGCTCCCACTTATGTCTTTCCCACATTGTTTATCATATAAAATCTTGGACAATGAGAAGGCAAACATGTAGTTGCTTTGTTTGAAAGTGTCTAGTTTGGGTTAGAAGATAAATACTTCCCCCATCCCACCCAACTGCACCCTACTGGTTCTGAGAGTGACTTCTGGAAGCCTGAAGTAATATTGGTGGCTCTGGAAAAGAAGTGGGTGTATCATCTGCATCTAAACAAAAAGCTTCTGCATTCATTATGCTACATCATCAATGAATTCTTGAAATAAATATTGACTTCATTTAATTTATTAGTAAAGATCTAATGATTTCAATTCCCTGCATTTAAATCTGGAGTCTGTCACTGCTAATGGCGTAACCTTGGGCAGGCACTTTATCTCCCTGTACCCTGGTCTTTTGTAAATGGAATAATAATGGCACGAATCTCATAGGGCGGTTGTGAGGATAAAATGGGGCAATTTGTGAAAGTGCTCATCCCCGCGGTTGTACCTAGTAAGTGCTCAATTAATGCTAGGTATTAAATTGCTACAGGTGAGACCACTGTAGTTGGGTCCCCATCATTGACTCAAACATGCAACAAGCATCTACTATTCGGGTTTTTCTCGTCTCTGGGCTACAGTGATGAGTAAAATAAAGTTTCTATCTCAGGGAGAAAGCAGTTGGTCCAGGAGTGAACTAGAGTCAGTTTCATAGCCTACAGTATGGTTAGAAAGAATAGTGACCATTAACATTTATTGAGTCCTTAATACTATGCTGGGCATTTTACCATATTTAATATTTTCAGAAATGTATTTGGTAGGTCCTATTCTTTTATTTATTATTCTGCTGAAGAAATTAAGGCTTAGAAAGATTAAATAAATTCAGATCTGTCAGACTCCAGAATCTATGCTTTTCACCATTTTTCTTTACTGAGTGCTGAGATATAAATAAGTACCACGTGGTAACAGTGCCCACGCATGAGGAACTAGCACTGTGTCTTAAGAACCTGTGAGGAGGAGGTTATGCATGAGCTGGGTCTTGATGGAAGAAAGAAAACTTAAAATAATGAGGGGGTGGGGAAGGTATTCAAAACCATGTGGACATGGCAGTAAGAAGGCAGGATCTAGGGTGCAGAAGGTGGGAAGAGGTGACAGAAATGGGAAGGTCCATTGCAAATGTCCTGGGACACAATGCAAGGAACTGTGGCATCTGATCATATGTTGAAGAGAGGTTTTTTTTTTTTTTTTAAAGAAATAACAGAAAACTAAAAAAAAAAAAAAAAAAAAAAGAGAGACAAAACAAAACATTGTCAGTGCCAGGCCTAGGGAAGACCCTTGAACAAAACTCAAGAATAAAATAAAGGCCAATAGTCCTCTGACATGGAGAGGAGGTGTACACCATGCCGGGCAGCACATTTATTTGTGTGTTTATTTGATGACTTTCTGTTTCCCCCACCAGACTGTTGATGTCATTGGTGCAGTGACCACGCTACTTTTGTTCACTATTTTACTTCTAGAACCTAACACAGTACTGGTACTTAGTAGGTTCTCTATAAATATGTATTGCTTGAAATTTTGGATCGCTATTAGCTCAGAAAAGGGACATTAGGTATTGTGCATGGTCAGGAAATCAAAATAAAGGGAGCCTGAAGCTGAGCCTTGGAGGGTGATTAGACATCAACAGGCAAATGATGGGAGAGAGGGATGCATTGGAGAGGACGGTCACTGGGCAAAGATATGGAGGCATGAGAGGACACAGAGCATGCACACAACAACAGTTGGTCTGGCTAGAACAGCGTTTCTCAGCCTCAGCATTAGGGATACTTTGGCTGGATAATTCTTTGCCATGTGTAGTTGTCTGGGCATTGTAAGATGTTTACCAGCACCCCTGGCCTCTGCCCAGCAGATCCCAATTTCCCAGCAGTGACAACCAAAGATGTCTCTAGTATTGTCAAACGTTCTCCCTCCCCGACCAATTCAGAACCACTGTTAGGACTTTTCAAGTAAAGCAAAAAATCTACAAGGACATAATGCAATATGCTGCTAGAGAGAAAACCAGGATAGCTTTCAAAAGACACGACCAAAGCGGATGGGCTTAGCCTGAGCCCCGTGGAAAGTTCCTGAGGGATTTAAGCAGAGCAGAGCCATGCCCACAGCCTCATGGTTTGGGAAAAATCACTTGGCAGCTGCAGTTTGCAGGAGGTCAGGCTTATCTACAAGACAAACTGGCTGTTTCAGTCGTCCAGGCAAAAAATGATGAGAGCCTCAGCTGAGTCCACGGCAGGAGAACAGGAGGGTCGTTGAGAGCTACAAGGAGGTTAAACCAACAGAACAGAACCATGGTTCTGAAGAAAGATGGTGTCGGCCTAGTTGCACAGACAGGATGAAAGGAACCCTTTCAAAGATTAAGGGAAAGCTAACTGAGAGACCACTTGCTGGAAGCTAACTAGTTAACAACAAGAGCATGATGCTAATCAAATGAACAAGTGTGAAGGGAAAATGCCAACCCCAGTGAAGAAACACTGCCAAAACGAGCACACACACATGGAGAAAAATGCCAACAGCAGGAGTGAGATGCTCCTGAAAATGGAGTCTAACTATATTAAAGGATTCAGACAGAGGGAAACAGATGGCCGTTGCGATGTCCTCAGTCACTTGACAAGCTGGATAAATAATTGTTGCCAGGGAAGAAATCATAAAAGCACGATTTTGCCAGCATGAGCTGCTGCCATGGCCTTTGGTTCAGAGCATGCTTCTGGAGGCGAGGAAAAAGAAAATAAATATGGAATGATGAAGGGAAGTCAATTAGCCTCTCACAGATGGGCCTTCCACAGCCTAGAGACTGTTATTATCACTAATATGAAAGGTTAAGCACGGTGGGAAAAGAAATAACACAGATAAGGTTGTGCCCGGGGTTTTATGCGACAACCTCACAGCAACAGCACCCGAAGGGATCATGGAACAGCTACGGAGGATGGGACCTGGACCAAGGCAGCCAGGCCTGTGCCTGGGAGCTCAAGCCAAACTCCCTGAGTGTGGAAAGTCAGGTTTACAAGGCTGGACAGAGGCAGTTATGGGGCCTGAAAATTTCATTGACCCGAAAATCCCACAGGGAGCATGTGAAATTTTAGTGGGGGGAAGAGATGGATGGTCTAAAATAGGCTGTATTCTTCCCATTAAATATGTTATTTCTGCAAGTTTACATTACACAAAACTATGTTTTGAAGTCAATATTCAGCACAATAGGCTGGATTACAGAACAGAAAGAATACAGAAAAGACAATTATGTATAATTAAATCTGAAGCATTATATAAGGTACTTAAGCTAGAATCTGGCTTCATGTAATGGTCAACAAATTGAGATGGATGAGGAGAAGGAAGGATGAGGAGGAGGAGGAAGCAGAAGAAATGAAGAAGGGGAAAGGGAAGGTGAAAAAATAATGTGTAAGCAAAAATCATCATAAATTTTTTTTTTCCACCAGAAAGAATGTTTATCAAGACAGAGCCTGGGGTGATAATTTGAGCTTCTGCTAATGTCTCTCTTTCATCACTCATAATTGAAATGTTATTGACATTTCTTGGGCATCTAAAGATGAGTTTAATTTATTTTCATTTTTCTGAATTTGGTATCAATAATATGCATGAAGCCACAGAACACCTAAATGAGACGGCAGAAGCAGTTGCTATAAAGAAACTACCTGTATCTTTTATAGCTCTTTACATGGTTTTATTTCATCCTGAGAACACCCCTATGAGAGAGGCAGAGGAGGTGTTATTACCTTCACTTGTTTTCAACAGATACAGCCATACAGATTTACAAGGCCACTGAGGCTTCCAAGCTTTCCCAGGTAGTTGTGTGAGGGTTGGGATTGAAAATCAGGTCTTGTGATTCTGTGGAGTGTTTCTTCTACGCAGAATCAGGAATCCCTTGTCAGTTGCCTAAACATATCTTTTGATAATACCAAGTCTCTTTCCTTAACCAATTTACCTTTTGAGCAATTCTCCAAAGCCAGTCCCATCCCTAATGTGCCCTACCTGAGTTTCTCCATTAGCCCATATCCCTACTTCAAGACTAGGAAAGTTCACTTCTTCTAGAAACTTCTTTGATTAATTCTACCTTAATTAATCTCACTTTTAGACTAAGAATTTCTTCATTCTTACTTTGTACCATGTTGAGTTGCATTTTTTTTAAAAAAGTGCTTTTAGTTATAGTAAAGGCTTTTTCATATACCTTTATGTATTAGTAAAAGGTTTTTAAAATATTAAAACCCTTTGAAATTTCTGTGTTGTAAGTGAAAAGGGCTGAATGGCAACAATTTCATATGGGTCAACTTCATCTTAACCATTATTTTGTGGAGATTATTTGCTCCCAGTTTTTCCTGTCTCTCATTCAAGAAACTATGCTTGTAGGAGCTAATTCCTTGCCTTAGCCCAAAAATTTAAAAAGGGGTAACAGAAAGCAAAGGAAAAAGAATATTTTCTGCTTTTTAGATATCTCAAAAATCTGGGCATTTAAGGGAAGAGAATGAATTTAAAGAATGTATAAAAGTGTTGGAAAAACACATTTGGGGTAAGAGCAAGACTTTTCCACCCCCTTGGCTGGGAGAGAAAAAGAAAGATTAGTCAGACAGGAGAGGGGGAGGAACAGAGTTACAAGGATCAGAGCAAACCCCACGTGTGTATATTTAGCTGGTCTGAGACAAGAGGACTGGATCTGAAGGGAACACAAGTTGTAGATCTAGAATTGCAGAGCACCAGGCTCCAACCAAGAAAGCACCGCCCATCTCGAGTGGATAGAAGCCACTGGGAACAGGACACAGCATCTGATGTCTGCTGGGTGGTGACCACCTAATGCTGTCGGCCTCAGAGCTACATTTACTATCTTTTCGTAGTCACTAGCATGGTGCTCCTTGGTCACCCCAAAAGGAATGACTCTACTCTGTGTCCCGAGACTGCATGGTCCCTACTACCTACTTTCCTCCCTATAGACGGCTCCTCCCATTTACATCCAGAACCCCACCCCCAAGCAATGTCTACGCAACACTTTTGCAACATGCTTGCCAATTCACCCAAGGCAGACATGTCTTCAGATACACGTTTCCCATCTTATACTTGCACATGAATTTACAAAGCTCAAAGCACTTTTCTATCTGATCTTTAGATTTCTCCAATGGATTGTTCAAGTAAGAGAAAAAAGTGGTAAGAACTAAATTCTCTCTTTTTAATTCTTCCCACCAAGTTTTCATCAAGGGGTACTCCCCACCTCTTAAGACATATGACATTTCTCCCTCATGTTAACATTGTGTTCAGAAAAAGGGAAGAGACTCAATAACTCAGTCATTGAGTCAGTTATCTTCCAGGGGCTTCAAGAAGATTCATCTGGCAGCGGTGTGCAACACGGATGAAGTGGGGAGAAGCCAAGTTTTGGGAGGTTTTTCCAGTAATCCAGGAAGGAGGTGACCTCTTCAGAGGTGTCTTATAGCACTGGGCTTTAAAACTGATAATTATTTTAGTGATGTGTTATCTAAAACTTGGGCTAGTCACTGGAACAAATAAAGTATTTAGTCATATATTTCTCATTCATTGGCGTGCTAAAATTACTGGGCCAGAGAAGATTTATGTCACATCTGTAAAGGGCCAGGACAGACTGTTGAAAGATCAATTTCACAGAGATTGCTTCCTTTTGCCATTAACAGTCTCCCTCCCCTTTAAACTCCTTCCCATGTGTGGCTTCTCAGGGGCATGTCTGGAACCCTTATCTGAATCGGAATCCTACAGGATTCTGGCTTTGTAGCTCTTTGTTGATAAAACAAAACCTGACTTTCAACAGAAGTTAGCATGGGGGAAGTCAAATGTGGAAGAGAGTGTAAAACCTCCCACATTTTCATGGGCTTTGAAGGAAGACTTGTTCAGAGGCTGCTCAAGAGTATACTGGTATCAGTAGACTGTGAGCGTAACTCCGCTAACAAAGTACTTGCACATTGTTTATCCTGAACTTTAGTTTCCTCTTTGTTGCCTACTTGCTCAAGACAGAAATTGAACATTGTCTCCTTTCCCTCAGAGTTTCTAGGATAAGGCCTGAGAATTTGCATTTCTAACAAACTCTTGGTGGTGTGGTCAATTTAGAGACCATACTGCTGTGAACTGATTCCTGAGTGTCTTTCACATTCATCCATTTCCGTCCATTCCTATGCTATTTTAATTCAGGCCACCACTGTACATCAGCTGTATTCTGGCAGTGATCTCCTTTAAAACACAAATCTGATTACTTCTCTCTTGATGAAAACTTCAGTGGCTTTGTAGAGACTGAAAGATGATGCCATCTTCCTACGTCTTTGCTTCCTCAGAAGCAACAATTTAATGGTTTATCTGATTCTTTTGCTATTTCCCCATTTCAAAGTAAGGTATTTGGATTACTAGCTCTTACATTTTCAGTCTTCACCTTACTATTGAATTACCACTATAGGAAGAAAGGACTTGGCTTTCTCTTGAACTTGAACCCTTCATGAGCCCTACATCCTCCCATTCTCTCATTATAAGTATACATCCTTTTGATTACTGTTAACATTCAGGGTTTATATTTATATTATGACTATGTAAATGCTATTCACAGCTCAGCCATTTATAACAACGTTGGTTCCTGAACAACTTTTTGTCTTCCCTACAGCTTATAATGAGCTTGAATCTGTTTGCTTAATTTTTTTTTTTTTAATTTTTATTGGGGAATATTGGGGAACAGTGTGTTTTTCCAGGACCCATCATCTCCAGGTCAAGTTGTCGCTTTCAATCTAGTTGTGGAGAGCACAGCTCAGTGGCCCATGTGGTAATCAAACTGGCGACCTTGGTGTTATGCGCACTGGGCTCTAACCACTGAGCCAACCGGCCGCCCCATGTTTGCTTAATTTTTTATATATGTGTTGTAATTTAACTTCACACATGTTTTCAGGTTTTCAAATCTCAGCCTATTATATTCAGATACATCAGGAACTCTATTTTCCTTTCCTGAGGAAGTTTATCTAAAAGCCTATTTATTATCTGCTTCTTTCTGGACTAGCGCCTTCTGTGTACAGCTGTCATCCTGGCTTCTCCCTAAACTACCATCCCGAGCAATTTCTTTGTCTCTCTCTCCCCGTGCTTGATCTCTAATTTCTGTATCTGCTGTATTTCTTCCCCAGATTTTCTCTATAGCTCTTGTGAAGTATATTCTCCAGCAGTTCTCAGAGAAACAGAAAATAAATCTATTGACACCTTGTATGTCTTAAATGTTTTTCTCCTGTCCTGATGTTTAATTGATAATTTGGCTCAGTATGAGATTTTAAGTTGAAAATAATTTCCCTTTAGATTTTTCTCTATTGTCTGTGGGTCTCTAGTTACCGCCTTGCTTTTGATAAAATCTTCTGACTGTGACCTTTTATTTTCTTCTGGAAACTTATAGGATATTCTCTTTGTCCTCAGTGTTCTGAAATTGTTCTATACTATTCCTTGGTGTGGGTCTGGTTTTGACCATTATGTCAGATGCTTGGTGACCCCTTTTATCTAAAAACTAATATATTTCAGCTTTGGACATTTTCTTAACTATTTATTTGTATTTTATTTAAATTAAATATTTTCCTCCCTTCCATGTTTCAATGTTCTCTTTTTGTGCACCTCAAAAAATTTCATATATATGACACTTACACATATATACACACCTATATGTATACTGGAAATACTACAAATCAATACTTCCCAAATTCACATATTAGAAAAGATAAAAGAATGAAAATCAACAAAGGAAGAGTACATGCATATACTATTCACAAATATACATGTATTTTGTTAAATTCAGTGGCACAATGTTTTCTTTAGGATTTTTACATTCTATTCATAAGTGAATATTTGTCTAAAATTTTCCTTTTCCACACCGCCCTTGCCTAATTTAGAAGTCAAATTTTACTGTCCTTTGAAAATGGGATAGAGAAGTATATTAGTTTCCTGTGACTGCCATGACAACTTACCACAAAGTTGGTGGCTTAAAACAACAGAAACTTATTTCTACAGTTATGGAGACCCAAAGTATGAACTCAAGGTGTTGGTAGGACCACATTCCCTCCGAAAGCTCTAGATGGAAAATCTGTTTTTTGCCCCTTCCAGCTTCTGGTGGTTGTAGGCTTTCCTTGGTTTGTGGTCACATCACCCCAATCTCTGTATCCGTGGTCACACTGCCACCTCCTATTCTGTCTGAAAACCACCTCTATCTCTCTCTCTTAGAAGGATATCTATCCAGATAATCTGGATAAATTCCTCTAAAAAAAATCTTTAAATTAAGCACATCTTTTGCCAATACACATGAGGTAATAGTCAGTCTTGCCATATCAGGTAATATTCATAAGCTGCAAGGATTAGGACAGGCACCTATCTTTTAGGGGATATTATTCAACATGTTACAAGGAGATTGATTTCTTGTTTTATACTATGGAAAAATTTTATAAAATAAAGATTAATTATTTCATAGAAATTCCTGTAAAACACCCCACAGATTTTGAACCAATTATATATCTAATTACAACAACTCATTTTAAACCAGTTATTTAATTCCTTTAATATGTATAAGTCTAATCAAGTTTTCTTTCCCTTCTGGAATCAGTTTTGTCCAATTTTGTTTTGCTAGGAAATGATTTGGTCTCTCTCAATTTTGAAATGTAATGGCATAGTGGCATTTTGAATAGTCAGTTATGGATTTTTCCATTACTACTGCATCTCCAGTTATGTTCCCCCTTTCATGCCAATTATGAAAATTTCCTGTAATTTCTAGATAAATACTGTCTCAGATGTGTTTACTACTCCAGAAAATAAAACAAATTTGCTTTTGTTAATCCTCTATTGTATCTTTGTTTGCAATTTTATAAATTTTTACTTGCATCATTATTCTTTTTCTCTTTCTACTTCCTTGGGTTATTTGGTTACTCGTTTTCTAACATCTTGAGTTTGCTCTTATTTCACCGATGTTCACCCATTTATAGTTTCTAATATAGGCCTTTAAGGCTATACATTTCCCTCTATATGCCAGTTTATCTGAATTTGGGAAGTTCTAATATGTAGTGGTTTTATAATTTTTCATTTTAAATATTACAATCTTTTCATTTTAAATGTTACAATCTTTTCATGAGTTACTGAGAAGTACATGTAAAGTTTTCCAAATACACTTTAGCAACTGATTTCTAATTTTATTGCAGTGTCGTTAGAGAATGTGATCTCTATGAGTTCTTTGATGTTTGTTGAGAATTACATTGACTAATTTTTGCTCAGTTTTTGAAAATGATCCCTATATATTGTGTAATTGTTGGATGTCAATCTAATATATTTTGTTTTTCAATTTTCTTTTTCTTTTCTTGTTCAAATGTGTGTCTTTTGTTGTTCAACTTTATATCGTCACTAATTTTTTGATTGCTTGACCTATATAAGGAGTGTCAAAAGTTACTCACTATGGTTATGAATTTATGCACATATCTCCTTCTTGTAATTTTTACAATATTTGCTTTATATATTTTGAGTCTATGCTGTTAGACATACACAATTTCAACACTGATATGTATTTCTGCTAGTCCCTTCCATATTATGTAATAATTCTCTTTATCCCTAATACTACTTTTGTTGCCTTTAAGTAATATTCTGTTATGAATAGAGTCCATCAGCTTTATTTATGTGAGTATTTTCCAAGTATACTTTTAAATGGTTTATTTCAACGTGTGGGGGGTCATTAGATTTGTGTCTCTTTAAAAGGATACATAGCTCTTTACATACATTCATAATTGATACTGGTGAATGTGAGTTTATTTCTTGCATCACATTTTGGTTTACTCTTTTTCTGCCTTCTTTTGTAATGTTCCATTTTCGAACTCACTTATTTCCTTCCTCTAATGGTTTGGAAATTTTATAATTTATAATGCAATTCTATTTAGATTTTAGTTTCATCACCTTGAGCAAGTTGCCTCATCTTTCTGTGTCTATGAGTTTCCTTATCTGTAGACAAAAGTTAATAGTACAATATTCCTAACTGTGTTACTGTTAGAATTTAATCAGACAATATATCTAGTACATTCAGATACTTAGCATATTGACTAGCTCATAGTAAACACCCCCAAAAAAGTAGTGATTGTTAATATTTTGAATATTTGCTATAAATGAATGAAAATCTTGTCAGACATTTCATTAACTGAAAGATTTTGAGAAGCAGATTGTTTATTCCACTGCAATAATGCAGCTTAGTGGTGTGCTGGGAGTTTAATTATGTGCCTTCTTGTTAAAGCCTTCAGTAAGAAGTCGGAATATCAGCACTGTGGGAAATTGATGAATTCAACCAAGATCATCCTGAAAGATGACTCCAAAAATATATGACAGTGGTGGCTGAGGAAATCAGCCAGCGTTTGGGAGTCGGAGGAGTCAGTTAGAGGGACTCATTTTCTCTGAATTGTTAATCCTGTACAAGAGGGATACCGTGTTTCCCTGAAAATAAGACCTAGCCAGACAATCAGCTCTAATGTGTCTTTGGAGCAAAAATTAATATAAGACCCGGTCTTATTTTAATATAAGATTTTAATATAATATAAGACCGGTCTTGTAATGTAACATAACGTAACGTAACGTAACGTAACATTAACATAACATAACATAACATAACATAACATAACATAACATAACATAACATAATATAATTCCGGGTCTCATATTACTTTTTGCTCCAAAAGACACATTAGAGCTGATGGTCCAGCTAGGTCTTATTTTCAGGGAAACACAGTAATATGTGATAACCCCATGTAGAGAATCCTTCCTGTTACTTGCTGAGTTTTAAAAATATCTCTTCAAAATTCACTCCAAGGTAATTTTTGTTTTAAACTCTGGGGTTTGGGGCTACTTATTTGCCCTTCAGAACATTTTTTTAACAGAATATACCACAGAATAAATCGTACTTTTTATGAAAATGTACTGGAAAGAGACCATTTTGAGGCACTAGCTCTGGCACAGGGAAGGATCCTTAGCAAATAACCAGGTAATAGAGGCAAAGACCAACTGCTTATATTTCCACACCCTGAGAAAATAACACATATACTTAGATCAGAGTGGGAAGATATACGCGTATATGGTGCATCCTTCTTTCTCCCCCTTGACCTTGTCTAAATGGCTTATCAGTCAGGTTAATCAAAAGCAGAACTGAGAAAAGAGCAAGTTCAGTAGGTACTCCGCTGTCTTCCTCTAGCAAGCATGTGCCTGTACACACACACACACACACACACACACACACACACACACACTCTTCTGCTTTCAGCCTCTTTCTTCCTCTTTCTACTGCCAGTGTCAAGAACAAAATTGCTATCTCACAAGGCACCTCATTTCATTCTTGGGTAGCTCTAACAGTTAAAAAGAAAATCCAAACTCCGTCATTCAAAATGCTAGTGAGATCTCACAACTGTGTCATCGGTCTTTTATCAGGATGCCTTCTGTGTGTTCATCCAAGGTCCTGAGAGTAATTGTGGACAGTATCTGATTCAGAGCAGAGTTTGCGATGCATCACTGCAGACATCTTTGTTAGTCTGTCCACTTTGGGTGTAGTCATTCTCAGAAGCTCAACTTACATCTCGGCACTTCTGTTTAATACATTTCGATGCCTCTCCATCCCTGTTACTTAATATGTATTCTGTGAACTATGGTTGGACTGCAAACCATTTATTTTTAGTCTGCAACCAGGTAAGTAGAAAAATTAAGAATAAGTGTATAGTTACTAGAAAGAGTGATTTTATGTTAGTTCCCTGTTGCCCCGAAACTAAGACCTAGCCGCACCATCAGCTCTAACGCGTCTTTTGGAGCAAAAATTAATATAAGACCGGGTCTTATTTTACTATAATATAAAACTAGGTCTTCTATGAATTTTTGCTCCAAAAGATGCATTAGAGCTGATAGTCCTGCTAGGTCTTACTTTCAGGGAAACATGATTTTAATCTCATACTTAAAATTTTGGCTAGGGTTTTATATGTCTTTATTTCCTTTTTCTACTTGTTTATTTTAATGTGTTCTACATGTGTATTGGCCTGTGATGGAATAAAAAAAAATTTTTAAATGAGTCTTTTATCAAAAGAGTTTGAGAAGTACTGATCTGCAGGATACAGTCCCAGCTCTGTGTGACCTACGAGGTCATTTGTGTCCCGATCCCTGTTCAGCTTTATCACCTGCCATTCCCTCGCCCCTTCACAGCACTGTGGTCTAGCCATCTAAAATCATTTGTGTTGCCCTTTTCTGAATGCTGGCCCTGCTGCCAGGAATGCCTTTTGTATTCTCAGCTGGCTGCTAAATCTCCACGGATCAGTCAAGCCCAACCTTTCTGTGTGAATCAGTACTCTTAGTTACAAGTGATACAACTCGGATCATTTAAACAGAAGGGAATTTATGGGCAGAGGTGGAGCTGGCTTAAGACTCAATAGGTTCCAAGCATTAGAATGATTTCAGTGGGTGTCTGCTCTGTCCTTTATCTCTCTCCTTCTCCCTCCCTCTCCTCCCCGTCATTCTCTTGGTCCCACTCTGTTTTACTGCAGACAGGCTTGCTCCATATAACTGAAGACATTGTAGAAACCAGCTTTCTCAATTCAACTTAAGGCAACAGGAAAGAGAAGATGTCTCCCTTGGCTTCAGAATAAAATTACCTCAGAAAGGATTCTTGTTCTCAATTGGATCAAGTGCCCATTTTTGACCTTTCAACTAATTACTGTGGCCAGGGAGAAGGGATATTCTGTGCAGATCAACTGCCACGCTTCTACTGGAGAGATTCTTCTAAAATTTAATTACAGTCATATCTCTCCTCATCTTTAAGACCTCACTTTCCCTTACTGCCTCTCTCTCTCTCTCTCTCTCTCTCTCTCTATATATATATATATATATAGATAGATAGATAGATATAGATAGATATAGATATAGATATAGATATAGATATAGATATAGATATAGATATACATATACATATACATATACATATACATATACATATACATATACATATACATATACATATACATATACATATACATATACATATATACATATATAAAGATGTTTTGTCCTTCATGAGCAAAGTTTGGTGTTTCCCACCGCATGTACTGCTGCAGTGAAAGATGCAACCATTTTCTGCATCTGTGCCTTTCACAAGCGGAAATACCCTCCACTGATAGTCCAGGAGTGACTCCCGAAACATCTCTTAAAACAAACCAAGGCGTTCTCTCTTTCAGTAAGTCTTCTCTGGTCATCTCTAAATAAAGATACTAACTACTCATTGATACTATTTTATACGTTGTACACGTTCATTGGTGTTCTTGTAACATTCTATTATAATAACATGTCTTTCTTTTCTTATAATACATGTTCTTCTAAACACTTTGAGTTTATCCACATTGTCTGACATAATGTTTGGCACCTCAGAGGTGCTCAATGTGATGTTTGTTGAAACAAATTATAGTACTGATCCTCTTTGTATTGCAGATGGACATTTACATAAGTTCCTTTCACACCAAAGTTTGATCTCCTTAAATGCTCAGAGTCCATCATTGCATTCTTAGAGACTAGCCTGGTGCTTAAAACATAGCAAGTGACAAGTAAATGAGTATTGAGGATGAATAACTGAATGAATAAATTGAGAAAAAATAGGTATATATAGGGCATCCTTGATGACTCTACAAAGACTTTATTTGCTAAAGAGAATTGGCTGGTACTGTGGGGTTATACGGGTCATGTCTTTTAGCCTTCCTTCTTTACAACAAATCACATCACTGGTTGGGTACAAGATAGGTGAGCAGAGGGCAGTTTACTAAAGAAACAAAATTGGTTGCTGAGCCATAGCTGAGGCTCATGGCTAGCTCCTAGTTCCACTGTGTTTGTTAAATAACCCCTCAGGTCAACTCACTTGCCTTTTAATACTTGGGACCCAGAAGACAGGGACCTTCTCTGTACTTCTGGATAACTAACTGCAAAGACATATCCGTCACTGAAAGAAACTTCCATACTGATTATACTGAGGCATGAACTTCCAGCTAATGATCTCGTTCTACACAGATGCTGATGCAGGAAGTGGGTGTATATTTGTGCATGGGGTTGGGGGAGGTGGTAAGGAAGGGAGAGGGGATGGCTGTGACTCACCATGGTGAATAATAACAAAGTCAGACCATGCGAACCATTGCCATGGTGACAAGTCATTTCTGTCTCTCTAGCATGCACATAACTTATCATTAGTCATCATCTCCACAATGTCAGGCTGACACAACCTGAGGAGTTATTAACATCTCAAAACTGTAGGCACAGGAATCTTATATCTTAGCAAGAGCCAGCTGAGAATAATCTCTCAGGTCCTTATTTTCAGCGATTCTGTATCACACTGGGAGACTAGAAAGCAGACATATTCAGCTTGGCCTTGATGTGTCTTGTTTGAAAAGATGCCACTGTCTGATTAGAAATAATTACGTTGGAAGGAGCTCTGTTACTTGCAAGAGGATGAGATTTTTGCTATTACTGAGCATTCTATCCTTTATAAAAATGCTTGGTAATTATTGTGTCAGTCTTCTGTGAAACCTTCTGGAGAAAGTCCCTATTAAGTTCACTCTTTGATCAATGCATACATGGGCGTAGCACTTTCTCAAAATGTTTATTGTGCTAGAGTGAATATATTCTAGAATGTGCTAGAATGATTTTGACCTCTAGAATAGAATCATCTAGACAGAAACTTATGGAAAACTTTGAAATACTAGTTTTACTATTATTATTCATTTAACTATTATGACTACCATTATGTGATTTGACTACACCAATAGAATCAAACTTGCTACCCTGTCTAACATATACTAGATACTCAAAAATATTTGTTGAATAAATAAATGAATGAACGATCAACTGCAGACCTGTAGGTCTCCTACTGATAGCAGAACTCCCAACTTATAAATTTTTTCTCCCCTACGTGCCAACCTGTGAATTGTGAATTCCTTCAGTACTGATTCCACTAACCACCCTAGACTATAATGTCTTCTGCATTTAAAACTTCATCTGGCTCTCTCAAGGCCAGATATATATCACTCAGCTTTGTATTTCCAGTGCCTATGCAGACTAAGGACTTTTTTTTTTTTTTTAATGATTCCAGTATACACGAGAATAAGATTTAGATGCGGCCAGAATTCATACACTTGAAGAATGGTGCAATGATTCACATCTAAGTTATTCAAAGTCCCACAGCATGTTAAGTGGCAGTTTCTGAAGACCTCCCAAGATTTGAACCTGGATATATCTAATACCAATGCCCATGTTCTCTCCACCATATCCTGAAGTGTGTCCAGGGGCTGTGGGAGGGTATTGGAGCAAGGGGAGAAGGTTCCTGAAGGTTGTCATTGAATTTGACATTTACAAGTACCTGGGAAGAAGTTGCTTCAGAGAAGTGAGAATAGAAGCAGGGAGAAAGAAAACTAAGATTCCATTCATTTAGATGCCACTGGCCACTAAATGTGCCAGGAGAGGATGCCTCTGAAATTTCAAGCCACTTTCCACAGCTGGGGCAAGAAGGCACAGGCACGTTTGCCATTTTGAAAGTAGACCCCGTGGACTCCATGAGAGAAATTCAGTGTTTGCCTCCCACCACACATGAGCACAGAGTGGGCACTGAACAAATACTGAACGAACTAAAGAACATGAAACTGAAGCAATTATGTTGCTGGAGTGAAGTTTCTAGAGCTCCTCGCCTCACAAAGCTGTGGGATCTCACATTTTAGCTGGGTTTATTTTTACCTCAGAGTTCTCAAGAGATGTACTGGAGGTAAAAACAGAACTTCTCTGAAGGAACGATTCTTATTCTGAGTCTTATCCCCACTATTCTGTGCGGTGCAAAGGAATTTTCTAAGAGGTCCCTTAAAAGCTTCAAATCTCCAGGCAGTGGGACTTCAATATCTTTTAAACTGGGAAAATCTTCTTCCCCCGCCCCTCCCATCTTCCGCCTGGCTGTCCCCCCAGGGAGATTCGCTGAAGTGCACAGCATCTTCTCTGCACCTGTGTTTGATCTTGTACATGCCGAACTGCATGCAGTCCTTGGGTCTTGGACTAAAGACAACTTCCACCTCTTACATAAAGGCTACTTTGAACACTCTGCCAAGAACTTGGGAGGCACTTTTTTCAAAGAAACAAATACATTTTGTTTCCAGAGTTAGCAAGAGGCAAGGCCAAGTTTCATTTTTCTTTCCCCTCTACCTGTTCTCTTTCCCTGTCTCAGGCTGAGATGTAGCTAATTATATCCAGGGGCTTAAGGGAGCAGTCACCAAAATCACATCTTCACCGGACGCTGCACTAGAAGCAAATGTGGGTCAGGCTTGTCGTCCATAAATGCAAATTAAAATAATAGCCTCCACCTGCGTGGCAGGACCAACAAGCTTTATAGCATTGTGGCAACAGAGGAAATGTAGTTCACAGATTCACAATTGGTAAAAATGTACTCTTTCAACTTTGGAGACAGAAACTGATTTTTCTGAGCCTTTTCACCTTGTCCCAAAATGCCTTCGATGTTAAAAATCCCTGAAGTGTCTACATAAAACGAGAAGTTCCGGTTGCCAAGATCAAACTTTCTTCGGCCTTGAAGATGATCTGAGTGTCTGGTTTCCTGCCAGCAGCACGAGACTCAGTTTTAGCACAGGAACTGTGCTCAAATAGCTTGCACATGAGCAGACTCTGTTACTAGATTTAACCCACGGTCAACACCGAAGAAAATATAAAGGCACTTGTCTGGTGGAATTTAGTAAAGCCTGAGTGGAATCCAGTTTCCATAGAATGAATATAAACAGACAAATCATCAGTGGCCTCTCTTCTACCCAGGGCCTTGGGAGAGTTTTCCTAGCCTGATATTCAAGGTCATCCTACCCTGGTAGGGTCTCATTCTATGTTTTCCCTGATCTCACAGTGCATTTCAAATTGCATAATTTTTAAATATCTATTTCTCGGCATGTGTACTTTATACTCAAAACGACCGAGCACTTTACAAATACTTTAGTATTTGTAACTTGACAAATCTTGCAACTTTACCAACCTTTACAAATATTCCAAATAGTCCATGTTCTTCATGTATTAAAAAAAAAAATACGTTTTGAGCACCTGCTATACGCCAGGCATTGTTCTAGGCCTGGCCGTTATAATGTCACAGGGCTTATGTGCTAGTGCAGAGATACAGACAATGTCAATGTATAAGTCATTAATTAATTCCAGAAAATACGTGGCAATGAGGAAATGGAATCACATAGGGGAAAAGGGTAGGGTATGTTCAGAGAAAGCTTCTCTGAAGAGCCATCTGAAGTTATCAAAGATGTGAGTCATGCAAAAATCCAGGGAGAGAATCTTCTGAACAGAGAGGCCCAGGAGGTCAACAGCCCTTAGCTTCCATCTGGTGAATTTGAGACACGGCTGGAAATAAGAGAGGGGGGGAAAAAGAATCACAGGAGCTGAGGTCAAACAGGAAGTCAGGAACCTGACAGTACAGGGCCTTGGAGAACATGGTAACGGTTTGCATTTTATTCTAAAGACAATGGGGAGCCTATGTGTGTGTGTATTTTAAATACCATGACGTTGGCTATTGGGTGGAGAATAGATGGTGGGAAGCAAGAGTGGAACGAGAGAGACAGGAGGCTGTCACAGAAGTTCAGGTCAGAGACGGCAGTGGTTTGTTTCATTTGGAGGCACAGCTGGTAGGACATAACTCATCTGATCAGACAGTAATTGTTTGAGATGAAGAAACCAAGATTGTTAGGTGGAACTATGATATATTTGAGGGTGGGTGTTCTAAGAGTTAACCTTATAATATTCTAGAGAGGTGAAAACCTGAGCTGACGGGGAAGTCAGAACCTACTGGAAAAATCAAGAAGGAATTTAGGGCAATTTGATAACTGGGGCTAAAACAGCCCACAACCATTTTTTTCTTTAATTGCTACCTGAAAATTTCCAAGGAAAAGTTTCATTTCGGCTGACTCTTGCAGATCACGACCTCATCACTTCTCCATTCAAAGTGTCTCTACATTGAGAAAGGCTCAGAAACTGCAGTTTGTTCCTTACTTAGATTGTTTATGTTACCATTTGATGTTTGCTTCTCTCTCATCACTGCTGATGAGTCACCACAAAAAAACAAAACACAACAAAAACAACTGCTTTTACAAACTTCCGTAGCTGCCTTTGTTGCTGTGTGTTGACAAGAAAGAATGCTGTTGGCAAAATCTGACGGCAGCTGGCTGTTTTTGTTTTTGTTTTGTTTGGAGAACCCAAAGGTGAATATAAATAATTTAAAACTGCTTTGATGATCTGTCTGTTTCTGGGTGACAAAACTAAATGAATAAAGCTAAGATTGAAGAGAGAGAGAAATGTTTTTAAAACTGAAGGAAAATATAAAATTTGATTTGGCTTAACAAATATTCATTGAGCAGTCAGTATGCAAGGAAGAAAGGATTAAAAGCCTATATTTACTGAGTACTAAGTGCCTTTGTACACTTGAATCCTGAAAAGACACAATGCAGTAGGTAAAATTCTTATCATTTTATGGATGAGGGAATGAAGAGGTTTAGAGAAGTAAAGGAATCGCTTATTTCCATATCTAGAAAATGGCAGAGAGGGCCCCCACCTATACCAGCTAATTCTAAAGGTCATGTTCTCGAGGATCCTGTGGAATGCGTCTCAATTAAGGAGCTCACTAGGCATTCACTGTCTAGTGCTGTGGGATGAGGAAAGGCTGTTAACAGCCAGAAGTGATTTGGGGTCATTGAGAGAAGTTACATGGAAGAGGTGTCATTTATGCTGGAATTGGAAGGAAGTATATGAGTTCAACAGGAAGAGAGCCTGTCTTTTATAATGAAAAAAGTGAGGAATTCACGCTAGTATCTAATGAATTTTCTCTGGGTTGCCAAGCAACATTTTTTGCATATTTATTCATTTTACTGATAACATTTATAGAAAATATATAATATGATGCATGTATATTGCAAATAAAACTAATATACATTATATGTCAGATAATATATAAGGCATAGTATATTGTGTAATATTTAATGTAACTGTATATAATTTGATATAAATGTACAAACTTTACATATATTTCAATAATATTCTAGTCATAAGAACCAGAGTGGAAGTCTGAGATGTGAGTTTCCACATTTTTGTCAAGTCCCTTCATTTCTCAGGGTCTCATGCTTCTCCTCAGACAATGAAAGGGTTGGACTAAATATTTCAAGTATCCCTATCAGCTCTAAAATTCTTTGATTTGGACGTGAAAACTCAGCCAAATGCTCCACTAGGGAGAGAATCCAGGAAGAGGATCTTCTGAACAGAGACACCAAAGAGGTCAGCAGCCCTTAGCTTCCAACTGGTGAATTTGAGACACGGCTGGAAATAAGTAAGGAAAAAAAAAAAATCATAGGAGATGAGAGCAAACAGGAAGTCGGGGTGGTGCTGGGTGCACGCATGCCCCATGGTTGTAACTACTGGCCTATGTGCCTGTCAGCCCTTCTAGACTATGAGCTCCCTGAGGTGAGGCATGGTGTCCTATCCACCTTCAACTCCAGCATCTAGCCCACCGCAAATGCTCAATAACTAAATATTGCTTCCTTACACAACACTCTGTTTTAGGTGATTCCGTATCATTTTTTCATTTGGAAAAATTTCACTCCAAATACACTTCCTTCCTCGTTATTTCAAAGTAGTTCATTTGCAGCTTAATAAAAATAAACAGTTCCTGTCAGCTGGGGTTTATGTTGGAATCCCTTGTCAGAATGTTGCTAAAAAGACTTCATAATTACTACATATTTATCCTTCCAATGAGAAATCCCAAAACAATTTACTAAGAAAGCTATTACTCCATAATTCAGGCTGAGGTACAAAGAGATCAGCCACTTATTGAAGGTTCATAAATTATTCAGTGATTGGAACTTGGGCTTCTGCGTCCCAGAATCACAACTTTCTATACCAACCCAAGAGAGCAGGCAAAGGAAACAGTATTCAGAGGTTCTGTGTACCCAGTATACTTAGCATAATCAGTTTACCTGTGTCAATTTCATTACCGTTTATAAATAGGGATGCTGCCTCACAGGAAAAGAAAAGCTTCCCTACTCTTCTCCCATCTTCAAGCAGGATAATTCACCATTCAAATCTATTCTGAAAGGGGCACAGAATTTATTTCAGCGGCTCTGAGAAAAGAGGAAGCTCTCTGCAGAAGCAGCTCCTCTGGGGTTTGATTAGGGTTGAAAATGTCCTAGGTTAGGTGTTCTATGTCCCTCAACCATTCATTCTGGCTGCCTTCTTCATCAAAACCATGCTTGAAAATCCCTTTATCTTCCTTTGACCCTGCTAGGCTGCTACCCAAAGGAATACACTAATCCCTCTCAGCCTGCCTGGAGAGATTTAGCTCTCAGTCAAAGGAGTTTCAGAAAAAACGATTTTCTGCAGTCCGGGAAGGAAATGTATTGTTGTCTGTAAAGAAGTGGGTCACGTTTACTTGCTTTTGTGAGTGAGTTGGAGATGCCTCAGGAAATTTAGAAACATATATATGGGTGTTATCATCACTTCAATATTTTAGAGAGAAGAGAAATCATAAATTTGTATACATTTGAATAAAGCAAACTGCATATTCTGGAAGAGCTTGAATGAGGGAATATTCAGCACCTAAGAAATGCTCCTTTGTTACTTTTCAGCACAAAATTAATTCAGATTAAGAAAATTGTGCTTAGTGAAAGCCCTAAGGGAATTTGCTTTCATGATTAAAAAAATAATTGTTAAAATTAGATTAACTTCATGGTATGATACAAAACAAAATTTCTCGGGGGTACTTTAGAATTTGGCTCATTCTTTGTTTCACCATCATTGAAGATATTCCTTTTGCAAACTTATTTACACTTTTCAACCGCACAAAATTTGTACCTAAGAAAATAGCACGGAAGAAGCAAATTGTGTCCTGGAAATAATGCACACTTTGGAATCACACCTGGTTCCAATTACAACTTAGCCATTGCTGGTTAGATGGACTTGGTGATATTTCCTAACCTCTCTGAAATTTCAGATTCCTCTTCTGTAACAATGATGACAAAATACTTCCCTTGAGAGATTGTTGTGTGAATAACATATTCACAGTGCCTAGCAGCTGGTAGAAATTTTTAAAGTGATGTATTTTTAAGCTGAGTCTTGTCCCAGTTTCCCTAAATGCCAAAATAATTGAGATTGAATTAAAAAGGTATTTACTCTGTGTTATTTATCTCTTTGCTCTGCTGACCTCTTTCCCCATGGTTTAGGCATTTCATATATTTCCCATTATGTTTCTCTAATAAATACTTTTAAAATGTGACTTGTGGTAAATTGGAAAAAAAGAGTTGACTTTCTGTTTTCCTTTGGGAAAAGAAAATGTCAAATGACAATTACTAAAAAAATAGTCACCTTTCCCTAACTCCAACACTATTGCTAATTTACAGATACTCAAACTCACAGCTATTTAACTCAAATGGTAGAGACACGTATGATGAATTTGGAGATTAATATGATGGAATAAAACATATTAAATTTTTCTCATCTCCATTCCTTGCTTAGTTATCAATCATCTTTATGACTTGGAACAAAAACACCTGAGTTCTCTAAGAATCAAGTTCCCTAACAACAAATGAAAAAGTATTATTACAGGGATTAAAACTTGAAATAGCTGCAGGGACCAGGCAAACATTCATGAGGCAAGAAGCTCAGCTGGGTATGATATTAATTATTGGCAACTAGTTCAAATTAAAAAAAAAAAAAATTGTGGTCTAATCAGTGACCTCCATTTCGATGATTTTGTCAGTTTCCCTTGCTATGATTCATCGGAAACAGGCCTTGCGTATGATAAATGACTTTAATAGATTCCCTTTCATAGAACTCAGCGTGTCTATTATTACTGGGATCTTGTAAGAATAAAAAAAATTCTTAGAATTTCTGATCAGTGGAAATCATCAAAGATACAGAAAGATATCATATATCTACACTAGAGCATAAGAAAGAGGATGATGAAAGAAATGTCTCTAGAAGGCCATTTGAAGATCATGAATCACGTATCATTGCTTTCCAGGAGGAAATTACAGTTCCTCGGTATTGATGATTCCCCCAAATTCTTTCCTGGACTTAGGAAACTCAGCATTACATCTACAAATAGTCAACTTGTCTTGATCCTTTCCCTAAATTGAGATGTAACTATATGCATCTTTACATGAGAAAAGTATATGTATTTGAATATGTAATTGACTGCCCTATTCCCTGAAGTAGAGAAAGGGTAGAGCCTGGATTCTTTTACTGGTATTGTCACTCCCAGTGATATTGTAATTTTTTATTAAAATATAGTTAATACACAGTATTATATTAGTTTCAGGCATACAGCATAGATATTCAACATTGATATACTGGTTGACCACCCCTCCAAGTCTAGTAACCATCTGTCATCGTGCAAGGTTACTAAGATATTATTGACTATATTCCCTATGCTGTACATTACATTCCAGTGGTTTATTTATTTTATTACTGGAAATTTGTACCTCTTATTCCCCTTCACCTGTTTCACCCATTACCCCAATCCTTTACCCCTCTGGTACCATTAGTTTTTCTCTACATCTATGAGTCTCTTTCTGTTTTGTATTGTTTATTCATTTGTTTTTTTGATTCTACATATAAGTGAAATCATATGATATTTATCTTTGTCTGAGTGATACTGTATTTTAAGTGTTTTTTCTTTAAGTGAATACTTGACCTTTGGTGGCTAATTTAAAATCTGTGACTCTTGGCTGTGCATTTTGTCTATAGGCATAGAGACTCATATCCAATGACATAAGAGCTTACAGGAGACAAAATACACTGACCCATACTAACTCCACAACTCTAAGCTAATAGCCAACTTGCAACAACTGTTTTAACTGAGCAGCACTGCAAGATAACGTCAGAAGGCAGTCTGTTTAGCAAGACAAGGCAGGAGAATGTACTTTTGAAGGATAAGTATGGGTGGTGAGTCACAGAATGTCTAAGAGACTGATAAAGGCAAAATAACAGCAACAATCACTTCATTATTAAATGTTAAAGAACATCAAGGAAGATTTATATCTTCTTTTAACTTCACCCTGAGATAGTTTCAAATTCAATTGCTGGGATGTTTCAGAGTACAGCAGAAGTTCAGGAGCAGAATGTCTTTCAGCAGACTTGTGATGATTTAGAGTAGGTTTAATCATTTTCTGATCTCTCCAGGAAGTTGACTGACGGGATTTAAGAAGCGCAATGTACCCTGATTTCATCCTTAGAGAAGAGGAGAGATGCTAAAAACTCATTATGAACAAATGCATTTGCATGTAGCCTACTTCACATTCAGAGAGCAGAGAATCCCAACTTGCAGTCGGAAACAGAGCATTTAGAACGGAAAACATGGTGTGACTTCCAATGTAATGAACAGAATTCTTAGACCCTCAAGGCATACATGAGCTGTTCTCTAGCTGCAAACTTAATCTCCACCTTAAATAACTTTAAAATTTGCATGTGTATATGAGTAAGTTGTTTTGAAGTGAAAAACAACTTTTCTGTTTGGGGATTTCAGTGGGATGTCTTTATCTTCTGAATATAGTCTATCATCTCACTGCTTTGCTTTTCACACCCTAATTTGCAGGTAAGGGAAACCATCCCCAAATCTCTGTATTATGAATTTCCTTTGCCTCTACTTTGAGCTGTTGATAACACTTACTCTAGAATGATCTTCCCATCCATTTTATGTGCATAAGTCCTAATTATCCTCCAAGGCCCAATTTAAACATTACCTCCTTCAGAAAACTTACCCTTATCTTCCCAAACGGAAGTGGCATTTCCCTTTTTGAACTCCCATAGCTTTAAAATGTGCATCATCGCACTAGTTTCTATTTTACATTATAGTCATAGGTGCATCAGGTTTCTTATTTCCCCTCCTGTCTCCTCTTATTCACGCTGCATCTCACACAGCACCTAAAACAGTCTTTTGTCCGTTATAGGTTTTCCTTACAAGTCATCAGAGGAACCTAAAATGTCAATCACTGTATTCTTAGGTACACAGAAGAATGTTACAGGATGGCCAGTTTTCATTCATTTATTCCACAACTATTTGTTAGGTGCCTGCTGGGTGCAAAATACTGTTCTAGATACTGGGAATACTCAGATTAAAAAGATCACTTAATTTGCAACAAGTAAATACATAATCAAGAAAAAATACATAATTATAAATAGTGTATCACAAGCTAAATTAAGATTATTTAGTTGGTGAGTGGCTGGATAAGGAAGGACTACTTAAGATGAAAAGCAAATGACAAAAAGGAAGCAACTCTGATCAGGGGGAAAAAATACCATAACATTCCAAGAAGAAAGGTGAGACAGAGCAAAGTTATAAGGCAATAAAGTTTGACATATGAGTCAGTCAGGATTTGCACAGGAAAGTAGAAATCATTCTAAATATTTCAAGCAGAAAGGGATTGAATACAAGGGAATAAGAAGCTTTGGAAACCTTTGAAAGGTTTTGAGATCAAAAGTCAGAGATAGCCTTCCGTAGCATTTAGAAAATCTGCACACACAGGAATCAAAGGAAACTACCAACAGAATGTGTAATTCTCAGGAGGACATCCAAAAACAAATTCAAGTGACATTACAACAGGTTTGTATGTTGATGGAAATGATTCAAGAGGCAGGGATCAACTGGGAATGCAGAGGGAAAGCGTAAAATTTCAGACATATTGTTCTTACAAAGTCTGTAGGGGATGGGACCCAGGGCACTAGTAGAGGGTTTGTCTTTGATGGGAGTGAAAACATTTCATCCAGAGTAAGAAATGAGAAGGCAAAGGTTGTAGGAATAGATGCAGGTGGCACTGTAGGTTTGGAGGAGGAAAAAGAAAGTGTTCCTCTTCGGCAGATTTTGTTTATTTTTAGTGATGCATGAAATGAAATCACTAGCTGACAGTGTAATGTTCGAAAGAAGAGGTGCAAGGACTGGGGTGAGGAAAGAAGCTATGACATCGTGATTTGGGAGAATGGAAAAGTGATGTAACATTGCACAGCAATGTTGAGTACCCACATGTGATTTGAAATCATGATTTTAAGAGGAAAGGAGTCGTCAGCAAGTTTGGGTTTTTTCTCCACAAATGTTCAGCTCCTGGAATGCAGGCAAGAATATGTAGATAGCCTGATTTAGACTTGAGACTTTGCCAAGTGAACACAATGTAGGGAGACAGGAACGAGGTGTGGAGAAATTAAAGTGTTTGCAAAGGTGTGATGGTAATGATGAACAACAGAAGCTGGGAATGAGAAATGGAACAACATGAGGGGGCTAACAGGAACCAGCGGTAGTGTCCAGGAATCACACGTTTCAATGAGATCTGAAATTGGTAGAGCATTGATGTAAGTGTGTTGGTAGTACAGGAGGTCAGAAAGTGGGCCAGAGATGGGCAGTGGTTGGTATGAGGTCAAAGGCATGACGCTGAAAGAGTTTCAAGTTGCTCAGAGTCTTGGTGAAGCTTTTTACTCCAATAGTAGTAAGAAGACCCTAACCCCTTCCTGCTTATGATTCAAGCTTTCCATGCACTTTCTTATACTAGTGTTTCTTATATGTCTACTTAAAAGAATAAAGATATAAGAGTGAATTAGAAACTAACAAAAACATATAAAAGCCAGTATGAGGTAAAGTAGGTAACATAATAGAAAATGAATTCTATTTTTTAAAATGTCTTTAAAGACCAATTAAGACAGTATATTTGAACCTAAAGACCTGAAATAAATTAACAATGCCCGATGCAATAACAAGCCTAACAGGCTGAGTCTTGGCTCCAGGAAGAAAACCCTTAAGAAACTGGGTCACGATTGAGGTTCACAGAATCAATAAGCAGAGAACCCTTTGTAATGCGCCTCGGGCAAGAGTTTGAATTACAATGATGGTGATATTTGAAAAGATGGTGAGCAGAGCAACACTGATGATGACAGGAGTTGAGCACTTTGTATATGCCAAGCATTTCACACAGCATTATTTTTCCATTTAAATATCTCAATAATCTATTATATTTTATAGATGGAGAAACAGGAACTCACAGAAGTTAAGTGACATGTCCAAGTGAACAAAGCTAATAAGTTTAAAACTGGGCATTTTGACTCCAGAAGTCGTCCTCTGAATGACTTCAGTGCACTGCCTCTCTCTCTAAAGTGTCCATATGTAAGAGAAACATAGGGTGATCTGTTCATCTAATCCCCAACTCAAGTCAGTCTTTCCTGTTAGTAACCGAAGACTGACAAATCAGGGGTTATGATGGGAAAAGCAAAGGATTCGCACAGACCAGGGTAGGAATTATAGACTGACTACATAGTCACCATAAGATCTTGGGCAAATTACTTAATCTCCTTGGGTCTCAGTTTCTTATCTGTAAAGATGGAGATCATATTCCGGCTTTACTGGCATTCACAGAAAAATTAAATGAGACAGCATCTATGTAGCTCATGGCAGATTTCTTCTTCCTTTGTCTACGTGAAGGGAATGAATCCCATTCATCCTTATGTTACCTAAATTACCTATTAAGCACCTTGCAGATAATTAATGTTTAAATTATGTGAGATAATGAATGGATTGATGGAAAACACATGACCGGTTTGAGGTTATGGTAGATTGAAAACAAGAGAGAAGAGTGGAAGACACATGAAGTACATTGCTCACTGACTAGCTCTCTGCCCCAGCCCCACATTTCCCAGTCCTTATGCAGTTGGGCAGTGTCTTACAACTAGTTTTGGCCAAAGAACTATGGACAGAAGTGATGTGTGTGACTTCCGGCCCAAAGCATTTAAGAACCCAAGTGGCTTTCTAGCTCTCTCTTACTCTGCTGCAGCAATTCTGGAGGACCGGCAACAAAAGAGCCACAGGATGGGGGCAGCCATGATGACTGAGTCACTTCAGGGAAGAGACTTGCCCTGGAGTTATAGGATTCCCACCAGACTTCGCATAAGCTACGATTTTATTGAGTTAATTTTTTTTTCTGTAGCATAACCAATTTTATTTTGCTTCATATAAAACACTTTTCTGGAGGTGGGGGCAGAAAATCATCTTTCTGGCATGACAAATTGTTGCATTTGTAACCAGGATCAAACTAATTAGAAATAACATCAAAGAGAAGAAAAAAATAAAAAATAAAAACTTGAACAGAGTAAATGCTTTGGAGATAAGTTGGTTGGTAATTTCAACAGTTTCATAGAACAAGTCCTTGATGCTAGATAAGAACACCAGTGAAAACACCATCTAATTTAAGCTATCAGAGCCATATTTCAAGGTATTAGAATATTTCATCAGCGTTCGTTTTCTCACAGACCTCAGAATCTCAGGTATGAAGAGATCGCAAAGGTCAACAAGGATAATCGATTTATCTTATTGATGCAAAAATGTGAGGCTCACAACAGCTAACTGAGTTTCCCATGACATCTCAGTGACTCTAGGGCAGAAGTGGTCTTAAACAGCCCATGTATTACGCCTCAGACTAATGTCTTTCTAACCCTCCACTCAGGAGGCTCTTTCCATTGTTAGGATTGCCTAGTGAGACCTGTGTGCTCAGAAAGAGTGAATGTATCTTCCAAAGGGTTATTTATTTATTTATATATTTATTTTAAGTCCTGAAGAAAATCAAATGGGATAAAAGCCATCAGAGTATTCAGTCCTTCTCCAGTGTGCTCACCCAGACAACGTTAGAAGATGGAAATGAAATCGTCTAACAGAGAGAATCTCAGTAAAATACTTGCAGGGGCAAAAATGAATGCTGCCTACCCGTTTGAAAATTTACATGTGTCTTTAGAGGACTGATGCTAGAGAAGTCAGCAGTTCTCCCGGGACGATATGGCATCATGCCTTCATTCCCTTCATTTTTTCATTTTGAAGTTCTACCACTAGGTGTATCGAAGTGAGTCAGCACAAAGTGAATCTCGTTGAAGAGCTGGTCTGTGAAACGCGCAGTGTTTCGCACATAGTTGATGACTTAGGCGTATCTGTTTGAGGCAGTTTTCCAAATTTTCTGCAGAGCCTTACTTTTCCTGTTCCCTGGGTTTTTCTGCTTCCAAAGAAAATAGCTCTAAAGCCCCTACCTCAAGCACCAAGGAATTCTTAGCTTCCTTCAAAAAACTCAAGAGGTTGCGTTAGTCAGAATAATGTGAACAAGGGTGAATCCCACATTTTTCTCACACGTCACCAGATTTTCAGGAAGTCCTGATTAATTTGAGTTTGCAGGATAGCAAATGTCTTGTGTGCAGAAATGAAAACAAAGCAAGAAATTAAAATAAAATAAAACAGCCCGTGGTTACAAATGTTCTTTCCATGAAGGCACACCATGTACAGGAAACACGTAATCATTGACAGAAAGCAGGGGGTTCCCAGGAGACTGCAGTAAACCTTTACGTCTATTTACATTTTTGTATTTTCTCTTAGCTTTCTTATTTGGTTTATCGTGAGCTTTATCAATGAAGAAATACCAATTAAGTTCAGAGAAAAGAGAAAAATGAATCATTATCCCTGGAATTCCCAAATCACTACAATCTACTTAACTCCCAAGATTCTGACTGACGTCTACACTGTCTCTGAGTCAAATACGGATGTGTTTTCACAGGCTTGTGCAGTTCTACTTCCCAGCAAACTTTGGACCATTTGCCAACTCAATAGGTGGAGTACCTCAAAGTTTTAATTAGCATTGCTTTAATGATTAATGATATTAAGCATCTTTTTATATGGTTTATGGGCCATTGCGTTTTGTCTTCTCTGATCTGCCTTCTAATTTATTCCTTACTTTTGTTTATGAGAATTATTTTCTCATTGATTTATAGGATTCCTGCAAACATCATTAACTCCTTTATGTTAAATATACGGCAAATAGTTTTCCCCAGGCAGGCATTTACATATTATGTGTAGATACAGCTTCTTCGATTATACCAAGGCTTTTATTTTTCATACAAATATGCCAACTTTTTTCTTTTATGGCTTCTGGGTTTGATTCATTCTTAGAAAGTCCTTCCCCCTTCCAAGATATAAAACTATTCTCCTAAATTTTCTTCTAGTGTTTTCTCAGGTCTCTCCTGTGCATCTAGCCATATACCCGGGTGACAGGCTATGAACCATACGGGTGAGAAGTACAAACTCCAAAGCCCATTGCTTTGGTTCACACTCTGACTTCACTTATTACCAACCGTATGACCTTGGGCTCTGGGGAAAGCCATAATCATAGTTTGTACATCATGAAGTTGTTTTTCGTATTAATAGGTTCATTCACATGAAGTATTTAGAATGGTGTCCCATAAATATTAGCTATGCCAAGGCACCGATCACCGTTTCGCTCTCTGAGTCTAGCCTGAGCCCAGTTCCGGGGATATCGCTCACACTCGGCAAACAGCAAGTTAATCAATTTCTTCACGGTATGTTTCCCCCATTCTGCTTTTTCATAAATTATTTATTACTGACTGTCTGGCCACAGTCCCCACAATCATTTCAGCTACTCTTAGCATAAATAGTTGTTTCGAGTCTTGGTTCGTCTTGAGGCTCTTAGATGCAACATGTGAAATGGCTTTGTAGCAAGATTGAAACCAGTCTGTGGTCTTTCCTCACATACCCCACCATGCCCACCATTCTTTGGAAGGCAATGAACATTGGTTAGCCTGAAGGGGTAAATAAGAGCCTTGCACCTTTTTCTTTCAAATTGTATTGATGCATTTTCATCGTGCAGCCTCTACTGAGCAGTTCAATGATGCTTAGTGTGCCTATTGGAAAGAACTCACCATTCTTGGGCACCAATAAGTCAGAATGCTTTATAAGAAGGAAGAGAATGAAACTGAAAGGACATAAAAATACAAAGCCCCAAAGCTGCATCTATGTGACGGAGTTGTTGAAGTTATTCACAGACTGAAGACAATATATCCCTCAATGTATCAGATACCCTCATTCCAACCCATGTCTAAACGATAGACTCAACTGATTGCTTCAGCTCCATCTGCTGTCATTTCCCAGGAGCCACCAAAGCTGGAAAAGACAGGTTGTTCCCTCTTTCACTGTTATATCTTCTTTCAAGACAGAGCAGCAAACCTCATGGTCTAGCCATCACAGGAGATGCATCACACATCCTTCAGGCCTTATTCTTACTGATAGGAACTAGAGGACTTTTGAAAATTCCGTCTCTCTCAGACAACCTATCTCCCTACTGATAATTACTATCCCAAATGTCAGAAGTTCAGCCTTACCTTCTCAGGTAAGTTACCTTCTCTTACCTGTTCCTCCTCAGTTCTTTCCTGTGGTAACAATTTGATTTCCTCCCAGTGGATGGATGCCTCTGCCTCCCCAGGGAGAAGTCCCTAAACCTGAAAAGGGGTTGGCAGGGTGAGTTCCTTTGGGAAGCTCTAAGGGTGAATTTGTTCCACATCTCTTTCCTAGCTTTTGGAGGCTGCCAGTAATTCTTGGTGCTCCTTGGCTCACAGACACATCACTTCAATGTCTGTCTTGATTCATGAGGCTGTCTCCCCTATGTCACTGTGTGTCTTCTCCTTTTCTGGTACTTGTCATTTGACTTAGGACCCACCGTAATCCAGGATCATCTCATCGTAAGATCCTCACCTTAACTACATCTGCAAAGACCCTTATTCTAAATAAGGTCACATTCTGAATTTCCAGGTGGGTATATCTTTCAGGGGACCATTATTCAATCCATTATAGCCCCTTTAAGAATACCCAGGGGTGAGTCACAAGCTGAAGAAGGGGCCTGTGAGCTGAGAGTCATCAGCATTTGAGTGCTAATTGAAACCAAGATAATGGATGAGAAACAGACGGAGGGGACCAGGGAGTCCAGAACAAAATCTGAACACATCAATACTTACTTGATAGAAAAAAACAGGGAAGGTGTATACAGGGGCAATAAGAAGACATAGTTGTTTCAAAGAAATATTTTCCTACCAGGGATCATATTTCATGGTATCTACAGATCTACAAAGGCCTGAGCAGTTACTACTTTCAGGCACTAGGGTAGTTTTTCACATGATTTAGTTCCCCAAACAGGTTTTCACAATAGGTATTTTTATCTCCGTGGTATACATAGAAAGACGAAGGCGTGGGGATTTTAAATAACTTGAGCAAGATCCAAGAGCTAATCAGTGATGAACTCAGTAGGTGAACATCTGTCTGATTCCTAAGCTTGAGTTCCTTTTCCTCACTGCCCTTTTTGTAGCATTTCAACCAGGGGAAACTTTGAAGATAGAGAAAATGAACATACTATCGCAGGCACTGCCACAAGGGATTATTCAAATCACTTGTCATCTTTTCTCTTTGTAACAAAATCCTGTTTTCTTGGAGGTAGTGATGTGCCAAGCTGTAGAAGATTTGTCTTTTATTTTTCCTTGGAGAGAATGACTGGCCATGTAACAGAATGGTGACCAGTGAGATGCGAGCCAAAATGTTGGGTCTAGGAAATCTCCTTAACAAAATGGTGCTCTAAGCTATAAGGTGTCCTTTTGATTCTTTCCCTCTCTCTTCTTTCCAACTTCCAGACATGTGGACATGATGGCTGGAGCTACAGTGACCATTTTTTGATCATGAGGTAACTCTTTGGATGGGAGTCAAGTGCTAAGCAAGGAGGAACAGGAAAGTCAAAGGAGCCTGACCAGAGCTTCTGCACCAGCCTCGGAATGCCTCTTCCATTCTTAAAGACAGAGGGGAAGGACACCCTAAGCCTGTTTCTCTGAACTCTATAAAATCAACTAATGAAGTCCTAATGTGATGGTCTCCTCCCACAGCCTCTAAAATGAAAGGAAAGGATTGAAAGGCAGAAGTTGACATAGATACGTTTTGGGTAGGTAGGGAGGTAGGACAGTTAAGGGAGATTAAACTCAATCGCTTCAACTTGTAGGATGAAGTACTCTTCAGAGGTAATGTCAACTGAAATCGAATGTCGTAGGGCTTGGAGTAGGGAGACTTTTAATCACTTGAGTGTTATGCTAACAGGAAACACTATACTAACTGCTGATCTAACGTACCTTGTCCACTTTGTGCTATAAACTATCATTGAGAAAAAAAAAATTGGATAGCATTTCTCCCTTTCTGAACATAAAGAATATTGGTTTTGTAGTCTTGCAGACTAATTCCATTTGGAAGCTCATTGTGAACCTTTTCAATTTTTCAGTGGGAATAATAATAATCTGCAAGCTGGTTTAACTTGAAGAACATTCTTCCTTTTTTATATTTCAAAAGAGCTTCTAGAACTTTATTTGACCACAGAAAAATCTTCAAAGTGGATCTGGGGGCAGTTTGACAACAAGTGAAACTTTTGGGGTATACATTAGCACTTATCGGAAAGAGCCTCTCTACTCCATCAGCTTAAAAGAAAGTGATTGAGATAAGAGGATTTCTGGGAAAGACTCTAAGGTTTGCTTTTTTTGCTTTTCTAAGGTGTTTAATTAATTTTCTTAAGCCAACTTTTCAGTGTACCTGAAATAATCAATATTCTCAGATTTTTATCGCTATCTGCTTGGTTACAGTCCCTACATTCACTGCATCTTGATTTATTGTCAAGCACGGGTAACTGTGGGATGAATTTTTATTTTTATCAGGACTGGCTTTAATTATAGGATCCCATGATGCTTTTGTTTTCCTACCAGGGATCATATTACAAGGAACACATCCTTTTAAGAGGAAATATTTTTATTTTCCAGTGTACTTTGTTAGTGATATTCAACCTGAGATTTTACTAAATTTTAACTTATGAGGCACTGAAATAACATGTGAGAGAGGGGAATAGGTGAGGGAGGGAGAGGGAGGGAGAGAATATGAATCACGGCCAAATCTGCAACATCATTATCAAGTAGCAAGATGACATACACATACATACAAATGTTGAGACTATAAAAGGTAAATGTTAAGATGACTGGGTCCATCTTGACTTTAATTTTTTTTTTTTATAATTTATTTTTTAAATTTATTGGGGTGACAATTGTTAGTAAAATTACATAGATTTCAGGTGTACAATTCTGTATTACATCATCTATAAATCCCATTGAGTGTTCACCACCCAGAGTCAGTTCTCCTTCCATCACCATATATTTGATCCCCCTGACTTTAATTTTTCAATATTACTTATGGATGTGTTTGTTCTGGCCTCTCTGAGCTACCAGACAGCAAGGATGGTGCATTGTCCATCTTTGTGTCCTCAGTATCGAGCACCATTTCAAGCACCATTCCAACCACAGAGCAAATCCTCCATAAATGTGTGTTGGCTGAGTTATTAAATAATTGATTGAATAAATAAGAGATGTCTCACAATTCCTTCAACAAGCATTTCGTGCACACCTCCATGTGTTAGCTATGGTGTTAGACACTGGGAATGGAATCAAAGATTAAGAAGCCATAGGCTCTACTCAGCGCTCTCTCTCTCTCTCTCTCTCTCACACACACACACACACACACTTGAATACTTACGTACAACACTGTGGGATTTGTGTGTCAGTGCAAATAAATACCAAATGCAAAGGAAAGATGTAGAAGGAAATAAATGGAAATCAAACTCAGAATTTAGAAGGTGATGAGTTAAGGAAGTATAGGAAGAATAAAGAAGCAAGAATGATTCTGAGGTTGGTGGCTTAAATTAGCGGTAACTGACTCCTGGTCACCACCATTCCCAACTTTTTTAGATTCCACACATAAATGAGGTTATACAATTTTCTCTTTCTCTTTCTGGCTTATTTCACTTATCATAATGTATTCCAGATTCACCCATGTAGTTGCAAATGGCAAGATCTCCTCTTTTAAGGCTCAATAGCATTCCATTGTATATGTTATATATAATATTTATTACATAAAAATATGTAATATATAAATGGATAAATATATATGGCACATATATGCATACTTATATATTCACTATGTGTATAAATACACATTATGTATATAAATACTATATATCATAATTTCTTTATCCATTTATCCATCAATGGACACTTAGGTTGTTTCCATATTTTGGCTATTGTAACTAATGCTGCAATGAACATGGGAGCACAGATGTCTCTTTGAGGTATTGATTTAATTTCCTTTGGATCTATACCCAGAAGAGGGATTGCTGCTTCATCTGGTGGTTCTATTTTTAATTTGTTGAAGCACTTTTATACTGTTTTCCATAATGGCTATACTGTTGAGGGTTTTAGGATCGAGATGTACAACCGCAAGCAGAATGTGAATCTGCCTTAGAGAGAGTCCTGGGCTAGAACTATCAAACAGGGCCTCATGCGCACATATGAGGAGGATTAGAAATTGTAGCAATAAAAGAGCTAATTCCAGAGAGGCATGAGGAAACTAAAGAAAGGAACGACACAGCACCATTCACCTACCTCTCTTCTATGGTTAGAGTGGAGGGTTATTCATTTCTTTAAGACTCAAATAATAGCCCAGCTTCTCCATGCCATCTACATGACCACCAACACCCATGATACTTTCTCCTCTTCACATGCTTGTTCATGCCATGATTTTGTCACCAGATTTCTTCAAGATAGAGAACATATTTCTTTGTGCATCTACATCTAACGCAGTGTTTTGCACAGACCAGTGCTCAAAAACTGTTTGTGGATGAAATTGATGACTACGCTGTTTTGGCCATTAGATAATGCAAGCTCATAAGAGACAAAGAACTTGAGCAGATGTCACAACCCAAATCACTGTCATCCCACTTGGTTTATTACGGAACAAAAAATGCTCAGTATTATCCATGCTCTGACCTTAGCCACAGCAGCAGAGACTGCATAAAAGAAATCAGACACTCATTTTTATGATTGATTTTATAAAAGTTCCCAGCCAGGAAGCACGTTTTTCCCTTAAGGCGGGTTCTATTATACAAATCCAAATGCTGTATGGAAATTCTGTGAGTGAAACTCTTTCTGGTTGTACTTATTCAACTACCCAAACTTAATTAAACCCTCAATCATTTTCCCTGGAACTGAGATGATGAGATGAGATTCAATGATCTGTAATTTCTGGAATCTCCTTTCATTTCCCCCCCCTTTTCCCCTGACGAGTGCAGCTTGGCAATTTATCCTCCAACCTTTGAGGAGAATTGCTATTTATAAAGGACATACTGTGTCCTTACTGGCAGTGCCACTATTTCACAGTTTATTTCCTTCAGAATTCTCAGATGAATACCAGGGAATACTAGTGATTTACTGTATCTGAGTTCCTGAAAGTTACTCAAGAACTGAATCCTTAGAGACTAAGACACGCTTGAATTTCCCATAAAGAATATTTGTGCTATAGAAATGGAAAGATTTCAGCCTCTACTCATCATGTTAGAACAAACTACCAAACAAGTTTTGTTTTGTTTGTTTTTTTTGGTTTTTTCCAAATGTGGTCTCTCTTGTGATCTTTGGCCATAGTTTAAAAAACTAAAGATTAGAAAATGTGTTTTCATCTTATTTAATGGGGTATTTTTACATTTTCATTCAGAGTTCAGACTCTTGCCCAGTGTTCAGATGCGACTCCCTCAAAATGGTGAGGAAAACTCCCTTGATTCTGGCAGAGGTCGTCCCCAGCACATAGCAGGGCTCTAAGACTTTTTCAGTAAAGGCAACCACTGTTTGCTCAAGTTGGATAACGTAGGGTACATGTGTTTTGTTCTTTGTAGCTACCCAACATCCACTTATACTTCTTCTGGAAAGAAACACCTTAATGTGAGAGGGTTGTCCCCCTTCCTACTTTTATTTAGTTCATACAGTTCAGATGGAGTTGAACTAAACACCTGGTCTCAGAAGTTAAGTTAATCTGAGATGGGCCAATCAAAGCATTGCATTACCCTGCCCACAGTGATTATTTAGGGATGGGCATACCACCCAGGCCACACTAACACTCTCAGTCCTGGTTCATTATTGGGAAATCCTCCACATCGCCTCCAGAGTGAGCATTCTAAAAGGTCACATCATATATCTTGGCTGTCCTCAAATGACTTTCATCACATCCAAACTCCTACCAGGGCCCCTGAAACCATTGTGATCTAATTTCTAGTTACCTCATTTATCTCATTATCTGCTATTTCTCTATGTCCACTTCACTCTGTATCTAGAACAGGACATGCTGATTCCCATCTGAGAAGCTGTACCCTTGCTATTCTTTCTATTTGCAATATTCTTTCCCTAGATTATCAGCTGGTTACTTTTTTCTCATAATAATCCGTGTCTTAAGTCCAAAGCCCCTTAAATAGACAGGAACTCCTGAAAGATGAAACAAAAGCAGCCATCATATTTACTTTTTCTACCGTATTACCCTGTATTTTATTTATTTATTTATTTATTTATATATATATATATATATATATTAATTTACAGGGCTCACATTATTTTATTTGTTTATTTTATTCCCTGTCTCATGACCAAAAGGGAAGCTCTTTGAGAGGAAGGACAGACTCGTTCACCACTGTGTATAATTCTCTTTTACATACATAACAGGCTCTCAATGATTATCTGTTGACTCACTGAGGAGCTCTCTGTTTCTGGGCTTGCTAAGCTGGCAGGATATAAGCCAGGAGCTGCTAGTGTCAAACTGTCAGGCAAAAGGCCAACACAAGGGAAAGGAGAGTTGAGAAATGGAGAGAGACATGTTTCTAATAGTATACCAAAGCCAGATACCCTGAGATGTTGGTTATATAAGCCAACAAATACACCCTTATGCTCAATTCACTTTGAGTTAAGCTTCTGTCACTTGTAACCAACAGAGTTTTAACAGAGAAGTGTTTGAAAGAATTTGGAAAAACTCATGTAAATACTGTGTTCCCAAATAATATCCACTTCCTGTGACACCATACATCTTTGTATTTTTTCTGTCTCTGGCCAGAAGTTTAGTTATCTGAAAGGGTTAAAGACCTTATTTGACGATATTCAGGTAATTCATATCTGTCTTCAAAACACAATCTATGTAATTAGCTTGATGGGGGAAATCATTTCATAATATACACATATATCAAAACATCATGTTATACATTATATATATATATGTTTCTTTTTCAATCATGCCTCAATAATGCTGGGGAAAATTTTTTTTTAAGCAAAAAACAAGCTATACATTCAGGTAGTCAGAATAACTGACTTTACCATATCATGGTCTATGGTAGTTTTATTGTTGTGTTTAATTTAAAAGGTGAATTGTTTCAGGGTACTTCTCCTTCTGGGCATGATGCAGTAACTGTACCAGATTGGCTCTCAAAACAAAAACAGCTATAGATTTAAAAATAGATAAGTAAAAATAGATAAAATATGAGACAACTGTTTTTCAGACAGCACTGCAATCCATGAGAGGAGGAAAATACACAAAATAGGGACCACAATCACCCAGACTTTCTCCCTGCTAGAGAACAAGAAAACAAAGCCTGCACAGCGGAGGGGTCTCACTAAGCTAAGAAAGCAGAGATTGAAACTTGCAGTTTCTCCAGTGGCTAGAATTTGTAGGGCAGGATACCAGAGAAGAGAGAGCTGCAAGGGAATGGGGGTGGGATAAAGACTGCATGAAGATTCAATAATTATGTAAAATATAAATGGATTAAACACTTCAGTTAAAAAGCAGAGATTTCCCAGTAAAAAGATAAGACCTAATTATGTCCAGGTACAAGAAATCCACTTTAAATATAAAGACAAAAAAAACCCCCCAAATTTTTGAAAATGAAGATAGGAAAAGATATACCAAGCATCACAAAGCTGGAATAACCATTTTAATATTAGACAAAACAGACCTTGAGACTGGCAATATTGCCAGTAATATCACTAAGTTTGAAGCCATGGCTTTATACTGAAACATTAAATTTCAATCCAAATCCACAAAGTACCTTTTGTTCTTCCTCCTTTCCATATTTCTAACTCCCTTCTCCAAGAGGGAGAAACCTGGCTCCCATTCCCCACCATATATTATTCATTGGCTCAAACCTACACAATATAGTTTCAAAATGACTAACAAATATGGAAAGCAAGCCCACTGTGGCAGGAAGTATATAAAATGAATGTGGAGCATCTGGTAATGCCAGAAAATTAGAAAGTGCTCAAAAACAAATAAATAAAAACCCTATTAACAGCTCATGTCACAGGGACAGAAGAGCCAACTGAAGGAGCTCCCAGTGGCCAAAGCTGGAGCAATCTGAGCAACAAAATAAAGTAGTATAAGAGCATAACCCAAAGTACAAAATAAATAGCCATGAGGTCATATTGCTAAAGTACATGAATGATTAAGACAAATCTCTCCTGAAAGAATTCCAAGTAATTTATGTAGATACTCCACCCTTGTGGAGAGGAAACACTGTGGGCTTTGGGCAGTGACTTCCCTCTAAAGGGTACAGCATAGAAGGGGAGGGAAGGTAATCTTACTGTGGATAAACCTGATAAACATTCCTTCCGCAAGGTGATCAAGATCAATGTCAACAGTGAAAAATTATATCGTTCATATGTACCCTTGATATGATGGGATGAAGATGTCCCTTTTCCTCTGTGTTCTTCCTCTGAAACACACACACAATCCCAGTCCATTCATAAGAAAAAGGCCAACAGAAGAGCATCCTGTAAAATTCCTGACTAGTAGTACTCCTCAAAACTATCAAGATTATAAAACATAAGGGAAGTTTGAGAATTCTACAGTCAAGAGGAGCCTAAAAAGACACAACAATTAAATATAATATGGTATCCTGGATGCGACCCTGAAACATAGAAAGAACATTAAGCAAAGCTAAGGAAATCTGAATTAAAAAATCTGAATTTTAGTGAACAATAATGTATTTTGTTCATTCATTATAACATGTACATAGTGACGTAAGATGGTAATAAAAGGAGAAAACGGGCATGAAACATAGGGGAACACTGCACTATCTTCTCGAACCTTCTCAATTTTCCTGTAGATCTAAAACTGTTCTAAAAAATAATTTCTATTACAAAACAGATCTAGTACTGATTACTGAATAAAGCTTCTTCCACATGAAAAAAAAAAATAGTGGTTCTGATCTTTCTGGTTATTTCTCCCATCTATAAAGTAGAAATAAATACCCACACATTTTCAATGATTAAACGAGCAAACTTACTAACCTAATATTTATACTTGTTGAAATAAAGAAATATATGCGTGTGTGTATTTGTGTATCATACACTAGCTGTCTCTGCTAAGAAGTCACGAAAGTCATAGTGTAGCAGAAGTAATGAGAATACCTAGCGGTGGGCTTCCAAATTAAATTCTCCTCTAAAAAGCAACAGGTCTCTTTGGAGAAAAGGTTGATTCCAGTGCTCAATGTAAGATAAACCTGGAACATATTCCTGCACCAAAAAATAATAAGGAAGTAATCAAAGATGACGAGGATGTATCCATAGGACAGCGGAGTGAGCATGAAAGGACCGCACTGGCCAAGTCTGGGTCATCTCGAGCCTCACTATAAGGAAGATATAAACGATTATAGTATGTGGAGTAAACTAAGAATCTATGAGTTCATATTGACATAAATAAATAAATCAGTCTTTCTTTACAGTAGAATGCCAACTAATAAACATAGAGAAAATGATGGAGTTAAAAAAAAATCATCATTGAACGCTAAAACTAGTTTGATGAGGAACTGATATTTACATAGATCAACGTAATTCCTTACAAATTACTTACAAAGGGGAACACAGAAATGCTGCAGCAGACACACCTGAAGTAACCAAGTGATCAAAGCTAATTATCACCAACATTAGCACAAACCTTCTGATATGATGCACTGAGGAGGACACAATACTGCATGTCTAGTATTCCTGCCAAAAATACTTAACTTGAATTTAATCAAGAAAAAATATTACAAAAATACAAACTGAAGAATACTCTATAAAAATGAGTGGTCTTTAAAATGTATCAGTGTCAAGAAAGACAAAGAAAGGCTGAGGAAATGTCCCAGAATGAAGGAAACTAAAGGGACATGGGAGATTCTGGAAAGACTCTGGGTTGAAGAACACAACAGCTATAACAGATCTATTGGAAGAAATGCTATAACTTGAATATTACTGTGGATGAGGTAACAGTATTTCAATCAATAGTAAATTTCCCGATTTGATTGTTACACTGTGCTTATAGAAGAGAATGTCCTTGTTCCGAAATCTGCCAACAACCTAAATGAATTTGGAAGTGGATTCTTCCCCAGAGCCTTCAGATAAGAACCTGACCCAGTGGAATACTTTTAATTCAGTCTTGTGAGATCCTAAGCAGACCCAGCTGAACTTGCCAGGATTTCTGACCTTCGTAACTCTGAGCTAATAAATGGGTGTTATTTTAAGTTTGTGGTAATTTGTTACGGAGCAATAAAAAAATGAATACAACCCGCCACCCACTCATATACAACACAAATATACAGGAACACATATAACCTACTGATAGATATGAAATACATCTCTAACAAGCGTTGACATCAGGAAGTAGTTATGAATGAAAAGCAAGCTGGCTTAAACAGATAAAAATCAGGCTGGTTAAAACATTGTTCCCTTCAAGACAGGTTGTTTTGGATAAACTTCAATTTATGGTGGAATTTCTGCAGTGATAAAATACAGCCCTCAAAAGGAGAAATGCCAAGGGTACACATTGCTTCTTATCCTACACACACAAAATAAGACCTCCTGCGCACTTCAGAAGAGCATACATTCAAAGCTGTGCTTGGAACCAGAGCCTTTTAGAGAAGGCAGGAAAGGGAATGGAGATGGGCATTAGAAGGCTTGAATTCAAATGAGATGCTAACTTGACACTATGATCAAATTAGATTAGTAAAAGAGATTTTGATTTATACAGTAGGCCCCCTTATGTGCAGTTTCGCTTTCCACAGTTTCAGTTATCCACAATCAACCATGATCTGAAAATATTAAATGGAGAGTTCGAGAAATAAACAATTCATAAGTTTTAAATTGTGTGCCATTGTGAATAGCGTGATGAAGTATCACACCTTCCTGCTCCATCCCGCACAGGACGTGAATCATCGTCCCTTTGTCCAATGTTTCCACACTGTATATACCACCTGCCTGTTCGTCGCTTAGTAGCCATCTTGGTTGTCAGACTGACTGTCACAGTATGCAGTGCTTGTATTCAAGTAATCCATATTTTACTTAGTAATGGCCCCAAAGTACAAGTCATTAAAACTTCATAATAAGTATTTATAGGAGGTCTGACAATTAAGTTTTCAAACTCATCCTAGAAAAAGTGCTACATACCTCATTGCTAAATATCACTACAGTCACCTTTGAAGCACTCCCCTTGGGAAGCTATGCACTAATGCCAGTGCCTAGTCCACCCTTCAAAGCAATTTTGGACTCTTTTTCTGTAATGGCCATCAGATCTGTCATCGTATTACCATTGATGTCCTGAATGTCATCAAAATGTCTTCCTTTCAATATTTCCTTTATCTTCAGGTAAAGAAAAAAGTCACTGGGGGCCAGATCAGGTGAGTAGGGAGGGTGTTCAAATACAGTTATTTGTTTACTGGCTAAAAACTCCCTCACAGACAGTGCTGTGGGAGCTGGTGCATTGTTGTGATGCAAGAGCCATGAATTGTTGGCGAAAAGTTCAGGTCGTCTAACTTTTTCCTGCAGCCTTTTACCACTTCCAAATAGTAAACTTGGTTCACTGTTTGTCCAGTTGGTACAAATTCATAATGAATAATCCCTCTAATATAAACAAAAAGGTTAGCAACATTGTTGCAACAAGTTTGCAAACTTAACTGTCATACCCTGTGCATAGGTAAAAACATAGTATATATAGGGCTTGGTACTATACGTGGTTTCAGGTATCCACAGAGGGTTTGGGGACATATTCCCCACAGGACTGGTGTACTACATTCTCTTCCCAGGAGTTCAAAATGCTTTCATAGCTGTTATCACATCTGTCCTCACAATGATCCTTTGGTCCTTTATTCCTTCTTAAAATCCTAATGTAATGTTGCCTCTACCTTGACCATCAGATGAAATCCAAACTTTTTTCCAGAGCAGTGATTTTATGCCAACTTATCTCTCTAGTCTCATATTCCTGCCTCTCTTCACACTCAGCCTGTAGGTTCACACAATAGGACAAGTCCTCCAATAATGATCTGGGTGGTTAATGCTTTTCGACCTTTTTTTGCAGACTATACCTCTGCCTCAAATGCCCTTCTCAATTTTATCATCGTGGTAAATCCTCACTTATCTTACATGATGCAAGAAATACGGGTTCTGATTTGCACCAGGTCTCCTGGAGAACGAAGGTTCCAAGTAAGGAATGAACTCCTTTTTGATCCTAGTTTATTATGCTCTCCATTCTAGATTAGATTGCCACTCGCAGAGATAAAGTTACACAAAAGCAGTTAGAAACCTCATCTTAACATTTGAAGACTGCGAGCAAAAATAAATGTCAGTAAATGAATCAAGTAAGGAGATAATACTGGGATTAAAAACTTGATGGTAAGCCGAGTTTTGATCAGTCAGTCTTCTAGAACATTTAGAGCTGATGCTGAAATGTTAAGGATTCTTTCCAGTCTCATTTTCAGTTACTTTTTTATGTAATATTCTTCCTCCGGGATGACTTAGTACTATTTCTAAATACGCTTTTATAAATAGCTTTATTGGGGTAGAGTTCACATACCATAATTAACTCATTTAATGTGTACAACTCAATGACTTTTAGTATATTCAGAGTTGTGAATTACCAATCTAATTATAGAAGATTCTTAATTCCCTTTTGTGCTTATCTTTGATCCTACTCTTTACTCTTCATTCACTCATTTATTTATTCAATCACTTAACATATATTTATTCAGACAATGCAAATTCTCGAGAAACTTTCATATGTAAGGAAGCAATTACAATACCAGGTGGTAAGTCCTAAAATGGGAGAAGGATAGATATAAAATACATCTCTGCAAGGATAGAGGTTAGGCACTAATCCACTGATGATGGAGAAGTGATTCTAGAAGGAAGTGAGGTCTAAGCAGAGACATGAAGCGTGAAATGGATATTGTCAGATGACTGCGGGGGCGGGGCAGAGATGAGGGAGTCAGGGAAGAGGGTTCGAGTCTAGACTTTTCTGCCTATGAAAATCCAAGTAATTTTTTTTCATGAATGTTCATGGTAGCTTTTTTGGCAATATTCAATAACTGACACCACCGCAAATGCCCATCAACAGATAAATGGATGAATTAACTGTGGCATACCCATACAATAGAACACTACCTAGCAAGTTAAAGGAATGAATTCTTAGTACATGTGACAATTTGTAGTGAATAATAAAGCCTGACATAAAAAGAGCAAACACTGAATGATTCCATCAACATACAATTCTAGAAAATGAAAACTAACACATAGGGACAGGAAGCAGGTCAGCGGTTGCTTGGGGACAGAAGCGATTGGTGGGTAGGGATTACAACAAAACGTGAGAAAACTTTCGGGGGTAAGAGAAGTATCCACTATTTTGATTGTGCTTATGGCTTCAAGGATGCATACATATGTCAACATTTATTAAACTCTATAACATTACACATGTATAGTTTGTTGTATGTCAACTATATCCCAACATAGTTGTTTTAAAAAAGATGTCCCTGTTTGGATGATCAGTATATGATATCCTTATTAATAAAGGACCTGGCATCTAGGGAGTGTTTAATTAGTGTTGGGTATTGGGTTTACAGTTAATATTAAAATACTATTATTAGTAGAATCCCATCTGCCACAGCCATAAAGGCCAGGGAATGAAGCTAGTTCTGATCTGCACATAAGTCCAGACAGCAGATTTAAGAGAGGGGCCTGGAGAGCTAGTACAATACAGGGCTAAGAGCCTGAGTTTGGGGTGGGGGGAACAGTAATGGGCTAAAATCCTAGCTCTGCCATTTACCAGCCCACCTCCCCTCAGAAGGCTTACCTGATTCCCCGACTCGAAATTAAGTATCTCTTCTTCTGTGTTCCCTCAGCACTACGTGGACATCTCAGTGTATTATTTTCTTTGCCACAGAACACAACATCCTTCAATCAAACAGCTGTTTTATACCAAACTTTGATAAAGTGGGCAATAATATAGTAAGGTGAAAAAAGAATCCCATGAAATATGAGGTGGCACGCAGTCGTAAGAATGAATGAGATCATGAAAAACCATCCTTACTTTACACCTTTCTCTGAAAAATATATACTTAAATTTTATTTTTTTATAAAAAGTATGCCTACTTGTTATAACATGCAATTATAAATATTACAGAAACATCCAACGAAAAATAATTTTAAATCCCCTTTCCTCTACACCTCCAGAGTGTGGAGGTAAGTCACGATTCAAACATTTAGATATCTCAGTTCCTAATGAGAAGATCATGTTCCAAAGAAAATAGAAATAATTTGGAAAAGAGAGGGCTCAAAAATTTTATAAGAAAAAGAATGACTATGTTTTTTTTATGACAGATAATTTCAGTAAATGTTACATTGAAGTAATTTTGAATAACACATAACACCATTCTCAGTTAATGAAAACAGAAGTAGGAAAGCTTTTTCTAATTACTGTCATCTTTTAAAAGCTCACTCTTTTCAGTTCAATAAAAATCTTTAAAATATCGTCATCATTTTCTAAACCTGCAATCAAGCGTTTCAATATTTTTGGACAGAACTTCCTACAAATTTATAGCTGAACTATTCCACTTGGAAACTGTCTTCTTCCTCTAGGAGATACTATATGTCAATTCACTTCATTGATTTGTCTATCTCAATGTTCTCAAAAGTCATTAGAATTATAAACCTTTAAACAGTCAAAGAAACCATACGTATTATGTAGTTTCAGTTTTTTATTTTATAGAAGACAAAACTAGATCTTAGAGAGACAGTGATCTGACCAAACTCACACAGTGATTTGTAGCAAGCCTTGGTCTAGAAGTCCAGATTCCTAATGCCCAGTTTCACTGCCCCTTCTCCACAAGTTGCTTCCCTCAGAGAATAGGTTCCTGAACCTGGAATATGAATGAAGTATTTTTTCACAAGCCACCTTTGATTGGAAAATTGATTTAAACACAGTGGGACACCTCCTCAAGCTTTTCAAGACTATTCTAGTTACCACTGCTGCATAACAAATCACCCTATACCACAGAGGCATAAGACAACAAGCATTTTATTTTGCTCATGATATTGCAGGTGAGAATTTGGGAAGGACTAATCTGAGCAGATGGCACCTAGTCTCTCATGCAGTTGCAGTTAAATACAGAGTGTGCCCCAAAAATGTATACACACTTTAAGAAAGGAAAAAACTGTATTAAATTTGTAATACAATGAATGACGCTAGCATTCATTTGATTAATGCCATCTTTTGAGTGAACGTCATAGGACACATTGCTACTGTAATTCAATTCAACTTGGAAAAGTAATACTTAGATAACATCTCTTAAAATGTCTACATTTTTTTGGTAGCCCCAGTATGTGTGGTAGCTGCAGTCATCTGAAAGTCTGCTGAGCAGGATGGCCAAGAGGGCTCACTCACATAGGTGGCCATTGGTGCTCCATAGTTAGTATCAGCTGGCAGCTCAGCTGGATTGCTGGCTAGAGTGTCTACACATGGCCTTTCCAGCATGGTAGTTTCAGGTGTTTGCACACGGTGGCTGGCTTTCCCCGGAGCAAGTGTCTTGAGTCAACAAGGCAGGAACTACAAGGCCTTTTCAAAATCATGAAAGCACTGCTTCTCAGAAGTTATCCAACATCACTTCTACTGCATTCTATTCCTTACAAGCAAGTTACTAAAGCCCACTTAGATACAAGAAAGAAGCCAGAACCCACCTCTCAGTGTGAATAGTTTCAAATAATTTGTAGACATATTTTAAAACTGCCACATGGTCACAGAGAGAAAAATCAGTGGTAAGCTAGGAGATACAATATAAAGGTAGAAGAACTGATCAGTGACCTACATCCATCAAAGAAACTCTGGAAAATAGAACATACTCCTCTCTTTGTTTCATCCTAAATCCCTACAATAGACACTGCAATTAAGAGCGAGAAGCCTCAGCTTTATCTGGTTTCCAACACAATGCATTTGACATTTGAAATAAAGTTCTAAAAAAGAGATGACCTAGAAAGTCAAATGATAATCTTCAAAGTCAGGAATTTGAGTTGCAAATCAAGTGTTTCACATTGAGTTAATGAAGGACCAAAGAATTTTTATTGTTCCTCCAATGAACCTATTGAATTAAACTTTATGGAACTTCTTGGAGAGCTGTGGCTTTCTTACTTGAATTGTATGGCTCCATCTAACCCCATGTGGAGATAAGTGCTTAGCAAATTTCAGATGATAGATGATGATTTAATTAGAACAGAGCAGTCCATAAATGTCTTAGTCCACAGAAATACCAAAGAGACTGTAGGATAGATGTCTATGACTCCAAGAGTTAAGATAAATAATGGAATATTTTCAAGCATTTGTGATTTCAGAAAATGAAAAATCGCAACAATTTCCAACGGCACTGATAAGGGCTACAAACACATCTTCACATTTTAAACTATATCAAGAGACATAAAGATTGAAGGAAACCATCAAATACTCACTAGAGTGTCAAACAGGATGCTGAATTTAAAAATCATCTCCATTTCTGATTTGTTCTTAGCCTTTTCAAAATGGAGCTATTTAGGGGTAGGTTGGAAACCATAATGGGTGTGTTACAACATAAGGACGAGAGGTCTTATACCATGAGGAGAGGGACTATTTATGGAGGTCATAAAACTATTTCCCTCCTTCAGAACCTCATTCTTGCCAAAACCTATGTAAAGTTTTCAGATTCCAGAAGGTTGATTTAAATTATTGTGAAATAAATTATTTAAATTAGGGTTTAAAGGTTGCATGGTGAAGAAGACAGAATATGTCATCCCAAAATGGGCCACTTTGGCATGTGGATTATTTTGAGCTGAAAGCAATCAAGATCCAGCAGACTGATTTTATAGCCCACATATGAGTGAAATCATATGGTTCTCGACTTTTTCTGTCTGACTTATTTTGCTTAGCATGATATTCTCAAGATCTATCCATGTTGTCGCAAATGGCAGTATTTCATCTCTCCTTATGGCCGAGTTTTACACACACACACACACACACACACACACACACACACAACTTAAAGCAATAAATAAATAAGACAAACAAACAAAAACTCCTAGACACAGACAACAGCTTAGTGGTTACCAGAGGGTAAGGGGGTGGTGAGGACAAAGAGGATCAAATATGTGGTGATGGAAGAAGAACTGACTCTGGGTGGTGAACACACAATGCAATATATAGATAATGTATTACAGAATTGTATACTTGAAACCTATATAATTTTACTAATCAATGTACCCCCAATAAATTTAATTAAAAAATAAATAATTTTAGCCATTCCCCCCCGCAAAAAAAAAACAACCCAAAACAAAAAAAGACCCAACAGACTGAGAAAAAAACTTTTACCTCTCCCTTAACTGCCTAAAAAAATAAAGGGCCTAGCCCAGAAAGAGAGCAATTGCCAGAGATAAGTTTTTATCTGAAAGACTTACCTGCAAGGCAGGGCAAAGACCTGCAGACATCTGCTCTTCACAGCTTCCTGTGAATCATGCTCCCTCCCCTTTGATGCCTCGGGTTCCTTAGCTCAGGATGGATTATAAACCTCAATTGCCTGAGTGCCTTTGAGTCTCACTGTCCGTGTGGGGCTTCCATAGGTAATTACATTTGTTTTCCCCTGTCAATTTGTCCTAAGACAATTTGATTATTAGACCAGTCAAAGAACCTAGAAGAGAAAATTTTTCCACCCTTACAATCGCCCACCACCCAAAACCTTAAGGAATTAAAAGTCAATGACTTATCATTTCTTGTAATTCTGTAGGATGGCTGGGTGGGTCTTTCACTGGTCTCAGCTGGGTTCACTGACATGATTGCATTCTGAACTGGGCTAGAAGAGGCAAGAGGCTTCGCTCACATATCTGGTACCTTGGTGCTGGCTGTGGGATGGGGCTCCTTTGTTCTCCTGCACTTGGCCTTTGTGGAAGACAGAATAATGTTCCCCCCTAAATATCCTGTGTTACATGACAAAAGGGACTTTGCAGGTGTGACTAAGTTAAAGATCTTGTGATGGGAAGATTATCCTGTATTTTGCAGGTGGGCCCAATCTAATCACAAGGGTCCTTAGAAGAGGGAAACCTGAGGGTCAGAGTCAGAAGGGGAGATGTGACAATGGAAGCAGTGGTCAGCGTTGATGCAGTAAATACGGGCAACCAGCCAAGGAAAGCAGGCAGCTTCGAGAAGCTGGAAAAAGCAAGGGGATAAATTCTCCTTTACGGCCTCTAGAAGGAACTCAGCACTGCTGACCCATTTTAGATTTCTGACCTTAAGAATTGTAAAATAATAGGTCGGTGATCTAAGCCATTGAGTTTGTGGTAATTTGTTACAGCAGCCATAGAAAACTAATATAGTTTCTTATAATCCAGCAGGCTATACCAGGTCTCAAGGAGTGTGTTCCCAGACAGCCAGCCTCATTGCACACTTTCCAAGCTTCCCCTGGTAGGAAGTCCCACTTGCTAAATCACATTACATGGCCAAGCCCAGAGTCAATATGAGAGGGACTTTTATTCTACCTCTTGATGGGAAACATGGCAATCTCATTGGTTGCATATTGCGATGGGAGGAAATTGTGTCTATTAAACATTCTCTCAAAGGGGGTATAATATGTTTTAAGTGAGTAGCTTGGCCTGTGCTTTGAAAATCTTAACGCTTTGATTCAATCTCTTAGCCTGATGCTTAATGTTGAGATTTTCATCTGTCAAACATTCCATAACCTAACCCAGTCACCACCCTGTCACAGCTCAGATTGATTATGACATTCTCTTCTCTGCCTCTATCTGCCTTCTGTTTTCCCCTCCCAACCCTTCTCCTCTTCCTCTTCTCTTCCATGCTAGTACGGCTTCCAAATGAACTTCTCAGATGGCTGAGCCACTGAAACATCAGTGTTTTATGGAGTCTACAATGTTTTCAAGTCTTTCTTTCCCTTGGAGGAAGTTAGTTTACATGCACTTTTATGTGCCAAATAGGCCTTGTAACTCAATTCTGAGATATTGATTTGCAAGAAATGCAATGCCAACTGCCAAGGCCAAGCATCAATGGCTATTAGGCATTTTTCCTGTGTATTTCAACTTGAAGGATGGCATTTGTTGGAGACATTTAAAAAGGCAGAAAGAAATCCCCCCAATGTTCTTTAAATTTGCATTTTCCTTCATCTATTAAGTGAGAAATAAAATACATTAGAACTCGCACAACACTAAGAGAATGTATGGGTAAACTTAAAATTTGCATCTAAATACATTCAAAAACAAAGATTTCTGCAGAACTTGAAAGTAGATCAAGGGACGATGCTAGTGAGAAGAGAAATGAATAGTACTTTCTTGCCCAAAATCATCAAAATTGAATTCTTGTATGTTTTGTCACATGTGTTTAGTTTTAAAGCAAATATTGGTCCAAACGTAGAACTGTGGGTTTCTTGAATCATAAGTTGTTATCAGGTTTTTGCTCTTGGTTCTATAAGTGTTACAAATTAGCTTATTTGGCTAACTGATAAAACGTCATGTGAGTGTCATCAAAGTCAAAAGAAAGGCACTTTCCAGGTAATGTGTGTTACCAGGCCAGGCTGACCAACAGGAAACCTTAGGAGGGCGTGATTTTGGCATGAATTTACCATAACCAGTAACCTAATCCTCAGGCTTACAATTCCAGACACCAGATTTTAGCTGTTTCTAACGATTCCAGACTTTCTATCAACTATCTTGCTCTCAATCAAAAGGCCCTCATGAGCATAGGATTTGAGCAAAGAGAAGTACATTCTCACAGGTCTCGATGCCATGATGAAAACTAATCAAGTACGACTGTCCCGTGACCGCAGTCACCTGCCGACTGAGCTGAATGTTGGGATCTCCCAGATTCAGAAACGAGCAGTTCCTACCCTAAGCTTCTTCCCTGATCCCACATTTCTAGATGGTACATTGTAACTTCTCCATGCCGTCTTTCTTTAAATATGTCAATATTGTTGATTAAGCCATAGAGTAGTGAAGGGCGTACAAATATGTGTCATGGGTCACCACCCTCCTTCCTAAGCAATTGTTCATTTGAAAACAATTCCTCTTTCCCATTGAATACTTACTGTTCAGCAAGGCACTCCCAGCAGCCACTTCCGATCGATGTGAATTGATACATGACATGAAACCACAAGTGCTGACACATAGGAACTTAGTAAATATTTAGTAAGGACATAAATGCTTATCTAACTGGATGAATGAATAAAACATCTCAAAGCCTGAATCTGCAAATAGGTGCTCTTGTTCTATATGTCTTTACAACAAAGTCTCCTAGATATTAGGGATACAATCAACAATACGTTCAATTCTCACATTACCAAACCCAGTTATTCAACTGTTTTTCTGTTCTGCTTGCCTGCTTTGTTTGTATGCAGTGTTATGAGAATGTCACCAGAAAAAGGAGTTGAAATGAAACTCAACCTTGCTTTTTCTTCCTTCCTTCCTTCCTTCCTTCCTTCCTTCCTTCCTTCCTTCCTTCCTTTCTTCCTTTTTCAACTCTCATGATAATACTAATGGTAGAAGAGTTCCAAATTCTGTTGTCAAAAGTAGCTTTGGAAAATTATAGTTATATTTCACGTCATTCAACAAGAATTTTCAAAATGCTTTTTTGGGAAACCATCAATGTTTTCATTGCTGACCTACCCCCAAGCAGCTTCTAGTCTAGGTGAAATAATGAGACTTACACAGAAACAATTTTGAAAAATAATACAATATATAGCCCCAATCCAAAATGTGTCATAAAAGCACTAAACACAATGTTGTACAAAGACCTGGTATATTGCCTCCTGTAAATGAAATGATCCATGAATGTTGTGTGAATGAAGGAAGTGATGGGGAATAGTAAATAATTCCAGTTTTAATTATTTCATAGACCCTATAGACATTTAGGTTCTAACAAAATTCTGTGCACATCATCGGAGTTCAATATTAACTTTCTGCCTAGTATTACCCTTGGCTAATCGCAACAGTCTCTGGAGTTACCCCAGAGAAAGGTAAAGGACTTATTCTGGAGTCTACTGCTCTCTTACCCCACATATATAGTAAATCTCCAAACAGCTTTTCTATCCTCCTAATAATTCCTTAATCATCGCCTCGCTTCCCTCTGTCCCCTGGCCACCACCTTGTTGTGACTATCAGAAATACTCATCTTACGTTGCTCCCCTCTTGCCTCCCTCCAATCTACTCTAATTGCCACCAGAATGGCCTATCTCAACAGCGGATATCAGGGCACTGCCTTTTCATGGCTCCCCGCGGATAAAGTAAATTCAACCTAAAGTAAACTCTTTGGCATGGTATACAAGACCTTTCTTAGTCCCGTACTTGCTTACATTCCCTGCTACTGCACTGTCATTATCCCACTCTAAATTTCAGCCAGACAACTCCTAAGGTGCCCCAGCGACAGCACTCGCTCCCATCTTGGTTGGATTAGATTAGTATCTCTAATTTAGCCTCTTGCCTGGAACTTCCTTCCCATGACTCTGCCTGGCTCACTCCTAATTGTCCTTGAGATCTCCCTTTAGTCTGCAGTCACACCAGAAAGCTCATCTGTGACGCTCAAGTGTCCTGTATTTACCCTTATTGCAGCAACCGCCTCTGGTTTTAATTGCCTATTAATTGCCGATATGTCTCTCATAACTGAACAGTGGGCTTCTTGTAGGGCCTGAATATATCTTATTTATAGCTGTATTTTAGTGCCCAGTTCATGGTAGGAACTAAATACACATTTAAGGAAAGAGAAAATGAGTGAACAAGCACACGTGTGGCCGAGAACAGAGGTTATTAGAAGTAGACTTGTTGACCTATTGCCTTACTCCCAATAGAAGCTAAGAATCCCAGTCCTAGGCATTTTTAGGACCTTTTTCAAACAGTTGCCAAGACCACAGTGTTGGGGAAAGTCAAAAAGACTTCCAGGCCACCTTAAACTAAACCTGCACTGTCATCTTGCAGACCTGCTTGCTGGAGTCCAGAGGACAGTCTCCAAGCTACCCACCCTGGGACAGTGCTTGAGAAGCTGAGAACAGCACGCAGGATTGCAATCAGAGTTGGAGGAGACAGAGGTCGGTGGATCAGTCAATAATCAGTGTACCCTCTTCCCCACCCCCTCACAGACAGTATCCAGAGAGAAGCTAAGGAGTGCTGCTTAACTGCGGTTCCGATTTTAGGCAGTGCGCTTCTGCCATCTAGTGGTTCTCTCACACTTTCCAACAGGCCTTCAGCAGCCGTGGATCTAAGCGAGGAAAACCCAGCAAACCAGAGGCAGAGAAGCAAACCAGGACGCCAGACTTCAAATAGTGCCCAAGTCTAAGCAAATTCCAAATAGAGAACTACAGTGTCATTTCTATCCCCTGGCTCATTTGTGATCTTTCCAGAAGAGATCATCTTGACCAGTGTTCAATGAAATATTAATACAAGGTTGAAGGTTTGTGTCATCCGGTAAGTCAGTCAAACTGAAAAACACATTTGAAACTAGCTTTTATTTCACTAGGAAATAAGAAATGATTTTAATTTATCATGGATTTTCTTTGTTGTTGTTCACTTCTCCCAAATAATTCTAAATGTGTCACAGACATTCCCTAGAAATCATTTTTACCCAACCGTGAGGGAGAGAATTTCACAACTGAAAGAAAAAGCTAACAGTCTCTGTTACTCTCAGCTTGTAGGTGCCAATACAGCCAAAGACGACACTGCTGAGATTTAACAAGAAAAACATTTCAGGGAGCAGGCCTGACACGGATGAAAATGGTCCTGGTTTCCGAGTCCCTGAGGGAAGCTGCCGCTCTGACTGCTTTTTTTCCATGGTGTCCCTGAGGTAGTTCATTAAAGTATTAATAGTCTGTTTGCTCTGGGATGGTGAGCTGGGGCAGATCAGCCACACAGGAGCACATCAGCATGCAGAAGATACTTATCTCGTCTGCACACACCTTATGCCTGGGAACATTGGTCCTGAAATGATTCTGAAGACCACAGAGCAGCAATCAGCAGAAGCGACTAGAGTCTTCCTCAGTAGCTTGAGAAAAACAGAATTTCTCAGGCAGAAATATGTATAAAACTTACATCACGTCAACAAAATAACCAATGCCTACAGCAAGTGATGGTGGCAAGAATAAATGAACTAGTGAGAGATCCTGTCTCTTTCAAATCTTCTTCTTCTTTCTAACTGCCCCAATTTTATGTATATCACAGCTTCCAGTGTCCTCGTAATGTGCCCTTCAACTGAAACTTCCTAGCCGCTGGCTAACATTTATGAAACCCTACTCAGTCATTTCACAAGCTCCTTGAATCCCTTACAGTCTGTTGAAATGGGTTTGCTGTTTGTTTAGTAAACATGGAAAGGGGACGAGAGCTGTCTGAAAGATACAACAACTAGTGATATAGGGGACCAGTCCCCAAATGATGTAGGATAATTTCTCTGTGAGTCCCCAAATTATGCAGGAGATTTTTTCCTGTGAGTGAGTGAGTGCTGGGATCCTGTCTCCTGAGACCAAAGAACGGAAACACGGACCAAGGAGAGACAAAGAGTTGTAAAAGAGGACAGTTTATTGAAAAGCAAAGAAATGCAGCTCCCGAGCGGGAGGGGGGTCCCTGAATGGGGTGCCCCCTGACTGAGGCAAAAGCTCTTACTTTTATACCTTCCCTTGCCTGTTTGGGGAAGGGGAGCTGGCGCCTTTTAATGGAATTCGTCTCCCAGGTTTGTTCTGTTAGCCCATCCTGAAGGGATTAGCAAAATAACCCATTCCTATCTATCAGATCTGTTCCATCTGTCCGGCAAAAGGGATTTATGAGATAATTTATTGACCTCAAGGCGCTGTTACATTTTGTCCTGGAGTGAAGGAGTTATCTCAGAATCTGGAGTGTTAGGACACGGCTGTTTTATGTTTATTTTACCAGGGACCTTCCTGTCTGCCTAACAACCTGCTAACTAACCTGTCTCACTGGTAAATTGCACTTAAAAAATAGATATGCTTCAGAAAAAAAAAAATCAGCTAATCCAGGTGTTTGATATCATATAAGAACAATCAAGTCACTTGCTCATTAAAAAATTTACATAAGCTGTTTTATCATGTTGACACAGCCTTAGAGCATAAAGAACTATCTTTAGGTTGGCAACAGCCTGAGAGATGAGACTCACATTTAGTATATAACCCACTCTTACAGAATAAGCTAAGTGAAGTGCTTCCCATCTTGTCATTCAGCTAGGTAAGGATATAGGATTGTTGGACAAATGATCTACTTTATCTTTCTGGACAAAAAATAAAATAAAAAAGATGTCTGACGATGTTCAGGTTTTCAAAAGCACTCATATTCACAAAACACTTTCTTGGAGAAAGATCTGTTTTTAAAAAGATAAATCAAACATTCACCTCAGGGGGAAAAAGTTATTAAATAGTCTTACTCCTTAACAACTGTACTGCATGCCACTAAACAGGAATGACAGGAGAATATTCCAGTAAGAATATAAACATTGGACTAAGGTTTTCAGAGACATACAAAGGAACAAAAATGCTGCCTAAATAACGAAGTCTACGTATGAGGAAGCTTTAGACTCCTCTGTTAATTCTGCACTAGCAGGTAATTAACAAGTGGCTTAAAATACAGTTTTATTAAAATGACATTCTCAACCAACAGGCTGTCAGGCATGATGTCTGTCTGAATTGCTTCTGCAGTGACGGGGGTGGTCTTCATAGAATTATGATATTCCTCTGCTGAGACCAGTTATTCCATCCCAGCCCCATGACATCATAAGGCTTCTGGGCCCCCCCCACCCCCACCCCGCCCCCAGGTCTCACACAGTGGCTGACTGGCGTTAACCTGTCAGGCTGATTTAGACTTGAATCCCAAGCTGTCATATATTTTTTTGTCTTTGGGCAAATTCCTGAGTTTTCTGAGTCTGTGTGCCTTATTTGTAAAATTAAAATAATTATTAGGTTAGAAAATGCTGTTTTTGTAAGTCAGATACGACCCAATATCAGCAGTTTGGTCGGTTCTACTTACTCAGTCACAGCTCTCACGGACCTAGGAAGCTATAGAGGAAGTTGACTGTGATCTAGACATTAATGTCCATTTCTAACCATCTGATGGACAAATTGTAGGAAAAGCTTATTCAGGCAAAAAGATCCCAACAAGACAGGTTCACAGCCAATTTATCTGTCAGGATCTTTGTCAGCGGTGTCAAAGGGCTGTGTAAGTACACAGATACATGAATTTTTCAGTACCCTGCAATGGAAGGGTGAAAAATAATTTTAGAGTATCTAAGGAAGCAGGACTTATTTTGAAACATATATATATATATGACAGAGCGCTGCACTTAAAATAAAAATATATAGATGAGAATCCCTACTCTGCAGTGAACTAGCTATGACCTTGACATGTCGTCTAATCTCTTTAATTTTCTGCTTCCTCATCTATAAGGTGAAAATATAGTGGGTGGGGCCCCAAGTGGCACACGGCAATGATAATAACTATGATGCATTTGGCACCTACTGTATGCCAGGCACCGTACACTATTTATCACCTTAACTCCCCGCAATCACCTTATAAGGAAGGTATTATTACAAAAATTCCCCACATAAACGAGGAAACTGGGGTTCAAAAAGAGCAAGCTCAAGAACACACAGACATTAAAAGGTAGAACTGAGATTTGAAACCCAGCAGTTTGATTCTGGAACTTACGTGCCTCCCAACATGTTACATTGCTTTTAATCAGAAGGCCTCAATTCTAGTCTAGGTTCTATGACTTATTTGCTTATTGGACCTTGATTTCCTCTTTAGCCTAATGAACAAATTGGACTAGACTCAGATTTGAAATGATTTATCTCAAATGCCCACCCTGATCATTTTTGGTTGAAGCTTCCAGGAGCACAGTGCTCAGAAAGATTGCAAAAGCCACGTCTTGGTTCAGTGGAAACTATGATGAACGAACGATGTCTGCCAAGGGTGGACAGGTGAGCATGGAGGCACTTTAACTTATTTGCTATTCCTGGGAGAGATAAGGGACCGTCTGACACTACTATATTCCATTTTCTATCCCGCATCTTCTCTCAGTAGCTGCTGAGAGGGCACCCAAGGGTGGTCTGGTCAAGCAAGGACTGCCTGATAGGAGCGAGCTGTCTAACAGAATTTTCTGCCTTGTTGAATATGTCCAATACAGTAGCTACTAGGGACATGTGGCTATGGAGTCCTTGATATCTGACTAAACAGCTCCTTTTTAAATCTTTTAAAAATTTAATTAGTGAAAATATAAACTCGAACAGACCCATGTAGCTAATGGCCACTCTACTGATCAGTGCAATTCTAGAACAAAGGTCACTTGGCTCTGGATGAATGCCACAGGCATGAAAACTGGGGGGAATTCACCCAAGAATCAGAAAGTCAGGGTAAGGTAAGGTTTGACTGAAGGGGATGCTGAGGAGGGATTTGGATGTCACAGCTGGTAAGTGATACCAAGGTTAGAGGCAGGCATGGAGAGCAAGTAATTAGGAAGGGGTAGGAGATTAATGATCTGACTTCTTGGCTGTGTAAATCCTGTGCTAGGGGCTCCCTAATAATTCTGAAATGGGAGGGGCAGGGCTTTGGTCATTTGAATGCCAACTGTCATGCTATGCTTACGGTAAAATTTGCCCTCTCTTCCCCACGCATTCCCAACTACCCTGGGGAACCCTCCCAAATTGCTACCATTCCTTAGTCTTCCTAATGGCCAATGTCTACCCACTGGCTAGATGAAATAGTCCCAACGACTCAGCATTACTGTTACTAGGGGAATTGTTAGGTCGTTCAATAGTTTTGTTACCAAAATTCTACTTGAATTAGCTTAATCAAAGTGAGGAATTATCAGGAAAGGTATTGGAGCATCTCATGCAAGCATTAAGGATTGGAGCCATGGGGATGGATACTGCTAAGGTTCTTCAGAAAATGAGATTCAGTCAAGACGTCCTGTCTTTCGTGTCAATTTCAAGCTTTCCCATTCCTCTTTTTGTACGTTAGCTATACCTGCTTTGCCATGTCACTTGGAGGGCAACATGCCTAGCAAGAAGTTCATCCAGTAAGGAAAGACAGCCTGAGTCTCTCTGTTTCCAAGTTTTAAAATAGCAAGGAAGGAACTCTGGCCCATCCTGGGTCTGGTGCCAGGCTTGAGCTCTAGGGAGGAGTGGGTAGCAGAATCATGTCTGAAAGTGGGCATTCCTGTGAGAAATCAGAGTTGGAATGGGGCGGGGGCGGACAGTTCCCAGAAAGCAGGGACAGAGGAAGTGCTGTCCCAGAAGAAAGGAAAGAGAAGTCAGGAAAACAAAATAGTAGGATGAACAAAAACAGTTGGATGACATAACACACAGACAACACATATTCATTAGCAAAGGCATTTTTTTTCTCATAGAGCAGACCAAGTATGATAGGGAACTCTGCCATCTCCAGAACCAGGATGATTTTGTTCCCTCTTATTAAGAACCAAAGGAAAGCAACCCAGATGCTTTAATTACTTTGATTGTGGAGGTGAAGGAGAGCCTTGCTTTTAAATGAATATTGTCTTTATCCATTAATTGTACCAGGAAATTGAAGAGACGTTTTGGTTTTATATTTGATTATCTCAATACCTATTGAATAAAAAAGTATTTTTGCCTCATTAGCAGTAAAGTATATAGCGATCGTGATGGATCATTCGAGGCATTATTTCCCTATTTCTGGTTCTAATCACTATATTTAATAAGGAAGAGCCAGGTTCAATAAAGGATACATCTGACTTCAAATGATTAACCGATTTTTACAGAACTCACATGCTGGCAATTTCTTTGGGAAACTGACAAGATATCGTCAATCACAACTCCCTGCTTGCACTCCCAGCCCTGCCCCACCAGCTTTGTTCTGGCTAAATCAGCTTCAACGGACTGTCTTGGGGTATTTTCACAAAGGTGCATCCTTTGTCTCTCACATCCTGAATTAACGCTGTAGGTAATTAGCTTCAGGGGCTGAGGTCTCTTTCATCTGGATGCAAGTCAATTAACACGTTTTACTTTGCTGCTGCTTGAAACGTGAATCTCTTCCTTTCATTGCCTCCTTGACTCCCCTCCATGGTTACTTTAATTAGGATGTCAAATCGTATCATACTGTAGGGAGCTGAACTTTCTGAGATTGTTCCAGGACAGGCTGTCATGAGTTGGGGGGGGCAACTGTTCTTTGTAATGTCAGTTCCAATTCCTCTGGGCAGGAGATGAACTATTCTTGTGCATTAACCACCAGGAGTGAGTGAGGCCACGACAGCCTGAGATGCTGCAGGTCCACATGAAAGCACGGAATCAGTAGGAGATCAACACACTTGCGGGCCAAGATGGGCAGAGCGGGTTTGAGGGACTGAAGACAGCTCTTGGAAAGGGAATGTAAGCCAAATAAATAAATAATAATTTAAAAATAAAATAAAATCCTGTGAACTCTGTTGCCAGTGCATTTCAGCTATTTAAAAACAGGCCTATGACTTCTTTATTGCTGTGTCTCCCGAGACTGGAAAAGGGACAGCAAATACCTGGTGTGTCTGCTGCCACTCCCCGTATTCCTTCCTCCACAGGTGACATCTCTAATCACTCATGACGCTTTCCTGCTGAGCCCACCTGTAGACACAGACTGCTACAGACAAACCACCAATTGATCTGAGTTGTCACAAAAGACAGAATCAATTTGCAATCCTAGGTCTAGAACACTGTCAGCGTTTGATAAATACTTGTTGCATGAACAAATAAATGAAGACATGTTTCTAGAGAGTCTGGGGCTTCACTGCTACCCCCCTCCCCTTGTATTTGGAATGTGTATTTGTGGGGTTTTTTTCCCCTCAGATGGCTTCCAAGGAATCATTTCTATTATTGTTCCTTAATGTAGATTCATCATATTACCCTCCAACTTGATCTAAATCAGGAGTAAAAATACATGTTTATCCTAGTATTCAGACCCATCCAGGCATGTCTGGAGGACTGGTGACGTGGGTCTGAGAATAGAATCCCAAAGCATGAGATCTGAGGACATGAGTTTGGATCTAAGACCACTGTTTAGCACAGAAGGGAGGTCAGATCACAAATACTGAATTTGTCACTCTGATCATTTGCCAGCCCACTCCCATGACAACGACTAAGGGTCAGGGTCAGTAAAAGCTACCAAAAGCTAGTTCCACAAAGTAAGCACGACATGGTGCAGGTATCAACCTGGGCACCTGGGCAGCTGTGGGAAATGCCACCCTTTCAACAGGGTCAGCTTCTTGGCAGCATGGGTGAGGAGAGCAAAGGTTAGGGGCAGCTGTTTTGACCTCTTCCATCATTACCCTAAACCGTTCCCTTAGCTGCTGCTTTAGGATTGACTCGACCAGGAGACATCACCACAGGGGGCTGGAGTCAGATCTGAGGCAAATGAACGGCAGACCCCACAGGGCACACAAGAGGGCAAGGTTTATCACTTCCAGGTGGGACACCAGGTGAGGATGCTCAGACTACTTGGGAGTAGTATTGGCATGGTGTGCAGCCATTTCTGGCAAGCATTTGGGGAGAGATGAGAAGAAATGCGATTACATTATGATGATTTACCCTTTATGGACTGAGAAGTTCAGGTTGCAAATATCCTGAAGACTTTACTACCTCAAGCACTTTGAGCCTAAAGGGCTACAAGTGAAACACACTCCTCAAAAAAAATATTTCAAGTGAGGAAGAGTATTTTCTTCACAGCAGCTTTATCATCAAACGCACTAATTTGATACCTGATGGCAATGTAGCATTTGACCTGCTACGAAGGGAACAACACAGAATTCAGACCCAGTCCTCCAGGTGTATACAAATTAACAATACCCATACACACTATAACAGCTAAATAAAAACCTCAAAGCAATACACAGATTGTTGGTGCAACATTTCTATCACAAATAGGTCATTTTGCTAAGAGGATCGCAAGCTACTCTAAGCACAAAAATATATTATCTAATTTTCTTGACAAAAATAAAAGCTCAGAAATTCAAAATGACAGGAGCCAGTGCTGTATGGCTGTAGAGAAATCTAAGCAGTCCAGAAAATTTGATTAACTCAATTTGTCCCAGTTCCTTAGGGAAGCTTCAGAAATAAAAATTACTATTTAATAGTCCAAGTTGTAAATTTGGATTGAGAAGATCTTTCTGACCTTTCTGCATTTGTTTTTGAGCCACAGTCTTACCTGAATGGTCAGAACCAATGGGAGAAAAAACATAATAGCAATATTGAACCTCCAAAGTACAAAGAAGTTTCTATCACCTCTGAACCTCTACCCTGGCCAAAACAGCAAAGCAATAAAATCAAGGGTTTGGATAAAAAAACTTGAACGTTTTTGAGTCAGCCCTAAGCGTCCTCAATTTCTCTGAAGAATGAAATAATGTGAGCCAGTGTTACACAAAGCAGTTCCCAACCCTGAATGTCCATTGAGAACTTGTTATACCAGATTGCTGGGCCCTGTCCTGCCCCCGGAGTTTCTGATTCAGTAGGTTTGGGCAGGGGATCCAAACTGGTCATTTCTAACAAATTGATGCTTATGCTGCTGCAGAGGGAAGCAGAATTTGAATTGAATGCTACTCGTGAAATGATTGATTACCACAGTCTCAATCAGTTATTTCACTGGGCTTATGAAATGATATTATATCGATCTCTATACAAATACAGAGGGTGCCAAAAAAAATGTATATACATTTTAAGAAAGGAAAAAACTGTATTAAAATTGTAATACAATGAATGATGCTAACATTCATTTGATTTACGCCATCTTTTGAGATAACGTTATACTACACATTGCTACTGTAATTCAATTCAACTTGGAAAAGTAATACATAGATAACATCTCTTAAAATGTGTACATTTTTGGCACCCCTGGTATATACACGTGTGTGTGTATGTATGTGTCTGTGTGTGTGTGTGTGTGTGTGTGTGTGTGTGTGTGTGTATCTTATTTTCACAGTCATCTTTACCATTTGGGGCTCTTCTTCCTTCATATAGATCTGCATTACCATTTGGTATCATTTCCTTTCCCCCTGAGGAACTTTCTTTAGCATTTCTGTTAGGGCAGATCTTATGCCAATGAATATCCTCACTTTTTTATTTATATGAAAACATCTATTTCTCTTTCATTTTTGAATAATAATTTGATATATAAAATTCCTGATTGACAATTTTTGTCTCTCAACACTGAATATGTTATTCTGACGTCTTCTGGCTTCCCTTGTTTCTGATGAGAAGGCATCTATTAATCATGTTGTTCCTCTGTAGGTAATTATAATTATCTTATTTTTACCTTTTGCTTTAAGCAGTTTGACTATGAAGTAACTAAGAATGATTTTTTTTCTTTGTATTTTTACTGCTTGTGTTTTGGTGAATCTATAAGATACGTAAATTTAGAAAAATTGGGGTAAATTTATAGTCATTAATTCTTCAACTATTTCTCTGCTTCTTTCTTTCCACTCTTGTTGGAATCCAGTTGTATGTATGTTGGAACACCTGATGTTGTCCCACAGATTTCAGATGACGTAATGTCTATTGATTTATCTTCAAATTCACTGACTCTTCTTTCTGCTATCTCCAAACCACTCGAGACCACCTAGTTAATTTTTTCATTTTCTTTAATTTACTTTTCAGATCTAGAATTTTCATTTGGTTCTTTTTGAATTTATATTTTTCTGTTGAATTTTCTTACCTGTTCAATCATCAAGACTATATTTTCCTTTAATTCGTTGGTCATAATTTTCTTTTAATTATTCAAACATATTTAAAAGAGGTGCTTTACTTTGCACGAAATCCAACAAGGGCCCTCTTAAAGTCTGTTTCTGCAGACTTCCTTTTTCCTAAGTATGGGTCACACTTCCCTATTTCTTTGTATAATTATTAATTTTAGTTGAAAATTGTACCTCTTAAGCAATATCTTGTAGCAACTCTGAATTCTGGCATGAACTTCTGAGGAGTTTAGTGTTTTATTCTAATAGACAAGTAATTTGCCTGTACTCAAGTTACAAAGTCTATATCTCCCTCAGAGTGTTCTTTTAGTAGTAGATTTATGATTTATTTTATTTCAGTAAAGTTACTTATTTTTGACATATAGCTGTAAATATTTGTTCTGCCCCATTGATTATTTTGCTCATTTGGGAACTCCAATTGCACACGTTGGTTCTATTCTGTTTATCTTGCACATTTTCTTGAATAATTTCTTGTCTATTTTTACTTGTTTCCCCTTGAACATGTATTTGCCACATTATGCTTTATATAATGTCTACCTGCTTTTATATTACTTTTAATTCAGTCGTTTTTTTCTGGAAGAATTTTTCTAGTTCACACTTAATTTCTATTATCTTTCTTTCTATGTCCTTCTGCTGTCCAACTAGCTCATTTGTGAAATGTTTTAAGTCTTGTTTCTGCTATTATTTCATAATTTTGGTCATATTCTTAATTTCTGTTTATTGATTTTGAAATTCTGGTATCAATTTTCATCTTCTTTGTAGACAAAAATATGTGGTTTTTTTCAAAATGTTTTTATTGTCCAGGAAGATTTTTGGTTGATTTTCATCTTTCCTCTTACAATATCTTATAATTACTTCTTTTGTTTGGGTGTTTAAATGAGACTATTAAAGAAAAGTTTTCATACAGGTTAAAAGTAGGCCAAGAAAGCATCCTCAGGTTTACACTTGAAGGAATCCCTCTTCCGTGGTTATAGAGAAGTATTTAAAAATATGACATTTTTTAACCTACTTCTCTACTACTCTGGTCTAAGCCTGATTCAGTAAAGCTTCCTGTTTTTTATCATTTTTCTTCTAGATATTTACAGGCTTTGCTTTCCAAAGTGCTATCTTCACCTGTATTTTGCTTTTATTTAATTTTAATTCAATTAGTTAATTAATTAAATAAGTCTATATCCTCTGGATCTCTGCCTATCTCACAAGTATTTTAATCCAATGTTCACACCTTGATCAACATGAATTCTGTTCTGAGCAGATTTTTCAGCATAGGTCTTTGTGATACTAATAAGCTATTTCTGGGCTTCTTGAAGCATGGGCTGCTGCAACACTGTTTGAATTTCCTGTGGTTTCCTAAATGGTTCCTCAGGGTTATTTTGCACTTACTCATGAAAAACGAACCCTCCAAAGACTGCTCCAATTTTTTTTTTCCCCAGTTGTTCTCAGATTCATTTACTTAGGTTTTTATTCACTATGTAGTTTTCCCCTTGGGGAATCGATTGATAATTTCTGGTTTCAAAGCATATAGGATCTTTCCATGCTGCTCTTTGTCACTAATGGTGCAGAACTGCTGGTCCCCAAAGGCACGATCATTTGGATTGAGATATTAACATATTTCTTGACAAGTACTCAGGAAAGGTTGCAACTAGATCCCATCAAATGGAAATTTCTGAGGCAAGTCACATGACATGGATAGGACAAGAAAAAGAATTCCAAATGTTCAAATGAGCTTTCCTTTCTTAATGTAAAAGTCTATCTATCACTCAGGGTCTAGTGCAAATGTTCCTTCAGGAAATCTTCCTTGATTCTTGTGATTTTTGTCTACCTACCCATCTAAATTTAATCTATTCATTCTCATAGTATCTCTTGCTATGTTTTTACACCTTTATTATGGACATGTTCATTTTTTATCATATTTTTACTACTTACATAACTATGCCTGACTAGATTTCAAGACATTCTAAGACATCTATATATTCTAATGTGGGTTTTTTTTTTTTGTTTTTTTTCATATCCCCAAAAGCTAGTAGCCATTTAGGTATTTAATTAAATTTATTATCAAATATTTATGAGTACTTGCTATATTGCAGGCACTGCTATGGATGGTGAAAATTTAAAAAGTGAATAAAAATGTATCTATTTGAGAGACCTGGAACAGTTACTATCTGCTGCTAACATTTCTGCTGCAGATGAAAGAGAAAAGTGTCCTCTAGAGCTTTCTGTCTGTCTGATTGTGTCAGCTGAGATTGAAAGGGGAAAAACAGAGGGAAAACATGATGACATAGGAAAAAAGATGGAGAGACAATTTTTTCCACTCAGAAACAACCTTGTAAACAGTGAAGAGCCTTTTTTAACTCAAAAAAAAGAAAGAAAAAGAAAAAGGAAATTTGAGTTTTAAAAGAAGTGAATAAAAAAGGAAAAATAAGCTCTGCCCTCCCCATAGAACTTGCATTCTAGTGGGATAACAATAGCTAATACCTATAAAGTGCTTACTAAGTGCCAGACACTGGTCTAAGACTTTCAGATACATGTTAGCATAGTTAAACCTCATAACAACCATATAATGTAGGTACAATTATTGTCTTGGTTTAGATTCCCCAGAAACAGTCCCTAAGGTAAGGATTTGTGTGCAAGTAGTTTATTTGGGTAGTGATCCCAGGAACCACAATTGAGTTGGAAAGTGGGACAGAGAAGGAAATGATACCATAAAATATGGGTTATTAAGTCAGTTATCATAATATATAACTGGAGCTTAATCTTGTTGAGAAACACTGGAATATGAGCAGAATAAACGTCAGAGTCATCCCAAACTAGAGGTGAGGAAGCTGAAGTATTTATCACCAGCTCCCCCTCTATCATTGGTTCACTCGGTGGGCTGCACATAATTCTGTGAGCAGAATAAAAAGTTCTCTGGTAGAGATTCAGAGGCATTCTCCAGTAAGCAACCTTCAGCATGTAGAGGCAAATTCGAAGGGGGTGTGGTAAGACAACAATTTCTGCTACAATTGTTTCCTCCATCTTACACATGCGCAAACTGAGGCACACAGAGGTTAACTGACCAACCTAGAGACCTAATAATTGATGGAGCAAGAACTCAATGCTTGAAATATGGCTCCAGAGTATGTACTTTTAACCATTATACGTACTATGTATGCCCCATCGCAGTATAGAGAGAAGGGAAGGAAGGAAAGAAGGAGGATGGAAGGAAGGAAGGGAGGCATGAAAGAGCCATCGTTTCTCATGAACACATTTTATTTCTACTACTAGGTTCAAGCTTCCAGAGAGCAGAATTCACATTTTATCCATCTTTATATTCCTCCTCATCCCTCCTTCAACCAACCCTACAACCCACCTGAACACTACCAAGAAATGTCTGGCACAGTCCTTTACACATAGGACATTTCAATAAATACTTGTTAACGGGTGAGCAAACCTTTAAGGAGATAATTACAAGGCCCTTACCACTAGGATTTTTATTATTGAAAACTATATTTTTACTTCATTATACAGTGTACGCTGGCAGGCTTTGGAGTCTGAATGACTTGCAGGAAACATTTATTCTCAACACTTTACATTCCATGGCTCATATTCATTGGTGCTTAATAAATGGTTTCCTATTTGTAGTACTGCATCGCATTTCTTTACAAAATATTTACACATTCCTTATTTTACGTCTTCATTAGTTACTTCAAATCCGTATTTCTCTACAAGTGTACTCTCAATTGCCATATATTGTATAGAAGAGGAAAACAAAGGTCAGAGTCTATAAAAACGAAGATTAAGTTTTATTGGATTATTTTTCAGCAAATATTCATTCTCCCCACCTCGCCCCCCCTTTGGGGTAGAGTTTATCTTTCTGGACCCCTGACATAGGCCATTTGCTTTGGCCAAAGGAATATGAGCAAAAGGGATGATGTGCCTATTTCAAGCTGAGGCTTTAAGAAACAGTGAGTTTCTTCCAGCCCTGCTGTGTTCCTGCATTTTGCCATGGAAGAGCATACCGAGGTACCTGCTTCCCCTTGATCCTGGGTCCTGGAAGGAAAGGTACAAGGAACTGACATGAGCCTGACCTTTAACCTGAAGCAGAGCCGGGCCCCCTGACCTGCAGTCCTGTGAGCAAGAAATTCATTTTCACATATTCACTAATAAGAAATACTTCTGAGTACTTGCAATATTTGCGGTTATAAGCCACTGAGATTTGGGGATTGATTTTTATGCAGTGTGATTGCAATAACTGTTGACTAATATTACAGGTGTGTTGTATTTGAAGTTCTCATACGTCTTTGATGGCCAGCCTCTCAGGGCCCTCAGAGCTCCTCAGTCATCCCAAATCTTTCCCACTTGACCAGTGGAATTGTATATCTGGGAACAGAAGCTTTGCTTATTTCGGTCCACAGCTTTAGGTCCCTCAGAGGATTCAAGACTGGTGGAAAGCCACAGCACGGTCCAAGATGCACATGGTCATGCTTACATATAAGTAGATGTATCTTAACTTTGACAGCAATAAATGGAAGTGATTTTTCACTTGATTATCTATCTTGAATGCAGCAAAATTAACTTTCTAATAATTAGCCACACATTTCTAATGTGTTTATCTTTACCATATGCTATCCAGCTCTGCAGGGTTGGGAGCCTCAAATCCATCAACCAATAAATTGTTCCTTGGTTTTCACTTCAGGGACCAATTAAAAGTATCAACATATTTTCTTCTATTACACTGGGAGTTTTACCTCCAGCTGTTGGGATTGGGGCTTCTAAAAGTATGAAGCATGATTCTCCAGGGAGAAGGTACTTGAGACAATTGGAGACAAACAGATTTCGTTGAAGGCTCGTTTATGCAAGCTTGTGTATGCAAGCTTAGTGGTTCTGCCCTCCTCACTGTATTCAGAGGGCATGTTTTACTGAACATGTGGTGAATGATACATCTGGCACTGCAACAGGAAAGGTGCTACTCCTAATCCTGGAGGGAGAGCTCCTGGCAGGTAATCCACAGGCTGGTGATTTATCACTTCATGCAGGGACAGCTCTTCTTGAGGGTCTCCTTTTACGTCTCCTGTTCTGTGAAACTTTCCACTCAGGACTTGAAGAAATGTTTTCTAGATGCTATTAATCGTAGTGCTAGCTACTAACAGGAATCAAGGAAAAGTAACTGAACTAATTAGCAAGTCAAAAGGGAAAGGAAGAAGGACTGTGCATGAAAGAAGAAAAAGAAGGCACTTTGGAGCTACCTAATCATCCAGAGTCAAGGTCATTCCAGTAAAAGAGGGCTTGATGGACATCAAGGAACCAGAACCCTGGCCATCAGCCTGGTCCTCCAAATCACAGGCTTTGGAGTCTAACAGACATAGGTTGGAATCTTAGTTCAGTCTCAAATTAACTATACAAAGTGGGCAAGTTACTTGACCTCTCTGAGCCTCAGATTCCTTATGTGCTAAAACAAAATGCAAACTGTATAACACTGGTTTTATAGACTTTGGTGCATAAATGTAAAGCAAAGTATCTGGCTCCCAGTAGACACTCAAAACAATGTTCATTCCCATTTGTGGTCAGTTGAATATTTGGCCTCGATTCATCACCCCTGTTTGAATCCACACCATTGCCATGACCACATCTTGGGCAGAAGGCACTTCCCCAGCCATTATTTTGGGCTTGACCACATGACTTGCTTTGACCAATGGATGTTGGCAAGAGTGACAATGTCCCCATTCTGACATTAAGCCTTAAGAGGCCTTAAAAGTACATATCTGTTCTCTGCACGTCCACCTTCAACACAGAAAAACACACTGGCTGGCCTGCTGGTCCCGGGAGACAAAAGACACGTGGAGCAGGGCTGCCCCAGCCAATCTGCAGAGCTACCAAACCAAGCTCAGCCCAGAACATCCAAACTCCATCCAGCCCGAACACATCTGCATAATCATAAATAATGGCTGTTTGAAGCCACTGAGTTTTGAGGTGGATTCGTTGAGGCTGCAATATCTCATAGATACATCATCTCACGTTCTTTGTCTAAAGTTCTAACCGCATTTCTATCCAGGACTTATTCAATGAATATCTTTTGCAATGCTAATATTACTGATTAGACTCAGAAAATAGTAAGCTTAATTTATTTCACAGAAACTCCTGGTGGATTATTGGTTTAAATCTCAATTTCCAAACTCAGTGTATGAGAAAAGTAACTTTGTGATGATGAGACTTGGGTCTTTTTTTTTTTTTATTACTTTTATTATATTAATAAATCCCGTTACACTGGGTAGCAGAAAAACCTCTAGATTAATTCAGGGTTTCTTCTCCCTCCAGGGCTGTGTTGAAGTTTTGGAGGTTTTTCACAAGGCATCATTAGGAGGGGTATCGGGCTGGGAGGGCCAATCTTGACATTGTTGTTCCTGATTGTCAATCTCTGCGGATCTTTGCTGGAATGTCTTGGTCTGTGTCAGCAAGGACCCAGGGTTTGATTCATTCTTGGCTAATCTCCTTTGATAAGCCTATGATTATTCTCTACTGAAGGAAACTTGGAACTGCCCTCAGACATGCAAGAATTGTTCCGAAGCAGCTACATCTTGTTGGGGTGAAGAGGGATACAATGCATTTGTCTGGGACCCATCTGTCTGGAAGCACCAGGTAGACATTTCCGCTCCAGGCTCTGATCGACTCTCCAGGTTCCCACAGAGAAGAGGTTAGAGGTCCTTTTTGCAAATAGATTCCCTAGGCCTTCCTGAGGCCTCTGCCGTTCCTCTCTCTCCTCCTGGATGGAGCATGAAATTATGTCCAAATGTCTCTCAGGAGTCCAAAGGGTTCCCCTGTAACTCTCTCCTCATTTCTTTGCCTCTGAGGAGCATGACTGCTTTCTTTTCCATCATCTGAGAGACCAAGACTTTTGAAATGCAAAAGTTGAGAAAAACTTTCCTCTTCTCTCTTTTATCTGGATAATCACTAATTTGAAACACTGACTATGTGCCTGTGTTGGTTAAAGTGTCAAGGGGCAACAGGCAATTCCAAGAAAAACAACTTTAAACTTATATCTGTAGATGTTTCAAAGCTATTCTCCACAATTGTAGGTACCTGTTTCATGGAATGCGAGATACAATATGCTAAATATTACTTTGCGTATACATCACGATGGATTTCTCATAGTTTCTACTACTTAACTCAAGGAGATGTTGGAGAAATAAGTGAGTTAATAAACTGGAATTGCTATATTGATTCTTGATTCTAGTTATGTTTGGGATTTTTTGGTTTGGGTTGTTTTTTTTTTTTTTTTCAGATGTTTATTTTCTGGTCCAGCTGTACGTATGCCTAGATTAACCAGAGAAGTTGCCAGCTGTGATTTTGTGATTTGCAGATGTGTTCCAGTTCCACAGTGCCAGAAAAATTCAATTATGCATAGTAAGGTCATCTCTATAACGCATGACCATGCTGACATTTTACAGTGAACAGTGGCCATCGGAATACTTAGCCAGAAACAGATTGTATCAGCCTATATTATAACCGCCAAAATCACCAGGTGTGATACCACTATTTTAGCTATATTTACAGCCAAATTGAACCAGGCAATGATCCAAGCAATGGGTTGGCACTCAACCCAATTCAAGTTGAGCAAGGGTGATTTCATGCTGCAAAGGATGAACTAAAATGTAAGCCCTTATTGCATGTATTGAGAGTTCAAGTAGAATAGAATCCTCCAGAGAGAGTGGATACTGAAATGAATAAGCTGGCTTCCAAGTATTACCTCAATTTGCACGTGGATATCAGGGACAAGATAGGATTGTCACATGCAGTACCACCCTATGAGACATTCTCTAGAGAGCTTTTTTCATGCTATTATGTTCCCCAAACATTAACATCCATGAAGTATTTAAGGAAGTCTATTTTTGGCCATGATTAAGTATGAGGGAGAGGATTTACTCTGTTACCTTAAAAGACAAAATAGACAAAATATATGAAATAATGGTTTTCAGACATTGGACAACAAGCAGTGCAGGAGAGTTATCAATGAGAGAAGAGAAACAAAAGAGATGAGCCTTATGATTTCCCATCTTGGTGCCTAGAGAGAATTTTCAGGTTGGTTTGCTGGGAAAGGAAGTCAAACAGTGTCCAGAAGTCTTCCTTAGGTGACAAGACAGAGTTGCAAATTTGGACAGCCCCTGGTGGCTCAAAATTACAGGGACAACAACCAGAGATGAACGTACTTCACACAGGGGGCAGGCTGGCACAGGCAGAGAGCTCTGAGGAGCTGAAGAGGGTTCCTTTGGATCTTCAGTTGAGTACATCTTGGTGCATGCATATTAGGAAACTACCTGAGACCAGAAAAGGAATCAGTAGGAAGAGCCTGGGGGCTCACAGAGCAGAGAATAGTATGTGTTTCCACCTGCCAAAGTTCAAAAACCTTGCAATACATGAGGTAGCAGGTAGAGTACTCCAAAGGGTATTGCCTCAGTACTGGCAAAATTAGTCCTTGACTAAAGACTGCTCTGGTCCCACCTTAAATTCAAACCTTGAAAGGATCAATCTGCTTCCAAATAACTTAACTGTACCCAGAACAAGTATCAAAAATACTTAAATGTACACAAAAGTACCTAGCGACCAACAAGGTAAAACATACAATATCTGGCATCCAATAAAAAATTGCTAGGCAGGCAAAGAAACAGGAAAAAATATCATGAGGAAAAAAAATCAGTCCAAAAAATGAACTCATGAAACAGATGCTAAAAATAATAGACAGCAACATTAAAACATCTGTTATAACCATCCCGTGGATCTTCAGGAAGGTGGAATAAACCATGAGAATGTTAAACAGAGACATAAAAGGTATAAAAAACAACAACCCAGCATCAAATTTTCAAGATGGAAAGTAAAATGTCTGTAATGAAGAACAGGATTGACAAGGAGATGAACAAGGCAAGAAAAATGTTAATGAATATATAGCAATTGAAATTATACAAAATAAAAGAGAGAAAACTGGCTGAAAAAATAATAAACCAATGTGAGCTGTGAAACAACTCCATGATGCCAAATATATATGTAACTGGAACCCCTGAAGTGGGGGTGTTAGACAAATATTTGAAGAAATATAGCCAATTTTTTTTCCAAATTTGATGAAAACTATAAACCCATAGATATAAGAATCCCAGTAAACCCCAAACTCAATAAAACTACTCCAAGGCACATCATAAGAAGATGATTAAAATCAGTGCTTAAGAGAAAAATCTTAAAAACAGAGAAAATAGGCACAATCAAACACAAAAAAAGAAAAAAAAAAAAAATGACTGCAGAGTTCTTGTTGCAAAGAATGTAAGCCTGACAAGAGTGAAGCAACATCTTCAAAGACCTGAAAAAAGTTTCAACGTAGAGCTCTGTGTCCAGTGAAAATACCTTTCAAAAATGAAGGTGAAATAAAAATTTTGTGACAGTAAGAAAGTTCAAAGAATTCATTATCAGTAGACCTCCAATATAAGAAATGTTAAAGAAAGTCCTTCAGGGAGAAGAAAAATGATACCAGACGGAAATCTGAATCTACACAAAGATGAAGGAAACCAGAATATATAAATACATCGGTAAAGTAAAACATTCTTTTTAATTTTATAAATATCTCTTCAAAATAATTGGCTGTTGACCTGAATAGACATTTGTCCAAATAGGACATACAAATGGCCAATAGACATATGAAAAAATGTTCAATATCACTAATCCACAGAGAAATGCAAATCAAAACCACAATGGGATATCACTTCATACCAGTCAGAATGGCTATCATCAACAAGACAAATAATAACAAGTGTTGGAGAGGCTGAGGAGAAAAAGGAATCCTCATACACTGTTGGTGGGAATGCAGACTGGTGCAGCCACTATGGAAAGCAGTGTGGAGGTTCCTCAAAAGATTAAGAATAGAATTATCATATGACCCAGCAATCCCTCTCCCAAAAAATCTGAAAACATTTATCCATGAAGACATATGTGCTCCGATGTCCATTACAGCTTTATTTATGGTGGCCAAGACATGGAAACAACCAAAGTGGTCTTCAACAGATAATTGGATAAAGAAGATGTAGTATATACACACAATGGAATACTATTCTGCCATAAGAAAAGATGAAATAGTACCGTTTGCGACAACTTGGATGGATCTTGACATTATTATGCTAAGCGAAATAAGTCAGACAGAAAAAGTCGAGAACCATATCATTTCAGTGATATGCGGTAAATAAAACTGAAACAATAAAAGAACGAGACAAACAAAAGAAGAAACAAAAACTCATAGACACTGACAATAGTTTAGTGGTTACCAGAGGGTAAGGGGGTAGGAGGTGGTAGATGAGGGCAAAGGGGATCAAATATATGGTGATGGAAAGAGAACTGACTCTGGGTGGTGAACACACAATGTGAATATATAGATGATGTATTACAGAATTGTACACCTAAAATCTATGTAACTTTACTAACAATTGTCACCCCAAGAAAGTTGAATTTTAAAAAAAAAGTAAAAACTAATAATGAATTGTAGGATATACAGCATATGCAGGATTAAAATGCATATCAACAACATCACAAAGGTCTTGAGAGAGGAAATGGAAATAAACTTTGTAAGTTTCTTATACTATACAGGAAGTAGTGTGACATTACTTAATCATAGTCTATGATCAGAAGAAGTTGTATCTAATAAAACCTAAAACAACTATTATAAAAACAAAACAAAAAGTTTACCTAATAAACCAACAAGGATGTTAAAATGAGATAATTTAAAAAACTGAATTATTTCAAAAGAAGGCAAAAAGAAGACCCCAAATACAGATGAGAAAATTAGAAACGAATAGCAAAATGTTACACTTAAATTAACCATATCAAGTTTCACCATATTAAGAGGCTAGAAAAAGGAAAAGGATAAAATCATTTCAATCGACGTATGTAAAAAAAAAAAAAATCTAACATCCATTCATGATAAGAAATTTCAGTAAAGTAGGACTGAAGGGAACTTCCTCAACTTGCAAAAGGACTTCCATAAAAGACCTACAGTAACATCATACTTAATGGTGAAAGATTAAAAGCTGGAATAGAGACCAAGAACAAGGAAGGATGTCTGCTTTCACTATTTCTCTTTAACACTGTACTGCAGGATCTAGCCCATTCAGTAAGACAAGTAAAATATCTGAAAGTAAGAAGTGAAACTGTCTTTATTCACAGATGATATGATCATCTGTGTGGAAAATCCTAAGAATTTCACCAAAAGACTACTAGTACTAATAAATGAGTTTAGAAGGATTTCAGAATGAAAGGTCAATGTACAAAAATCTATTGTGTTTCTGTATATTAGAAACAATTATGAAGTGAAATTAAAACACCACGTCATTTACAATAACATCAAAATATGGAACACGTAGAATAAATCTGACAAAAGATGTCTATGACCTGTGCACTGAATACTACAAAACACTGGGAAAGCAAATTAAAGGAGGATAAATAAATAGTTATATCATATTCATGTATTGATATATGTATGTATTCATATATCATATTCATGTATTAGAAAACCCAATATTACTAAAATGTCAATTCTCCCCAAATTCATTTACAGATTTGATGCAATATTAATAAAAATTGCAGCCGGCTTTGTGTGTGTTTGGAAACTAGCAAGCAGTATCTAAAATTGATGTGGAAATGCAAAGGATCTAGATTAGTCAAAACAATAGAATCCAGAAATAGACCCACTTATATATGGTTAACTGAGTTTTGACAATGAGCTAAATTAATTAACGCCAATCTTTTCAACAAAATGATGTTGAGATGATTAGGGATCCAGATGCAAATAAATAAACTTCAACCCTTATTTCCCTTCATCTATTAAATTTTCCTCAAAATAAGTCATTGGCCTAAATATACAAGTTAAAATTATAAAACTTCCAGAAGAAATCATTGGAGGAAATCTTAGTTACCTTGAATTTGTCAAAGATGTACTAATAGGACATGAAAAGCACAAACTATAAACATAAAACCTCAACAAATTGGATTTCATCAAAATTAAATGATTTGCTCTTACGGAGTCCATGTTACAAAAATAAAAGAGCAGCTATGGCATAGATATTTGCCAAACATATATCTGCCAAAGGACTTTGCAACCCTTTTTATAAAGGTCCTTATATCTCAATAATAAAGAGGGAAACAACCCAATAAAAAATAGCAAAAGAATTGAACAGGCATTTAACCAGCAGAAATATATGGAAGGCAAAATAGCCCAGCAAAATATGCTTAGCACCATTATTCATTAGGTACATGTAAATTAAGCCACAATACATATCACAACAGACCCACTTAGAATGGCTCAAACTAAAAGGGCTGACCCTACCAAATGTTGATAAGGAGCTAGAGCAACTGAATCCTCATACATTGCTGATGAGAATATAAAATGGTTGGGAAATATGTGACCACTTCTTTAGAAGTCAAACATACACCTGCCATTTGACCCAGCCATTCCATTCCTGGGTATTTACTCAAGAGAATGAGAGCGCTGTCTACGCAAATTTGTACACAAATGTTTGAAGCACTTTATCTGTAGTAGCAAAGAATGGAAAAATCCCAAACATTCACTAATAGACAAATGGGTAATCATACTGTGATATATCTACATAATGGAATACTACTCAGCAAAGAAAATGAACCATTGATACATACAACATGCATGAATTTTAACATAATTATGCTGAATGAAAAACGCCAGACAAAAAGCAGTATACCCTATTATTCCATTTATATAAAATTCTAGAAAATGCAAACTCACCTATACCAATAGAAAGCAGATCAGTGTTTGCTGGTTATGGGAAATGGGAAAGAACTGGATTACAAAGGGACTGAGGAACATATTGAAGTGATATATATACACTCACTTTCTTGACACCATTCATGGTGTTACAGTTTTATACATATCACAAACTCACACAATAGTACAATTTAAAAATATGCAGTTGATTTTATGCTAAGTGTACCTCAATAAAGTTGTAAAAAAATGGTATTTCATAAAAAAACAAAGTTTGCTTGGTATAGACTATCAGAATCACTAAAACTCATTTTGTATTTCAACTAGATGCACAATTAGATTGCACTCATTCCCTCCCCCGCACTGTACCCTCCCCCGCACACACAGAGTTCTCTGTGGCCAAGTCGCTGAGCTCTGGCCAATGAAATCAATGAAAGGTGGCAGAAACGATAAGCATCACTTCCAAGCTGGGCCAAAAAGGCCTTCTGAATGATGATGCACTCTTTCTTTTAAGCCATAATTTTCCTAAGTTGTGATTCCTCAGAGAACTCCGGGCATGACAAGCCCACCAATTGGAATAGGCCAGGATCCCTGGATCACTGATTGAAACAGAACTGCCTGAGAGAGCCATGTGATTAGATCCACCCTCTTTGAATGTTTCCGGAGTAAAAAATAAACACACATTTGTTAAGGAATGAAGAGTTGGAGGTTTTTTCTTCAATAGCAGCTAGCATTACCCTCACAATTAGAGAAATTCATTCCTTTATTTCGGATGATGCTATGACCAAAAAAAAAACAACAAAAAAACTACAATTTAGGGCATGAGCTTAGCAGTCAGGTGATGGTGGTGAGAAAAAAGACATAACAGACTATATATCGGGAGAACTCTGTTGTGCTCACTTGGTGAAAATGTGGTACAGTTTTCACCTGTGGTAACTTGCAGGGGCGACCCCTCCCCTACTGAGCCATTAGCAAGCCCTGCCTATTCTTCACATCACCTTCTCCTCAACAGGTGTCAAGTCTCCCTGTGCTTCTCTTTCTTTTCCCCCCATGATGAGATTTTAGAATTTAATTTTATTTATTTTTATTATTTATTTTTCAATTATAGTTGACATTCAAGCTTATTTTGTATTAGTTTCAGGTGTACAAACATTTATATAATTTATGACGTGATCCCTCAATAAGTCTAGTACCCACCTGGCACTATATATAGTTATTACAATATCATTGAGTATATTCCCGATGCTGCACTTTTTATCTGCCTCTCTTTATCAGATCACTTGTGACTGCGTTTAGGGCATACCTGGATAGTCCAGGTGGGCTAGCTCCCCATCTCCAGATCCTTAACTTAAGCACATCTGCAAAGCAAAGCCCTTTTTTTTTTCCCTCCCAATAAGGTAACACTTCTAGGCTTCAGGTATCAGGACCTGCTACCTTTGCGTGCCATTATTCAGCCTACTACACCGATGAATTTTTTAATTAGCTATTTTAAATATGTTCGAATGATTAAAGGAAACTATGTCTAAAGTTTCAAACAAACTATGGGAATGATGCCTTACCAGAGACTATCAATGAAGAGACAGAAATTGTGAAGGAGAACAAAATAGAAATTTTGAATCTGAGAAGTAAAATAAATGAAATGAAACATTCCTTAGAGGGGCTCTAGCACATTTGAACGGGCAGAAGAAAGAAGAGCAGAATGTTGGTAAATGTCACAAAGAAACTTCCCACATAAGTTCAGGAAAAAACATGTAATTCCAGTAAAACCACACTTTGCAAGAAGACACTTTTTCCGGTGTGGAGAAGAAAGAGCAGAAAGGAGCAGATGTTGGCTAGTTATGGGCTTATTCTAGACGGCACATGTTTTCTAGCTTTCAAACATTGTTGTTGTTTTTTTTAATGAAGAAATATTATCAGAGGCTCTGTGATCTGGGGGACACCATCAAGTGTACTAACATACACGGAAGGAAAGGAGACAAAGGAGCAGTATGCATCTGTTACTGTGGGGTGTGATGTAAAAAGTTTGCAAAGTGTTGGCCGAAGAAGATGCTAGAATTCTTTTTGAAGACAGCCATGTCCTTGTAGAGGAGGTGACTTATTGGTTCAAATTCCTACCTGAGGTTGAAGCCAATGTATTGACCATAACTTGGCCAAACTACAAATGTCATTTGTCTTCCATAATGGCTCTCACGTGGAGTAAGGAACCTGTGAGGCTCCTTTAGAGCCAGACTCCATTGAAGTTGCCTTAGGAACCAAAATTATCAACATCAATAACTGATGAGAGTTTGTCTGATTTCAGGTATAATAAAGAAGGGTTAACTGTTTGACACACGCGACCTCCTTTAATTCTGCTGCTCCCGTTTCACAGACTGAGGTTCAGGACAGTTAGTTACACACTTTTCAGGACAGTCCACATTTAGGCAGCTACCCAGAAACTGAGCTGAGGTATGAATGGGTGTCATGTGATTTCAGGAGATCCAAATGCTGTACCATGAGACTTCCGCCTCTCCAAGATGACATATGTGCACCTACATTCTATATGTGAACATATTTTACATGAAGATGAAGGCTCTCCTTTATCTCATTTTATTTGCAATATTTTTTTAATTCATATACAGGCATCCCTCAGAGATATTGCGGATTAGGTTCCAGACTATCACAATAAAGCAAGTCTCACAATAAAGCGAGAGGTAATCTTTTGCTGGTGGCGGGTCTTGTCTTTAATTAAAAAAAAAAAAAATGCAACATCTGTAAAGCTCAATAAACAAGGTATGTCTATAATTGACATACAAAACTATATTCGTTTCAGGTGTACAACATAACAGTTTGATGTTTGTATATATTGCAAAATGATCACCACCGAAATCAACATCTATCACCATACAGTTGCAATTTTTTTTAAAATTTGCAATCATTAAGAAAAATATTGTTTATTGATCAAAAGTAAGTCTCATGGTTTCAAGAACACTCACTAGTAATACAGTAAAATCAACCAGGAAATATGTTACCAGCATGTTTCACAAAGAAAGGGTGTGTTCTCCAAAGACTTCTAAATAGCTCTTGGTTGCATGGGAAGGTGGCCAGTCACAGAAAACTACCAGAGATGATTATGACAAATATTAGATAAACAGATCTGAAAAATACAACCTATTAAGAATGACTCTACACTACTAGTTCAATTGGCCTTATTTCAACATTTTTTCAGGATGTTGAAGAAAGAAAAATCCTGTGATTCTGTTTTCAGATTTTAAAAAAGAAGAATTCAGAAATAAGGCCAAGTGAAGCGAACCGTGAGGCAACAGCTCCTCCTTCAGTATCTGGGAAGTTCTCCCTCTTCTTGTTCAGCTTTCAGGCCTCTGTCCTAATTCAAATATGTTGGGTCTCCTCCCCAGTCCCAGGAAACTCCTTTTATCAGAAACTGCTGTCCTGACTAAATTTTAAACTCACTCGCACTAAAGAGTCAGTGGCTTTGAAAAGCATAATGAGTCCCCTTAATAGCACAAGTTCAACTTCAATAAAAGGGAAAAACTTAAACTAATCTACATAAGTGGAAAGCTGGTCCCCAGATTTGGTGAGAAGAGCCCAATTATGGCAGTAAGAGGAATTCTAATTCACTTGATTGTGCCTAATATTAATACTTAGAAGCCCCAGACACTTCAAATATTGCTCATTTTATCCGCCTCCACTTAATTTCTACTCAGACCACTAGATGGCACCACCCTCCAACTTAATTTGGTCGGACCAGGCAAGACTAGAAGCTCAGTAGGTAAAAACAGTATTTTTTCTGAAAAGATGTATTAAATCAATAAACTCTGCTTTTAAAGGAAGCTTCAGACATAAGGAAAAGAAAATGCTTGACTTATGTGCTACTTCATCCTGAATTTTAGTAAATACTTAAGCATAGATACTTTCTAACACAGAGCATCAGACAATTTCGCTATTGAAAAAATGAATAATACCACAAACCGTTTTTAAGAACGTTATTATTCTTTGTCTCTGAGACACTGTTTCCTGAATGAGTGAAAAAGCAAACAATGATATATTTTCTCTTGGGAAATGTTTCCATGCTTGTGATGAATTTTATTTTTCTTTTGGGTGTGGAGAGGTGTAGTTGTAAAACAGTTTCTATTACCGATTTTTAGCTGGCCTTAATTATTGATCCAGAGAACACACTCACATCCACAAATACACGTGTGTACACATGCACCTGCTTTTCTGAGAACCTGAATTCTAACACACTGCACCGTTTCCTAACGCAGGGCACCACAAGGCTCCTGCCTGACCACCCTCTCCTGAAACCTTTTCAAAGGCGAAGTCTCCGCCGTCATTCAAAGCCAACTCTGATGCTACTTCCTTTCAATCCTCCTGTTTTTATAAGCACATTTGGTTCAAGTTACCAGGGCAGCACTTAAAACTCCGTTGGTAAATGTCACAAAGAAAGTTCCAACACACAATTCAGAAAAATGTGTAATTCCAATAAAAACCACACTTTGCCAGAAAAAGCTTTTTCCTGTGTGGAAAAAGTAGAAAGGAGCAGATGTTGGGAAGTTATGGGCTCATGCTAGATGGCAGCCATTTCTTATCTTTCAAAAAATAGTTTACCAAAAAGTGGTGACATTTGAGAGAAGTAAGATTTTTTTTTTTTTTTTTTTTTTTTTAATTTTCGTCCCACACCAGACCAGCATCTCATTTCTGGTCTCTGAATGCACCTCAGCATTCTCCCTGGGCCTTCCACCTGGTTTCCAGCACACAGGCCGGCCAGCCTAGGAGCTGACCTTGAAGCACGAGCTCCGCCTACTGACAGCTGGGCAGAAAGACAGGCTCTTTGAAACCCACCGGAGACTTTCCAAATTAGAAGTCAATTTTTCTCCTGAATTTAGTCCAAGTTGTAAAAAAAACCGCTTAAACACACACACACACACACACACACACACAATAAATAAAATTATACTTCAAACTTTATGAATCTGGAGGGAGCATTTGGTTTAACTTCCTGCAAAAAATATTTTCACCCATGGATTATGCAAGTATACACAATGGTGACATCAGCTTTCCAATCAATCTTGTGTATGCTAAGGGTGCTGAGAGACGATCCTGAGATCCAGAGATCTCTCCTGCCTCTGATCGGGAAGTTTCCTAATTGACTCTGTAACAAGACAGCAAGCATTTTCTCTGTCTATGTCCACTGTCATGGACGCCAGGAGATTAAAGAATGAGTCCCAGAGGCAGTCTGTGGATGGAGCCACACAGCACAGCAGAGTAGGTCAAAATTGGACTTTTTTCCAGTCTGTACTCAGCTGAGCCTGAAACTGTTACTGTCCCTCCTTGCCTTAACTACAAACTGAGAGTTCCGTTCCAAATTCTTGTAATTTGCGAGACATCGTTTAGAATTATCCCAGCATTCTCGTGTTGCATGGGGCATTCACTTGACAAATGCTGATGTGTCCAACACTGGTCTTAGACGCTGAATAATAAAGACAAAGAAGATACGACTGCCACCCTTGAGGCTTCACAGCCCCGCAGAGGCAACAGACAGGCAGAGAATAGAGTCTATCGTGCTAAGAGAGGAGGGGTTTACTGGGTAGAGACGTAGGGCATCCGGTTATTTAATGATTTAATAATACAAAGTTGTGTGGGCAATGCTTTTGGGCTTGGGGTTACACTCTCTTCTCTTGGGAGTCTAACCAGTCTATAGCTGTCACCCAGCCACTTGGAACTTGTCATAAATATTCTCCCTATTGTTAAATCTGGGGTCCCAGTACATCATGTACAATTAAAAAAAATATCTAAGTAACTTTTTCACCTTTAACCCTTCCCCTGCTTTCTCAAAAGCATGTAATGACCTGCTCTCACCGCAGTTAGTTTAGAGGCCATAATATCTTGAGTAATGTTAAATTGATAGATTTTGCAGCCCCTGTAAAATCTGTTGCCCTGTTATCTCACACCCACTAAAGCCATGGCATTCATCCACTCAGGGGGAAGGGAGCACCATCACCACTGAGAATAAGGAAGTCATTTCCTAGGCTTTGGGTTTCAAAATAAAATTGCTTAAGCCTAAGTCAGCCATTAGTCTAAAACACGTGCTTTCACGTTGCAAAAGAAAACGTTTTGTTGAGTGATCAAAGGGTTTTATAAGTACAACAAGCCAGACATTGGAGAACTGATGCTGGAAAAGTTCACAGCGCAGAGAAGAATGACATAAGAGAGATGCCTAACCCTTTGGGTGTCAGGATGGGGGAGGAGCTTGGGGCCTGGCCTCAGGTACAAATGGCCTCACTTTCTTCTCCTGCTGTCTCTGAGACTGGAAATCAAAAGCAGGGATATAATCACCAAGGTGGATTTCGGTGGGTGGGTGGCATATGTTCCACATCCCTGAACTTGGCATGTTGTGAAAGTCTTGGAGAACAACTTAAACTTGAGAAAGGTGCAACACTGACTTGACTCAGAGTAGCAACGGCTAAGGGAAGACCTGGGAGCGCTCGCCGATGACAGCACACAGCAGCACTGCATAGAGAGAGGACTCGAAAGGGCTGATGGACCAAAAGGGCAGGGAAACAGAGCTGCAGAAAGCAAGGACCTTATAGCTGGAGATGATGGCAGGATGCCTGACTTACCAGCATAAAACCCACAGGCAGGCGGACCAGCGGCACTCTGGGGACACCAACCAACACAGGGCACCAGTGACCAAGAACCTGAGATCTCTCAGTGTAGGGCCAGGGATGAGCTACAGGAAGACCCTACACTGGAGGCCATGGTGTCCCTCGGCTCTTTTGAAGGTACTTAATGCATTTACGTACCCAGACAATGTCTTCGGAAAGAGGAAGTGAAAGGAAAAGCCCATGAAAGAAGGAGTGAAGAGTTCTGTTAGAGGATTTCAACTTTAGACTGAAATATATATACATATATGAAATACATATATTTCTTCACATTCATATTCATATATACTGGGGGTGCCAAAAAATGTACATACATTTGAAGAGATGTTACCTATGTATTACTTTTCAAAGTTGAATTACGGTGGCAATGTGTAGTTTGAAGTTCGCTCAAAAGATGGCGTTAATCAAATGAATGCTGGCATCATTCATTGTATTACAATTTTAACACAGTTTTTTCCTTTCTTAAAATGTGTAATCACTTTTCTGTCACCCTCTTTATATACACACAGATATGTACATATACACATGTTTGCTGCAGCTATTGGAAGCTGATTGCAGGCCCACCTTGCCAGCTACATGTTCAGTAAAATGTTGATAGCTTGGAACTAGCCACAGTGGGGGTATTTTCACCATAGAAATTGGCTACAATTTGTAGCAAAAAAATGCTGCAAATCAAGAATCTCTACCACCCAGCAGCTGAATGTTAATCATTGCTCAGCACACAACACATCATTAAATGTGTGTGTGTGCTTTTGAAATCCGTGAGTGTTTTAAACCAAGAGAGATTAAGTTACCTTTATTAAGTATTCTCTCCTTCGTCTCACTCTCCAAACACACGCACATGCACACACACACGGATGCATATACACACGTGTGTGTGCACACATGCAATCATCATCAGAAATGAGAAATCCAGAGCTCCATGAGAACTGTTATTTCAAAGAAAAAGTTACAGTTCCTGCCAGACATAAGGAGTGAATTTCAACCCCACTAGGCTTCATAAGGAGAAACAGATCCTTTGGGTCATCATCGCAAATGTCAGCCACGTCTACCTCCGGCGTCACGGTGGACAGAGAACATCTGCACTGGACTCTCAGCTCAATAATAAAGGCACAGTGAACTTAGTTATTAGGTTGGTGCAAAAGTAATTGCGGTTTAAAAGGTTAAAAATAATTGCAAAAACTGCAATTACTTTTGCACCAACCTAATAGTTACTGCGTAAGTTACTTACTAACCCTGAGTTTACAATTCCTTATCTGCAAAATGGAGAAAAAAATACCTCGACCTAGAAAGGTAGCTGAGAAGTTGGAGATGCGAGAGCCTGTCAACACTAAGCTTAACAAAGAACAAGAACTGATAAAAGATAATGCACTCAGTTAATTGGAAGAGACACTTTCTCTCACTGATCTCCTGATGGGCTGGAGAGAGCCCACCAGGAACGGGGGAATGGGTGAGGCAGGAACCACAGTCTGCAACCAAAGTATGGCGTCCCTCAGGTGTTTATAAAACAGCTTAGGAGTCTGCAGGTGATTATACGGCAAAAGTGGGGGACCAGAGGATACAGGGGCGTGAGCCTCAGTGCCAAGCTGCAGCAGCCCCTGAAAGACCAGATTTAGATGTGTGCTACCCTCATTCTTGGGGAATAAAATCTTAAGGCTGGGTATCTGAGGAGCTGTGTTAAAACAAAAGCGAAAGGGCTTGGGCAAGACCTGCTCACACACATAGCTCTTTGAACGCAAAATATTTACGTGGCAAAGTGATGGAACTAATGCCAGCCAGCACGGAGGGGACGGCAAGGGCTGACACAGTGGAAGCCTGAGTCCGTTCACACACCTCCCGCAGGAAATACAAAGGGAGGTGAAAAAAATCAGAGGGGTGAAGAAAGGCATGAAGAGGCTTTTTTATTCCCAATTAAACGTGGCATGAAAGGATGTGACCTGTGTGAAAAGGAGTAAGGCTGATGACGGCAGAGAGGTGAGCGTGAGGCGGTGTTTTAATATGTGCTGTCTGCACCGGGAAGGAAGATGCTGGATAATTGCCCAAATCTCACAGCCTTTAATTACCCACATCCCAGAAGGCAAATTAAAGAATGCGCGTGCCAATGATACCTGAAACCAAGGTTAGCGGTTCTAGAACTGTCAGGCAGGAGCTCCTTAGAAGTGGAGGAATTTTCCTTAATATTGTCACACCCTGTGGGTAGGAGACAGAGGGCAGAGGAAAGGATCTGAGAATCCCAATCCCGATGGGCCTGCTACCCCCTCTCTGGCCTCTTTCTCAACAGTTCCCTCCTCCCCATCCCCCAGCCCACCACCGGCTCCCCCACCCCAGTTCCAAACACAGAAACATTTCAGGCGGTAAAGTAATTGGCATAACATTAAAAAAAAAAAAAAAAGAGGGGGGGGCCCTCAAGGGAAAGATTCCAACAGTCACACTTACAATCTATTTTAGAGGATCAAAGAGAAGAATAGTTGCAATGACCAGGCCTCCCTATCCTTCACATTCTTCCTTTGTTAGAATTCTTTGAAGATGTGACAGGGTTCTCCTGGGGTGGGCCTTTGCTAGTTACGGAAGGAGGTGCTTGATAAGGTGTCAATGCCAGAAATGGATGTATAAAACATAAGGAATAGGGGTTGGCATATAAGATTGTAATTGGGATTGATGGCAGAGAAAGAATCCGTATAGCGGGGAATGTGAGCTCTGCAAAGATGCAAAGGAATCAGCGGGAAGGAAGCGGGGCCCTTGTCAGCCTCGGATCAGCAAAAGCCCGCTGCGTGTCAAGCTGCACATCCCTGGGCTGAACGTGCTTCAGCGTCATAGTCCTATGAGAACTAAGGACACCTTTGTTTGCACGGGGGAATTAGGAAATGGAGTTAGGGAAACTAATTAGACTACTCATAAGTCCCAAAGCAGAACTTCCCCTGTTAGTACATATGCAAACACATGTCGTTGCTGCTATTCCCCTTGTTGTTTAGTCGATAAATCTACTCATACATATTTATTTACGGGTGCCTTGGTTCATTACTGTGCCAGACATCATAGGTTTTCAGGAGATGGTCCCTGGATTCACGACACATGAAGTCCGGGAGAAAAGCCCACTGCGTGCTTCAACAGCAAAATTTCATGTATGATGATATACTTAAGTACATAAATAAGCCCATGGAACTTAAAAAGAGCAAGAAAAAACAAAGGCAGCCATTTCTTCTTCTCTAAATTCCTTGAGAACAAGGAAGAGCATCTTACTCTTCAGTTTATCTTGGGCACCTCGCATAACACGTTGCACAAAATAAGAATCCCATCAGTGTGGTGGGTGTCAATGTACTGCTCCCAGTTTGGAGGAGAAAGGAAACCAGGAAAGTTTGGGACACAAATGTCCTTTCTCAGTGGTGTAAGGCAGCGCTCAGTGGCCAGAAAAAACACATGTTTGGCTTGAAACACTTACTGTGGATTCTTTGACAAGATGCTCTAACTCTCTCTGACTTAATTTTCTCATCTGTAAAACAAGGACACATGTAATTTATATCAGGCTCTAGTGTGAGGATAAAATTAGAGAATGCAACTGAAAAAGCTTGGCAAGATTCAAAATTGGACGAGTAATGAGTTGCAGTGATGGACAATAAGATTTCCCATCTCTGGGCGAAGCATTCCTTTCTTTAAACAGTAAATCACCTTGGGAAATGGTGGAATGCCATGCTCCCAGCACCCAGCACATGAGGGCTGCAAACTTCCTCTGAGAGCTGAACAGCCACATGTGTTGTAAGAAACCTGGGCCCCAAGGACTTCAAAGTCTTACATAGGGCCTCTCCATCCCAGGGTTAGATTGATGGAAGAAGTTTTTCAGAAGCACATGAAAAGAAAAATTCTTACAGCACCTGTTGCAAAACTCAACCTTCATATCACATGGTAAAGAAGGGTCTTTGAGATGCTGCTTCAACTCTACCATAGTCAAGGCCAAATGTGAGACCAGCAAGGACCATCTTAGCAAATGTCCGGCATGTTCCATCTCAGCCTCTTTTCAGGCTTTGTGGCAGGACTATCCAAGGAGAACGTGAGCTTGGGCAGGAAGAAAAAGGGGAGCAGTTCTTTCTTCAGTGAATACACATGCACTCTGTAAACCTTAGCTCTAGGGTCAGAAGGCCATTTCTTCTCTCTCTTCCTCTCCAGCTCTTTTATTCTAGGCAGGGCCAGGAGTAGGTAACGTCGTTGCCGTAACTGGAAGCAAAGCTTATGGAGGCCCACACCCAAGGTCATGCGTCTGCAGGGTTAAGCTGCATACAGAAAGGAACATCAAAATGAAATAGGAATATTTTCTTGTGAGCCCCCAATGAAGGAGGAATATGTCTCTGTGAGTCCCCAAATGACGTAGGGGACTTTTGAGTGAGTGCCAGGATCGTATCTCATGAGACCGAAGAATGGAAACACGGACCCAGGAGAAGCAAAGAGTTTTAAAAAGAGGATAGTTTATTGAAAGCAAAGGGTCAGAGCTCCCGAGTGGGAGGGGGTCTCAAATGGGGGTGGCCCGTGACTGAGGCAAAAGCTCTTACTTTTATACCTTCCCTTGTCTGCTTGGGGAAGGGGAACTGTTTGAAGAAGGGAACTGTTTGAAGAAGGGAACTGGTGCCTTCTAATGAAATTCGTCTACCAGGTGTGTTCTGCTTGCCCATCCTAAAGGAATTAGCAAAGTAACTCACTCTTATGTGTCAGATCTGTTCCGTTTGTCAGGCCAAAAGGAATTTTATGATTAACTGCAAGGCGTTGTTACATTTTGTCCTGGAGCGAAGGAGTGATTTCAAAACCTGGAGTTTCAGGATATGGCTGTCTTTGTTTATTCCACCAGGGACATCCCTGTCTACCTAGGGGCATGCTAGCTAACCTGTTGCAAAGGTTGCCCAAATGAGGAATGAAATCCAAAGGGCCAACAACCAGCCTGAGGTTAGGTATGAAGAAAAGGGGGGTTAGAGAAGCCACTTTCTCTTGGAAAGGTGTGCATTATACGTAAGATTCAGATACAGGTAACTAATAGAGTTAATACCTCCCCTTCCTGCTGCCATCCCTGATTCACTGGTCATCTGTCATTGCAGACTCTCAGAATCCCAGAAATATTAGTGTCAAGGCAATTGTTCCACTTTGCTCAGCTCGAGCCTAAAAGTGCTACGGACGGTTATCCTGTTAGTTGTTCCATCCTCTGTGTCCCCAAAATACTCTTTACCTGTATCTTATTCACCTTTAACAGTGAGAATCTACCTCCTCTGATAGTGCTCAATATGTCACTATGTGAAAGACTCCATAAATGCTCAAATTCACTTCAAAACACATCTCCTGAGGGCATACTATTATTCTTGCCTCCGTGGAGGGAATTAATATTGTCTTGTAGAATTCTCATCAGTTAACGTTTCCAACGAAAATATATTTAAGAACACAAACCTGAATGGCTTTTTATGAAAATGAAATTTAAAAAAAAAAAAAAAAGGAAAAGGCAAGAAAAATGTGCAAGCACAAAAGAGCCAACAAAGGTGTGAAAAGGAATTTCTGCTATGCTGTACACAACCTAAGCCAGGAATTACTATCTTGACAGCATTTGACGGGCTGATTTTCCTAGGCTGGCACATGTTTAAGGTATTGGCGGAGGTTCAAACAGCAAACAAAAACATTTTTGCCTTCTTGGGAAAAAAATTTGCTTGCTCGTAAGGTGATAGGTCAAGTAACCCTTTCCACCACCGTTTTCAGGAAATCAATGCTGAAGTATCAGATATTCTGTCCTTGCCCCGAACCTGCATTTTGTTGAGAAGTTGTTAATGAGGGATTCACGAATCGGTGCCTGAAGTCCCCAGAATTCCCTGAAAATATGTGCAAAATTTTGGAAGCAGGCGTATGTGTGCTTGTGCGCCCATGTGGACACATGTGAAGGGGGACTACAGTTTGGCCAGCTTCCGACGTTTAAGGACCACTGTGCCACATTTAAGCTTTTAAAAAATATCTGTTAAATGAATATCACAATTTTATCATGGAAAGAATATTATCTGGGAGCCACCAGATGGAGTGACTTTGCCAACAGCCACACAAGAGACCAAGAACAAAGTTAGATTCTTGGAAGCTGAGTTTTCTTAAGTATTTTAAGAATTTTTAAGTATTACCAGTGGGTGATAGATTAAGATTGCCAAATTTAGGAAAGATATTGACAACACGTAACAAGGTCCCCCTTGGACCCATCTCCAGGGGTCCAAATTCCAGAGTCCAAAGGGCTTGCTCTCGTCACAGAGGAAATACAGTGTAGGAAATGTGAATTGCTTGGTAGAAATCCTTCAAAATGTTCTCTCTACGGCTGCCAACACTGACACTTCTCTAAGGAGCCTTTGAAATTGTGCAAAAATATTTGACAAGACAGATACGTGGAGACGCGCACTTTCTTCTCTTAGAAATAAAATGTAAGTCTAGATAAAAAAAAAAAAAAATTAGGACCAAGGTTTAGAATCTGCAGCTCAAGAATTTCCTAGCCTGTCATCTAAATTATACTCAGACCAAAAATGTGGCCAAAAAGACGGATACTCCCTCTTTCATTTTGGATAACATCAAAGATTAGTCAACTTTAGAAAATTTTACCAGAGGATAATGACATCAATTTCTTTTATAGACTAGAAGTGACTAAACTCGGGCAGAATTTGAGATGCTAAAACCTAACCTGTTAAATTTTAAAATGCATCAAACATTAAAGGATAGGAGGATGATAAGGATAAGAAAAAAAGAAAAAAACATGACATATGGATTTTGCTCGGTATGGGAAGAAATACATTTTTTTCTATTCCTTTTCTCTCATTTTGAAAACATCAGAAGTAGACACCCAGCTTAAATATCTGATCTGGGAGAAGCTGAAATTAAAAAAAAAAAAAAAAAAGAAAGAAATTTCAAACTTTTTGATGATTCTTTGTGCTCTTGGGGGTGCAAAGGTGTGGTATATGGTGATTTTTTGATGAAAACACCGGAAAGAGTCTTTTCAGTTGAGAAAAACAGGCCCCATGGGCAGAATCTCTAGCAGTGATTCTCAACTGACTGCACTTCTGAATCACCAGAGAATTTTTGAAACTAGAAATAGAGATACCCACTATTCACTAGGGATTCTGATCTTGTTGGGTTTGGATAAGGCCTAGGAAGCAGAATTTATAAAAATTATCTTGATGATTCTAATGAGCAGCCAGAATTGAAAACAGCGGTTCTAGAAGGTTGCGGATGGGGTGGGGAGGGTGAGAGTGGGGGGTCGGAATCTAAATTGCTCTGCTTAATCAAATTTATAAGAATTCTTACTTTGGAGTTGACAGCTTGAGAGAGATGGGTTAGCAATTATGGAACAGAATAAATAAAGAATATAGGCAAGGGGATTAGACAAGGAGACTGAATCTCAAACAATGGCTCAGACAGAGGCCTCCCTAGGACAGACACACAGTAAGAAATTCCCTGCCATAGATGGTTAAGTATCTTTAAGATTGTTGATGTCAAATATTCTATTCTAAGCACTTACTTATCTTCTACTGTAGTGTAATGTTGCTATTACCAATACTCAGAAATATACTGTCACACACAATGCATTCTCTTGGTGGTCTTTTGGGAAATGGACAAAGTATATGGCGTTAAGAGGGATCAAGACATTTCCCTGGGGTGAAGGTAAGTGGAGAAGGAATCAAGAATATAAGGAGACTCCCCAGAAAACTTTGAGAATTGGGGGGAAGTGTTAAGTGCACCCTAGATCATGAAATGGGGACTTGAGTTTTTTTGTTCAACAATGAAGCTACATACTTTTGCTTCTGACCGTGATGAGAAACCTGGAACTGGATTACCCATTCCACCATCAATAACTAGAAAATATTTAAATAACTAAAGATATCTATTAAAAACATATTAGATACTAGACAAAGAACAGCGCAGCGATGTAATTCCCAAGGAAAAGAAAAACAAATAATGTGAACCCTAGTTGTAAACCAAACAACTAGTCTGATGAGCACAGGCTGAGAAAATTTTGAGTTTGACCAACAAGAGTTGGGAGACGTCCTAAAACAGGGCTTTTAGTAGAGATACCATAATGGTTACACCTTAAGAACAGAGTTACATTAGCCAGAGTTTTAATACTTCTCTAGACAAGTCCCAACACAATGTTAAAACCAAGCCTTGAAAGGATCAAATTGACCTAGAAGCAAAGTAACTGATTCCCAGAACAAATAAGGTACTATTTTTCGGAAGGAAGTAAAATCAAGGTACTCAACCAAGTAACAATCAGAGGACCCAGTGTCCAATAAAAAATTACTAGGCAGGTAAACTAGCAGGAAATCAGGATCCATCACAGAAAAGCCAAAAAAATCATTTTGAAAAAGTGAGACAAAGTAGGATGATTTATACTTAATTTCAAGATGTAGTATAAAGCTATAGCGGTTAAAAGACTGTTCTAGGAACATGAGCAGAGCAATATATATTAATGGGAATGAATATTGATTTTGGAGCAAGTTTATGAGGTAATTCAATGGAAAAAAAGATATCCTTCAACACGTCGTGCTAGAACAACTGAATAGCAATATAGAAAAAGAAAATGAACCGCTGTCCTTAATGAAGGCATAAAAAAAAAAACACACCTTGAAATTGATCAAATCTAAATTAAAATAAAAAAACTAAAACTCTATAATTTCTGGAAGAAAACACAGAAGAAAATCTTTGTAACCTTCAGGTAGGCAAGATTTTTTTTTTTTTTTTTTACAATAATTACTCACCAGAGAAGAAAAAGATTGATAAATTGAAGCTTCATCAAAATTAACACCTTCTCTTGTTTAGAAAATGAAAAGGAAGGCTGACGATGGAGAGAGCATTTTACAATACCTATTGGAATATCTAACAAAAAGCATTCAAACTATATTATGAAAGTTCACATCTCAGTAATAAGATGAACAAGTCAATACAAAGTTGGCAAAAGTTGGAACAGACACTCACCAAAAAAAATACTCAAATGGTTAATCAGGACAAGAAAGAATGTTCAACATCGTTCTTCACAGAAGGATGCAAATGAAATCACAATGACATACCCCAAGAATGACTAAAATTTAAAAAGACTGACAACACCACTTGTGGGCAAGCATGTGAAGCAACTTGAACACTCATATATTGTCAGTGGAAGTGTTAAATGGTACAGCTACATTGGGAAACAACTTGGCAGTTTCTCCTGCAGTTAAATATCCACTCACTATATGACCCAGAAATTCCACTCCAAGAAAAATGCAAACACATGACCACACGAAGGTTGTACACACATTTTCACAGCAGCGTTATTCTCAATAGCAGCAGACTGGAATCGACACACTCCTGCATCAAGAAGTGGTATGTAAGGTCTGACAATTAGGTCCAGGAACTCATCCTAGAAAAAGTGCTACATACCTTACTGCTGAATATCACTATGGTCACCTTTGAAGTATTCCCCTTGGGAAGCTATGCACCGACGCCAGCACCTCATCCACCCTTCAAAGCAATTTTGGAACTCTTTGTCTGGAATGACCATCAGAGTTGTCGTCATATTACCCTTGATGTCCTGAATGTCATCATAATGTCTTCCTTTCAATAGTTCCTTTATCTTCAGATAAAGAAGTCATTGGGGCCCAGATCCGGTGAGTAGGGAGTGTGTTAAAATACAGTTATTTGTTTACTGGCTAAAAACTCCCTCACAGACAGTGCCGTGTGAGCTGCTGCATTGTCGTGATGCAAGAGCCATGAATTGTTGGCGAAAAATTCAGGCCGTCTAATACTTTCATGCAGCCTTTTCAACACTTCCAAATAGTAAAATTGGTTAACTGTTTGTCCAGTTGGTACAAATTCATAATGAATAATCCCTCTGATATCAAAAAAGGTTAACAACAGCATTGTAATAAGTTCGCAAACTTAATTGTCGGGATTCCTATTCATACAACAAACTATTATTTAGCAATGATATGAAACAATATATATAAAATGGATGCATCTCAAAAATATTGAGCCAGGTACAATAACACTGTGACTATTTATATAAGACTAATCCTTTGATACAGAAAATAGTTCAGTTGGTTGTCTGGATTGGGTTTTGAGAAGGCAGCTGACTGCAAAAAGGCATGAGGGAAAAATTAAGGGTAATGAAAATATTTTTTATCTTTATTGTGCTGGGACGACTAAACACATTTCTCAAACCTCATTAAGCTGTACAAGTAAATTTGGATCATTTTATTGTGTATAAATTTTACCTCAATAAAACTGATAAAAACAAACAATTATGTGGAGAGAGTTTGTCTACAAATGGAGAGTAAAAAGCAATAGACAACCTAGTAGCTAGTGATTCTTAGAAATTCATTCAGTGAGATAATTTACATCTGGAAAAATACAAATATTTATTAACCTGTCAGTACCTTTGTTTTCTCATAAAATAGGGATCATACAGGTACTTCTTACATAGGATTTTGCTTAGAATCAAATTAGTCGATATATATGTAGCGCACTCAGAATAAATCCTGAAATACAAAGAATTCAGTAAAGGTTAGTTATAGGTATCATTCTTAGTACCAAGAGCTGGAAACTGTACCAGGCATGGGGAGGGATACAGTGATAAGCAGTGTCGATGTCCCCACCCTTGGGGAACTCAGGTTTAGTGAAAAACAAGACCAGGCAATTCTCAGTTCAAAAGGGGCTATTCTGAGAGACTGGTTGACAAATTCCTTTTTACAGACATGGAAGCTCCCCAACATTTGTCACATGAATACTTATTTTCTGCCTTTATCTTGGAAAACAAATGGGTGGGATGGGCATATTGTGCGTGTGGCCTGTTATTGTTACATAATTTATATACGTTGAAACAAAAATATGTATTTCTTGATAACTTTAATATTTTACTTGCTTGCTACCGTGTTTCCCTGAAAATAAGACCTAGCCAGACAATCAGCTCTAATGCATCTTTTGGAGCAAAAATTAATATAAGACCCGATATTATATTATATTATATTATATTATATTATATTAGACCCGGTATTATATTATATTATATTATATTATATTATATTATATTATATTATATTATATTATATTATATTATATTATATTATATTCGGTATTATATTATATTATACTATATTATATTATATTATATTATATTATATTATATTACACTACATTATATAAGACCCAGTCTTATATTATGGTAAAATAAGACTGGGTCTTATATTAATTTTTGCTCCAAAACACACATTAGAGCTGATTGACTGGCTAGGTCTTATTTTTGGGGAAACACAGTATTTTTATGTTGCTCTTAGAGAAAAGCAAGGGAACGTCCTTCAAAGGAGGTAACAAATTTATGATCAGAGGTGACTATGTCTCCTCACATCAGCCTCAAGAGACCTGGGTCAGGACTCTGACTCTGAAGAAGTCACCTGGACATCACCCCCTGGTCTTGGGTTGAAGGTAAACATTTCTGTGTCCATCTTCTAAGACCAAAGTGCCAAACTGTTGTAGTTTCCTGTGGCTACTGTAAAAAATTATCACAAATTGGGTGGCATAAAACACCACAAATTTATTCTCTCACAGTTCTGGAGCCCAGGAATCCTAAAACAAGGTGGTAGCAGCGCCACCCTCTCTCTTAATGCTCTGGGGAGAGAATCTATTCCACGTTTCTCTTCTGGCTCCTGGTGACATCTGATAATCCCTGGAAGTCTGGCTTATAACTACAGCAATCCCATCTCTGCCTCCATCTGCACGTTGTCTTTTCTTCTGTGTTTTCCTTTTTGTCCTTATAAGGACACTTGTTGCTGGATTTAAGGATTATCTGGGCAATCCAGGATGATGTCAAAGTCCTTAACTTAATTATGTCTCCAAAGACCCTTTTTCCAAATAAGGTCATGTTCACAGGTTCCAGGGATTCAAACACAGACATACCCTTTTGGGAGTTACCATTCAACCATCTTCCTACATGCTTGGATTTTTGAGCTAATTCCCATGTTCATCATAGGACACAAGTATAATTCTGGGGTTACTGATTATTACGTAGCATTGCCAGAATGAGGGAAAAAGAAAACAGGGAATAATTAGTCACGAGGGCAGACATTGTGTCATTCACTTTACTCCCCAGCACTTAAAACAATGCCTGGAATATAGGAGATTTTTTAATCGATATTTATTAATTCTAAAAATTAATACTTAACTCATGAACTGGTCTTTGTGTCTTGGTGTCCTGAAAAAAATCAAATTTGGCCTCACTTAATCATTGAAATTTTGGTAATGTCCCCAGGCAAAGAGAGTACAACCAGAAAAACCTAATGCTGAGTCCTGAGGCTTGGGTTGGCAGAAATGCACCTGGTGACCCAAGATGGGCTGGGTTTGGTGGGAAAGTGAATCCTGTCACTGGGGTACAACTGCAGAGGCTAGGAGACAGGACAGGCTTCATTCTGGGTTGTGGGGAGATAATGTTCTGCTATCATAAAGATATCTCCTTCAAATACTTCTTTACCAGGTCCATTCACAATAAAATAGCAGTTGAGAGTGTCCTTTTTAAAGCTCCCAACTACAGGAAACCATCAATTTTAAAAAGCAAAACAACAAAAACTAACTCTTCATGTCTTTTCCTGTAAAGAGAGAGTGAATAAGGAACTTCTAGGAGCATCCATTCTTCAAATTCTCATCTCCTGGGTTTGCCTGGAGACGCTGATTAGCAGGCTTTCATCCAGAAATTATGAGCTACAGAGAAACACGTGGTTGGACAAACAGATAACAGCTGAGAAATTCTCTGAGTGACACACTTTATGACCTTCCAAGAGACACTTGACCACTCTGTCTCCCAATGATTGGCAAATCGGGGACAGCAGTAACAACACTTGCTTACCCTATAGGGATGCTGTAAGAGCCAATTAACCGTGAGCAATGTCATTGGAGATTGAAAGATGAGCGCCATTATGTAGTTACAAAGCATTACTACTGTACTGTGAGTGGGGAATGGAAAGTAGAGGCTTAACAAGGAAATTCATGGGTCTGCCTTGCAGCAGCTTCCTGATAAATTGCCAACAGAGTCTCCCTAATTTATGTCATTCTGCCTGCATGGTGACTTGTACCTAACAGTCTGCAGATGACAGAGAGGAAGAATTGAGGAAGCCAAGTGAGGTAGAAAACACTGACAACATGAAATCAGGCACCACAGAAGAGATTTCTTCTGAAATGGAATTTTAATCCTCCTTTTACATTATATCTACCATGTGGATTGAGCAAGAACCACAGGAGGAGTTCAGCCTGAAGCTGGAAAAGAAGGGATACATTCTGAAGATGCATGTACCTGGAATCACTAGGAATTTTCAGGATTTACATGAGAATTCATCAGCTTGCCTGCAGATCTCTTGGTGAGAAATGGGACAGAAAACTTGAGCTATGAGACCAGACAATGTAGGCTGATGGCCCTGTCTGAGCATTTTAATAATGTATGAAGCCCATTTGGGCAATACCAAAAAGCTGCCTTAAGAACTGAAATAAAACTATATAAGCAATTACGGAGCTACAGGGCAGTGGTTTCAGAGAGGACCTGAAAAAATTAAAAATGGTCTTCAAATCCAAACCAATATGCCAAGCCCCACCTGGAAGCTTTGGCCCAATGCCAGCTCTGATGTGTTTATTATGAACTAGCTCCTTGTGGTGAACAAAAGAGAGAGAGAGAGAAAAAGAAATCAGCTGCACAAGAAAATAAAGAGATGACTCTAAATGCCAAAGGAACCTAGACTATTGGGAGAAAAAAACATCTGCTCAACAGAAATCTGATTCTGCCAGTAGATCAAGGAGATGTAGGGACTTAGGGAAAATATCCAAAAACATGGAATGCCTCCAACTGCTCAAAAATGTTGAAGATTGTTGGAGATTGAGAAACCATTTGGGCTTGGGAGGGTAGGGGTACAGGGCATGAGGGGTGGTCATTCTCACCATTGTTTGAACACCATTAATTCCTTCTGCCTTTATCATCATTACGACTGAGCTCATATAATCAGACACTGTGCTACATAGTTTAGATGTATTATCATATTCAATTGTTGCATCAGCTCTGTAAATTAGAGACTAAAATCATTGCCATTTTAGACATGAACATATGAGGCTCAGAGAGGTTATGAAATGTTCTCATAACCACAGAGCTAATGAGTGGTAAATCTGGGATTCAAGCCCTGTGAGTTTGACTTCCAAGCTCCTGTTTAAGGACTAGTATTGTCCTCTCTCCCGAAACTTCTGTTCTGGGTAAAAATAAAACAATTTCGAGGTAAATACAATGTAAATTTCCACCCAGGCTTATAGCTCAGATTAAATGAGATAAGTGCCCTAAAAATGCTATTAAGAAGATGCTATGGAATTTGTTGAAAGAAGAGATAAACTCTGTTGGGCTGAGGGAAACAGATGAGGCAACACACGAGAGAGGAGAGGCAGCAGAGGCACAGAGGGTGAAGTTTTCCCGGGCCCTTTTGGCATTAGGTAATTGTAATCTCATAAAAATCTCCATAAGTCCTATGAGGTAAGGAGTATCTTACCTACTTTACAAATGGGGGAATTGAAGCAGAGAAATGTAAAATAAGCAATCCATAGCAGCATATACACGGGAAGAGTAAGAGCTAGAGTCCCATACGGAAGTCCTGAAGATCTCATTCTTTGCATTACATCACATTGCTTCACGGAGGAAGGATAGTCAAGGTGGGACCTGTGTCAGGGCTAGGATTTCCACAGGAAGAACTGACAAGGCATTTTCAATTAAGGAGAGGATGAGTGTGAGGATGCAGAGGTGGGAACATGCAGTGACCTTTTGGAAAACTGTAAGTAGTCTAATTTAGATGAATGGGAAGGGTCAGAAGAAGCTGGAAAAGAATGGCTTACAAAGTCATGAACTGTACTTTGTTCGAGGAGTGGGAGCCTTCATTCTGAAGACAGTTACTGAAGGTTCACTAGCCTTATCGTGGTAATTGTTGGGCGATACATGTAAGTCAAATCGTTATGCTGTACACCTTAAACTTACACAGTGCTGCATGCCAATTATATCTCAATAGAACTGGGGGGAAAATTTTTTCAAAAGAAAGTGTTTTAGCAGAAGAGAAAATGACCAGAGTGCTGCAGTAACTTCAATGAGTAAAATGGAAAGCTGGCAACTGAAAAGGTGTTGCTGGTTTCTTTCCCTGAATCCAGGCCTGGAGGTGCCACATTAGCAAAAGGAAGACTGAGGAATCTATTAACATTAAAATAAAATAAAAATGAAAAAAATAAAAACAGAGAAACCCCAGCATCGATGGAAGACAGTGGGTTAGAGCCTTGCATACGAGGTCAAACAATTAAGTTCGCGAACTTGTTGCAACAAGGTTGCTAACCTTTTTTGATATCAGAGGGATTATTCATTATGAATCTGTACCAACTGGACAAACACTTAACCAAGTTTACCATTTGGAAGTGCTGAAAAGGCTGCATGAAAAAAAATTAGACGACCTGAACTTTTTGCCAACAATTCACGACTCTTGCATCACAACAATGCACCAGCTCACAGGTCACTCACTGTCTGTGAGGGAATTTTTAGCCAGTAAACAAATAACTGTATTGGAACACCCTTCCTACTTACCTGATGGGGCCCCCAATGACTTCTTTCTTTACTGCAAAAAAAGGAAATATTGAAAGGAAGACATTTTGATGACATTCAGGATATCAAGGGTAATAGGACGACAGCTCTGATGGCCATTCCAGAAAAAGAGTTCCAAAATTCCTTTGAAGGGTGGGCTAGGCACTGGCATTGGTGCATAGCTTCCCAAGGGCAGTACTTCGGAGGTGACTGTAGTGATATTCGGTAATGAGGTGTGTAGCACTTTTTCTAGGATGAGTTCACAAGCTTAATTGTCAGACCTCGTGTGTTCTGGGCGGACTGGGGTGGAGTAGTTAACCCAGAACATCTGGATATGGAGGAAAGAAGCCCATTTCCCATGCGCTATTTTCTCTCCCCAGTATGGCCTTGAGATTATTAAATTACAAAGTAAAACAAGAGCAACCAGCTCGGACCCCGCAGGCGGGGCAGGGGAACCTGGGGTGATGCTGAAGCTGTCCAGGAGGGCAGAGCAGCTACCACAGGCTCAGCAGGCCTGCCTGGCCTTTCCTAATCCCCTCCTTCCTGAAGATCCCTTCTCCATGTCAAGTGCTAAGTGACTACAGCTAAGGTGAACATTTCCGATCAAGAATAGTACTGAGGTCAATATATAAGTAATAATTCATTTCATCAAATACTTTTCTGAATCAATGTGCCCGTCAGTGGATGAATGGACAAAGAAGATGTGGTATGTATAAACCATCGACTACTACTCAGCCATAAAAAGGTGAAATCCTGCCATCTGTGACAACATGGATGAATCTTGAGGGTATTACGCTACATGAAATAAGTCAGATGGAAAAAGACAAATACCATATGATTTCACTTAATACGAAATATAAAAACAAAACAAAACAAATCAACGACACAACAAAAACAAACTCATAGAGGCAGACAACAGATCAGCGATTACCAGAAGGGAAAGGATATGGACGAAGGGTGAAACGGGTAAAGGGTGCCAACTGCATGGTGACAGATGGAAACTAGACTTTATACAGATGTCCAATTATAACGTCGCACATCTGAAACTTATATGGTGATATAAACCAAAATTATCTCAGTAAAAAAAAAAAAATTCATATGGATTTTCTCCTTTATTCTATTAATGTGGTGAATAAAATTGATTTTTAAAGTCATACGAACCTTGTATTCCTAGGATAAACCTCACTTGGTGATGGTCACAATCCTTTTTATATATGGCAAATTTGATTTGCTGGTATCTTGCTGAGGATTTTTACATCCATATTCAAGAGGGGCACTGATCTGTAGTTTTTTTTGTTTTGTTTTTTTCATTTGTGTTTTTGTTTTGTAACTTCTTTGCTATATTTTGGTATCAGTGTTTTGAAGGCTGCAAAAGAAGTTTGGAAGTGTTCTCTCCTTTTCAATTTTCTGAAAGAGATTTCATACACTTGGTGATAATTCTTCCTTAAATGTTGGAAAGCATTTCCTAAGGAACCATCTGGGCCAGGAGTTTTCTTCACATGAAGATTCCTGAAAACAAATTCAGCCTGTTTAATAAATGTAGACTACTGATATTTTGTTTCATGTTGTGTTAGTTTGGGTAATTTCTTTTATTTTCAAGGAATGCGTTTGTTTCAACTGAATTGTAACCTAAGGTTATTTATAATATTCTCTTATTGTTCACTTAATATGTGTAGATTCAGCAGTGATAATCCCGCTATCATTTCTAAAAGTATATTAGTCTGTTATGTTCTTGATCTTTTTTTTTTTTCTATCAGACTAGCTAGAAGTTTATCTATTCAATAATCTTTTCCAAAAAAACATCTTTTCACTTAATTTTCCCTCTTGTTTTTCTGCTTTCTACTTCATGGACATTTGCTCTAATATTTCTTAGAAAATCTTCCTTCTTTGTGTTTACTTTGCTTCTCTTTTTCTTGTTTCTTAAAGTGTAAGTAATTCTAGACCTTTTGTTCATAATATCGGCATTTACGACTATGCATTTCTTTTAAGCATCTTAACATTTTTAATTTGATGTATTTTTATCATCTAGTTCAAAATAATTTTGAATTTCCTTTATGCATTCTTCATCTGTAGATTACTTAGAAGTGTGTTGTTTTATTTTCAAATATTCAGTTTCCTAGGTTGCCATTTTCTGCCTCAATTCCATAATCATAGAACAAACTCTGTCTAATTTCGATATTTTAAATTTGTTGAAATTTGTTTCATGGCCCAATACATGGCCTATCCTGTTGAATGTGCCACATGCATTTCAAAAGAATGTGTGTTCTGTATGTCTTCAGTGCACTGTACCATAAATATCAACTAGGTCAAGGCAGAGTTTGTCAGATTACCTATGTCTTGACTGATTTGTTGTTGTTTGCTTGTTTATCGATTGCTAAGAGACAGGTATTAACATCCCCAAATATTATTCGAAATTTTCTCTCTCTCCCTGTAATTCTATTAATTTTTGCTTCATCTATTTTGAATCTGTTATTAAGTGAATACACACTTAGATTTGTCATGTCTTCATGATACATTGACTCTCTTATTATTATGAAATGGCCCTCATTGCTATGTCTTGAAGTCTTTCTTTTATTTTATATTAATATTGCTACTAACCCTCCTTATGTTTGCCACTGGTATGTTCATTTTTTTCTATCCATTTCTTTATATATAAATTTCATCAATTAAACAGCATAGAACCAAATAGGGGGTGTTACTGCTTTTTTTTTCTTCTCTATTCTGATAATTTCTGCGTTTGTTAGGTCATAATAGCTAATATAATTATTGATGTGATTTAATTTAGGTCTACCTTTTTATCATTTGTTTTCTTTTTTCCTCTCTAATTTTAACTCTGTTCTTCATTTCTTGACTTCTTTAGCAGCATTGGAATATTTTATCAGAATTCCATTTTTATTTATCTGTTGGCTTTTGGTTATTCCTCTGTAATTTTTTAAAGTTGGTCCTCTGTGAATTACAATATATATCCTTAACTTTTCACAGTCTACTTGGAGTTGATATTGTACCTTTCATGTAAAATGTGAAAATCTTACAGTTGTATAGAACCGTCTATCCCCCCATCCTGTTCTTTATGCCACAATTATACATATTACATATATTTCTATTATAAAACTGATAAGAAAATGTTATAATTTTTGCTTTCAGTAGTTAAATGTACTTTAAAATTAATCAAAAGACACAATATTTATCATTTCTAATGAGTATCCTCAGGTGTCATTTTCCTACAGCCTGAAGAATTTCTTTTAGCATTCTTTGTAGTCTGTATTTGTTGGCATTGAATACTCTTAGTCTCATTTCATCTTAAAATACCTTTATTTTGCCTTTATTTTTGAAGGTTATTTTCATGGGATGTAGATTTCTGGGCTGACAGTTTTGTTTTACTTTTAGCTTTAAAAATGTCTTACAGCTTTGAGAACTCAGGAGTCTTTTGAATTGCTGCTTCCCTGTGTGTCGTCTATTTTTTTCCTCTAGCTACTTTTTAGATTTCTTTTCATCTTTGGTTTTCAGTAGTTTGAATGATTCCTAGGCATGGTTTACTTCTTAATCATTCTGCTAGGAGTTCATTGAACTTCTTAAATTACCATATTTATATCTTTGACCAAGTTTGGAAAAATGTCCACCATCCATTCTTTAAATTTATATCAAGATAAAACTCATATAACATACCATTAACTACCATGTATACAATTTGATGGCATTTCACGTCTAACTAGCTCCAAAATATTTTCATCCCCCTCAAAGGTGATCCTGTACCTATTAAGGAACTACTTGGTCCTTAGTGCCCTCTTCGCCCAGCCCCTGAGACCCACTAATCCGCTTTCTGTCTCTCTGGATTTACCTATTCTGGATATTTCATATAAATGGAATTTATAATATCTAACATTTTGTGTCAGGCTTCTTTCACTTACCTTAATGTCTTCTAGGTTCATTCATGTCGTAGTATGTGTCAGTACTTCATTCATCTTTATGACTGAATAATATTCTATTATATGGCTATACTACATTTTTCCTATCCATTCATCCATTGGTGGACATTTCAGTTGTTTTCACCTTTTGGCTGTCGTGACTACTGCTTCTATGAGGATTCAAGTGCAGGGGATTGTTGGAATACCTCTTGTTAATTCTTCTCTTCAGTGACTGAACCATTTGACATTCCTACCAGCAATGTGCATGGATTCCAATTTCTCCACAGGCTCACCAAAACTTGTTAGTGTGTGTGTGTGTGTGTGTGTGTGTGTGTGTGTGTGTTTGTGTCTGTTTTATAGCTATCCTAGTGGGTGGGAAGTGTTATTTCATTGTGGTTTTGATTTGCATTTCTCTAATAACTGAAGATATTAAGTGTCTTTTCATAGGCTTGTTGGACATTTGTATACCTTCTTTGGAAACATTCTATTCAAGTCCTTTGTTCATTTTTAAACTGGGTTGTCTTTTCATTGTTGACTGGTAAGAGTTATTTGCATATTATGAATATTACACTCTTATCAGATATATGATTTGCAAATATTTTCTCTCATTCTATACATTGTCTTTTCACTTTCTTGATAATGTCCCTTGATGCACAATGGAATTTTTTATCTTGATGTAGTCTAATTTATATTTCAGTTTATTCCTTGTGCTTTTGTGTCTTCAGTTTTTTTCTGATCCACTGAATGTTTCTTACCCTCTGCAATTCCAGTTATGCATGTATTACACTTTGTGCATTGTTCCTCAGGTCCCAAGACTCTCTCTTCTTCAGATTCTTTGCTTTGTCATCTCCATTCTGTTAACCTTCCACCCCCTGCCATAATTTTTATTTTCCTTTACATCATTACACAGAGCTGCTTTAAAATCCATGTGTTCTAATTCCAGTTAGTCTTAGCAAACTGTCTGTTTTCTTAAGAATGGATCATATCACTTTAGTTTGTCAAATGTCCATTAATTTTCTAGCATATCTTAGAAGGTGATATTTTTAGACTGTTATGTTCCTCCAAAGAATGGGGGTTTTAGCTGTAATAGGCAATTAACTTGTTTGCATTCCAGTTGCAAATTGTCTTTTGAGGAAGAGCTCCAATCTCAATTCAGATCCATTATCTTTTAGCTGCACTGCTTTCTTTCTGGCTCACATATGGGTTGTTCCATGGTTAGCCAGAGATTTGGATTGAATTTATTTACAAAATTGGAGGCTTCCTCTCTCGTGCTCTTCCTTTTCCTGGAACACCCCCCCTTCCTTTCTCCCAGTTGTGGTTCCCCTGCACTCTGTCCTCTGGTTGCCCAGGCCACAAAGTCTGTCTGGTTTTTTTGTTTTGTTTTGTTTTTCCAGAGTTTTAGGCTCTCGCTCACTTTCAGGCTAACAGCTAAAATAAAGGAAAATCCATCCTGTTCTGTCCCTTCTTGAAAGTTCTGATTCTCCTTCAGAGTCTGCCTGCTCTTGTTCAGTCTCCAGTACGTCCAGGTATTTTTGTATTTGGGCCAGACTCTAGAGCTGTTGCTCACAGAAGGGTACATCCAGCTGGGGCTCACTCTACTATACCAGAAACAGAATTGCTCATAGCTTTTCAAAAATATTTCAATCACAACACTTACAACATTTGACTATAGCTACTGATGTTTTGCCTTTCCTTTCTGTTAGGCTGTATTCTTCTTGAGCATAAAGATTCTGTCTCCTTTTAAAGGTAGACTCTTTCTACTGTTCAATAAAATCCTTTTGGAAACTCACGAACTCTCTTCTGAGACGGTATCTCCATCACATAGACCCACCTTCCCCAATAGATATGTAGGCCGTGCTGTAAGTAGGATTCATCACAGTCCCTTTTTAGAGGATTTGGTCACTTGAAGACAGTGTGTTTCCTTATGGTATTAAAATTTGAATGGCCCATGGAAGCCAGAAATATCCAGGAGTCTCCCGTGCTGTCATGTACAGAGATACTTTCTGAGATGAAAGCCTACGAAGGGAAAGAAAAGGTGAGAGAAGAAGAAGGAAGAGGAGGAAAAAGAAGGGGGGAGGAGGGGGAGGAGGAAGAGGAGAAGAAGAGAGGAAGGAAGGGGAGAGGGGGAGAGAGAACTGAAATGAATCCTGATGGCATAATTTCACCCTAGAATTCTTTCTTAAAACAAATTCAATTCTTTTGGCTTCTAAGATATGAGAGTCATTAATATTTATGAGAAGAGAGTTTGAGTTGGGTTTCTCACTTACAGCATCTATAATACTGAATCCTGTATACCTGGCACAGTAAGTACCTACTTAAGGTAGAAAATAAATGCTAGGTGAAAAATGAGTGATGATCGGTAGCCATATACTATTAGTGACAGGGGGCAGCCCTTGAGTGAGCATAGCATAGGTGTCTAAGATTATCAAGTAGGTCACTGAAAGGAGAATCAAACCAACTTAAGTTCATCTTTCCATATTGTTCAGAGCTGACCTGACCCTGATCTGGAACCCAAATCACCAACATCTAGATAAGCCATAGACACTCAATTTTGTGGATAGCCTTGGTGTTAAGTTTGCTCACCTTCAATAAGAAGAATAAAGTGGCGATGCATATGTTTGTTTATTTTTTTGTTGTTTGCTCATAAGTGTTCCATTTTTAAGAGAAAGCAAATTGGCAGTGTTTAATGCCCTCTTTGTTAGTATCTTCACCTTGGCATGTTTTGCTCTCTCTGTCAAACCTGTGAGAAGATGGTTGTTGCTGGGTGATACGTTGTTCACAGTGTGGGAAGCCTCACTCACGGGGTCTTGCAACATAGGGAGTGCCATAACCCGCTGAGTTTGTGAAAGCTCTTTTCTTATACCTTGCCAAGAATTTAATCTGTTTTTGGTTCCTACAGACTAACAAAAGCTGCTGCTATGTTATCACTCTAAAAGATGAAGCCACATAGTCGTAAGTAAGCTTCCTTTCATATGGTAAAATGTCACCCACTGAAACACCAAGAGCTTAGAAAACTATCTGAATGGTGAACATGTCTGGCAGCAGCATGGTGACAGTCTTCTGTCACCATTCAGCAAGCTGAATGCCTGGTTGTTGGTCCCCAACCTATTCTATATCCTGCCACTGATAAAAGCAATAGCTCCTTGAAAATTTAACTGCTTTGATTGATCCAAGACTCAAATCCAATAGTAGAAACTACAGAAACACAATTTTAAGAGAAATAAAAATTGGATGTGCAATTGCAACCGTATGATGGATACAAGTATGTGTTTCTCATCCAGAAAGAACTTGTACTCTGGGTGGTGAACACACAATGTAAGAAATAGATGCTGTATTACAGAATTGTACACCTGAAACCTATGTAACTTTACTAACAATTGTCACCCCAATAAACTTTAACTAAAAAACAAGTTAGTAAGAACAATCTACCAAGGAGCTCAGAAGAAGAGTATTTAAAGAAAATAAAAATTCTATAAGAGGAAAAGAGATAAATGGAAAGCACCTAAAAAATATTCGACTTAATTAATAATCAAAGTAATATAAATTAGGGGATACAATTTATCTACCCACCATATTCTCAAGGAAGTAGAAACACATTATAGATGGGATTAGGGTGAGACAAACATTTTTTATCGCAGTAAGTGAGCACGCAAATATGAAAGCCTTTCTGGAAAAAATTGGCACTTTTCTGTGTTCTGCATAATCACACATTAATTTGTTCCAGAAAAACATTTCAAGTTGATTAAAAGGATACCCAGATATAAAAAAGGAGAAGGGAGAAGGGAAAATGGGGAGGAGGCTGTGAAACAAGATTTGTATCGACAAAGACATAAACATTCTTGGAAGGGAAACTACAGGGTGTGTGTCCATGTGTGTGAGAAATTTCCACAAATATAAGGAGTCAAGAGTTAAGACGATGTTTAAGACATTTTACAATCCAATGAGAAAAAAAACTCCAGGCAGCTCCAAAAACAAAGGAACTTGATCAAAGTCACGTAGCAAGACTGTGCCAGGTTCAGGCCTATAACCTGACACTGAGAAGCAGACCAGTGATTGTCACTCTAAACCACACCTTACCATGGAATTACCACCTGTACTGTTCACTGGCAAGTGCCCCAGCTCCAGCCATGAAATCCATTGGCTTATATAAATTGGGAAGTCTGTGGGATTTTTAAAAATCACCATCCACTAGAAGAATAAAACAGACTACTTAAGAAGTATGTTTGTGACAAGGAGATACATAATGACTTTTTGTATGAAGAAAGAAGAAAAGATTAAATTTGGGAGTGCGTGGAATGATGCTGCCAGAAGATATATGGTAAGGAAAACTAATTGTCTGTGTGTGCAAGGAAAAAAATGCTTGGGTCTTCTTATAGAAAGGATTACCCCAAAAGGTTTCTTTTCTCTTTTCTTTTCTTTTCTTTTTTTAAGGAGGGTGCAGCTCACAGTGGCCCATGTGGGGATTGAACCAGCAACCTCGGTGCTACCAGCACCACGCTCTAACCAATTGAGCTAACCAACCACCCCAAAAAGACTTCTAATTATCTTACTGAAGCAAATAAATTCTATGTAGGTAAACGTTACATGGAATATGCAATATAACGCCGATGGGCTGTGTCAGTGAGGGTTTCCATGGAGGCCCGCCAGTGCTAAGTGTGAGGGAATATTCCCGTGTGCTACTGGGTTTGCAGCCCATCAATCTAAAGAGGCCCTGCTCAGTCTAGAGATCCCAGAGAATGCAAATTACTCATTTTTAAAACTACCAATTTTTGAGTGTTTACTCCGTCTTAAGAGTCCATTAAGCACTCACTGTATTAGTCAAGATAGACAAGATTATTCTGTGATAACAAAGAAAACCTGCAATTCCAGAGACTAAAGACAACAAAGGTTTATTTCCTCATCATACAAAGTCTTCCCCAGGCTTCTCACTTTTCCAGGCTTCTTTACCCTTGTGGTACCATTATACCAATATGTGCTTTTGCCCAGGAAAGGGCAGGCTGGAAAGACCAGCACCAGCAATTAAATATTTGTACCTAGAAGAAACACATGTTATTTATGCTCATATTCTGTTGACTGAGTCACATGACCACTCCTAGTTTCAAGGGCATGGGAAAGTGCAAACCTTCCTGTGCCTAGAAATAGAAAACTAGGTGATGGTGAAAAGTAGCAATGCCTACCCAGAACCTTCTACATACATTTCCCATTTAAATGTCCCACATTCCTGTGATGTGAGCATAGGATGACCTTCTTTTTACAAATAATGAACCTGAGTCTTAGAGTCATTATCTAAATTTTCCAGTGTCACATATCTGAAAAGGTGGCAGAGCTAAGACTTAAACACAGGTCTGCTAACCCTAAGACATACTTCCCATCACTACCACCTCCCTGGATGTAGGGGGCATCTGAATGAACTTCTACTTTCTGTTATGATTATTTCTCTCAGGAAATGTCCCCCCAAGAGTAAAGGTTGAGAAAAGTCCAAGATAACTTTGAATCTCTAAACTCAGCAAAGGGAACAACCCGTGAGGGACCACACTAAAAAAGTTGCAACGGACTACTTAGGCATTTTAATTTCTTCACATTTTTTTCTTGTATCCCCTACTCATTATAATGAGTAGGAAAACCTTTAAAGGGAAAAGATACCATGAGCTTATCTTTGGGTGCAGCAAAGATGACAGTGTCTAAGGAGATCACACTACATCTTGGTGAAGTAAGAACCCTGAGGGATAGAATGAGTGGTGGCAGCATCAGAGAACAAAGTAGACGATGCTCCTGGTGCATGCTACAGGGAAGAGAAACAGCTCTCTCTGGACTGAGAAATGCCAAGGCAAGGCCAAGGTTCGGCACTCTGGCCCATCAACATCAGGATTTGGCTTTGTTTTCCCAACATTGAAATGGGAGGGCAATGGTTTCTGCTGCTCTCCCTCGACCTGTGTGACTCTTTGGCCAAGACGTGAGCTGGGGTCTTCAGCATCAATTCAACAAAGAGTCATCAGGTACCTACTGTGTCTCAGGGCCAGCTCTGGCTCTACAGAATTTACAACCTCATAAAGCAGATAAGACAGAAGCACAAGAAAGGATAAACCACAGAATCAAGAGAGGTCCAAGCAAAGTGAAGCAAGAGAAATTGATTTCCTCTGGACAGAAAGACCCAGAAGAGTTCACAGGAGCATTTGTATGCAAAGTGGACTTGGAGATAAGGGGAGGTGTTGTACTGGTAGAGAGCAAAAAGCAAAAGCACATAAAACAGAGCCAAAAAAGCATTGAAAAAAAAAAAAGAATGGATATGAAAAAGCCTAGGATGGCTTTGAGAAAAAGTCCGGAACCCACTTCGGATAAAGCATCCAATTCATAAAAGATTTATGAGAAGTTTGGAAAGCTATGTTGGGATTAAATCACAGAGGTCTCTGTAAATTTTTTCCCTGTGAGACTTTAACGGACCCCTTGAGTTCGCGCATTCAAGTTCTAGATCTATGCAGTGAAACATATACAGAATATTTGAGGTTGCCCGAGAAAAAGAAGTCAGATTACTTGGGTTTGAATTATAACTGTATGACTTCATCATTACATAACTGTGAGAAAATTATTTCAATTCTCTGTTCTTCATGTTCTTACCTCTGAAATGGGGGTAATGCTAATTAGGGGTTGTTGAGGATTCAATTAGAGGAGACATGTAGAGCTTGCAACAATAACCAGAACTTGTCAATCAATGCTAATATTATTAACTTCTTTTGTTCCTTGACAAATACTATCTTCTTCTTCATTAGGGATGTGGCAACAACTGACACAATATTAATTTCCCGGTAGGAAGGGGTGGTATTCAGCATGGGCATTAATTTCAGTAACAACTCTCTAAATTACCAAGTCATCGCAAAGCTGTCAAAGACACAGGTGTCATCTAAAGGCTAGAAATGTGCAAAGACGGTCTGCAAAACATCAATATAAGGACTAAAACACAGTGTTACTCACCACAGTGTTGTGCCTCAGAGTGTTCTTACTCTTATTTTACAATATCTTAACAAACATAACGCTATATTGAATGTGCCGCTGACAGCCTCTAGAGAGCTGGTGACTGCCCGGAGAGTCTTTGAGGTAGAATAAGGTATTAAAACCATTACCATTGTCACAGGTGTTTTGACTGAGTGAAAGGGCTGGCTGTAGATTTGGTCTCTATTCTAGGACACACATGCATGGGTACACGCGTTTGCACACTCATGCATGTGCGCGCACACACACGCATTTTCATGCCCCTTTCTATTACAAGCCAGAGGAGAGGAAGATCATCTTTTTCTGGGCTTGTCTCATATCACTTTTCTAGGCCCTCTGGGTCCCAAATTTAGGGGGAGGCATAAAAAGTTACCTAAATGACTTGAATGGAGAATTCAGACAACACGTTTTACTGCTGGTTAGAAAAAAAGATGGTTTGCTCAGTTCTCCCAAATGCTGTAACTTTGGCCAACACTAATTAATTTCTTTCAAATGTGGCCACCTGTGTACTTTATTTTGTTTCAATTTTGTCTACAAAGAGCTGAGTTGTCATAAAGATTGAAAATGCTGTCAATTTTTTTTTATTATGTAATTTCACAGTGACTAGGGAAGAAAAAGTAGTTCAGGATAGAATAGAATAGTAAGAGTCGTGGAGATTTAGAAGAACATTTAAAAGGTATTATTTGGTTAAAGGGGTGAAGGCTGAAGGGTGACACAGTAATCATTCCAAGCATTTTTTCTTTTTATGAGAAAAAAAAAAGTAACATTTAGTTTCTAATATATTTTATGTACTATGCCATGGATTTTACGTATATTCCTTACGTTATCACCATAAGAACCCTATTTAACACACGAAGGAAATGAGGTTTGCGTAAGTTATATTATTTACCTGAGATTCATCACTTAGAAGATGGCAGAACTCAGTTGATTAAACCGGTTATTATCAGAGAAAATAGAATTGATTAAAACCTTACATTACTTCAAAAAATTGGTTACTCCTTGGTATTTGTTGTAATAGCATTTGGCATTTATGAAACCAAACAAAACAGAAAACTTCTTTTATCCTGACATTTAAATGAGCCACAAATTCACCTTGAGGTAATACAAAATCTGGAAAATAGTTCGTAAGTATTATTTCATGATATAAAGCTGCATGTGTGGGCCAAGAACCCAAAGCCCTGAAATAACATGGGGTGAGGGGGACAGCAACTGTTCTTAAAATGTTCCCAACATGATGCCTAAAGAATTGTTTAAACTGAAATTTCAAAATCTGTGGTTTGGCTCATTCTCCTGAATCTTTTCAATTCTGTACTCACTAGCCAAAAATAGCACGTCAAACAAAAATAGCAAAAATGCATTCTCCATGTTCATATGAAATTTAATTTCTTCTCTTCCCACCAGCATATCCCCAAATGCCTGAACCACAGAATGGAGGAAGTGCCTTCATGAGCTTTTCTATCAGGGGAAATGGTTTTATAAACAGAGTTCGGCTAAACCAAGTTGATAATTCATTGACATTAGTGCAGTCATTTTTTTTGGTATGTGGTTCCTAGGATGTGTTGCTCACGTGTTACTCTATGCTTTCTGGGGGCAAGCTGTGTCCAAGAATCATTTCAACGCAACAGACGCTGGTGGAATACCTTCTATGTGCCAGGTACTGTGAGACACTCGGGATAGAAGTGTGAACTAGAAGCAGACCCTCTTCTGGAGATGCTCACAGTCTCTGAGGGGGAACAATCATTAAGATACCCTGTGGTATGTGTCACAACAGAAAATAGCCCAGAAAAGGAGCAAAGCTGGGATCATGGAAAGGGTTTTGAGATTGAGGAAGTTTAAAAGAAGGAAATAGATTATAGGACAAGCAGCAAAGGAAGGGATTTACTGATCTGCAAAAGAAAAGGAGAAAATGTCCACCTGTAGGGAAGACTTAGCTCTTATTGTCTGTAGAATCCTATCTGGGAAAATTTCAAAACTTCCAAATGAGGTTTAGGACTAATTTAATCATAACCTGCAGCAGCAACAGAGAACATATTCTTAATTTATAAAATTCTTCTCTAGACATTGATTTGATGAGTGTGAAAAGTAAGACAGATTTCCAACTGATAAAAGGGACAGCCCTTTGCATGTTATTTTAATCACGTAATTTGGCATGCATACCTGAGAACCCAGATGGACCTTACAGTAGAGAGCACACCTAGTGAATACATTGTTCCCTTCTCCTTTCCAAATAATAGCTTCCAAATAAATATTAATAAATTCTAAAAAGACTACTTAGCCATCAACAAGATTCCCTTTTTCTTGCCCTTGGCTGGAGGACCCTTACATGAACTCATCAATTCTCTTGAACTATTAGAAGCAGCAGTATTTCTTTAGGGGCTTCAAGTTCTGGTTTCTAACTATGGGTGTTCCTCAAGGTCTTCCTTTCAATGAGACAGAGTCAGATTGTCTTCCAGAGGTGCAAACCAGGAGGCAAAGGAAAACAAACCATGAAGTTGTTCTGAGTTGAGACCAGTCTGAGAAATAAATGAGAAAAACCACATAATAGAACTTAGTATAGTGCCTGGCATAAAGTACATAATAAGTTTTCATTTTTCTTCTATTATTTCATAAAAGCTCAATGTTCAAATTGAGTGTCTTTGGATGAATACATATTTCTCTCTCTAAATGGAGGGACTGACGAGGGACTGTTCAAGTCTCTTCATACCTTTAAGAATCTTAAAAGAAGATTCTAGGTTCCTTCCCCCAGTTACCAATACCCCATTTTCATCTCCTGCAATGGTTCATTTTTTAATGCCTTTTTTGATGTTGTTCAATTTGGATCATTTGGGGAAAATAGCTTTTTTTTTTTTTTTTTAAAGGAGGAGGGCACCATTTTTTCAGATTAAAATATTAAAAATAGCCAAGGAATAAAACAAAAACCTTCCCTAGGATCTTTGTAGATTAATGCAGGGTATGAAGCTATTTATCAAAGATAGAGTTTACATATGTATATTTGCAAGGGTAAAAATATTCCTAGAACAGGATATATGGCTTAAGCAAAAGTGTACAGTCATAGCTGTAACACTTTTGAATTTGAAGTGATCTGAAAGAGAACCAAGTCCAATGTCTGCATTTTACAGGCCAGAAAGAGTGAATAACTCTTAAGGCTACAAAGACAGTTAATGAGCTACAGGACTCTCTCACAAGTCCTCTGATGTGCAGTTGAGTGACCTCGTGTTGGCTCTAGACTGGACTAATAAAACCCCATATGGTATCAGCATCCTCGAGGAAACAGAGGATCATGGAAGGAAAGAGCTGTGTTTCTGAGGTTACGGCTCAGAATAGAGACCCCTGAAACAGTGGGGAGGTGGAGGCTGGTCTACCGTCCCCTCATCTCAAGCAGTCCTGGTATGACTGTAAATCACAGTGCGTAGGCTTGATGACCCAAATTTGTGCACACTGATTCGTCCAAGAGCACAGGCCCCAGTCGGGACCAATTAAATTGGGGACAGTTTCTCTTTCTTCAATAACAGGAGCAAAACGGATGCCTGCTTGGGGGCTGCCTACAGCCAATTTTTCCATCAGAGAGTTTCTCTGTAGCAAGAGAGAATGACGCCAATAGGTTTAAAGAAAAAAAAAAAAAAAAAAAGCAGAGCTAGAAGATGATGATACTGTATCTGACAACACAGTTTGGGGACCTGGATCTCACTGTGCTGAAAGTCCACGTGACCTCGAACTTGCCAGCCACATGGGCCAATAAATTATTTTTCTACTTAAATGGGTGTAAGATTGATTATTTATATTTCCAACAGATAGGGTCCTAATGCAAATACTTGGGAGACTTTTTCATCTCTCTCTCTCTCTCACTACATATATATATATGTGTATATATATGTACATATGTATATATATGTATATACATACACACACATATTTATATGTATATATATACACACACATATATTTATATGTATATATATATATGAATCCAACACTGAATTACAAATGACTTAATATCAAAACTGTGCATTTAACATAGGAAAGGCCTACATCAGAGGCAACTGGAACTGGTAGTCAGAGAATTTTAAAAATCATTTAAAAGGATGAATTTTTCAGTAATACATTTTGTAAATGTATAAATGTGCATTCCTTTACCCATCCTTTGATGTATAAGGCCTTATTTTTGAGATCAGGTCTCATGAATGGTTGTTCTTGCATAAACCTCACCCAAGATACATCTTCTATGACTTCCAGTCTCCATTTCTTTAAAAATGAAGCAAGAACTGAAAAGCAATTACAAACCAGTCTAAGTACAAAATTCTTCTGACACTTTTAAGGTTTTCCCTAATTTTTTGTCCCCCCTCATTTTTAAATATTGACTTGCACCCACTTGATTTGCCAGCATTTGTTTAGCAACAGAGTCTTTCCAGAGCATTCAGCTAAGTTTTAATACAAGTAATTCTGTTTCCCTGCACACTCACATTTTGTTGGTTATCTAAGAATTATATATTACAAGTAAAACCAGTATATTTAGTTTTGGGAACACACAAACCTGACTCTTGGGAAGCATAAAACTCAACCTGTGGGAGTAGAAGTACATCACCACAAGGGAGAGCAGGCTACGGTTCAGGAATAGAAAGAGTGTCAAGGGCATCTGACACTTATACTTTACAGGGGACAAGGAAAGCACTGATTAATCCATCAAGATGGTCCAGTAGAGGTTGGTTAAGAGAGCTTTCCATGTACATCCTTTTATTACTCTTAGCACAGTACCAGGAACATATTAGGACCACAATAATATTTGTTGAAAGAAATAATCAATTCTACAACTATTTCTAGAGCTTCTACTCTGAGCAAAGCTTTGTACTAATCATGGAAGGGGAAACAAAAACACATAAATTGTCTTTTCTGCTTTCACTGAGCTTATTTGTAGCAAGGGAGTATATTAATTAAGAATTGCATTTGGATGTCAGTAACAGAGCAGAAATAACACTGTTTAAACAAATTGGGTGTTTTTTTCTCTCACATAACTTGAAGCCCCAGAGCTAGCGGCCCAGTGTGGTGATTCTACAACATTATCAGAAGCCAAACCTTCTCCTTGCTTTTGCTATAGTGTCTTACAGCGCACTTTCCACCTTCACAACCACCTCGTAAAGGCTGCTAGAGTTCCATCAGAACCCAATACCAGATTGCAAAGAAGAGAAAAGGGAATTCAATCAGCAAACTTGGAAATAAGTTAACACCTTTTCAAAACCTTACTTTACCTCACGCAACTTTTTTGTTTGATGTCATTGGCACAACTTAGTTTCATGGCCACCCTTAGCTGAAAAACAAAATCTGAGAAATGTCAGCTTTTAACCAGAATCACTGCTACCAAAATAAAACGTGGATTCTGTTAATAAAGGAAAGGAGCAAACAGATATCGAGGGGCCCCCGTCCCCTCTCTTACACAGAAAGATACTCGCTAAATCATGTGAGACTCTACGTTCTTCATGAGGACACCAGACAACAGACAGGAAGCCATTACGAAAATAATTAAATACTGTTAGTACGAAGAAAATTTAACAGGGAAGGACACTTCAGTTGTTTCCATGTCTTGGCCACTGTGCATAATGCTGCAATGAACATGGGTGTGGATAAATGTTTTCAGGTTCTTTGGGTAGGCACCCAGAGGAAGGGTTGTGGGGTCATATGGTAATTCTCTTCTTAATTTTTTGAGGAAACTTCATATTGTTTCCCATAGTGGCCGTACAAATTTACATTCCCACCAACAATGTATGAGGGTTCTTTTCTCTCCACAGCCTCTCCAACACTTGTTATTACTTGTCTTGTTGATGATAGTCATTCTTAGAACTGGTATTCCTCAGTTATAAGAAAAGAAGAAATAGTGCCATTTGCCACCACATGGATGGATCTTGAGATTCTCATGCTAAGCGAAATAAGTCAGACAGAAAAAGCTGACAGCCATACGATTTTACTCATATGTGGGATATACAACTGAAAGCAACAAACAAATAAAAACTCATCGACACAGACAACAGCTTAGTGGTTACCAGAGAGTAAGGAAAAGGGGTAGAAAAGGGAAAAGGTGTCAAATATATGGTGATGAGAGGAGCACTGACTCTGGGTGGTGAGCACACAAAGCAATATATAGACGATGTGTTATAGAAATGTATACTTGCAACCTATATAATTTGACTAACCAATGTCACCCCAATAAATTTAATTAATTTTTAAAAAAACTCAATGACAATAAACACACACAGACACACATACACACACACAAAGGAAGAATAATACCCCTTAACTTGAAGCAGAGAACTAAATGGAAAGGGAATAATGAACTATTCCTAAAAACCTCACCATTGTCTTACGTATTTCAAAGACGTCTTTGTTGGTATAGAGCTTCCATGCATGTTTCCATTAAAATCGTAAAGTTGAGAAGCCACCTTAGTCTGAAAGGCAGGCACTAATGGTTTGGGATGAAAAGACGCCCGGGGCATGACATATTTCTCCAGCAGGACTGCGGCATCATCCTCCCAGTGTGAATTTCTGACAGTAGCCACACCACATGTGTGGCCTGGAGAACAGAATTCCAAGCATCTAAATAAACTGGAGCCTCCAGGAGCGATAAACACCATGTTGTCTCACTACCTTCCTCCTTTCGACAGCCCTTCTCTTGTTAATAAGCACTTTTTGATTCTTAACCTCACCACAAGCCATGTGTCTCAGATCACTGTTATCCCCTCTCTGCGGTGACATACTCAACAAATAGCTCCTTTCGAATCCTGAAAAACTTGTGAAAATGAAACAACACCAGATTTTCTCACTGACATCATCCTGCGTCTAGTGACAGATCTGAAATGCCTGTGCATATTAAATTTGGTGTGAAAAAAACATTAGTTGGTGATCAAACTGTCAGGAAGACTAGGGAGGATTCTGGTTTGTAAGAAGATGTGGTTTGTTTTGACAATTCTGGTTTGTCTTCCTTCTAAAGAACCTGCAGGGTTTTAAAAACATGGATGATGTTCGAGTAAAAAGATTTTTCATCTACCCTTTGGATCAACAATTCCCATCCTTTGAGGCACTCTGTTTCTGATTTATTTTAAGACAGACCTTCCTTTTCACCTTCTGAAGTCATTACATGGCAGGAATTTATTGTTTCAATTTCAATTAATTTTGTTTTGACAATCTCTTGACACTGCTTTATGGCTGAAGACGCTCAGGGGTGTGGCAAATCCAGGACTATGAATTACTGTTCTCCATGTTCAAAGAAAATGGAGTTGCTTCTTTATGAGAAAATCCAGAGAAAAAAACAGTAGAAGGTTGTATCGTGAGATAAAGAATTCTCCCCAAAGGCCCCAAATTGGTTATCAACCCTGCTTTCCTAAATAGGAAATTTTGAAGAGAAAATTGTCGCTGATGGGGAACTGATGTAATGGCCTGGAAAAACTCAGTGGAATTCCAGCTTTTCCGTTTCCAAGAATATTTTATTTCCTTTTTCATGACAAACATAAAGGAATAAAGTTCTCTACATTTCTGGTGGGCATGATGGGGGGATATTTATATCTATAATCTTGAGCCTGAATGGTATAGTCAAGTGATTTTCAAACTGCCCCTTGGGACTGCTTAGCCAAGCAGAATATGTTAGGAGCTTTAAGGGACAGGCCACCATCCTGGCCTTAAACAGAGAACGTGTGTGTGTGTGTGTGTGTGTGTGTGTGTGTGTGTGTGTGTGTGTGAAGAACAAGAAACTGTGAGTTTAGAAACTTTGACTTTACCATTAAAATCATTCTTCCATTAACCAGCTCTACAATTGAGCAGGCGAGCTGATCACAAGGTTTCTCTGAGTCCTAAATGCTCTGCTTCTGTGAGTCGCATAGTGTCAGGTATCTCTAGAGAAGAGGGAAGAAACAGGCTTTTGAATTCCAATTATAATGATCTGGGACAAAACCAGGTCGTCCTTCACGATCAAATACTCTTTTGAAATACAATTAAAGGTCAAAGGCGGGAGGGAAGGCAGAACTTTAAGGATGGATTTGGTCTTCCTATTTTGCTTCATACAGAGAAGAGATGTTCATTTGTGTGTCCCAAATGGGACTCGGCTGGAAACAAAAATAGAAAGGAGATCACCTGGGAGCTCATTCAGCAAATGTCCCATGCTTCCGGGATCTGGGGGAGTTCTGCTCGATACTGATGTCCTAGCACCCTAGAGCTGGGGACATAAGCATAGAAAAGTGTTCTGCAGAGACCAGGGACCCTCAAACCACAGCAAAGCAAAAGCGTTAGGTAGACCTTTTCCCATAGCCTGGGGCCACGCAGAGCACAGGCACTCCTAGAACACTTACGTTCGTTTCTTTATCCATCAGTTCATTCCACCAATATTTATTGAGTATTTCCTAAATGTCAGGCTCTGTGAGAGACACGGGAGAAAGGCAAAGATGAAGGAAGAATCATGAAGCATCCATGCTTTACAGCTACAGGCTCACTCATAAGCAGAATGACATGTCCAGTTCAGGGACAGGGCTGTGTATGGTTTACTCTAGTTGTACAGGGGAGACATCCATAATCCAGCTTTTAATAAATCACAGAAGCCTTCCTGAAAGAGCTGAGACTTAAGAAAGGTAAAATACTTAAAGTATAAGTGAAGATGCTTAAAGGGGGTAAAAGTTCACACATTGAAAGGGTCTGAGAAAATTGGGGACAATATTATCCTGGGAAGAGAAAAAGTGTTCAGGTGAGAAATTGCATAGTGACATATGAGGGCAGCAGAAGTACTGTTACTCATGAAAACCCTATCAGGGATTAAGTCTCTGCCTCCCCTTCTGTGAGCCAGGGTGAGGTTAAGGCATGTGGTGAGGAAGAGTGGGTGCCTTGTGACGTGACAAGTAAAGAGTTAATAGGAGCAGGCTTGTGAGCTGGTAGGATGGGACAGGCAAGGAGTTAACAGGAGTGAGCTTGTGGGCTAACAGGAACGAGCTTAAACATGAACCGCTTGGCTTTGACTCCCTGGCTGGCAATGCATCTGTAAGTTCACAAGCACCTTACTTCCATCACAGGTGAGAACAGAACAGTTCCCAGGAGAAGACAATTGTAATGGCAGCCCCCCTGCAAGCTGACAAGTGCCCTACATCCTGCATGGAACAATATAAAACCCCAGCATTCCTTCTCATCAGCACAGCTGTCCTCCATCGGACTCTGCCCTGGCACAACTCCATTTGCCAGTATCTCTCTCTTACCCCTCTGTCTCTGCAGCTGTCTCCATCAAACTGCTCTGGCAAACTTCTGCCAGTTCCAAACAGAACTCTCTCCTTTTTCAACTGTCAATAAATCTTTTCTTTGTAGAGTCTCGTAAATTCTTTTTACATTCTGCGAATGACCAGGAATTAATTCTACACCCTGCAGGATGGCTTGCACCTGAGCAAAGAAGGAAGCTGCTCATCTTTTTTTTTCTCCATTAACTGAGATATGCAAATGGAGAGTCAAACACATTTCTGTGCTCCGTCACAGCTTTATTTGTCCAAATCCTACTTCTGACACTCTTTTGCTTCAAATCTAATCATCTGGTCTTTCCGGTTTGACATAGAATAATGGTGGCCTTCTAAATCTGATTCTCTTCACACATTACCCCCCCAAACTCATCTGGATAGAAAAGAACAGCAAATTAAACCACCCATGATCTGTGCTTTCTGCATATCTAAGCAACAGAACATATACTCGGAGCTTAAAACATTGGTAAGCAGGAAATATGCTTTTAATCCAGTTTTGAAGAAAAGTCAGGCACTGATATTAAAGAGATCAAAGGAAAGAGGAAAAGAGCAGGGACCACAGGGGAAGTGGAGTCCAAACAGAATGGAGGCAAAGTAATTCCCATCACAAAAGACCCACCGTGAGTTGCAAAACACTGAGAACAAGTTTCAAATCTGGTAGATCAGAGTTCTGGAAAAAAGACAAAATCAAAAGGAAGGGATTTGAATGTCAGCAGAACTCAAAGCAACAGTGGAAAGCAAGATTTCTGCGCAGAGAATGGGGCAACCTGAGAAGGGGACGGGCCTCCTGGACGCCTGGGTACTTGGTGGGAAAAAGGGAAATAAGAGCAAGAAGTACACTTTTGTGCTCTCTTTCTCTGAGAGAGAGAGAGAGAGAGAGAGAGAGAGAGAGAGAGAGAGAGAGAGAGAGAGAGGATGCAAGAAATCTTTTGGGTGTGATGGATATGTTTATTGCCTTGTGTGTGGTGATAGCATCTTGGGTATATGCATACGTACAAACTCATATGAATGTGTATATTAAATATATGCAATCTTTGTATACGTATTCCTCAGCAAAGTTTAACAAAATAAAAATAAAGAATGAAGGGAATATCTTGTTTTTGAATGCAAAGAGGTGAGCATAGTTCCCAGCACACTGTCACACTCAGAAGGGGAGTAGAACACGGTGTTGAGAGCATACACTATTGCATCACACTCCTTGAATTCAAATCCTCTTACTGGCTGGGTGATCTTGGAAAATGTCCTTAACTTCTCTGTGCCTTTTTTCATCCTTCACTAATAGGGATAAAATACTACCTGCCCCAAAGATTGTTGAAAGACTTTAAAAGAGTCAATATTCATAAAGCCATTCAAACAGCACTTGGTACATAGCAGGGATTCACTAAATGTCAAATAGTTTACATTGTATATATTTGGTTACATACTTGCCTTCCTCTCTCCTCCCACACTTTTCCCTTTTCTCTAGACTGTGAGCTCCTTGAGAGCAGGTACTCTCCCTAAAATTATTCAATACGGGGTATCCTGGAAAGAGCATAGACTTGGGGGTCACACATACCTGGGTGTGAAACTTAATTCTGTTATTAATTAGAAGTTACTTAACTACTTTTTTTTTTCTTTTAAATTTATTGGTGACAATTGTTAGTAAAATTACATAGATTTCAGGTGTACAATTCTGTATTACATCATCTTATAAATCCCATTGTGTGTTCACCACCCAGAGTCAGTTCTCCTTCCATCACCATATATTTGATCCCCCTTACCCTCATCTCCCACCCCCCACCCCCCTTACCCTCTGGTAACCACTAAACTATTTTCAGTGTCTATGAGTTTTTGTTTCTCATTTGTTTGTCTTGTTCTTTTGTTGTTTTTGGTTTATATACCACATATCAGTGAAATCATATGGTTCTCTGCTTTTTCTGTCTGACTTATTTTGCTTAGCATTATACTCTCAAGATCCGTCCATGTTGTCACAAATTGCTTAACTACTCTTAACCTTAGTCTCTGCATTCACTTGTTCGTTCACCTACCTCCTCTGCTACTGTATAAGCTCTATACTGTATAAGCTCTATAACGGCAGGGACCAGCCCCACCTTGCACTCAGCTTCATCCCCAGGGCCGAGATAGTGCTTGGTTCATGGTAGACCAGTGAAAAATTGTTGATGAATGCTTATATGAATAAATACGCACCTAGCATTTGCCAGACACTGTGTGTAGCCTCCTAGGATAGGATGAGAAACACGGCATGATCTTATCCTTGCCAGAATTTGTAATAAGAAAACGATGAATGATAATGGCTTCTCATAAGGTTATTGTGGAAATCAAGGAGATCCTATAAGGAAAGCTGAGCAGAGTACCTGGCACAGAGTAGTATGTTCATGGTTGTGATCCCAACGGTGGCCCAATAAAAAGCACACGTATTTCCTGTTTTTATAGGACACATTACCAGTGAGAGGTATCAAAGGATGTAGAGGTGGAACGTGTGTCATCGTGGACCCAGCATTAAGCAATATGGTAAAGCAAGTAACATTTGATTAATACAATGAGTGACATATCCTGGGGTTGTTTAATGTTGCACTCTGCCTGAAAGCGTAAATAAGTGTGTCAAAGGTCCAGGAAAGAATGAATAAAGGTAGGAACAAAGGAATGAACACAAAGTTGCAATGGCTGAACACAATAGCAAAGAAAGAGGTGATGTTGCAGTTTGAATAGTGCTTTCTCAGCTAAAGCTAAATCATTTTCATGACTTGCAAGCCTGCACCTCAGCCAGAAACAGCTTTCCCTGGAGGGTTTGTAGCCTTGGAGAGCAGATATTCTCAGAGGAAGTAAGATGATTCATGAGGCGACTCCTAGGGAGACTGTTAGAAATAAAATCTCTCAGGAGAGAGAGCGAGACAGACAGAGAGACAGAGACAGATCGAAATGATTCATCAGATTTATTTGCTGTTGATCATTCATTTGGTGCTATTTCTAGGAAATATATAGTCTAAAGAGAGGTTGAAATGAGAAGTTTACAAAGATGGTTAGCTGAGTGAACTGAAACAGAGTTTGTCTTGAGATGATGCAGGGGAAGAAAGCTGGGCTTCAGCAACCCTGAGGCTTTGGGTTTGGGACCTTCTAGAATCCTTCTCTTGGCAAAACTGCTGTAGCTGCACAATTTGAAGAGTTTTTGCCATCTCTTTTTGAACCACCAAATAGATTTTTTAACAGCATCACAATTGACTCCCAAATGAGTAAGGTGGCCTCTCTTATCCTGGTGTGATCACAAAAACTAATAAAATTTTACCTGGTTGAAGGAATCACTAAATCATAGCATTTCGGAGGTGGAAGGGTCCTAACAGTCACATAGTCTTCATTCTGCATTGAACATTGAGGGAAGGGAGGTGTTTTATGCATTTCTTAACATGTGAGACTCTTGACAGCCCAGGAGAATATATTTAGGATGAAGAAGACATTTACTAGCCAGGCGATTAATTGATTGAATTAAATATTAAGAGCATTATAATGAGTGAGCTATGGGCTGACGTTTTAGCAGCAAGTATTTTAGAAAATGCTTGTCTTAGTTATCTCCTAGAGGTATTGGCACGTTCCCTGCAACTATTTTTCCAAGTTTCAAGCAGAAGTATTTACTAAGAGTGGATCCAAGATCCTGTCTTTCTTTCCAGGGCCAGCATTTTTTTTCAAAATATATTAGCAATGTTCAAACTTTGATTTTAGGGTTGAACACTGGTATCTCATCTCCCCAAGCAAAGCCCAGAGAACAAAGAGAGTTGGTCCAGGCATCAAGCATGAAGGCTTTTCTGTGTGCTTCTGGCTGCTGTAAAGCAATAATTTCCCTAACAATTGAGAGCTTCAGAAATCTCACTTTGCAATAAGCTGCTGCTGGATTCAGGTGCAGAGGGTATGCAGTCATTCAATCAGAATTTATTGGATAACTATCATGTGTTAGTCCCTGTAACACAGCCATGAATAACTATATCATCAGTACTATAGACTTATGAACAAGGAGGGTGACTAAGGTCATTTGTGGGGGGAAGCAGGGCCAAACCATTTCGAACAGTTTTGAAGGGTGAAAAGGAAGGTTTCCTGGTGGAGAAAGAGAGAAAGTTATTTTGAGCAGATTTTTATTGTAATCATTAATAGCTAACATTTATTGAGTGCTTTTATGGCCACATGCTGCGCTAAGGGCTCTCTGTGCATTTGTTCAGTTCATCCACTCATGAGATAGGTGCTATTTTTACTCTGTTCTTTTAATAGATGGTGGAATTGAAAATTCAAGAGGTGAAGCCCAAATTGAAGTCCCTATAGCTAATGAGTGGCAGTCTGCATTGGAACTCTGGCCCTTTTGACCCTGAATGGCCTCTCTTCCAAAACTATAATATTCCCTTTTACAATCTGATATTTACTCAACAATCCAAGGGCCATTTCATTTCCTAAGTTTATCATTGGTGGGACAACATTGTCTCTGCATGTGACATCCCCCTTCACCCCATATTTCAGTCACTACATGGGCATCTATTTAACAGGACAAACTATATTTCTGTTCTATGAAACTGAGCACCAGAGGCTGAACTGTGATTTCAATTAGATTCTGAGGCTTGGGGTGACTCCTCATGGGAGACTTCTATGGGGTTTCAAAGGTTGTCATAAAGCATGATCTGGAGCCAGCTTTTGCATCAAATCAAAGCAAGAACGGAAGAGAAAAACCAAACAGGAAAGCTAAAAGGACCAAGCAGTTCAAGCAAGAAATGTCCAATAGATGTAAGTGGTTTTAAAAAGTAAGGTACAGAAAAACACTCTGAGCATACAACTCAGTTCTGTATCTCTTTCCTATGGCCAAGGACAATGGGGTCACCACTGTGAATGGACGATACCCCCTCAACACTTTCCCAGAGGACAGAATACATGAAGAGTTGGCATCACATTTCTGAAAGGCTGCTGTCTTTATTAAGCTTCTGAACTTTTGTCTGTACATTTGGTAATATTACCATTGGTCTAATTGCTAAATATTTTGCCATATTTAGATAGAAATGCACATAGTAAAGGACACATAGTAAAGTCTGTTCTGCATTCTGTGCCATGGGCTGGTGATACCGGCCCTAGTCCGAGGATGCTATCATGATCCCATGCTTTCTAAGTGATTTTGTAATCCTAGAAAACCATAGACAGACATTAACAAAACAACAACAAAAAAAAGTTTATTTAATAGTTTTCACTCATTTTTCTAGCAAGTATTTCTGGAATGTTCCCTATGTGCTTGGCATAATTTGAGGGCAAGGGACACAGTGGTAAATAGAACAGACCAAGGGCCGAAACTCACTGTGTATGTATTCTAGTGAGGGAGCCAAACCATGAGCTCATAAACAAATACCAAATACTTGAAGCTCTTGTTGGAACGATGAAGACCAAGGTCAAGCAGGGTAGTGGTGTGAAGGGTAACAGAGGAGAGGGGTGGTGTGTGTGTTCCTTTAGATGGAGTAGTCAGGGACAGCCTCTCTGAGGAGATGGCACTTGAGCTGATCCTTGAAGGATGAAAAGGAGTCTACCATGCAAAGGGACAGGGAAAGAAAGTTCCTGGCAGAATTAAGAGCAAAGACTCCAGTGGTAGCAAGCTCAATGTTAAAGAACAAATACTTTGGCTTGATAAGGGAAGCCTGTCAAGACCCTAAAGCTCCCGAGGGAATTCGCCATATTAGATAAGTGCTTATCAGGCCTTGAATTTCCAGAAGGCACTGAGACTTTGGATCAGTAGTTTTCTAGGCAGCGATACTCATTTGGAAGCTAAAGCTGAAGCATTCACAGATGGCTGCTGAGCTAAGCTCTGCCCTCCTACTTGAATGGCAAAACGCTCATTTTCTGTTTGATTTGCCCAGACAAGATAACAGGCGTTAGGAGATGGTATCTGGAGTCAGAAAGGCTAGCGTTGAATTCCAACTCTCTACCAGGTACAGATGTAGCGTCTTACACAATTAACTTAGGCCAGTCTTCTTCCTCCACTCCTTTTTTCCTCTTCTTCCTATTCATTCCAGACACCTCTGTGCACTGTCTCACATTCTCTTGCCCTCATTTCTGACTCCAACTAGCGTGACAGTAAGTAGTTCTCACGGTCTTTGACTCATTTGCAACATCTCACCTTAAGCACATAATACCGTCCATTTTTCATTTGCTGTCCCAGATCTTCTCTTCCATGGTGGCATGGCGAACTGAAGGAAGCACGCTCTGCGCTCACGTGGAGCCTGGAAGTGAAGGAAAATCAATGCCCCAGGTATCCCTCAACCAGTCAGTGAAGGAACCTAAGAATCTGAAATCTCCAGGTTCTTCTACACACTCCATGCTGACAGAAGGAACTCCCCCTTATTAGGGAAGAACAACTCCTCACGCCTACACACCTTGAAAGGCTTTACCTGAGGAAGATGCCTTGCCAGGTGTTGCTTTTTCTCAAAATCCACTACCATTCAACCCTTTTTGCCAAGACCAATAACGTGTGCCTTGTCTCAGCACAGCCTGAACAAAGATTCAGGGTTTATTCTCCTGGCAGAGACCTGGAACCAGTTCTAACCCACTGTTGGATTCCATGAAGGTTGTACACAATGACAGTGCTCAGTAAATGAGGTGGACCTGTCCGAACTGCCGAGAGAGAAAACTGAAGATGGAGCCAAAAGGATGAGGGAGGTAAGAATGTTCGAGTGGATATATCATGTGAGACCAGAAAACCCCACTCACTGAGTACTCACTGGAAGGACCCACAGATACTCCATTACCAAGGCCGTCATGAAGGTTCTACCAAAGAAGAGGTTTTAGAAGCTCAGTGGAGACGTGGCATCAGTTGGTGTGATTGTAGAATGTGCTGTCTTGTACTGGATGGTTTTGTATCAGTGGGTCATGAAATGATCTCAGAATAGCAAAGGCCACGTGGCAAAGTAGATGTGATTACAATGGGAAGGGCCAAAGTAGCAATCAAGGTGCCTTGACCTGAAGGGGTCTATGGTAATGGCTCATAAATTAGAATGTTTCAGGGAATAAGATAGACGGTTTTATTCAACTTAAATTAATGTAACCCCCTCTGTATCCACACAAAGAAAATCTAGAGCTGGCTGATGTCAGCCAATACAATGGAAAACTACAGTCCTTCACCCAAATTCCAGATCTAAATTAGTTCACACACCTAGAGTTTATTGATTGAAAGGGAGGCTCAAAACAAACAAACAAACAAACAAACAAACAAAACCCAAAAACAAACAAACAAAAAAACAGGAGGCTCATTTCTCTTGAAGAACCTATAATACATCGTGTATATATACAATAGAGTCTCAAAAACTGATTTACTAGAGTAACTTTGCAAAAAGAAAATGAAATACCTAGACCTTTCAAGGACAGCAGAATACAGGGTGTGAGCTGACACTAATTCCAAAATACCATCTAAGAGCACCAGATGGAACTGATGGAGGCAGGTGATAAATAGAGTCTGACCTACCTCCATTCCACACAGGATTCATTGAGTCCACAGACCCGTTTTCCAATTTCCAAATGCATAAGTGGGGCAGATGTACTTAACAGTTGGCATACTAATTATTCCTTCACCTATGGAGTGTGAGTAAAATATGTAGGAAACTCCTGAGATTGCCTCCACCCTCTTGACAAGAAACTTAAGCATAAGTAATACCGTGTTTCCCCCAAAATAAGACCTAATCAGACAATCAGCTCTAATGCATCTTTTGGAGCAAAAAATTAATATAAGACCCATCTTATTTTACTATAAGACCAGGTCTTGTATAACATAATATAAGATGGGGTCTCATATTAATTTTTGCTCCAAAAGACACATTAGAGCTGATTGTCTGGCTAGGTCTTATTTTTGGGGAAACACGGTACTGCATTGCAGGAGGAAATCTGAAGATTAGCCCTATCACCACATTTAAATGATGCAGGAAAAGTGGCCTCTACATAGACTTATTGAATTCACCCGTATAGACCCTGAAAAAATAAAGCCTATCAATTGTGGTGGGAGACAACAGACTCAAACTTCACCAAGTGTTACAGTCAATGCAACTTGCCTACTGTGCTGGATGTGAAATCTTTATGGAACAGAGCAACACAGACTTGGGTACTGGGTGTGAGGCTACTGATCTTCTGAAAGTTTTCTCTAATTCTATACGGAAAGAGGAGCAAAGCCAGTTTCCTTTTATGTGGGAAGGACAGCATTATACATTCACTTTCTTTTCCTGGGGCTCTAATAAGTCTCCTGCTCTTTGTTACAATGAGGTCAACAGAAACCTTGATCATACTGACATTTCTCAGGAATCACACTAATCCACAATATTGATGATATCATGTGAAAAAGACTCCGTGAACAGGAAGGAGTAAGTACTGTGCATCCTTAGCAAGACAAACACATGTCAGAGGGCTGGAGGTAAACCCCATGAAAAATAGGCTGCCTACCATACTGGTGATGTTTTTAGGGGTCCAATGGTCTAAGACATTCTGGGACATCCCTTCTAGGATGAGGGCAACACTGTCATTTTGTATCTTCAACCACTAAGAAGGAGGCACAGCACTTGATGTGCCTCTTTGGATTTTGTATTTTGGGCTGCATTTGGGAATTGTTCTCCAATGCATTTATCTGGTAACGTGAAAGACTGACAGTGTTGAATGGGGCCAGAGCAAAAGAAAACTCTGTAACAGGTCTAGGCTGTGGGGCTAGCTGCCCTGCTACTTGACCCACATAATCTGGCTGACCGATGGTTCTAGAACTACTTGTGATAGATAAGGATGCTGTCTGGAACCTTTGTCAAACCTCATTATTAGAGACACAATGCAGACCCCTTCCACAGAAGATAACTACTCAGCATCTAAGACGTACTTCCTGGAGTGCAGATGGATCCTGGTAAAGACAGAGCACTTAACAATAACACCAGGTAAATTAAGCTGTCAGACGTAAACTGGATGTTACCAGGTTCTCCAAAGCATCATGTTGGGTGAGCACAGAAGGAATCTACTAGACACCGAAGAACAGAAATTGTATATTCAGGATCAAGCCCAGACAGGTCTAGAGACATAAGTAAATTACATAAAGATGTGCCTCGACTTATCAGTGATGCTTCTCCCCCAGTTTAGTCCTATGACCTCACAGCACCGAGGTTGCCTATGACTAAATGATGGAGGCAGAAGATAACTGAAACCTGGGTCCCAGGGTCTTTTTTTCTCCCACTACATTGGTTTGAGCTGAAAATGGCCTGTTACTTCAGTCCAGCCCCATTCAGGCGCGGCACTAAAGGACAGTAGTTGAGTTCAATTCTCCAAATGGACAGAGGTGTTAGCAGTACACTTGATCGTTCACTTTGTATGAATTGAGAAGTGACCTGAGAGAAGAATAAACACAGATCTCTGAGCAGTGGTGAAAGGCTTGTCTACGTGGTCAGGGGCCTGGAAGGAGGAAGATTAGATCAGAGACAAGGGGATCTGGGAAAGAAACATACAGATGTACCAACAGAAGCGAGCAACAGCTATGTAGATCTTTTTATTTCGTGTCAATGTCCACCAAGACCCCCCATTGCAGAGGAGGTGCTTAGCTGGGTGGACAAGATGACGCATCACCCAGTAGCTGTCAGCCTGCCTCTGTCCTTGGCCACCCTTGGGATTGGGCCATGAGCCCATGAACTGAGTAGTCTTGTTGGCAGAGATATAGGCTATGCATGGGCCCAAAGACTGGGGACCCTATGATTCAGGCTGACCTACCTCTGACACTTCTCAATGCCCAAAATGCCAGCAAAGAGACCAACACTGCATCCTGTGACATGACACCATCTTCCCCAAATATCTGCCTGTCGCTTTGTGGCAATTCGATTACATCAGCCCTCTTTCATCCTCGAGGGGTATCAAGTCATCCTTATGAATGAACATTTATTCCAGATTCGTCTTAGTCTTCCCTCCTGCTATGCTCCCCCTACTAGCAGCATACAAGGATTCACAGAATGCCTAACTTACGGATCTGCATGGGACCCCATGTAGCATGACCCATCAAAGGCATGCACTCTACAGCATAGAGGTTACAATAGTGGATCACTGGCCATGAGATCTGTGAGACCTTACCATATTCCATATCAGTCACGGGCAACCAGAGTAATAGAATTAGGGGAAGACTTATTCAAGTCTCAACTAAGCCACCAGCTTGGGGACAAAATTTTCTGGCATTGTCCTCAAAGAGGACATAAATGCTTTAACCAATCGCTGATATGTCCCTGTTCTTTAAAACTGAAAATGCAACCATTTTAACATTTAACATTGCTTTACTATGTGGCCAATATTTAAACAAACAAACAAACAAACAAACAAACAAAATAGAAAACAGGAAGAGGTACCGTGGCTTAGCAGAAAGAACCCAGACTTTTAAGTACTCTGGGGGTCTTTAATGAATATTAGATGACCTATAAGGGTAGTGACTTTACGTGTGTTCTGTGTTATCTGTTCACTGCTGAGTCTCTGGTGCCTAGAAGAGTATCTGGCAATCAAAAGATACTTGAAAAAATATTGATGAGATGTATATATAACATTTAATATATTCAATGCTTAATAAATGTTATCACTATTATTGCATATTGTGTGTCACATGTCTGATTGTCACCATTCTAACCCGTGATGCCAACTCAGAGCCTCTTCAATTATGGAGTTCAAAGTGAATTAGCCTAGGAAGGGTGGCAGGCCTCGTGGCTGCTACTGCTGCTGTGCTTCCCAGCCTCTCTCAGCTGCACCCACCAGTGCGGAACTGGGCTTTAGCTTGTCATTATGGGGCCCCTTCCCCCCCACCCCACTTGTGGCCTCAACACTCTGATTCACCATTCAGCCCTTGCCTGGGCACCCTGCTGACATCCCACCCTGAGTAAAGCCTCAGTATTCATGAATACTGTAATTATACAGACTTTGACTTCTCCCTTCTGAGAAAATCACAGAACGGAACTATGTTTCTCAAACAAATCAGATTGTACAGTTTTGGGGAAAGGTCTCTTGGTAGGCATAAGGGATCTCAGACTTATTCTTGCGGCATGCCCCAAATCGCTGATACAAGGAACCTTTTGCCTGAGCAGAGAGAAGCTTCTGTCAGAATCCTTATGGGAAATTTGTACAAGCCATTCCTACCCTCATAAGCAGGAAACCTGCTGGCAATTTGTTCTGTAAGAAAAACAGTAAAATTGCTGATATAGCTTCATCAGGACCTATATCCGAGGCTTCATCAAGATAAGAAGTAATTGAAACAATTCCTGATTTGTGGCCTGGAGGGCTTTGCTGTTTTCACGTTCTGTCTTGCACACAAGTTCTGAACTCTAAATTAATAAAAGGAAGGAAGGAAGGAAGGAAGGAAGGAAGGAAGGAAGGAAGGAAGGAAGGAAGGAAGGAAGGAAGTTTAAAAATAAGGAAAATAATCCTCATGAGTAAAAAATCTAAGGAATTGTGATTCTAGAATGCCAAAGACAAAGAATTACTTCGTCAGTGCTTTTGGGTTCAACAGGCCAGGATTCAACTCATAAATACCTTTGAGTGATAAGTCGTATGACCCTTTCTCTATTCTGGCCCCTCCTCTGTCCTTGGAGATCAGTTTGCAGCCCAGTCTGGAAAATCAGTGCTGTCACAGTCAAGGTAAGATGAGATGCAAGTTGGGTCACTGACACCTTTTTGGGGAGGTGAGAAACCACATCACAGTAGCATCAATGTGACCAGGATACAAGATGATGTGTGTGAATGGGGGCATCTCAGACATAGAAACTCCAGGGGACACTGAAAACTGAGATGATTTAAGCCATGTTCAGTGCCTGTTTGGACAGTGGCACGCAGCAATGCCGATCCCGGTGGGGAACGCTACGAGTATCTGAGAGAGGTGAATGGCAGCCGGCTCTAGGTTTGTCTGTGGACGTTTCTCACTACTAGGCAGAAACGTGAGGAGAACAGAATTCAGCTTTGGGGAAGAAGGCTTCCAAGAGCCAGGCAAGATGATGGGTAGAATTCAGGGGAATGCTATAAGCTGAACAGGGGTACTCAACAGGAAAACTAAGCAGAAATCATGAAGGAGGAAATAAAAATAAAGAAACCATGGCTAAGATCCATAGAAACAGAAAAAGAGAAAAGACTATATAGTAAAGGGCTCTCCAGATGCTCAAAGCTCATTCCTGGTTCATGAGGTCCTGAGTCACGCTGACATTAAGGTGACCCAGAGGGCATGTGACATCCCCCCATCACAGCTCAGACACTGGATTTTGGGATAGAGAAACAGGCTTAGTTTCAAGGGTCCTTGTTTAGGGGGAGAGAGGGCAAGACCGCCAACATACCTCTGGCCCTCATCAGGATTATTTCAGGATCTGAGATGAGCCTGGGTCTTAGTAGTTCCTATTTACTGAGGATGTATTACATACCAGGCATTGGACTAAATACTTTACACCCATAATCTTTTTTTTTAGGAAATACAAGTGGAAAACTGTAGAAAACTATAACACTGCTGGTAGTCAAGATTTGGAAAGTCACCGATTAAGAAGCTATAATATGCTTAAGGTACTACTACAGCAAGAGAGAACAAAGATTTTGTTTATGCAGCCCAGGAAGGCATACCTCGTTTTATTGCGCTTTACTTCATTGCGCCCCACAGATTTTGCATGATTTACAAATTGAAGGCAAGACCCTCCACCAGCATAAAGATTACGACTTGCTTGATGAAACCAAACCCGCAGTATCTACAAGGTATGCCTGCAGGGAGGTACTGTATAGAGCATATTATTTCTGAATCAAACAGAATAGAGAACAAGGGCATCAAGAGGTGGAGCAACGCCCTTATAATGACAGACCTGTCATGTGTAATTGTGAGTTATTTCATGTGTCCACTCCATCTGAATGAGCAATAAAACTATCTTGGAGAAGAATAATTTCTTCGCTGATCATGATAGTTCCGTGACCTCTTATTGCTCTCGGACATGCTGCTCGTGATTTTCAGTTAAACGTGACACACTGGCGTTGCGAGCACTTTAAATCTACTAAATTTTGCATGTCCCTTTTTCTGTGTGCCCTCCCTCTCCTTTACCCTCTGTTGTACAACAAAACACTATTTTCAGGGCAAAACCATCCTTGAAGACAGATCTCCACAGTACTAACGAATACATCACCTTCCATAGAGATGGTTCAAGCAAAGGAGAAGGCTGGTATTACCTAGAAAATGGAGGTACATCCATCTTCCACTGGATTTAATGTCCTGCTTTGGGATTTTTTGTTGATGGGTTTTGATGTCAAAGGAGGAAAAAATGTTCCCTGAGAAGAGCAGAAACCAGACTCCTTGGCACCATTTTTCATCATAGTTGTGTTTAGATGGGAAGAATGAGGGGTAGTCTGCTAGTGTAGACAGTGGTGTGTCCCTCTCCCAATAAATGCACGTATCTTTCTGATGGGCCCTGGTGAAATCTCCTACTCTCACCCCTGAGCCAAATTTTGCTAAGGTTCTTGGACGCTTCCATGGTACCCTGACAAAGTGTCTATATGTGGTGTATATAGACAGCAAACTAGGGTCTTACCACCGAAATTTAAGGTCTAAATATCCTAAAGTAGGCCCCAGTGATCTCCATTGCTGTTTCTAAAAGAGGGGAGATTTATTCTGGGGCAGTCGTTCTTGTTTTCTCTAATAGTCACTGCAATTTTTTAAGAGACTATCCCTCAAATTTTTACCCTAGATAATAAATGCTTGATTCTAGGCCAGCTAATGTGTCCTCAGATGGGAAAGGCAGAGGCAGGAATGCTGCTGATATAAATGTTGATCTACCCTTTCTATTATTTTTTTTTGGGGGGGGGGCAAAAAATGATGCTACCTTTGACCTTGATTCATGTTTCCATGATGAGGGACACCAATCAGTGTAACATTCTTGACTTCCTCTGCACCTCACTAACTTTTCCTCATGGGACCAGGATTAAATTATCAAATTCATAAATTTAGGAGAAGCTGGGCATTCATGTCTGAGTCCCTTCCCTTCTTCTCTTCTTTGGAGCTACCTGATTTCAGGAACATATACTCTACTCTATCCTTGGTCATTCAATGAGCTTCACAGCAACAGCTCTTTGTGTGGAAGGCTTGTGGCTGACCAACACTAATTGACACTGAGTGACTAAGTTTGTATATTAATGGGGTTAAGTATTAGGAAGCCCACTGTTGCCTTATGCCTAAGCTTCACTTTTCAATGACTCCATTAGTAATGAACCAGGCATTTTAATCTCCATCTGCCTGATCCCTTGTCTCTCCCAGCATAGAACTTAGGCAAGAAATAAAATAACATACTCTATTAGACTGCCTAAAACCCCAATATATGTGTCAATATTTTCACATTGTATACATTTACCAAGTTCTCTTTAGTGAACCCCCAAACAGTACCATTAAATATAACTTTAAAAGGTACTAATTCTATTTCTAGTGAAGTAGTCCTATTATGGCCTCTCTCCTAATGACACCCCCTTATTTTGGTTAGTCATAAGGTATCTCTTATTCTGGAAGTTGTTACCAGACAACTTTGAGTTATCAATGATTTTTAAATTTCAGAATTACAAATCAGAGATTCATTGTCCTATAGCAATATTGATAAGCACTGACAATAATTATGTTAAGTGCTCTGCATACATTAATTTAATGTTTTCAACAGCCTTGTTAAGAGACAGCTATCATAGTTATTTAAAGAGAAAAAACTGAAACGTGCTAGCTAGTAAAGGTAAGTAAAACCGGGATTTGAATCCAGGCATTTTGGCTCCAAGACCATGGTTATAACTACTGTACTTTACCATCTTTCTTTCTAAAGGGACAGTGTTGGCCTCAACAAAGAAGGAACCCAACCTCGTGCATCATTGGCGTTGCCATCAGGAATGGCCATAGCCGATGGCTGTGACCTTGCAGAATCACTGTTCCCCCACTTTCTCCCCAAGACCAAGTAGTTGGTTTCCAATTATGCCCTCCTCTCCTCTAGTGCCTGGGAGAGGGCTTAGCATCCAGTAGTCAGCCCCTGACTATTGTTGACTCATAGACCCACACATGCTTCAAAGCCTTCAAGCAGAGTTAAGGCCATTGGACAAGCAGCAAAGGGCAGAGTCTATTTAGGCTCAATGGCAGGACTGCTTCCTTCCCTCTCACCCACTTGTGTAGTTCCATATTTTCTCATGGATGGAGCATGTGGGTTTTGGCTATAGATCATAAAAGGAGAACTACATTTATTTATGTATTCGATGAAGTCTAAATAATAAGTGCCTGATTACTATGGTTTTAAAAATGAAAGCACTTCAATGTAAAATCCATGTGCTTAAAAATGGACACTACCGAGGGTCACTTTGTCTTCTGGAGTAAGACACGTGTATGTATTCAGCCTCCCTCAAGAAGGATGATAATTCAGAGAGGAGTGTTGGGGAGGGGTCTTTTAAGGAGCCCACTAGTCCATTCTGAAGGTTTGGAATATAGTAGACCTAAGCAGTTTGTCTCTGCCAAGACTCTTTCTAACTCACAAAGAGTCCTGCTTCCAATTTTTATACCTTTAAATCCATTTCACATACCACTTCTGGATTAAGTTCCCTCTAAAAACATACCTTTGATCACATCACCTCCTCCTGGAAAGCCCTCTGTTGTTTCCCATGTGCTAATAAATTAATTACATGGTCCCCATCCAACCACCAACATCTTCCACAAGGCATTCCAACTTTTCTGGCCGTCTCTCCCATTAGTTCCCTACTCTATATTCCAGACAAGTAATTTAATGCTCCCTAAATTGGACTCAGCTTACGTGCCACCACAAATCTGCCTACTTGCTTTCTGACTGGAGTGGCCCGAGGAAAGTTTTGCACTGTCCCCAAGGTCATGGAGCCAGGTCACTGTTGCTGCCACTACAGCTACCAAGAGCTCTGCCTATGGCACTGGTTGGCAAAGAGAGTCAGGCACTGAGGCACCCTGGCCAGAATGAACGCATAGGGGTGTCTTACTTTCCCAGTAGCTGTCTAGGAGGGCTTGTGTGGCACAGTGAGTAGTGAAGGGACGTTAATTCCAAATGAGTGAATTAGCCAATGGAATGATGGAGTGAAAGAGAGGGAGAGGGTGAGGAAGAAAGAGAGAAAGAGAGAGAGGGGGAAGAGGGAGGAAGGAGGCAGGGAGGGAGAGACAGAGACAGAGAAGCAGGGAGGGATGAGGAGAGGGGAGAGGGCGATTATGGATAAATTCTTCCCTCATTGTTTCCTCTACCATGTGGACTATTCTGAGACATGGAAATTTATCCAGCCTCTAGGAAGCCATGCACAAGTCACAGCAATCAGCTGTGCTTGTTGTGCAGCTGTGGCTAGCTTGGGACATGTTCCCCTGCCCCCCACTCCCTTGGACCCCTGCGTTCTGCTTCCTGGGATTGCACTGCCCAATCAAGTATTAGGACAAAGCTTTGACCTCAGATTCTGTTTTCTAGGGAATCTGGGCTAAGACACATTTCAAAGCACTTACCATTTCTTTTTGCCTGTATCTCTTTATGATCTTTTATAGGCCTCTGCCCACATACTCTAATGCCACCACCAACAAAATTATAGCCTTATTTCAAGGTACGTTATTAACATGAACAGAAATCAATTTTCTGCTTTCTCTAAATCAGATGTGATTTCTCCTTACTAAAAATAAATAAATAAATCAAAATCCCCATTACATTTTGTTTGGACTTTTCTGTAGTATCTCGTTCTGTCCTGTGTTTTACTGAATACTTTTTATACATCCTATTGGAGGTTGAGTTTCATGAGGACAGAGATTGTGTGCTACCAATTTAGGGGGTCTTGCCATGAAGTTCGCCATTGTCACACAAAAGGAGCCATAGACGATATGTAAACGAATGGGCCAATACACTTTACAAAAACAGGTAGTGAGAACATTTGGTCCACGGGCCATAGTTTGCTGACCCCTGAAGTAACCCACTGTGATTCCTTAAATATCAATGAGTTCTTCATTCTTAAAATATAGTACAGTGCTTGACACTTGTTAGTTGTTCAATAACCTATATTCATTGCAGCTTTATTCACAGTGGCGAAGACACAGAAACAACCAAAATGTCCTTGGACTGATGAATGGATAAAGAAGATGTGGTATATATACTCAATGGAATATTTTTTGGCCATAAGATGAAATACCGCCATTTGTGACAACATGGATGGATCTTGAGATTATCATGCTAAGCGAAATAAGTCAGACAGAAAAAGTAAAGAACCATGTGACTTCACTCATATGTGGCATATAAAACTGAAAGCAACAAAGGAACAAGACAAACAAAGAAACAAAAACTCATAGACACAGACAACAGTTTACTGGTTACCGGAGAGTAAGGGGGGAGGAGGGATGGTAGATGAGGGAAAAGGGGGTCAAATATTAATATATTGAATTGGAAGAAGAACTGACTCTGGGTGGTGAACACAGTGCAATATATATATATGATGTATTATAGAAATGTGCCCTTGAAACTTATTTAATTTTACTGAACAATGTCACCCCAATAAACTTAATAAAAATATTAAAAAATAAGTATTCATTGCATGAATGAATTAAATAACAAATAAAAATAAATGCTTAAATCTTGACTATCCAATTTCTCCCTCTCTGTTTTCAATAGGAAGACTCCTTCCTGCATAAGCAGTAGTTTCTTGTCTTTCTTTAGAAGCATGGAATTGGCCTGGCAAAATATGATAGACAGAGGGAGCTGCGAAAGTGGTGGCGTTTCATGCCAAGCCCAAAGAATTGTTATTGCTTTGCCAGACTATTTTCTGCCAAAATCTGGGATCAATCTTTTCATTAAGGGAGCCATAGTAGCTACTGGAATTGTAGCATTTATCTAGTCAGCAAAAACAATTTCATTACTGACTTACTTCCCTTCTGTCTAATAAAGTTTTCTGGCTGTGAAAGCTACTGTTAAATTACAAACAGCTACTGAAAGTAGTGTGGGGGCAGCGTAGAGGCGGGAAAGTTATATGGCCTCTTCTTTCAATTCTGTATTTTTATTTTTCTGTTAATGATTTTTCATTCTGGTGTTGACCTTCATCTTTGCCAACTGTTTCACTATCATCCCTTTTTTCCATCAACTCTTCCGAACTTTTCCATCACTTCTAAAGCTTCTTTTCCATTTGCTCCCCGCCCCCCGCCCCGCCATCCTCATTCCCTTGCTTCCTGTGGTGACTTTACCTCTTTCATTTCCATTATGTTAAGATTGCCATAAACCCAAAGGTACTGTAGCTTCAAATGTTCCTTTCCTCCCCTTTTCTCTTTTAAAAACCTCCAACCCACTTCTGCCATTCCTCATCCCCACCAACTTCCAGGCTCTATAATTTCTACATTAAACATCAGTTTTCCATAAGTGCAGATTTCAAAAAGCAAGTTGGCAAGTTCTAGTGACAGTAAAATAGAAAAATATTATAAGATCAAAAGTATCCACAAATTGAATGGCAAATGGAATATTTGTGTTTGTGGTTTAAAGACATATGTACTTGATTTATTGGGACATATTAATATGCCAAAAAATTTTTAACTTTGAAAGCTGTGTTGACACTAAGAGTAAAAAAACATATGGTCATCTGTGAAATGCAGACTAGGCTAAAAACAACCTCCACATGAGCTGCAATGGAAGCTGATGAGGGCACCAAATACACTGGCCTCATTTGGGGAGTGGAATAGGCAACTGGAACAAGCTGTCATTATCTGATAGCATTTTTTCAGCCATAGTAATTTTATGTCGATCAAAGATACTAGTAATCAAGGTTCTAGTAGATTGCCAGTTAATTACAATCTCCCTAAACCACTCTCACGGCAAGAGGTTCTGAACTCATCTATAGGATTCTAGGAGCTCCTAGTTGGAATGGTGATGAAACATTTTCATGGGAAGATATGGAGAAAATCAATGACTCTTGAACTTTCTTCCACAATATCACGATGACTGAAGCCATACAAACCCACCTAGAGAGAAGCCTGGGAATGGGACAGCCCCTCAGCTTATCCCTGAATGCCTGGGAGAATTCTTGGAGAATGGTGGCAGGTGCATGGAGTCTAAAAATATGCTTAAGGTGAGAAGGGGATAAGAAAGAAGTATGAGGAATAAGTGGCATTAAGATGAAAGATTCATTAAAGCAACTACATGATGAATTGCTAAATTAGATTAAACCTACTGCTATAGTATGTATTATACCAAGTCAATCCTTTAGAGGACTCTGGAAGGGGAGAGTTTAACATTGAAGGGGCGAATGGTAAGATCAAGCGCTTCATGGAGGAGGTAATATATGAGATGGATTTGGAGAGAAGGGAATTAGGTTGTGGGAGAAAAAACAGGTGGGAGGGCACCCAGAATTATTGAAGGGACCAGGATTTCTAGAACTGAAGCTCCGTATTAAGGAAGCATGGGAAATGGAAAGGAAAGTGAAGTGGCATTTATTTGTGAACAACAAAATGGCAGTTGATACTGCAAATCATGGAGCCTTTTTTCTGACAAAAGCTGTACTGAGAAATTACAATATAAATGGCATGGTAGCAGGTATTGTGAATTAAGAGACAAATGAGAGTCAGTCTTGCTCTCAAAGATTTTACAGCACAGTAAGACAAACTGAAAAATAAATTAACACAGATAATGTGAGAGATGCTATTGAATATTAGATAGGGTACATGGATTCAAAGTAGACATGTGCAGCTAAGGATTCTATGTCTCTCTCAGGGGAAGGGAATAGGCTCAAACACTGCATACATGGATTATAAATAAGTATAATATTTTTGAAAAGCAATTTGACCAAAGGGAGTTTCTTCATACCCTTTGATTGAGTAAGGCAACTGTTATTTTTTTCATTAGAAAGTATTAGAGCTGTGAACAAAGAATTCGGTATTAGGAGAATTTACCATGATTGTATTTGCAATGGGTAGCACAGGTCCTTGAGCCATATCACCTGGGTTAGAATTCTGGCTTTATCACTTACCAGCTCCACGGTCTTGGATGAGGAGCCCACCCTCTACAGTCATTAGTTTGCTCATCTAAAAGATGGGTATAATAAAAGCACCTTCCACAAAGGGCTGTTAGGAATCTTGAATGTGTCAATGAATATAAAAGCCTTAGCAGAATACCTGCCCATAGGTGTGCTCAATAATTCTTAGCTCATAGTTTGTAGACGAGGAAAACTAGAAATACCTAAATGTTCTATAATAGCTGATTAAAGAGATTATGAAACATCTCATGTAATGGAATGTTATGTAGCAATAAAAAACTTTTTTTACTATTACATGGAGAAAATGATGATGATATAATATTAGTAGTGAGTGCAAAAAACAAGATACAAAACTGTATTTGCTCACTGTTCTGGATTGTCTTAAAACTAACCATATATAAATATGCAACCTAGAGGGGAAAAAAAACAACATCAGAAGAACTAAATACACTCAAAAGTTATCTCTGTGTGCTGAAATTAGAAATTATTTTTATTTCCCCTGTGTACTTTCCAAAAATTCTACAATGAACATATATTACTTTTATTATGAGGAAAGGTTACTGTTTAAAATAGTGCATTTTTCAAAATGTCAAAGTCATTTGACAGGGTATGGTTCTAATTTTTGACAAATTATCGTCTCAGTCCTTTGCAAACATTTCCACATGGAAGGCTGTACACTTACTTAATGCCTTCTCTACCAAATAGTCATTTGCTCACACAGTAAGTCACTGGATTCTATTAGGTTCTCAGTGCCATGGTAAACGCTGTGTGGAAGACAGGAAATAAAGATCATGGCTATCTTTAGAGTATCTGGGAGAAGAGTGAGAGGTGTGAATTATTTTACACCAATATAAAGTAAGTAATACAGAAACAAAGAGAAAGGGGGCACTATTGACAGGAGCAGTTGAGGCAGGCTTTAAGGAGAGAACACTGAACTGGATCCTGGGGATGGGTAGGGTTTGAATAGTTAGAGTGCAAGGTGCAGGATGTGTCACATAGGGATAATAAAACTGGAGCAAAAGTAAAAGCTGAGTGATATGTATAAACCATAAACCACCATCTGCAGGGAACCATGGATGCCTGTCTTGGACACAGACGAAGTTTCACATCAAGGATAAAAAAATAGCTTCCATTTCATGTGCCAATTTGATTTTTTATAGAACAGTGTTGAGAAAGATCCTGGGCTCTATTGGTAATTCTGAGAATGTATCAGAGGAGAAAAGAGTGTCATCCTAGAGTAGCCTGACCTCTCCTGGGCAAGAGAAAGGGGAATTGAGTTTTACTATCACAGAGCTTACCTTACAGAGTAGCGGTTTATGTCACAGAGTAGTGGTTTGGGGGGGACCAAGATGGAAGAGTTTAGTACTTACCTGGATCACTGAAAGTTTCTCAGGAGTGGCATGATAAATTAAAAAAAAAAAAAAAAAAAAAAGGAAGGAGGTGCACAGGGAAGAAGCCAAGGGTAACTCAAGGAATTCTAACCTGGAAGATAGCAAAGAAAATGGCCCCGGGAGACAGAGATGAATAGGGCATGAACCATCAGCGGTCCTTCTGTAATTCAGGGGATGGGAGAACCACTAAATTTTTCACATCTATTGTTGCTTCTACAAAAGGAAGAGGGCAAACTTGAGGATGTCTGATTTTTCCTCTAATTCTATGACCTATGACTCTCAGACTCCTAACGTGTTTAATGAACAATCAAATAATTAAAATACAAATCTTCCATGGACTGTTATTCCAAATGGTAATTTATGTCTGTCTTAGACTGTTTGGGCTGCTGCAACAAAATACCACAGATTGGGTAGCTTATAAATAGCAGAAATGTAGTGCTCCTAGTTCTGGAGGCTGGGAAGTCCAGTATCATGGCACTGGTATGAACATGACCTGGTGAGGGCGCTCTTCCTGGTTCATAGTCAGAACTTTGGTGGGCCCTCACTTGGTGGAAGAGCTGGGGATCTCTCTGGAGCCTCTTTTATAGGGCACTAAGCCTGTGCATGTGGCTCCACCCTCAGAACCTAAGCACCTCCCAAAGGCCCCGCCTCCTAAATGCCATCATCTTTGGGGATGAGGATTTCAACATATACATTTTGGAGGGACACATACATTCAGACCACAGCAATCCCCTTTCAGGGGCTGTGTGTGTGTGTGTGTGTGTGTGTGTGTGTGTGTGACTTAAAAAATCATGAATATTAAATGCATAAATTTAATTAGCTTTAATAGTATTGGAGTATTGGAAACAAATAAAATGCATACCGAAAGGGAAATGGCTAAATTATATAGATAAATAAAATGTGGTCTATTTGGATGATGGGATTCCATACATTAATTAAAAGGAATGCACTGGATCTGCATATCAATATGGATGGAACATAAAAATGCATTGTTGACTAAAGCAAATTGCAAAACTATATGTATAGAATGACCTCATTTACATAATAAAAGAAAATCTACAAGCAATACTCTAAGTGTTCTATGAAAATTATACACAGACATGGATATGTATATATTAAAGAGCACGGCTACTCAACTTTAAGAGTGGTCATTTCTCAGGACAAGGTAAAAAACTAAAATTAGTAGTGCATGAACTTTATAGTGTAATGTTTACAAAGACAGCAAACACATGTATTATTTAGGTAATTAAAAAATTAGAAAGAAGGGACAAGAACCAAATATAAAAGAAAGCATAAAATGAAGAATAAATATAACAGTGGAACCAGAAGACAAAAACTCCAAGCATGGCTGTCAATAACAAACCATTTCGCTTGGAAAACTCACTTATTCTCTCTAGGCATCAGTTTCCCCCCTCAGCTAAAGCATGAGGACGTTGGCCAAGAGGATCATAAAACATGAAAGTTCTAAGATGTTGAGATGCTTTTGAATTGTTGATACTTCATAAAACAGTGAACAAACAACCAGTGATACTTAGCACAAATGTCAGAACTTCTGTGGGTGAAAAAGCACAGTGACTTAAATTGCCAGGACAATTCTCTACCTTGTAGTGAATTGGAAAGGTTAAGCTCCGCGGGTCAGAATTGTATAGGGGAGCTGCCTCCCTGGGTTCCCCTTCTTGGGACAACTTGTCTCTAATATAGGCCTCCTGACTGCTTCAAGTGTCTACGTGCGGTAACACTCGTGATGGGTACTTAACTCAGAATTTTCACAAAATGACAAAAGGATTTGTTGAGAATGACTAGATCTATACCCTGGAATGAGAACCATCTACACTTTAATCTATAAATGATACAACGAACAAGGAAAAATTCTCAGAAGAAAAAGCCAGTGGTTGGGGGAGAGGGGAATGGGATGATGGGGAGGCAAGTGAGGTGACCTCAGGTGCAAAATTTAAGGGGCTGCAAAAGAAGTCAGTAATCAAGATGAATAATATTTTAATGCAGTATCTTGAACAATCAAAATTAGTGCAAAAAATCCTTGATGAGTAAAATACCCAGTTTTTTAATAACGACAGGATCAGTACCAGTGCCATAGGAAGCCACATTGGAACCTGAGAAAGGAGGAAAAATCAGTAATATTGATCCTGTCTTTATTAAAAATTGATATTCTGTCCTTCATAGATATTTTGCATTCATTTTGTTTGTTTAAAATATTTCATTAAAATATTTTTATCTTGATTACTGAGGTGTTTGGGGGGTTTTTGTGTGTGTGCCCTCTTAAATTTTGTGCCTGAAGCATATGCCTGCCTCACCTCCTTATAACCTAGACTCGAGGGAAAACACAGAGGACTTCAATCTAGAAAATTCTGCCCAGAAAGCAGGATTGGGAATGCAAGATGATCTAAAGAAGAAATGTACTCCATTGCCGGGAAAGGAGTTGTTATGGGCTCAATCGTGCCCCCCCAAATTCATATACTGAAGTCCTAACCCCCAATACCTCAGAATGCGACTGTGTTTGGAGACACGACTTTTAAAGAGGTGACTGAGAGTCTCATTGTAAATGAAGTCCTTAGGATGGGCCCTAATCGACCCTGTCCTTATAAGAAGAGGAAATTAGGACACACAAAGCAGACACTAGAGATACACATGCAGAGGGAAGACCATGTGAGGAGACAGGGTAAAGGTGACCACCTACAAGCCAAGGAGAGAGTCCTCAGGAGAAACCAAACCTGCTCAAACCTTGGTCTTGAACTTCTGGCCTCTAGAACTGTGAGAAAATAAATTTCTGTTGTTTATGGCACCCAGTCTGTGATATTTTGTTAGGGCAGCTCCAGCGAACTCATACAGGAGTCTTCCGTATTCCTTCACAGCAATATTTGATAATTGTTATAAAGTGAGGGCTGCATTGTTCTAATTATTCTTGTTTCTAAATGGGAGGCGGTATTTGTTTTAAGTGGAGCCATACAGCTCCTAGTCTGCTGCTTTACATTGACAAGGGGTCAAATAACTGGTCTTCTATGTTTTCGTTCATCGGCCCATGAGCAGCCACACCTGGTCAACACCTGCAGCTACAGCGCTTGGCCTTGGGCTAACATAATAACTGGCACGTGACCCTCAGAGAAGGGTGAGTGTGTTCTAGGAGCAGGAAGAAGAATGCATAAAATATTACGCTGATCAGAGGAACAGACTGGCATTGAAATCACTATTGTCTCCCAATGTCTACTATCTTTTTCATCCTTTAGTAATAGAACACAAAATCTCAACTGTACACATGGCCATCCAGGCTAACAATCTCTTTATAGATAAGTAAACAAATGGGATTTAATTCTGAGCAGTGGGGTGTGAGTAGAAGAGATCTGTGCAACCTCAAGGTCATGTCCTGAAGCGGTAGTACATCTTCCCCATCTCTTTCTCTATCAGGCTGCTCGTAATGTTGACACTGTGATGAGCCATTTTCAACTGTGCAGCTAAAGGCTGGACCTACCACTCCACTGAAACCACAGTTGTCTTTGTTACCCAGTCGGCTTCGGCAAGTATAGACGAGAACATATGATCAGGAAATATTCATGGCGATGGCCCCAAACCTGGGACAAATGAAGCTAGATTCTACTGTTCTCTGGACTTCATCTGGGCAGTTGGAGCAGTTCAAATTATGTTGAGCATGAAACGATGAAACAATTTGGGAGATTAGTTAGGATACCAGTTCAACTACATAAGCCTCCAAATAATAAGAGTTGCAATAACGTAGACCTTGTCCTTTCTTCTCACATAGGATTTCGAGTATAAGCGGTTGGGGTTGGTAAGAAGGCAGCACAATATCTTAGAAAAAGTCTTTCCTGTTTTGCAGCGTTGCTGTCCCCAGTTTATATTTCTAGCGCTTCAGACTGATTTATCCAGTTGCCTAATCAACACCTCCACTTGAATATCTGAAATGGATCTCAAATTTAAAGTCCTGAAACAAAACTTTCTCCCCTAAACCATATCTTCCCCTAGGCTTCCCCATGTCAGTAAGTGGCAACACTCCTCACCCAGCTGTTCAGACTCAATGACTAAGACCAACATTTCAGGAGCTAGTCAAGCCAATTTCTGTCAGTTTGGAAATATATTCCAACTCTGATCACTTACCCCCACCTCCACTGTGGTCAAATAGAGAATGTCCCTATTTGAAGATCAGATGTTTAACAATTTTAATTCCATATGCAACTTTCATTTCCTTTTCTCATGTGATGTAACATAGTCACAGATTCAAGGGATTAGGACATAGACATCTTTGAAGGGCCATTGTTATGTCTACCACACAGGGTAATTTTTAAACATGTAAGTCAGATTTTATTTCCCACTTTTATATGTCCTCCACGGCCTTGCCATTCACACCTGGAACAAAATCCAAACCCCTGACCCCAGCAAACATGCTTTTCGTGAGCTGCCCATTTCTACGCCTTTATTCTCCCCATTACCCTCTCCCACTAAATTCTATGCAGTCTCACCAATCTTCTTGCTGTCCTCTAGATGCCAAGCTTATTCCTACTCACAGCCTTTGATTGTTCTCATTATTTCTGCCAGGAACCTCTTCTCTATATATCTACGTGCTCCCCTCTCTCATTTCATTCATGTATCTGCCCAAACAGTACTTCCTCAGAAAAGCCATCCCTGACCATTATTTGTCACTGTCATCATAATATCTGGTACCACTATAGCACCATTGGATCAGCCTATTCTGACTTACTGTTATTCACAGCTGACGTTATATGCTATACTTATTTGTTCATTTCCACCAGAATATAAGCTCCATGAGGATAGGGGATTTGTTTGTCTTATGCTCTGCTTCATCAGCAGAACATATGAGGTATCCAATAGATACCTGGCAAATGAGTGGCTGAATGTAAGAATAAAGTACCTGATACACTTAATATTTCTACCTGGTCTCAAACATCAAAAGAACTAACGACTGCCCCATAAGAGATGAACCATTTAGATTCAGAACACTCCAGGCAGAATTCTACACTTAAGCTTCATTTACTCCTATTTGCAATGCAACTGAAAGCAAGGAATTTGTTCCATTTCCTTCCTTGTGTGTCTTGGTTTTCAAATAAGGTGTTTAATTCCAGCCAGCATGCTGTGCATGTGCAGACTCTGTGCTGAACCTCCTGTTCTACCTTGGGGATCCTCACACAAAGCAGGGCAGAGCTATTAATCCACTCTGTACAGATGCTGCCGTCACACCTTGCAGGTTGTCAAAGAGGAGTGACAGATGTGCAGTGCCCAGCAGCCCCGAGAGTCACTCTGTGGGGGTCTGGACTAATGGCTTTCAGAAAAGTCATTATTGATCAAGTAAAGTTTCCAACTCAGGAAAAGTGATGGGGCTTAAGGAAAACAACATTGTTTCATAACAGAAATGGCTTGATCTGATTTGCTTTTAACAATCTGATCCTAATCATTTCAATTAAAAAAAAAAATGTGTTTAGAGACTCTGTCATGAGCCATGGTCTAGGGGTCTATGCCCGGTACCACAGCATTCAAAGGAGACAGAAACAACTGTCTTTGTTCTCTGGCCTCTCTCACTCATTGTAGTGAAATAAGTCCATGAGTGTGTCAAAGATACGTCTCTTTGAAACAGGAATATGGCCCTGACTTTTGGATGACCATGGGTGAATATTTGACATTGGCTGTAGACAACAAACAGAAAAAATAGCCATTATCGAGAGCTAGTATCTATTATTTTATATCATAATTATGGAGTAGGATTAAATTCCCTAATCACGTGAGCAAGAAAGGAAATAATGGCAAAGGTGGTTGTCAGATATACTCAGATTAAAGCAGCTTCCGATCCATACTAGTTTCAGACCCTGTTCTCTGGTCGTCTGAATCTTGACTTAATGTATCTAAACCCTAACTCCTACTCCAATTTGACCTCCTCCCCTTAGAAACTATCTGTCCCTCCAATCCTTAAGGTCCCCTTCTACTCTTGACCACTTTTGGGTTTTGTGCCACTATCCCAAACCTCGAAGATGAGCAGTTTCTTAAACCACCCAATTGCCAGGCCAGAGGCACAACTCCTGCCTGACTTTTTACCTAAATCCTGCCGGGAGAACCCTGCTATGCTGCTGCCAGAATCACAGAATGACAGTGACAGACTGCAGTGCAACGGAGGGCACCCCCGGAGTTTGACCTGGCTTTGGATGCTTTCTGCTGGCAGCTTTACATTTTCTGAATAAACTGAAATTTGAGGGTGAAACTTTTTCTTTTTCTTTTTATCACTTCAAAAGAAATCACCACGTGTGAGTGCACAATGGGAACTCATTTCATTAAATCCAATTTAATTAAGATACTCAGAAAGAAAACTGAACAAAGTTGCTAAAGTAATTTTTTTTTTCACATTTAGTATAACACTAAGAAAATCTTTTAAAGGCAGATCTGATCCCCTACATTGTCTTGGGCAATAAAAACACCAACCTTTCTGAGATTAGCAAGAAAGCTAAGCAATGGCCTGAAATCCAAGGTCACTAAAAAGATGTTGGGTTAGACGTAACCTCATTAGCGCTTTGTTCATGGACTTTCAAGTGGATGCATTTACAACGGATGGCAGTCTCAAGATTTGCCCTTTAAAGTAAGTATTGCTTAAAAGTAGGTATCTCAGCTCATTTCAATGAACAATTCGTTTCTTGTTTTCTCCTAACCATTTGCATCTCTATGTTCTCCTATTGAAGGGAGTATGGTGGCCTTATAGCAAAAGTGTTTTACCTCTTTTGCATTTGGAGAAGGTGGAGGGGGACAGAGGGAACCAGTGTTTACTGAGTTTCTCCTATATACCAAATATTTCACATCTACAGTAGTTCCCCCTTATCCATGCTTTTTGCTGTCCAGGGTTTTAGTTTCCTGTGATCAATCATGGTCTAAAAACATTAAATGAAAAATTCCAAAAATGAGCAATTAATAAGTTTTAAATTGTGTGCTGTTCTGAGTAGTGTGATGAAATCTCACCTTGTCCAGCCAGAGATGTGTACCATCCCCTTGTCCAGCATGTACACGCTGCATCGGCAAAAACCTTCAACTATTAGGGATCCCCAGTCATCAACATCGTCTACTCCTGATATCCAACCACTGATACTGTGGACAAAAAAAAGGAGTTCTACAGGAAGTAACCTCACAGGGTGATCTGATCATAAATTTCTGACTGGGCAGGGGAATCACAACTGGGGGGTCCTGCCCCAGGCATATAACTTTCTTAGTAAAAAGGTTTACCTTTGACCTAAGCAAGCTCTGTCCATTGTGTCTGTGTATCTAGCTTAACACGCCTTTGAAATAATGACCCTCAAAACAACATAATCCTGTAATCTAATCCTTGTAACCTACCCTGTAATCTAATCCCTGCCTTGCTTTCTCCCATGTTAGTTTACCTTTCCTTACAGAAGTTCCTGCCCTAATTTCAAATGCTAAAAAGAAACTATGTCATACTCCAAGCATTTGAGATCTGGCTTCCTGGCAACTGTCATCAGTTTGGACTCAAATAAACTCTTGTAAAAATTCTCTACCAGTTTGGACATTTGTTACATTGACATCTTCATGGTTCAATGATCCGGGATCACCCAAAGCAGATCATCCTATATGTCAGAAGGTCAATAGTAGCCTATGTCACAATGTCTACTTCATTTACCTCATCTTATCATGTAGGTATTGTATCATCCAACATTAGCATAAGAAGAAAGGTGAATGCAGTGTAATGAGATATTTTAAGAGAGAGGGAGAGAGAAAACAAGACCATATTCATATTCACATAACTTTTCTTACAGAATATTTTATAATTCTTCGATTTTATTATTAGGTATTATTGTTAACCCCTTACTGTGTCTAATTTCTAAATTAAATTTTATCACAGGTATGTATGTATAGGAAGAAATACCGAATACATAAGGTTTGATACTATCCACAATTTCAGACATCAAGTGGGGGGTCTTCGAATTGTATACCCCGTGGATAAATGGGGACTACTCTACTGTATTTACCAATTTAATGCTTACCAGTAGCCAGTATTTGTCCAATATTCCAATTTTAAATTAGGAAGCTCAAACGCAGACAGTTCTCTAATATCACAGAGCTGGGATTTGACCCCCAAGTATGTCTGACTCTTGAGGCCATATACTTACCTAAATACTGGCTGCTAGAAAACTTGAGGTTTAAAGCAAGGGGTAAGGAGAATTACAGGGAAAAGGAAAGCAGAGAGCTGCAGTTACACTCCACTTATGTCACACCTTATAGGTCAAATTCATAGTAATATCCGACAGCCTCTCTGGCCTGTACTGGATTGCAGGTGGTAGGCAGACATACAGAATCTTGACAAGGACAAGGCTTTACTGATAAATTATTTCAGGATCTTTATCCTAAAGTTAAGGAAACCAAGATTCAGAATGAGAAAGGTCCTTGCCCGAGGTCAGACTTGATTTCTGACAATTCCTCAGCTTTAGAGTTAAACCTAGAACCCATAAATCTTGATTCTCAGTTCAAACCTCTTTCCATTAGTTCATTCATTCTTCTCAAGAAGGAATTCTCTGACAAGCGATCATTCATTTCCTGTGGAGGCCAAAATCAACTGCAGAAAGAAAGATGTGACTCTGGAAACTTAGAAAACCTAGAAATCCTAACATCTCTACAAAGTGATCGGTCCTGTGAATAGATTTTCTCATTACAATAAAACACGAAGCTCAATTGCTACCAAGAGGAAGTAGATTTACTCAACCCCAAATTTATCTGTTCCTTTTCATAAGGAGCATGGATTAGGGGAGAATATTTACTTGCTGTGTTGCCTTATGTTACTAAACTTCTCAGAGCTAGGTTTTAATCATTTGAAATATAAAGATAGTAATAATACAGAAGTTCCTTATTATCTCAATTTTATTATCCTCATCTGTACAATAATGAGACTGCACAGAAAAGCAAAAGTCATCATAACATGAAAATAGCCTCTAGTGTTCTAATGAGTCGATCATTTATAAAATTAGTCTGCTCTCCACATCCTTTCTCTCTTAATATTCGTATCTATCGCTGTCCGTTAAATCAATGTCTTTGATCACTTGTCTGTCAACGTAATGCAAATCCTTTGCCAGGCAAAACTAGAATAGCCCGAGAAGTATCAGAATGTCAAGCAATGAATGAGAATAGCGCTGCAAAAGAACGCAAATCACACACAGAACCACTGACGTGTCAGGATCCGGCCTAGTGAAACAGCCCAGAACTGTAGAAGAGAGAAACGGCCAGGTTGATGATAAAGCCGGCATTTTGAAGGAGAAATAGTCAAATATCAAAATATGAATAAAGGTCTTTGGGAAAACTGATGAAATATTGAATATTTCCTAAAAGTGACCTTTTTGATCATGCTTTGAACATTAATTAAACATGAAAGGATGTCACAGTATGCTTAATACAGTTTTGCCAGACATCATATATTTTCTTAAATCATTACTATTTTCAATAATTAGTCCTAGTTGTCATTATAACCAAAATGATGATGTGAAGTAGAAAAACGTTATTTTTATTACTTTAATTGCATTTTTTCAAGATAAAGTCTCAATAGAAACCTCTCCCCTTATACCCTATATTTTTGTTGCAGCTTTAAGTGGATTCCTTCACAGTAAATAATTATCCTTGTCCAATAAGGCTCTCTTTTATGTGCGCCACTTCATACTGTTATAAGGAACAAATGACATAAAACTTGTAAATGCATTTTAGGAATTCTAAAATGCTATATTAATGTTAGAATTTACTTTTGTTTCCAAAAAAAAAATGTTTCATGTGCTATGTGCAAGTTATTTCCAAATACATTATTTATTTTATTCCTATAACAACCCTTGGAAGTAGGTACATATCGTCTCCAAACTATAAATTAGAAAAATGAAGAAATCCAATCAAGTTCACACAGGTCTCAGGTGGCATTGAGAGCCACACCTGACAGTTCCCAAGTCCATGATTCATTCTATGTATTGGAACCACAAAGACACCCTTTTGTATTTCCATAGTTCCATAGTGGCTGACCATCTGCATTTCACATGGTTCTACCTAACTCACTCATTCAAGTATTTTTTTGACCATAAACTCCCTGTCAGACATTAGTCTAAATTCTGGGGTTATAGTGGCGACCAATGCAAGCAAAGTCCCTGCTCTCCTAGAGCTTTCATTCGAGTGGAGTATATAACATAGACAACAATTAAGCAAATATTTAAACAAACAGGACAGACCTCTTACTGTGTTATGTGCTAGGCAGAGAATGCAATAACAAGTAACATACAGAGAGTGTTTGCTGTGAACCAGATAACTGAGCTCTTGGCGTAGATTCACTCATTTAATTCTCGTAACTATGAAGCAGGGACTATCCTTATTCTCATTTTCCAGATGAGAACACTGAGGCACAGAGGCGTTCAGTGACTTGTCTTGGGTTGTACAGCTGGTAGTGGAGGAGCCAAACTTTGAGCCGAGGCAATCGCTCTCAGTTCTCCCAAGCACGACGCTATATTTAAGAGGCTGATGTGGTCGAGAGTAACTGGAGAGCTGACAGATAACTAGACTTGTTTCTCAACACTGCATGCTCTGTTAGTAATAGCATCACGTTCAGCGTTTCCCTACACACATCTAAAGTACAATAGGTTATCGCAAATAACAAGTTCTCCCCTCTAATTCTTTTGCTAAATAGGGAGAATTTTTCTCGGAGTTGGAGTGCATCGGCCAAGAACAATTTCACCCCAAATTGCTTAGGTTCTTATCATCTCCACATGGCCCCTTTCAAGGTTCTATTAACATGCCCGAAATACTCATAATATTTAGGATAATAATACACCACTCAATACTATTGGAACTGTACCCTGTTGCCCGAGGCTACTGCTTCCAGGAAAGTGTAAAACTGAGAAGAAGTGCCGCACAACCTGCTAATAGCTGACTTCGGGGCGATTTCATCTTTCTCCAGCTACCTTGTTACTTACTGTTAAGCTGTGATCCTTGCTCATCCCCAGATCCGAACATCAGAGGAAATGATGATCGCATTTCCAATTAGAACAAATAGTAGCTATCTTGAGCTCCACCATTAATCCTTTCAGGGACATTTGTATTGCGCTACTTAGTCTGTAGCCTAATGAGGCATAAGAAGAATCCCTTTCCTTTTCCTGTCTCTAAACGCAGGTCCAGATAATTGCTCCTGCTGCTGGAGACTGAGGTTAATTTGAAGTAAAGACTCAGCTGGGGAAATTTTCACTTGCCTAAGCAATAGAAGCAAATGTGCATAGCCCCTGTCACACAACTATTACCTTGCGACTTTCCTGTTCTGCAGTTGGAGCTTCAGTTTTACAATGCCTTCATACTTGCTTTGCTGTTGATGAAGGTATGTCAAGAATATTCCATTCTTATACACCAACGATGTTTTTGTTACTGTTGAACAAGGCAATTTTAGTATTCATTCAATCATTCCCTTATTTAATAATACATATACCCAACCTTGCATGAGGGCTGGAGATGAGAAGATGAACAGGGAACTACCTCTATCCTTAAAGAGTTCAGAAAGTAATGCGGGAAGCAAAGAAGAAATCCTAAATTTAACGATGATACTTGAAAAGAAACATCACAAAAAATTAAAAAATGGAAGATAATTTTCCTCACTAGTGTCTCGAGTTTTTTAAGCTCTTTCTAATACTAACCTTATTTAGGAGAGGCCTACATCCTAGATTTATCTCCCAAAACACAGAAGCAATATGACACACCCAATTGGTGATAGTGGTTTGCTTAGGTATGGGGAATATGTATCAATATCTTGGTTTGAGGGGTACATCTATTTAGGGGACCCACCCAAGAGGTTCTTACGCACCCCTTCACCTTAAAGTGTATAAAATTTTACCTTATGAAAAGAATCAGCTGGAATGCTTGTCAAACACACAGATTCCTGGGCCCTTACACTGGAGGGTCTGATTCAGGAGGTCTCTGGTGTAGAATCCATAAATCTGTATATTTAGTAAGCATCCAGGTGATTTTTAGCATCATGCCTATTTGAAGAATGGAGCTATAGCAAAAGTTTCAAAACTAGTATTGAATGTTAAGCATTTATGCTATTTATTTCTTAGCTGCTCATTTGGGGCTTTTTAACTACTCACCATTTGACAGAAAAATACTAGTTTTCTTTCTAGAATCCCATTGATTAGTTAAAAATTTCCAAAGCTGTTTGTTTTTCTCATCTGATTGCTACATATATTTAAAAAAAAAAAGGGAAGTAACTAATCAACTAGAAAACTAAAACTTGCCCAAGTATGTTATGAATTCACTAATCTTTTTCTCCATTCAAAAGGAACCATTTTTTTTTCCTTCTCATTCTTTTTAGAATAGGTTTAGATAAGCACCCACTCATCAGCATTCTCAGACACAGAAAGTGTTTTCTGAGCAGTGGCTCGGTACTTTAGGAAATCACTCTGTCGGTCTTAGGAACTGTTAGGTAGTTTGCTATGTCTGCATCCAAATGATGGATTTCAGATCAAAGTGTAAAATGCAAAAATGAAAGAACATGTTTATCAAAAGTAACTACGTAAAAATATAATCCAGATTTATGTTTGAAAACTTCCTATTAAAGGAATTAGAGTTAAATCCACCCCAAAATGCTACCAAATTGGATGAGGGCAGCCTTTGAACAAACTGCACGCCAGGAGACCTTCAGCAGATCACACCCGACCTCAGCTCTTACTCAACGGCATACTTTGCTTTCAAGAATTCTGAGTCTGTGTAGTCTGGTCAAAACCTACTCTTAGAAAATATCATATAATTTATTTACCTTAGAGATCTCTGTCTGAAACAGCTTCCATATAAAAAAATAATAATTTTAGTCATAGCTGTAGAAATGTCGAGAATCATAAAGCAGGCTATGGAAATTTTGTTGTTTTGTCCCATAAGGATGAGGTAACCTGATATAGTGAAATCATACAATGTAGGCTAGGAATATAATTACAACTAGATAAGGAATTATATTCCTATGAAGATTTTACAGGCTTGTGGCTACATTTATGAAATTATAGAGCTATTGCTAATTTTGTGCACATAGAAATTATAACCCTTTTATAATAGATGGATAGCTAGCTAGCTAGAGCTATAGATAGCCAATGTATATATAATAAAGACATAAAAAATTAATATGTAAACAGAAACAGGTGGAATCTGCTTCTAATTACTTATGGTATAGTTCATATCACTGGAAAAATAAATCTTGATGTGGTCTCTCTGTTCCTACATCCTTGCAGAGACGTTCAGGGAAATAAGACCACAAGGAGTTGGTCCACGGCTTTGACTTTGAAGGTCTGGGGATGAGTTTCAGAATGGGGGCTGGAGAAAATTGCATGAAACAATAAAAATAATTTGGCTCAGAGGGCTGGAGTTTATTCCTCAGGGGAAGAACATTGGGAAGAGAGAAAAGGGCAAGTTGGAGAGGAGAAAGTAACATAGTGTTGATATTAAAAAAAGTTTTGTCAAAGGAGAGCAAATACTCAATTTTTGTTTATTTTTATCACTGTATAAGCCATGTTCATCTTCACAAACTTTCAGTAAAGTGTCTATGACTGAGTCCACAAAAGTACCTCATGAGAATGTTTTCATTTTCATAGTTTTGATGGAAATGGGAGAAAGAGGCTGCATTCAGTGTACATAGTATGAAATGAGGACAGCACGCTTGGTAGAACAGGATAATGTAGACACTGAACTGACTAATCAGAAGCAAGATCTCAGCACCAGAGGTGACCAGGATGATACGGACATCACTCCCCCAATGGCATCGCCCAATCATATGTACACACATTCAGAACCTCTGCCACTGTTCATTGGATGCGTCCTGAGCCAACTTCATTTGAAACTGAAAAAGCAGCTCACATCTGGGTTACATAGTTAATATGTAGTACATATAAGAAGGCTCCAGAAATATAACATATATTTAAAGCTACCTAAATATGGAATGAAATGAAGGCATTAGTATTTGTGTGTTTTGATGATACCATTTTCTTATCAATTTATTCTAAGTTCTCTTAGATGTTTTGAATTCTACTAGGCAGTAGAGTACGCAGATCTATGGGAAGTAGGGAAGCGGACAACAAAGTATACTACTCTGTCCTAAAAAAAAAAAAACTTCATATCTTATCCTAAGTATTATAAAGTATTGTCCTTACAACCCAACTTTCTACTTTGACCCTAAAGTAAAAATTTATGGCATAATGTTTGCTAAAGAAACCAAACACATGACTTAAGTGTCACCTCATTCTTATTCATTCACACCCGTGCCCATGGGTACACTGTGCTCTGCTCCTGCATCCTTGAGGTAACAAACACACATAGGTCAGGACCAGTTAATTTCTTCTAGATGCAAATCTGTAGGCTTGTCTCTCGCAGTCACTACTAATAGGACTCAATGGATGTCGGGCACAATTCTGTGTAAGCGAACCTACGTGGCCGTTCCAAATTCTGCTTCAACTACATGTATGTTGGTCCAATTGGGCTAAAGGTAATAGAAAGTCCAGTTGGGGCCATAGATCCAAATCATTTTTGCCAACCTATGTTTACTGAAAATAAGGCTAGAATTCGAATCCCTGTTCATCACCTTTCTAGCAAATTTCCTCATGCGATTCCAAACTTGTACTGGGAGCAGGACAGTCATGACTAATTTTCACCCTAAAGCCCCAACAGTATAATCTATTTATTTTCAGTGAGAATTATACTATAACTAAAACAGAAGTAATCAGGTAATTGATGGTGATTGCTTTGCAGCTATGTCTTGGATGCCATGTCTAAAAAAGGGAGCCAGTTTTCTGAAAATGCATGTTAAAGGCTGCACACAATTGATTCTACGTCATTAAGCCAAGGAGGATATTAATTAGGGGGTTATTCATTTTTATTTTACTTTAATAACTGTTAAGAACCTCTAAATCACTTACAACAATTGAGACAATTAGCTTTGTGTAGAACTATGAAGTTGGACCTATCTGCACTTACTCAGTTTCTGATATTTTCTTCCTTTGCTAGAATTCACTTTGATAAACCACAAGTAAGAGCAGCAGTGTATTTGGCTACCTATTTTTTTTTTCACACATTACTTATGTTCCTGTTGAAATATAGTTTCCCTTTCAGATTTTCTGGGGAAGAGTAAAAATAGTAACCCCTCAACATATTTCCCAAGATTAAAATATTTTGATGGATTCTGACTACTGAAAGACTTTCCACTTCTATATTCCACATCAAGTTTAGAGCTGAACTTTCCTTTTATTGAATGGTCCAATAGAAAACAACAACAACAAAGCTGGATTGTAGAGTATTTTAATTAATACCAGCAATAATTTGAATGGCTATAACTCCATTTTCTGAACAGCTTCAAAAGATTGCATATGTTGGCACATCTATTTAAAATCTTTTTCTAAAGTGTATGGGATGGAAGACAGTAAAGTGAAAACTAACATTTATGAAGCACTTACTGCTACAGGTGCTTTCCACAATGTGACTTGTTTAGTCTCACGATGGCCTTATGACAGTGTGCTCAAACTTCAGTCTACATACGAACCAGCCATGTGGCTTAATAAGAAGGCCAACCCCCAGGTCCATTCGGCCAACATTCTATTCCAGAGATCTTGAAGTATCCCAAGAATCTGAATTATCATGATCCTCCCCAGGTAATGCTGATGTAGGCAGTATGTGGAACATGCTCTGAGAAACACTGCTTGTTATGCCCATCATTTTAGATAAATCAAGTAAGAGTCATGAAGGTTCGGTAAATTGCCTAAGGTCACCACCTATTCATAGAAAAAGTGGATAGAATGCTGTTGTTCTTAAATGAAAGCAATGAAATCTCATGAAGAATGAGGAAAGGGTTAAGAAACATGAAAGAAAAGGTGAGACCTTGGCATAGGCAAGGACTGGCCATGGAAATAAGGGATAGTAGTAGGATCTTATGGTTTGGGTCAGGATAGAATATCTGGTATCAAACGTACCTCCCACCATAACCAACTATAAAAGGTGGACAAAATATAGAAAATAACTGTTTCCAGACATTGTTTAACAATCAATACACAGTCCTGGTCATTGAAATAACGGAAGCAGGACGGTAAAGGTACTACATTTATCCTGGCCTTCTCCCTGAGAACATTTTCTAAACTAGGGCACAGAGAAATAAAGCCCAAGAGGAATAGAACTCTTGCTGGGTTACATACACAGAGATTGAGGTTTGAAGCTTCCAAGACACTGGGATTTGGGAACAGCTTATTACATAAGAAGGGACCAAATGTAAGGAATACTGAAATCTATCTAAACATTCTCCTTAGGAATCTTGGCTAATTCCTAAATTACATGTTTACATGGTAAGATTCCAAAAGGCCTCGCAAAGAAAAACCACTGGGAGGCTGGAGAGCTCTGCTGAAATTTCAGAAGCTGCAGAATGCTGAGAAAACGTTGGATTTCAGGCCCAGCCAGAGTGAAAAAGACCTTTGTGAATATTTCGTGCTTTCAGTTGAGATGATGGAAGAACCATGCTCTAGGAACAGTGACCATGCACTAGGATTAAGGGCTATTCCGTAGAAAATACCATTGGAATTTTGATAGGGATTGCATTGAATCTATAGATAGCTTTGGATAGTATGGCTATTTTAGCAATATTAATTTTTCCAATCCATAAACATGCGCTATCTTTCCATTTATCTGTGTCTGCTTCAATTTCTTTCACCATAGTTTTGTAGTTTTCAGTGTGCATATCTTACACATCCTTATTTAAATTTATTCCTAAATATTTTACTGTTTTTGATTCTATTGTGAATGGGATTGCTTTCTTTATTTCTTTTTAAGATACTCCAATGGTATTTTTTACAGAAAGAGAAAAAATAATTCTAAACTACGTATAAAACCACAAAAGACCTTAAATAGCCAAAGCAATTCTAAGAACGAAGAACAAAACTGGAGGCATTACACTGCCTGGTTTCAAAGTATACTACAAGGCTATAGTCATCAAAACAATATGGTACTGGCATAAAAATAGACATGTAGAACAATGGAACAGAATAAAGAGCCCAGAAATAAACCCATGTATATATGATCAACTAATATTTGACAAGAATACTCAGTGGGGCAACGATTGTTTCTCAATAAATGCTGTTGGAAAAACTGGTTAGCCACATGCAGAAGAATGAAATTGGACCTCTATCTTATACCACTCACAAAAATGAATTCAAAATGGATTAAACACCTCAACATAAGACCTGAAAACGATAATGCTCCCAGAAAATAGCTTAGGGGAAAAGCTCCTTGACATTAGTCTCGGCAATAATTTTTTGCATTTGACACCAAAAGCACAAGCAACAAAAGCAAAAATTAATAATTTGGGCTACATCAAACTAAAAAGCTTCTGCACAGCAAAACAATCAACAAAATGAAAAGGCAACCATGGAAAGAAAATATCTGCAAATCATTTATCTGATAAGGGTTTAATATAAAAAATATATATGAAGAACTTTTAAAACTCAGCAAAAAAATCTGATTTAAAAACTGGCAGAGGAACTGAATAGACATTTTTCTAAAGAAGACATACATATAGCCCATAAGTAGATAAAAAGGTGTTCAACATCACTAACCATCACACAAATGCAAATCAAAACCACAGTGAATAACACCTCACACCTATTGGAATGGCTATCTTCAAAAAGTCAAGAGGTAGCAAGTGTTGGCAAAGATGGGGAGAAAAAGGAATCCATGTGCACTGTTGGTGGGACTATAAATTGGCATGGAAAACAGCAGAGAGATTCCTCAAAAAATTAGAAATGGAACTACCATATTACCAGAAGTATCCCACTTCTGGGTATACACCCAAAGGCATTGAAATCAGGATTTCGCAGAGATATCTGTGCTCCCATGTTCACTGCAGCATTGTTTGCAATAGCCAAGATATGGAAGCAACCTAAGTGTCCATCAATGGAAGAATGGGTAAAGATAAAAGAATACACACACATATACACTGGAACATTATTCAGCCATGAGAAAGAAGGACATCCTGCCTTTTGCAACAACATGGATGAACCTTGAACATTAAATGAAATAACTCAGACAGAGACCAATATTTTATGGTATTACATGTGGAATCAAAAAAGCAAAACTCATAGAAACAGAAAGTAGAATGGTAGTTAACCAGGACTAGGGGGTAGAGGAATTGGGGAGATGATGGGCAAAAGGTACAAACTTCCAGTTACAAGATGAATAAGTCCGGGGATCTAAAGTATGACGCTATGATGATAGTTAACAATATTGTATTATATAGTTGAAAGCTACTAAGAGACTAAATCTTAAATGTTATCACCACAAAAACGAAATAGCAATTATGTGACATGAAGTAGGGGTTAGCTAGTGGTAGGGTGGTAATCATTTTGTAATATATACGTGTATCAAATCAACAGGTTGTACACATCAACTTTAGACAATGTTCTGTGTCAATTATATCTCAGTAGAGTTGGGCGGTGGGGGGCAGTATGGTCTCCTCTCTAAGAATAAAAGCCAAAGTGCCATAGTTCCATCCTAAGGAAGCCTTAGAACAAGTCCCAGCAGAATCAAGGTAATCTGCCAATAATTAAATGATTACCAAAACAAAACATAACTCTCTTTAGGATGACAACATAATCTGGAGCCTTTCCAATTTATCATCCACAATATAAAATAAAAAATTTACCAGGTGAGTGAGAGAGAAGGAAACAATAAATATTAATCAAGAAAGAAAACAATCAATGGAAGAGACTCGGGGATATTACAGACATTAGAGTTGGCAGTCAAGGTCTTCAAAATAACTATGATAAATATGTTGAATGATATAAAAGAAAAGATGATGTACTACAGAATTGCACAACTGAAGCCTATGTGATTTTACTAACAATTGTCACCCCAATAAACTTCAATTTAAAAAAAAAGATGTGAAAAAAATGGATGAATAGTCAAAATACTTCAATGGTGTTTTATAAAAAATAATTTGCATGGGCATTTAGATCTAAAAATATATATCTGAAATTTAAAACACATTGGATAATTAGAGATAAGACTGAATACAGTAGAAGGCAGAATTGGTGGACTAGAAAACTTTTCATTAGAAAAGTATCTAAACTGCAGAACTGAACCAGGAGAATGCGTAAGACCCATGTGAAACTTAAAAGGTCTAACACGAATGTAATAGGAGTTCCTGAAGGAGAAGGGAAAATGTTACAGGTTCAAGTAAAAGTTAGCTAAAAAATTTCTAAATCTGATTAAAGACTGCAACATACAAATTCAAGATAGTCAGCAAACTCCTTGCAGGATTTTTAAAAAATAAGTATAAAATAGGCACAATATAGTCAAATTATTTTATTTTGCCAACAAAAGAGCAAATATTAAAATCAGCAGGAAAAAAAAGCATATTACCTTTAAAGGAACAACAACAAAAGTGACAGCAGACTTTGGAATAGAAATTATAGAAGTTTCTTTAAGGAGCTGAAAGAAAAAGAGCTGCCGACCTAGAAATCTATACCATAAAATACACTTCAAAAAAAAAAAGGCAAATACAAAAAAAAAAAAAAAAAATGAACAAAAGCTAAAAGACAAACAACAAAACCTAGAAGAATTTATTGTCAGCAGACTTGCATACAAGAAATTATCTCAGATGGAAGCACAGATTTACAGGAACAAATGGAAATAATACAAAAGGATGAAGAATTGAGCTATTCATCAAGTTTATTAAATACAAAGCATTCAATGAAGGGTTCTATTTTTTTTCAAAGATTTTCCATCACACCAAAACATGGGAAATATTATTGAAATATAACCTGAAATTTTAATTCCTCTTTCTATAAAATTTAAAATATGCTGTCTTCATTATGACCGTTAGTAATCATATGAAATATATCAATATGACTCAATCCAGCAATGATCATTTGCCAATTATGTCAGAATCTGGTATGCTAATTTGCAGTATTCGTTTTAGTTACATCAGAGACTCTTATCTAAATCAGCATGTTCTCACAACAAACATTTTGTAACGTAATCTGCGATGCACAGAGAAAAAATTGCAATGTGCAACTGTAGTTTCATTCTGTAAACCATAAGCATTGATTGTGTGTCCACTGAGAGCGAAGTATTAGAAGTAGATTTTTCTGAATATAAATACAGGACCGAAGACACTGGTCCAGGCATAATCAGTTCTTAACTTTCTGGGAGAAAAGGCAAATCAAAGAAGGAAAATAGCTAATAATTATTATAAAATTCGATTTCCCAAATTTCCCATTCATGGATCCTTTATTGACGATTTGCATTGTAATTGATGCTGTCCAAAGTGCTACACAAACAAATACTAAGTAGACACAGTCCATTCTCAAAAGCTTACAGTCTAACAGGAAAAGAGAGATACACACTAACGAATAAAATGCAATGAAGTGTTGTAGGTGACATAACAGAAATCTAGAAGGTTGCAGTGTCACACAAAGGAGAAAACGAGCAATTCATCCTGGAATATATCAGAAAAGTGTTCATAGGGAAGGTGACACGAGCTCTAAATTTTGAAATATGAGAGACCATTTGCCAATGGCCGTGAAGGAGAAAAGCATGTCAGACCGAAGAGGCAGAGAGGAAGGGAATGGGTTAGAAAAACAGTATTAATAATTTGGGAGTGAGTGTGGCACAGTGAGGTGAAGCATGGTTAACAGGGATTCTGCGAAGTTCACAAAGGATGGATTATTGAGGATATTCTATGCCATGTATAAGATATAAGCTCTTGTTTTGATAGCAAAAGCTGCCATTACATAGTCCAAGCCTTCTTCAAATGGAAAAGTAAATGTAGTCCAACTCTACTAGAACTGCACTTTCAAATATGGTAGTCATAAATCACCAATGGCTATTTAAATATAAATGTAAAAAGATTAAAAATTGTAGTGGCCACTGGACCTGACAGCACACTCAGTGGCTTAACAAAACCTGTTTGTCCTTCACTCAAGCAAAGGCCAAACCAGGAGCTCCAGATCAGAGGCAGTGGAAGTTTGATTATCACAGTCATTCAAAATCCAGGCTCACAGAATCTCTGCCATCTTCAAATCGCAGCTTTCTGAATCACCCCATGTATCAATATCCAGACAGTAGATCAGGAAGGAGCATGAAGGGTCTTGTAAAAGATTGGATGGGACAGAATAACAGGAAGCATGTATCCCTCCTGCTAACATCTCATTGATGACAACTCAGGCTCATGGACAGACTCAGGAAGGCTGGAAAAGGTAATATGGCTGAAAGCCCAGGAAGAAAAAGAAACAAATATGAAGATTAGCATACAAGCTCAGTCACTCCTTGGTAACTCAAGGTCATCATCATTAACTTCAATTATTATACTGTGCATGCTTTGTATACTGAGCATTATTTGTCTTTCTACTAAATGCCCCCAGGCTCTGGGTTTTATAGAGTGATTCTCCATCTTCTGTTTCGCTGTCAATTAGAGTTGTTATTGTTGTTTTAGTTTCCCCACTTTTGTGTTTTAGCCTAGATCAGCCCAAAAGTTCCTATAAGAAAATAAATATACAGACTTGATATATAAGTTACCTAAATTTTCCACCCTTCCAAGTCAATTGGGTACCACATGCTTCTTCCTTAGAATACAACGCATTGGATTTATGTCTTCTTTTCTCCCCACTCACAGGCTACTTCATTTACTTTAGGAATGTATGACTGTTTTGAGATTGATGGAAATCTGACTCCTGGTTAAGGTAGGTATTATTCTTTATGTCTGACTGTTATAAAACACTTATTTTTAGAGAGCATCCATTTTTCTGGACTATTAAAGGAATATTTATGCAATCAATGCCAAGAGTGAAAGGACAATGCTTATGAATGAACTTCTGACCTTTTCGCAAAGCTAATATATGTATGATATCCAGAGGTCTTTATCAAACTTATAATCTGAAAAATATTGACAGGTTTTAAATACCCTTCCCTAGAAGGAGAGGGTTTGGAATACTGACATTTAATTAATATTTTTAATTTGTTTTATTATTAACATATTCAACAAGCATTATTGACCGTGCACTGTATGCCATGAGCTGTTCTAGTCAACAAGGAAATACTAATGTACAATCCAGAAAAGGTCCCAGCTCATGAGACTATAAATGTCTGGCAAAGATCATAAGCCTCAGTGCACAGAGGAGCTTACTGAAAAACGGCCAAAAAAAAAACAAAGAAAGAAAGAAAGGGAGGGAGGGAGGGAAAAAGAAAGAAAGAAAGAAAGAAAGAAAGAAAGAAGGAAGGAAGGAAGGAAGGAAGGAAGGAAGGAAGGAAGGAAGGAAGGAAGGAAAGAAAGAAAGAAAGAAAGAAAGAAAGAAAGAAAGAAAGAAAGAAAGGAAAGCAAGCAATGCTGTGCAAGTATTAAAACATATGGAAGAGTTAAGTGAACTAGTATTTTTTACCTCAGCATAGATGTTACTCAAACCTACGGCTACATTTGGAAACAGACTTGCAGGAAGAAAAACACTCAGTAAGTAACATCAGGTATACGATACTGATAAACCAAGTATACTTAAAATCACCATCTTCAGCAGACAAGCACCTACGTCTAAGTGAACAAAATGTAGATATCTTCATCTAACAGCTTGAAATGTTCACATGCTTGAATATATTTTGTGACAAATGCATCCTGTGCTATTCAAAACCACAATCGTACACAAGAGTCTCAAGTTCTACGGCTGAGGCGAAAAATTGGTAATGTTTGCTCTAAACTGTTGGTGTAGAGCCACAAAGGGTGGGTTGTGCCCTAACTGAAAGGTTTGTGCAGTTTCAAAGCACCTCTTGAGCCCATCCACCTACAGCATCAGAAATGCCAGCCACTCAGGCAAAGGTTTACATGACGATATCAACACTCCTTTCACATCCAATAATGGAAGCGGGGAAGTTGGTTTGTGTCTTTGTATTACGAAAATTTCAGACACACAAAAAAGTTGAAGAGATTTTTATACTGAACACGCTCATCCTCACCAACTAGGTTTTACCATTAACGTTTTATTATTACCTGCTTTATCACATATGCATCTGTCTATCCATTTATCAATGTTATATCTCAGTGGATTTCAAAGCAAACTACAGACATCTGAATGGTGTGCATATCATTAACAATAGTTTAGTACTTGTATATAGTTTTTCTTTTTGTAAATTTGCATATGACAAAATGCATAAATTTTAGGTATATGGCTAGTGAATTTGGACAAATGAATACACTTGTATAACCCACACCCCTATTAAGATATAGGACATTATCATCACACAAGGAAATTCTCTCATGCTCCTTGCCAGACAATCCTTAAATTCAACCACCAGAGGTAAGCACTGTTCTATTATTCCACCATAGATTAGATTTCCCAGGTTTAACATTTCAGATAAATGGCACCATGCAGCATGTATACATATATAGTATATTTCATACAGGCTAAGGCCTACAGCTTCTTTCATTCAGCATAATTATTTTGACATACATTCGTGCTTTCTCATGTATCAAGAATTCCTTTTTACATTGAGTGATATTTTGTATTTATACGTATATTCTACAGTTTGTTTATCCATTCTCATGTAGGTGAACACTTGGGCCAGTTTGGGGCTAATATGAGTAAATGCTGCTGTGAACCTTCTCATACAAGTTTTTTGTTAACATATTTCTCTGTCTGTTGGGTAAATATCTACGAATGGAACTGCTGAGTTATGGAAAATGTTATGACTAGTTTCATAAGCAACTGCCAGGCCGTTTTCTGAAGTGATGGTAAAATTTTAGAATCCCATCAACAATGTATAAGAGTTCCATTTACTCCACATCCTCACCAATATTTGGTATTTAGGCTTTTTTATTGTAGCCATTTTGGTGGGTACGCATTGGAGTCTTTTCACAGTTTTAATTAGCATTATATGATGAATGATGTTAGACATATTTTCACGTAATTATAGGCCATTCATATATCCTCTTTTATGAAATACCTTTTAAAGTCTTTTGACCATTTTACATTGGGTTAGTTGTCTATTTTTGAGTTCTATGTACACATTGAATTCCAGCCTTTTGTCAAACAGATATTTTGTCATTGTTTTCTCCAAGTCTATCATTTGCCTATTCATATTCTTAATGGTGTCTTTTGATGGGTAGAATTTTTTCATTTTGATGAAATCTAATTTATTGATATTTCTTTTACGGTTATTTTATTGTGTGACTGAATAAGATGCCATTACCTAAACCTAAATCATAAAGATATTCTCCAATTTTTTCCCTCTAAGAGCTTTATGGTTTTAACTTTTACATTTAGGGCTATCTTAATTTTTTTGTATATTATGTGAAGTAAGGAGCATAGTTCATTTTCTTCAATAGTTACTTGAGTGCCATTTATTGAAATGATTTTCCTTTCTCCACTGGATAGTATTAGCAACTTTCTCAAAATTCAAGTAACATTGTGCCTTTATGTAACAATACTGTATTGCGCACTTAAACATGTAAGAGGGTGATCTTATGTTAAGTGTTATTACCACAGTAAAGAAAATCATACAAACACAAAGAAAAAAATCACAATCATATAAGTAGAGGCCCATTCTGAGCTATCTAGTCTGTTCTACTGATTGATTATTTGTAGATCTTTATACCTCCGCTACAATCTCTTGGTTAATGTAATTTTATGGTTACTCCACTCCCCACCTCCAGTTCCTTAATATGATTAACTTTGATCTTTTTTCTAGTTCCTATTGGTAGACATACAGATAACTGTTTTTAGATATAAGTATTAAACACTATAAATTTCACTCTAAACACTACTTAGCTGCATCCTACAAATTTTGATATGTGATAGTTTCATTGTCAATCAGTACAAAATATTTTCCATGTTTTTTCATTTCAAAATATATGTGGTTTTCATATCCCTCTTATGGGTACTGATTTCTAGTGTAATTCATTATGTTCAGGGAGCACACTCTACATATGATTTCAATATTTTAAAATTGCTGAGATATTTTATGGCCCCAGATAGATCTTTTTAAACATAGCATGTGCACTTGAAAAGAATGTGTATTTTTTAAGATTTTAATGAAGTGTTCTATAAACATCAGTTAGATCAAAGCGGGTAGTATTATTGTTCAGGTCATATGTGTCTTTATTTGTTGTTGACTTCTATCAATTGCAGAGAGAAGAGCGATAAAATCTCCTAGTCTGATTTGTGGAATTATCTACTTCTCCCTTTAATTTTGTTAATTTTGTTTGACATAGTTTGAAGTTCTGTTTATGATTTTTATGTCTTCCTAATGAATTGACCCTTTTATAATTATGTATTTCCCTTTTTCTCTCTGGTAATTTTACTGGTCTTGAAGACCAATTTATCTCATATTAGTAAAGTACTCTGATATCCTTTTACTTATAATTATCTATGTCTTTCTTTATATCTAAAAGTGTCTCTTTTAGAAAGCATATTATTGGGTTTTGCTTTTTTATCTATTCTAATTACCTGTACCTTTTTAACAGAGATGTTTGTTCATTAATATTTATTATTAATATTGATGCTGTTGTTTTCTGTCTGTCCCCTCCTTTTTTTTTCTTTGTTCCCACTATCTGCCTACTTTTAGCTTATTTGAATATTTTTTTAGAATTCCATTTTCTCTCTTGGTTTTTTTAGCTAGACTTCTTTGTTTACTGACTATCCTCTGTTACCTTCATTCTGCTGTTAAACCCATACAGTGAAATTTTTATGTGAGATATTGTATTTTTTATTTCTGGAATTTGAATTTGGTTTTTGTAGTCTCAAGTTCTCTCTTGAGATTTGCAATATTTCCATTCATTATGAGGATATATTCTGTTGTCTTATTGAACATAATTATAAAAGCTATTTAGAGTACTTGTCCGGTAATTCCAATGTCTAGGTCATTCTTTGATTGTCTTTTCTCTTAAGAAGAGACTACATTTCCATGGTTCACTTTATGCCGAGAAATGTTTAGTTGAATCCTAGCCATTGTGAATATTACGTTGAGAAGTCCCTAGATTCCATTATATTCTTCCAAACAGCGTTGATATTTTTATTTTAGAAGGAAACTAATTTGATTAGACTCAAACTGCGAACTCAGCCTTTTGGGCAGGAATTCAAATTTCAGTTCAATTCTTCTAGTTTTAGCTGGCCTGACTGCATTGTACTCACCTCAACTCACATAGTTCATGGGTAGCCAGAGATTTTGGAATCGTTTGTATAGATAATTTGAATTGACCCCCACTTCTCCCCACCCCAGCTTAATTTTTCTTTGAGATTCCCATTTTACTTTCCAATAGTCATGATTGCCTCAAACTTTCCCCTGGTTCTTCAAGATGGCCAAACTGTAAATTTTCTATTGGAGTTTTAGCTACCCTGCTTAGGCTGCCACAGGCTAAAAACAAACAAACAAAAAAAAACATAAAAATGGGAAACACATTCTCCTATATTTTAGTCAATGACATTTGGGACATTAAAAACATCTGCCAAACTGTGCTGTCACTGCCTGATGGACAATATTGTACTATATAATACACACTTTTTCTATTGTAAAGAACCCTTGAATCCAAAAAAAATAAGAAAAAGTCAAACTCATAGAAACAGAGAGTAGAATGATGGTTGCCAGGGGCTGGGGGATAGGGGAAAAAGGGAAGATATTGGCCAAAGAGCACAAATATTTAGTGATAAGCTGAATAAATTCTGAGGATCTAATGTTTAAAAAAAATGATAAACTTATACTGATCCCTTCTTGTAAGTATCAGCTTCTTTTCAGAATCTGCCTGCATTCATTCATTCTTTGGAAACGTCAGGTAGTTGTTTTTCGCATTGTATCCAGAATTTATAGCTATCTGCAGAAGGGCCACTCTAGTAGGAGCTTGTTTGGTTACATCAAATGAGGCACCGTATAGTAGCCTGACTTTGCATAATCAATACGCACATCAGCATTTCAGGTATGCACTGTGAATTGACTCCTACTCCCAATGTTTGCCAATGGCGATCATGAGACAGCTGACACTTGGGAGAAAGAACGTTAGGGACATTCCCATTGTATCTTTAAGTTTTGCAACTGTATTAAGTCCAGGCACACACAAGACCTCATCTGGATATTAGTTCCATGGACAAGGTCTTTACTGATGTAAGGTTTAATTAAGGAAGATCTCAAACTTTGATGTACATGAAACTCCTTTCTGCAGCTCTCTGTAACCGAACATGCCTGGACCTCAACAGCAGAGACCTGTATCAGGAGGTCCAGGATAGGTCCAAATATGCTCTGTATTTTTTTTTTAATTTTAAAATTAATTCTGAAGCCATCCAACTAGTAGAATCACTGACTCAATGGTTTACCTTCAGCTTTTTCAAAGAAGCAGATGGAATTGGATTGGAGTAAGAGTCAGAAAAACCATCACTTTTACCAAAAGTGCTCTAGTTGTAATCTTTTAAATTTTGTCTGTACAATGATCATTACATGTGCTTTATGTAAGAAATAGGGTTGTGAAGAGCAAGTGAAATAAAGTATGTGATAAATTACAAACCACTATATAAACATAGAATACTTTTATAAGGTTCTTTCTTCCTTCTTTCTTGAATATGTTTCCCTGTATTTTATCTGGTATATAAATAATTATCTTACAGTGCCACAAAAAAAGTGTTAATGTTCTGATAAAATTTTATGCTGCTTACTTTCGTTGTTGCTCTCATAATTTTAACCCAGCAATACTAAATCACTTCTCCCTTTGCCTTATAACACAGGAATCCAAAGCTAAATATATTAATAGTTCCATTATAGGAAGCTCACCCAAATGCCCCTTCTCACTTCATTGTATTTCTTGAATCCTTTATTTCTTATCTGCCATTTTTTGGTATAGATCAACATGAGTCATTTAAGGTTTGTTATTAATTGTTTAATTGTACTGTCCCTTATTCCATAATAGAAAGGATTAGATAGTTCATACTTAGAAATAGACGGGAAACAATATATCACAAACGCAGTGTACTTATACTACAAACACTCTTCGCTGGTTCCTATCCAAAGTTATTCTGGAGTCTTCTATGTTCTCAGTCCCTCACCTTCCTAATTGCTTTAAGAAGCATCTTTTGATATGTTTCCTCTCTCATTGTTTCTCATTCTTTTGGACTTTCTCTTCCCATTCCCCCTTCATTCATTTCTTTCTTCCTTCTGTCTCTGTGTCTATTTCCAAGTCATTGAGTGTCTTAATGGAGGCAAAAATAACTTTCCAAAATTGTAGAATGTACCCAAACCTGCTCATTCTCTACCCAGGTCAGTTCATTAGCTGTTGCTTAGTGAACATTTCAATGTCAGGGGATTGATGCTAGGAATATGTATTTGTGTGTAATATAGAACTATCTTAGTTCTGACGTGGTGTTTTGGTTTTATTTTGTTGTTTTTGTTTTTGTTTAATGTCATCTAACTATATCTATGACCACACTTTAGATTCGAAGTGACTGGGCCCTCGGTAAGTTTACATGTTGCCCATTTATCATCTAAAGATTCGATCATGACAAAAGACTAGGGAGAATTCTTGCTTCAAGTACTTTTGTGATAATGCAACTCCTGCCCACCAGCGACTCCGTTTCTTGACTCTACAAATACAATCCATCAGACAAGTGAACATTTTACAGCTGGTTCCTGCTCTTTCAATTTCTTGCTTCTGACCCAGGACCCACTTCTCATAATTTCACCCCAAGCAGTGATTCCGGCAGCCAGAACTTCATCAATAGACTATCATCTGTACAGAAAACCATTAGTTGATAAGATGGTGACCTCTCAGAGCAACTCGGCTTTGTAAGAGAAAGAACGTGTTATTAAAGTAGGTTAAGTGTGAAGGTTTAGGTGGCCAACTGGATGCAACATTAGTTGGGAAGTATTCGGTGTTTCCTTTAGATTCTGTACAACACCTACCACGTTGCTGGAGTTCTCAATACTAAGACTTCATGGTTTATGCAAAGGTGAGGGTTGGGAGTGTGATTTGCCTAACCAGACACCCCTCAATAAAGAGCACACTGTGCCGTTGCCTCCCTAAGAGGGATTATGGAGAGTATAAATGGGAAGTTTGAATTATTTATGACGACTGTTAATATCAAACAGGGTTGTCTAGAGAATGTAGCAATGTGGCCTCAAATAGATAGCTTACTGCCAAAACTCCAGCTTGTTTTTCTCTTATTCTTTTGCTGATTCCAGTGATCTTTTCAAACTTCCCTTTTTGGTGATAGATTCCCAAAAGATGTGTATGTTTAAGGTGGAAAAAACAAACAAACAAACAAAAAACACTGCCAACACCTCCAATAAAACAGATACAGAAGTAGCACAAAGGAAAAATCAGGCTGGAGGAGAAGCTGTTTTCTGGATTAAGAGTAGGAAAAATGAGGGACTCGGGACCTGCGTTTAAAGAAACGCCAAATGATTATAACTACGTGCTTTGTTTCACAGTGACTTTAATATCCCTTAGAAGAAATGTGAGGGACAAAACAGGCCTAAGTAAGCAAAGAGTGATTCCTCCTTTGTGCCTCAGTCGCTCTATAAGCAACGTGGATATCAGAATGCAAATATCAAGGTTGTTCTTCCTTTACTGGGATATTTTGAAGACGCAAAATTGCAACAAGCACAGAAATTATATACCAATGTTATACAGTCATATGCTGCATAATGGCACTTGAGTCAATGACAGACAGATACACGACAGTGGTCCCATAACATTATAATGGAGCTGGAAAATTCCTATTGCCAAGTGACCTCGTGGTCTTCACAATGTCAGTGCAACACACTGCTCACATGTTTGTGGTGACGCTGGTGTAAATAAAACTACTGCACTGTGAGTCATATAAAAGTGAAGCACATACAATTATTTACAGTACATAATACCTGATAATGATAACAAATGACTGTGTTACTGGTTTATGTATTGACTATGCTATACTTTTTATCATTATTTTAGAGTGTACTCTTTCCACTTATTAAAAAATAAAGTTTGCTGTAAAACGGTGCCGGGTGACACCAGTAGCAGCCTCATACATCTCGTGTTTACCACGTCTCTTGATTGCACCTTTTTCTCTTGGGCTTGATTTAATCTCATGGTGTTTTGTACAGGAACAGGCTGTACCAGCTTGTAGCCAGGGAGCCATAGGCTATGTCATGTAGCCTAGGTGTGTTGTAGGTGGTACCGTCCATGATGTTCGCACATTGATGAAATCGCCTAATGACGCATTTCTCAGAATGTATCCCCATCATTCGGCAAGACATGACTATATTATCACCCAAGACATATTTTCAAAATGCAGACCTGACCACATCACACATCTCTTGGTCTGAAACATTTCAGTGATTCCTGTTTCTCTGAGATTAACCATGAAAACTTGACCCCAGCCCAGATAAGCCAGGCCCTTGCATGATTTGGCTCTGCCCTAAATCTCCCCTAGCTCTGACATCCAACCACACTGCTCCTCCTTCAGTTCCTTACAAGCACTGTGGCCACTGGGTCACAAGCAATGCTACAAGGTCATTGCACAAGCAATTCCCTCCGGCAGGAATGCCCTTCTCTCCTCTCTTCACCTCATTAATCCCACTCATTTTTCTGAGGAACATTTTTCACCTCCAGGAAGGAAGCGTAAGTGAGACATGTGAGCAAGGTGTATTCTCTCTCTGACATGCTTTCGCAGTTCCTCTTCTTGGTAATACTCATCACCTATTAGTTTTCATTTATTGGTACCAGCATGTTTAATGCCTATCTGCCTACAATCCTCTAAACTTGTTTTTGTTCAGTATTTCATCTCCAGAACCCAGCAGTATGTGGTAGATATTTAATGTGCAGTAAAAAAAAGGGAGGGGGGATAGACAGATAAAAAAAGTTTAGTGGAAGCATGAAAAAATGAAGGCAAGAAAGGAAAGGAAAGGAAAGGAAGGAAGGAAGGAAGGAAGGAAGGAAGGAAGGACGGAAGGAAGGAAGGAAAAAGGAAAAGAAGAAAGGAAGAAACATCTCATCGGAGAAGAAACATTGAGGTATATGATCATTTGATGTAAAACAAATATACCAGCATAGCTAAAACTATTTGTTAGACTTATAGAGGGATTTGCGGTTTCTCTTTTCTTTCCCAAGGTGTCACCTCGCCGTTCCTTGACGCCCACCTCCCCCACGTGTGCCTCCTCTACCCTACGAGTCTACAAGCAGTATTTTGTTTACTACATTGTCATTGCAAAATGCTGGCATGGGGTAAGTTGAAACAGGCTCTGGATATAGTCAATGAAACAGATTTTTATACAGACTAATCCAACATTCATGACTTAATGTTGGAACCTTACACATCACATGAATTAGGAGAATGTGTTCTTATAAAACAGCCAGTTCTTTGATGTAAATTACCCCACATATGATTGGCAAATACGGAATAGTAGCCTTATACCTCAGACGTACTATTCGTTCTTATATATTATTTCCTAATAGCATAATGTTTTAAAGTTATCCAGAGCAAGCTTTGTCACAATTAAAGAAACGTCCTGTATGAAGTTCTTTAGAAAAAAAAAAGCTTACAAATCTATGCAAGCACTTTCCTTTAGTGTTTCAAGAATAGCTCTACGTGTGCAACTCTGGGAAGCTCGCTGGTGAAGCTGCCAACACAGATTAAGAAGCAGCGAAGACATTAATCCCTGTATTAAAACAATGGATTAATGAAAAAGGCTACACATATTAGAGCAGATTTTTAGTTTTGATAAAAAGTGTTTATATTGGAAACCTAAGTCTCAAAGGAACAAGTAGGAACTCCAGGATTTAAGGCTGCTAATGACCAACTTACTTTGAAGCCAGGTGCAAATGCCATTAGCGGGTTAACGGTGCCAGTATATATAAATTTTGGGGTAGTAATTGTTTTGTTTTTCTAGTGCTCTGCTCTCCAAATTCCACAGTTTTGAGTGGTCTCCTTCATTTCATTTTCCCCATGGGCCCTGTTATATTTAGTGTTCAATTTTGCAGAATGTAAGGTTTTTCAATAGAGCAATCATTGGCATTATAACAGAAACACCCATATCTCTATTTTATGCCACTGTCTTTGACTAAAAAATAACTAAGGTTTTTGTCGGGCTACAGGCTTACATTGGGAGAATTTGAAAGCAAGGAAATTATGTGTTGTTTCAATATCTGAACTGACTTCTATAAAGTCTAATCAGGTGGGAATTTAGGACTTCTTCCAGCTTTAAATGGAGATATAATTCTTCCTTCTCTGGCAGAAAATCTTCTCCAACCACCTCTACACATCTCATAGGAGTCAGAATTGCCTGTCTCCCAAATTTCATATTTGGGTCTGTCATTGTTACAAATCTTTTCCTGAACACTGTATAATCCCTTCTCTGTTTTAGAATTATATTCCTAATATCACCAAGGCCTTAGACAGCAGATCTGGTCCCTTTCTCTGTTCCTCTGTAGTGTCCTATTGTCCTAGGAAATTTCATATACAAGTTTTTCTTGTAAAAAAAAATATGTATATATATATATATATATATATATATATATATATATATATATATATATATCCTACAGAGCTATGCATATTAGACCCTACCATGACCTTGGTTCACAGAGATAGCTATGCATAGACATCTGTTCACTTTAAAAAGTATGTTGTTTTTTCTCCCAATCTTGAGCCAAATTATCCAAGTGTGGATTTACACCAGCTTATGCAAATATGGCATAAAAACCATTAGCTTGGATTTTCTCTTAGAGAAAACAATCTCCTTTACCATCACCACACACACACACACACACACACACACACACACACACGTTGATACAATAAAACCTGTGATTTCATTCAGTGGTAAAATAAAAGAAGGAAACCTCTGGAAAACCAGATTCAAATTCTGGAGCCTCTTTCTGTGTGACCTTGAGCAAACTGCAGAGCCTCTTTAAGCCTCAGTTTGTCCATCTCTATGGGGTGATAATATTAAAAGCACAGTAACAGAGGGTTATTATGAAAATTAAAGTAAATAACATGATGAAAGTAAATCCTTTACAGTGCCTGGCACATAGTATTTAATCAATGTTTGATATTTGTATAATCAGCAAACATTTATGAAACAATTGTTACATACCAATTAGACTGTGTTCTAGGAATAAAGAGATGAAAGATGAGATTCCCGATTGAATGAGTTCAAATCCTAATAGTGGATATTGGTAAGTAAGTAAAGTCAAGCTACTATGATTGTAGGATGTATATGAAGGCTAGGGGCACTCAAGGAGGATCATCCAAACCACACTTAGGAACTCAAGGAAAGTTTCCCTGAGAATTATCATGTGACCCAGCAATCCCTCTCCTGGGTATCTACCCTGAAAATCTGAAAACATTTATCTGTAAAGATACATGTGCTCCGATGTTCATTGCAGCATTATTTACAGTGGCCAAGACATGGAAACAACCAAGGTGCCCTTCGATGGATGATTGGATAAAGATGTGGTATATATACACAATGGAATACTATTCTTCCATAAGAAAAGATGAAACAGTGCCATTTGCGACAACGTGGATGGATCTTTGGATTATAACGCTAAGCGAAATAAGTCAGACAGAAAAAGTCAAGAACCATATGATTGCACTGTTATGTGAAATATAAAACTGAAACCAACAAAGGAACAAGACAAAACAAATAAAGAAACAAAAACTCATAGACGTAGACAATAGTTTAGTGGTTACCAGAGGGTGGGGGGACGTGGTAGAAGAGGGTAAACAGGGTCAAATATATGGTGATGGAAGGAGAACTGACTATGGGTGGTGAACATATAATATGACATCTAGATGATGTATTACAGAATTGTACACTTGAAACCTATGTAATTTTACTAACCGTTGTCACCCCAATAAATTTTAATTAAAAAAAAAAACTAAATTAAAAAAAAGAAGAAATACTTGATCTGTACCTTAGAGACTATGTAGACATTAGCTCAGTGAAGAATAGGGTGAATCTTATTCTGGGCAGGGGGACCATGTTCATAGACATGGAGACAATGGAGAGTGTATGACAAAGTCAAAGACATGCAAATAATCAGCAATGTCCCTAAGAGATTAATAAATGTGACAGCACATGACCTTGGAACTTATGCTTCCACTGGTATCATCCATTTCACTGTTTTATAATTGCCTGGTTATTTATTGTTCTCTTCTCCTATACGGTATGTCCCAGGAAGGCAGGGACATTATCTTGTTCAATGTTGCATCTCAAACAAAAAGCAAAGTACCTAGAACATAGAAGGAACACAATAAACATTTGAATAAATGAATATTAGCTACCTCAAACTATTCACTTTAAAACACGGAAGCACAGACCAAGAGAGTTTAATTCCCTTGTCTAAAAACACACTGTGGGTCTGATACCGAACTCTGAACGGCCAGCACCCTTCCGCCAGGTCTCCTGATGACTGCTTCCATTGCAAGTGGGCAAGACATGTCATCGGATCACATTAGAAATAAGTGAGAATCGGCCATACAATAGCATTCAATACAGCTCTAGGCATTTAACCAGCCTAAAATCTCCGAATTAAAAACGCGACTTAACTTCAGGCATATAAATGTTGAATAACCATGGTATACACCTGAAACTAATATAATATTGTATGTTAGCTGTATTTTAATAAAAATCTCTTTAAAAATGCAATTTAATCTCTTCTCAGATAATTTGATAATCGAGGATTGGAGCATAGAGGCATACAAATTTGTAAAATTTGAAACTCCAGCCTGGAAACTATGAAGAATTAATATACTTCTTAAAAGTAAGCAGGTTTTTGGTCAAAGGCTATAAACTTTCAGTTGTGAGATGAATAAGTTCTGAGGATCTAATGTATACCTTGGTGACTATAGTTAATAATACTGTATTGTATACTTGAAATTTGATAAAGAGTAGATCTTAAGTGTTCTCAACACACGTATACAAAAAAGTTACGTGATGTGATGAATGTGTTAATTAACTTGTGATAATCATTTATGTATATGTATATTATATATATGCATATATACATATATCTCAAATCATCACATTATACACCTTAAATATATTCAATTTTTATTTGTCAGTTATATAATTAAATTTCAGTAAAGCTGGGGGGTGGGAGTGGGCCCAGAAGATTCACAGCCTTTCATTGTAAAACTTTCCTAAGAAGAGCATCACACTAGTAATACCTAGGAGTGGGAGCCATCTCCATTATAATGAAAGTTCTAGGGACACAGATTTAAGACAACAGGGAGAAATTAAACATGAGTCAATTTTCACTGCCTCAGACGCAGAGGGTTAAGAAAGTCTAAAGTAGCCTATAGTACATTCAGGTAGAAGCGAGACTTTGTCAGGCAGACTTTTGTGTGAGTACTATTTATATGGACTAATGATGGGTGTCTTGACTTCAGGACTCATTTGGAGTCAAGCCTGTACCACAACACCTGAAGATAAACAGGAACAGCCAAACTTATCTAATTCATTCAATTTTCAACAAATATGTATTGAGGGCCTACTGTGTGTCAAGCACAGTTCTAGGTACTGGGAAATACAACAAAGAGGAAAATGTAGAAAAATCCCAGCCTTCATGGAGCTTCCATTGTAGTGCTTTGTGGGTATTTGGCTGATATAAAGAAAGAAATTAGCATTTGCCCCCTAGCACATTTGGTGTCTATTATGATAAACAATGGGTGAATGTCTCTAACTGCTCTTTATTTCTTAGTAATGGTGTGTGTTCGTACGTGCACATGTACACGTGTGTGTGTGTGTGTGTGTGTGTGTGTGTGTGTGTGTGTGTGTGTGTGTGTAGTTTGCCTTTGAGCTTTTTGTTCTGCCTCTGGCATCTCTGTCCCTGCCCAGCTGCCTCTGTGCTTTCTCCACACTGTGGTAATATCCTCAAATTCTTGCTACCTCCTGGACACTTGCCATAATCATTGAAATGTTACAGTCTCTCCCATTTAAAAAACAGCAACAGTATAACAGCAATAAAAACCTCTTTGACTCATACATGATTCTGAGGCTACTGGCCCCTTTATTTTTCCCTCGAACAGCAACTTTTATCCAAAGACCGTCCTGCAAGCAGCCTTTACTCCCACTGGTCGGACTCACCCTCAGGTGACTGCATCTGGCATCTGTTCCCACCACTCAACCAAACCTGTTCTTGCTTAGGTCACAAATGATCTCCCTCCATGTTCCTAAACCCAACATACATTTTCCAACCTCCATCTTGGGCAATTTCTCATCACCTTCTTCCTGCTAGAAACAGCCTCTTCCCTGCGATTTCCATAGTTATGTGCTCTCTTGACTGTCTTCCCACATTCCCAACCACTCCATCTCCTCTGGAAACTTCTCACACTCAATTGAACTTCTAAATGTTGAATTTCTTTAAGGTTTGGTCATGACACGCTTTGTGTCTTCACTCTAGCTCATGATCAGTTCTTACTTGAGTCTTACTTCACTCTCATTTATCGTCTCATTCACTCTCATAACTTCAAATGCCAACTAATATACTTCCTGTTTCTTTCTAAGACCTTCTGGGCTCTAGCTACATACAACCCACTTCTCATTCTAGGTCGCTCCACTTGACTGTCTCGCTAGTATCTCAAAATGGATGTACCCCCAACTTGAACGCATTTCCTTCCTAAAAACCCACCCCCATTTCAAACATACTCCTTCTCCCTTATTCAACACCGTTCACCCAATTGCTCATGCCAGAAATGGGGGACCCTTGCTTGGCACGTTCCTGTCCCTTAATCTCGCATATAACCCATTACTGACTCCTGTCCATCCTACCCCTTACCTACATCTCACCCCCGTGTGCTTCTCAAAAATCTCCACTCCCATCACCCAAGATCAAGCCACCAGCATCTCCAAAGAACTTCCTAACAGGGCTACCTCACTTTCTTTATCCTTTTCCAATCTATTTTCTACTCAACAGCCAGAGTATAGAATTAAAATTAATGTCTGAGTATTCCACACCCCTGCTTATCACTTTAAACATACTGTATGCCTCCTATGAAGACCAAATTTCTTAATGACTCTTAAAGCCCTAATTAGTCAATTTAGTAAACCTACAAAGTATGTTTGTCTTTGCATCCAGAACAGGTAGATGAAAAAAATTATTTCCCTTCAATCTTAAGAACTTTGAATTCCATAGGGCAGTAACTTCCTCCACACACTGTCACTCATATGCACACATGTGAGCACATTTGTACACACATAGCACAGCTTGAATCCAAACCTTCTTAGAATTCATACTTTTTTAACATAATGAGTGTCTGTTCTTAGTTTTTAACATGTACTTGAGTAAGGGCTTAGAAAATGTCATACAAAAAGAAAACAGTCCTAAGTTCCTTGATAGACCCTGATGCTAGAGAATATCAAGGGATTGCTTCTCCTCCCCTCTCCTCTTCTTCACCCCTAGTTCTCTCACAGAAACCATGCTCTGAGAAATGAGACAAATGAGCCTCTCCAGAAGTTATTACAGAGACTGTCTAGGCTCTACTTTTCCTCGAAATACAGACCAATCTAGGGGAAAAACAACATCCTTTGCATCTTCACCAATAGAGTCTTGGTAGAAGCAGCCACATCTGCTAAAACAACCATGTGCAAAAAGTTGCCCTGCATTTATATTGTTCCCCTTGATGTTTGTTTATGTATCTGATGAAACACTTGTAAATTCTCCCTTTTGCCCCTTTCCACACCATTACTCTGCTTGTCTCAAAATAAATATTGTGCTGGCTGAATCACTTACTGGATGCCGACCTCTGCCCTTCAAAGCTGACTGTTGGACAAAACACCCATCATGTTGCTTACCTTTTAGTGCCTCTCACCAATCGGCTCATTTACCCAGGCGTTTGAGGTTCAGCTGGGCAGAATATTTACCTATTTACTCAGATGTTTAGGAACAAAAAAGGATCTGATTTGCAAACAAGACTTTATATCACCTGACTCAGGCTATGTTTCTGTTGTATAAAATGCACTTAAATAAATCAGTTCCTGAAGAGTGCTAAACCTCGTACACAATTTATACCACATGATGGTTCTTCCCAATGGGCCAGAGAGGTTTCAATTATCTCGGAATGGGACCACTTCAGAAGTGACATGATGGATACTGAGTTAGCATTTATTGTCTTATAGCCACCGAAATGGGGCTATGTCACAGTGTAATAGAAAGAGAAAGTGGCTGGCATTAAAATGACTTGTGTGTGCAAACTCCATCCCAAGCGACTCCCAAGACCAACAGGCACAGAATCTGTTCTAGAACATCACTAATTAAACCAACAGAGGCACACCAGTGCAGAGTGTGCCTGCCCCCCACTCATACACATGTGCTCACACACATTCAAATATTCACTCACTACAGCACAAATTCATGAGCCCTCTTACTATATCAGATAATGGTAATGCGACTAGTAATAAGCAGGTGTCATCACATGTAGTTACAAATCATTGGGCAAGGAGCAGATGGCTGTCAAAGGATGAATAAGTTAAAGAAAGCTCCACGTGAAATGGTGGACGGAAGCATAGGAGAAAGGCAAGGTGAATAAAGCCCAAAGCTAAAGACAGACGAGTAAGGGGAGTTTGGAACGCAGCAGTCACCGCAAGGAAACATACTGTCCTCACAAGATAGCAGGATGAAGTGCGTAAACGTTAAGAAAGTACTACTTGGCACATTAAGTTTGATATTACATAATGTCGGGGGGGGGGGTTCTAATCGCAAGCATTTGTAATCAAATAGGTATCTTCAGAGAGTCTAAGTCTGACTCACATTTTTATAACCTAATAGCAAGGACTGTGGTGTGTGTGGTGGTGTTGCTGTCTTTAGGCTTCGGGAGGCAGGGCCCACTGCTCTCTGGTCTTACTGCTGAGCTCGGGAAAACCTAGTATTTGTCACGCACGTGCAGTAAGTAAATGAGAGTGCACTGTCAGGTTACACAGGAACATGGCCTCACATGGGATAAAATCCCTCCTGAAAACAAACACAGAGCAGGTATCTTATTAAACACTGCCTCTAGAATATAAAGGCTTAGGGGAGTGTGTATAATAAGGGAAGATACAGTTTAAACAGAGGTGAGGGTCTTAAGTCAACAAGAAAAAGCATACGTAGACAGAATTACCATTGAAAAAATCTCTTTCTTGTAGATATCAAAGTTTGAAAATGACTGATCTACATTAAAGAAAGAAAAGAGAATGCTAACCTCAGATGTCAAGGCATGAAAGCCATTGTGCTTTTAGGATAATTGTGAAGTCTCCAGTGATAAATGAAGGATCAGTAGAGAATTTTAAAATATTCCACATTGCTAAATGGCTTGCCCCATTCTGTTTTAAGACTATATCTAAAATCTTAATACATAACAGTGTACCTGTGGACTTGTTGCTCTGAGGACTTACATGGAGTGGGAGGTGGACATGAAATACAACTATGAGGAGACTCTACTGGAAAGAAGAAGATATGAAGTTGATTTAATATCCTCCCCTTACACGAGTATTTCCAATGAACACAACAATGGTCCCCAAAGTTCTGTAAGGGGGAAAGTTTCAATTCCCCTCTATTCCTTCTATGATTTCTTACTGTGTATTGCTTGAGTCAAAAAGAACTAAAAATGACCCCAAAATGACCAAATTGAAGTCAATAGTCTTATCCTCGTTCTCAGAGAGAAAGCTCCTAGCTCTATTTAGTTATATCCTCAATGAGGAGACAATTCAGGATCATGTAGAACTTCTTCAGTGCTTTCTCTTCTTCCCATCTGCCTCTGGAATGCCCTGACACATACATGTACACACACACACACACACACACACACACACACACTTCACTCACCATAGAAGAGAAGAGAGAGCAAGGTCCATTTTATGCTTCTAAGCGGTAAGATGATGTTTCTTTTTCTTTGTATATCCCAGATTGGTTGCTGTGTAAAGACTAACCACCAACCTGTAATTGGAGACTAGAGTTGAGTAAATATTATGTGATGATGGTGGTGATTATGTTCTCACTTGGAAGAGTCCATTTAGAACACCATTTCCCTCATAAAACTCAACTGAGGGATATGAATTCCAGATGCTGAGTTATAATCATGGGCTTCTTTCTCATAATACAGCTCAGATCGATTTTTCTTCTTTGTCATCACTGAGTTTGCCTTTTAAGAAGAGGTGAACATTCCCAAATTAACTAACTTTCAATAAGCAAAGAAACTTTTATAGAAGCAATTGTTCTTCTTCATCATTAATTGAATGGAAATAGTGCAATTATACTGAGAGAAGAAACTGCAATCTCCAACTCTTCTCTGCTGCTCACTCTTCCTGGGTTTAAAAATAAAAATTATCCTTCCAGCAAATGTTCTTTACAAAGATAAAAGTTGCGGGGTAGGGTTATTTCATGACCTCAAATAAGTTTTCTTATTTCAAGAAAGCACTTCCCCAAAGTTTCCTAGTTAGCTGAGCTACAAGACTATATAAGCAGTTTAGATATGACCGAGACGGTATCTTCCTCTCCCGGCTAACCTTTTATTAAAAATCACGTACTTTATTTCAACATTCTGAGCATATCCTAGACAATTCTGTGCATACAAGTCCCAGAGCAGACATAAAAACCAGATGGGAAAGAGATTTACAAGAACCAATCTCAAAAGAATATTTTGCAAGCAGAATGTCAACTCAACATTGATTTTAGCAATGTATTTTGATTTACAATACAGATGTCTTTTCAGAATTTTCATTTCTCCTTATGTATGAACAAAGTGCAAGGAGGATATAGTCCCAGCTGCTCACTTCAAATGTTCCAGCCCTAAACAACAACAACAAAAAAATTATCATTTACTTTTATCCCCTGGGAAGTTCAGATTTTTTTAGTTGACATTATAGGCAAATTGTTAAATCAAGCAGGCAGTTGCCCTATACTTAAGAATATTTTCCTGAGGATACCACCTTGTCATATCTCAAGGATTTTCACAAGGCAGAGAGACATTGAAAGCTTTTTCTTTTGTTACTCTCATTATACAACAAGGGTGTATTGAGATTCTTTATGATGGTGACATTGCTAGGGTACTAAAAATATTTTTTAAAAAAAACCTATGAGGAATTCAGAGTCCTTGAAGTCCTTGAAAAAAAGTTTTAAAAAAACGCCATGTGTTGTAGAATTTACAAGGAAGTATTTGAACACAGGGAAGGAAAGACATAACTCTACCGGGAAAGACAAGGTAAGAAAGAAAAAGTAGGGGCAATGCGATACAGCTGCCACAAGTACATAAATATAATTAAATTTGAACCTCTAAGGATAGCGTATTGGTTTCTCATCTTCTTTGGTCATAGGAAACAAAAGTAATTTGGAAATAATTCAGTACCAGAATCATCAGCATTTATTGAGCCAGGTCTATAATGATTTCCAGTTGATAAGGAGTACTCACTCCACGGAAAGACTATCTGAAAAATACTTTGGTGGGTCACATGCAAATGGGTCACCTCTGATTTTTTCCAATACTTGAAAAATTATGATATTTAATTTCCACATCCTTGCAGGGAGCGTGATATTTCTATCGTTATGTAAGTATAATGACTACTTCCAACCAAGATTGATTGAGCTCCTACTAATGTAATTGGATTTGTGACATGGGGAGAGGAGAAATGTGATCAGGGGTAGATACTGGTGAAACTGAACATAGTACATATGTACACACATTCTTGTAGCACTGTGATCACACAATCTAATTTATTTTGGAGGACTGCATGCATCAATTGGTTCGTGTTGACTTTGACAGTGTAATTTATACAAAAATACTCAAAGTTCACTAACCCTATCAAACCATGGGAAGTTAGAAATATTTGCTCACTCAAAACAGAAATCCACAATAAACCCTCCAAGACGAAATTTCACTTTCTCCATTTCTTTGCAAATGGAAAAAAAACAAAACTGGATTTAGAAAAATAACATCAGAAAAAAAAATCATTGCTGTGTTTCTATTGTGTGAAAAGATAATGTTATTTATTGGTTGTACCTTGTATGGCATGTAGTGTGTCTCTATAGTAATGATATTAATTCCACATGTGATTCTCATTCAAAGAGCTTATTATAAAGCTCAGCCAGTCACTCTGAAACCATCTCTCTCACTGCTTCATAGCCATATCTCCTATAACAGGTTTCATGGCTTGCAAAGCCCTTTCACATTCATTATTTCATTTAACATTTGTAACAAACCTTTGAAGTAGGTAAAGTGTTAATGGCCTCATTTTTAGATGAATAAACGTTTTCAAAATGCTTATGTAATTTAATAAAGGTTACACAGCTAGTAATGAATATTCACATTGGCGAACCTAAACCTCGCAAGAAAGATTGACCACAAACCATAGAGTTTGTGTTAATTATTTGGTCTTATTTTATTCCAATTCGTTGAAAATATGCAATCTAAGTTTGATAAGAAGGGTCACTCAAGATTAACTAAAATATTTGACTAACCAAAATGCCTTAAAACATCACCAAATATCCTAAGTTTTCACTTTAGAAATACAGCCCAAATTTGTAAACTTTCCTAAAGAAAACAGAGTGACCCTGGGGTAGAGCTTTGGGGATGTAAATCTCCAACTTTTCCTTGAAAGCAATAATTCATCAAAAGGTGCATTTGATGAAAAACTGGGCTGAGGCCTTGGAGGCATTTGATTATAGTCAGTTTATGCTCTAAGCTTCCAAGAACATATTCTGTGGAGCCGATGTGATTCAAGAATGACAGGAGTTGCTGTACCAGTTTTTCTTTTTCTCTCCAATCCAGCCTCCTTGGATTGATAAATGGGCTTACTTGCAGCTTTCCTGAACAACATTATTCAATGTTCTGCTGGTTTAATCTGCCGGCACTAGGTGGGTACAGAAAGGGGAGCTTCTGGAAAAGGAAGTTAGTTTTTTAAAGAGTTTTAAAGCTCAGACTCCAGTGGAGGGAGCTCTTACTCAAGTGCTAATCGGGCCTCACTCTTGAGAAACTCATAGAAAACTATCAGGAAATTCTTGACTCTTAATTACCTACACTTATGAAAAATACAAGAAGCATCAAGATTCTTGAGACCATCTCTAGACCTATGTTTATATGTTATTCAATACAATATGAGATTTTCACTAAAAGTAAGGAGAGTTTGGAGAGCAAATTGTAATCTCTTTTTTTGCTTCAATTAAGGAATATTTGGCAAACTGTGTTAGTGTTTCCTAATATGAATTATATGACTAGTATATTAATTCCACAAATATTTATTCTTGCAAGTGAATTAAATAATTAACTCAATTATCCTGATCATGGGAGAAAAATTTTGTATTACAAGACCTCATTTGCTTTATCTCAATTATTACAAGTGCTTCTTTCTTTATTTCTTTTCTTTTTCTTTCTTTCTTTTCTTTTTTTGTATGTCTAGAAACAGTTTCACTGCATTCCCTGTTAGAAAACACTTTCAGTCTGTTGGAAGTCAGACACTTATAAGAGATTTTAAAAGAGCCGCAAAGAAATAAATAACATTATTCTCCCAAGGAACTCAAGGGTGCTTTAGAGGCAATGCAGATCTTACAATATACAGGTAAAAGCTCATTGTAATGAATTCCTCAAGACATACAATTTGGTTGTAGTGGATTTGTGTAGTAACAAAGGCGCTGATAGAAATGACTTTCCCAGTCTTCTGGAGCAGGGACTGAAACAGCCGCTCTGCAACCAGCTAACAAGTGAGAAAAAATTAGCTCTGACTCAAGCGGAGACCAAATAGAATGTGCCGTGCCCATAGCTCACACTGATTCCTCTTCTCCCAAGCCCTAGTTTAGATAAATGTTTTGGGTGAGCATCTTTGAGGTGAGATGGGGGAGGAAAAAGAAAATGTAAAAGACTGAATTATCTCCCTGATAGCATCCAGCATCCTTTTGTCCACTATGCACATGCGACCTTATCAGAGTTCCTATAGAAACTTCTATTGCTAAGCTATTCTTTAAAAAAAACAAAAAACACACAAACCTAGTGGCTCCCTCTTGCCTATAAGAGAACACATATATATGATATAGTCCGTAGAAGAACAATGAAAGCCCTCAGACCCTGACTTTGGCCCATTCCCCTGCCTCTCCTGCCTAGGTGCTCTCTGCCCCAACTAAGGGGTCTGATGTCAAAATGGCTGCAACTTGGACATGCCACAGAGTCCTTTCCTCCTCTAGGTCTCATTCAAAGTGGGCAGCCTGTCTAGTTACTCAGTCACTCACGATAAGGGTCCTAACAGTATTTCTAGGTGCTGCCTCTAGACCCTGCAGAGGCTGACTAGGCTTTGTGCTTCCTTTGTAGTGGAGGGTAGATGGATGCAAGTTGCCGCAATTTACTTGGAGGGAGATGACCCCACATATCCTTAGCACCTGGACCCCTGAAATCATCGGGGCATGGCAGGTCCCTCAGTGTTCAAAGTATTGTCTCCCACCCTCTGGAATGCATGTGTTTCTCCAAGGTCTCCAGCATGCTAATCCCACTCTTGCTCATTCTGTCTGATCAACTGGAAGCCATCCATATGATGGGTCCTTGTGGTGTTCTGCAAGGTGTCCATATGGCCCAAAGCTCTTCTGACTATACCATGACAGACAGTGAGAGCTTTGTCTTGGGGCAAAACAGTAAATGACATGATGTTTTTTGTCCCACATGAAGGGGAACTCTTTCTGTTCCTCTTTCCTGATTTAAATAGAAGAAAAAAATACGTTTGCCAAATCAGTAACTCTATATTATGTACCTGAGTCCTTATCAATCTGCTATAGCAATAAAACCACATCATGTACAGAGTTATGATTAGAGCTAAAACTTGGCTGATTTCGCTGTTATCTATAGTCATTTTCCAAGACCCATCTGGTTTTTGGACGGGGCAAAGGGATTAAATATAGATATGATAGACACCACCACTGCTGAACCCTTTGATAGCATTAACCTCCAAATCTGTCCTCAGGATGTGATACCGGTTTTGACTGACCATCCTGGCCAAGGAATATGGAGGAAGTTTCAAAAGCTTCCACTTGACCTTCCCCACTATGATAGCTTTTATCTCATAGGACCAGGATGCAATGTGGGAGTTACTACAAAAGCCAAGTGTGTCAGTCCCAAATATACATTCAGGGAATGGCGATGACCACTGGGTGTGTCTGCAAACCCAACAGACCAACCATAGTTGGAGTCTGACCAGGACCCTTTTTATTGCCTGCATCCCATATGCCCCACTTTAAAAGAGGAAGCATGACACTGCATCAGATCACTAACTATCAATGTCAGAACACATCCTGTGTCCAACTGGCCTCTACATGTTTGGGTATTACCTCTTCCCCAATATATAATCATTCAAATAAGCTATTGGCTCCACCAGAGAAGGACTGGGGGAAACATTAGAATGTATAATAGAGTCCTTCCCCTGAGGACGCCATATTTCTTGAGTCAGTGGATTCATGTTTGAGAACTGTCTCAGGTCCAGAAACTGAGCCAGGAAATGTGGCTTTATTTGGGCAACAGACTTCAGACTCCATCTCTCCAATTCTCGTTTTCTTCTGATGGTATTGGCAACCCACAGCAAGGTATAATAATGTTCTATTAACCATCTCCATTGTTTCTGTGGGTTAGGCTCCCTGGGCTGCTACTCTGCCCTTATCTATGCTCAGGAGAAGAACGACCTCCCAGCCTCTGCTACACTGGAATCCGATTATGCCGATTGCTATTAGTGAGCCAATTTCTGTGACAGTCTCTTCTCCCTTCAGCTCTGGCCCACAAAAGAGAGCCAACACTGAACTCCACAGTGACGCTGAGACCCTCTCATCAGTGAATTCCTGGTGGCCTAGGTGAAAGTTTGATTTGGGGACCCCCTTCCCCAAAACCTTCCTCTTCCTCTGGTGATTCTTCTGGCCTCATGTGGTACAACCATTCCAGCACATTCATTTCACTCGCTCTTTCAGTTCCCTTCTCTAGTGTATTTTACTGGACAACGTGAAACATTTCACCCTCACTCAGTGTGGACCATGGCCTTATCGAGGCTCTAGGAGCCATCCTAGCCATAAATTTCCTCCATCCCCCAGGGCCCTTGCCAGGGTGTTAAATCCTGTACCCTAAACAAGCATCCCCAAGTCAACAAACTCTCCAGTAACCAACCCTATGTTTGGACTACCCTGACCAAGCAACCTCAGCTTCCAGCACACAGGTCCACTCCAGCCCCTGCTGGTCCATGCTGGCTAGGCCTGGTGGCTCCCTCAGAGTGAAGTCCCTGTTCTCCCTTATCAGATGTAGTTCATCTCTAGTCGGGTTATGCTGCTATCTAACCCCGGTTATAGGTCTGGGGTCAGGAAAGCAATGGGAGCAGCTTCTGAGGTGGGATGCCTGTTGTCTTATCTTCTGGCTTGGCAGAGGGTTTGGGGGAGGCAGGTGCTAGCCCATAGGAAAAGAGTGGGCAACTCCTTTAGGCCCAGAAGACATAAGTGGGGAGTCAAATCTTTGGGCCAAATATCCCCATCCCAAGCGTCAGGGTCCTAGGTTTTCCCAACTACAGTCCTGCCTTTGATAGAACAGTTCTGCCTCATTTGAACATTCATCACCTTTGGAGTTCAGCCTCTCTATCACATCCTGTGCTTCATCTTGCAGCTTTTTCCGCTCCCCTACTGCATAAGATGAGGGCTTCTTTGTAAGTTAGCAAAGGGATTCAATGCCACTTAGTAATACTCACAACCACTCAATTTCCTTGTCTTGATCTTTATTATTTTTCAGTACATTCTAACACCCCGAACTATCTCACTGGTTAGTACATGTCCCTCCATTAGGACCTTCCCAGCTCAATATCCTGGCTCACCATGGGTGACTATTTTAACAACTGGACCACCACCTTGTGCTAGGGGTTCTTGGTGAGGAATAGGATCTTCATTGCCAGCCAGCCAGGAAGTGGTCCATTATCAAAATCCCATTTTACCACCTACTTTTCCAGCCCACGCCTGGCATCAATTGTGCCATTTTGGATTCTCCAGGAGGGAAGGTCTGAGATGGACTTTGGAGGATAAACAGTTTCTTAGAGAGTAATTCCTGCTAAAGGAAAAGGACAGAAGCAGGACTGGGCAGAGGGAGCCACTTCAATACAAATCTCTCAAGTCTCTAGCAGTCCAAAGGGGAGCACTGGAGCAAAGATTGCTCACTAGAGGAGCCATGCATTCGGGAGACGTGGCCGGGCCCTCAAATCACCACACTGTTCAGTCATTGGTCAGGGGCTACTCTGAGAATAGCAAGACCTTGGCTCCAAGGACGAGGTAGATCAGGGAGCAAATAGCTGGACACTGACAGCTAACCACACCCAGGCAGAGAGTCCTTTCCTGAAAGGGGAACTGAGCAGCACAACTCTAGATCTGCCAACACCTAGGGTCTCTCATGCAAATGCCTTGGTAGGTAGACAGGACCAGCTCTACATCACAGGATAATTGCTGTACTGTGTTCTCAGTAGATGCACAGAAAGATCTTGGGATGTTTAGTAGAGAGAATCTTACTCAAAAACTGTTTTAAGGTAGAGCGAGGAGAGACTATTTCATTGTATTTCTCATAAGGGTTCCGTAAAATCCAAGGGTTATCAGATTTGTGGCTACAGGTCTTTTTTCTTTTTCTTTTTCTTTTTTTTTTTTTTTTTAACTTAATGTGCCACTCAATGTTAGTGCTTGTGTAACCATGCAAAAACTTCACTTCTTTAAAATGACTTTTTCTCCTTGATTCAGACTGGCCTTTTCAATCTAATAGCACCACCGCTCACTTGCTTCTTTTCTTCCCTTACCCTCCCACTTTTGCACACATTGCATCACCACTATCCTGATCACTAAGGCCTTAGGACATCAGATTTTTTTTTTTTTTTTTTCAGTTTCATAAAAATTTATTGAAACCATCCATGCAAATTTTGTGTGTTACCATTTAGTCTTACTTACATTGAATTCCAAATGGACCGGGGTGGGGATCAGAGTCTCTGAGATCTTTTTTTTTTTTTTTTTTTACAGGAGGATGAGTTTATTTCTTTTTTTTTTTTTTTTTTATTAAATTTATTGAGGTGACAATTGTTAGCAAAATAACATAGATTTCAGGTGTACAATTCTGCATTACATCATCTATAAATCCCGTTGTGTGTTCACCACCCAGAGTCAGTTCTCCTTCCATCACCATATATTCGATCCCCCTTTACCCTCATCTCCCGCCCCCCACCTCCTTACCCTCTGGTAACCACTAAACTATTGTCTGTGTCTATGAGTTTCTGTTTCTCATTTGTTTGTCTTGTTCTTTTGTTGCTTTTGGTTTATATACCACATATCAGTGAAATCACATGGTTCTCTGCTTTTTCTGTCTGACTTATTTCGCTCAGCATTACACTCTCAAGATCCATCCATGTTGTCACAAATGTTCCTATATCATCTTTTCTTACCGCCGAATAGTATTCCATTGTGTATATATACCACAACTTCTTCATCCATTCATCTATCGAAGGACATTTTGGTTGTTTCCATGTCTTGGCCACTGTAAACAAAGCTGCAATGAACATTGGAGCACACGTGTCTTTATCTCTAAATGTTTTCAGATTTTTTGGGTAGATACCCAGGAGAGGGATTGCTGGGTCATATGGCAATTCTATTCGTAATTTTTTGAGGAACCTCCACACCGCCTTCCATAACGGCTGCACCAGTCTGCATTCCCACCAACAGTGTATGAGGGTTCCTTTTTCTCCACAGCCTCTCCAACATTTGTTACTATTTGTCTTGTTGATGATGGCCATTCTGACTGGGGTGAGGTGATATCTCATTGTGGTTTTGATTTGCATTTCTCTGATGATTAGTGATGTTGAGCATTTTTTCATATGTCTATTTGCCTTTTGTAGGACATCAGATTTTTGTCAGCATCAAATAGTCTTAGGAATCACGCCTCAGGTGTCTGTTGACCACAGACACATAGTTTCGGTCAAACTAAAGATAACATCTTAACCTCCGTTTCAGCTCCAGACTCATGAAGGTGGAAGGACGCCACTGGCCATATCCCCTCGAGACCAGACAAACCGGTGCCATGAATGACATCAGAATCTGATGCAACAATCTACTGCCTCCTACCCGAGCCCGGACCAGTCCATAGAGCCCACAATCCCAACTCCCTTAGCTACCATGGCTAATGAATTTGCTCCTATATAACCTGTCCCCTAGGGGTCTTTGGGGAGCCAGGTCTTTGAGCACGAGCTTACCTGGTCTCCAGGCTTGGCACCATTTCTTTAAAGAAACCATTCTTTGCTGCAAACCCCTGTTCATGTCTCGTTTGGCTTTGATGCGTGCAGGCACACAAATCCTATTGAGTTTGGTAACAATCGCAGAGGTAAACAGGGACTGAAGAGCCCTCGTTAGTATTTTGATGGAGGCTTTTCAGTCCTGCGTAACAGGGCTCGATAAGATTATGCTCATTTGCTTGAGTCAATTTTCAGTTTTTGTTGCAGGATAAAGCACGTCATGGATAATTGGTGAGCACTTTATTGTATAAAACGGAGGACACGAGGCTGATGGTGTCCGCCTATCTCCCTCAGACTCCCATCGTGTCCCACCAGCTGAGTTATGAGGAATTTCTATCCTAACGAAGGAAGTGTTACATGCCACAGCTTAGCTGCCCCCTGCCACTTGGTGGTTGTCAACATTGCCAAATATGAACTGTGTAAATTCAAACAAATGTGAAGCTTTTGTGTTTTGGTTGATTTTCTCATTTAGTCATTTTTTTTACGCCCTTATATTTTACTTATTATTAATGTTTGTCTTCTAAAAACATACCTGATGATATCATGTAGTAAGTTCTTAAGGCAAGGATAAGATGAAAAAGAATTCTAGTCCTTGGCCTACAAACAAATCTGATATGTCAAATGTAGGGGTTCAGAATGAGCCACCCCAAGATGTGCCTCAGTCGTGTGCAGATTACTTTAAGCTAAAGGCAATTTCATCATCAGGCTTAAGAGAAACTTCTGCCCCTTCCTTTAACTACTAGAAGAATCTGAATTAGGGATCTTGCCCATCATAAGAGATTATCTGAGACAATTTCTTTTGACCTATCTATAGGGCAGGGCAAACCTCAATTTACTAAATGCCTGTTCTTCTTATCACCCTACAAGGACCCTTTGAAGCCCCCAGGGCACCTTACCGCATCCCTAGCTCAGGATTTTTATATACCTCAACCTCCTTTTTATCTGTGAAACTCTCCTGCATGTGGGGTCTCTGACTCTCTCATGTATGTGGGGTTTCCATACATCCGTATGTATTACATTTGGTTATTTTCTCTTGCTAATCTGTCTCATGTCTATTTGAGTATCAGACCAGCCAAAAGGACCTTGAGAGTATAGTTTGTTCCTCCCCCACACTACTTGATGAAGAATTAGAATTTTCTTAGCCATTTCACTGCACTAATGAAAAAGATACACACACACACACACACACACACACCCTACAGTGAAAGCTACTTATCAATGATTTTAACAGACTGGTAATTCAAGTTGCCCAATGTTTTTGTGAATCTTCTATGGCCAGCAAATTAGAATTGCAGCAAAATTGAACAGACAAAACTATAAATCACATCCATTTGACAAGTAAAAGGGATGATTATTTTTAAGGGCTGTTAAAATCTCAAAACAGTCAAGCTTTTGTTAAAAAAAAAAAAAAAAAAAAAAAAAAAGATAGCCTTCAGTGAAACAGCTCAGGAGTCAAGTTATTTAGTAGTAGAACGTACTGCCCAGAAAAGTAAAGGTAACACAATTGTTAAGAATAATAATGCCAACGTGTACTATTCAAGTGAGTAAAAGTGCTAGGACATATACAGTATCAGGAGTTGAAAAGGGTCCACTGTCTCTACAATAAGTCAATGTGTTCATTACATTGTCAATAATTTTCATATCATACATAATATTTATTAAAATCTTTTCGCAACTTTATTTAAATTAAATCTACCAAACCTATGCTTAGATAAATTAAACCCATATTTTGGCTTAAGTTGGTTACTGAACAGAAATTTTTCTTTTTCTTATGAATTTTAAAAAATTGTTCAAGGGAAAGAAGAGAATAATTTCAAAAAAGGTGATTTGAGTTTACCTACCTGATTTTTAAAATAAATTTAGCTACAAAGATGGTTTTTTTTTAGTCTTAAATAGGAATAAGACCAATCTTGCCCATGTCATCTACTACATGCAATAGCTCCTCAGCTCCCGTGTTGTAGAAATGAGTGAGAAGGCTTTCACATCTACTTAGATGAGGTTTAAAAAAAAAAAAAAAAAATCAATCAGGAATTTGAAAACCAAAAGAACTGATGTTTCCTCCACCTTCACTACTGACTAGTATTAGACTGTGAGAAGGAGGAATCATACACAAAGAATGTCTCAAAAGTTAGTCAAATAAATTGATCCAGAGGAAAATATCTTTCTACATTTAAAAGACCATTGAGAGTTACTACTGAATTATTGTACCAACTCACGGAGCACACTAATGTATAGAGAACTGCAGATATAATAATTTCCCTGAGACCTGAAAAAAATTTTTTTTTTGGGGGGGTGGCGTGTGGGGAGTGTAAAAAAGGCTAAGAAAGGCTGCTCTGCGAGTTATTCCGCACCTTTCCTGCCACGTACACCTTCCAAATCAGGGTGAACATTTCTAAAAAACAGCAACTGAAGGTTTTTTAAATCACTTGGGAACTATATACTTTTTTTTTTGCTAAACTAACAAACATTGTTCCTTCTTAACTGTAATGAAGCTTAGTTTGAGACATAAACTATTAGACATAAACTACTAACTCAAATACAGGGAAGCTAGGAAGTATAAACGGTTAATGGTTAAAATGGGCAGTTCACTAGTGAAAGGGACCAAAATATACTCAGGAGAAGGATTTCAGAATAAAATTAAAGTCTAAATTTGGAAAAATAAATTTGGAGGGGTGCCATGGCTGACTTAGAGGCAATCAAATTAAACTTAGCGAATTTCAAATTAATTTCACAGATGGTATCCAATTCTGGTATGGCTGGCAGGGTTCCAGGTTGTGTTGGAAACATAAAGAAAAGCAAAAATCTTTAATTTTCTTGGGAGATGTGACATCCTGATCTTTATAATTGTGTGTTTATATGTATGTTTGTATGTGTTCACGTATATAAGTGTGTGTGTGTTTGTGTATATCTAGTCAATGTGATACAAAAATTAACAAAGGGAAAAACTAACCCAGTCTGCTAGGAAATAAATTCTCAGACACTTGTCAACAGAAATATCAAGTAAATATTTATTGGGTCTGGTTTTAAGAACTGCCAGATACATCTTGTATGACACTGAAAATAAACTTGATGGTTACTCCAGGGGCAAGGATTATATATCAGTGATACACGTATTACAGCTAAAGTCTCGAGTCTATACTTCTTGTATAGAAATAAAAAATAACAGTTGCCTGAAATATACGTATGTCTGATATTTAATATCCAATATTTATGTATGCATTTTTACTATTCCAGAGAACTACACGATAGTATTTACTGATAGTATTCACATGAACCTTATTCACATTTTGATTAATTCTTGTTACCTGGGACACTCTGCAGGTTTTAAATATTAGCAAGCAGATGCATGACTGTTATGAGACCTTCCTAGTTCCCCAGCATTCTAACGTTCAGAGGCTCCCACCCCATATCATTTCAAACATATAAAAATACACCCATGCCATGTGTTAAATATAACTTCCCCAAAAAGTGTTTTAATAAAAGGTTTTCACGATTTTTATGAATTTGCGTTTTCTTAAAGATAAAGTATTTATTTTGTTCTTGTGGTTTGAATGTGTGTTTATATTTAAGTTGGATTAAATTGTGCTTAACTATTTGACATTAATATTACCTTCTGTAGATATTTAACTGCACTTTTATTGATTCTGACATTCCAGATTTTTTTCATTTTTAAGTCAATGAATTTTTTTCCAGATCTTAGAAATGTCCCTGACAAGCTCATAGACTAGTCTAGACACTAAGCCAACAGCACCTAATGGCAAAAACTGCTGTTCAGGTACTACTGACGAGGCTCTCGTCTTGTTGTACTTGGTATAAAACCAAGTGTTGTATCATCACCTATAACGCTCTACATGAATTTGTTGATGCCTCCTCCTCTGGTTCCACCTCATGTACTCTCCCCTTTGTACTCTGCCCAAGTCATACTGGCAATCTTTTTGTTCTAAGGATCCATCGTGTGTTGAAAAGAGAGAAGAGAGTAATTTGAGAAAGCACTGAGATTGAAGAAAGAGTTTTTACAGTTCTAATTGTATAGGGTAAGGAATACCTCAGATGCTTACGGGCAGACAGGAGGTAGCTTTGGAGAGAAAGACAGGGAAAGAACAAAGGGCTGCTGTATTTTTTATTACTGAACTACTGCCTAGCCTAGTGCCTGAGTAGGCCGTGGTAGGAGACCTGGAAGGACAGTTGTTGGTTATTGACAGGATGCAATTCCTCACAGACTTTTAGACCGAAGGCCGCACTTCCTCACTGCCTGTTTGCCAGAGGCCAGCCACCCTCAGTTCAGATATGGGGCTTCTCCTCTCCATAGGGCAACTCATGACAAGGTTGCTGATTTCTCTCAGAGCACACAAGTGAGAGAAGCAAGAGAGTGTGAGCACCCAAGACAGAAATCAAGGTCTTTGTAGGATCGAATCTCAGAAGTGACCTCCCATTACTCCCGCCACACTCTACTCATTATAAGTGCACAGGCACATCCAGCCCACACTCAAGGAGAGTAATTACACAGGGCATGCGTATCTGGAGGTGAGATCACTGGAAGTCTTCTTAGAGAAGCAGTCACTGTCTAGTAGGTGATTCAGACATCAAAACAAATAACAGTACAGGATGTTGAATAATACGTTAAACGGCGGAAAACCTAGAATACTTATCCCTGTCTTGAGCGGAGAAGAAAATCATCAGCGACAGTAACATCTGAACAAAGACATGAAACAAGAACAGAAATTCACCAGGCAGAGGTAGTATTGTGAGCAAAAGAACTGATGCACAGATGCTTATGGAACTTCAAGAATTTTCTGGACAAGTGAGTTTGAAGGAAGTTCTGGAGAAAGTGGCTGTAGATGAGAGTGAAACAAATTATCGCAGACCAGGGAGTTTCTTGTCCATTAAGCTGACGAGTTTTCGACTCCATCCTATACTTGAGAAAATTTCCAAAAGGGAAGGAATGAAAATGATATCTTAGAAAAACAACTCCAGTAATGGGTATAGAATGACTGAGAGTAGGAAAAAAGAAGTCAAGTAGACGATTCAGGAGCATGCTGTGCCAGCCTAGACAAAGATATGGTGGGCTAAGCTATGGCAGTGACCATGGGTATGGAGCAGTGGGAACAAGTTTGACAGATAAGGGCAGGGGTTGTTAGAAGACAGAAGACAAAGGTTCCTGGCTTGCGTCACTTGGCAGATGTTGCTGACGTGAACCATGGAGGGTGGATGAAAGAATGAATTTCCTTTTGGACATGTTGAGTTTTGAGTACCCTATAGGATGTCATAGATACAATATGGATCGACCTTACTTCATAGACAGGAAATGGGGGAGGAAATACAGAACGATCATCAGTGGGACGGAGCTAAGCAAGATCAAGTTTAGGTTCACAAATATTTATCGAATACCTACTATATTCTTGGCACCATACTAAATGTGGTATGGGAATGAGTCACACCAAAGTATTATTATATAGATGATAATATTCTGGACTTCCAAAACAAACACACAAACCCAGGTGAACATGAAGAAAGAAAGCACATAATCAAAACGCATACCAAGCAACGACATTTGAATCACATACACTGTTTCCCGGAGTTTGCTTTTTATTAATGTTTATTTTCTCTTGATTCAATTAGGAGTGTAGTCTGTAATTTTTAAGCAATTCTACATTTATGTGGCTGAGTTTCACACAAACCATTAATAAAACGTAGGAAAGAACAATACTCAATGACTCTCTTATGTATATTAACTTGATTACTAGAATTAAGTTGGCTAGTTCCATTCTGAAGTTGTGTTTAACACATAATGCTTAGGTAGCTTAGGACAGTTTGTATTTCACAGCTTGGTTAATTAAAGTTTGTAGTTACTTGTTAAAACTGTAATTGGAAAGTGCCATGACTGGGGTCTTTTAAAAATCAAATTAATATTTACCCAAGTGGTACTGAGTTTGTGTGTTTGTGTGTGTATGTCTGTGTACACATGTTTTAACAACATAGTATTAAAGATTTTTTTCCCCTCATTAATCTGTTCTTGGAAAAAAGATATGTGCTGCAGCTGCTTAGTTGTTATGGCAGGTTTGTGTTTCTGTCCCCAAATATTTTTCTATTTGCTTTTTCTCATTCCTCAGAAACACAACTACAGGGCTTTTGCTTATCTTCTCGGGATCCTAAATGTTACACATTTTACATAAAATTATGCGTATGCCATCGACTTCAATGGGGGCTATCCACTTTAACCTCACAGTTTAAACCAAAGATGTTAAATCCCTACAAAGCCCCTAACACATTAACGCTCTCTCTGGATTTCTGTGTCCAGAGAGAACATTGTCACAAACCTACAATGGTTCTAAACAATGATAATAATCAGGGGAATGGGAAATATGATTTTCTTTATTTTAATTACCCTCAACATACACAGAATTTTTCTTCCTAGTAAATGAAAATAAAAAGGCAAACACAGGTATGTTTTCAACAATATGGAAAGTAACACCCCACAAAAGAGGAAAACACCTTAACTTTTGTGAAGTGGGAAAACCACTGGATGGCAGGTGAATGTTGACTTCAAACAGTTCCCTCAGTTTTACACTCTATGCAAAGCAGATACACCAATATATTTAGACCCAAAAAATAATATAATACCGTGATCTAAAAAATACATGTATTTAACTATCTTTCCCTTTCCCTTGAGTTCCTATTTAGTTAGCTTTTTATACAAATGTGCTTGTGAGCAAATTTTGGTTCCTTAAGATTCTCTATTAATATTTGAAATGCACCAGCATATATTTTCATTTAGATGCAACCTGACCGAAACTACAGAAGTCAGAGATTTTCATGAAGAAATGTAAGCACACCAGTAAAGCATTTTCTAAACATGGGAAAGAATCTTGTCTACTTTATTCACCAATATATTCCTAAAACACAGCAAAAGGCCTGGCACCTAAAAGGCACTCAAAAAATATTTGTTGATTTACATAAATGAATAGTGAATGAATGAATGATCAGGCTGTATAAATGAAACATGATCTTGTATTCAAACCATGAGTATCAAGAAAGGTAGAGCAGGGCAGCCAGATGGCTCAGTTGGTTAGAGTGTGAGCTCTTAACAACAAGGTGGCCGGTTCGATTCCCACATGGGCCAGTGAGCTGCGCCCTCCACAACTAGATTGAAGACAATGAGCTGCCACTGAGCTTCTGGAGGAGCAGCCGGATGGCTCAGTTGGTTAGAGCATGAGCTCTCAACAATAAGGTTGCTGGTTCGGTTCCCACATGGGATGGTGGGCTGTGTCCCCTGCAACTAAAAATTGGAAACGGCGACTGGACTTAGAGCTGAGCTGTGCCCTCCACAACTAGATTGAAGGACAATGACTTGGAACTGATAGGCCCTGGAGAAACACACTGTTTCCCAATTTAAAAAAAAAAATTACTTAAAAAAAAAGAAAAAGAAAAGAAAAGAAAGATAGAGCAGATAGACACTCGAATTAGACCTACCCACTAAGGCATGTTTCTGGACAGATGGGAAGGTAATATGAAGTGATTTAAGTGTTAAGATGTACCAGTGTAGGGAATCCAACATGATAATCCAAATAAGACCAAGATCATTTGGGAGAAACTCCAGGATGTGATAAGCAAACCTAATAGGGGTTGCAGCATCAAGAGATGAGAGGGGGGGCCGGACCGGTGGCTCAGGCAGTTGGAGCTCCATGCTCCTAATTCCGAAGGCTGCCGGTTCAAATCCCACATGGGCCAGTGGGCTCTCAACCACAAGGTTGCTGGTTCGACTCCTCAACTCCCGCAAGGGATGGTGGGCTCTGCCCCCTACAACTAAGATTGAACACGGCACCTTGAGCTGAGCTGCCGCTGAGCTCCCTAATGGCTCAGTTGGTTTGAGAGCATCTTTTCAACCACAAGGTTGCCAGTTCGACTCCTGCAAGGGATGGTGGGCTGCGCCCCCTGCAACTAGCAACAGCAACTGGACCTGGAGCTGAGCTGCGCCCTCCACAACTAAGACTGAAAGGACAACTTGAAGCTGAATGGCACCCTCCACAACTAAGATTGAAAGGACAACAACTTGACTTGGAAAAAAGGCCTGGAAGTACACACTGTTCCCCAATAAAGTCCTGTTCCCTTTCCCCAATAAAATATTTTAAAAAATATTTAAAAAGAGAGAGAGATGAGAGGGAATGAAGAAGGCCAGAAACAGTATGCATGAAGGGGAACCAATGGCAGGGCTCAGTGGGTCCCAGTCTGAGTGAGCTGGTACATGCAGTCAGGGAAACCAATACAGTGTTTTCAATTTGAAACAAAAAAGGGTAAGAACAGGATGTTACTGTTCATGTCACTGTCCATTAACTTGATACTTTCAGAAAATAGGACAGTGAACTATGTCAAATATTAGTAGAACCCAAATTACTTTGATTTTGACTTCTGTCTAGTTTCCATTTTTATTAAAACACTGACTACAACACTGAGAAGAGTTTGATGTCTTCACTCAATTAGAACAGCGATTCTCAACTTGTAGATGGGGTCATACAAGTACAACTCAAACCTTCTCTCTCGCCATACATTTCCAAACTGGTGGTCCTCATAACAATTCTCTTTCTGTGGACATAGAGAGTTCTAGATAGGAGACTCTCAACTTCTTGTTACCTCTCACTTTCCACCTCTCTCCCTAAGTCCTCTCTCATAAAAACATTGCAGTTCCAAGCCTTTCCCTAAGTCCTTCAACCATGAAAAAATCCCCAGAGCTCCACACAAAATGTTTAGTAGCTGTAAGGCCCTGGGCCAGTTACTGAACTTCTCTAAACCTTAGATGACTGGACTGTATAATAAGTAGGACACAAACAGTAGCACTTACATAAGTTATGGGCAGAATAAAATGAGTGCAAATACTTTTAAAGTGTTTTGGACAATGACTACTATCTGGAAAACACTCCATAATTGTCATTACTGTTATTCTTGAAAAAAAATCATTTCATGGCAGTAAAAATCTGCAAGAAGCCCAAAACAAGAAAGTAGATAAGAGATATATTCCCACCGACGAGATGGTAAAGCCTCAATTTCAGTCAGAGAGATAACTGATTGACTCAGAAAACAACAAAAATTCTACTTCTGCAATCCACAGAACAGTCTAGAATGCAAACTGAGATAAATTAGCTCAGAGATAATAGCATGTGCCCCAAGGTTAACCAGGCAGGGTAATGATATCCAATCAACTTTCTACTTCTACAGTCCTGAGCAAACAAGCTTCAGGACAGCTTTGCCTCATATTCTCTGGTTCTTGGACTTCAGACACAAAACTAATGCAAAAATTTGATTCTAAAATATGGGTATTGTTAGGTTCATTGGATTGCAAGTTACATGAGTCAGGATCTTCACTTATATCATGCCTCTCAAATATCAGCTTTTCTTCCCGCCAATGATCTCAAGGTCTTAAAAATATAAAAAACATTTCCATACCTCAAAGGATCAGTGACTCTTAAACTAGCTGTCTGAGTTTTAAGCTGAACTCATCCCAAAAAGTTTTATTTTTTTGCCTTCTAATCATCAGTTCTCTTTTGTGTTTGGACATCTCATTTATCACTGGGAAATAAGGAGTTTTGGATGAGTGATATCTTCAGACAATTGAAACTTAGTCCCTAAACAATTTCTTTTAATTGCATTTGACTTATATATTTCCCTACCTTAATAGGAGATATTGAAAATAAATTTAACCTTTTGGATAACTCAGGAGCATGACTCAAGAGGAGTGTTAGAAGTAACAAAATATATAGAGAACATGTTAGATTCGAGTCAGAAAACCTGGGTTTCAGATCTCGTCCTGCCCCCTACGGCTGTGGAACCTTAAACAAGTTACTTAAGTACTTTGAGATGCCAGTTTTCCTATCTACAAAGGTACCACAGATGCATAATTAGTGGTTGTTGATGTTGTTCTGGTTAGATGAAAGAATTTGAAAGACTACAACTTATTATTTGCTATTACTATAAGCTTACTTGGTATATACTATTTATTAATACACTTTTTTTTTTTTTTTACCAAGAGCTATTCCACTTTAAATATTAAGTTCACAGATTGGGATGGTAACTTTTAAAGTAACCAAATAACACGATGCAGAGCGATAAGCACGGGGTTATGAGCTGGAATCAGTTCTACCAACAACTAGCTGTTAACTACTTGGCCTTAGCTTCCTTATCTTGAAAAATGAAAGACTGAACAAGCTGACCTTTTCCAGCTTTGATTTTTCCCAGTAAAATCAATATTTCTTATGCCTTTATATTACATGCCAACACAGTTTTACATTTCTAAATCTTTCCTTTACCAACCAAAAGTTCGGGCAACTTGAAGGAACATTCCACATGCTCCCATATCTCTGGCAAGATACTCAGTCTTCCCTCCTCTTCACTCTGGAGGAACTATCTCCACTGGTCCACAGGCTCCACCCCGTCTCTCCCCTCCTGTCAGTAATTGTCTCTCACTCTCTCCTGTATCATCATTTCTCCCTCTTTACTGGATCATTTCCAGGAGCATACAAACATGTGGTGATTTTTCCATCTTCTTAATTTTTTAAAAAATTCTCTTGACCCTACATCTGCCTCCAGCTCCCCCCTGCCCCGCTTCTCTGGCCTTGTTTTAGAGGAAAATTCCCAAAAAGGATTCTCTATACTCACTGTCTGCAGTTCCTCTCTTCCAATCATCTCCATACTATTTGCAACCAGGCTTTTGGCTCCTTCACTCTGATAAAACTCTTTTAACGTGCTAATGACCGCCAGTGACCTCCGCATTGCTGTTCCTTCCCCCCCCCCCCCCGCCCCTTTTTTGTTACCTCTTGGCAGCATTTGACATGTTCATTGCTCACTTTCTTGAAATGCTTTCTTACTTTGGGTTCCAGGATACTCTCTACCCTCCTGGTTTGTGTCCTACCACTGGCCACACCTTCTCAGTCTATTGTTCTTATGGTTCTTCTTCTCCTGGATCTCTTAAATTTACCATGTTCTGGGGATCAGGTAATCTTCACCACACCCGTGGTATCAAGTATCCTCTACATTCTGATCTCTCTTACAAGTATATCTCTAGCCCAGGCTCTCCCTTGGATCTTGTGCCCAACTGCCTCCCACCAGTGTCAGATGGATCCTGCACCCTCATGTGTAAAAACTATATTCTCGTTCTTCCATAATATACTGCTCTCACGGCATTCTCTTTTACAGTTCATGACAACAATGTTACTCCCGCTGCTCAGGTCACAATTATGGATTCATCCTGACTTCTCTTTTTCTTTCATTACATTCAGCAAATTCTTCTGGTTCTCCCTTCAAAATATACCCTGAGTGTGACCATGTCTCACCTCTTCCCCTCTCACTATGCTGGTCCAATCCTTCAGGATCTTGCCTCTGAATTATTTTAATTGCTGCCACTGTTTTTGTTTATTTGTTTGTTTGGCCCTCTGGTCTTGGTCTCCTACAGTCTATTCTAATTCATAGAAATCCTGCTCAGATAAAAGACCGTTTCTCTCCACTGCTCAAACCAACCCTCCACCCCAATGTCTTACCTAGAATTAGCGCTTTATATGACATGGCAACTTCATTCTACCTGCCCCTCTCACCCCCTTGCTTGGCCATGCAAAAGAGGTAACAAGCTGTGAATAGGTTTCAAACTGTCTGGGATGCTTTTAACTCAGGAACCTCGGAGCCTGACCCCTCATCTCCCGTATGTCCTGACTCAAAAAGACCATCTACCACGTGAGGTCTTCTCTGACTATCTTACTTAAAACAGCACTATCTCCTTCCTCTGACTGATTTTTCTCCATAGCTCTTGTTACCATTGGGTAGTATGTATTTTACTTTTTATTTATCATTTTATTAATTTGTTTATTACCCACTAGAAGATAACGCTTACTAGGCAGAAATGTTTATTTTCTTCACTGCTTTAGCCCCAGGGCCCAGCAGTGTCTGTCACATATTAGGTGCTAAATAAATGTTTGCAAAATGAACACTGAATGAGTCATAGAAAGAAAAAAAGATCTAGCCTTTTCAGAAATAACCAAGTTCACAGATACAAAGAGAACTATTATGTTATGGATTGAAAATAATTCATGGACAAAAACCCTATGGTTTTAAATCTGGAAGATGGTCTTCTTAAGAATATATAAAACTTCCCAGATTTGGTATGTTTGTCCATTTGTCTTTGTCTCTTCTTTTTTTTTTTTTTTTTTTTTTTTGTAACAGCAAGAAAAAATCTTTTTAAGTGAAAGCAAACCATTGATCATACAAGACAGAGAACAAGCTGTTAATGAGTTCCAAGTTGTTACAATGTATGTATTCAGGTACAATTGAAGGTGCTAATAGATCTTTTAAATTCTATATGATTTGGAACCCACATGGTTATTTCAATTATTCACTTGGTCTCACTAAACACTTTCCCAGGGACTTAATTCATTTCAACAAGCATTTATTGAAGGCTGTGTGAGCAAATACCTAGAGTGTACTTTTTGATAAAAGAGAACTACCTAGGGAAATGAGACTATGTGCATTCCTTTGTAATGCACATAAAATTCTTCAGTTCCTAATTTTTGTGCAGGTCTGGAAATATCCTGCATAGATGATAACCCCTTTCTAAGGGACCAACAGCCCCCTATATTAGCAAAAGTAAATGATGCCCAGGGAAAGAGAGATACCAGTGTAGAATTGGAGGCTGAGTGGTAGGGTGATGAAGGGGAACAGGGTTTTGGTGATAGAAAGAAAGGACCTGTGTCCCCAGCTCCAATACTTATAAACTATGTGACACTGCATATGTATTAAACGTTCCTGAGTCCCATTCCCAAACATAGGAAAATAGTTGAAAAAAACCTTTAGTACTTGTGGACATACTATGGGGTAAAGATAATATATGTAAAGCAGCAAGTAAAATGTCCAGCACATAGTAGGTGTTCAATAATGGTAGGTATTATAAACAAGCAGAAAAGAAGTGGATATAGCCTGTTTATTGGCAACCCACTTAAGACCCAAAATATCTATGCTGTGATGCTTCAGAAACTTTGAAACTTTGGATCTCTTCCCCAGCCCCAGCCCCAACCTCCCACTTTTGTTTATCTCTTGTATGTCCTTCCACATATCTTGGCTATGTACATTCATGAAGAAGCAGAAGGAAACATGGTGACCTCATCTCCAAACCCCTGCTCTGGCTCTAAAGACACTAGAGTCAGGAATAAAAGAGATAATAGAAAACAGGGTGGAGAGCCACTTCTGGCATGATGGTGTAACTCCCTTACAGACCAACCCTCCCACTTATGACCACCACAGACCCTGGGCAAAGCACTCAAACCTGAGGGTTTTGAAGAGTAAACAGAAGCAGACAGATTATGGTGGGAAGTAGAATTCTGAAGCAGTAGCAAGCATGGGCGAGTTTGTTTTCCTATGGATTTGCCCCAAAGTTGGGCTGCAGTTGCAGAGTTTTAACGCAACACAGGAAGCTACAATCTACAAGAGAAGCCCCTACCATCTTTCTGGCTGGAAAAACGAAGGACAGAGACTGGGCAACAACAGCTACCAGTAGAGAGTGAAAAGGGAAGCCTAGAGGGAGAAAGCCAGGAGTGTATCCCCTAATTCTATGTATGAAAACTCGTAGACGTGGGTAAACAGGGTCAAATATATGGTGATGGAAGGAGAACTGACTCTGGGTGGTGAATCCACAACGGGATATATAGATGACGTATTACAGAATTCTACACTTGAAACCCATATAATTTTACTAACCATTGTCATCCCAATAAACTTGCATAAAAAAAGAAAATTACAAATGGTTCCAGTTGAACCCTTACCCATGCAGATATGGGACATATTTAAAGCAACAGTACATGTTTCCATTTTTATAAGTCTATAAAATGTAAAAGTACTTATAATGACAAAAAATGGATAAGTGATTGCAAGGCGTAAGGCGTGAAGTGAGGCAGGGACAGGGGCCCGTGGAAACTTTTGGAAGCGTTAGAAACATTCCGTATTTTGATGGTGGTGATAGTTTCAGGGTGTAAGCCTATGTACAAACTCATCAAATGGTACCCTTTACATACATGCAGTTTTATTGTACACAAATTTTACTTTAATAAGAAGTAACACTAAAATATAAGCTCTACTTGTTGCAAAAAAAGAAGATATGGTGTCTACTCCCAAAGATTTTCATAATCTAGATATGGAGATGAGATAAAAGTAAAAGTAAAATAAAAAAATAAGGGAGAATAGATCCAAAATTAGAGCTAATGACAACTGTTTTGAATTTTACGTTAATAAGCCTTAAGGTCTAAATTTTGGATGCGCAATCAGGGTCTACTCGCCACTGATGCTTTTGTTCATGCAAAGGTAACCAACAAATGTGAGTATTAGTATTCAAAGCACAAATGAGGTCTTAGTTGTCTGCTTAAGTTTTAATTGAAACACATATTAAAACCATGTTTGAAAATGGCCCTAAAACTTCCCCAGTGCCTACTCCAGAGCTGTACATCTGTGGACCTTCAATTATCAATCATTAAGACAATGATGATAGAAAGCACAGTTCTTTGTCCTGAAGAACTTGCTTCCTAAGGTGTGAGACTTAAAATAAGTCTCTAGAACTCCATTGCACCCTGCTTCTCAATATTTTGGTGCAATCACCGAAAGGGACTTTGTTTTAGGTCAAGTACTTATTAAATTTTCATAACCAGTCTGTCACTGTGCTAGGTACTTTGGGGAAAGAGAGGATACATGGCATGAGACACTGTTCCTGCTTTCACCAATGTAAAAATTAACCTAGCTTATATAAAACAATTAAGGAATAACAGATAATAGAATAATAAATACCAAATGTGCTTGTCGTAGTTAAACTATAAATGAAATTAAAAGATCAGCGAAGAAAACACTGACATAGAAAAAGGAGTGAAGGGTCTCATATCTGGAATTGAGAAAGGTAGATGGGAATGAGCAGAAGTGGGGGAAACCATTTATTATCATTCATTTATTCATTCACTGAATCAACATTAAGAACTTACCATGTCCTGGGTACTGAGCCAAATGCTAAGAACACAGTAAACGAGAATGTACGTACTCATTACCCCACATCCTGCTCCCAGACTAATGGAAGGAAAAACCATCAAATAAGTAAATATCAAATAAATAAAAATATAACTGCAAAATATGATCAGTGCTAGAAAGGAATTGAACGTGAAGCACTAAAAATGAAACAAGGATCATATTTCAGTTGGGAGGGTCCAAGGAAGTGGCGTTTCCCCTGGGACTTAAACAAAGGGAAGCCAGCCAGGGAGAGAATAGGGTTGGGGGCGAGTGGATGGGGTAGAGCAATCATATGGAGAGAAGAACCTGTATGAATACCCAGAGGAGAGAAAGTTCTTGGTGTCTTTGAAAGCGTCAAGGACAACGTGAAACAAACAAGGTCAGACAATTAAGTTCACGAACTCATCCTAGAAAAAGTGCTATGTACCTCATTGCTGAATATCACTACGGTCACCTTCGAAGTACTCCCCTTGGGAAGCTATGCACTGATGCCAGTGCCTAGTCCACCCTTCAAAGCAATTTTGGAACTCTTTTTCTGGAATGGCCTTTAGAGCTGTCATTGTATTACCCTTGATGTCCTGAATGTCATCAGAATGTCTTCCTTTCAATATTTCCTTTAACTTTGGGTAAAGAAAGAAGTCACTGGGGGCCAGATCCGGTGAGTAGGGAGGGTGTTCTAATACAGTTATTTGTTTACTGGCTAAAAACTCCCTCACAGACAGTGCTGTGTGAGCTGGTGCCGTGTCGTGATGCAAGAGCCATGAATTGTTGGCGAAAAGTTCAGGTTGTCTAACTTTTTCACGCAGCCTTTTCAGCACTTTCAAATTGTAAACTTAGTTAATGGTCCAGCTGAATGTGAAGCACTAAAAATCCATAATGAACAAACTCATAATGAATAATCTCTCTGATATCAAAAAAATTAGAAATATCGGTGCAACAAGTTCACGAACTTAACTGTCACACCATGTACAGTGCATGGGTGGAAGAGAGGCAAGAAATGAAAAAGGTAGGACATGAGCAGAACACGCAGGACGCCACCATGCATGTTCAAGATTACAGAATTTATGTGCAAGGTTATGATCAATTGGTGTGAGAAAAAAAAAAAAGAACAAAGAAATGCCCTCTGAGGGCAAGTAAATTAGAGTCTATGTTCCTGAAGGGCAAGCTCCCTCCAGCCGTCCCTCCTAACATCACCAGCCTCTCTCTCTGTCTCTGCTTCTCTTTGAGTTCACATTTCTTCTAGCTCCCAACCATCCTGTTCCCTCTAACTAATGCCTGAAGCACATTCTTTCCCTATTCAAAATGCTGAGAAAGGTCATCTGATCAGCCTGGTTTATTCCCTTCCTCCTTGTTTGGGCGGAGCTTTATATACAAGGCTATGTTACATATACACTGTTGGCCAGCTTATAAATTGGTTGCCTTTGGGTCACATGGCCATCCCTAATCCAATCAGCTGTGACCAGGAGTCACGTGGTACAGAAATGACTACCTAAGACAGCCATCTAAGTATGAAGAGCAGTTTCCTTTAGAAAGGGCTGTGAGGATGGCACATAACGTGATTGATCTGCTCAGGACAATGAGAAATAAGGTTGCTCAAGTAGAGTAGGAGTGAAAAAAATGAGAGGCCTTGAAAGTCAGAGAAACTGAGACTTTTTACGGAGATGACTGGAATAGCATGAAGGAGATAAGCAGAGATTGACATAACAAAAATGGAGTTTCAGAAAGACAAGTAGGTTTATCTTAATTTTCTACTTATTTTCAAGTCAGACTATGTATTGAGATTTGAAGGTCATAATGTTACCTTTCTTTTAACCTCTCGGATCAAATGTGATGAGAAATAGGTTCAGAAGTCAAAAGGTAAAATACCAGCCTTATTATTGATAAAGCTAGATTACAGAATTTGGCTCAGCTTTGCCTTTCCCTTGAATTGACTCCAATCCCAAGGCAGGTGCAGAACCGGAGGGATAGGAGACCACAATGCTCTGTGGCAGGGGGCGCGCGAGAGAGAGAGAGAGAGAGAGAGAGAGAGAGAGAGAGAGAGAGAGAGAGAGAGAGAGAGAGAGAGAGAGATCCATATCTATCCTGGGCCCAATCTTACTGCACAATCACCTCTCTGACCTGGAAAGAGTGAGTGAAAGGTAGGAGCTATTTGTCACGATTGGTCCTTTCTGAAAACTTGGCAAGTGGCAAATCAATACTTTCCCCCAATATCATCTCTACCTGAAGACTTGTGATTCCTCGCTCCTGATTTGTCTGTTTCATCCTCTGCCAATACACAAGATGCCTTCTTTCTCCTCATCATCACCTGTCACTCCTCTATCAAAAATCTGCTCAAAATTCAATCTGTATCTGATATCCCCTAAGAGAAATGCTTCAATTCATCATACCTTTAATTTTCACCCCTCAGAATGTAATTTTTTTACAGTATAGGTACTTTCCACTTTATATCATCACTCTAACTCAACAAAATCGGTTGTAAGACAATTCTTTTTAAAGCAATCACGCACTTTTTTTTCTGACAAAGGACCTACTCTGTTTTTCAGATCAGAGGCCCTCAATAGGGTGAGAGAGGAGGTGGGGGAAATAAATTACATTAGAACACAAATGTATTGGAGAGGCTAAGGGAAGGGATGGTGGGAAGAGAGAGAAGGGGTGTCATTTGAAATAGTTTTGCTGGCATCATCCCATCAGATACTGAAGCAATAGATGCCGTGTGTTTGGGGCAGGGGGAGTAGAGTCAATAATGTTATTTTTGAACAAGTATTCGATCATTCTAATATATTACAACATCTGAAGATTACTCTTTAGGTCCTTGACAATAATGTAGGACACATTTCCAGTCGGAACTCTATAAACCGTTTGAAAAAAAAAATGTTTTCAAGAGAAGCTGTAGCAGACTATGGTGCTACAAATTCTGAGAGGTGAATTATTTACTTTGTTCTACTTCAGTTACTACTCCCCTTGAAGTATCTATAATCACAAAGGTCTCGTAATAAGTTTTTACTAGTTTGATGACTATAAAACTTAAAAAGGAGTGGAATATTTACTTCTGGCACAACGAAAGAACACCCGTCACTGGAACGTGGTTGTGAGACAATCAACCACAAACAGGCACATTCAAATATAGTTTGAGTTCTTTCATCCCAAGCCCTGTTTGTTGAATAAAGCCTCATGCTCTCATTCACATGTACAAATATCTTCTGATCCTGGCTCAGTGCTTCTGAACCTGGACTTTGGTCCAGATAACTGTGACACTTACGAAAAGGAGACATTAATTAGGTGCTTAAACAGTCCAAAAGGGTGGACCAGAGCATACAAATTTCTAAAGTTGGGGGAGAAACTGTTCTTGAGTGTGAAGTTGTGATTTGATTCATGCATTTCTTAAGTATGGAATTCTAAGTGAGCATTTGTAAAGCAAAGGAAACCTTTCCTAATGAACCTTCAGGGACCAGTTAGCACACTTTGTTAAATTGGAATACTAATTAGGTGTAGGAAGAGTCTAAATCAACCTAAACGCTTGTTAGTCTGATGAATTAGAGGGGCCCAATAAGTGTTTGTTTAAATTCAATAATTCTGTGTCCAGAGGGACTATTCCTGACAGGAGTGCCTGAATTGAAAAATATAGGCTATTAGTCATGAATAAATTGTGCATAAACTGGGGCGTTTCAACACAACTACTAGAAGGCCAAGGTCATGGCAATGATGGTTTATGCATATCTCTTTCCCTTGCTAGGTCCTATGCCGTGATATTTCCAAATGTACCTCGATGAGGTTGAAGCTTTTCCGTGGTATGTGCTGTATAATGTAAAGTGCTGGAGTCTTACAGTGAAATGCTTGTTACAAGCCAGTCCAGGCCCACGAAACTGTTTAAAGACAAAGCAAGTCTGGTACCCATTGTACTCACTTGAGAGGAGTTTTCATTCCATTATATCCCATTATATCTTTCTGTAACCTACATGTCTTCCTTTCCTACCCCCAAAGCCCACTGCTTTCCATCTTGTGTATTTCCAAATATTGATTTTTAGGTTCAGACTGACAACTGTGGCCTGTAGCCTTGCAGTCAACCACGCCACTGTCCAGACTCCACAAAAACATCCCAGAATTGTTCAAACGTCTCCCAGGTGCTTGAAAATGCAAAGGTCAGAATTTTCCATGACAACATCAACAAAGCAGCTCCAATCCTGCAATGACACAAGAGCCTGGGGCACTGCTGGTGGGGGCTGGACCAGACAGAAAGGAACTCCAGTTTGCCTTCTGGGTCATTGAAAGTAGAAGTGGCAAATCATTGTGCTAAGAGAACCTACTCTGGTAACAGACAGAAGCACCTGTAGCTTAGGGCAAATTCCAAATTTGCCCCTTCAGCAAAATTAGCTTTGGCTGCATGTGACATAAAATCCCCAAATAAGAGCTTATTTGAGCTGTAACCATATCTGCATCCCAGTTAGTGGGAAGAAGAACTGCAAGGCCATCTTCATTCTTTTTTTCTTTTCCCCCAGCTTTACTGGAATATAATTAGAACGCCAAAAACTGCATATAATTAATATATACAATTTGGGGGATTTGGACATATATACACTCATTTTACTATCACCACAATCAAGGCAATAAACATAGTCACCACTTGCAAGTTTCCTTGTGTCCCCTTGGGTGTGTGTGTGTATGTGTGTGTTTAAGAACACTTTAACATGAGATCAACTCTCGTAACAAATTTTTAATGACACAATGTCTGATTGTTAAATATAGGCTCTGTGTTGTCCAGCAGATTTCAGGAACTCACTCATCTTGTAACTTTTGCCCAGTGAACAAAAACTCCCCATATTGCCCTCCTCCCATCTCTATTCTATTGTCTATTTCTATACATTTGACTATTTTAGATGCCTCACATCAGAGAAACCATGTAGTATCTGACCTTCTATATCTGACTTATTTCACTTATTATGTCTTCCAGGTCCATCTGTGTTGTTATAAATAGTAAGATTTTGTGTGTGTGTGCGTGCGTGTGTGTGTGTGTGTGTGTACAATAATGCCCCCCTTATCAGCAGTTTGTCTTTCTGTAGTTTCAGTTCTCCAGTCAACCATAGTCCAAAAATCCGGATTGGAAAATTCCAGAAATAAATAATTCATGAGTTTTCAATTAAGCACCATTCTGAATAACATGACGAAATCTTGTGCTATCCAACTCCCCCCCAGGCGGGATGTGAATAATCCCTTTCTCCAGTGTATTCATGCTGTACACGCCACCCCCATTCGTCAGTTAGGAGCTGTCTTGGTCATCAGATCAACTGTCACAGAATTGCAGTGCATGTGTTCAGGTCACCCTTATTTTACTTAGTACTGGTCCCAAAGTGCAAGAGTAGTGCTGTTGGCAATTCAGACATGCCAAAGAGAAGCCAGAAAGCACTTCTTTTAAGTGAAAAGGTGAAAGTCCTTGACTTAATATGGAAAGAAAAAAAAATCATATGCTGAGGTTGCTAAGATCTATGGTAAGAACAAATCTTCTATCCATGAAATTGCCTACTTTACAAATTAATCTTTATCATAGGTATGTATGTATGTAGGTAGGTAGGTATAGGAAAATACATAGTATTTAGAGGGTTCGGTACTACCCACAATCCCAGGCATCCCCTGGGGGTCTTCGAACATATATACCCCACAGGTAAGGGTAGGACTACTGTACGTATACCTACTCCAAATTTTCTTTGTCTACTTATCTACTGATGGCTAGTGAGGTTGTTTCCACATCTTATTGTGAATGGTGCTGCAATGGACATAGGAGGGCAGATATTTCCTTGAAATCCTGATTTCAATTCTTTTGTATGTACACTCAGAAGTGGAATTGCTGGATCATATTTTTAATTTTTTGAGGCCTCTCCATACACTTTTCCATAGCGGCTGCACAATTTTATATTCCCTCCATCGATACACAAGTGTTCCCTTTTCTCCACATCGTTGCCAACACTTGTTATCTCTTGTCTTTTTTATAAAAGCCATTCGAACAGGTGTGAGATGGTATCTCATTGTGGCTTTGATCTGTATTTTCCTGATGGCTAGTGATGGTGAGCATTTTTTTTTCATGTACCTGTTGGCTATTTGAATATCTTCTTTGGAAAAATGTCTATTTCAGTCCTGTGTGCATTTTTAAAATGGAATTATTTGTCTTTTTTGCTATTGGGTTATATGAGTTCCTTATATGTTCTGGATATTAATCCTTATTGATATGTGGTTTGCAAATATTTTCTCCCATTCCACAGATTGCATCTTCATTTCGTTGAGTTTCTTTGGCTTTGTAGAGGGCCCCCTTCTTTTAAAGACAACCACCAGTACCTCACATGGCACTCAAACTTATAGCCCATTGGCTAGAAACTAATGAAGTGGCCTTGTCAACACTTAAGGAAGGCTGAAACATACAGCCTTTACCCTGGGCGTCCGGCAAAGGAAGAAGGCAGAGCCCACACTGGATAGAAACCATAGTCTCTGTTTCACTCCCACACTACCTATGGGACGTGGGGCAAGTATTTTCTGCATAATATTCTCATTCTTAAAATTAAAATACCTCCTTTGTATGAATCACTTTGCTTAAGCTCTCCACAGTATCTGACTCTGCTCACCATGAGCTCCTTCCTGAAACAAGCTGTTTCCGGTCACTTCCATGGCATGTTACTGTCCAGATTTTCCTCCAACCTCTCTAGCTATTATTTTTGTTATTGTTGTCTCCTCTTCTTCTTTCTGCCCCTTAGTGTTCTATTGGTTCTGTCCTGGGGCAACTTCATTTTTCACTTCACCCACTCTTCTCACTGTTACACACTTTACACACAGAATTTCATTTGTTCCTACCATAGTTATTCCTGTTTTACGTGGAGGTTGAAGCGATTTGTCCACCGTTGGGCTATGGCCGGTCTGGATTTTACTCCAGGACATGTGACTCCACAGTTTTTGAGCTTACCACTATACCATCCCTACAATCTCTGTTCCTTCCCCCACCAAAAAAAAAAAAAAAAAAACCCAAACATCAGGTCCCATGCATATACTGAATTGCTTTCTGAACAACTCTGTTTGACTATCTCGTAAGCATTCCAAATTCAAGATGCTCCAGAGTAAACTCATAGCTCTTTCAACAATTATTTATCAAGCACTTACTGTGTCCCAGACACTGCTCTAGGTGCTAGATATACCAAAGCGATCTAAAAGGACAAACTCTGATTTCATGCAATTTACTGTCTGGTTGGGAAGACAATCAGTAAGATAAACAGCATCTGTTTCTGATCAGCTCTATAAATAAAAATGACGCAGAGTAAGTGGACAGAGAGGGCCATGTGGTAGATAGAATAATGGCCCCAAAAGATGGTGACCTGACTCACTAATTTCTGGAATCTGCAAATAAGTTAAACTTCATTGAAAAAGGGATGGTAGATATGATTAAGCTTAAGGACTTTGAGATGGAGAAATGATCCCAGATTTATGTGGATGGACCCAATAAAATCACATGGACCCTTAAAAGCGAAGGAAGGGTAAGTCAGAGAGATATGACAAGGACAATAGAAGCAGCAGTAGAGATGCAAAGTATGAAAGGGACTCCATCCACCACTGCTAGCTTTCAAATGGAGGAAAATGGCCATGAGTCAAGAACTACAGAAGCTAGGAAGAGCCCTCAATTTACAGTCAGCAAGAAAATGGGGACATCAGTCCTACATCCACAAGAAACTAAATTCTGCTAACAACTTGAATGAGCAGAAAATAGATTCTCCACCAGAGTCTCCAGAAAGTAGCACAGTCTTGCCAATACCTGGATGCTTGCCTTGCCTTGATGGAAAGATCTGTGTCAGGCTTCTGACCTACAAAACTATAAGCTAAGAGATTTGCATTGTTTTAAGCCACTGAATTCTGGTAATTTGTCACGGCAGCAATAGAAATGAATGCAGACTATCTTAAGTAGGGTGGCTGAAGAAAACCACTCTAAGGACAGACCTGGAGAAACATCTGAGAGAAGGGCTTCCCAGGCCAAAACGGATGACCCTGAAATCTGAGGAGCTTGAAATGTATGAGAGATAGCAAGGGAGCTAATGGGGCTGGAGGGAGCGGAGAGCAGTAGAAACTGAGATGGCCGGACAGGCCAGGGCATATGAGAAGCTCTGCAGGTCATGGAGCTTTGGGTTTTATTCTAAGCATCACGGGAAGACATTTTGACAGAGGAGAGCTTGACTTATACTTTAAAAAGCTCCATATGGGTGTTGTAATGAAATTGGACTAAATGAGGCAAGAGTAGAAGCAAGAAAATCCACTTAGGTGGCATTTTTTATTGTCAACCTATAATAAATAAGAGAAGACAGTTTGAATTAGAGTGGAAGAGTTGAAGTACTGAGAAAGTGGTTACATATAAGACATATTTGAAAGTTAGAGTCCACTGTATTTTCTGATGGCTTGGAAGTAGGGTGGGAAATAGAGACGTCAGATGAGCAACTGAGAACATAGTGGTGCCAGTTACTGAGATGAGGAAAGAAAACCATTGTAGAAGAAGATTGGGACCAGAGGGTAAGGGGGGTTGGGGGTGGGAGATGAGGGTAAGGGGGATCAAATATATGGTGATGGAAGGAGAACTGACTCTGGGTGGTAAATACACAATGGGATTTATAGATGATGTAATACAAAATTGTACACCTGAAATCTATGTAATTTTACTAACAATTGTCACCCCAATAAACTTAAAAAAAATGAAAAAGACAAAAAAAAAGAAAATTGGGGAGATCAGGGTTTTTTTTTGGGACATGTTAAGCTTTAGATACCAATTAGCCATTAAAATCAAGATGTCAGATAGGCTGTTAGGTACATGGGTCTGAAGTTCAGAGACAGTTTGAGGTAGAGGTATCTTGCAGACAGAATAACGCCCCCCACCAAGATGTCAATGTCCTAATCCCCAGAATCTGTGAGTAATATGTTACACTACATGGCGGGGGAATTAAAGTAGGAAACCAGTTGACCTTCAAATAAAGAGATATCATGTATTATCTGGGTCCCGTATACATCTGGGTCCAGTGTAATTAAAGGGTTCTTAAATGGGGAAGAGGGAGGCAAAGGACTCAGAACCAGAGAGATGACATCACGAAATAGATTCACATGGCTAGTGCTGGCTTTGAAGATGGTAGAAGGGACCAGAAATCAAGGTATGGGGCAGCCTCTAGAAGCTGGAAAAGAGAAGAAAACAGATTCCCCCTGATCGCCTTCAAAGAGGAACACAGCCCTGCCAACACCTTCATCAGCCCAGGGAAATTCATTTCAGATTTCTTGGCCTACAGAACGGTAAAATAATAAACTTGTATTGTTTTAGGTCACTGAGCCTGTGGTAATTTGTCAGAGCAGCTATAGGAAATTAATACTAATGTCACCGAAACATGTTTTTTCCCCAGTGGAACCTATCTTGGTAAGTGACATAAACACTACCTGTTTGCTCAAGGCAGAAATATGTGCCATCCTCAATTCCTTCTTCTTCATGCTCCCAAGCCAGTCGACATCAAGTTTTCTGGATTCTACTTACTAAATATTTATTTCAAGTTACCCACTGTCCTAGTTCTCTAATACAAATCACCATCATCATCTTCATCACCACCATTTCCCTTTGAGATGGAAAAAGACAGTACATATCCCACATCCTCCATTGAGCAGCCCAAATTATCCTTCTAAATGGAATATTCCTGGTATTTATTCCTCCCTCCTGAAACTCTTCAATGGCTCACTATTTCACTCAGAATAAAGCCCAAACTGCTTTGACATGTCTTAGGTTCTCCAAGGTTTGCCTGTCTTCAATGTTATTTCCCAACACTTATCCTTACTAAACTTCAGACCCTGAAAAGCATTACCAAGCCTCCTTACTTCGGGTGTCAGCACTGGCCTTCCTTGTCCTATGACCCCCTCACATAAAACACTGCAATGTTCATTCAGCTCCTTCTCACAGTCACTGTCAGGGCTCAACTTACTCCCTTCAGATTGTCCCTGATCTCCTAAATTGTTAGCATCCTGATATTAGGACCTTGAACTTTTGCTTCAAGACACTCATCACAGCAAGTGGTGTCCTGTCTGTCCCATGAGAGCAGGGCTTTTGCCTGACTTGTTCACTACTCTATCTCCATTTCTAGCAGCCAGCACATAGTAGGTGCTCAGGAAATATTTGTCACATAGTAATTGGTCACTAAGGAGCTGTAAATTACTATCTCTAAAATCTTTACAATGGTTCCTATGTCATTTTTAGTAACCATTTCCTGTAAAGTTTTTACTAATGAAGTGTTCAGATACTTTTTAAAATGTAAATAATTTTGTGCCTATCACCCTTTTCCACATTCTTGACTTTTTTGTACACTTTGAAATGGGCAGGTAAGAGGTAGGTGGGAGAATAGCTTTAATTTTTCTTACATTGATGTCACTCAGTATGTATTTATTGAGTACCTTCTATGTGCCAATTACTAACACTAAGAATACAATAAGTGAATAAAATGGACACAGTAACTGTTTTTACAGAGTTTGCATACTAGTGTGTGTATAAGGTGAGGGGATGTCAGAAAGTAAACAAAGTGCCCAAGTCAGAAAGGGGTGTAGTGTTAATTTTATACGTAAGGTGATCAGAAAGCTTCTCGAATAAACCAACATTTGAGCGGGAACGAATAGCAATTCAGGATCTGTATCAAGGTCACAGTGAAACATGCAAGATCAGAAATTTCATTTTCTAAATTCAAATCGCAGTTTACCAGTGGCAAGCTGCATGCGACTGAACAAGTTAAACTAGCCCTTCTGAACCTGCCTCCTAGCTGTAAATGGGAAATGATACTACAAACTTCGTAGGCTTGTTAAGAGGAAATGCTCAGCAAGGAAACTAATACGAAAGAGTCCTATGGAAAATCCTAATGAAGGGCTGAGAACCTGGAAATGAACTCTAGGAAAGCCTGCCGCGCGCACCACCACTTCTGGATGGAGTGCAGCTGGTGATTGGCTACTCAACCAGTCCGTTCCGCCCCTCGGGCATATGGTCCAATCGCAGCCGGCTTTGCGCGGAGACAGTTCCCAGGGTCCGCCGAGTGGGAGGTGCCCATGACGTTTGACGACGCGTACGTCACGGTGGGCGGAAGTCACGGGCGCTGTTTTGAAATCAGGCCGCCGGCGTCTTACAAGGTCTCACGCGGAGCCCCAGGCCGGGAGGACCCCCTGACGCCTCGTTACAGACCCCGCGGGCCTGAGGCCACAGCCGCAGCATGTCGACCCCTCCGTTGGCGGCGTCGGGGATGGCCCCCGGGCCCTTCGCGGGGCCGCAGGCTCAGCAGGCCGCCCGGGAGGTCAACACGGCGTCGCTCTGCAGGATCGGGCAGGAGACTGTGCAGGACATCGTATACCGCACCATGGAGATCTTCCAGCTCTTGAGAAACATGCAGGTGTGAAGCAGGGCGGGCGCCTCGCCTGTGATGCGTGGAGAAATCGGGATGCGTCTGCGAGGGACAGGGGCTCTGGTTTGGTCGTTATGCAGGGTCCTGGGGCGTCAGCGGGGCTGCCCTGGGCAAACCTCAAGCATAGGGTCGACCTCATTTACATTCGGAAGTGTCTGTCCCCAAGAGTCTGCGATGTAAGGGCAGTGTTTTCCAGACCGGATTTCTGGACGATGGGAGCCACATTTTCTAGATTCAAGCGGGTTCTCTGGTTACTAGGCAAACTCTTGTACCTTTCAAGGTAAATGTGGGCCTCCCTCCACTATCCTCCTTTGACTATTTTAACTTTCATCTCATCTTTTTCCAGTAAAATACTTTCTGAGAGTCTGAGTGAAAATTAAGATTCTGCCAACCATTTTTGTTAAACAGCTTTATTTGGGTATCAGTAACACAGTATAAAATGGTATATACTTGTGAAACCGTCATCCATCACCCCAAAAAGTTTCTTCATGCCCCTTTGAAATCTTTACTTCCGGCCTTTTATCCACAGGCAAACTCTGATTTGCTTTCTGGCACCATAAATTAGTTTGCGTTTTCTAGAGTTTCATATAAATGGAATCATACACTGTGTAATCTTTTTTTTTTTTGGTCTGGTTCCTTTCACCGTGTATGAGGTAATTCCTTTTATTATTTTATAGTGTTCCATTGTATGAATATATCGCGATTTGGGTTGGTGGACATTTGGGTCATTCCTCTTTTGGAGCCATTATAAAAATGCTGCTATGAGGGTTCACCTACAAATAAATATTCTTATGAACGTGTTTCATTTCTCTTGAGTAGACAGATGCCTAGCAGTGGAATTGATGGATCACATGGTAAATGTTCACCAAATTAAGAAACTTCCAAAGTGGCTGCACCATTTTACATTCCCATCAGCAGTGTTTGCGGATTCTATTATAGTTACTCCTCGTTCTCCTCAGCACTTGTTATTGGGGGGTGTTTTGTTTTTTTGTTTTTTTGCTTGCAGATACTTTCTTACTTTCTCCAAGTCTTTGGTTTGTCTTTTTAATTCTTTTCACATTGCCTTTGGAAGAACAGACATTTTGATGAAGTGCAACTTATTGATTTGTGCTTTTACAGATTTTGTTTTTGGTGGTGTACCTAAGAAATTTTTGTTTAATCAAAGGTGACAAAGATTTTCTCCTGGAAGATTCATAGTTTTAGGTTTCATATTTAGATCTATGATCCACGTTGACTTAACTTTTTTATATATAATGATAGGAGCGCATCCAAGTGCATTTTTTTCATTTGGATACCCAGTTGTTCCAGCACCATTTTGCTAACATATTTTACTGGCTTGCTCATCTTACTACTACATGATGTGGATATCATTCTTGTTTTATGGATGAGGTTTATTTGTTTCTGAGAGGTAAAGTGACTTGCCCAAAGCTAGTCAGAGTAAATTTGAAATCAGGTCTTCAGACTTTTACAATACTTATTTCTACGGGTATACCAAAGAGTAGTTGACTGCTTTTTTGCCTCTTTGTTTTTGTTTTTTAAGTTATTGAGATTTTTTTCTCCTGATTTTAAAAGTAATTCAATTGTGTAGAAATCTTTTAAGACCATGTCAGTAAGCCAGTATGAAACAATACAAAGGGAATCTAAAAGAAGATATGATCGTTGGCAACTACTTTAAAAATTAATAGATTAGTATCTAAAATGATTAAAGTATGGATTAAATGATCTCAGAATTGAACAAATACAGTTGATCCTGAACTACATTGGAGTTAGGGGTGCCCACAACCCACACAGTCAAAAATCCGAATATGACTTATGTCTGCCTTCCACATACATGGATTCCCAAAAGCCACCTGAAAATTTACTTCTTTACTTTTAACATTCTGTATGAATTAGGACTGGAGAACTAACAGCTAATATTTACTAAGTACTCCCCTTGGTCAGGTACACTGTTGTCAGAGCAGTTCTAAGGAGTATTTTTATCCCTACTTTACAGCTAAGAAAACTGAGGCTTAAAGAGAATTTATTCAACATCACACATGACTAGTAGCTCTTCCTATTAATCTCTTAAAGTACTAATTTGCTGTCAAACAATTTTTAGTACTAAAACAGATAAAATAAATATCCATGACCTGCACAGAAAGAACTAAAACGTTTTCCAAAAAGTATTACCAATAACTGGATTACATGTGAACATCTGTACAAAACCAATCTGTGATAGTTATTTCTTTGTGGCTCTTTTAAGTGTGAGTTCTGTGGTTTAACTCATCTAAGACCCTTTGGGGCATATTACAATTGGCTGAAACCGAAACACCAGTGTCCATCATTTCCAGAAAGCTAGAAGTAGTGGTACAAACGGGACTACATATTAGGTATTTACTAATTCGTTTTATAAAGTATCCAAATTTCAAAAATTATCTTCTATATTACGAATCAGGAAAGATCAAGTACCATAAATACAAACTACTAAGATTATTTCTAAGCATTTGTTTTAGAGAAATGGTTCTTTATTTATTAGGTGTCCTTTAGCCTCTTGAGACTCAGATGAAACTATGGATTCTCTTCTGAGAAAAATGCACATACATAATAGGTTGGTGCAAAAGTAATTGCGGTTTTTGCAATTGTTTTTAACATTTTAAACCACAGTTACTTTTGCACCAACCTAATACATTTTGACTAAAGTTTCAGGGAATGATTAATGGATGTCTCCCTAAGGATCTCTAGATCCCAGGTTAAGAGTCCCTGCGTTGGAGCACTTGCGATCTTGCTCCCTGTTATATGTCATCAGTTTGGCTCACATAAACGCTTATAAAAATTATCTGAACAATAGAAAAAGATTCCCTGCATAAGAAAGTATTGCTTTGGTTCTATTTATTATCCTTTACATCTTTAAAACAATTTTTTGAATATATATTATAATTCAGAAATAAAAAAGGACTTATGGGGAACATTCTCTCCCTCCCTATCTGCTAGCTCTCTAACCCTTCTCCACAAGAAATCATTGTTAATGACTTTTATTACTTTTCTTGTGTATCCTTCCAGATAGTCTATGCATATTTAAGCAAATGTGTATGTATATTTCATTTTCCTCCCTTTTGCACAGATGGTAGTATGTTATACACAACATTTTGTGCCTTGCTTTTTTTATTTGGTATATTTTGGAGTTTATTCATATCCCCACAGAAAATACTTCCTTCTCCTTTTGAAGTGTATACTAATTCACTGCATGAGCATACTGTGATTTATTTAACCAGTTCTCTAGTGAAGGACATTTAGGTTGCTTTTACTCTTTGGCTATTATGCTACAGCGAATAACCTCCTACATAAACGTGCAGGTATACCTGTAGGGTAAGTTCTTAGATGGCTATGCGCTTCTATAATTAGATATATTTTGATGAATTACCCTCCGTGGGGGTTGTACCAGTTTATGCTACCATGTCCTGACCAAGACCGACAACTGGGCTTTAACACAGTGAGTTATATTTTTGGATCTTTGATCATTTCATGGGTGAAAAAAATCTCCATTTCTCCTAGTTTGAATGAGTTTGAGCATCTCTTGATCTATTTATGAATCATACACATTTCCTTTAGTTTCATTTTTACAGTTAAAACTTTGATATGGAATTTCATATAGAATTTATCCTAGAATCAAGTGTGAAGTATGGCTCCAGCCTTAGTTTTTCCAAAATGTTAACTGAATAATTCATTTCCTCCTCCATTGATTTCAGATGCTGCTTTAGACAAATGAGTCTGTTTCTGCATGTTGTGTTCTATTCCACTTAGCTACCTGTCTCATGTTGTAAAGCCAAACATATTTATTGATGCTCTATACTGTGTTTACACTTGTTTTTCAGAATTGCCTTGGCTATTCTTGCTTATTCTTCACTTGTACTTTAGAATGAGCTTGTTTAATTCTGAGAAAAACCTGTTCACATTCTTTAAAACTTTTTTTTCAGCTACAGTTGACATTCAATATTATTTTATATTAGTACAGCACAGTGGTTAGACATTTATATAATTTATGCAGTGATCCCCCCAATTAGTCTGGTACCCCTCTGGCACTATACACAGTTGTTGCAACATTTTGTCGCAATGGTAAGATTTCATTCTTTTTATGGCTGAGCAATATTCCATTGTATATATGTACCATTTCTTCTTTTCCCCTAATACAAAATTATTTTTTATTAAATTTATTGGGATGGCATTGGTTAATAAAATTATATAGGTTTTAAGCATACAATTCTATAATACATCTGTATATTGCATTGTGTGTTCACCACCCAAAGTCGAATCTCCTTCCGTCACTATATATTTGACCCCCTTTACCCTCTTCTACCATCCCCCCTGCCTCCTTACTCTTACTCTGGTAACCACTAATCTGTTGTCTGTGTCTTTGAGTTGTGTTTGTTTTTTTGTCATGTTTGTTGCTTTCAGTTTTAGTTGTACATCCCACATATGAATGAAATCATAATGGTTCTTGACTTTTTCTCTCTGACTTTTTCCTGACGTTTTTGCTTAGCATGATAATCTCAAGATCCATCCATGTTGTCGCAAATGGCAGTATTTCATCTTTTCTTATGGCTGAATAATACCCTATTTTATATACGTACCACATCTTCTTTATCCATTCATCTATCAAAGGACACTCAGTTGTTTCCATGTCTTGACCACTGTGAATAATGCTGTAGTGAACATAGAGATACATATATCTTTATGGATATATGTTTTCAGATTCTTTGGGTAGGTAGCCAGAGGAAGGACTGTGGGTCATATGGTAATTCTATTCTTAATTTTTTGAGGAACCTCTACACTGCCTTCCATTGTGGCTGTACCAATTTACATTCCCACCAGCAGTATATGAGGATTCCTTTTTCTCTGCAGCCTTTCCAACACTTGTTATTATTTGTCTTGTTGATAAGAGCCATTCTTACAGGTGTGAGGTTATATCTCATTGTGGTTTTGATTTGCATTTCCCTAATAGATAGTGAAGTTGAGTGTCTTTTCATATATCTGTTTGCAGTTTGTACGTCTTTTTGGGAGAAGCGTCTATTCAGGTCCTCCACCCATTTTTTAATTTGATTGTTTGTTTTTTCGTTGTTGAGTTGTACAAGTTCTTTATATATTTTGGATATTAGCCCCTTATCGGAAGGTGTTGTTTGCAAATATCTTCTCCCATTCGGTTGGTTGCCTCTTTGTTTTGTTGATGGTTTCTTTTGCTGTGCAGAAGCTTTTAAGTTTGATATAGTCCCATTCATTTATTTTTGCTTTTACTTCCCCTGCCTTTGAGGTCAAATTCATAGGTTCATTTAACTTAGATCTGACATCAGTATTATATTGAGTCTTACTAACCAAGAACATGGAATATCCTTCTTTGTATCCCTGTGGAATATTTGAAGTTTTCATTTTTATCTTGGAATTTTTAAAGTTTATTTCTAGATATTTTATCTTTATTGTTGCTATTGTAAATGGGATCTTTTTCCTTTCTCATTTTCTTTTGTTTCTTTTTATATATGAAAGCAAAGCTGTTGTTTTCCTCTGTATTAATTTTGTACCCATCTCCTTCTTGAATTCTTTTATTGATAGTAACCCTTTATCATATCATCTGTAGAGATGTTTATACCACTTCCTTTTTAATGTTTCAACTTTGTTTTGCTCTTCCCCTCTAACTGCATTGGTTAGTGCCTCCAGCACAGTGTCCACTAGAGTTAGAGTCTTAGACAGAAATCCTGTTCTGTTCCTGACTTCAGTGAGAATGATTTTAATGTTTCCACATTAATTATGGTGCTGACTTTTTAACCGAAACAAATCTATTTGTTTTAGCAGTACATGTTGAATTTAGTTGAATGCCTTTTTGGTGCAAGTGGTATGGTCCTGTATTTACGGATCTTCATCAGTATTCAGAGTGAGATGACTGTTGATGAGCTTTTCAGCTTAATATCTACACCAGTGCATACCAAAGGGTATAGGAAACTGATCTGTCTCCCATGTTTCTAGAACAGTGCTTGACACATGAAAAATGTGCAATAATATTTGGAATTAGTTAATTGTTCCCTTCTTTGAGAAGTGATGTTGTATATGAAAACTAACACCCAAACTCACCAAGTAGGTGAATTAGAGGAAGGTGATTCTTTGCATTTCAAAAGGATTTTGTTTTCCTTTATGAAAAGATTTACTGAGAGTCCTTTTACATTACACACACTTCTAAGTGAATTTTAAGTGTAGATTTATGGATAAAATAACTCACCAAAGTAAAATAATTCAGACTGTATTTCAGAACCTTCTGTTTGTGTGTACTGCATTAAATACAGTGATACAAATGTGAATAAGTTCCAGTTTTCACTAAGTAGAGAATATGGGCAAAGTATTAAACCAGTAAACACCATAATAAAAGTACAGAGTGCTTCTGTATGTAAGATACAATCAGTATATTCCTTATTATCACCCAAATAGGAAAGTAGGGATCCTTTGAAATGTTTCTCTGATTGTTAGTGTCTGTGAAAATTCATAAATTGGAAAAGTAAAGAGGAGAAATCCTACATTGTATTGGGTGGGTTGAACTTTTAATGCCTTTCCCCTTTTGACTGTTTTGACTAATTCAGCCTGTGGAATTTTATCACATTTCTTTGAGATATTGCACTCAGAATGTTTTCATGCTTGAGAATTTCTGAAAATCCTAACAATATCTCATTTCAAATAATTTCAGAGGATCCATCTCCTTATCTTATAAACCATTACATTATAGGAAATTTGGAAGTGAGAAAAGATAAATTATTCAAGTCGATCTCTCTAATGTTTCTTTCATCAATATAATCCTTTCCAGTCTTTTCCGTGTTTATGGTTTTACCTACTTATAATGATAGTGTTTCTGTTTTCTTTTTCCTCAGAACATTGTATCATGCACTTTTTTTTTTTTTTGCATTTTTATTTTATCTGTTGAAAAAAGAAAAGAAAATGAACTGAGGTTTAGAAAGATTGGACTGATCTAGCTATTAGACAGTGGTTAGTTTTGTCACTTTAATCCCCAAGATAAGTATACGGGAAAGTGCTTATAAGGAAAGTGTACCTTGTATATTAGAAAACTTGGTGTGATGTTATTTCTGATGTTAGCGTGATTTCACAGATCAGCTTGTGGAAATAAAATGTAGACGTACAGAGAAAGGCAGATTTCGTTCATGAGTTTCAGCAAGGCACAGAAAGTACAAATTTAGTTATAAGATCTAAAGAAGTAATAGTCAATTTCCATTTATCTGTGATTTTTATCATCACTTCAATATATAAGATTTGGCTTCTTTTGATAAAAATTCCTGATTTAAAATGTATAAGTGTGCAAGACAGAGTTGTGATCATAGCATTACTTGTAAGAATGATGTTCAAGGCAGATTGATTTGCACCTGTACCTCTTGCTTTATATTTCCTTTGGGGACAGGTGTATATTTTAATGTGTTCCTTGAACATCTTAATTATCTTACCAGTTAAGGTATTTTGAGATTATTTTGCAATCATAGTATTATTTTTCTTCTGAAAATATCCTGTTTTCATTTTTTTTTCTTTTTTTGTTGTATTTTATTTTTAACTTCCTGGTTGAGTTCAGCAGCTTGCTGCCTCTATAATAAATTAGTAAGTAATATTAAAATTGTACATTCTTTTTAAAGTTATAATATACTTCAAAAATTAGAGGGGAAAAATATTTCACCTGGTCAGAGGAGCTTATCAGAAAGTTTTTTCTAGGTGTGTTTTACAGCACTGACTATGCCAAAGAGCTAGGAAATGAACAGATGTTCCGCTTAAATGCTGAACATTGTACTTGATTAACTGTTAGGAACTGTTTGTGTTTACATAGTGCTTAAAAATTGTTTTTTTAGCTTTAGTTATACAAAATCTTGATTTGCATTACTTTATATTTCTATTGTTTTGTCTGATCAGCTGCCCAATGGTGTCACGTACCACACGGGAACATACCAAGACCGGTTAGCAAAGCTGCAGGATCATCTTCGCCAACTTTCTATTCTCTTCCGGAAGCTGAGACTGGTCTATGACAAATGCAATGAAAACTGCGGAGGGATGGATCCCATCCCAGTAGAGGCAAGTTTTAGTGGTAGAGGGAGGATGAATGTGAGATGTAAGATAGTCTTGAGACTTTTGTAATTTCTTTCCCTTCTCACATTCTCCTATTTTTGCAATATTTCCAGATTTTAAATGTGATATATAGATAGATATCTGTATATCTATATCTATCTATATGGCTATATATATATTTAGTACTATATTTTTCATGTTAATAATTTCCTATAGACTTTAACATCCAGGTTTATTAGTGAATTTTTGTTGTTGGGAGGAGAGGGTTGTCTGTGGCAGTTTCTATCATTGTTGTCAGTGTCTCCTTTTAATTAAATCCATGCATGCTTTTTGATAGTAGTTTTAATAGTATTGTAAAATACTTTTAAAATGGTTTTTATGTAAGTTCTTTATGGATAAAGGTTAAATTTCATTATTATTAACTTAGATTAGCTTAGTGGAATCACTCTAGTTTTAAAATATTTTCTTTAAATTTAATCTCGGATTATAGATATATTTTAGTTAATTAGGTGTATATTTTTATAGGTGGCCCTTTCCTGTTGACCAGTTATATCTCTGCCACCAAAGGTAGCTGGGAAGGTTTGGATATTCTCTCACTACATACAAAGAACAATTTCATATGATCAGTGCTTCCCTTTTGAGTGATGAGCATGTAAGGGATGAACAAAGAAAGAGTAAACTCAACACTTCCAAAAAGAAGTGGTCAAAGATGTGGGAAAAGATCAGAAATGTGGTTGATATTGTCAGATGCTGCAAAGAAGTCAAGGAAAATAAGGAATGAAAACTGTCTAGTCGATTTTGTTGGAGGAAAATTGTTGCTATATTTGAGCAGAGCTTCAGTGAAATGGTAGCAACAAGAAATCAGGTCACAGTGAGTTGAAGATTTAAACAGGAAATAAGGCACTGGAGCCAGCAAGTGGGTATGCATCATTCAAGAAGCTTAGATAAAAAGCAAGGGAGGAAAGCAGTACCTGGAAGGAGGGATGGAGTCAGGGTTTTTTGTTTGGTTTTGTTTTCCCCTCCAAATGAGAGACTGAAATATGTTTAGATGATAAAGGAAGAAAACAGTAGGGAAACGTTGGAGGCAGGGAAATAAATAATGAAGACTGGAGGGCAGAGGAATCAGAGCACAGGATGGAGATTATCATCTTCAGGAGGAAGCATGACTGCATTAGAGAGGGAAGGAAGAACGTGGTTGTGGATGTGGGCAAGTTTGTATTTGTCCCAGGAATGTGAGGAAGTTGGGTCAGAGGACTCCTGGTTGTACCAGTTATTTACCTCTGGCCTGTTGCTACATTGGTAATGTAGATGATTCCTGAAGTCTGTCACATCTACAAGGGCTTCATCAAATAAACTTCATCACAAATTATACATATTTAATTATAATTCTGCTAGAAATTACACTGTTATATGAATTTTTTCCTCCTACAAAAAAGGCAGGCTTTCCCCCAAATAAAAGAAGTTGCGACATCTAGGAATTTGCATATACTGCCCTGAGGTTCTAGACAGCAAGTAAACGACATTTATATAATAATGCACATCCATGAAGTTCCTTTCTAGTGTAGATGAGTGCAAAACTATTCTATCTCAATAGACTATGAATTTCTTAGGTGTGGGAATCACATCTTATTTGTCATTATTTTTGTAGTGTCTTCCCCAGTGTCTGGCAATTAAATATTTGCTGATTGAATGAGTAGGCTATTACTTACTTGTATGTGACAACTAGTGTTATAAGGGCTATTTTGCAAAAGAAACCTGCAAAACTAATGTATAGAATGCACTGAAATGATAAACTTCTAAAGTTGTTACTTTAGACCATCGAAATTGAAATTTATGTTTATACTATTAGAAGTATAAAAACTGACTTTAATCTTACTCATCTATACCAGTGTAATTGGACCTTTTATATCATATTTTTGACTTTTAACTTGTTTGTCACACCCAGCAACTTATTCCATACGTGGAAGAAGACAGCTCAAAGAATGACGATCGGGCTGGCCCACCGCGATTTGCTAGTGAAGAGAGGCGAGAAATTGCCGAAGTAAATAAAGTGAGTCATTAGTCTGTACATTTTCTATTTCAGAATTATTGATAACATTTACAAGGGAGTCTAAAAACATAATTTGAATTATAGAATTACATGAAGTGGTTTCTGTGGCAAATTTAACTCAGAGTACAACCAAGAACTGAAAGGTAAGCAGAAATGTCATCCAAATAGTCAGAAGAGAGATCGCAGAATTCATGCAATAAAGCTCTTAGAAAAGCTTCATAGGCACTCCGTCACAACCCATTTCTTTACCCATTTACTTTTTTCTTTTCTAGGCAAAACTCTAGCCTCTAGCTCCCAGCATATTCCGAGCAACAAATTATAAAAATTTACAAATAGGAAATGTGACTGTCTCAACACCTGAATAAAATTGAGAAAGTTATCAAAGCATTACCCTACAGTACCTACTCCCTCCCCCCAAAAGTTCCGAAACTAAATGTATTTATTGCTGAATACTTTGAAAAGTTCAGAAGATGTTCATATAGTTGAGAAATAGGGAAAGCTGTCAGTTCATTCTATGATGGAAACAAAACCCAAGCTTACCAAAATCTTACCAGTAGCACAATAAATAAAACTACCAATTTCATAAATCCTCCCTACCCGTCCCACTCCTAAAATTTTAATTCCAATTAGAATTCAACAGGGTATTAACAATCCACCACAAAGAGGATTTTCTAAAGTGTATATGAGGATAATTCAATTTATATACATAATACATAATATTGTAAAAAAAAAAATTTTTCTCAGATCTAAAAGACATTTGATAAAATTTAAATGTTGCTGATTTAAAGAATATTCAAAACTATTAACAGTTTTTTTAGTCTTTATTTCTGATAAACAACCAACATTTTTCATACTTTTTAAGGCATAAAATGCCTTACACCACTATGTTTAGTATTATTTTAGAAATTATAGATAGCACAAAAAGATACAAAATAGAGATAAACTTTAGGAAACAGGAATTATAATATGTACAAGCTTGTTAAATTTGTTAAGCTTGTACATAGTATAACTCAAACTGCTTAAGCTCAAAGAAACTCAGTTAATAAACAACTAGAATCAATAAGAGTTCAATAAAACTAAAAAGGCTTAATATAAGATTGATGCAGTTCTCTTATAATGCTTAAACCAATTATGTTATAAGAACATATTCACAATTGCAACAACAAATATTAAGTAGTTAGGAATCATCTCAATGATATATGTACTAAACTTACTCAGATACATAAAAGAAGTTTATAATAATTAAAAGTTCTTATAAAGTTCTTATGTGGCCAATAAATATCCTTAAAATGCCATCTTGATTATTTTATATCTTTAATATAGTAACAATCCAAATCTAACTAGGTATTTGAAAGTACATAAACATGAGGCTTTAGTGTAATACTAATCAAAAAACAAATCCAAATAAAATCCAGATGGGAATTTTTTTCTTTTGAGTGTACTGCAATATCAAAGAAAATACTAATAGGAGTAATGAAACAGCAATCTTTGCTTTAAAAATTAAACATAATATGAAGCACAGTATAAAAACAATAATTGTGAAATACAGGCATAAGAATAGAAAGATTAGTAAAATAGCCAGGAAAGTAGTCTTGCTATTGTGTATGAGAATTTAATATGACAGAGAGGAAATTTAGTCTTAAAATTAGAAACTTTGGGAGAAAATTAAGCTAGTTTTTATATTGCATCATATGTCAAAATGAATGTCAGAGTTGAAAAATAAGAACTGTAAAACAAAATACTGGAAAATTAAAAGAAAGATATATATTAAAACTAAGGAGAAAGGAAAAAGATGTTTAGATTTTATAAAATAAAACTAACTTTTTTTAAAAAAAGGAGAAATACAAATTAAGACTATTTCTAGCAAATGTGACAGTAATGAATGAGCATAAAGAAATCATAGTAGGAAATTAGTAGGGAATGAGGAGGGGATTGGGAACTTTAAATTTCTTTTTTTTTTTTTTAATTTATTGGGGTGACAATTGTTAGTAAAATTACATAGATTTCAGGTGTACAATTCTGTATTACATCATCTATAAATCCCACTGTGTGTTCATCACCCAGAGTCAGTTCTCCTTCCATCACCATATATTTGATCCCCCTTACCCTCATCTCCCTCTGGTAACCACTAAACTATTGTCTGTGTCTATGAGTTTCTGTTTCTCATTTGTTTGTCTTGTTCTTTTGTTGTTTTTGGTTTATATACCACATTATCAGTGAAATCACATGGTTCTCTGCTTTTTCTGTCTGACTTATTTCGCTCAGCATTACACTCTCACGATCCATCCATGTTGTCACAAATGTTCCTATATCATCTTTTCTTACTGCCGAATAGTATTCCATTGTGTATATATACCAACTTTAAATTTCGATCGTGAAGAATAAGTGATGTTTGGTAGTCCAGAGATGAGGCATTGATTTATTAAGAAGTGTTGTGTTTCTGTTGGTAATCTATGTATTAATTCACAATAAATGTGTTCTATTTATTTTTCTTTTCTGTAATAAGGATATTTCTTTATAAAATACAGTGAAATGTATATAAATAAAACACCATTGTAATAATAACTTTCATTTCAAGTACTACATGTGACATATAGTTCTCTACCATAGATTTTATGATATTAAAAAAAATACTTGTGCAAATTCAGAAAGATAAAATTTTTCTAAATATGTTTCATTTCACTTTTTGTTTCTCTAAGTTCCCCTTTTTATCCCATTTAATGTCTTAGAAATAACTTACTCTTGATTATTTTTTAAAAGACCTTTCATATAATTAGAATATCATTATACTTTGACAGTGTGTAATCAGGAAAATCTCACTACCAAAAAACTATTAGAAATAAACAAAGTTGCTGGATATAAAATCAATATACAAAAATCTGTTGCATTTCTATATACTAACAACAAAATATAAGAGAAATGAAGAAAACAATCCCATTTATAATTGCAACAAAAATAATGAAATACCTAGGAATAAACTTAAAGGAGGTGAAGAACCTGAACACTGAAAACTACAAGACACTTGAAAAATACTGAAGAACACAAAGAAATGAAAAGATACTCTGTGTGCAAGGACTGGAAGAATTGCTAAAATGTCCATATTACCTACAGCAATCTACAGATTTAATGCAATCCCTATCAATATCCCAATGGCATTTTTTCACAGAAATAAAACAAAAAAATCCTCAAATTTGAATGGTACCACAAAAGACTGCAAATAGCCAAAACAATGCTAAGAAAAAAGAACAAAGCTAGAGGTCTCATACTCCCTGACTTCAAACTAAACAAATCAAAACAGTATGGTGTTGGCAGAAAAACAGCCACACAGACCAATGGAATAGAATTGAGAGTCCAGAAATAAACCCACACATATATGGACAACTAATTTTTGATGCAAGAGCCAAGAACATACAATGTAGAAAGGAAAGCCTCTTTAATAAATGGTGTTGAACATTGGACAGCCACATGCAAAAGAATGAAACTAGACTACTTAGACTATCAAACACTATACACAAAAATTAACTCAAAATGAATTAAAGACATGAATTTAAGACCTGAAACAATAAAATACATAGAAGAAAACACAGGCACTAAACTTATGGAACTTGGTCTCAGAGGGGTTTTTGTGAATTTGACCCCAAAGGCCAGGGAAGTAAAAACAAAACATAAATGAATGAAACTACATCAAACTGAAAAGCTTCTGCACAGCAAAGAAACTATCAACAAAACAAAAAGGCAACAACCGAATGAGAGAAGATACCTGCAAATGCTACCTCCAATAAGGAGTTAATATCCAAATTATATAAAAAACTCAATAACAAGAAAACAATCAGATTAAAAATTGGAAGAGGACCTGAATGGACACTTTTCCAAGGAAGACGTATAAGTGGCCAACAGACATATGAAAAGATGCTCAACTTCACTATCTATCAGGGAAATGCAAATCAAAACCACAGTGAGATACACCACGCACTCACTAGAATGGCTACTGTTGAAAATACACTAACAAGTGGTAGAGAGGATGTGGAGAAAAGGCAGCCCTTGTACCCTGTTGGTGGGAATGTAAATTAGTGCAGCCACTATGGAAAACAGTATGGATGTTTCTCCAAAGATTAAGAATAAAACTACCATATGATCTAGCAATTCCTCTTCTGGGTATTTACCCAAAAAATATGAAAACATTTGTTCGTAAAGATTTATGTTTCCCTATGTTCATTGCAACATTATTTATAACCACCAAGACATGGAAACAACCTAAGTGTCCATTGATGGATGACTGGATAAAGATGATGTGGTACATATTTACAGTGGAATATTACTCAGCCATAAAAATGCACAGTATTTCCATTTGTGACAACATGGATGGATCTTGAGAGTATTATGCTAAGTGAAATAAAACAGATGGAAAAGGACAAAAAAATGATTTCATTAAAATGTGAAATATAAAACAAAAAGTAACAAACCAACTAACAAAACAGAAAAAAACAAACTCACAGATACAGCCAACAGAATGGTGGTTAACAGAGGGGAAAGAGATTGGGAGAAAGAGTGAGTGGGTAAAGGAGGTCAAATATATGGTAACAGGAGGAAACTAGACTAGGGTAGGGCGCACACAATAGAGTTCACAGATGTCAAATTATAATCTTTTATACCTGAAAATCACATGATATTCAATGTTTTAATAAATTTAAATTTATTTTACTATAAAAAATCTTATTTAATTTTTAAAAATCTCAATAAATTTAATTTAAAAAACCTTATTAGCTATTGAACTAGAATTTTGTGAACTTTAAGTGAAAGATATAACAGGTTCAAAGGATATGATGTATAAAAGAATTACTTTCTGTACATGAGGATTAGGTCTCTTACAGCCTCTCTCTCCCAGACCCACTTACATACTTCCTTTCCTCCAATCCTTTCAATGCAGTTATGTCATAACTGGGGTACAGTAAATGTGTTCATATTATTATGGTACATAAATATTGGTTATCGCTAAGCCACATAGTGAATTAGGGTTACATTTCCCTCGTTGAACAATTTTTTGTTTTCCTGAAATTAATTTCTATAGTTTTAAAATTTTTGGTTAGTTCTTTCTGCATCGGTGGCAGCATCTCAGTACTGTTTTCCAACTTTCCACAAAGTAAAACGGATCAGGCAATTTATTGGTTCTTTTCCCCCCTAGAGTCCTCTATCTTCTTGCTAAGTCTGGATTAAGTACTCTCTAGGCCTGCTATTCAGCTATTTTCCTGAGGTTTTCCTTCACCTCTTCTGTTGGTTTCACTCTTGACTCAATCTCTTATCTTCCTCTTTTCTTGGTTTACTGCCTCACTGGTGAAGTACATATGTCAGTGGTTTCTTTAGAAGAAATGCAAAGACTTAAATTTTTAGCCTTCACGTAGCTGTCCAGCTGATAGCTTAGCTGGCTATAAAATTCTATTTTAAATTATTTTCCTTCAGAAATTTCAAGGTATTCTAATCTTCTAGTACAGGATTTGGCAGACTTTAAAGGACCAGATGAGAAATATTTTAGACTTTGTGGTACACACATGGTCTTTGTTGCAATGTGAAAATAATCCTTACCTCACGGGCCTTAGAACAACAGGTCATGTGTCACAGTTTGCCAACCCCTGTCTGTGTAGTTCTTTTGTCTTTCTAGATGGAGGCTCTAAAAGATCTGGTGAGCATTTGATGCTTAAACATGAGCCACTCATATTTAAGAGTGAGACACTAGAAAGCTAATCAGAGACTTGTGAGTTAGTTTTGTCATACCAAGATTAGGAAGCAAGTTGGCTTTTTTCTTTGGGGAACTCCCAACTATCAGTTTCCAAGATTTTTTTTTTTTTAAATGGCTATTCAGTTTCTTCAGAGAAGATTCCAGTGATCTACATAGAGAGTCTCTTGTCTTCTTGCCTTCTGCTGTGTAGGTAGCCATGAATCCACAACTGTTCTTGTTCAGTTTCACAAGAAACAAACCTCCTAATTCCCTAGGAGGTGGGGCAGAGCATGGCGAGAGACTACGCAATCACCAGTTCTTTAGGTGTGGGAGTGAGCACCTGGGGCTCTCACTAGCCTCTGAAGTTTTTTCTGCTGTTCCTCCAGTTTTCATCCCTCAGCCTCACTTGGTGCCTTTGAGATGGCACCCGTCTCCCATCTTCCTGGAGGGTCAGCCCTATTTTCAGTGGCATGCCTCCTGCACCAGTTGGGTGCAGTTTCCTCCCCACTACAAGTCACTTACCACTCCCCTTCTACTTTTCACCTTAGTTTTCAATTAAACAGATTTAAAGTGCAGCCCTATATTTCTGTAGGAATTATTTTTTAAAAGAAAATTGAGAGGGAAAGTATGTTCTCTTGAGTAGCAGGGAAAGTGTTCATTTGATGGCCTCACAGCTTTTATTTCCTGGGACTTGTTAATATATTTTGAGACAGGACTGGAGAGTTAGGTGGCAAACAGGTAAAAGAAAAGGACTAAGATTTGTTTAACTGCTATTGAAATCCCTTAAAAAGAAGGCAGAAGGTAACAAATAGCTATAAACTAAGAAAAGTAGATTATTTGACCCAGAGAGGTTTTTAACTCATTCCTTAAATAAAACATAAATGTAACACATATTCTGACTGTTAACAAAGTTATCTTATGTATAATTAGTGCTTATGAACATATTTTATTTATACTTTACCTCCAACTTCTTCCAACTTTGTACCTCCCTTCTAGAATATAAAATTAAAATATGTAATTGAAAATCTTTAAAACACTGAGTAAGCTCATGATTAATTGATATATTTTTCTGCCTTAATGGCACACGCCTGAGAATGTTTCCGTGAAAAAATATGTTTATTTTCAATAGCCACCTACGGATGGTAAAATGTTACCCTGCTGTAATTATATAACCACACAGATGATATTAAAATGAAAGTTCAAATTAATTGATTTGATTTAATTTTCAACTACTTATATCTCTATTCATAAACTTTATGTTGTCTATTATTTTAATGCATTCTTTCCTGTTATGCAAAATTTTTAAAATAGTTATTAGGTAGTAGTAGAATTTTATGGTTCATAGCAATCTTAGCTAGTGACATATCAAAGTAATTTGCTATAGAATAATAAAATGAGTCATTTTTAAAAATAGTCATTTTTTTAAAATACTAGCAGACCATAATTAACTGGAAAACAAAAAAACAACATGCATCAAAATGATTTTTGTTGTTGTTTTTGGCTGTTTGTTTTTTCTCTTCTAGGCTTTTGGGAAGTTTTTGATTTGGCTTTTTGTTATTTTTCTGTTGCATATTCAAACATTCAGATATTTGGGAACCTGCTTTGTGCCAGGCTTTATTCTAAGTGCAGGAATTTCTGCCATGAACCAGACAGATGTGTTGTCTGTCACTGCTCACATTTCACAGGAGTGCATAGGTTTCTTATTTGAGGACATAGGTCTCTAATGGAAATAAAGCAGTACCCATTTCTTGTACCCATTTCATGTTGTGATAGATATTTACCAAAACAAAAATATTGTGCCGTATTTTTAATATATTATCATTTGCTTATGTTAAATGATTAAGTTGTTTTATGGGTCTAATAGAATCAGTAATGAAATTATATTCTTGGCATTCAATTAAAAATATTCAGTTTTTTTACAATGCATATTTTAGTTCTTTTTATTCTAAATGGGCTTCATAAAATAAGTAGCTTTATATACCTCTCAGTTGACCCTCACTCAGTCATTTTCAAAATATTACTATATTGTGTACTTGAAATGATATAGAACAACATATTGATGAGGTGTTTAATATTTAATCTATATGGTCTGTGGTTTCTAACAATGTATATACCACCTATGCTTACCACAGTGCCATGAAACTTTGGGGCATGAAATGTGTAATCAGCATTTGATATAAATCATCAGATGACAGAATGGCTTAGTTTCAATCATCAGATATTTGGCTTATTTAAAGATATTTTTTCTTTTTTCCCCCATATTCTGGAATCCATAAGCCCTGATACCCAGGTAAAGGATGAACACTTGTTTGAGACTATACGTTTTAAGAACCTCACAATGAGTTCTGTTTTGCTTTAAAACTATTCTGTTGATGGTAAAATGAAATTGAATGACGAATGTGGGTAGTTTTTACAGGCTTGATATATAATTCAGTCCCTGCCATTTAGAAATTAAAACATTTTTAACCAATTGTCATAGCCTTTGTATGAATATTAAATTACAGGCATGCACAAACCTAATTTTTTTAAGTATCTACTCTACTTACACATTCACCTGTTAATGGAACAAATTAGGCACAGCTGATGGATTTTGATAATAGCAGCTGTCAACCTCTGTTAAAATCAATCAGTGGTAAGACTGTATATATTAAGTTCTGTGTCACATCATGAAAATTTATTTACAGTTTAACCACTAATAAGCATAACTGTCAGCTTTGCTGTTGATAATTTCATGATGTGTTTTGGCTCTAGGTATTTTATTTGTATGCTAATTTTTTTTGTTTTTTTAATTTAAAACTTTGTGGCATCTTGGAGAAAAAACAGACCCAAGTGCTTTATAATAGACCACACTTAAATTTTCTTTTTTTTTTTTTTTAACTATTGCCTAGATTTGAATATTACCTTGAAAATATCCTACGTTTTTCAGTTCTCTTACTTTATTTTTTTAGAATTAATGAGGCTATTTTTTTAAAACTAGTATATCAGAATTTATATTTCTAAGTGTGTATTCTTGAAAGTAGTCATATGGGTAAGCTATGCATTTATTCCACTGATGCAAGCATTGTGGCAGCCATCTGCAACCTGTTTTGATATTGATTTTAAAGTCTATTTTTAACCACCCAAGAATATAATTTCACCACTTCTAATTACTCCTTAATTTATACTGAAAATGTGATCACTGAGCTTATTTCACTGCCTTGGCCTTTGAATGGTTTTCAGCTGTTCCCAAAACTTAAATCCTCCCTCTGTCTTTTGCATGGACACAGATTTGTCACCATTGAAGTTCCTTAGGAGAAACCATCCCACACACTTGCCCAGTTAACCTTTTTCATTGCAGCTTAAATCACATTTCTTTTTCAAGAATTTTGATAGGTTCCATTACCCTCTACCAAGCCCAAATTTATCCTCCTTCCTCCCTTTGCTCACCACCAACTTTCCTAGACACCCACTCCGCAAACAATATTTTCGTTGTTTGCTGCCCCTACCAGTCTGAGGCAGCCTCTATCTTTTGGGGTTCCAGAGCCTCTGATATTTTCCCTCTGCTGTCTGCCTCACCAGGTGATAGTCTAGTCCTTCGGGCTTAATCTTCCTCCTACTTGATGTTGAATTTCTTCAAGGCAGGGGTTGTTTCTAATTCATTTTCCTTCCCTTTCAATACCAAACCCAGAGCCAATATTTATGGAACAGAATGTGTTACAGACTCAGAATCCCATTCCAACGAGATATACTGAAACTTTTTAAAGTGACATATTCAAGATAGAAGGTACTGATTAAAATAAGATTTTTTTTTTTAAATCAACTCACATTCTTTCTCTTCCTTTTATTCTCACTCAGTAGCTCTTCCCCACTTCCCTCTTAAAAATGGGAATTGAGTGGGGGATCGTGGTGGGGGAGGTCTCTCACAGCTGGAGGAAGGGCGGCTCAGTGGTAAGGGCAGCTGCCTTTGACCCATTTGGAAGCCATTCATTAGTTCACTAAACTAAACTTGCTGGTGTTCATCACATGTGTATGTGTAACTGACTGGCGTCTGACGTATGGGTGCACAGAAGTACAACTGGCAGGGGCCTCGCAGATTACATCATCCTGTTGCATTAACAAGAAAACTGAGGGTAAGGAATTTGTGATCAAACAGCAAGTTAGAGGCAACGTTTGAACCGGGAGTGAGGTTTCCAACCTCCCGATATAGTGCCTTTATTCTGATATTCCTGTTTCCGTGCTACCCCTCGTTGCTGACAGAAGTGTCAGTTTCTTGGTCTCAGACATGAAACAGACTTTATACATTTGTCATCTCACCCAGTTATCTGGGTCCACTTGGTTAGATAATACACACAACAGCTTAAATAACTACCATATACTTAACAGAAGAACACAGAAGATGGACCACCTAAAAACTGAACAAGGAGACTAATTAAAATATTGACAGCATCTTTACCCCAAAAGCAGTTCAAGTGAGCTGTATGATACTGTATATCCTGTACACATGCCCTGTTATTATATGGTTATGTGTTACCTGTGCTGTGTTAATTCTCTTTTAAAATACTATGAATTAAATTTAATTAATAAATATTGAAGTCTCTGTAAGTTGCTTTTCTGTTTTCCAATAAGAATTTCTTGGGCCTCTCTTTTAGCTACTTCCTGTACTTCTCTAACTCTAGGTAGAAGTAATATGAGCAAGTTAGTTAATCCTGATTTGCTCTTTAATGAATTCAAAATTAAGACTTTTTTAGGCCTCTTAATAATGAACTTGTACTACTTTATCTGGAGGAATTTTAATATAGTATCTTTAAAGTTACCTAATGAAATGTTATTTCCAATTGTAATGTTTCCAAAAGGTTACTGAAGAGTAATGATTATTATTATAATAGCTAGTGAACACTCTGACCAAAAGTTCTCTATTTTCATCGTGTTTTACCTAAGCAGACACTTGCCACATAGGATTTGGAGGAAGGATGCTCAAAAAGTTCATGAACTGTGGTCTAGTAGAAACCCAGTTATAGAGAGACAGAGACACAGGCCAGTGCATTCAGGATTTCCAGCAAATCTTAGTCGTGACAATTGCTACATCGGGACCGTGCCGTTTTACTTCAGTTTTCAGAATTATAAGTAGATCGCTTCCTGCTGTGGGCAAACAGTGACTTCTGCCAGTTTGGAAAGACCAGTTGCACCAGGCACTGCGTTTTTATTACACTGTGTTTTCTACGTTGACAGCTCATGCCTATGCCTACCAGTAACATTTGCTGGATGTTTGTGTATATGCCGGGCACAGTTCTACCACTTTACATGAACCAAATCTTTTAATCCTCATAACAGCTCTTATGAGGTCAGTTCAATTATTAACCCCATTTTCCTGATGCGGACACTGAGGCACAGAGCTGTACGTTATTTGTCCAGCATCACACGTTTATTTAGTGAAGGAGCTGAGAGAATCTGGCCCTAGAGATCATATTCTTGACCATTTTGTTACACTGCCTCTTGGAAAACCTATAAACATAGGTTTTATAACAATTACATATTTAGCTTGTTTTTTCTGATGGTGGAAGTGGAACAGTAAAGAGAGGCAGGGGCTGGAGCCACGGATAGATCTCTGCGGGCTGAGTTAGAATTCAATTTGTCTGTCAGTGAATATCTGTGGCCAGAAAAGGATTGAGACCTTCTGCCTAAAGGAAATATTTAGCTTAATTTCTGTCTGGATCATTAGAGGCCTAACTTATGACATTTTAATCTTATAATTTCATGTCTATATTTCATTTTTTATATATTTTTTTGTTTCTACAGAAACTCAAACAGAAGAATCAACAGCTGAAGCAAATTATGGATCAATTACGAAATCTCATCTGGGATATAAATGCCATGTTGGCAATGAGAAACTAAACTGATATTTAAATTTCCTGCTTTACACATGTTATACCATTTTTTTCCCTCAAGTATTTTTTTCCCTTTGAACAAGATTATTTATCTGTTTTCATTCCAGTCACTAGAATTAAAGTTCCTATTTTTGCCTTGTGGTTTTAAATGAAAGGATTCATAGCAGTTTGTTTTAAGTTGTTGATTCTGTGAAAGATTATTGTAATAAACTTTGATTCGGTTTGTGTTTTGGTTAATCTTCGTGAATTGAATAACTTTTTCTAAAAGCAAAATAATTAAGTTTTGTAAATAAATTTCTAAATTTGATTGTGGTGATTTTACTCGTTTCATTACACTTTTAGGAGAAAATGAGAGGTGTAAACATTTTTGCAAATGAAAATATCATTGTGTGGTACGAATTAATTAAAATGTAACATGTAAGTTACCATTTCAGCTCAGTTTTTTAAAAAATTCAGTATGAGTCCCAAACAAGTTAAAATGAGCAAACAGTTAACTTGTAATATTGCTGTAAGTAGATGAGGATTACTTTGATCCTGTTCTTCAAGTGTTTGGTCTTAACTGGAATGATCTGTCTCTAAAAGGAGAGAAGCACATACTCTGAGGACAGCACACACTGAAATCACGACTGCTTACTGGCTACCTGCTTTAGTCCAGGAAGCAATCCCCTCTCTGATTTTTCATACACACCCTAATCTCACGTACATTTTGGAAACAGTATATTTTTAAGAGTTTTAAGTGAGAAGGCTCTATAAGACAAGTGCTTCTGCAGACTTGTAGCTGGTCAACAGTAAGCTCTTTATAGGTCGCCCTCCAGGAGGAGCTGGTCTCTCAGATTATAAAGAAAGTATTCTCAGCTAAGGGAATCAGATTCTTCTCGGGAAGGACTATTCCAGCCTGCTCCAGAAGCCCCCTACCTATCTGGCCTGGAGGTTCTGACTCTATAAGAAACACTGCTGTTTGACTTCTCTTGTATATGGATAAAGTTTCTCTGGAAGCTTATACAAGAAACTACCGCTGCACGAGAAATGGTTGCCTCTGGGGAGGGGACCTGGGTGGTTGTATACCATTGGGTACCTTTGGAATTGTATAGCATGTGCAAATACTGCCTATTCAAAACACAGGTAAAATTTCATTTTAAGTTGTGCACTGTAGGTGGGAACACCTATAACAAGTGGCAGAATCACAAGAAGACAAGGCAAACCAGGCAGGAGTCTAGGCCCTCTGACTCCACTTGTCAGAGCAAGCTCTCCTGAGCAAACCCAGTGCGAGCTGGCTCAGGGAGCTGACTGCCCACAGTGGGAAGCACTGCAGTTACAAGGTGGAAGGTAAAGGTACATGAAGCTATGGCAGCGAGAAGAATTAGGACCAATAACCCCATCTACCCCGAGAGTCTGCAGTATGCAAGGGCATTCTCATTTATTTAGCCTGTCCCCAATTGGACACGCAGGATTTTTACAGGCGTTCACTACTACTACGCTCTTTGCACAGTAGATTGCTGGTTACTATTACAAATTGAATGTTAGGATATTGACAACTTCTACAGTAGTTATAAAAAAATGTTTTTTTTAATCACACAGTTCCTTAGATCTTTCGAGGTGCCACAAACTCACCTCTTGGAGGGAGTGTTGAAATGGCATCTTTTGGGCCTTGGGTCTATAGAGAATCTCTGCTGGGGAGCAATAGTGCAACTACATTCAGCTCCGGAGCCCCAAATTCTGGGAGGGTGTGTCCTCGGTCCTCAGAACTGACACCGGGTCACCCAGCCACTCCCAAGTCGACTTGGAACCAAATTTACGTGTTGGGCGTTATTAAACACATAGGCCCCACTAACGCCAAGTTGCAGCATTTTCTTGAGGGAGAGTATAGCAATGGACTGAAGAGCAAGATTGACTGCATCAGGATGTGTGACCTTGGGCAAGGCAATCTCAGTTTTCTTGTCTAAAATGACAGGTGGGATTAGGGGGTTTTATATTGTTAGAATTTTAGTTACACATGTTAGCAACCCAATTCAACATGGCTTAAGCCAAAAGGAGGATTTATTAGTTCCTGAAGCAAAAAAGGATACTAGAGAAGAGCTCACAGAATCAAAGAAAAGCTGCAGGAACCAAGCCTTCGGGAATCAGAACCCAGATTTAATGCCCCAGGATTCTCTGCCCATCCCTAATTTCTGCTGCTCTTTCCGCGGCATTCTCTGCAGACAGGCTTTCTTCAAACGGTGGGAAAGGTGACCTTTCCCTGGCTTACATTTACATCTTTTCTGTACCCTGCCTCTGAGGTTGGGCCACTACCACTCTGAACTGAGAAGCAAATGGACCCTGATTAGAACAGTTTGAGTCATAACAACCAAACTTTGCACCAGTTGTGTAAATGGGTACTATGATTAGACCCATTCTTAGGTATCCAACACCTAAATACATCTCCTTATATATTTTGCCCAGTTTTATGTAGATTTACAATGTGAGTGCTTCTCCTATACCAACCAAACTTTGCACCAGTTGTGTAAATGGGTACTATGATTAGACTGACCTAGACCTACATTATAAGCCCATCTCTGTGGCCAGGAATTGGGTACAGGAGTCATGGAAAAACAATTGACCAGGAAACAAATTTAGAAAGAAAGGGCACCAACCAGGGACATTTGCAAGAAAAATAAACAATAGCAACCACAGTCCACTGATGTTCTTCTTGGTTATAATGTGAGTTATTCTCAGATATGAGTTACTCAGTTCTCAAAAGTTCAATAAAAGTTGACAGAAAACCAAATGCGTCATTGATTATTATGAGAAAATTAGTAATCTTAATTTTTCTGAATTTGTAGGCATTTGTGTTGACATTTTTTCTTTGCAGCTTTTTTTCTTTTTTTGGCAGCTGTTTCAATTAATTGCAATGTGATCTTGTCAGGTCTTGGTCTGCCTGGGTTAAAACACAGATAGGAAAAAGCTGAGAAAAAATAAAATGAAAGCCGACATCCTGGTAATGACATTATCTTTAAAATGATGTAGAAACCTAAGGCCCTGATCATTTAGCCATTAGATCCCCTGGCACCATTACAACCCAAACTGTGTTAACTTGACATTTTGATGTAGCTCCGGTTTGAGTAATTCATTTTCTTCAATTCCCAAGGAAGTTTAAGCTATGTTACATAGAGGAGTCTTTCAACCTTAAAATAAAATGTGTGCTTGTCCTAAAGCTCAGAGTTTGTCATCCTGAATGTTCTTAAATCTGTCCAACATAACTGGATGCCTTAAAATTTTTTTCTATTCCTTTAAAACATTAATGGACCAACGACTGATTTTTTTTTTTAAGCCTAAATTGAAAGATGTACACATATTTTGTTGACATGGTAGCAGTCTTGACTTCTTCCATATTTTTTTAAACTTGAAGAATTAGAGTTACTAGGTTTAAGTGAATATTAAGTTTGTCTTTTTACATGGGATTGCCATTGTGTACTCATTACAGTCACATCAGTGAATGTAGGAATGCCTGATGGTGCATAGAGAATAACTTTTCTCTCAAAAATTAGTCGGCAATAGGTAACTTGCATTCCAAAAACTACTAGAAAACATACAAAGCAAGCATAAACTTTATTTTCTCTGTACTTTGACGTCTTATTCTTCTCTGATACTGGAACCCAAGCTCACCAAGTGGCGTACTTCATATTAGAACTACCTAAACCTGTTTTAACTTATTTCAGACGTCTTTTCAAAGCAATAGCTCTTTAACTTCAGCGTGAACAAGAATCACTTGGGAGCACTTTTAAAAATACAGATTTTTGGATTTACCACAAACGTACTGAATCAGAATCTCTGAGGTGCGGCCTAAAAATCTGCATATTTAATAAGGTCATCTGTCACTAACACGGAAAAATATTGTTCTGTGCAATTTAGAGATAGTCATTATGAGTATTTTAATATGGAAAACATCCAAAATAGCAGTACTGATATAAAATACAATGTATTATACCATATTTACCGTTCTAACCTTTGGAGTATTTAAAAACAGTACTCTATTATCAGCAGTTCTCAAACTGGGCTGCTCGTTAGCATTGACTGTGTAAATGTTAAAATTCCCTATGCTGAAGCCACATCCCAGATCAATTAAATCAGAATTCTGGGGTGGGATCCAAACGTCAATGTTTTTTTTTGGGGGGGCAGGGGATATTTTTGTACCTTGACTTTTTTGGCGGAGGGTAAGAATGCTTAAGATCTATTCTTTTGGCCAATTCCAATTGTTCAGTGTGGTATTATCACAGTCTCCATGCTATCAAATGTTGCATCCTCAGACTTTATTCATCTTACAACTGAAAGCTTTAAACATTTTAACCTTTCTCCTTTTCCCTCAACTCCCACGCCCTGGCAAACACCATCGTCCACTCTGTTTCTATGAGTTGGAATTACTTTTCTTTCAGATTCCACATCTCGGTGATATTATACAGTCTTTGTCTTTCTCTGCCTTATTCACTTAGCCTAATGACCTCCGGGTCCATCCTTGTTATCACAAACGACAGGATTTCCTTTTTGCTTTCTTTTTTTTTCCTGACGGCTGAACACCATTGCGTTGTATATACCTACTACATTTGATTTATTCATTCATCCAGTGTTGGACACTGACGTTATGGAAAACAGCATGGAGATTCCCCAAGAAACCAAAAATAGAATCGCCACATATGACCCAGCAATCCCACTCCTGGGTGTACATCCCAAGAAAACGAAATCACTCTCCTGAAAGGACATGTGCACTGCCGTGCTCACTGCCACACCAGCCACAACTGCCAAGATACGGTTTGGTTTTGATGTCATTGATTCCAGTTCAGTAATTGGCTATTCATTCTGCGCTTTTGCAGCTTTGGGCGTGTGAGGCTGTAAATCTGTGGAAAGCCTACTATTTTCCCTAAGCAACTACCTCTTCGTAAGGCCCTACATCTAAACTCTGTCTGCTTTAAAATTCTTTTCAAGGCATAATTTTAGACTTTGTTCGGTTGGAGTTACTATACCACTTCTTCTGTGTCCTGTTTCTTATCTAAAGGTAAGGCCTTTCTTGTGACTATGCTGGAAACCTTGAGGAATGAAGAAATATTAACATGGAGTCTCATTTCTGCTGGGACTAGACCTTCATCTTCCTCCAGAATTGCTCACCATGAAATACCCCTGTCCTTCCTCTGACAAGCTTCAGGGAGGCTCTGCCTGGGCAGAAGCAGCCGCCAAGCTCTCAGTCAGGGACACAGAATGGACATCTGGTTGCCCTCTGCATCATTTCCTTTTCCAATGTCAAGGTTCCACAGACACCAGCTGCTTCCCGTCTCCTTAAACTCTCCTCTGCTGCCCAGCTACTGAGTGCTCTGCTTGGACTCCAACTTGCTGTGTCACAATCAGGGATCTGTCCCCGGCCACAGACGTCAACCTAATATGGGCTCACAGTGTGAGTACCCATTCTTAGGTATCCAACACCTAAATACATCTCCTTATATATTTTGCCCAGTTTTATGTAGATTTACAATGTGAGTGCTTCTCCTATACCAGGTATGTAAGTGGGAGCGGATTTTCTTCTAGGGAAAAAAAAAAATCCAGTAACGGTGAGTAAACTATCATAGTTTTTCTTTCCAGAGAGAATTCACTTTTATTTCTAGCAGATCACCTTAACCAATTGAGAATATACCATGTTCCCACTTGGATTTCTCTTTTTATTAGAGTCACAAGACTCTAATAAATACCTCTGATGAGAGGTATTCTCTTTCAGGCTCAATGTGTTTGCAGATTTTTATGGGTGCCAACAGAAGTCTGGGTTTGTCCACACGTAAACTCTGATTTTTGCCTCCAAATCTTCCCAGGAATTGGGAAATTCCCCCTGGGTCCTCTGGCTCTTGACTAGAGGCACAGAACAATACTCCAAATGGCAGCTGAGCCAACTCAAACTGACATTCACACTTTGGGAAGGCTGGTGTGTTTGTTTCACCGTGCACCGCAGATTTATCCTCTCAGAGATTCCAAGCGGGATTTTTGACTCTTTTATGGTATTTTTACCTTACAATAGTTTTTATGTAGTCAAATATATCTTTTACTTTTAGACTTGTAGGTTTTATGCACTTGCCGAGATACAAAAATGAAGCATTCGTATTTTATTCTAGAAGGTACACAGCTTTATTTACTTTAGGTTTCCGTCTTTAATTCATCTGTAATTTATTTGGAGGTGAGGAGTAAAGTACAAATACAGCTTGTTCTTCAATCTAAATGGCAAACCAGTTGTTATAATACCACATAGAGAATAATGAATCCCTCTTTTCTCAACCAATTTGAAATGCTACTAAATTCCTGCACATTTGGAGGGGTCTAGTTGTGGATTCTCTATTATGATTCATATTAATAAAAATGTTCAATAAATGATAACACAGGTTTGTTTTTCTTTTTAAATAAGCCTTGGGTGGTTACTAGTTTTCTTCTACCTTAGAAGGACCTGAGGTCCATTTTAATTTATTCTAACATTTGTAAGACGGTGAACATGGCACCTCATCATCGCTCCTTTTTCCTGGCAGTATTCAAATCAGCAAATGGCTCAAGGATAAAGGTAGCATTGAATGTCAGGCTCAGGCCTTATGCGGAGATATTGACCCCTCCGCATATTTTGGTTGCCTTGGTAACTCTTCAATGTCTTCAAACAGATTTTTAATATGTATATTACTTGATTTTCCTACTTCTTTTCAGTAGGTTGATTGGTCTGCTTTAAGCTAGTTTAACATAGCCCCAAACATATGTTGGGACGTCTAACCCCTCCTTGTAAAGTCCTAAGAATTTAAAGTACATTCCCTTAGTTGGCCTAAGAGAAATTCTAGGTAAGCCAAATTTTTTTTTTAAAAAAAGAAGAAAAAGAAAAATCCCCTTTAAAGTTTCAAATGCTTCTGAAATTGAACTAACCTTTCAGAATTAATTTAAATATTTTTGAAATTGCTGGTGTGCTTTATAGAAAGTAAGAGTGGCAAATCAATACAGGATCTGGAAGCTGTTTTTGAATGCCAAGATTCGGTCTTAAAAGACCTCTTTCACCCATCTGCTTCGGGTTTTAGGGCATCAGTCAAATGGGCAAGTATCAGAGATGCAGGTTTTGATAGGGAAACCTGACAGTAATGGAAATAACTCTAAATCATTTCTCACAAATGGTTTTTGCAGTGGATTGTATGAACCTCTTCCTTTGCCCGTTCTGAGTTATCTGTGGAAGTTCTGGAGGCTAGATGTCCAAGCAAAGCAACAGCAAGTTTGGTTTCTTCTGAAATCTCTCTCCCTGGCTTGCCCAGGCATCAGTGTATTTTCAGGTTCCCCAGGTGACGACAATGTGTAAAAAAGTATTGCTCTAGATAGATTTATAGGCATGGAAAGCATCTTGAAGCACTGATTTTTCCAGTAATAGTTAAATATTTGGAGCAAAGAACTTCAAGAGAACACAATTCTAAAACTCACACTTATACATAAAGGTATTTTTAAGGGCACCTGACACTCTTGGGTGTCAGAGGCAAAGGACCATCTCTCTCGTTATCCACAATCACACTACTCAGGGGAAAACTGAAGAGAGAATGCCATATAGTTGGCAACTTTTATAGGCAAAGGAAAAGAGGACGGTTGCACGGTCTTCAAGTCTCAGAGGTCATAATACTTCCAAGACATTAAAGAGGTTGAGTGAAGTCAAAAGGAGGAGGAAATTTCTCTGTGTTCCCTGTTCCATGGTGACATGGTCCCCTCTTGTTTAAGACTGATAGAATAACTACCCTAGATTTATAATTTACTCATTTCACAGCCATTCATTGATCACCTACAGACTCTAGGCACCAGACTAGGAGAGGGGTATATACCAAGATGGAAAACACCCATGGCTCAAAGGTTATGGAATGTAAGCTACAGGAGAACTCTTCATGGCCAGCCAGGGGACTTCTTCACATTCACAATTGGGATGCTCACCAACCAACTCAAAGAACCAACGGACTGCTCTTATTCTATGGCGACTCAGATTTCGTGGTACCCATAGAGTAGGTCACAGAGCTCAAGGTAGAGGTCTCCTCCCCATGAGGTGACACACACATAAAGTATATCTGTGGTTAACAAGTTATGGCTGTGTATGCCCAAAACTGTAACAATCTAACTTAGGATAAAGATACAAGATAAAAATATAAAAATGTTCAACTCCGGAAGATGACAATGTAGCACAGCTTTAAATGCAATAAGGTGAGGGAAATAATTTTCAAAACAGCTTTGAGAGGAGGAAGAAAAGTCATTTGTGAAAGCTCAGTACTTAGCATCTACAGATGGTGAGAGCTAACAAATAAATCAATTAAAGAATGCAAAGTGTGAACAGAAACATAAATGTGAATTAAAACCATGCAAACTTGAAGTTATGTATGAAGTATTTAAACCACTGGCACTAAAATTTTAAATTGAATTCTCTCATGAAACAGAAAACTGGCATAATTGTCTGAGTACAGGGTGGTTGGAGAATTACAGCTGGTGGGGGAAAAAAATAAATGTGTTTCTGTGCTTTGAAGAGACAGTAAAAGCATGACAGATGAACAGAAAGGGCTTGCCAAGATAGCGACAATAGGCCAGGTGAGAAATACCTAAAGCATAAAACAGTTGTAGCCGCTGAACTTGAATTAAGTAGTCTCAAATTTGTTTCCTGTGATGTTCACCTTGATGGATTCCCTGGTACTCGTTCTTGCCAATCCATGAAAGCTTCCGGCAATACGGTCTGTTGACTGAGTGAGGTCAGAGAGTTTGGGGCATTTCTTAGAGCTGCTAGCCTCTGTTTTGAGTGTCTTTTTCCCCCCAGGCCTGTGCAGGATTGCTGGACAATACTGGGTTATTTATTTACTTGTTTATAACACTCTCTATATTTGTGGGGGAGGAGGATGGGAGTGGGGAGAGAAGGGTATTCTCTTTCAGATGGAGACTGTAATATTTCAGCCTTTAGAGAACTCTCACCCTCTTCCATGACTGAGTCCTAAATATTGAGCAAAAAGGGTGGACCTGAGAGCCAAACGGCCTACAGCCCAGCTCAGCTGCTTACCAGGGGTTCCCTGGGGCAAATCTTTCCACTTGCTTATGTCTTGGTTTTCCCTTCTGTAAAAGGGACAAATGGTTATGTTCGCAGATGGATTTCATTTTTTAAGCAGCTCTGGAAACAGGCAAGTTTATATTTACAATACTTAAAATCTACCATTGCCTTGCCTAACAAACAACTCGGTCATGTGCACAGATGAAATGAGATAAGGGTTTAGTACTGTGTCCCCACAGAGAAAGGAAAAGGCTATAGAAATGTCAGATAGCATTGTCTCTGCTTAGAGTTGAATCCAAAATAAAGACTGAAAAATAAGTTCATCATCATGTATTTCTCCCTCTCCACAAGCCAGCTCTTCTTCCAGCGGCCTTCCGCAAAGCGGCACTCATGTTTCCTCACACTCAGTGGAATTTCAAAAACTCAATTAGAGGCATCACACTGCCACTTTCTCCATCAGCAAAGCCCTAACTCCTCACCGTGCCCAGAGCCTTTTTGAGCCCACCTGTTTCATTCTATCACTTATGTCCTATCAGTCTCCAATTTCTGGCTTGTTTTTTTTAATTAAAGTTTATTGGAGTAACAATTTTTAGTAAAGTTACACAAGTTTCAGGTGTACAATTCTGTAACACATCATCTATATATCACATTGTGTGTTCGCCACCCAGAGTCAGTTCTCCTTCCATCATCATGTATTTGATCCCTTTTACCCTCATCTACCACCCCCTCCCCCCTTACCCTCTGGTAACCACGAAACTACTGCCTGTGTCTTTTATTCTAAATGCTAACCTCCCTGAGACACACCAGGTAACTACACTGGGCATCCTTCAGAATGCTCTACTTCTAGCCCATCGATTTAGTAAGTTGGCAAATCCAACATTAGCACAGCCTCTTCCTCAACCTGGATGCCCTGTCTTCCTTCTGTCTGGTGGAATCCTTAACCATCCTTCCAGGCTCATCTGAAACCCCACTGCTGCCCCTGCCATCTTTCCACACTGATTTCCACCATCTTTGAACTCCGGGGACTCGTAGTTCCATCCAACCCTGCCTTCTGCCCTTATGTCCTGGTTTCAAGTGTGTGCTCTGTCTGCCTAGGGAGATGGAAAGCTCCCAGGGATCAGGATGGAGTCTCCCTCCTCCCTCACTGAGCGCAATGCTATAACCATCACAGATATTCAATCAAGGGTGGTTGAACTTGCTTGAGTCAAACCATTTCAGTTCATAAGTTCCCACTGACTAGGAAGTGATCTTTTTACTTTGTACACTGCCTTAAGCTGTTATGTCATTTTTTTATTATACTTGATGTACAAAATAATACTTTTAAGGTCAAAACATTTTATATGTTAATTAATAAATATATATATATTAAGGAATGCATTTTATTTGGCTCTCATAAAGTTAAAGATAAACAGAAATCTTAGAATGAGTTTCTATACTATGATATCAAGAGAAGTTCAAACTCATTTATTGAGGGCCTACTATGCACAGATACTATGTAGGGGAATACTTCACATAAATTAAGTCATGAAATCATTACAACGATCATATGAAACACGAGGTCTGCCAATTAAGTTCGTGAACTTGTTACAAAAACGCTACTAACCTTTTTTGACATCAGAGGGATTATTCATTATGAATTTGTACCAACTGGACAGTTAACCAAGTTTACTATTTGGAGTATTTGAAAAGTCTACATGAAAAAAGTAGACGACCTGAACTTTTCGCCAACAATGCACAACTTTTGCATTACGACAATGCACTAGCTCACACGTCTCTCTGTCTGTGAGGGAGTTTTTAGCCAGTAAACAAATAGCTGTATTGGAACACCCTCCCTACTCACCTGATCTGGCCCCTAATGACTTCTTTCCTTACCCAAAAATAAAGGAAATATTGAAAGGAAGACATTTTGATGACATTCAGGACATCAAGGGTAATACAATGATAGCTCTGCTGGCCATTCCAGAAAAAGAGTTCCAAAATTGCTTTGAAGGGTGGACTAGGCACTGGTATCAGTGCATAGCTTCCCAAGGGGAGTACTTCGAAGGTGACCATAGTGATATTCAGCAATGAGGTATGCAGCACTTTTTCTAGGATGAGTTCGCATACCTAATAGTCTGATCTCGTAGATATTGTTTTTCCCTTTTTACAGATCAGAAACCTTAAGTATCAGGTTGGTGCAAAAGTAATTGCAGTTTAAAAGGTTAGAAAGTGTGAAAACCGCAATTACTTCTGCACCGACCTAATGCATTCCAGGAAAGGGGTGAGTACTGAAAGCAAAGACTATATTTTTCCTTGGTGAACAAATCATAGAGAATCAATAAAAATAACAGATTTTGTGTGCCAGGCCCTTTCCTACAGGTAATAACTCATTGAATCCGCATAAGTTCATGAAATAAGAAATATTATTGCTCCCACTTTACAGATCAGGAAACAGAAGGGAGCCCAGAGAGGTTAAATCACTTTCTGCCCAGGCCACTGAGCTACAAAGTAGCTGAACGCGGTTCAGTCCTCAGTCTGTTTCATTATTCACCAGTATCCTGACGAGAGGAGTCAAACACACGGGTAGGACATAGACAGCTGTGTGTGCTATTAAAATACTAATGCCTTTGGAAGATGCACACTCTTCAGACCTTAAAACTCCTCCGAGCAATCAGAGGAACTCTTACCCTAAAAAAAAAATGAAATGAAACGTGACAGCAGTATTTATCCAGCACTTTGCTGGGGCCTGGTTGGTCCACGTGCGTGGGAAATGCTAAGTACACCTGTCACCCCCACCACTATTTTCCCTTCTGGTGTAATGGGGCGACCAGCCCCACTAAAACCATGGCTCCTCAGAAAATAAGAAAGATATTCTGCTTGTTTTCTTGTTGGTGTTTTGGTTTGTTTGTTTGTTTGCTTGCTTTTATCACCGATGCGGATATAGAACTCTTCATCTTCTTTTCTCCTTCTGCAGTGTCATCGAGAACTTTCTGAGGTCAGGTCATGCAAAGGGGAAAGAATATAATATCTGAAGCTAGAGCGCTAACATCATCTTCTTTCATATTTCCTGCCTCCAGGTCACCTTTGCACTTTCTTTCATCAGTTTTCCTTGTCTCCTGTTCCATATAGAGGGTGCCAAAAAAATGTACACACATTTTAAGAAAGTAAAATTGAAAAAAAAAAAAAAAGAAAGTAAAATTGTATTAAAATGGTAATACTCAATATATACTGATAACAAAAGATGAACACAAGACACAAGTCACGTGTATACATTTTTTTGCCTTCCCCGCCCTCCCCCGCGTACTTGCTCAGAAGCCACCAGGCAAACTCAAGGCATTTCCATTAAGAGGGATCCAAATGCCTCTAGCAAATCAAACAAAGCAATACCTTAGCTGAGCATAGCGCCTCTCGGTGTGAGATGTGGCCTGTTGGGGAAAAATCCAGCAAGACCTGTGCTCCAAGGGCTCTCTGCAATGTGTGCAATGCTTTCCCAAGCCAGGTTTGGCGACAGAGCACAAAAGTTAGAAGGGCTTTTGCCTCCTGTAGGGAACGGCCTGCCTTCCTCACCAGGGCAGGACTTTCTGGAGGAAACTGCTGATGAAACAGCAGCTGCTGGGAGCAGATGGAGAGCTGACTAGGGAGGGGGCTTGCAGGCCACACATCTTTCAAGGTGAATGGAGCATTCGGAACATCAGCAGGACGGGAATATTTCCTGCTATAGGAATAGTTCCTGGCACGTAATATGCATTCAATAAATATGTCGTGAAGGAATGAGTGACACACAAGGAGATTATAAGGAATTTATAGAAATAATGCATAGCATTTATTGACTTCTGTGCCATGTGGTTTATATCCACTATCTTACCTAAGCCTTACAGACACTACTATGAGGTGAGTTTTATTAAGACCCTTGCTTTACAAGTGAGGAAACTGAGGCGAAGTAACTTGCTCCTGGGACATACAGCTAGTGGCTTCACTGCCACTCATGAAAAAGCAGTTGTGCTTGACTAGGTATATTCCAGAATGTTCTGGAAAGTAAATATTGAGTCCCTGCCTCCAGGAGTTCACACTACTTGTGGCACTATATTTTGAGCAATATTTGGGTTCTGGATTTAGTGAGACCTTACAATCATATGATCTCAGTCTGCCTGACAAATGTGGGCATGTGTACCAGGCCTCTCTTCCCCGGCAGCATGCCCAGTCCAGTACCAGCCTATGCCAGACCTGCCATCACAGCCACTTTACCAAAGAAATGGGTTTCTGCATCCTGAAGAGCAATGTGCTGCACAAAAGTAGATAAGAGGAAAATACAAGAAGTTGTCAATTCTACCCCTCTGGATAATTTCCTGGTGAGGGAGGGCCATTTTGTATACTTTCTTGAGAACGAAGGAAGATACAGGAGTACTTAGCTCATACCCCGTAGTGCTAAGACTCAGCTGCTTTCTCTCCCTTTAGAATTGCAAGAGACCAATGTCTTTTCAATTCCACTTGAAGACAGAGAGGAGTTTGCAGGAGCCATTGTTGGCCTGACAATGGAAGATGGTTTTCAGAGATGAGTTGATTACTTTCTAAGAAGCAGAAAAATAAAGCTGATTTCAGCAACCACCCAAGAGTCTGTGAGGGCAGCCACTTCTGAAGGGACAAAGAGAAGGGAAACAAAGAAGAGACAGCTTTACCAGCCAGCGCATTTCCCCCATTTGGGAAGAAAATGGGTTTCACAATATTTTCATATTAGATCAAATGAGCATCCTGTCCAAGGTTCTGGGGAAGCCCGTGGTCTGCTGAAGCCCATAAAAACTTGGAAAATAGTACCAGGAAAATCTGATGTAATGAGGCTTAAACCAACCCCGACAAATATAGAGAGAGTTCCTAAATGGAGCACAATTGTAAGTAAACAGACGCTTTTCTGAGACTTACACTCTACCCTGATAAACCTCCCTTCCCCAGAGAAAGGGGAAAATCGTCTGCTCCCTAACAAAGCACTGAAAAAGATGTTAGGAGAAAATATATACATAAATGTAGGTTATGTATAAAAACATATAAGTGTGTCATTATACACACATGATATTTATATATAAAGTAATGATGTAAAACACTACATTAGAAAATTCATCTAATAGCTGTGGCAATATTCACATTCAGCCAAAAGTAGTGCTTCACACTCCCGATTTTGTTTTTTTTTCACATTTAACTAAAATATACTGAGTACCTACTTTAAGGCAGCATTATGTCAGGTGACCTACACAGATCCAATTATTTAATTGTCCCGAACTCTCTGTCCTAGGTGGTGTTAGCATCACTTTTTAGATGAGCATGTTTAGACTCAGAGAGATTACGTAACTTGTGTATTCGTTAAGATTCTTTGAAGGGCAAGTAACAGAACACTTAAAAATGGATTAAGCAAAAACTCCGTAAGTTATTACCCAGAGCAAGGAACCTGGAAGTCTAGGTCGTCAAGGTTGGGTCAGGAACTTAATGATGACATCAAGGACCCTGGCTCTATCCATCCTTCCACACCTCCACCCTTGACATGTTGGCGTCTAGTCTTCATGGTTATATGATAGCTGCTGCAGTTCTAGACATCACTTTTTTACACCCTGGAGGTCGCAAGCAAGACAGAGGGAGCTGGGACTTTTCTTGCAGTAGCTTTCCTTTTCATCAGGAAAACACAGTTTTACTCAGAGCCCCTTAACAGGCTTCTCATTAAACCCAATTTGGCAGAACTGGATCCCGTGGACACCGGTCGCCATAAGGGACACTGGCCAAGTAAGTGGATGGCATTTTAGCCACTGTCATCAGAAGCTGGCTTTGCCAGGAAGGAGGAGAACGGTAACAGGGCCAACATCCACAATGTCTGACACACAAAGGTTAGAGGCTGAGAGCTGCTCTCATTTTGGAGAGCATGTACCTTTCACCCCGCAGCATGCAGTGGACATAGAGAAGCCCTTCTCCAGGGGGTCACAGCCCACAATGTCTAGTATCAGTGCCCTGTTCTTAAAGGAGCAGGAGAAAGGCTGCCAAGAAGGCTGTTGGTGGCTGTGGAACTGAGATACTCCCTTTAAAGCATGGGAATTCTGATTCCCTTTCCCGGGTGTCACTTGAGTTTGAGGTCCCTAGGGAGTCAAGAAGACTTCCCCTGAGCCACAGAAAGTCATCCAGAACTTGCCTGAGCCGAACCCACACCCCTGGGGTCTAGAGAGGGGTGTGGATCTCAGAAGTGCATCTCATACCTGGCTAGACTCAGATCTGTCACTAGGTCAAGACACCTGCCAGACTTTCAAATGTCCTTTCGTCCTGTACCCATTGCCATGTATGAAACGTCTCTAACACTTTGATATTGGGTTTGTTGGTTTCTCTCGGAGTGGTCCGGAGGTGTTCTCATACCACACCACATACGCATTTTCCTGTGCATCCTCAGTGGGTGCTATCTGTTGCATATTGGACATTATATGCAATTATTATAAAATTGTATTGGCATTATTTTCAATACTTTGACCTGTGGGAACATATAAGTATATGAATAATGTGAATTTAAAATTTTTATTTGTTTGCACAGTTACCAATCCCCCAAAGCCCCGAAGAAACAAAGCATCACATGTAGACTTTCTGTGTGTATAAACACGTGCACACACACACAGACCTGTACCCTACCTGGGTACTCCATGACGACACAGAGGAAAGAGAGAAGTCATAATCCTTATTCTCAAAATTCTACAGATAAGAAGCAAAAAGGACATATATAGACAGAAAATGTAGCACAGGCTTTTGAATATTGACTTTTTGAATTTTGACTCTACAACTCAGTCGTACCTTGACATTGGGTAAGTTATATCATCTCATTAAGCCTCAGTCTCTCACTGGAGAATGGGTATAATAATATCCACTCTGCAAGACTGGTGTGGGATTTAGAGAAAAAGCCAATGAAACATGTAGCACAACGCTTAACAACCCCCCAAACACTAAAGACACTCTGTCATTGTTGAGACAGTGGGAGGAGAGATATATGGTTTCACAAACAAGGTTGGCTTTCTGGGGAACCTTCAAGGGGTACATCTAAAAGAGGGACATCAGGAAGAACCCCTAATTTCAATGGATGTCCCTGGTCATCCCAAGTCCCACAAGGCCTCTATGCACAATTGATTTATCATGTCTGTGATGGGCAATAAATTTGTCATGTCTGTAATCATATCCAGTAAAGCAGATTTCAGAGTCAGCTCTTGCTAATGATCCCCATTTTCAGTCACCCCCTCAGGCAGGGAATTTGCCCTTTGATTTTGGTCTCTAGGCAAAAGAAATCTTTCCTCTCATTCTAGTTACTTCATTCCTGAGGAACAACACTGTGGAACTGGTTGGCCAAATACCAGGACAATTGTTCTCCTGTTTGGAGCTCTCTGTCTCCATTTCCCCTGGTGCTCATTAGAATGTAGTTTTTCAACCTCTTGGCATAGTAAGTTTTGAGGCTTTGGCTAGTGTTCAACAGAAAGGAGCAAAGTGAGTCAACTTACTCCAACTCTAGGCTGAGGTTCTCAAAGTGGGGTCCATGGAGAAGCAGCAACAGCCTTACCTAAGAGGTTGTTAGAAACAGCATCTCTGGGTACTATGCCCAGAGCCTACGGAACCAGAACCTGCATTTTAGCAAGATCCACAGGTGATTTGTATGACATTTTGAGGAGCTCAGGTCTGGAAAATGACTTCATTTAGATCAAGAAGCCTTCCAACCTCGTCCAACCCAGCGATCTGGAACACTACACTGAGATTTGGTATAATTTTGTAGTTGGTTAAAAATTATGTTATTCATTTGTGTAGCGTTACCATTGTTCCCTGCACTTAAATTTCCCTCCGGAACGACTTCGTGAGGCGCTGTCTGTGGTGAGCTGGAGCCAGCAGGGACAGGCTCCTAAGAGATAATTCTTCAGATCCCTTCCCAACTTTGCATGCAGTGATGACAAATGGGTGGCAAGAAATTGGCCATGGTGGGAGTATTTGCACCACAGAAATAGGAAAACACTACAAATCAGAGCATCTACCCCCAGAGAACTATCTTACAGTACACCATGGATACCTGCCCTAATTCAGATGCACTCTCTCTGTGGGACGATACCATCATTCAAACTTCTCATTCCCATTGTCACTTTCAACACACTCTAATTCTTTTTGTAGCAAATTAAATGCATTTCTTTTCCTCTCTACTTCAGTAGAAATGGAGAGCCATCACTTACTATCTACCTAACAGCATCTCATTGAAATGCTACAGCTCTACAATTTTAATAGACATAAAAATGATCTGGGATATCTGTTAAAAGTGCTTTTTTCATGGTTTTACTCCCTGTATTTTCATTTAGTAGCTTTGTAATCACACCTGGGCTTCTGCATTTTAAAAATGCACTCCAAGTAATTGTAATGCAGGTGGTCTTTAGACAACACCCTGAGAATCATTCAATTCTGAGGCACCGCCCCAGGGAAGCCATTCACTGCCTTCACCTAGGAGATGTGAGCCCTGCCACCTCTACCACTGCTCACTCCCCATGCCCTGTGTCTCTTTAGAGAAATGAAACTCTATTAATCAACCACCTCAACTCGGAACTCAGTTGTGTGTCACCAAACTGCGAAGCTTCTAGCAGCCACCTGTTCAGATCGCAAGGAATGGATAAGTACTGTGTTTTCCAAACCTCTGGATTCATCCTCTGAAAATCAGGACCCCCCCGGAAAGCTGCAGGTGGCCAGCTACCCAAAGATATGATCTCCAACTGAAATCAGCAACGAATTTGCAGAGCCTTTGGCTCAGGTCTCCCAAGCACATCATTATTCTAATGGATTTGGGAAATTACATGTTCCCTAATAATAACCCATGAAAAGAATGCACAAATAGATGAACAGAGAGAAGTGACTTGCCACAGGCCCTTTTGAGGAGCTGGTGACTGAGTCAGCTCAGCCGTTATTAGCTGACAGAATTAGATTTAGTCTTCTGGGCCTCACTGAATAAAAATCAGAGAATTTTCCATTAAAATGTATATTCTGGGCTTCTGAAAAAGTCAGAAGGTCTGACAACACTGGGCCTACATTCCTATGTAGCAAGCTGAGTAATGGCAGCTGTTTCTGAAAGAGGCATGAATTCTCATTCCCAGGAGCTCTCATCACTCCCACTTTGCGTGTTTCCCTTCCTGGCCTTGTCCACGTAAGTATAGTAGCTGAGTCTGCAACCTCTGTGAAGCTTCACTGCCTTCCCCGCTTCTCTTTTCCCCTTCTTTCCAAGCTCTTCCCAAAGGCACATAGCATAACATCCCTGGGAATTCTCTTTCTTGTTTTCTGCTGCAAACTGGCCTAAGCCCATCTCATCACAATTATTGGAGTGTTTTTGTTATCGATAACCATGGAAAGAAGAGGCAGATGAAGTCTGTAATCGAACTCAACCTTTAACAGGCCCATGAGTTGTCTGGGATCGTATTAAAACATGGATTTTGATTCAGGAGTTCTGGGGTGGGTCCGATTCTGTATTGATAAAATCCCAGGTCAGGTACGCCACATTTTGAGTAGCAAAGGTCTTAGTTACTGCCCCCAAAACTTCGCTTCCAGGTTCTCTCGGAAACAGGCCTCAAACCAAAGTCGGGCACTCATTAACATTTAGTAAACGTCGCAAAGGAACCAAACAGTCGTACAACCTACTCTATAAACGGAGTGAAGTCCCAGATCTTCTCCCTCTTCATGGTTCGGGCCATACCTTTGCATCAACCAGAGTGACAGGGCTCTGGAAGCATAGATTCTGTTCACCTCAGCGTGAATCAGGCAACCTCAGAATCAGCTGCTACATGAAGCACAGTTTCAGAACCAAGCCGCATGAGCCATGACAAAGGGTACAGACTGGTTCCCTGGATTGTTATGCTCTATGCAAGCACAGGAAGCGTTTCTATCACATTTACAATATTTCTAGAATCCACATGTTTTGAATACCAGCAATTTCATTCATGCAAACCTGTTCCTAACAACACATTACTATGTTAAACCCCGGGTATCAGTTGGAGGCAAAGACAGCTGGATGCTTGTAGGAACTGTCCCGGTGGTGTGTACCTCAATTAGGGCAATTAGCAGCACCGACTGTTAGCATACTATTTTTGGTGACACAAATTACAGAGTACACAACACACCCTTTAAAAAGAAATCGCTGTGGAAACTGGTCCTACTCTGAAGTAAGAAGGATTAATTTTGCATTTGAGAGAGAGTCAGCAATATGAAGGAGGCGGGAGGAAACAGCCCCTCCCACTGGGGCATAGAACTTTCCAGAGCCTGCCTCCTCAGACCTGAGGGTTCCCCCAGCCAAAGCCCTTGTCTCCTTGGCACACTCGTTTTTCCAACTTACTTCTATTTGGACCTTTGTCTGTCATGTCTTCACCACAACAAGCTCTCATCTCACCCCATGAGAAAATAAGAGGCAGAAGCAATCCGACAATTCACCAAAGCCAGTGGGTTTCCAACCTTAGCCTTGACGCCCCTTTTCAGACCTAATGTCGCTCTGTCACGCAACCCCATAATTCACATAAGAAAGAGAGCTGTTCTGGATAAGGCAGGGGTGGATGTGAGGAACGACGAGGAACCACCTTTGCCCACCCTCCCTGCCCGTTCATACCTTTGTCCTTGAATATGCTTCCAAAGGATTCTGTTTAAAAACACTAACCTGAGCCGAAGTCATTCTTCCATCACCTGTTGTACAGATCAGGAAACTGAGTCCTTAAAGGGAGGAGCAATTTGCCCAAGTTCACACAGGCAGATACGGCAGAACTCAAACTCTCTGTTGTGGGTTGGGTCACAGGACACAGGCTTGGAGGGAGTGAGGTGAAGGCACACGCTCTTCTCCTGAGACAGAGGAAGCCGGTCAGAGCTCAGTGGGGTAACACAAGTGAGATGCCCGGCCTGCACCGCTCATCTCCAGGTCATGGCTCAGTTTTGTCTTTCTGGGTCTCAGACTCATCTCCCCAGCTCTTAAAGAAAACTTCTTTCTCTGCAGTCCCTGGTGTCACCTGAAAACCAAAAATTAGGATTTTTTTCACTCTTAGTGATACCATCCAGCACTTTAAAACATACTGCCAGCCAGACCCGCAGTAACTTGTCATGGTGAAGATGACATGGCTGCTCCTCAAAAAGCACAGCATTTTCTGACTTTCCTCATGTGAGTTACAGCATTTTATCTGTACCAGTTGCAGCCCACTAGCTGATACTGCATCCAACACCTTGTTCATCCCATTTGCCTAGAGCTTCAGTTTTTCTCTTGGTATCCACTTCCCACTCCATTTTCACACCTTCCCAGCCTTTCTGGTGACCTATGGAAGGGTCTCATGCATACAAAAGCGGGCCTTCCCAAAGCACTCACTTACATTATAGGGTTAACCAGTGTAGTGGTTATAATCAACGACAAATTCTCCCCAGCATAAGAAGCTAAAACACTCGGGAAATAATTTCATGGTTCTGTCACTTACAGTGTGGCTATGTCCCCCCGAGGACTTTCTGTGGCTCTTCACCTTCTCTTCCCATGCTCCCCTCCTTCCTCCTCTTTCACAACACCCCTTCTCTTGTCCCCGTCTCCACCCACCTCCCTTTGCTTCACCTCTAAAGTATGAACATTGACCTTGCCTGGATCGCACTCCTTACCATCCCATAGTTTTTACCAAATCAAGTGGGTCTACAGCCTGTTCTTGGGATATAATAATAACAATAATAACAACATGATGAGAATTAATGTTGCTAATAAGGAAAAAGAAGAAACAAATAAGAAATCTCAGGAGGAAGAATTAGAAAAGAAAAAAAGGGAAAGAAGGAATTAAAGACAAATAAGAGAATTACAAGCTGGTATCACTCATGATATGAATAACAGACACTGATTAAGGAACTCTGCATCAGGCACTATTGTGTGCATGCATTTACACTGAACTTGTACAAGAACCCTATTATTTCCTCTTATGTTATGAATGAGGCAATCTAGGTACATCCAAGTCCAACCAGCAAATAGAGAGCGAGATGCAGTGCCAAGATCTAGATGTGGGCCATCTGATTCCAGGGTCTGGGCTCTGCAGACGCAGCGCCTGTGTTTCCGGGCTGAGAATGACGACAGTAGAGGTGTCCATGTGGTAGGACTGCACCCACTGGCCGCGCGGAGGGTCAAAGGTCCAAGGATATCATGATACCACGGGTTCCTCCCCGTCAAGGGCACAGTATGGGGAGGACCCTGAGGTGTTAACAGGCAAAGTTGTTTCTCATCGACAATCTAGAGGATAGGTTTGTACACCAGGCAGTGTGATGAGGAGGAGACAGCTAGAGCCTGCCGTGTGAGACTCTCCAAGTTGCTATACTGATAGTTTCCTAGACATCTGCCTGTTTCAGGAGGTGCCAGCTAATTGTTTTCTTCTTAAAATCACTTCCTACGTTCTGGAGTTTGTTTCATCTCAACTGCCATCTTACTGTTGTGTTTCAGTCACCTGCTACTCACACGTGGCTTATCCACTCTGTGGACCATTTCTGGGACATTTTTAATACACGCCCTCCTCACATTACATCATCGATAGGTTCTTGGTAACTGTGACTTCAAGCAAAACAACACATAACAAAACCAATTTTACCCTAGGCAAATTGATGATATTAACTAGAGTCTTTCCAGCCTATTTCTGGTCACAAAGACATCACCAAACTTCTAAATAAAGACCCCAAACACTTCTAATGTTAAACACTGAAATAAATGTGAGCTATACATACGAGGTCTGACAATTAAGTTCATGAACTTGTTGCAACGATGTTGCTAACCTTTTTTGACATCAGAAGAATTATTCATTATGAATTTGTACCAACTGAAAAAACAGTTAACCAAGTTTACTATTTGGAAGTGCTGAAAATGCTGCATGAAAAAGTTATGCGACCTGAACTTTTCACCAACAATTCATGGCTCTTGCATCACAACAATGCACCAGCTCACACATCTGTCTGTCTGTGAGGGAGTTTTTTAGCCAGTAAACAAATAACTGTACTGGAACACCCTCCCTACTCACCTGATCTGGCCCCCTATGACTTCTTTCTTTATCGGAAGATAAAGGAAATATTGAAAGGAAGACATTTTGATAACATTCGGGACATCAAGAACAATACAGTGTCCTAGAATGATGGCCATTCCAGAAAAAGAGTTCCAAAATTGCTTTGAAGGGCAGACTAGGTACTGGCATTGGTGCATAGCTTCCCAAGGGGAGTATTTCGAAGGTGACCATCGTGATATTTAGCAATGAGGTATGTAGCACTTTTTCTAAGATGAGTTCACATACTTAATTGTCAGACCTCGTACATTTAAGAAAGATGAATAAAAACAAGTAAGATACTGATTTTTTCCTGCCCTCTGATTCCAGTTCAGTGTCAGGCACAGCCCAAGCCTATCCTGAAGCTCAGGGTGCACGGCAGGACCTACCCTGGACAGGACTCCCTTCCATCTCAGGGCCACTTGGACACCCCCACACTCACTCAGAGTAGGACAATGTAGACACACCAATCAACCTAACATGCATATCTTTAGGATGTGGGAGGAAACCAAGATCCCCTGAGAAAATCCCATGTAGACACGGGGAAAACATGCAAACTCCACAGAGGCAGTGCCCAGGAATCAATTTTCTTTTTTCCTCATCAACATTATAACAAAACAATGTTGAAAGAATCAACGTTATTCGAGGACCTGCTGTACTGATGTGGCTTTCCCAGGCCAACCACTGGGCTCCTGCCTCCCTTTTCCATTACCCAGCCATGGACACAAATAATTTTTATAGTCACTCTTTCTAAATGATTTTATCAGGCATTAGTCAAATGTCCCTGCTTATTTTGAATTCTCTCTGTCAATTTCTCCACATTCTCCATCCCACAGCAGAGAGGGGCTGATGGACAGCTATCCTTTTGTGTTTTAAAGCAGACACCTATTGGGCAGGAATTATGTTTAAAATTTGAAAGCATGTAAACACAACCTCTTCTGCAAGGTACCCTCCTCTTTATTTTCTCCATTTCAGCACTGATGGACTGTTCCTTTGGGGACCAAACATTCTGGCCTTCATCTGGGATGAAAGGATTCTATCAAAATGATACCATCAGTGAGAAGTGAGATTTTTCATCTCAGAATACAAGTCAAGCTCCCTGCCATCTAAACCCCACATTCTCTGTTTCCTGCTATGAGTCTGAGCTCATCTCCCACACTTCCCCTCTTGTCTCTCTGCTGAGTACCCCCAGCCTCCTTGCCACATCCCTCATGTATCTGCTTCAGGGCTTTTGCACTTGTCTTTCCCTCTGCCTGGCATGCTCTTTCCCCAGATCGCTGCTTGCTCCTTCCCATCATCGTCTGATCAAAAGTCATCCATCAGAGAGCCCTTCCCTGCCAGACCAGTTTATAGTAGGTAGCTCCAAACAGTTTCTCTTCCTTACACCGTTTATTTTTATTTCACACCATATCCCCGCATTTTATATTTCTTTACTTGTTTGTTGTCTGTCTTCTCCTTTAGAATGTAAATTCATGAGCTTTGTCCACGTTTAATGAAAAACAAAACAAGCAACAACAAAACACTACCATATCCTCAGTACCTAGAACTTCACTTGGCTGTAGTATTGATGAATGAATGAATGAATGAATGAATGAATGAATGAATGAATGAGGAGATGCTGAGCTATAGTGGCGGAGGAGCATATGCATTTGTGGGAAACGTACCAAAAATCCAGGATCATGAATTAGAAGTTTCTGGATCTATCCCTGTTCCTGGGATGTAAAAAGCTTAACTTGTAAATGGGAGTTTCTTTCACCTGTTCAGTGCCCTCGTTCAGAAGCAATTGCTATTAATATTACTGACTCCTGGTTTTCCCATCAATTCTACAGCTGCCATGTTTTTCCAGAGGAGGTTCCTTCCCTTCATTCTTTTTTTTAAAATTTATTGGGGTGACAATTGTCAGCAAAATTACATACATTTCAGGTGTACAATTCTGTATTACATCATCTATAAATCCCATTGTGTGTTCACCACCTAGAGTCAGTTCTTGACAAAAGAAGACTTCTTAGCTTTCACATGCAGAGTGACTGCCTGGAGCATCACAGCTAAAGGTCAGACTCCAGGTCTCACTTTCTAATTCCCAACACTCCTGGGCCCACCTCAGTCTCACTTCTCCCTTGGGCTACGAGCAGGAGGATGCTGGCCATTGAGGGGACCAGCCCAGAAGTCTGAGAGACTTGGCAACATGCTTAGTGTACAGTCAACCACAGTGCCAAGTTCACAATTTAATTTATAGGCAGACCTCGAAGATATTGCAGGTTGGGTTGCAGAGCACCACAATCAAACGAATATCACCATGAAGCAATGAAGTGAGTCACACATATTTTTTGGTTTCCCCGGTCATATAAAAGTTGTTTACACTGTCCTATAGTCTACTAAATGTGCAATAACATTATGTCTAAAAAACAATGTACATACTTTAATTTAAAAATACTTTATTGCTTTAAAAAAACGCTAACCATCATCTGAGGCTTTTGTGAGTCATAATCTTCTTGCTCGGGGAGGGTCTTGCCTTGATGCTGGTGGCTGCTGACTGATCAGGGTCGTGGCTGCTGAAGGTTGGGGTGGCTGTTGCAATTTCTTAAAATAAAACAACAATGAAGTTTGCCACATTATGTCTTCCTCTCATGAACAATTTCTCTGTAGCATAAGATGCTTGATAGCATTTTACACACAGTATAACTTCTTTCAAAATTGGAGTCAGTTCTCTCAAACCTGGCTACTGCTCTATTAACAACATTTAGGTAATATTATAAATCCTTTGTTGTCTTTTCAACAATCTTCACAGCATCTTCACCAGGAGTAGTCTCCAGAAACCACTTTCTTTGCTCATCCGTAAGAAGCAACTCCTCATCTGTTAAAGTTTTATCATGAGAGTGCAGCAATTCAGCCACATCTTCAGACTCCACTTCTAATTCCAGTTCTCTTGCTGTTTCCATGACATCTGCAATTACTTCCTCCACTGAAGTCCTGACCCCCTCAAAGTCATCCATGAGGGTTGGAATCAACTTCTTCCAAACTCCTGTAAATGTTGAAATTTTGACTTCTTCCCATGAATCATGAATGTGCCTAATGGCATATAGAAAGGTGAATCCTTTCCAGGAGGTTTTCAATTTATTTTGTCCAGATCCATCAGAGGAATCACAATCGATGGCAGCTATAGCCTTATGAAATATATTTCTTCAATAATAAGACTTGTAAGTCGAAATTACTCCTTGATCCACGGGCTGCAGAATGGATGTTGTGTTAGCAGGCATGAAAATAATATTAGTCTTGTTGCACCTCCATCAGAGCTCTTGGGTGACCAGGTGCATTGTTGATGAGCAGTAATATTTTGAAAGGAATCTTTTTTTTTTTTTTTTCCTGAGCAGTAGGTCTCAACAATGTACTTAAAATATTCAGTAAACCATGTTGTAAACAGATGTGCTGTCATCCCAGTTTTGTCGTCCATTTATACAGCACAGACAGAGCAGATGTAGTAGCATAATTTTGTAAGGGCCCTAGGCTTTTTGGAGTGGTAAATGAACACTCGCTTCAACTTAAAGTCAATGGCTGCATTAGCCCCTAACAAAAGAGTCAGCCTATCCTTTGAAGCTTCAAAGCCAGGCATTGACTTCTCTTCTCCAGCTACCAAAGTCCTCGATGGCATCTTCTTCCAATTAATGTATTTTGTCTATATTGAAAACCTGCTGTTCAGTGTAGCCACCTTCATTAATTATCTTAGCTAGACCTATTGGGTAACTTGCTGCAGCTTTTACATTAATTTGACCTTGCTGCTTCACCTTGTACTTTAACGTTATGGAGATGGCTTCTTTCCATAAACCTCATGAACCAACCTCTGCTAGCTTCAAACTCTCCTTCAGCAGCTTCCTCACCTCTCTCAGCATCCACAGAATTGAAGAGAGTTAGGGCCTTGCTCTGGATTATGCTTTGGCCTAAGTGAATGTTATGGCTAGTTTGAGCTTCTGTCCAGATCACTAAAACTTTCTCTACATCAGCAATAAAGCTGTTTTGCTTTCTTATCGTGCATGTGTTCACTGGAGTAGCACTTTTAATTTCCTTCAAGAACTTTTCTTTTGCATTCACAACTTGGCTAACTGTTTGACACAATGGGACTAGCTTTCTGCCTATGTCGGCTTTCAACGTGCCTTCTTCACTGATCTTAACCATTCCTAGCTTTTAAATTGTAGTAAGAGACACATCCTTTCACCTGAACGCTTAGAGGCCATTGGAGGGTTACTAATTGGCTTAATTTCAATATCGTGTGTTTCAGGGGCTAGGGAAGCCTGAGGAGAGTTTGGATTTAGTTCAATAAATCTTTGAGAGAGACAGAGAACAGCCTACTGGTGGAGCATTCAGAACACACACAACATTGAAGTTTCCCATCTTATATGAGTGAGGTTCATGGCACCCAAAACAATGACAATAGTAACCTTAAAGCTCATTGATCACGGTTCACCATAACAAATATAACAGTAATGAAAAAGTCTGAAATATTCCGAATTAACAAAGTACGACACAGAGACATGAAGTGAGCAAATGTGGCTAGAAAAGTGGCGTCCCTCAACTTGCTTATGCAGAGTTGCCACAGACCTTCAATTTATACAAAAGCGCAGTATTTGTGAAGGGCAATAAAGCAAAGCACAATAAAATTAGGTATGCCTGTCCTCTCTCAATTTGAAATCTAATGTGAGCATTTGAGCAATACCTGAAACAGAGCTAGCTACCACCTTTCCCCCATACCTCTTTCTGCGTCAGTTTTGCTTCATACGGACGGCAGTTGCCTGCTCTGTAGCACAGTTTGGGAGCAGGCTTTGGCGTCTGAGAGGCCTGTGTTCAAAGCCCACTTCTGACAACACACTCTGCATTCTTCAAAAGCTGATCTTAGGAGCTAACATTTACTGAGCAGTTACCTTGGTTCTGGATCTAGTACTATACAGGCTTTAATTCTCTGAATCCTCATAATTCTATGAGGTTGTAATTAACCGAGCTCTTACATGTTTAAGGAAATCGAGGCTTAGAGAGTTTAGGTAACTTATCTAAGAATAAATATCCAAGTGAGGATTTGAACCAGAGCCCCGGCTCATAAACATTTCACTGAATTATCAACCATAATCAGTGCCATCATTATAATTGCCATTTGTGATGCAACAGGAAGACTCCAGTCCATAAATCCAGGCTAGCCTGCCTTCCTCCTCAAGTGCCTTTATGGGACTCCGCTGCTCTACCTTTCTTTAGAGGAGCCAGGCTGTGTCCCACTTGTGTAATCGGCAAGTCCCAAAACAAAAACCGGCCACAAGCCCAGGATGAGCGGGACTTCCATTCTGTAACCTTCTTCCACGGAGGACACGGTGTGGTATCACGAACAAAGGCTTTCTCAGGGACTCCTACTTTCTTGGAAGCACGTTCTTAGGGAAAGTCGATCTAGTCTCCTGACTCCTCAGTGTTTTCAACTATTAAAGAAGGCTTTGTGCCAAAGTCTCAAAAAGATTCATAAAGAATCATGTATTCTCCAATATCCAGTGATTCTGTAATCAATATCCAACCTCTGATTTGGTTCCTATAACCTCTCTGGGCTTCATGTACAGGGCTCTGTGGACCCATTTCTTCCATCACAGAGATCCTCACTCAGAGCTGTGACACCTCATGTGAATCAGATAATGTAGTCTGATCACCCAGCCGCCCTCCTTAGGTAAAATGTAATTTCATCTCTTATGTCCTCATTGATTGTTCAAATACCACCACAACTACAACTACTAACGATGGCTAACACTCACCGAGCCACACGTTCTTCTAATTATCTTCATTTAATTAATAACTCTTTTCATCCTCACAACAACCCCATAAAGTAGTTATTATTAATCCCCAGCTGTCAACAGAGAAGGGACTGTCATCCCCAATCATCAGAGCTCTTCTCTTGTGGAAGTTTCTTGGCAACCTGTGGCTGCTGGCCTTGGTTGGCATCCACCAGGGCCTTGGGAATTAGCCAGGGGGGGATGGGGGCTGCCCAGGTTTCACAAGGAGAAAAACACAGGAAGGCCTCTTCCCAGGCTCCCTGCAAGAAGAGGTTGCCCAGCTGTTGCTCGGGGCTCGTGTCGCTGGGGCACTGACAGAGGCAGCAGCTGGTTCTCATCTGGCAGGCCTGCCAACTCTGGATGCTGCAGAACATGGCCAGCCTCCCTCCTGCTGCACTGGAACCTTCTCTCCCTGGTGGAATGCCTTGGAGACTGAAACGGCCTTCTGTTCTGGAATTTCCGTCCACAAAAGAGGCCATTGCTTCGATTTTCCTGTCCTTCTTTTCCCCAAACACTGGGAGAGCCAGATGCCTCTGGCCCCGGCTCAGAGTAGCCATTAGGATGTGCTGCAGGTACTGATGGCAGAGGTGGTGTCTTTCTGGAAGTCAACAGAAATGAGAAAATGCACCAGGTGGGAATTGTTCTCAGCCCTGCTCTTTCACCAACTCTGTCATCCTCTAACTTGGGGATACATTTTCAGGCTCAGGGGAACCAGAAGTGGCTGTGTGTCACCATCCATCCATCCAAAGAGCTCTGAAGAGTTGGTCTCAGGGAGCTGTGCCTAATGACAACCAAGCCTTTATGTTTAGTCCCTCAAGACTTAGTACATGTTGCTGCTTTCCTATCAGCGAAGGCAACGCTCATAGTTACATTACTTTTGCAACAGGATGGGTCAGAAATTTTTCAAAAGTGACATCAATTCACCTTTAACTTTGTTCAAGGGGATTGATTTTTCTTTCTTTAAATAAAAAAAAAAAAAAGTTTTCAGTGATTTGGAAGTTTCTTCATCTCAGCAGTTTCCAAGTCCAGCTGAGAGAGTTATGCCTTTGGTCATTGTATCCACCAGCTGTAAATGTGTACCCTGCTTAATGAAGCAGGGGGTCTGCTCCTGCAAGTAGCACGACGTCAGGCCAGGGGAGGGAGTCTTCCTGTTAAGTCACACTGCAGTACGAGGGCTGCTTTATCTGATCTCCTTAGGATCAGGGAGCAGCAGCAACTCTCAGCTCTTTAGATTTGACTCGCACTTCTTTTGATCTTCCCTAGACTCTTTGCTACAGGTTGATATCTACAAACATTCCTATCTAAAGAAATCCTTGAAAACATTTCAATATACCAAGGAATTCCTTCCTGATGCAAAAAAAAAAAAAAAAAGTCTTCATACTTTATTTGCTTTGTTAGTTTGGATTTAGTTCAATAAATCTTTGACATTTGTAGCGATATAATCAAAGATCTTCAAGGATTTCCAAATATGAAAAGGTCATTACAATACATCTTTTGCCCCCTTCCCAATAAAATTCAGCCAAGTATAATTGGATACTTTAAGTGATGCTTTTTTTTTCTTTCTTTTAATACAGCGTATTCCACTTTGTAATTTATCCCAGACGTTTGTATTCTCAATAAGAATCAATCATCAATTATACAAACCTATTCAATACCTTTTTAAAAATGTTATCAATCATCTTTATATTTTAATTAATTTTGATTTTTATCAAAGCAATGCATGAACATTATTGAAAACTCAAACAGTAGTAAAAGGTTTACAAAAGAAAACAGCGGTTCTGTTTCCCAGTAGCAAACACTTTTGACTCTCTCGGCTATTTCTTCTAGAATATACCTCCATAATTTCATAATGTACTGATTCTACTTTTTCATGTACCAGTTTGAGAAACTGACCACTTAGTGTTCTGGTAGATAAAGGTTAGCTCCCTTCATCACAAATGCTGACACACACGGTCTCACCCACAGGCCTGTCCTTTAAAAATATTTCTGTCCACATTTTTGGTTAAGTCATACTGTGTGTTTATATTTTATGACTACATGAATAGTATTCTCTGCTAAGCGAAGTTTCCTTTCTTCTACAACTTTTATTTTTCCTGGAGTTTATAGTTGTGTTTCTTTGCTTTTTGAGTGTGAGTGTGTGTGTGTGTGTGTGTGTGTGTGTATGTGTGTGTGTTTTCCCCCGTTTGATTAATTTTCTTATGTGCCAATCACTAAACTCTTCTCTACTGCTCCGGCAGATCTACCCCACCCCTCTACCCAAAACACACACACACACACTCTGCTCTTCACATGGTCAAACGCACCCAATAATCCATTAGCTCCAAGTTTTCCCTGGAGTCCTCATCTTTCTGCTCAAATGTAGGTGGCTGCCTTCTCGACAGCTCTTTAGCTGTTTCAGGATGTCTCTTCATCTCTTCATTGTACTTATGGCCTGTTTCTTGATTTCATGTCTTGCACTTTACTACCTTGTTTCTTTAGCAAAAGCACATTTTCTAGAACTTTCCTGAGAAACGGAGTCCGGGACGTAGAGGTTCTGAGTTCTTGTATATCCGAAAATATGTTACTACTACTCTCCTACTTCATCAAGATCTGACAGGATTTGGAATTTGAAGGTAAAGCCATGTTTCCTCAGGATTTTTATGATGTCCTTTTGTTGTCTTCTAGATTGGCTTCTGGTGTTTTCCCTAAGAAACCCAATTTCATTCTGATTTTAGCATCTTATCCATATCCCTAGGATCTGAAATTTTGTCTTAATGTATTTGGTGAGGGTTGTCTTTTATTCATCGTGTTGGGCGTTCCACAAACCACTTCAATCTGGAAATTCACGTTATTCAGTTCTGGGCGAGTTTTTTATATTGCTTTGTAATAATTTGACCCTTCCCATTTTTTCTCTTTTCTTCCAGATTTTCTACATGTTGATTGTTTAATGTTATAATAGATTTCTAATTTTCTTATATTTTTTTCTTGAATTTTGTTCTCATTGTCTTTTTGTCTTCTGTAGTGTTTCCTCATCTTTATTTTCAAACTTTGAATTTTTACTTTCAGTGTTCATGTTTTTTTTTATTTCCAAGAGTTTTCTATTTTTTGACTGTTTCTGTCACCAAAGCAGGAAAGCAATATATTCTTGTATCTCCCGGAGGGGTGTGTGTGTGTGTGTGTGTGTGTGTGTGTGTGTGTGTGTTGAGGGCAGGTCAGGGAGAAAACAACTGGCTGGAAGAGTTGGGGGAAAGGACCTGGGAACCAAGCTACAACATTTTCTTTCTTTCTTTCTTTTTTTTAACAGGACTTTATTGGGGAACAGTGTGTACTTCCACGTCTGTTCCCAAGTTAAGTTGTTGTCCTTTCAATCTTAGTTGTGGGGGGCGCAGCTCAGCTCCAGGTCCAGTTGCCGTTGTTAGCTGCAAGGGGCATAGTCCACCATCACTTGCGGGAGTCAAACTGGCAACCTTGTGGTTGAGAGGATGCGCTCCAACCAACTGAGCCATTCGGGAGCTCAGCGGCAGCTCAGCTCGAGGTGCCGTGTTCAATCTTAGTTGCAGGGGGCGCTGCCCACCATCCCTTGCGGGACTTGAGGAAGTGAACTGGCAACCTTGTGGTTGAGAGCCCACTGGCCCACGTGGGAATTGAACCGGCAGCCTTCGGCGTTAGGAGGACGCAGCTCCAATCGCCTGAGCCACCAGGCCGGCCCAAGCTACTACATTTTCTATCAATGTACCTCTTTTTAGTACAGTGCCTCTCCCCCACTTCCCAAGCTACTGCGTGTCTAAATCACACAGTACCTGGCCATGTGGGCACTTGGCATGTAACTTCCTCTGCTTTGCTAAGTCAGCCACTATCCTTAACCCACTGGCCATTTTTCAAAAATCTGTTACCACCCGTTCCCTTGTATTGCCTCTTCTTTTGTTCTCTTGGCTTTTACTGGTTTCCACCTTATAAATCCCCCTACTTGGTTTTAGTGACATTTCAAGCAAGAGAATATGTAATTTTCCACGTTTAACCCAAAGTCCTCTTTCTTTCTTTACATTGCCATTCCCAGTCCAGCAAATGGCATGCATTTCACGTCTTTTTGTCTTAAACAAGGAAATGAAGTCATTCCAGCTTAAGAGTTGCTGTTCTTTTACAATAAAACTCCACTGTGATGTGCTTGCTGAGTTGGCAGTTAAGTCTACTCAGTAAATAACCCAAACCTTGCAGGGAAAAATTCCATTGTGTGCCTCAGCAAAAGGGCAGATCATTGCATCATGAATTTTCAGGGGTTTTGGAAGTGGTCAACACCTCCAAGGTTAATCCACAAATACCATTATAGGTCCAGTTCACATGCGGAGGCAGGTAAAGGAGCACAAATACATTGATACTTGTTTCTCTATAGCAAATGACACAGCATTTGATGCTATGTGTGAAAAATACTGAGCCTCTGAAACACAAGCGTGTGGGGAGTTTAGGGAAGCTTGCTAAGGAGTTGGAATACGCGCGTGTGCACTCACACACATGCACGCATTTGTCCTAGGTCCTAATAAGTAAAGGGTAGCCAGGTACATGGGAAGCTGTTTTGAGTCCCCACTGCTTCTGAAAGGGAGCTTCCCATTAAAAGACAGGCATTTCCTATCTATCCTGGGACTGTCAGTTTTACCTCCATGGCTTGTAACTTTGCTCTAGGCATCTTTCCTGAGTGCTGTTTACCTGGAACATGTCCTCGCCAAATGGGACTACATTTGATTTCTATGCTCTTCTCCCTCTGCCAAACAAGGACATAGCTACAATCAATAACAGACTGCTTCCAACTTCAGATGCAGTGCAGGCTTCAAAAACCAAGCCCCATACAGAAAACTTAGAGACCTTACTTGCGGAGAAAGCCCTCATGTTTCTTAACCATCAGAGACCTCCTCTGATTCCTTCCCTGGCTTCATTCCAGGATAATAGATACACCTGGAGCCAAGGGCAACTGGGGAGGAGGGGCAGAGAAATGGATACAGTAGCCACCACTCTCACGAGGATGGTTTCTAATATCACCTTGACCACTGCTTAAAAATACTGCATTTCTGGTGTAATGAATCTTGTCTATTTATTGTAATAAATATTCTTTCCTCTTTTAAAAAGACATTGGAATAGTTATTTTTATTTGCAGTTATCCAAGTGGGAGACGATGGGCATGCTCCTGTCATGAAGTCGAGAGGAGTTTTCAACTGGATGCCAAGAACTGCGACAGAATCTCCTGGAAACCATGAGGTAGAAGAGAAAAATAGAAAGGAACCTTGTAACCCATTCAAATGGCCAAAATCAAGTGTGTTTTATAGAATAAGCATCATAAAAAGCTTCACTGATAAGGTGTTTTTCTCTGATACAATCAGATATTTGGGTGTCATATTCATGTCTCCAATTTTGGTGAAAGAGGTCTTTTTTTATATATAATTGTTTTAGTTGTCAGCCATTCAAATGGGGATGATACATTATTACGCCACTGCATTACCAATTCAGATCGAGTCAACACCACCTTGACGAGGCGTCTGATTTTATACACAGAAGGCAGTGCATTGAACTCTCTGTTCCTTGAACAAGCAGAGGAATCTGCTCTTTTGTTTATCAGCATCAGGTCATTCTGAGGTGCAATACCAACGGTTCCATTTCAAACCATGTTTAGGAGCTCCTGAGACACCCTGGCAATTAACTCGTCAATTAGACATACAGCCTGGATGGACATCTAATTGACAATGAATACATTTTTGATACTATATCTGCTTAGGAGATTATCTACAAATTGCTTTATGCATTGGATGGCTCCAAACCGTAATATGGACATCTGTTTCTGTTGGCTGCAAAGATGCTATTTACAATGACAATTTTATCATTAACTGAAATCATGGCCTCACCCACCCTATTATCCTGCAGATTTCTAATACTCTCATAAATATCTGGTGTGTGTGTGTGTGACACTTCTGGGGTGAAGAATTTCTTAGAAAATGTGTCCTTCTATTCATTCACCCAAAAGAATATAGGTGCCCTTGCTGTACATATGTACACTTCTCCTAAATGGCTCATTTAAAACTGACCTTGGAGTAACAGAGAAGTATGCCTGTTCTCATCTGCATGCCGAGGGTCTGACAGTATGCAGCTTATTCAAGAAATTCCCTTGATGAAGGTATCATGTGTTTATTTAACAGCCAAAGAGATCCCAGAGAAAGTCATCAGACAAACCCATATGAAGGGACATTCTACAAAATACGTTATCAGTACTCCTCAAAACTGTCAGTTATCAAAAACAAGTCTGTGGAACTGTCCAAGTCTCCAAGAGCCTAAAGAGACACGATAACTAAATAAAACGTGATATTCTGGATGGAATCCTGAGACAGAAAAAAAGATATTAGGCAAAAACCAAAGACATACAAATAAGTTATGGCATTTTAAGGAATAATGATGTAACAATACTGGTTCATTAGTTGTGACAAATGTATCATACTAATATAAGATGTCAATGACAGGGCAAACTGAATGTGGAGCACACTGGAACTCTCTGCAGCTTTTCTTTACATCTAAAACTATTCTAAAATTAAAAAAAAAAATTTAAAGAACAAGTTTAAAACAGATCAAGAGGGGATTTTCAAATTTGCTTCTAAGAGGGACATTCGACACTGGGTGAAAATCCCATCTAATTTTAATTTCTGTGCTGTGGCTTTGAGTACAGACATGGTCTTAAATCACTTTGGACAAGTTACTTAATTTCTCTGAAGCTCTACCTCTTATCTGTAAAATGGGAGTAATGGTGTCTACCTCACAGATGCCTCCTGAGAATCTTAAGAGACCATGTTCCAAAATACTACCGCAGGGCCTGCAAACAGAAAGTGTTCTCAGAAACAGTAACTGTTGTTACAAATAATAATAAAAGGAACTTGGATTTTCCTACTGGTGCAGCCACAGGATCCCGGGTGAAGGATTGTAAAGAACAGTGTTCAGTTTTCTTGCCAACAGAGCTTCCAGGTTACAAGATGCTGGTGGAGGGCAGAGGATACAAGGCGTGCCTTGTGTAAGTGAGGGTGGCAGGGGGGATCTCTGATGGGAGGAAAGTTGGTGAATACAGAAGCCTCTACTAAACCAAAATGGAGGAAATGGCTTAGAAGCTGCGTATGGATTAGTCACAGATTATTACCTGACTTAAATTCACTGGCACATTTTAATGGCAGATCGGGGTGGTTGGAGCAGACAGCAGTGAGAAGTGGGTAAATAAAGCTGCCCTCATCTGTTCTTCTGCAAGCACGTCCTTCTCTGCAATGGTTTTCTGACCAAGGCATGGCCATGTATACGCTTGTCACTACAATGGGTCATTGATTTTCACATTCGGTTTGATGCGTGCCTGGTGGTTTGTGATTTGAAAATCTATTCTACTCAGAAGGAAGCTACAAATGATGGTCAAACATAACAGATCTTGAACTTTAACTACCCAGAAAACGACAGCCTCTGAACTTGATGACCTAATGGTCAAGGGCATGTTGTTTTTGTTTCCAAAGCTCTAAGAAATATTAACTCTTTTAAAGGAAGAGTGGATGTATTCCCCCATCTCTCTAATCAATTGACAAACACAAGTTCTCCCTGAAAAACTTTTGTCTACCTCGTCTGAAAGTCTTAAGTATCTATTACAAGATGATTACACATTTGGGGTAGTAGCTTACATTTGGCTTATTCACACCTGAATAGTCTGCTATGTCAAGAACATATGTACATCAGTTGCTAGAATCAATATTTCAAAGAGCAGGTCAAAGCCTGGGGGTATCTAACAATCTACTTCCCCTAATTTTTCTATTATTTAATGGTAGAGAGGCTCAGCAATTGGCCACTTCAAGACAATGTTGTCATCTGGGCCCACAAAACCTAGTCTTCAATACTGTACATTTATTCATCTTTAGTTCAATTCATCCTAGAAAAGCATCACAAAAATATAAGTGACCTTTACAAATAGACTAGGAAGAAACTACCATGTTTCCACGCTGAGGAAAACAATATTAAAAATCCACAGAAAGTGTTTCAAAGCAATACAATTCTTTTCGAGTAAATTAAAGGGCAGACAATTCTATAAGAACACAAGCACAGGAGTGACAAAAGATGGAGTCACCTTATCAGTTAGAATGAGGTAGATGGCTTCATAGGTGAGAACCCATTTTTAACAATCAGCCATTGGAGTAAAAACCACCATCTCATACAAAGACCCTCCAGCCACAACTAGTGTCCAATTACTTTAAGTCATCATCCATTCGAAAAATCCATTACAGTGTAAGAGTCTTTGATACTCATTGGGTATTTCATCAAAGACCGTGAGGGGAAAAGAGGAACTGATTTGTAGAAGGGAGATTTTGAAACATGTTTTAGAAACATACCTAGTACAGGAGGTGAAACACACCTTGTGGGGTTGCTGCTTATAAGGGATGACTCTCTCTTTCCCTTAAACTCTCTCCAGGTCATTTTCTCCCCTTGCTGTGGGAAAATAATTGGATGGGGAGAAAGAAGTATTAACTGCTAGGTTATCCTTAGTAAGTCCCAGCTTCTCTGTAGTTCTCTATAGCCTGGGCACCATGGCAACATTCCCTGTCTCTTTGTACCTCAGTCTCTTCGTCCTCAAGATGGGCATCATAAAGACTATGTAACCAATGGGTTTTGGTAAGAATTGCATACCTTAATGTATGCAGAAGCCATTCAATAAGCATTTACTATCATTATTATTATCATTATTGCTCAGCTGGAGAAGATAATTAGATTGCCCCATACAGGTCTAACCTTAAGATGAAGCGAGAAATAAAAAGTGTCATTTAGATAGTGAGATACTGGGGAACAGAGAAGCTTTCCCCCAAAATCTCTGCTTTGCTGGCTGGCAGCAGGAGTCATCCAGGCCTAGCGTGGCTAGATAGCATTCCTCAATCCCCCAAACAACGCATCAGACTCAAGAATACACACACCAAGTAATTCACTCCAGTGAGGTGCCAACCAGAAACAGCAGATGCTTCACCTGTCTTGCCCACTGCTGTGTCTCCTACCACTTGTTTGAGGAATGTTAAATGAACCTTAGGACTTAAGAAGAAACACTCCCTGTCTACTGGGGTTGCCAAATGGATGAAATATAAACCATGCGCCACCAATGCCCATTTTACGCCCATGAAGGGATACCCTACCTGAGAATGAAGCCAAAGCAAGGACAAGAGGGCTGAGAGAAAAGAGATAATTCCCTGAAGACATTTTAGCCCCTGGATACAGGTACCTGAAGGAAACCTACTCTTGTATTTTTTAGTTACACGTGACAATCAAATCAATCTCTTTCTCTCACTCTTGTTGCTATTACTGTTCTTTTAAATCTGGTTGAGTAGAGTTTCTGGAATTTGCAACTCAGAGTCCTGACTTTTACTCTCTCTGTGTTTGGGCCACTCAAACAGTGTGAATTAGATTAAATGGAAAAGCAGAGCAGAGTTCACTCTCTGAGGGGAGGTAAGAAAGCATGGAGAAGAGACAGGTGAGGGTCTTCTGAGCCGTGCTTCAGCTGGAGTTGTGAGACTCCACAAGAGAGGGAAAGCTCTCTCCCTACAGTTTCCATCACAGAGTCCTTGCGGCCAGGATACTTTCCCAATCCTACTCCCCGTTTTTACAGAGAAAGAAGGACCCACAACAGCCTTGTCCAACTTCATCTTGCCAAATGTCTTTGCACCACACAATTTCCATTCCAACCCCTGCAACTTGATATATTTAAGAGCACACAGGTCTATTTCAAAATAACACCTTTTTGAAAAACTTTTTGTCTTTTCAAACAAAAGTTCTCCTTTTGAACTGGCCTTAGTCACTTCCACTTCAGTCGGGGGTGGAGGGGGGTAGGTTGGCAGCTCTCAGTCGAAATGGCTAAAGCTAAGGACAACCTCTTGTATGCATTTTAATTCCTGTTCTGCAGAGTACCAGGAAGCAAGCAAGAGCCTCATTTAATCAATTCCTGCAGTGGCCAAGCCCGACATATTCCATCTTCTGATTGGGTCCTCAGGGCTGAATTTGCAAAGAAAGCATCCTGAGCCATTAAGCCAATAGATGAGCCTGTTTTCAAAAGGACCGTTTAAGTCGTTGGTTGAATTAGTTATAAGGAACACAAAGGTGTGAAATCACTGGTTTAGGAACATAGGAGCTGCAGATTGGGGCTCCTCTCCCCTTATACTGAGTTGTCAGGACTCTACCGGCAGCCAGACCAGTTGTTCTGACCACTTGCAGCTGGAAGCACACACAGAAAAGATGCCCATATGGCAGCTGTCTCAATAGCAACGTATCTAAGCAGACATTGAAGTTGCACGTCCTAGAGCTGTCATCTCATGGAATTTCAATGCCAAGTCAGTGGTAGTTAAATAATTTCTGCAAGAAAGAGGAGAATTAGAAGGTTCAATTCCATCCTGATGGTGTAAAACAAGTGCAAATGTCTTCTCTTCCTCGTGACTTGACATTTATTATAATCAACTCTATGTTCATTATGATTTAATTAACAAATTGACACTGACGTCCTGTCTTCTCTCTCACATTCTGAGGAAAGCCAGGATCTCTTCACTCAGCTTTCTCTTGGCTCACGTCCCAAATCAGCCTCTAAGGGTCTCGGGTGCCTATGAGTTTTCACTCATGGACGCACCCCCATGCAAGAGTTGTGTTTAATGCTCATGCATCTCACACAGAAATCATCCACATTTATACTTCTCAATGGTATTCTCCAAAATGTTCTACAGAAAACTAATTTTGCAGATGCTCTTGAAAAAAAAAAAAAAAGGAGTGGGGATTCCATGGTCAAATAACTTTGGGAAACATTACATGCTATGTCCTCAGCCCTTCGAGATTTATAATGCTTGGCACAGACTGCTAATGGCTCAGAGAAGTCTTGCAGAAAAACAACCAAACCAAAACCGAAACAAAAAAACCCCCTGTTTAACTGTGAATTTCAACAGGTATTTAAAAAATCAATTTTATCAACAGATACTTGTCTTCATGGTTCTCTGTGAAGAGTCCACAAAGATAATGGTCTGGAGACCCAGGTTTGGATCTAGCTTTAGAGACAGATGCTAAAGCTTTCTTTAAACCCAGAGCTGAGAAAAAACAATTTAAGAGTCTATTCTTGGTAGGTCAGTATTTATGCTTAAGATAAGACTACACTGGTTTAATTAAGCCCCTGCGCTTTATTCAGAGGTGTTTCAGGATTGAACATGGCTGGTCATCACGGTTTCCTAGTCTAAAGTACAAAATCTTTGGTAAGATAATTTTAAATGCATACTTTGATTGACTAGACAACACGGTTTTTAAAAGTAGTGCTGGCAAAGCAAGTAGTAGTGGAGTTCATGAAAGTTCTTATCGTTGATTTTATATTTTGTCTAAGCAAGATCTGTGGTGAAATTCTCTAGAAGCCTACAACGAACTGTGCTCCCCACCTTCCAGCTCAACCATCACCCCCATCTGTGTCCTCCAGACCCACCAGTCTGTGGTTTGGGTTTTGAGGGAGAAGGAGGCAACAGGCTAAAGATGGGAAGGCAGGAAAAAGAAGGCCCTGGAGGAGAGGTGGGACCGACTCAGGAGTAGGTACATGGAATTAAAGTGACAGGTCACTAAATTAATTAATTGATTGATTAACTAATTAAACATGCCAAGCCATACTTTAGAGGGGAAAGAATAACATCTGGCTTTCTACAGTATTTTTTATTTTCGTGTCATATATGAGGTCTGACAATTAAGTTCGCAAACTCATCCTAGAAAAAGTGCTACATGTCTCATTGCTGAATATCACTATGGTCACCTTTGAAGTTCTCCCCTTGGGAAGCTACGCACTGAGGCCAGTGCCTAGTCCATCCTTCAAAGCAATTTTGGAACTCTTTCTGGAATGGCCATCAGAGCTGTTGTCATATTACCCTTTATGTCCTGAATGTCATCAAAATGTCTTCCTTATAATATTTCCTTTATTTTTGGGTAAAGAAAGAAGTCATTGGGGGCCAGATCAGGTGAGTAGGGAGGGTGTTCCAATACAGTTATTTGTTTACTGGCTAAAAACTCCCTCACAGGCAGTGCCGTGTGAGCTGGTGCATTGTCATGATGCAAGAGCCATGAATTGTTGGTGTAAAGTTCAGGTCCTCTAACTTTCTCACGCAGCCTTTTCAGCACTTCCAAATAGTAAGCCTGGTTAACTGTTTGTCCAGTTGGTACAAATTTGTAATGAATAATCCCTCTGATATCAAAAAAGGTTAGCAACATCGCTGCAACAAATTTGGGAACTTCATTGTCCAACCTCGCATATCATTATTTATTTTAGTTTTAAATATATGTTAGTTTTAAAAGATGCCTGTGCCCGTCAGGTGTGGATGGTAGTGTCCTCATTTGGTCACTGAGGTAGCAAAGCTGACTACTCACTGAGTCGATTGCCCAAGGTTACAGAGGCAGCCACCAGGGGGGTGAGCTTCCCAATTCCTTCTGCTAGCCCAGTACACTAAATTCTGTTGTCACGTGCAAAATAAAACTATACAAGTAATTTTTCCAGTGCATTCTTATGTACTGGTATGTGAAATATCATCAGATGTGTATCGTGCTAAGCATGTCCTCCCTTTCTCCTGCTTGTCATTCCGCAGCTCAATCTGTTACACAGTTACGTATTTCTGAAAGAAATAAGAGATTGATGTCTGTAAAGTACCTTAAATGTCTAAGGGCATTTTATACAACAGCAAAGAACGCCACATAAAACAGAAGAAATTCAATCTACTTCTTGTTTTGTCTACAAATGTCAAACAACCAAACACCTAGTTTGATTGATTTTCTAAATGGTGCTGAGTAGATTGGTGGTTTTTATGTAACCAACATGCCATTTAATCCTTCTCTTTCTTAAATGTAACTTCATGTTCAGTAGCAAACTCTATTTTCATGCATTATAAGGATACTGTGTAAAGAAATATTGCCCATTCTGACATATGTCACTCCATTGTGTCTGTCTGTGTGTTTGTTACGGTGTTTCCCTGAAAATAAGACCTAGCCAGACCATCAGCTTTAATGTGTCTGTTGGAGCAAAAATTAATGTATATTAAAATAAGACAGGGTCTAATATAATATAATATAATAATATAATACTGGGTTTTATATTAATTTTTGCTCCAAAAGACACTTTAGAGCTGATGGTCCAGCTAGGTCTTATTTTCGGGGAAACACGGTAGATAGATGTTTTGAGAGTGTGCACATGACATGTGGAAAAGACACAGGTCAAACAGAAGTGGCCTCTGCCTTAAGAACTACAGAAGAGACACGGTCCTTGTGTGTAGCCATCATGAACTATAGATGTCAGGGTCTTCAGAGGGCTTCATGGACATGTGGCATTTGACTTGAGCCTAGAAGTAGCGAAAGGATTCGAACAGGCTGAGAGGGACGGAGCCGTGTAAGCAAAATCAAACAGGTGGCAACATCGTGGTCTGTTTGGCTAAAGGTCAGGGTGTGATGGCCAAGGGCAGGTGCTGAGTTGGGAAACTTAGGTTGGGGTCACCTTGAGTCGCCCTGGATGCTTGGCTACGGAGGCTGAACCTCATGAGGTGCATATGGAGGGCTTTGATTTCTCACAGCTCTCTCAGAGAGAGACAGAGGAGAGCGGCTCACAGCACAGCCTCAAACCCCAGGGCCACTGCTTCCTGGGCTGCTTACTGAACGTCTCTTAAGTTTAAGTTGCCTTACCTGAAAAATAAAGAAAACAATAGCTCCTTTCTCCTAGGGCTGATGGGGGAGTTAGGTGAGTTTATTCATTTATGCACAAGTATTTATTGAGCACCTACTACATACCAGACACTCTTCCAAGTGCTGGTGCTACGGCCATGACCCAAAAAACGACAAACTTCATCCCTCAGGGGTCTTATAGTCAATGGGGGAAACAGCATATAGATCATGTTACATGCTATGAAGAAAAAATAAATCAGGAAAGGAAAAATTTAAAGTCAGGTTGGTAGACTATCCAGAGAAGACCTCACTGAGAAGGTGACTTTTCAGTAAAGAACAGAAGACAGTGGGTAGGTAATTAGAGATATTGGTTGTCAAACATTCTAGGCATAAATGCGAAGGTCCTGAGGTATATGCGAAGCATATGCGAAGGTCCTGAGGCAGAAGTGGTGTTTGAGGGAAAGTGGGGAGGTCCAGTGTGACTGGAGCAGAGGAGTAAGAGATGAGTTCGTGCATGTTAGTGAGGTGAGGGGGAGCTCAGGTGGGGAGGGGGACCGCAGGGCACTTGAAATTCATCATAAGGACGTTGGCTTTTATTTTGAGTGATATGGGAAGCTACTGAAGTATTTCAAAAAGGGGTGACGTGACCTCATGTTTTAACAGGATCCTTCAGGCTGCTGGAAAATGCATATAAAGGGCTTGGGATACGTATGGCCTAAATAAATGTTAGCTATTATTCTTATTTTTCTTGAGATTGACAATATAGGGTCTGGGGGATACCAGGATCTGCATAATTCCTTTTCCCAGTCCTGTTTTACGAGAAGAACTTGCATGACTGTGACAAATGGGCTGCCCACCTCGATAACAGCATCAGACAGACCTGGCTGCTGGGTAGGCCTTCCTTGCTGATAGCACCTTCTGGATTTGCAGGGTGAGGTGATCACACATATAAATATCAAGCTATTGTCAAGCTGCCATGTGGAGACCCAGTTAAAGTGTGTAGGCAGGAATTGGCCAGGAAAACACTTTTCTAGAAGTGCCAGAAACTCGTGCATGTTGCACTGGGTTATTCCCAAGCCAGCTGAAAACAGCCTACCATGAGCAAGCCACCCCACAATGCTGAAAGCCCCAGAGTTACCCAGGGTTGCAAGGGGGCAGCCTTGTGTGTTCTCTTTAGCCTCTATTTGTTCTTCCCAATTCTCAGGAACTAGTGCTCATATAATGAGTTAAAAATAACTACAGAATACGTGAGTCATTTTCCTATACACCTGGTGGAAGTGTAAATTGGTAAAACTTTTCTGAAAGGCAATTTGGGTAATAGGTAACAAAAGTTTTCACAAAACGTATCCCCCTTAACCCAGTGATTCCACATCTGGACAAAAATGTCATCGTGAGATCTATGCATGTAAAAAACGAACTTAAAATATTTACCCTGGTTGTTCATCACTTAAAACATAAGGGCTGGATTTTCTCTTTTTCAGGTGTTTCAAATGCTTTCTCATTGTGATATTAGGATTCGGTGTAGTGGAGTCCACTAGCCCAAGAGTGGTGTGAGCAGGAAATAGAAGTGACTCTGGGGTGGGGTCACCAGGGAAGACATCACAGGCAGGAAGGACCTGATCTGAGCCTTGCAGAGCAAGCGCTGGGCTCTAAGTCACCAGCTATCCCCTCACTTGCTCACAGGCCCCTGCCTGTCTTTTCCAGGCAAACCCCACATCTTCCTTCTGTCTTTCCGCAGTTAGAGTTGCTGGATTATATTGAGGAAGCCCCATCTCAGGGAATGAGAGCTTTTTTACCCCTAGGTGAGTATGTTCCAAAATGCATCCTACACAATGTTAATAAGTTTTAAAGGATACAGATAGATGCTGTCAGAAAATATTCCACAGTCAATTACTAGGGGTGATATGGCTGAAGTTACATAAGTATCGTGGCTGCAGAACTTCTCAGAACTTTTATTATGTTTCAAAATTACCCAAAAAGTGAGACATCGTGGGCAGAAGAGTATTCCAGACTTATCTGACTACAGATAAGTAGTGTTGTTTTTGTTTTGTTTTGTTTTGTTTTGTTTTTGTTTTTTGGCACCTATTAATATTCTGCAAACCATATGTCCTGAGGAATGCAATGCTGGAAACTGCCAGATTGGCCAGAATACTGGGCTTTGCCAAAACAGGGAAAAAAACCTCTCCAAACCAGCTTTGGCTACCATGATTTTAGGAATGTGACTTCTAATTGGTGCTTTTCTCATCAGCTCTGGTCAGAAAGTATCTACTCATCAACGAAAAACCTAAACTTACAAAGAACTGTGATGGTACAAGGAACCAAGAAGAGGCATCAGAGATGAGATCTTAAACTCCTTCTATCAACACCACATATGCCAGTTCCAGAAGATTTCCATGCGCAGACGACAAGACTTCTAAGCTGGCTGTCAGTCAAGAGAAGCCCGGGGAAGTCTCAGGAGGTTTTTACATTTTTTTCCTAAATGCCCAGGCAGATGTGCATCTGGAACAAAACCCCATGTTCCTTTCTCACCCTGAATATGAGGCAAAGAGCCACATATCTCAGAGGACTTCAGGGCTCACCTTGTACTGTCACCAGTAAATATGTCAATCATCGTCAGAGAGAGCCTGACAGACTGGGAGTCACATTTGCATCAAATCCGAAACAGCTGCCTCCAGATGCCTTTGGATTAGTGTCAGTTTCAGGCCCCACGAAAGGAAGTCTCTCCCTACCACCTCGCGGACTGTGCATTTGGCAGCCCCAACACGGAGAACTGGGGCCCAAAGGCTCTGCTTCCCATATCACAGCATCGCACTGCAGGATACTGCAGCCCAAACAAATGACAAGACACAATGAGAATAACGTAAGCCGGCCCAACCAGTCTCTTCCCCAACTTTGAACAAGCAAAGCGCACAGACAGGTTCTGCCTGCTGCTGGTACACTATCAGATTTCTGCAATTAGTACCCATACACCTTGCTGACCAGCCAAGGCCAATGGAGAGAATGTGACAGCAGTCATTCAAGTACAAATTCAATGTCCGTACTACGGTAAGCCCCATGACACTGTCCGGTACATAATGCTCAACATCGTTAGCCAATATTACAATTCAGTTGTTCTTTTTTATTAGGCTTAGGTCAATATGGAGAATGTATGTTTTTTTCCTATTTGAAAGAATGCACGGGATACTTTCTGCAAAGCTGAGAGATTCTTCCCGAGCCAAGAGTCAAATGAAGGATGCTGACATTTTTCCTTTCAAATACTTGCTCTACTTCTCTGCTTCTCCCTCTTCAAAAATATATGATTCTCATGAGTACACGATTATGTCCGAATTTATCAAATTATACACATTAAATATGTGCAGTTTTTTTGTATATCAATAAAAAATAAAATGAAATAAAATTGACTCAACTCACACAAAATGTGATTATTACTGCCATTTGTGACATGGATGGATCTTGAGATTATTATGCTAAGTGAAATAAGTCAGACAGAAAAAGTCGAGAACCATATGATTTCACTCATGTAGGATATAAAATTGAAAGCAACAAATGAACAAGACAAACAAACGAAACAAAAAATCATAGACACAGACAACAGTTTAGTGGTTTCCAGAGGGTAAGGGGGGAGGGGGGTCGTAGATGAGGGTAAAGGGGATCAAATATATGGTGATGGAAGGAGAACTGACTCTGGGTGGTGAACACACAATGTGATATATAGATGATGTGCTACAGAATCGTACACCTGAAACCTATGTAACTTTACTAACCATTGCCACCCCAATAAACTTAATTTTTTAAAATGTCATTATTAAAATATTGGCCCAACTCATAGAAAAATAAACAATTATACTCGCATATCCCTCCCTTTCTGTGTCCAAAATGTGTTTCTAAACCATACGAAATGAATAAGAAAGGATTATACATATAGAGGGTTTCACGCTATTGTTGTATCTCACCTGCTTGGATCCTTTGACCCCTGTGAACCTTTTGCAGGGAGTCATTTTAAGGAGTTTCATGGGCATCTCAGACAAAGCATTTACTTTGGTTTGGTAAACATTTTCTTGAGGAGTCTTTTTCCAGAAAGCTAGTTCGTTCCATCCCAAAGAATAAGCCCATCCCATTAAAACAAAGGAGTACAGTAACAGAAGTCACCCATGACTGGAGGGGCCTGGTGGCTACGATGGGAGCTGGCAGTGAAGCCTTGTCCTTGGGGGATAAATGGACACCAGAGAGAAAGCCTTCATGCCCAGTAGGACCTCAGAAAGAATGGAAACTAAGTGCTGTGCCATGGGGTCAGGCCCAGCAGCCCAAAGTAAACAAGAGGCAAATGAGGAGCAAAGTGGAACCAAAGCAGGGAGCTAAAGGGGAGTGATGAAGGAAGTGGCAGACTTTCAGGAACAGTGTACAGGGTTCTTATGGACAAAGGAGGGATTAAAAATGGGACCCGTGTATATGAAGTTCTGGAAGAGGATGGAATCTGTCTGTCAACATGGCTAAGTAAAAAGAATATAATTCGGAACAAACAAGGGTCTTTTCATTGCCACACGTCACCCCTTCCTACTAATGCCGTCAACCCTAATATACAACATGAAATCCGAGAAAGAGGTTTGCCAATTTCTTCTAAAGACAGAACATGATCCCTGAGTTCTCGGTTATTCTCAGGTGTTCATTTTCTTGGGATATTTCTAGTTCAGCCTTTTCCTACAAATTCCACAGCTATAAAATTAGACATAGATTATCCTAAGTGTATTCCTGAGGGTAACAACTGACATTCAAAAAAAAAAAAAAAAAAAATGGTTCGAGTCCCTGCTCTGCCATACGACCTTGAAAAGTCACTTTTATCTCTTAATTCTCAGTGTTTTGAAATCTGAAATACATAAACATCAACCATCAATCAAACATCAACCAAATAACATACGTGATTTGTTTTGAAAATATATAATGAAGTAAATCCACATAAAGAATGTACTGATAATTCATTGGGAAATTTTAAATATTTACCATTGTACAGACTGAACTGTGTCCCCCCAAAATTCATAAGTTGAAGCCCTAAATGCCAATTCGACTGTATTTGGAAACAGGGCCTTTAAGAGGTAATTAAGGTTAAGTGAGGCCGTAAGAGTGGTGTCCTAATCCAATGGGACTTCTCACCCCCTCCTGTCTCTCTCGCTCTCTCCTTCTCTCTCCTTGTTTCCCTCCATCTCTCTTTCCATCTCTCCACATACGTACCCTGAGGAAAGGCCATGTGAGGGCACAGCAATAAGTAAACCAGGAAGAGCATCCTTACCAGAACCCAATCGTACTGGCATCCTGACCTTGGAATTCCCGACACAGAAACTGCGAGAAAATAAATGTCTATTGTTTAAGCGACCCAGTATTTTGTTATGTCAGCCTAAGCAAAGACATCCATATATGTTAATATTATTATCCATGCTTCTATTTGTATTTTCACAGTTGATGTGGGGCATTCAGAAATGAAAGCTAGCATAAACATGAGAAGGAAAGTACTCTTGTCATAAAAATCCTCGGTGGGAGCAAAACTGGATTTTTGAGACTTGGGCAGGAAGGTAAAAAGTAAAAGAAGAAAGAAAAGGTCTTCAGTGACACAGGTGCCTCCTGTATAGAACTCAGTGCAAGATTTCTAAGATGCAAAGTGAGGCTGGAAAGAAAGTAAGTGCCATCAGGAAAAAACTCATATGTAAGGCTACAGAGTTTAACAAGTCATCTTTTTCATATGGGTGTCAATTCAAGAAATATTAAAATTGTGATGCTTTATGTTTTCTCATTCAAAATAAAAATTACTCTATTGATATTCATGTTAAAGGATTATACTCCTACATCTAAGATTATGTAATTTACTAAGTAGAAAATTATAAGTGAGAATATTGGTCAGCCTGTTTAACTCATTCTTCGAGAACGAGGCCAGGAGCTCTTGAAACCAGCGAATGTACTTATAATGATAACCTGTATATTTTTTTCCCTGAATTCTCTCTTAAAATTTTAAGTTAACTTCATCTCCATATGTACAATATCATGAAGCAACTACTGTTTCATGGGCCATTTTTGCTAGGAAAGATTTGGGGGAAGTTATTATTATTATTCATTGAGGTGAAATTCACGTAACATACACATAAAATTAACCATTTTAAAGTGAATGATTCCATAGCATTTAGTATATTCACAATGTTGGGCAACCATCACCTCTATTTCCAAAACCTTTTCAACATCCCCAAAGAAGACCCCCTATCCATTAACAGGTACTTCCCACGCTGCCCCCCATCCCCCAGCCTCTGGGGTAAGCAATTGGCTTTTTTTTTTGGTAAAACACTTATTTTATTTAAGTGTGTTTTTCCAGGACCCATCAGCTCCAAGTCAAGTAGTTGTTTCAATCTAGTTGTGGAGGGCGCAGCTCACGGTGGCCCATGTGGGGATCGAACCGGCAACCTCGCTGTTAAGAGCACCGCACTTTAACCAACTGAGCTAACCGCCACCCCCAATTGGCATTTTTTAAATTAACACTTTATTTCTTAGAGAAGTTTTAGGTTCATAGAAAAACTGAAGGGAGCGTACAGAGATTTCCTATATATCCCCTGCTCCCGTACGTGGGTAGCCACCTCCATTTTCAACATCTCCACCAGAGTGGTATAGGTATTTGTCACAACGGATGAACCTACATCAACACATCATAATCACCCAAAATCCATAGTTTACAGTTCATCTTTGGTATTACAGAAACTACAGGTTTGGACAAATATATAATGATATGTATGCATTACCACAGTATCATATGGAGTACTTTCACTGCCCTAAAAATCCCCTGTGATCTGCCTATTCACCCCTTACCCTCCTCCAGACCCTGGTAACACTGATCTTTTTACTGTTTCAATAGTTTTGCCTTTCCCAGAATGTCATATAGTTGGAATCACACACTATGTAGTCTTTTCAGATTGGCTTCTTTCACTTGGAAATATACGTTTAAGTTTCCTCCATGTCCTTTCATGATTTGATAGCTCATTTTTCAGTACTGAGTAATAGTCCATTGTCTGGATGTACCGTGTTTATTCATCCATCCACTAGGGAAACATTTTAACTTCTTTATAGGTACCTGACTTAGTAGCTTAAGAGGATACGTGAAGTATTACTCTGGATACTCCCACCGTTTCTTAAATCCATGATATTAATTCATTGGTTCATTCATGGATTCATTTTCTCAACAAATACTTATTGTTCGTATTTTTGCCACAGAATTCATGGAGCTTCTAGTATAGAGAAGGCAGATGATAAACAGCTAATTATATAATTAACTTTGATTAATCACAATTATGATAATGGCTGCAAAAGAAACAATCGAGTACTCTGAGAAAGTAAGATATGCTAATCCAGCCAATTATGGGTCAGAAAAGTCTTTCCTAAAAACTTATTGTTAGAGCTGGGAATGTGAAATCTGAGGAGGTGGTAAGAAAGGGAAGGAAAAGGAGGATGGGCATTCAGGGAAAGGGCTCAGGTGTAGGAAGGGGCAAGGTGAATGTGGGAATCCAGAAAAAAGCAAGGTGACCAGAGGGTGGAAAGTGACTGGGAGCTTGACATAGGAAAAACCTGGTGCTGGAAGCAAAGACCAGGTAACGATGGCCTTGGGAGTTTGGGCAAGAGCAAAGGGAAGCCACAGAGGGTTTTAAGCAGGGAGCAGGATGATCACAGGGTCACATTTCTCTGCTTCCGATAGCATTTCCTGTCCTATCAGGGCTCTGCTCTCCAAAGCCACGTAATCCTGGTTGGATGAAAATGGAAAGTGCTGTCTGGCATTTGATGATGTCATGTGCTTGCTGAGCCAGTCTGGGGATTTTGTTCTTTTCTGGACATTTATTGAAAGGCAACGTACTGCACAACTATCAAATATGATCAAAGAAGAATTAGATAATGGCTATAAAGTGTTTTGTGGATGGAAAGCAACATGGGGGATAGTATTAAAATGACCCTGCATGAGTAGTGGCAGGTGATGGTGCCTCACGACAAGCTTTTCTTCTTTGGTGTTGTCCCCCACATCCGGCCATCTCGTCCTGCTCTATAGATAAACAGACAATTCTAGGGAAACAAAATGCCCAGCATGAGCAAGGCTTTATTTGCTTCGCTTTAATCTCAGACAAATGTGGTCCCATGAAGACCAGTCAGGATGGGGACTCATTCCAGTTTAATACACTGTCACTAGACAGCGTGTCACTGACTTGCCTTCCTAACGTTGTCATTTCCTGGTATAGCGTCAGGAAACCCTTAATCCACCACTAACTGTGTGAACTTAGCCAAGAGGCCTTAACTAATGTTAGCTAATTGGCCTAATTAATTAAGCCAAGCCTTAGATTCCTCAGAAAGGGAGTCATTCATTCATTCATTCATTCATTCAAATGCTCTTTCAATAATTTGATAACTATTTGCTGAATACCAGGTTAGACCTGGAAACACAACAGAATGCAAGACCAGGTTTCTATCCTCAAGAGGGAAAGATCTGCAAATGGTAGATTGAGTTATATTGAAGAGGTAACGACAGTCTCTATAAGAGCACATAAATAACACTATCATTAAAAATATATATACTGTTCACTGTGAATTAATGACAGACTCACAGGAAGTTTCAAAATAGTACAGAGAAGTCTAGTGTACCCTTCACCCAGCTCTGCCAATGGTGGCATCTTGCATAACTATGGCACAATACCAAAGTCAGAATATCAACATTAGTACAATCTATGGAAATTATTTAGATTGCACCAATTTTTGCATGCTTTCAGTTGATTATGTGTGTATTTGTATAGGTGTGTATGTGTGGTTCTGCACAAGTTTATTACGTGTACACATTGTGTAACAACCACCATAATCAAGAGACAGAATGGTCCAATCACGACCAAAGGACATTTTCATGCTATCCTTTAGAATAATACATCTTTAAAAGTATATATACATATACATGTGTATGTATGTATATGTGAAGTAGACTTTAAAAACACATGGAAGAGAAATGGAAGTTTTTGCCCTCCAAGAACTCATACTTTAGTTATTTGAATGATTGGGTACTTTTAAATTTTTCATTAGTTCGCTTGGGACTGAATTTGATATCCCTGAGTCTCAGCTGGGGTCACTGCAGGAAAGAGGAAGACAGCGAGCATTCTGAGGACCTACTGTGCACTAGGATTGTCAGTAGGAGCTTTACCCCATTCACTCACGTTTCTCCAACAAAGTTCCTCTTCCATTTCTATGGCCCTGCCCATTGCTGAACCCACGAACTGGCTCGGCCAGTTCTCAATGTGGGGTGTTTTGTTCTCTAGACAATCAGGTTCCTAGTGAATGTCATGGAAAAGAGTAGGTAGAGATGAGACATTGATCTCCTTAGCCAGAGGCCCAAATTCCCACTCTCAGTCCTCAGCACCAGCAAATTATAAATGCCTCACTGGCAGGGACCATTCCCTAGACACGTTCATATCATCAGTGACCAATAAACACAGGACGTGCCAATAGGGAGACACCCAATATAGGTTTGCTGCTTCCTCTCTCTTACCCTGGCAGTGAGTCTCAGCCACAACAGGACAATCAACCTTGCTCACGGAGCCACAGACAGAGAGACACATGGAATGGGGTGATGGAGGAATGAATTTGGCTGTGAACCTACTTTTTATCAGGCACAGCAAAGAGTCCATTACATTACCTCATTGAATTCTATACAAAGTCTTGAAGTACATATTATTTTTCCTATTTTATTGATGAAGGCACAGTGGCTCAGAGTGATCAAGTCCATTGCCAAAACCCATGCAGCTACTGAGCAGTTTAACCCCCTCAGAGCCTAGATCTCTGACAGGAGAGCCCTGCTCTTGCACAGGGAGGCAATTCCAAGAGAAGGACGCTTCCTGCCCAGCCCCAACTTATTGCCCAGTGCCTGAAACTCTACAGCTGGCACTACGTTCCTTTTGGTTCACTCCATGGAAAGGCACGGTGGCAATCAATACATTTCATCAGTCATCGCGACCCCTGTTAGAAATAATTATTTCCTAAACACTGCTGAATAGCAGATTTGAAAAGCAGAAAAATAACGAAAGGATGAATCAAAGACAGGAGAGCAGGATACTGAAGACAAACTATGTTAGAGGGGTGGCCAGTCTACAAATTCAATTCAGGAAGGACTGACACATCAGTACTGATTTCCTCTCACACAGGTCTAGTTTGATTTTGACTGGCTTATCAGCAACCACTTAGCAATACATTTTCCTTTCACCTGGAGCTTTTATGCACAATTGAGTATGGTAAATTGGTGGCAAAAATGGCTCCAATTCACCATCTCTTCCTGAATCCATGCCCTTTACGTGGGGTTCTGAAGTTCTTTCTATCCCCTTGAATCTAGGTTGCCCTTGTGATTTGCTTGAGCCAAAAAAATGCAGAGACAGTGAAAGCCTGCCAATTCCAAGCGTCTGCCTCCATAGGACTTGAATGCTGCCCTTTGCTCTCTTAGACCTTGTCTTATCTGGCAAACCATCCTGGATTAGTCTGCTGGAGGAGGATGGGCCAGCAGATCAAAGCCAAGGCCATCCCAGACATCCATCCCTCCCAGATACCCTGCTATCTGACCACACACACATGAGCGAGACCAGCTGAGGTCAGCCGAGCTTGACCCCGATTAGCAATGCCGCCTCACTGACCTGTAGATGCACGAGCAAAACTAAATGTTTACTAATATATGCCACTAATGTTTGTGGTTGTTTTTACGCAGCATTATCATGGCAACAGATAACACATACAGCAAGCACTGTAAATCCTTGCCTACATTGGGAATCTAATTTCCTCTGCCGAGATGCATTGGGTCTGGACTTCATCTGAGTGATGCTAGATTTCTGCCCTGTGAGAGCCAGCAGCACCCCTTTGGTAGAAAGACAGTAATGTGTTTTGCTCCTGTGTACAATGCAGCCCACAAATCTCCTGCAGGCTGCTCTCTGGCAGGGCTAGAAGCGGGCAGCTGGCATCATCCTTCAACCTGGAAGAAGTTAAATCGAATACCAGCGCCTGGACCTGACCACTTCCCACCCAATCCCCACAAGAGTAAGAGCTACCCGGGGAGCTTCAGCACCGGGGTTCTAGTTTCCTAGGCCGGAGCCACAGTATTTCCACATGCAGGCATCTGTGATGAGTATCTATAGGTGGGGGACAGAATCTCCGAGCACAGCCTGAATTGTGATACTCCCCACCGTCAGTAGATGTCATGGAACTCCATAGTTTCTCTGACCCTGATAGATTTTTTTTTTTTTTTTTTGTAAAACGTATAGCTTCAAATAGAATATTGATCTTTCTCAATTCCTTTTCAAAGGCTGAAATTTTTTCCAATAGACAAGGAAAGAATGCATTATGATGATCTATTAACAAGCATTTCACCAATTAATTCTCATTCATCCTTTATGGCTAAATCTAACAAATCAACTAGCCCCGTGCACCCGAGTTGCTGATTCCGAACACAAAGCCATCAATAACTGCAATGACTACTTGCTTTCGTTACCCATCCTCACAATAATCCAATACAAAGCTTTCATTTCTAGGCAAGCCACAAATACAACCCAACAACTCAATACTGCATTGCCACACATCAGCCGACTCAAACTCGCCTTCAGCCAATCAATACAAACACTGAGCTCTCACCCCCCAGTGGAAAGCTGAGGCCAGGGCCCCAGAATCAGCAAATCCGTCTGGGCTTGAACAAACCTAACAGCCCTATTTGTATGCTGTCTTTTAAAGAAACCAGCGCTTCCCCTCCCCCAAACCTACCCCCTCCAAGGTTTAACCTGCTCAACACAGGCTGCATTTCAGGAAAAATGCAGGTCAGGGAAATATTGTTCTGGAGCTGGCAGGCACCTATAAACACTGGGTAGACTAGATTACAGACATCTAGACTCAGTTTAAATTTTACATCCAGTGGTGTGCATGAGACCTACCCACAAGCTTCCAGAAAGGGGCATCCCTCCACTCAGATTCTGTGTTCTCATCGTTTGATTCCAACACTAGTTGGAATACGCCAACCTTAAACATGAAACTGAAAAAAATATAGAACGAGAATAATATCCAACACAGCAGTTAGGTTCTGTTTAGGCTAAGTTCTGACTGAGGAAACAGCTGTTTCACCTCTCTCATCTCCTGCGAAGGCCAGGGACTGCATTCATTGAGTTGATATTGGAAGAAGAGTCCACTGCAGTTAACGGTTCAATCTTCGTCTTTCTGAATGCATATGGTTCAACAAGTGATTGTTACTGCACACACAGTGCCAGTCCATTGTAATGGTGGTGCAATTATTTCCCTTACTGGGCTGGACGCCCCTAAGGTCAGGGACCACACCTTCCTATTTCACCTGTATACTCAGTGCCGAGAGGGGCAGTGTCTGCCACGTCACAGGCATGTAATACATATTTGCTGAATGAATGCATAAGGGAATGTATGAATGCACGGATGCATCACAAAACCAACTGGCACATCAAGGATCACGGTGATAACACTCACTCTTTAAGGGTCTCTATAAATATGGCAGCTTCCTTGATCATTCAGTCTGCAGAGACCTCTCCCACTCTACCAGATATTTTGGCAGCTCACCCAGATCCCCTTACAAGGCAGGTGGCACCCATCCTCCAGCTTTTATGTCAACCTCTAAGGGCACATAGATGCACCATTCTCTGGAAAACTGTCCTCAGCTGACAAGAGCTGCCTCACCTATAGTTGTCTGAAAGGTAACAGACCCCCTGCCTGGGAGTGGATGACAGCCAATGACAGAATGGTTCAAACATACACGGAGGTGAAACGTCTGGTCCCTTTGCTTCAAGGTGGGCAATTCTGTGCTGTCATTCAGTCACCACAGCTCCCTGTGGGAACAGGGTCACACCAGACTTTAGCTGAACCCTTATCTCTGCTTGGCTTCGTCCTGTCATATCCTGCATCCTCACTTCTTTTAATTGTTTCTCCCAAGAGCATGCCCTTAATAAATTAATTGCACAAGAATCCCATTTTCAGCACTGGATGGTAATAAAAGCCCCATCCCCTGAGGGAGATGAATTATTGAGAATCCCTGGCATGTGTAGCTACATTTTCACCTGGCACATGAACTTGTATTTTCCACCTAGAATGCACTGGGTTGTGACACAGACAGAAAGGCATGCACTGACTTCCGTGTAATATCCCCAACATTTCAGGGGTACTGAGGAAGGAGTAATGACAGGACTGTAGAACTGGGCAGCTGCTTCTCAAAGAGAGAAAAATACTGATGTAGGCAGATTCATCATCAGTTTAAAGCAAGCGGTGAATGTCAGGAAGCCTTCGTGGTGAGGTTTAAAAAGACCCCCATCTCCTGTAGCTGGAAGGCCAATTGTGCTGAAAATTGAACCCAATTGCAAGAGTTAGAGAACTTCAGAGGGGACTGAATCTCAGCCTTGAAAAGCCTCCCAAACCAAAGTTAGGACACTGACGGGGAAAAGTTAGACCTTGATCCTGAGAGTAAGCCTGGGAGAACATCCTAAGGGTGCTGTCGAGGGAGGTGAAATACACATAGGGTATATTTCATAGGGTATATACCTGGGGATCAGGATAAGTTATCAGTCCAAGGACCCCTCACATGCCACAGGACTCAACATCCTGGTAAGAGCCTGAACCCTGGTCCTGATACAGTGCAGGCATGGCTCTCAGAAGCCTGGAAAAAGTAATGGCCATACTAGATGCAGAACAGATTCCAGAATTTCAGTAGCAAAGTAGGAAGGAAAGGGTCAGAAAGCTCAGAGAAGAACGCGTGCAAGAATGGACCTACTCTACATGACCAGGAACCTGTGGCTGTGTTCCTCTGGAAGGCTCTGAGATCATTTGTTTTTTCAAGACTCTGATGATAAGGCCAGTAGCATTACTGAGAAGCTCATCAATGTCTGTCCTCTATAGAGCAGAAGTGACAGGAGGCCATGCTATTATAGAGCCGGGGTCCCTGGTGGCTTTGGGGATAGGGTCCAGAAGGACAGAGGCCGGTGGCAGCACTCAGCCCTCCGAAGGAAGGTGGGATCATTACCTTAACTGGCAGGCAGTTTGGAATTGCTGCCAGGAGGCCCTGAACCTCAGGGACCTACCGATTTGGCTAAGAGAACATGGTGCTATTAAGGATAAAAGAGATGGACAAGCAGCAAACATATTGCTTCGTATGAGTAATAAAAATAAATCAAGGATGGGTCGGCAGAAGGATGAGGTCAGCTGCCCCAAGGAACAGTCACGATTCTTGTCCCACTTGCCAGAGCCGAGCCAATTCTCAAACCGAGACTCCATCACCTGAAGGAGAAGGACTCTGTAAAACCGCCGCAAACGCACACAGTCCTGCCCCAGAGTGACCTATAGGTCTTTCCCTGAGGAACAATATCCTGGGAAAAGAGAAATATGCAGATCTTTTGAGGGCTGTTAGGTGCTGGGTTCAAGTTGATACTAATACGTGGACCCAAAGTGCTGCCATGGGCCACACGGCAGTGCAGGGTTTCATGTGGAACCAAGAGTCAGTGACCTCCTGACACAGAACAAGTGCAGTCTGTCTGCTGTAAACGTGGAACCACCTGTTGCCATCGGCCTGCTTATCAAACGTATAATCTGAATGGACATATTTAACTGTTGGCAAAAACTTCTCAGCCAAGACAGTAATAAAAAACATCAAATCCCAGGGGAAAGGCAGATGCGAGGCATGATGCTCTGTGTGCGACCAGGAGACTATACATGAGTCCAAGAATCAAGGGATAAAGTACGAATGGTCGTGTTCTCCATGACGCTCAATGACCTAGTGAGGAATTTGTTCTTCTCACCCCTGTAACTTTTGTGTGGTTGCAAAGGTCCTGGTTCACAGAGAGAAGATGTTTCCATCAGGAATCCATTGAAAGTCTCACTAGACTTAAAACTATTGCTCCTGCCCCATCGCTTTGGGCTCCTTGTACCAGGAGACCAAAAGGAATAGAAAGGATTTGCCATGTGGACAGAGGTAACTGACCCAAATTATCATTAAGAGATAGAGGTACTGCTACATGATAAGGGTAGGTAAGAACATGGTTAGGACTCAGAGGATAAGCTGGGCACCCCTTGGTACTATCATGCTTGTCAATAGGCCAGGACAGCAACCATAGCTAGAAAAGAGCCCGGGAACCAAGGGCTTGGACACTCCCAAGGATGAAGATCTGGGTCACCCTATCAGGCAAGACACCTTGACCAGCAAAGGGTCTATGTGAGAGGCAGGGTAATCTAGGAAAGATAGTGTAGGAGGGACGATGTGTACAGATTATAACCTTGGGATATTACCTTCACTAAGTCCCAGTCTTGTAAGTTTCCCTAGAAACTATGATCCATCAGAATCTTAGAGGAGGTTTGCATGAATGGAGTAAACAGAATGTAAGAATTACTTGACTCTGAGCAATGCAAACAAGGGACAGCAGTAGATGATTGGGGTCCCATCCATATTCTCTTCATAGAGGCAGTGAACTCAACTCCCAGAAAGTGTGAGTAATGGCTACTGATAAATGTTCGCTCTAGCTTTCGCTGGAGAACTGCCATTTGTCAGTGAGGGTCGCCTTGTACAGGAATGTCTGGGTCCTCACCTCAGGCAAATGACTGTCTGATGCCTTGAGATGGCATAACTCTGGTACCATGCATGCTTCACAACTCGCCTTGAGATCAAGATGAGGTTAGACTTCCCCTGAAACCACACCTTTGCTTAAAGTTTCTTCCTCTGCACCATCTTGCTTCCCTCACTTCCTGACAGGTTTCGTTGCGAGAACAGTCTCAATAACTCACTTGTACAAGAATCCCCATCTCAGGCGGCTCAGCTTCCAGGAAGTGGGACCTAGACTCACCTCTGAACCCCTGTGGTTCTTTATTACCCCTCGTCAAGAACATCCACTGCCAAGAGTTTTCCACAGTGGTCCTTCCCCGCTGCATAAGATGAGCTAAGTCTGTTTGTTCCAGTGCTTCCTTGACGCCTCTTTTCCCCTCCACCTTAACACTGATCCTGACACTAAAATGAGAGACTTGTCTGTTACCAGCATGCCTCCTACGCCTGAATCTCAGATTCCATACAACTTTGTATGTTTCATATAAGCAAGGGTTTGAAATGATGAAAGGAAATTTTGAGGAGAAGGCATACCGCTCACAGTAAATATTATGACTGACTGGGCTATAACCAAATACTGTGAAATGTACACCTGTTAATCAGACTTTTATTTTTGGCATCACAGGAACACAAACGCACACAAATGAAGCCATGGGTTATGACAGCGTCCAAGTGTCTCTTTTCATTCACTCCCGTTACACTGTTCTCTGTTTGTAAACACAAGCTGGCGGCCATCCTGCAGTGCGTTCCTGTGTTCAAGGCAATGAAGCATGTCCTCGGAACTCGCAGAGATTCTGGAGAAACTCTGGATTTCAGACCGTGTCTTGTGGAACAATGGCTGTATTAGCCAGGGAAAGCTAACCGCTGTCTCAGATATCCTCCAATCTCTGTGGCCTAGCACAGTAACAGTTTGATTCTCATTCACATCACAGGTAAGGATCATGCAGAGATTTTATGGGCCGGGACAGGAAATGGCATTCCCTCCCTTCTGCCCACACTGTGGCATGTGGCTCCACCTAAATGAGAAGGGTCTGGGAAATGTCATTTAGTACTGCATCCGGGAAGAGAGGGAGAAACACAGATACTGGTGAGTACCAGCTTTCTCTGCCAGTGCGAAATTTCCAGTTAAGTGTTGTGCTCCTCAGTTTCCCCAGAGACATTTAAATAGACCCTTGTTAGAAGGGCCTCGTTTCTTCTCCAAAATACACAGCTATCTTTATCAGTGGCGATGCTTATAAGCAGCTAGTTCACCTCCTCTGCCTGAGACAAACGGATCTCAGCGGTAGGTATTTCTAACATACACCACTCGGCAAACAAACTACCATGGGTTAAGTATTTAGGCTCTGAAGCTCTTGCAGGACATTACGTATTTTTTGTGTGCCACTGATCATAATAGTTGTTAACGGATCGATAAACACCATTCACAACTGTCAAGACTGGAGTAGCAAAGTACCCCTGCTATTCTCATACCTCTGGTTCAACAGTTTTATACAAAGTAAATTTCTACAGCTTGAGAACAGTCTGATTTAACTAAACTGCTATTTCTTTCTCTCCAGCCACGCCATCACAATCATGTCTGCCATCACGGGAAGTTAAGGCTGGCACCCTGTGTTTTGGCTCAGGAAACACCCTGACAACGTATGCCCAGCTCTTCTTTCATTAGTTGCCCTCTGTTTGTTCCTCATTTAATTTTATACCTTCTATCCATCTCACTGACTATCCACACTAGGATAAATACCCCAATTGTAGATGATCTACCTGGCCCTGACTCCTTGGACCTTGCATGTTAAAAGAATGAAAATTGTACAACACTCTCAAGAATGTAGTCATTGATTGGGTGTCTAACACATGCCAAAATATAATGGTGAAAAGGAAGGACACAGGCCAGCATCACAGAGTTCACTGCCTATGAGGAAAGAAACCCTTCCCCCAAAAAGCAAGCACTCCAGGAGCAGCACTGTGAGTTGTGATAAAGGCGATGAAGGAAACACACACTGTCATGTCATGTGGAATTGGTCGGAGGCTAGAAAAAGCTTGGTAGGGTCTGAGCAAGTGACCCCAGAATAGTGTGGTTGGAGCATAATGCGCAAGGATGAAAAGAGAGGGGTATGTGACGTGGTTGGAGAGACAAGCAGTGGTTGGTTCTAGCAGGGAACTTCCAGGCGCCATTGGGAGTTTAAAACCACCAAGGATTGAGTTACATCCCAGCTAATCCCACCGGGGACGGTGGGTAATGTCTGATATGGGGCATGTACGTGCACACACACATGCCCTTCAACATCCATGTATCATCACGGCCACCATAATGCTGAATCCTTGGCCAGCTAGTCCCTTTCACCACTGGCACTCAGCACCTACTAGCTCAAGAGAAGACGCACTCCAGCACCCCACCCAGTACTTCTGGCAACACTCATTTCTACAGAAATTCACCAGCCATTCCTTGATGTTCAATACCCCAGAGCAGTCTGTTCAGGGTTAGTTTCGCTAACAGCTGAGGCTGTCACACTGTTGATGTAGTATCTTGTGGGGTAAAGAGTTGGACCGTCTTGCCCGTGGAGTAGATATACTGCAAGTCTGGGCTTTTGGGGACAACCCAAATATTCCTCTATCAGCAGCCCGTAGGTGCAGCATCAAACTACTAGGGTCCCACCTAGCCAACCAGTGGCAGGACAGCAGCATTCCAATTCTCAACCCAAGTTCAATTCTGTCCATGCCAAATTGTGTTTTATGTCTCAGTGGGGCCTAGAGTAGAGTATTTTGTCTGCAAGGCTCTAAGGCTTTAGAAGTTTCTGCCCTGACTGAAGTGGACATCCGGCAGGCCCTCTGTTAGGGGGACCAGTCCCCGTGAGAACATGAGAACAACCCTAGCAAATTAAGCATGGAGACACACTGTTTGTTGGGTATCCTTCCCCTGCCTCTAGCCTCCCCAACTTGCAAAGGCGTAAATCAGGCACATCTTGAAATAAATATCCATAGTGTTTACCCTTCATATCAGGACCTTTATGACTATTTGCAAGGAATCTTTAATATTTGCTTATGAATTTGCTTCTGAGTTCACCCATGTTCCTCTCAGTACAGTCTTTGACAGAATTACTGTTACGGAGGCTTGCTTCTTTCAGGAGAGTGAAAACTACCAGTGGCCTGCCTCAGGTATTAACTGCAGAATGGCTGCTCAGTGCTGGAGCTTTGTCAGTCTTCCTTCAGTGTGATCACTGTGTGTAGTCCATTATTTCCTCATACTGTGTCAAAAAGAAGGATATTTTTCAATTGTCCTCGTGGTTGACAACCCCCAACGTGGCTCCCAGGGATCCCCACCTCCTGAGGTCCTTGCTTTTATGTCAGCCCCTGCCCCTGAGTGTTCTTGGCTGGGCTTTTTGATTCACTTCTAATGAGGAGGCTATGACAGAAATAATGGGATGTCACCTCCAAAATCAGATTCCAAAAGGACTGCGGCTGCCATCTGGGTGCCTGCCCACTCTCTCTCACTTGCTTGAAAAACCAGCTGCCATGCCGTGAATTGACTTATAGAGAGGCCCAAGTGGCAAGCAATGGAGGGAGAACTCCAGCCAACACCCAGTGGGGAACTGAGGTCCTCAGTCCAATGACCCATGAGAAGCTGAATCCTGCTAAGTGCCACATGAATATCCTTAGAAGCAGATTGTCCTCCATCCAGCCATCAGGTGGTTCCTCAGCTCCAGCTCACAGCTTCACTGACACTTCATGACAGACCCTGAGCCAGATGCACCCACATTGCAATTAATGGACACGACGAGATAATAACCGTTTGTTTTTCTGTTTTTTAATTTTCTATTTTGAACTATATATAGAATCACAGGAAACTGCAGGAATAATAGAGGTCTCATGTATACTTCACCCAGTTTACCCCAATGCGTACATCTTACATAACTACAGAACAATATCAAAACCAAAAACAAAGCCAGGTACTGTGTGTGTAGAATTCTATGCCATCGTATCCACTGTTTAGATGCATGTAACCACCCAGCAATCAAGATACAGAATTGCTCGATCAACACAAAGATGTCTGTCCTGCTCCCCTTTTACAGTCACATCCACCCCACACACCATCCCTAACCCGTGGCAACCTCTAATCTGTTCTCCATCTCTATAATTTTGTTATTTCAAGAATGTTCTACGACTTAAGTCATATAATTCATCGCCCTTTGAGGTTGGCTTTTGCAGTCAGCATCATGATCTTGATATCCATCTGTTTTTCTGTTTGTTTGTTTTAAGCCATTAAGTTTTGTAGTGATCTGTTTCCCAGCAATAGACAACTCATACTTCACTCTTGTGGGGAAAAAATGCTTCCTGATTACAGTGTGGGCTGAAAACAGATTTCCCACTGGGTACAGAAACATGAATGCTTACTGAACGCCTCTTATAAATGTCCATCATGCCACACAAATGTATAGTAACCTCAAACTCATGTTCCTAGAACTCCTATGTTCACATGATGGATGAGTCACAGAGGTTTATAATTGTGTAAAAATAAGCCAACCTTTCTTAAAATGTGTTTCACCAACAGTAGTATCATGAGAGGTGTCTCCTAAAAGAATACTCCTGGCAAGGTAAGTGTAGAGAATAAATTAAGACATGTAAATGGTTATGGTTGGTTCCTATGCATGTGTGAAAATCACCTTCTTGGAGGAAAATGAATTTCCTAATATTCTTGAGCCCCACACCTAGGGATTCAGATTCCATCATCTAAAATGGCAAGGGCTGGGATTTTCATTTTTAACAGCTTTTGAGGTGATTCTGAGGTAGCTGATTCTGAGGCAGGTGATTCTGAGGCAGGTGACCCAAACTCATACTTGGGGAGATACCATTGTTCAACCTTTTCCCCTTTGCATGAATCTTGCCAGTTTCAGAACACTCCCCATTACATTCTAGCCCTGACAGCTTAACTTTGTAATCTCTGTATTGTTCACTAAATAGTAGGAAAAAAACCAGACTGAGTCACACAGATTGGAGACATAATCGTAGCTCTGCCACGTCCTACCTGTGCAACCTTGAGATGGCTCTTAAACTGCCTCCGCTACACATTCATCTCACACAGTTGGTGTGAGGCTTTCAAAACACTGTATAAATTACGCTGGTGTACAGTAGTGACACTATAAATCTTGGCTGTTTTTTGGTACCGTTTCTTTCCTCGCTCCCATTTCAATTACTTGGAATCCTGGCTGCTCTATGGTTCCCCAGCAAACGTGTCTCTCTTTTCAGCTGCTGGTAGCCTCATGCTCTGCCATTGTGTCTGGGACACTGAGAATCACAGTGAATTTTTTGGTGATTGCTTTCACCACTGTGTTCATATAGCAGACCCATGGTATGACATTCCTCCATATAAATCATTATTTGTGGGTCAACTGCCAATAAAAATAACGGCAGGAAGTATCTAGAGCCTGGTTTTGTTTTCGAATACATTTTTCCCCTTTGTAAAGGACACCATTACTAAAACATTTTCAACAATTTCTGGGACCAGTTATGTCTTTCCAAGAGTCTCTGGTTGATAATGAAAGAATGAACATTAAGTGCTTTTACATAAGTGGCTGGGGAAAAAAATAGGAATAACCGTGTTAAGAAAAACAGTTATTTAATTATGAGCATTTTATGGCGCTGTTAAAAGTATCAGAACCCCACAGCTTGCCTTACTCACAATGCATTTCTAAATCAAGCTTATGCTGGTTTCCTTCCATTTTCAACATTTCGTTTCCTGGGCAATTTGAAAGCAGCAGGCCAGTTTGGGGATAAACATTAAAATACAAACACTTCAGCTCTCGTGATTTTGCAAAGCAGCCACACAAAGCACTTGCAGGTTTAAGTATTTTAAAAAACACACATAGTTTGAGGACTACTATATCTTAGCCTGAATAGGTGGTGGATCTGTGGCAACACATTGAATGTCAGTGCTTTTGTTATTTAACATAAAATTCGGCAACAGACCTGGCCCAGATTCAGAGGGAGGGAAAGCTGACTAGCTCCTGTCTCGTTTGATGTGCTGGTTCCCTTTAATGGAGAACCTGGTTTGTAAAACACACAGACTTGCCATTTGTGGGAGTTTCTATGGGACAGTGTTTTAGGAAAGGCAGTTGTTAAGAGCTATTGGTATCATTGTGGTTATGACTTCTGCAAACACAGTGATGGCCGAGTATACTAATAAGCAGGACTCACATATGCTTGCAATTTGCTAAAGGTTTCCCCCTCATGAACTGGCTTGATCCTCACAGCAGTTCAGTGGAGGTGAATGTTGCTACTCCCATTATAGAGATGTGGAAGCTGAGGCTCAGAGGACTTAAGCCACAGGTCCAGGGCTCCGACCTGGCAGAAAGAGAACTTGAACTCCGATGCCTGACCCAGGTATAGCAGTCGGCCTGTCCTGCTTAGTAAACAGTTCTCCAAAATGTCAAAATGATGACACATGTTGCATAAATAACGAGCTCATGTGGTAGGATCTAGTCCAACAGTTGACTTATTTGGGAGCGTGCAGTTGGTTTTAAATGTTCAAACATGCATATCCCCCACTGAACTCTTCTGTCCCCTTCAAAGCCCAGTTCCTGCTCTGTGTACCTTCCCCCGGCTCTACTAGGCAGGATTCCTCCCTTTCATTCGTTCAACAAACAGTCATATAGTACTTTTGTGCTTGGCATTGGGTTAAGCATTGGGGAGTTGGCAGTAAGAAGGACAGACATGGTCTGGTGTTTCAGGAAGTTATTGTCAAGTGGGCTGGGACAAGTATGAAACTTCACATTGCAAAAATAATTTTTTAAAATTATAATAATGATAAAGGCTACAAAGGATAAGAAGGTGGAGTTTTGAGGAAGTGCCACAGGATTGCTAAGCTAAGGGAAGTGAGAGGAGAGAGGACAGAGATGGTGGGGGATGTAGTTAAAGATCCCAAGGTGGGCTGAGAAAACAGCATGGATTATAGCTAGTGGTTTGTGTGCTCTTTTCCCCTTTAGTCTATATGGGCCTTGATGACAGGAACCATATTTTATGTATATTTCTTTCATCTCTGAGCTTATATAGAGGCTCAGTGATATTTGTAGTGGTTTTGTTGTGCCCACTGAACCAGGGAGTCAACCACGTTCTCCCTAAACCCTAAGGTTAAAGCTAGGTGATACCAAGTTTCCAGCTAATTGTTACCTGATGTTCTGGGGAGATTAAATAACTCAAAAGATTTTTTTTTTAAGTTTATTGGAGTGACCATGTTAGTAAAGTGACATAGGTTTCAGGTGTACAATTCTGTAATACATTATCTACAAATCACATTGTGTGTTCACCACCCAGAGTCAGTTCTCTTTCCATAATCATATATTTGATCCCTTTTACCCTCATCTACCACTCCCCTCCCGGTTTACCTTCTGGGTAAACTATTTTTACCACTAAACTATTGTCCGTGTCTATGAGTTTTTGTTTATTTGCCAAAAGATTCTTGTTAGTATTTCCTCAATCACTGCCTCTAGTAATATTATTATCACCATTAATAATCTTATATTTATATATTATTATGTATGTGTTTAAAGTGTATATTGTGTTCATCCATCATTTCCTATGTCAGCAGGGCTTTCTATATTTAAATAACATTAATTATTATTATTAATTAAATTAGATTAATAATATTAATATTTATAGAGCATTTATTCTGTGCTGTACCCTCTTCTAACCCCTTCATAAATATTTCCTAACTTAATCCTCACAGTAATTTTAGGACAGAATTATTATTTCTATACATTACAGGTGAGGAAACTGACAGAGCAAAAGGTTAAGTAACTTATTCAAAAACCCAATAAATAATGGTGGCATGGTTTAAACTAGGCAGTTGGCATGTGAAGCCTACCATCTCAGGCACTATTCTAAGGTACATTTCCCCATGATTTGGCTAGTCTGGAGCCTACCTAGTCCAATGGTCTTACTCAATTCTGGATTGCTGCCAAATTTTACTTCATCAAAAAAGTCACTCTATAGATGTACCATATGAATCAGCACATCTCAACATCATAACCTCAAAGGACTATTTATCCAACAGGAAAAGTTGGCATTTCCCAGAATCTATACATGAAGAGACACAATGGCTACATTCATCATATCCCACCAGTTAACCATTTGAACTGATTGACCCATTAACAAAATGGTTGACCAGTTGGCTCTTAGATTGAATAGCCTTCATGGACAACCAGAGGGTTTGAGATGTTTCAGTTAGCCAACCTGTCCCGGGGAATTCAGAGCTATTCTCATATAGCTCCAATCTTCAGCAATTCTTGATAAGCACAAAGTGAAATTTCCATTTTCTTCTCAGTTCCATTGATTGTTTTCTTTCCCTTGCAGACAGACCACAATCTTTGGATCCAGCTCTCCCCATAATGGTACACATATCTGTTCTCTCATGGATCGAAATCCATGCAGCTGGGAAGATCACACAGACTTTCATTGCCTTCCTTCTCTTTCATATCCCTGACTAGGTCAGTACTAGATTTTCCAGGACAAGAAACACCAAGACAAAAAGAAATCGTTGATCCATGCATTCACTCATTCATTCACTTATCTCCTTGGAGGGCTATCAGTGCTCACTCCATTTAATAGCATTTATAATTAACAGACTCCTTTAATTTTCACTTTATTCACACATATCAAATACTTTTGCTTTCTTAGAATTGCACTCAATCTGCATATATCTCTTGCTCAGACTTTTTCTTTGTAGGCTTTTCCTAGTTTCCTTCTTTTCTGCTATTCAATTCATCATCTTCAGAGCATCCTGCGTCTCAAGCTAGGAATGCTAGAAAATAGTCTGGCCTGGTTGCCAACAGGCTGGGTTCTAATTTGGGTTCTGATCATAAGCCAGTTACATGATGACAGCTCCTCCCATGTCTCCATCTCTTTCATCTGTAAAATGAGGTCTGGGTGGGGGACTGGATCCTCCTAAATGACCTTGCTAGCTGTAATACTGATTTTCTGTTCATATTTTTTCTGATTTTAGTTAAGTGCTGAGGTTACTTGAGGTCAGAGGAGGATAAAATATTTCCTTGTGTGACTTGATAAAATTGCAGTCAAAGGGACAGAAAAATGATCATTCCTAGCTCACAAAGACAGTGTCTGAGAAAACAAATGTCCCTTCTCTCTGGGATCCCTTAAATGAAAGCACACTGGTGGCAAGGAGAAACTGAAACTCAACTTTTGCCGTGACCACACTTGACCTGGTAGGCATGTCTTAGCCAAGTGACTGTGTCTTATCCAAGTGATTATCAACCAAGAACAGATGGAGGCAGAATTATGGGTGTCTCTGGATTTGGGTGGTTCTCCCTGATATCTATCACTTGTCAATGAATTTGTTCCTGAGCCCAGACCTGGCACTGGGTGTAGTATAAGAAACTAAAAGGACTGGTTTCATTTGTTTAATATTTTTAAAACTTTACATAGCTCCTGGCACAGCTATAATTCCTGCAGGATTGAAGGCTACCATTCTCATACACCCCAGGGCCTCCTGGGCTGTTAGCTCTCACAGGCTTTTCATTTCCTTCCATTTCTGACCCTTCAAAAGACCTATTCTGGAGCTCAGACAGGGAGAGCACATCAAAATAGACACTAATATCTGTACTTCCTGCTGCAACCACAGGCATCTATAAGAGCAGTTGGATCCATTCTTTCAAAGCCTTCCCAGTAATCTGAACCAGGAGAGAAAGTCTGGCTTTGGAGTTGACAGCCAAAGTCTCCAACAACTAGTCTACATCCCTAATTAATGTTCTTGACATGTCCCAAATTTTAAGTGGTTGGAGGTTTTAACTAAATATTGAGGAATTTTTGTGGCACAACATGACAGCCTGTTGCCAAATAATTTACACTCTCATGTTATATTATTTTTAAGCACTTTTCCTAGTATGCAAAATCCCTTAGACATGCCACCAACCAAAAGAACTAGGTTTTTCCATAAATTAAATTTTAAGAAAAGATGTTTGAAATTTTAGTTAGCATTTCTTCTCTTAAAGAATTCCAGAGAAAAATCTTTCCTTAGCATGTTTATCAACAATTAACAGTTCAGCATATTTGAGGAATTTTTTTCTGTACATAAAGATTTACTGAGATACTGAACACATTCTGATACACTATTTTATTTAATCTTTATAAAAATTCTGTAGTACAGTGATTTGTTATTTCCCTTGAAGAGACAAGAAAACTGAGGTCCAATTAGTATAGCAATTTGTACAAGTCATAGACGGAAAAATCAGCAAAGCCAGGATTCTCAAATTCTAGCCCTCTGTTTCTTTCCAGTTGACTAGTTAACACTTTTAAATGTTACCTCTTTGAGACTTTTTGTTTGGTTGGTGGGTTGATTGGTTGGTTTTGCTCTATACTCAGATGTTTTCTTGAGGCTTAAGGGAAGGACCAATGACTTCACAAATTTCCTTCCAGTCCTATGATCCTATGAGATCAACCTCTTCGTTTTCTTCTTTCCTCCCTCCCTTCCTTCCTTTTTTCCACATTTATTGAATACCTATTATGTGCTACCTGCCAAGTATCAAAAAACAAAACAAAAATATACTGCAAAAATCCCACCCGCCTTGGAAAATGTTACGATATGTTTTTCCAGTCCTATGATACTCAGGCATTTATCCAGGTATCCATAAACTGAGCAAATATTTATTGAGCATCTACTAATGTTTTATATTAGGCTCTGGAGATTCAGCAAATAATGCAAACTTTGTCTCTGAACTCATGGAGCTTACACTCGGGTGTTTCCATCTGAGTCTAACTTTATTTTGTCTTTCCTCTCCGCCTGCTTATCCTATAAGGGTTTTCCTGAATCATGAGGGATTGACTCATGAGTTTAGAGAGCATATTTTTTTAAGTGGGAATTGAAGTTATGAGATGTTCTGTCAGCCGTTCATTTCCACTTACTTGATAGTACCTATAGAAATATGGTACCTAAAGCTATGCTCATTTATTCTGTTTCTTTTCCTGTTCATTTTATTTCTATTTAACCTTCTATAAGGGCAGTTTACACCTTCCCCTATTGGTCACACTTCATGGTGACTCTACCCACCTACGCACAGTATAGGCTATAAAAATGTTCACAGAATAAATTCCAAATCCATTTCTTTGTCCCTTGGTGTTCCTATGTGTCTATAAACGTGAGGTTGTAATGCTAAAGGTTTTCTGTAATGGGCGAGCTAGTATAAATATGAATAATACATACATCCAAAACAAGTTTCCTGCTCAGGGCAGCAGATACTACCAGAGAAGGAAAATACCAGCGACTGTAACTTCTTGATAAATACAGGAAGCACTCCATTAGAAGTCATGCAACTCTCCAAAGTGGATGTTAGACTTTTCTTCCCTTCTCTACAAAACCACTGCAGAGCTAGATATGGAGGATGGGTGTGAAGGGGCAGTAGAACAAAAGTTGCCACATTTGTCTTCATCTATGCCTTCGTTTCCTTATTTTGGGTGTCTTCTTAATAGTAAAATATGCTGTACCTACACCTCTTGGGATCATTTTAACCACCCAAGAAGATAACATGTTAAAGTGTTTTATTAACACTAAAGAATATGCATATCGTCAACAAGCTTTAAATCACATATTAAGCTACAGACGAAATTTAGTATTTATTCCTACATTTTTCACGTTGTGCTGTCAACTTACCAGGTTTGTGGCCCATCCCCTCTAGGCTATGCTCCCAACTCTGATAACTGTTACATCCAGATATTAGTGCTTAATAATGGTTTAATTATCAACTATCTTCAGAGGCTAGTAGTGCTTAATGACTGGATATCATGACTCCCCCAAGTAGAGGAAATACAGTAGAACAGAGAACAGCTGACACTGTGCTTCCTACCACATGCAGAGGGGTGTCTGACCCACCTGTCTACTCCCAAGGCCAGGCTTGTTAGAAGATCACACTGTAGAATGTCGCAGAACATTCAGTGCATTGAAGTTTGAAAGGAAATGCACACAACAGTTAATGTTTTTTGCACTCTAATAGCTACACTATGTACTATTCTAAAAATCTTACACGGGTTAATTAAATCTTCCCTGCAACCCTGTGAAGGAGACATCCTCATTTTATAGATGAGAAAACTGATGCACAGAGAAGCCAGATAAATTGCTCAATGGCACTTTACTTGCAAGAAGAAGAGAATCCAGACAGTCTGAGCTCTGGGCCTACCCAGTTAGCCACCAGGCCGCACTGAGAAGCTCTGCAATGGTGGTTATGTAGTAGTCATTCCGAGTTTCCGAATTCCCCATGAGGAAAACAAAGATCCCTCACTGTGTAGACTAAAGGTACCTGACCAGTCATTTTTGTTTTTAGTGTTTTTCTTCTAGAAGGCATATTTTCATGCCTTCTTATGCCCTCTCCTGCCTTCATTTTTGGTGTATTGTGTGCCCTCTGCAATTAAACTCACCTTTGCCTAATGTATATTCGTTTCTAGGAGTCAGCCGAAGGCTAACTGTAGACAAAGGTAGATGCTTCCCACTGTGGGTTCCCAGTGCCCAGTATACACACTCCCACTGCTGCATTTATCTCCACACTGTAACCATCCCTTTGTCTGTTTGTCCAGACAGTCACCCCTTGAAAGTTGGGATGAGGCTTTTCATCTCTGTTTCATCAGTGTCTAGCGTGCTCTCTGGCACAGGTGGAGAGATTCGTATGAGCTCATCAGCTCTTAGTAGGGATAGAAGGGAACTGGGTTTATATTAATGAAAACTACATCCAGAATCAGATTCACTGACAATTCATTTCCACAATTGGAAGCAGAATTCTTAAAAAAAAAAAAAAAAAGAATTCTGGAAAGCATTAAACAGTCAATTTTCTTTTGTGGTTTTCCAAATCAGAATACTACCTGGGAGGCATATTATAAGATTTAAAAATTAAGTAATGAAATACATCACTCATTTCTGATATTCAGCACTCTGTCGGCCATGTGCAACCCGATCAAGGAGTGTGCATTTCCTGTTTCTCTCCCTTTTTCACCTCTCCTGCTCACAAAGGGAATCTTGTCCAGCCCAGGTACTAAAACATTTATGATGCAGAATCTGGACTATATGTGGAGAGGGACAGGCCCAGAAAGAGAGGACAGGAGGAAGGACTAAGTCTAAGCAACTAAGTTGATCTACATCATAAAGAGCAAGGCTACAGGGAGACCAGAGAGAGGAGAATACGCTGCCTGGCCTGGGACGGGGAATGTGGAGGGTTGCCCTGTGAAGGGCTCTGGAACAGCTGTGGCATCGATGAGGAAATTGGAATATGCGGTAGAAGTTATGAGAAATACGATATGACATGGATAGTTTTTCATTTCTATGAGAGATGTGAATAAAACATTCTTTTTTTTTTTATTTGGGGTTACTCAACTATAGTTTTTTAAACAGGACTCCTTAAGAAACAACCACTTAGGTCTCCAGGACGTGTAGCATTAGAAGCATCATTTAACTGTAGAATTTTGCACGTATCTACATGAGTGCTTTACAAAAACACTCTGAAGATAAGTCAAAAAAGTTTCTGTTTTTAATTCCACTCAAGGGCAATATCCAGGAATGAGATGAATTTACGTTATTCAAACGAATCCAGTCATGTTTTAGTATTTCTTACAGGCAGCACTCAAGGAAACTGACACTGTTCTACCCTTTAACCTAGCTTTGCTTCAGGCTACAGACATCCCACATTGAAGATCTGTGCCATTCACTGTAGAAGACTATTTCCACAATTTCCCAGGTCCTCGATCCCTTTGGGAATCCAACAAATGGAAAGAATGGATGTTTCTCAGAAAAATAAATGCACATAAGAAAATACACACAAAATTTTTCTTATACTTTGAAGAGACTCATGAATATCCTGAAGGCTTTCCATGAATCTTCCATGTATCTGTCCATGGACCCGAGCTACCACGGACGCCTACATACACTCAAGCAGCGGCAGTTATCACCGACTGCCCCTAGATGGATGCATGTACCCACCAAGTTTAACATTTCATCTTACTTCCTGTCTCAAATAAGCCACAACTATGGCTAAAGTAACTCAGGAAATCTGGAGTTTTGCTGAACCCCAATGTGATTCTGGTATCTAGAAATCCCAAACTGGATCCTTTCACTTGGGACTGGAGACCACAGAATCTCTCAGTGGGCTAACAAAGACAAATGTTGGTCTTTATCATTTCTGCGATGATTTAAAGTCACTGTCCTGCCTTGGGCATTGTTTAATAATTCATCTACAGTTTGCTATGGCAGGTTTGTGAGAAACAGGTGAGCTCTTTCGGTAAGAAGGGTCACCCGTGAAGGGAGAGGTGGTTAGAGGAGGTTGGAGATAACAGGTTTCCTCAAATTTCCTGGACAAAAGCCCTCGAGGATACTCGTGCTACTATACCAAGTACTCTCTGTAATTGATGAGTGGTTTTCAAAGCCATCCCCAGCTGAAGCATTTTGCAATAATCTACTTAGGCAGTACTTACTTGCTGCCAATAACTCCCATAATTCAGACTGTCTGCCTGAATCATCCCACAAGGAATGTAAGTAAAGACTTCTTCCTCCCTCTTTCTACGTCCTCACGCTCACTCATCTCTTCCTCAGGAACAGGCCAGCACTACTGAGGACCAGCTAAATTCATCTCCAGATCTGACTGCCAAACGAAACGCTAAAATTCCCTCCACCCCTTTGAAATAACATAACAATTCCAACCAGATGTCAAATACTTTTAGCGTACAATGTCTCATATCTTTCTACATTCCTCTAATCATTTTATACGGAGAATATTTATAAAAAATATTTTGCACTTAAGAATGATACAACATGGCTGTTTTTTCCTTAACTGAAGCATGAGTCTTTAATTTCCAATAAGTATGAAAAACAGCACTTAACATACTATTAGGCCACAGTAATACCTCCGTAGTGTGTTATATAATTGTATTTATACTATATAATAAAACAAGGTTTGAGTAAGAAACAAAAATATGTTAAGTGTGTGTTACGCTCCTGCTACTCTACCATAGCTGAGGGCTGGATTTTCTTCTTAAGAGACAGGACTGGAAGCAAACATATCAACATCAAGCAAAATAACCCCATCATTTTCATCAAAACAAGATCGAAGAGGGTAAACTTTAAAAAGCATGTGAGAGGAAAGAAAAAATTATATCACTATCCAGAAGAAGAACATTCAGAATACAATCAATGCAACTGAAAACAAAGGGTTCAACTTCTGCACATAATGTCAGGAGGTAGTTAAATCTCATCAAGGATAATTTCTTCCATATTAACCCCACCATGAGTGTATGTGAGAGTTAGGACCCAACATCTGTGAATACTTTACTCCTTTCAAGTTGAGAGGAATACATTTCCTTTTGCTTCTACCTTCAAGGGAACACCACCCAGAGTGTCTTCGGACACCCTAAGGGAGAGAACTGAAAACCCCACCCTGCAATGGACACTGTCATTCTGTGTGCTGCGCAGTATCTGAAACCCATTCCTCCTCAGAGAATCCCTCCCTCTGGGGCAAAGCAGAACTAGGGTGTCACTCTAGAGACCGCAAATTCCTGACACTCATTTTACAAGCCTGACTTGCATCTAGGTCTCAGCCCACGACTTGGGCTTTAGCAATCTGATTCCTGCTTCCTGGACTCAGTCTTTAACATTGCAAAGCTGAAAAGCAAAGGTCCTAGAGACAAGTCCCAGGCAGTAGAGGCTGTGGCACACAGATTAATTAGTTGGGAGCAGCAGCAGCAGCAACTGTGCTGATGGTGGAGGGTGTGGGGCTCCAGCTGCAGAGTGGTGCAAACTGCAATGACCAGCATGTCACGGATGTGGCAGTTCTGACACAGGGGTCCAGCTCCATGGAGTGATCTAGAGCGTTGTTTCCGGTTCTCATGCCTTCCGGCCTTGATCTCTTGCAATCTAGGCTCCTCTGAAACTAGCTGTGCACTAAGTGTCATCCTCTTGTCTAGAGGTTTAGTAAAGCAAGTCGTTGGAACTCATGCAGCACTGCGACCCTACCTGGCATCTCTTTGCATCATTAAAAAATATTTTTAATTGGATATAATTTCAAACTTACACAAAATTACAAGAGCAGTTCAAAGAATTCCTAGAAACCCATCAGTCACCTTCCCAATGTGAGTGAATATTACTCTACATTGCTTTACTCTTGTGTGTGTTTGTGTGTGTGTGTGCAATTTTTCTACACTGTTTAATATAATAGTACGTCGCAAACATAGCTTTTCCCTAAAATATCATTGTGCATTTGCTAAAAAGAAATGCTCTTACATAACCACAGCACAATTTTCAAAAGTTTATACAGATATGTTATCTAATCTGCAGACTTTATTCAAAATTTGCCAATTGTCCTAATGTCCTTTTATAGCCAAAGAAAATTCAAGATCATTCTGAAACTATTTAGTACATTTTAAATAAATGTATTCCCTGCCAAAATCAGCTTGAGTTGTTTTCTGTTATGTGTGCTAGATAAGCCAATTAGACTTACACACACACACACACACACACACACACACACACACACACACACAAGGTAGGGGCAGAGAGAAGCAAGGACTCCAGTATGCTGGGCTGGCAAGTTGTTGAACTATTTTATGCTGAACTCTTGAGACCATCTACTGGAATGGAAATCATAGGGGTTGTTCAGAAGGTTGCAAACGTCAGCAACTTCTCGTAGTTATCCAAAGGATCCCTTAAGAAAGAGACATAAGGAAAACGGCCCTTCTCCTTTCTCTAGACACGGCTATGTCTGAAGTGATACCTGCGGTTCTAACAGCCATTTTATGACCAGAGGGGGACAAGTCTGATGGCAAGGGCAGTCCTCTGAGTGCCATAAATGTGGAAATGATGGAGCCTCCAGAATATGGCTACACCATCCTACCTCTGGACTTTTAGCTCTGTGAGATCTGTTTTCTTCTTATTTAAGCCAGTTTCTGTCACAGTTTTCTATTACATGCAGCTGTAAACACCCTAAAGATAAACATACCCAGTTAAGCGACTCCAGCTCTGTGTTGACATTTTGTTTGATGTTCTCATAAATAGAAAACTAGAGAAGGTGTCATTATCCTCTACTCTATCATGAAGCTAGTTTCCTAGATGCTCCTAACATGGTATTTCCTTTTTTAAAGCATCAGAGAGGAGGAAATAAAATATTTAAACCACCAACGATATGTAAAATACCACTAGTGAAAATAACATGAAGAAGGCTCTTAAAGTGAGCTTCTCGGTGTTCATGCATAAATAGATAAAATATCCCATCAGCATTAATTTAAGACTTAATAGGACTAAGTTAAAATAGTCCTATGCTATCGATGAGGAAACAGAGGTTTGCCAATTTCATCAAGGTCAGAGATCTTAAACGATGGAATTTAGATCTTAAATGATGGAACCGAGGCAGTCCAGCTCCACTGCTGGTCCCTTTTTCATAATTGGGCCAAAGTGATGACTCCCCTCAAGGAAAAACTAATCTAACAGGTCAAGTGGAACTGAAAAATAGGTATGTGTGTTGAGGGAGGAGGGCAGGTAAGAATATTATTTCCAAATTTGAGATGAGATGCCCTCAAGGAGACTGCAAGGGGTGGGGCAGGGGGTGTCTGTTTGCAGGAAGGAGGTTGACAGCCTCCATCAGCCCTGACCCCCTGACCTACTCCAGGGCCACCATCACCACCCACTCACCTCCTCAGATGGAGGTGGCTGGCACAAAGAGGAACCCTAGGGGAATTATAATGTTTGTCAGAGGAATTGTTATGCTGGACAAAAACCTCTCACAGAGCAGCTAGGGCTCATTTTCTAGAAAATGAACCCAAGACACTTGTTCTATTATATCCCTGACCCACTCCCTTGTGCTTCAGAGGAGAAGATAGGCTTGCGAACTGCCCAAAGGTGGGGAAATGCCTGCTTATCTTAATGGAGTTCGTGACCCTCGCTGGGTTCTACAGAGGCGCCATCCTCACCCGACCTGCTCACCGGCAGCCTGATCCACCAGTCTCAAGGCCAGGCCTGGATAATTCTTCACGGAGAAGCACAGAGGTATGTTTCTATCACTGATGCTCCATCTCTTGAAACATCAGTTATCTGAGTTTTACACATGTTGACTGAAAAGGATGAGTGTTTGCTAGTGAGGGTTGGGGCAGGAAGGGCCATCTGCTTATTTAGGTTAAACATGTGGCTTCTACCTTAGAGCAAATGGATGTAGATATTATCTTTCCAACATAGTTCAACTCATCTTCCCAGGATTACGTGACCGTGACGGTTTCCATAGTTAGCCGATCAATGTCGGGGAAGAAATAATAAAAGCTACCTTTGTGATATACTTACCTTCGGCCAGGCCCTGAGCTTAGCACTTTGTATACATTATATCAATCCTGCCCTAACAAAACTCTGGTAGGAGATTGTCATCCGCAGATAACAGATGAGGAAACCGAGGCTCTAAGAGTTTACGTAACCTTCCCACAGTCCACAGTTAGTGAGTATTTATCACCAGAGATGTCAACGTGCGTCCAAGATCCAGCTGATCTATCAGGATGCCACTTCTTAATATCACTGACAAAAAAGTATCATAACACAAACACACACTGTTCCATAATTAGTCTCCTTTCTAGTAGGATCAAACGCTGGTGGGGCCAGGGGTCGGGGGAACGTGGTACCATGGATGTTCAGGAGAGAGAAAAGCAGGAAACGGAATGTAAGGCACTAATCAACCTTCAGCATCGGGCTTCCTTCCTACAGAAATATTTCCACTTGGTTTTCAGAATACCCTCACTCCTGATTGTCCTCCAACTTTAACCTTGCACCTTCTCAATTGCCCTTTCTGGTTCCTTCTCCTCTGCTAATCCTGAATTCTATCATCCACCCTCTTTTCTCTCCAAATTCTTTCTCTAGGGGATCTCATCCTCTTCTAAGGCCTAAAATAACATTTTTGTACTGGTGATTCATTAAGTCTCTCTCTCCAGCTCTTCACATTCCCCTGGGCTCTAGATGTATATATCCAACTGCCTACTTGATGTGGCCTCTTTGGCTGTCTAATACACTTCTCAAATTTAGTTCGTCCAGAATAAAATTCTTCATTTACCCCCAGCTTTCTTCCTTATCACAGTTAATGGTATCACTACCACTGAGTTTCTTCGGCCAAAAAACATTTTCTCACTTTTCCTCACTCCTCCCAAACAGTCTATCTGCCAATCTTGCCAGTTCTTATTTCCAAAGTATTTTCAGCATCCCATCGCTTATCACCATCTCTATTGCTACAGCCCAAATCCAAGTGACCAATATCTGACACCTGGGCTGCAATGGGCTGTTTGCATCCTTCCCCTCCACACAGCAGCCGGCAAGAGTGAGCTTGTTAAAGCCAAAAACAGATCAAATCTATCTACTACTTAAAAGCCTCCCATGGTTCCACTGGGTTTAAAGTAAGACACAAACTCCTCAACATGTGCAACAGAGTTGTACCTGACACGTCCTGTGCCAGTCTCTCAGGCATGGCCCTTACCTCTCTCCTCACCATTCTCCTGCAGCCCTGGCATTCATTCTATCCTTCCAACTCACTGAACTCGTTCAAGCCGCTGGTCCTTTGAATCTGCTATTCCTTCTACACAGAATTTCCTTTCTGCAGATTTCCTATGACTACCCTTTTCCCCTCACTTGAGCCTCAGCTCAAATGCCACCACCTTAGAATGACTTTCACTGGCCACTGTGGCGAAATTTTCTTCCTCCACGTTTCACTACGTCCTTTCACCCAGTTTGATCATTTTTAAAGCACTTACATTATGCGATAAGTGTTATTTTGTGTTCACCCTTTGCTGTGTGTCTCTGCTCCCAGTAATGAATGAAAGCAAAAAGAAAGCAGCCCTGTCCAAAAGGAAGAGTCCCAGTCAAAGAGCAGCTGAGCTCATTGGTGCTACCAGGGAGGTCAAGCTGCTACAGAGATTGGACAAACGATCTGATATCCCCTCATGGTTGAGCAATCCACCAATACTGAGTAACCAAGAAACACTCACATTAAAATACTGGTATCTGGAGTCTCCAGACTTGGGGAATAATATGTTCTGGTTAGAGAACGCAGATCTCCTAGCTGCTTAAGTAAATGTCCAATTTTAAATTAATAAATCGGCACTGTTACCCATCATCTCTTACAAGTCTGAATGGGTATTCCAGTTGCGTGGGACAAAATCTTTTGATGAGAATCAAATTTCAGGGGCCTACAAAACTGATGACTAGATCTCTCCCATCTTAGTCAATATAAATAAAAGTGCCTAGAATTGGAGTAATAACACTGTTTCGAAAACCTAAAGTGTACAGCACTGGCTTGGTGATCAGGTGTTCAGGAGCAAGGGATCTCTGGTTGCAGCTGGAAAGATGGCAATCTACTCGCAGATTACCTATTTTGAAAAATTGTGACCTGTGATAACTTAAAAAGAAGGTAACATACTTTGTGAACTTGTAGCTTGGCAGGAAGTGATTGGGAAACAGACCTGTTCTGGCAGGTGAGGACTGCTGTTGGCTGCCTCTGATACTACAATGAAAAGACGGAGCTAAGAATAGAATTAACTGACTTGTAAGCAGTATGGAAAGTAACAAAGGTCGTCCAGAAAACTTGGAGATTTGCAGAATTGGAAAAGGCAATTATTTCTTATACCAGTTGGTGAAAGACTCAGAGATTAGAACTCAGCCTACGTCCAGGAATAAATCAAGGCTATGGTTTTCACACCCACTGTTAAACTTCTGAATGAGTTAAGATGGCACTTAGATCGCCTTTCATTTGGACAAAAGAGTACAAACAAAAAAGACTGAAGTTGTAGCTCTTCCAATGAAGTCTGGTTGGCTTCAGATACCTGCAGTTCTAATGAAACAGAGAGAGGTTATGTCTCAATCAAGAACTGTGGATGTGGCTACTGACACAAGGAGCTGACCAAAATCAACTAGAAAGAGAAGCTCATTAAATTTCTGAGAAAGTTGGACAGCCAAAGGAACAATGAACCTCTAAAAATGTTTGTGGCAGTTCTGTGTAGTCTAAAGACAGAAACTTTAACAGTGGGGCTTGTAAACTTCTATGAGCCAGTTGCAAGCTAAGAAAGCATCTTATCCTTGAAGGAAGGTACATTCTATGATGCACTTTTCAGCTACAGCCAAGGCAAATCATAAGAAAGGAAAGACCCCCTAAAGGGCAGAGCCAAGGGTCCTGGAAAACAATGGACTGAAGAACCCTTACCAGAGCCCAATCAGAACCTAATCAAGAAACTTTCCTCCCCCCGCCACCTCCCCTCCCCAACTAAGGGGACTGGAACCTGTGGTCAGACTTCAGAACTGGTATGAACCAGTGACTTCCCCTTTCCCAACGGGAATGTTGTAGACACCCTACCCCTATGCTACCTTCTGACCTAACTGTGAGGGGAACAGCCAGTTTGAACCTATTTTTTCATTTGGTTTAAAGTCAAGAAGAGCCACATCCCGGTCATCACACACCACCTAGAAATCATGGGCTTCAAGTTTGATATGCTGACCAGGTAGGACTTTGGAGGTGTCTCCCCAGGTACAGACTGAGTTGAATATTCATGACCTTGAGTGGTATCCTTAGTGCTGCCCACCAAATATTTCTAATTCTCTCATCCCCTATTACATGGGAGGATGGTAATTCCTTGCTCCCTTTTGGGTTGATGGAGCATATGACTAGATCTGGCCAATGAGTTGTGAGCAGAAGTGGTATCTTTTACTTCCATGTTAGAACATTTAATGCCTAGTGTGAAAAATTCCGGAGCTCTTTCCCATATGGCACAGTGATCAGTATTGGTGCTGATGCTTGCTCCACCTTGGACCCTGAGCTACATATGTAGAGCTTCCCGGTGGACTCACAGTAGCCACATAGCTATATATCATTTTAAGCCACTGAAATTTTAGAGTTATTTGATTATTAGAGGCAATACCTGAGCCTCTGGTGAACTCGTGTCTTTAACATCCTTTTAACACTTATTTTATCATCTTATTACAATGGATTAATACTCTAGGCACTGTTTTATGACCAGCTTATAAAGCAGTCTCATGCGTTTTTTTGGTACCATTTATGTATTTCTCTAAAACCTCATCATGTGTGACTGCCTAATCATCCATAGAAGGGATGTAATGTAATTTTTACTCAATCCCATATTGATAAACCTAAATGAGCCAGTTTGAGCCTTTAGTATAAATAATATAATGTATATTCATATATTAATAGCTAAATCTTAATAGTAAGTTCATATGATTTCTAATTCTTATTAAAATTTGTGGATCAAAGCCTATGCAAAATTTTGAATATTTTAGCATTTATTCATTTACTGAAGTTGAATTTTAGGCTTTAGGGATTCAGTAGTAATCAAGCTGCACAAAGCTTTCCTGAAGCATATTATCAAACTGTTTTCAGGAAACGTGTACCAATGTCCTCCATGACACACTGTCCTGCCAACAAAGTTGGCGTGCCCAGCTTCCCACACCCTCAGCCATATTGTGTAAGAGCACAGAAAGATCCCGCCGTCCATAACATCATCTACTCAGCACATCCCACCCGTACTTGAAGACAAAGAGAATGACAGTAACTCCGCATCACAGTCTAAGCAGAACACACCTGTTCATTTTCAGAAGTGTACATCCAAAACTAAAATGAGTAGTTGACAGAACCTGCTCTATCAACTTGGAAAAAAAAGGGCAAATCCTATATGTTCACGGTGCTTTGTTTAGTCCACTTTATAGCACTTCTTCCACTATACAATTTTTTTTCCACGTCTATTTCCCCTGAAAGATTATCAGATGCTTGAAAAAGAACAAGCAAGAATGTTTAAGAAAGTGTTAAGGTAGCCCATTACTCAAGCCAGGTCTTCAAGAGATAAAGGGCCAGTCACATCTCCACTTATACTCCACTGGTTCACTTCCTCAGTCACAACAGACAATGAATGTCCATGTTTTCCCCTGTTCATCTCGTCCCACTTCACTGAAAGACAAGTTAACTATGCAAATAAAGGCAGTGATTATTGTGCAATTGAAAGAGCCTGGCCATACTAATGGGTCCATCTTCTACAGACTCATAAAAATGAAGTTGGAGAGATACCTGAAGGCTGGCATTATTTTTGCAGATACAAATTTTCTCCTTACTTTGTAAGAAACTAGAAAGGAAAAAAAAAGTAAAAAGCTACAGATTCTTTTTCCATACTAATTCCACATGCAATGGCAATACACAGTGATGGTATAGGACAGAATTGAGTACGTCACATGGATGGAAGTTAAATCCAATACAAAACCTCCTGCCCTGAAAATTCACCGGCAAATTTGTATGATGAAGCTTTAGGCAAAGTTATTTTTTTAAGGCTCTCAAGGGAGATTTCTGGGGAGAGCCTAAAAGGAATATGATTCTAATGCTTTATAAGGAAAATATTATTTTTCAATAAGATATAAAATATTTACTGTCTGCCAGTGATGGTGTTCTGAGTGATTTGCAGATATTACTGTTACAGCACAGTGTTTAAGGATGCATTTCATCCTACATGTACAGTAACTTGAGCAGTACATCAAAATCTTTAAAAAAAAATATATCCAACCCTAGTGGAGTACAAATTGAGAATTTCCGAAAATAAGTGCATGGATATCCTTACTATTATTAGTTTTCTGTGGGTTTTTCAAATATCCTCATTTAGATTTGCCCACCAAACTCGTAAATTTTGATCAAACATCAGGAAGTGGTGTGTAATATGAAGTATGAAAAAGGAAACATGATACACTTACTGCCATATTTATTTGATTTGCCAGAATGGTTTTTCCTTTTGGGTTCCTTGCTGGGTTCTTGAGGAATAATCTGTCTTTCTTTACAGCGGGAATACAGTGTATATATCTTCCAAAAACCTAACTTACCCTTTAGTCTCTTAGTAATAGAAAAGAATTTCTTCGGCAGCATTCAACCTTCTTACATAGATGGCTTTGACCTCATTGACCCAATCTCCTCCCAGCAGCAGTCCACAGAGGCCCTCTGCTCCACTCAGGGCCACCATGTTTGTTGATCCTTATCTAACTTAATTGCCTCACTTTCTCTTCTCTTCTGCCTCAGCTCCCTCCTCTTGCATTTATTTCTTTTATTTGTCATTTCTAGAATATCTTCTCGCTACCATTTGGATCCCAAATTCTGTATTTCCTTGAAGTCAAGCTCACTTCTACCCTCCAATATTCCCTTTATCTTGATCAATAATGGATATTCTTCAAAGTCCTATAGACCGGACATGTCTGATAATACCACACTTGCTTACATGATGACTTGGGATTGTTCATTCTCTAATTTTTTAGGTACATAAATATGTCTGACTTACCCAACTGGTAAACGGAAAAATTACTGGACTAGGAAATAGTGTCCTGTAGCCCATTATATAATTCTTTGAGTGTTACATTATGCAAATCACTGAACAACTGTTTCTTTGTCTCAAAAAAAGAGTGTTGAATTACATCATCTTTGAAGTACCTTCACACCTGACATTGTATAAATCTTCAAGGGTAAGAATTACCTCTTGTTTCCCTTATACTTTCTATAACATTTATTACAGAGCTAGACAAATAGTTGTTTAATAAATGTAATTTAATAAATTTAGTAAGTGACTATTGGTAGATGGATAAATAACAGGTGGGTAGGTGGGTGGATAGATGAGCAGATATAGTCCTGTGATCTTATCTACTTCATAATCCCTCATTTCCCTGAACCAGCTAAAGTAAAAATCATCAAATATTTAATTTTCTCTTTCTATTCTGATAGCATATTTTACTAATGAATATTACTCTTTCTTCTGTTGTTGGCTTCCCAAATCTGCTCTAATAAAACTCTCTGCTTTCCTTCAGAATAGCCTTTGTAATTTACCTGCTCCAATGAATACATCTAGTTGTTTTTACAACTTTAATTACTAAAAAAGAAAAGATCCAATTCAACACTGAGAAATGTTATGATTTTTAAAAAATGACTGGTTCTTATGAGATGAGATAATGTTGCATAACCAAGACTTGAAATTTGATTCTCATCTATGGTAACTCTGGCTGCTTCAATTTTGTGAAATCATTTTCATCAACAATTTGACAGAGAAGGCAAAAGAAAATGATTTTGTGTCTTCTAACAGCTGCAGATTTGAGAGCAGAGAGTAAATGACAGGAGTATATTTGGATCACAGTGTGAAGATGTACTTAATTTTCTTCCAACACTCATTCTCACCCCCATTTTGAAGACACAAGAATTAATTCCCATGTACACAAACCAGACTCAGATTTCCATGTGATTTACTGCTTTCAATTCCCAGGAAAATGTGCCTGTTGATGAACCTACACAAAAGTTCCATCAAGGAATCTTTTTTGGAAGATCAGGATCTTTTGTGCAAGGATTGAAACATTGTTTTTTCAGGAGTCTCTTCTTTTGTTGATCACCACACCCCCCTCTAGTTTTCAGAAGCTATTCTATAATAGAGCACACATCTCCTTATCAGGGTGACTGGTCAGACAGAACAGTAACGGTTATTATCACCTAAACCCTTAACCCAAAATTCCAACCTATAAGATGATGCTCCTTCTCACTTTTACAACATCCCACGTCAGGCACAGCTAAGATATCTCTATCTACTCTGAAATCAAGATATTTCATGATGATGGAAGTAGGGACCATATAGTCTAAGTTTTTCATGAGCATTCCAATTTGAAACGTTGTATACAACCATTACCCACGTACATACCTACTTCTCAGGTCATACTTTAATTTTTAGTTTAGTCATATGGTCACCACAGCTGTGGGTCATAAACTAATTTTAGTAACGATCCTGCCAATACAATTCTCAGACTTGTAATCACTCAACAAACATCTTTCAGATAGACATTTAGTCATTCAATAAATATTTATGCACTCAGCAAACATTTACTGTGTGCCAGGTCCTGTATAATGATTTGGAGATACAGTGATGAATAAGATATAGTACCAGCCCTTTAGGACAGAGGTCAGCAACCTGACTCTGTAAAGGGCCAAGTGGTAAATATTTTAGGCTTGTGAGCCATATGGTCTCTGTTGTAACTGCTCAAATCTGTTGCTATAGTGGAAAAGAGCCACAGACAATATGTAAGTGAATGAGCCTGGCTGTGTTCCACTTAACCTTTATTTCCAAAGACAGGGGCAGACTGGATTTGACCCACTAGTCATAGTTTGATGACTCCTGCCCTAGTTGTTTAGAGTAGGCCAGTTCCATCCAACAGGAATATGCCACGAGGCACGAATGTGAGCCATATACATACTTTAAAATTTTCTAGCAGGTACATTTTAAAGTAAAAGGCAACAGGTGAATTTGAATTTTCATAATATGTTCTTTTTTACTTGATATGTCCAAAATACTATCATTTCAACATGTGACCGGCATTTAAAAAGTACTAATTAAAACATTCTGCCCTTGTTTGTTCTATGTCTTTGAAATATGGTTATTTTATCCTTACAGCACATCTCAATTAGTCCTATCTAGAGTTCAAGTGCGTCATAGATACCACGGATAGTTCGTGACCACCATATTCGACAGCCCAGGTCTAGACAGTTGAATAACCAGATAATTGATAGGGAGAAGCACAAGGTAGTTTGAGGGAACATGAGGAGGAAAAGCCAACTTCATCCCCAGGATGGTTGTGGCTGGTGGTCAAGGAAGATGTCTCAAAGGAGTCATCCTGTGGGATGAACGGGTGTGCCTTAGGGGAGGACCATCAGGAGGACTCTGGACAGAGGGAGAGATATGTATGAAAGCCTGGAGACAGGGAAAGGTACAGCTTCTTGCAGAATTTAAAGCAGCTTAGTACGCACAGAGGCAGGGTACAGCGTGTTCACCCTGAGCTCAGGCAGTGACAGTGGAAATGGAGTGAAGTGGATTAGATGTAAGAGATATTAATGAGACAGAATTGACGAAACTTTGGAGATCGATGGGACATAAGAGATGAGGAAGAAGGATGAGGGAATGATGGTGTTGAGGGTTTGGGCTTGTACAAAATGCAAACCCAGAGCCATCACTGGTCAAGAAGGGATGCTCAGGAGCAGGGGAGTGTGGGGAAAGACGAAGGGCTTAGCCGTGACCACCCTGGGCTTTGAGACCTCAAGGAGACACGCACAAACGTAATGGGAGAAACACACAAGCAACACCCACACACAGAACACACCTTCACACTCAGGAAAACATGGGATGTGGGCAGCTGCCCTCATTCTATGATCAAAAGTCTCTTTCTCTCCTCTCCCCAACCAAAATATTTTTCTACTAGTCCTACCACCACATGAAGGGCCGAAAATCCTGATTCTGTCGGTCAAGAATGTCAGTTCACTCCTGTCCTCTTTACTTAATTAACTCCTGTACATCTTCAGGTCTCAATTCAAACGTCACTTCTGAGAGGGACTTCTCAGCTCCCCCAAGATGAGGTCAGATCCCCTTGCTGTACACTCCAGATATTCTTCATCAGTGGCGATTTTCACACTTATCATTTCACACCTATTTGTGCAACTGTGTGGTTAATCACTTTCTGCCTTGAAGGTGAAAATTATTCAGCAAGAACTGTGTCTATTCTGGCTCCACACTAGGCTCTACCACCTACCAGGCATATAGCAGATGCTCAGTAAATATTTGCTGAGTAAGTGCATGAATATCAAAAGTCTCTGTTGAAATCCAAGATTACCTGGAAAGGATTACAAACCTTAACATGAGTCAGTGCACTGGAGTCCAATATCGTCTACCAACGTAATCAGGTAAAAAGTATTAACCTTCTTGGGGCCGGCCCAGTGGCTCAGGTGGTTGGAGCTCCGTGCTCCTAACTCCGAAGGCTGCTGGTTCGATTCCCACATGGGCCAGTGGGCTCTCAACCACAGGGTTGCCGGTTCGACTCCTCGAGTCCCACAAGGGACGGTGGGCTCTGCCCCCTGCAACTAAGATTGAACACGGCACATTGAGCTGAGCTGCCACTAAGCTCCCGGATGGTCAGTTGGTGGAAGCGCAGGCTCTCAACCACAAGGCTGCTGGTTCAACTCCCGCAGGGGATGGTGGGCTGTGCCCCCTGCAGCTGGCAGCGGCAACTGGACCTGGAGCTGAGCTGCACCCTCCACAACTAAGATTGAAAGGACAACAACTTGAAGCTGAACGGCACCCTCCACAACAAAGGTTGAAAGGACAACAACTTGACTTGGAAAAAAGTCCTAGAAGTGCACAATGTTCCCCAATAAAAGTCCTGCTCCCCTTACCCCTCCAATAAAAAAGAATACTATAAAAAAAAAAGGAATTAAAAAAAAAAGTATTAACCTTCTTTATTTCTCTGTAATGTAACTGAATTTTTTTTTCAATTCCTCATTCATAGGTCAGATGACAGAAACGGAATCCCAATCATTTCCCAACTTTGCTAGAGGCATTATCTGCCCAAGAAGGCTTTTCGCACTGGGGTGAGTTATGCCAAGTGGCCTAGCCCTCCCTTTGAGGGCATAAGCTTATACAAACTGCAGCTAAAAAGACATCTTTCCCCCAAATTTTCTGTCCACGATATCTATTTCCTTAGGCAAGCTGTGTACAAAACTTTAGCTGCATGAATGTAGGTAGGGGGTAGAAGACAGAGATGAAAGATAAATGTTGGAGGTGGGGGGAAATCCACCAATAATGTTTAAATGTTATCCTATCACATGCCTTTATTTAAAAATTAAGAGATCACAAACAACTTGGAATGAGTAGATTGCAGATCAGAGACACTGCACCTCCAGCAAGGAACCCATACAGCCACAAGAAACACAAAGAGAACATCAGGTACTTCCCAGGGAAGGTTTAACCACGAAACGGGAGAAAACCATGTCTTACTCACTTCTGTGCCCCGTGGAATGTATGTAGCACAGCCTGGGGAGCAGGAAGTTCTCAGTTCATCGCTCCTGAACTAAACAGCATCCTGAAGTTCTCCTTCGCAATTACCCAAGAAGTACCTGCCGGATGGCGGTCTCCACCTCTGGATCATCAGGTCCATGAAGGTGGGGGTGCTGAATCAGGAACCCTGTGCCCTTCTTACTCACTGCTGCATCTTACTCACTGCCAGCACCAACACATACGTACTGAATAAATCAGTACGTCCACCAGGAAGAGGGTGAATGAGAACACGGAGCCCAAATCACTCTGTCCTCCAAGTTCTAGCTCACGTGTTAAGCCTTTATCGTATTAGCAGCTCCTCCTAGAGAGACGTTTTCGCTCCTACCTCTGACCTCCCCAGATGCCATGTTTATCCCTCCCAGCGTGTTTATTAAGCCGCAGTACACATATGTGTAGTGGTTAAGGGTACAAGCCCTGGACCCAGAATGCTGTTGCTTAAATATCAGCTAAAGCACATCCAAGCCCTAGTGTCTTGGGCAAATTATTTAAGGTCCCTGAGCTCTGCTTCTCATCTACAAAATGAAGAAAATTATACTATCAATTCATAAACATTGTGAGGACTAATGAGGCCAATCCCATGAAAAACTTTACTAATGAGACAGTAACATGAAAAACTTTGACTTCGGCAGCCATCACAAAGTAAGCGACCAATAATTATCTACTGTATCTGTCACTCTCTGCTTTTATCATAGTTTAAAAACTGCAAAATGTATTGAACACATACTATACTCTGGGCTCAGTGAAAAGCATTTTACTTGGGTTTTCACAATGAACCCATAGTTGATCCTATGGGTTACTGTTTTACCTATCTACCATTATGAAGCTGCTGCACAAAGAAGTCACACAAATTGTCTGAGGTCACATCACTAGTTAGATTTACTGTCATTTAAGCCTTTCCAATAATGCAACAGCCCTGCTCACTGTCTCCATGAATGTACATACACATTGTAGGTCTTACAGTAGGTTATAAATTTGAGCACGGGCAAGGATTTGATCTGATGTATTTATCTTTGTATTATCCAAAGCATCTAGCTTAATGTCTTATACGCATGCCAATGATGGGTAAATATTTATTAAGAGATTGAACACAGAGTGAAGGGACCCCAAAGTCAAATTTCATCAATGTCATCATTTTGTCCTAGCATTGGCTCTGCAGAAGTTGCTCACATGCATTCTGAATAGAGGGAATCCTCTCCACGTTTAAACAGCACCTCCATTAACACACACATTAAAAAGAGCAGCGTTGCCCTAAGAGAAATGTCATGTCAATAGGTCTTCTGTACAACCAAGTTCAGACGGATGTTGGCTGGGTTTATCAAATATGACATGTCCTAAAAATTCTGAATTTATCCCGTATCTGCAGCACAGCAACGGAATTCATTAGTGCCCTCTACACATGTGAAATTAAAAATAAAAAAAAACATTTATGCTGCGTTGAGGAGTCTTCCTTGGAAAACACCAATAGCATCCATCACATAGCATAATGCACCGAGAACTGGTGGAGCTTCAGACACAAACCAGGAGCAGCTAGGCAGTGAGTCAGCAGCTCTGGAGAGGAAATGACTTAAATGGCAGAGTCATTCACAGGATCACAAAAAATGCTACCGCGGCAGTTCTCCAAGTATGTTCCAGGGACCATCAGTGTCAGTATCACCTGCAAACTCCACAGTAATGTAAATGCTCAGGCCCCAGACAGACAGACAGACAGACAGACAGACAGACAGACCTTCTGAATTGAGAACGGGTGAGGGGTTCAACAGTCTGTTTTAACGAATCTTCGTGATGACTAATAAACGCTCAAGTTTGAGCAACACCGATCTAGAGCACAGATCCTCACACCAAACACCCTCACTTTTTACAAATACAAATTCTGAGGTACTTAATTTTTCCAAGATCACACAGAATATCTGTCACCTGGTTCACAGAAAGGCGGGCTGGGAGAGGTGAAGGCAGCTGTCAAAGGACCTGATGCCCCTGGAGCCTGAGGCCCACTTACATCTAAAGACTCTGTACCCATTTAGCAGTTGTTCCTGAGTGAAGACTACTGGGAAAGGCTCTGGCAGCCATTGGATCAACGGCAGGAAGTGCTGAAGTCAATGGTTAAGTCGGTGTTCATTACTGTAGGAGATTTATCACGACGATGAGTGATATTCATCTTTCAGAGGGTAATAGTTTGTAGCAAATTCCAAAACTGTTTGATCACAAACTCTCCACTAGGTTATTTTAAAAACTGGGAAATGCTGATCCATGTTGTCAAAATGCTGCACAATTTCTGTTATATAACCGATTGACTCATGTTTAAAACGCCAATCAAATCAGACTTGAAGGTGCTTAAATTGTAGTCACAGGTCTCTAAAGGGTCCCTGATTCTCAGGGATCTATAAACCCCATGAAAATAGAAGCAACATTTCATGAGTATGTGCAAATCTGTTTTTTTCTGGAGGGTTTCCAGAGATTTTTATTAAGTTTTCTAAGAGATCTATGGCATAGTCAATCACTAGGTGTGATGGCTTTGTGAAGATACAGTCAATGAAATCTGGGCTTTTCCTTCAGCTTAGATTCCCATGATTTCTCACTTAGGCCACTACAAAATTCTCTGGCTTGCTAATTCTACCTCCCTTCCAGTCTTGCCAGTTCATACTATAATTTTCTTATATGCCAAACCCATTAACATTCATGCTTAAAAACCACTGCTTACCAATTCAAGCACACACGTTTCAGACCTCCGCAATAACACTCTGCTTTCCTTGTCTCATCCCTTGAAAACATATCCCACGGTCAGACAGACAACTTGCTCTCCCCAAAGACAGACCCACCTTCACCACCTTTGGAATGACGGGCCTCGGTTTCCTGCTTAGACATTCTGTACACGCCTCTCTAAGGCCTTCTCTTGTTGATTCCCCAAATATTCACTGTTTTCTCCCCGGATCATGTCTCCAAGTCAAATATGTGCCAATCTGTTATGATAGTAATTATACTTGAAATATATCTACATATATAGACATACTATGATTGTGTTTATCACTCCTCACCCCCCCCGTGCTTGAGCACAGTAACCATTATTACTCTTGTTTTTAGTTTGTCACTGGATCCTTTTGTTGGGTCACCCCATTCAGGGCTGTCACTAGGAAAGCAATAATTTTGAGCTATCATATTATGTTTTATCCTGAAACGATCAGATTTTGTGAGGGAAAAAAAATGTTCCTTTTAGTTCAGTAACAAATGCTTATCCATTTAGAAACCAGAAGACCTTTAGATGTTTTGTATGATTTTTGTTTGTATTAGAACAGGCTGCTCTGACAAAGGGCTGGAATGGCAAAAGCAACAGGAACGATGTGGATACAGAAGTATCCATCCATCTAGCACATGCAGGCAGCAGCTTCTGTGCAAGCTTATTTCTGAGATGGAAAAATACAATAAAACAACGAAGATTTTCTCTCCGTTCATCTTTTTCCTTGTGTCGAAGAACCATCATATATATATATATATATTCAGAAATCATGAATCAAAAATAATCATTTTTGTTTCTAATACATTAATCAACTTCCAGTATTCATCATTCCCATTCCCTTTCTCTTCTCCTTCAGTAGAAATGCTTTTATTCGAAATAAAGGAAAAAGATGAAAAACAAGTTGTTGGGGGTAGGGAACAGGATGCTAAAAAGACTTATTATATTAATAGAAAATTCTAAAATACAAAATTCCAGCCAAAGTTGGAATTTCACAGGAAGATATGCAGAGGATTACAATCCTATTTATAGCCTTTCAAGGATGACTCTCTGCACAGAGTTTGACAGGGCCCAACCTGAAGAAAGAAAGACACATGCCCCCTTGACACACAAAAACCTCAACCTGGGGCCCTAAACAACCTGCTTCAGTCAGAGCACATGGTGAAAATTTCATAGATTAGTGGGCAGCCATGACCATGGAAATAGCATGGAAAGAGCTGAGAGCCAGCTCTGTCTGCATATGTTAAGGGTGTGGGGGGCGGGAGGGTCCCAAACCTGGGAGGCTAAAATCCTATGGAAGTCTGTCTAAGATTCCCTTTTATTCATTCCAATCAGAAAAGAGGATGTTAAATAAATTCTCTTTTGGCTGGGTCTACTAACACAATCAAAACGGTTTCTGAAATAAAACTAGGCACAGACCTTGGAGTTTCCATACTGAAAAAATTCTACCATATCCATCCATTAATACACTTACAAAAAAATAACCTGGGTTTGCTATTTCTCTTTCCTGTCCCTCCCTCCTCTCCTTGGCTAGTGACTGACACCCACCGGAGGAGACCAAGTGACAAACGCAAACAGAATGACGACTAAATAAATACAGGAGTTTAACCACCACCACCCCGCAAACCCCGAGTATTTACGCTGAAGCATACCAACTACCATTCCAGAGTCCAAGAACTAACTCCTCTTTTTCTCAATATACTTTATTTCTTCCTGAGATGTATTTTCCCAGCAAACTCAGCTTACGTACAAGTAAAAAGAGCAATCTACCAAAGAAAACCTAACCGGATTCTTTTCTCGTCTCCACAATTTCTGTCCAACTTTTGGCGAGCCTTTCCCCCACCTGCCTGCCTTGGCTACTCTCTCTATAAAATGGGAACAACGTCTTGCATTTCTCACTAAATGTAGTGTCTGCTCTAAGTCATTGCAGCAATGCTATAATTCAATAAATGTTAAGTGATGCTAACAATTTGCATCATATCCTTGAAAAGCACCTTGAGTGTTTAGGATGAATCCAATAAGTAAACTAACATAAGTTCGATCCCTATGAGAACTGTTTAATGGAAGAGTAACTGAGGCGCTCCCAGATTAATTACTACCAATCAGGAGAGATGATTTGCTTTTTGCAACTTCAATTTGAGGGATTGATTTTATGGCTTCTCAGGTCTCTCTCACTGTTGAAACCCCACAAAATAAATGGATAATCGATAAGAGAAAAACCTGCTGTTGCTTAAGCCTGGGTTACTGTTCCTTCCATCTTTTTTTTCCCGTCCAAAATCAGTGTTGCCATCATTGGAAGCCACCGTCACATTCTGATTGAAAATCTAGATGCACAGTTTTCCTTTTATAATACAAACATGTGTGAGTCATGACATTCCTTAGACGTGTGCTGTGCACTGTCCCAGAACATTGAAAACCTTTGCATTCAAATATGAAAACAGAAGGCCTACATGAGACATATACTTATTTTCATTTGAGCTTATCTATTTAATAAGCCATTTGATCTAGACTCTTCTTCTGCTAGTGTGCCAGAAATGTGACCGATTTTCTGCCTTAGGAACCACATATAAAAGATGTGATATTGCAAAAATCGTATTTTAGTATAACTTTGTTTTATAATGATATAGGAAAGATGTTCCGCACCACACAATGGCAGACTCAGCGATATGGAGTAATGCCTCATTTCTCCAGGATGGCTGGGTAATGAGGTGGTCCACTGTGATTTGTCCTGGTAACAGGGCTACTGTCTCCGCCTGCCAAAAGGTTGTATTTGAACTAATTTTGATGGAAAGATTTCTCAAACATATTATGCAATTTCCAGCTTAGTTACACATATATAAAGCTATTAACATATTCTTAATGGGAAAGTCAGCACAGGGCTCTCAGCCATTGGACTTGCTTTCTCCTATGCTAAGTGCCCTTGGCGGCTGCTGCTTTCCGAGCTGTGTTCTGAAAGCCTTTAGATGTCCTTTCTCACTATCAGTTGCCCTTTTATCAGTTCTCAATGCTCTTGCTCCAAGCAATATTTATTCCTTTCAAGTCCTGTGTTTAATTTGTAGGAAGCTCGCAGCAAAGCCCTTGTAGGAATCATTGCAATTTTTGCATATAAGCTCAAAGAGGAGCCCAAGGAGGAATTGAGAAGAATGAATGAGGGTCCCTGTGCAGGTGGGCAGCAGACGCTCCAGGTGCCTGGTTCTTTCCCAGGACACAGAAAGTGAGTTTGCTGAGAGCCTTCCATAAAAGCAAGCGTGCTAGTCGGCCTCGTATTTTCATCTTCTGATTTCACCCTGAAAGTGTGTCCTTAGTTAGAATATAAAGTCTGTGAGGGCTGGAATCATTATTTATTGTCCGTCTCATTGGGCACACTACTTAACAGAGTGCAAAGTATTAATACATAGAAAGTTCTCGTGTGATTTGACTATGCTTTGCCTTCCCCCAACACCTGGAGAAATCCACATTTAAAGGTTAATGCACTCTAATACTTAAATTTCTGTCACTTAGCATTATTTGCGCCCAACTTTCCCACCAACAGAGTTGACTGACTTGCCCTAGGCATTGCTGTAAATAAATATAAAGATTTCTCATTTAAGTTGTGACACTATAATTGGAAGCCAACCTCCATCTTAGTTGTTCTCTTGATTCACTATTCTTTCACAGAGGATTGTTTTGTTCTTTTTTTCCCTGGTCTGTGTCATTTGTGAGCAGTTTTCAGCTCTGCGCTAAAGCCCACCTATAGCCTTCATTCTTCACACCTTGCATGCCCAGGAGTAACTCACTAATATTTCTCAGGCTATAACTAAGTCAAACCTTTATTGGCTCATCAAAGGATCTCTTTGATCATGGCAGTCAAAACAATTTTGAGTGGCGACAACATACAAAAGCTCTTTATATTAATTTATAATGTCTCTGGTCCATTTAGATATTTATTGTGAAATTCTCATTTAATGTCCCATGTGTTATCTCAACTCTTTTCACCCTGCAAAAGCCACTTCAGGAAATCATTTTTCCTTATGACGTCAATTTTCTCAGCATTAGGTTCTTGATTTGCCCAGGATGTGAAAGTACGTGCTCTCTTGGCCCACACTGCACACATGTCTTGCTTCTGTCTGTGATGTTTTGGTTGCTTCTGACAACATTCTCTATACCTGTAATGTGTCCAGGCCACTTGTCTATAGACACTTGGGAAGTGGGGTCACTGATCTATATACAACATGCTAACACCAAGCATTGGTTATCACGTGCACCTCCATTGACAGACTTACTTACATATACACTACCTGAGACCAAATCCCCTGGCAACAATAAGGTCTGCTCGGCTTCTAATCCTACTGCAATAATTCACTGGGTATCTTCTGTAGTACGCCCTTCTGTTCTCAAAGCTTTTTGAAATACCATCTCACTTAGTTGTGAGGAAACAGGTGCAAAAGTCACTTTTGTGCTCATCGCAAACATCTCTCTTCATGACCCTCTTGAAAATCCAGAATGACTAAAGTCGACCCTGATCCTTGAGCCATAGTCTCTGTAAATAGAAATGGGACTAACCCAAAGGCAGCAGAAGGAAGTAAATAATAATAACAATAACAATAATAATAATGATGATTAGAGTGGAAAGGAATGAAACAGAGAATAAAAATGGAATAGAGAAAACTCAATGAAAACAAAAGCTGGCTCTTTGAAAAGATTAACAAAACTGACGAAATTTTAGTTACACTGTCAAAAAGGAGAGAACATTAAAACTACTAAAATCAGGCATGAAAGACAGAACGTTGCTACCAACCTTAAACAAAATTAAGAATGATTATAAGGAAATTTGTGAATAATTGTGTGCCAACAAATTAGATAAAACAGACAAAATCCTACAAAGACACAAACTAACATGAGTGACTCAACAGAAATAGAAAATTTAATATATCTAAAAGTAAAAGATTGAATTAGTAATCAAATAGTCTCCTACAAAGAAAAGTCCAGTACCAGATGATTTTGCTGGTGAATACTACCAAATGTTTACAGAAAAATTAACACCAATCTTTCACAAATTGTCTCCAAAAAACATAAGGCCATTTCACAACTCATTTTATGAAGTCAACATTACCCTGATATGAAAACCAAAGAAATCACTAAAAAAGAAACTACAGACCAATATACCTTATGAATATACTCAGGTGCAAATATTCTCAACAAAACAGTAGCAAACTAAATCTGACAACATATAAAAACAATTATATACCACAACCAAGTGGGATTTATCCCAGTAGTAAGTGCAAGACTCTCACAGTAAAAACTACAAAATGTCACTAAAAGAATTTAGAGACCTAAATAAATGGAAATACATTTGTGTTCATGAAAAACTTAATATTTTAAGATGGCAATTCTCCCCCAAATTATCTACAGATTCAGTGGAATCCCTATCAAAATACAAGCTACCTTTTTTTCCCCGGAAATTAACAAACTTACCCTAAAATTCATATGGAAATGAAAATGACTCAGCAAAAGCAAAATAATCTAGAAAAAGAAGAATAAAGTTAGAGACTCTCACTTCCCAATCTCAAAACTTACTACACAAAGCTGTAGTAATCGAAATTGTGTGGTGCAGGCATAAGGATAGACAAACAGATCAATGCAACAGAAATGACAGTCCAGAAATAGACTCACACATTTATGGTCAATTTAACAAAGGTGCCAAGACGATGCAATGGGCGAACACAGTCTTTTCAACAAATGATGCCAAGACAACTAGAGTTTCACATGTAAAAGAATAAAGTTGGACCACTAGGTCATAACACACACAAAAAATAACTACACTGAATGACATACCTAAATATAAAAAGCTGAAACTCTTGGGGAAAAAAGCAGGTATAAACTTTCCTGATTTTGGATTAGGCATGGTTCTTTGCTATGATACCAGAAGCACGAGCAAAATAAAAAAGTACATAAACTGGGCTTTGAAGAGCGGGAAGATTGGTTGCATCTTTAAGCTAAGGGGCTGCCCACCACCCCACCTTGGTGGTCCCTCTAGAAGTCAAGGTCCAGGCCAACACTTTCGCTCCTGTGGTAGTGCCCCTGGTGGGCTTCCTTTCTGTTTCCTTCCAGGGGTGGCTGTGGCCATGGCCTGGAGAGCCCTGGCGCCCACCCAGATAGGGCAGGGTGACCAATATTACCCCTACACCAAGCTCCTGGCCATCTGGAGGCACTTCCAACAGAACCCAAAACGAGCTCAAGAACATCTGGATCCTGCGAGTGTAAGACCTAGGGGGACCCGGCCTTGTCCCTGAATTCCAGGTTGCACCCCTGCTGGGCAATCTGACCCGCAACGCCATCTTCAACTACCGCGGCAAGACGCTGCTCACCTGGCTGCTGTTGGCCTGGCGACGGTGCTGGGAATCCTTCCTGCACTTGGAAGCGACTGAGCTGCCCTCAGACCACCACGGAAGAAAGCATCCAGCTGGTGCCCGGGCTAGGCAGGCCTGACTGCATCTCCTACTGCTGGCGGCCCTCGCGCCCCGCCTGCCTTCTGTGCCGTAGCCGGTGGCCCACGCACGCGGATATGCGGGAGGAGGCGCCCTTCACGCATAGCCCGCAGCGGCGCCTGCTGTAGCCACACCCTCTGAGCCGCAGCTGTTGCTGGTCAGCCTGCTGGTAAAGGAGATGACGGCGATGGAGGCGGTGATGGGAATCCAGACGGCAGATAGCCCAGGTCGGCTTGCTCTGGTGCCAGAGCCAGCCAGCAGCGCGCAAGCTCACGTTGGGGTCCATCCTGACGCACGGGGACCTCATGGGCTGGCTCCTGAGCCATGGCGTCCCCAAGGAGAAGGTACACAAGCAGCCCACCAAGGCCCCCTGGAGCTGTACATCAAAGAGGCCAAGCTGCTGCTGCAGCCACCGGCACCCACCTACGTGTGATGAAGGAGCAGCCCTCCCCACTACTCCCACCAGGCCTGCGGGGAGGAGCCGCCCGTGCCATGGCAAAGGCCTCCTGGGCTGGGCCTTCCCATCGGCACTGGAGTAGGGGAGACTGAATTCCAAAGGAGACCCCAGAGCAGGGAATGGGGACATTGTAAGGGGTCGCAAAGCTTCATACAGTGCCGCCTGAGCACCCCAGGACGGACTGAGGGATGGCCTGCCTGCTCTCCATCCTCCACTGACACGCAGAGGAGCCCAGAAGAGAGAAGCCTGACGGGCATGGTGTGTGGGGCCAAGAGTGCGCCCACCCTCTGCCACGCGGGCCTGCGGAGCACTAGAGACCAAGTGGGGCGATCCCATGGTCCAGCACATGAAAGCATCTTGAAGTTTAAACATTTTTTCTTAAGGTTTTAAAATGTAGTATTTTTACTTAATACTTTATTTTAAGCATATACATAGCACTTTGATTTTAGGGACACTCATTCCTGTTTTGTACTCGGTTTTCTCTTAAGATTTATTCTTTTTTCTTTCTTTTCTTTTCTTTTATTAACAACGTCTTTCCATTTTAAAGCGTACTTTTGCTGTTTGCTCATCAGGGAAAGGGGCGGCCAGTCTCTTCCGGTTTCTCTATCTGCATGTGTGGCTTCCACTGGTGTCTGTGTGTCACATCTGGGTTAAGGGTGATGAGACCAAGAATCGCAGCTTTGTGGGGAGGGACAGAGCCCTGGCAGTCAGTGCTGGGCACACGGGCACCCATGAAATAGCGTGTGCATTAAAAAAAAGATAAACTGGATTTCGTCAAAATTAAAGCTTTCCAGCAGCAAATAATACCATCAATAAAGTAAAAGGGAAACCTACCAAATGGGAGAACATATTTTAAAATCATATATCTCTTATAGGCCTAGTATCCAGAATAAAGATCTCTCACAACTCAATAAAAAAGACAAATAACCCAATTAAAAGATGAGCAGAGGATTTGAATAAACATTTTTACCAAAAAGATATACAAATGGGCCAATAAGCACATGAAAAGATGTTCAGCATAATTAGTCATTAGAGAGGCGCAAAACCACAATGAGATACCACCTAAAACTCGCGCTGGCTGTGGTTAAAAAAGAAAAAAAAAAAAAGAGGTGTTGGTGAGGATATGGAGAAATTGGAACCCTCAGACATTGCTGGTGGAAATGTAAGATGGTACAGCTGCTAGGAAAAACAGTTTAGTGGTTCCTCAAAAACGTAAGCATAGAATTATCATAAGGCACAGCAATTCTACTCCTAGGTATGTATCCAAAATAATTAGGTATACATAAGTATAAACACGTACACACTTTATGCCTATATACACCCTTGGATATATATAAATATAAACATATATCCACACAAAAGCTTATATATATATGAATGTTTATAAAAGCATTATTGATAGTAGCCAAAAGCTGGAAATGACTCAACTATCCATCAACTGATGAACAGATAAATAAAATGTGGTACATGTGTACAATGGACAATTATTTGACCATCAAAAAGACGAAGGACTGATACAAGCTACAACATAGATGAAACTTAAAAACATTATGCAAAGTGAAAGAAAACAGTCTCAAAAGGCTACATATTGTATGATTCTATTTATATGAAATGTCCAGAATAGGCAATCCCTTAATGACAGAAATTAGATTAGCGCTTGATAGGGGCTGGGGTGGGGGGTGGCGAGTGGCTGCCAATAAGTACAGGGTTTCTTTGTGAGGTAACGTGTTCTGGGACTGGATAGTGATGATCGTTGTATACATTTGTGAATATACTAAAGAATACGTTAGTGAATTGTCCACTTTAAAAGGGTGAGCTTTATGGTATGTGAATTACATTTCAGTTTTACAAATCAACATTTGGTTTATTGATCCTTTCTATGATGTGTTTGGTTTCTATTTCATTAATTTTTTCTCTGATCTTCATCCTGCCGTCATTTTCCTAATTCCGTAAGTTAGAAACCTAGCTCAGTATTGTTGAGGCCTCATTATTTTTAATGGTAATATTTAAGACTATGTGTTTTCCTGTTAATACTGTTTAAGCTGTTACCTACATATCTTGATGATTAGTGTTTTAATTATCATAGTTTTGAGTACATGCTAATTTTCATCAATTATTCTTTCACCTGATTTGTTTAAAAATGTATTTTTTAAACTTCCAGCCATATAGCTTTGTTCTCATTATTATTTATGCTGGATTTTTAACTCTACTTGCACTTTCTCAGAGAATGCAGTTGGTATAATATTATTTTACTCAGCTACTTGTTACAAGGAACAGTTCTAAAATCTCAAAGGTTTCACACACACACACACACACACACACACACACACACACACACGTTTATTTCTCACATGAAGCAACTGGTAGGTAGACTTTCCTGAGTGGCTCTCCTCTAAGCAAAAACTCAGGGATTGAGGCAAAATGTATCTAGTAGCGTTGCCCTCTAGGGCCTCACTGGACACCCTGCTACTCTGAGGGGGCTGATGTGTGACGAAAGCAAATGCAGAGAGATCACGTAGGGTGTGTTCAGGGGCCAGACCTAGAGATGGTACAATCACCTTTACTTACTTTCCTTTAACTAAAACTTATCCCACGTTCGCATCTAGATGCAAGGAGATTGTAAAATGTAGTTTAGCTGTGGACCCAGGAAGAGGAAGCACAGTTAGTGAACATCAAGCTGGGCTTTGCCACAGATGTCCATTCTTTGAAATCTGTAGAGACAACAGTTTAGTGGTTACCAGAAGGTAAGCAGGGAGGAGAGATGGTAGAAGGGGATAAAGAGAGTCAAATATATGGTGATGGAAGAAGAACTGACTCTGGGTGGTGAGCACACAATGGGATATATAGATGATGTATTATAGAAATGTACACTTGAAACCTATGTAATTTTACCAACCATTGTCACCCCAATAAATTTAATTTTTAAAAAAAGAAATCTGTAGAGACTAATTTTGTGGCTTAACCATGGTGAAGTTTCAGCAGTCTTTTATGTTTGCTTGGAAATTGTATGTATTCTGCAGTTGTTGGATGCTGTGTTCTGTAAATGTCCATCAGCTTTCATTCAAGTCGTCAACATTCTTAACTGATTTTTTATGTGCTTGCTCTGTCAACTGAGAGAAAAATATTAAAATTTCCCACTTTGATAGTGAAATTGTCACTTTTTCCTTGTAGTCCTATTAATTTTTGTTGTCTATATTTGAGGCTATTTGGTGCATACAAGTTTAGGATTATTACATCTTTCTGGTAAAGTATCATTACTCTATCATTATTTAATGGTCATCTTTACATCTAGTAATATTTTTTTACTTAAAATACATTTTGGCAGATATTAATATAATTACGTCAGCTGGATGAAATCAGATATATTTTCAACCTCCACTATAAGTTTATTAAAATATTTTTTTACATTTTATGTGCCATTAACTTGTTATGCTAATAATAATTTGAAGAATTTTAAATTTTATAAGGTACATTTACATGTGGCCTTTTTTTTATGAAATTGTTTCATTCGAGTACCTGATATTTCTATCAGTTTCTTCAAACATCTAATAGTTATGAATTGCTAACCAATAAGCAATCATGTCCATGTCTTAAATTATATGATATCTAAGTATGCTGACTTAATTAAGAACACATAAAAAAACTTTCTTAATTAATCAGCTATGATAAATAATTAGACTGTTGTAGCAATTAGAATCAACAGTTATAAAACTAGGTTTAAGTGTATTCTCTGTTCTGTAATATTTAAAATGTGCTTTGACATAGATATGAAAGTGAGACATTGATTTTTCACCAATACTTGCTTTGGACATACGTTTACTCTGCAAAATAGAAATCTTAATTAATACTTTAACCCATCAGTTTATTATTTTATCACTTTTTTCTTCATTGCCTACTCTTGTTGACCTGTGTTGTCAAGTACAGTGTCATAACAATAATACTTTTCATCTCAGATAGCTCACTGAAGTATGCAAAGCACTTTTAGTAGGTATTCAATAAGTATTTGTTGAATGGAATTATCCTTTTTCATGATTAACAAATAGGAGTTTAATTATGACAAGATCAAGAATATTCTGTGTGGCACTGAATGCCCTGAAAGTGGAATTTGTTCCCAATCTCTGTCTTGCATGTCCCCAGCCCCATGCACTTGAAATGTCTGCTGCAATCTCATTCTTTATTATGTGCTAAGAATGCAGCCAGGAAAGACTGCTCACTTCTGTGAAGTACATCTAAGCCAAGGTCATTACATTCCATCTTTACCATTGAATACAGATTTCTATGAAAAGGCCAATTCATTTTTAAAAGCTGAATGGATAACCTGAAAGTAATTTACAGCTGATTAATATTTAGAGACCAAAAAAAATCCAACACAAGAATATATCCCAGATTTATTGAACTTCACTTTGATTAGGACTTGATTGAATTTTCATTCACTCAGTTCTTACCATTTTTTGGTTCTGAACTAGTCAATGGACTGTCATTGGCCATGTTGAGCTCTGCAATTCTGCCACCCTTATTGAAATGATCTATTTCTATGGCAGGACTGCCAGCTTGAGATAGTCTTTTCCTGCTGAGCCATTTGCAGTGATGGATGATACAAGGAACAGTAACACTTTCCAATTTGGCGTCTTTTAGGCATTAACTGGGTCTTTTATTCCACATCCTTTCAGTCCTACGCTTATTTTTCTTTGAGCTCATTGACTTTTAGACAAGAAAATGACACATTTCCTTAAGGAATCCCCCTTAGCTAGGAGTTGATGTCATTTTTTTAAAAGAACTTTTTAGAAAAGACATAAGTGACTCTTAAACCCAATATTCTACCATTGGAAACAAGGTAGAAATTTTGTTTAAAAAGTGTGAACAAGAATTTGTTTGCCTAATAGTAGAATGTATTGAGTAGAGGGAACCACCTGAAGCTTGAAATAAGGCATTTTATGATAATTAAGAGAGAATAATAAATACAACATTTGTAGTAACTTTATGTGTAGCAGTGATTATTGCTATTTGCTGAATATTTGTATTTCTCTCCTTCCGTATGTGTACACATAGCAAAATTGTACTTCCTAGCCCCCTTATGTTTAGTTGGGGCCATGTAGCTAATTTTGCCCAATGAATTATCTAGGGAGATGAGTGTCTCCCTACTGAGCTAGATCATGCAATGCAAGATCCTCGAGAGTTCTTGTCCCTCTGGCTGGTAACTGGCAGCAACAATCTTTGTGAGTCTGATTCCCTGGGTTACTACCTTGAGGAGGAGTCAACCTCTGCTGATTTGCCATAGACAGGTAGCATGACCAAGAAACAATGTTTTGTTACCTTAAACGACTGAGATTTGGGGGATATTTGTTACTGCAGCACAGGTGAGTTTTATGCTTTATAGCTAAGACATTATGTAACTTGCTATTGCCAATAGGTAAAAACTACAAATAGCCCCGGGATGCTGTTTAGATAAATTTAGAAATGAACCATCCATGACAGGCTTTTAAGGATTTTTAAATTTTTGAGGTTGGTCATAGAAAGGACAGCCCAATCTTTTCATAAAATCCTACTTAGTGTTGCTGAACAGAATCATGTGTTAGACACTCCAGATGTGGATAAACTACGGACTTTTTTAACTTCTGAGAAGTTAAGTAGTCAGAAGGGAAAAAAATATAAAAAGCATGGACTTAGGAGCACAGGTTTTATTTCTGACTGCATTCCTTGTGAGTGAGCTCTTGCTCTCTAACCTCCTGAAGTCTGTTTCCTCCTCTATAAAATGGACATGAGAATAATACTGCCCCGTGCAGCAGTTACAGGAAAAGCATCATTGAAAATGATATGATAGCCCCATTATAAAAAGGAGTAAATATTCACTGCAGGGCTGGACATAGAGGAAGTGCTTAATAAATCATGGTTCTCCCCGTTTGGAAGGGATAACGACACAAATTTAAGCCATCTTACTGCATGGTTGTTACCCCACATTACCACCTACCGACTCTTCTTCCCTTTTCTATTCGCCCTGATTCTTTCTGATCCTGCTTCATTTTTTCATGAGAAAAATCAGCCTGAGTCGCAATCATTCCATGGCATTTGTGCCCAATAAATCATTGGTAAGAGCGTGGCGATCATCGCAACAGCTCTCTCTCCGAGAGGGAACGGTTTTTGTGTACCTGGTCTTTGCTGTAGGCATGTCTCATACATGTTTCCCCTTATAACAGCAGTCAGGCAGACATTTTGGCCCTCATTTTGCAAATGAGAAGGTTGAGAGGAGACATTTACCTACGGTCATGCAGCTATTAATTGATACAGCCAGAATTTGGTCCTGAATGGTCTAAAGATTGGGTTCTTAATTGCCAAGTAAGGGAAGAACATATCTAGGTTTGCCCCCAACAGTCTCTATTTATGTCTAGTATCCCAGCATTCCATCTGGTTTAGCATGTGTCTCAGATTTTTCATTTCAATAAACGTGTTATTAGTAGTAGTTGTACTAAAACATACTGGATTTTCTAGGCTTCTACTTTTACTTCCAGCTTCTACCATGGCTTCATCTAATCTATATGTGAAATGCACATGCCATAAAGAGAGCTTTCAATTTAATACTTGGGTATATTTGAAAAGCAATCAGAGATGACTTTTCTTTCTTCTCCTGACCCTTTCTAGAGGCAATGTAGTGGCACCCTCCTTGAAAGGAAACAAAGCGATTTGTACACTAGGGCCTGGGAAGAAGTGAACTCCTTCTGCCTTTGGTGGTGTTAGTAGCAAAGCATTCAATATTATCATCCATTCCAAGTAAACAGAGAACATGTGAAAATGGTCATGGCCAGTGCTATAGCCCACAACATGCACAAAGCCAACAGAAGCAGGAGAAACTCAGGAAACTGCAGGTCAGGTGTGTGTAAAATGTGTGGGAAATAGAGACTGAGAGTCCGTCTCTAGGATATATAGAGAGTAGCTCCTACTACAGTGGTTTTATCATTTATTATAAGCGTTAAATCTGCAGCACTTTATTTCTGTTATTGTTTGGTAGCTTTAATCGGGGATCACTGCATAAATCATGTAAATATCTGACCACTATGCTGTACACCTGAAACTTATATAAAATAATACTGAATATCAATTGTACCTGAAAAAAAAAAAAAAAAAGCTTAAAAATGACTCATTCAGCAGTAGTGAATTCTAGGGGGAAAACACATGTCTAATAAAAATTTAAGACCTGAATTTCTGTTTCTTAAGAAAGTTGAAATAAGTCAGATGGAGAAAGACAAATACCATATGATCTCACTTATATGTGGAATCTAAAGAACAGAATAAAAGAACAAACAAAACAGAAATAGACTCAGAGATATAGGGGAAAAAACACTGAGGGCTGCTAGGTGGGAGGGGAAGGGGGAGAAGGTAAAGGGATTAGAAAGTCACAATATAGCCACAGGGATATGAAATAGTTTGGGGAATATAATTAATAATGTTGTAAAATTTTGTAGGGTGTCAGATGGGCACTTGTCTTATTAGGGAGACCACTTCATAGACGGTGCAGATGTCTGACCACTGTGTTGTACACCTGAAGCTGAAGCTGAATAATACTGAATATCAATTATAATTAAATATATATATACATGTTCACGGGATGTGGAGTCAGCATAGGGAATAGAGTCAATGGAATTGTAACAGCTATATATGATGTCAGAGGGCTAGTAGATAGGGAGAGGGGATTATCACTTTGTGAGGCATGTAAATGTCCAACTATTACATTGTTTTGTACACCTGAAACTAAAAAAAAAAAAGAAAGAAAAAGTTGACAAACACATAACTTGCACATAATGTTTGCTGGTTCTTGAGATCTAATATGGGCCATGAATTTCATAACCATATTGATACTTAAGGTGCAAAGCTACGGAAAAAAAAAATCAGCATCTCTTTCATAAGCTAATAGTTACTTTGTGCACATTTTCTTGAAAGTAATGATTTAATGAAACTTAACACTGAACTTCTCATTAAAATATCAAAGAAGGACGTGAACAAATAAAAGGGTGAACACTCTTGCTGCGTATAAGACTTAAATTTGAAATTCTATAATGCAGTTTGGAATATTCCAACTTGTCATGAGACTCTTGATGGAACTTATTAATTGGTTAAATTTATATTCTATACTGAAATGGAGTGAAAATAAGAACGCCTATGATTTTGCAGCTTCTGAGTTTGAAGAAACATTCAAAAGAATCATGGAGACAATTTAATTGAAGAACTTTGATTAAAATATTTTTCAAAGAAAGATATTCTGAATGGAAGCCAAAAGAATATGTGTGAATATTTTTAGGCTGACATATTTACACATTATGATTTTAAAAACAGAATTGAAAATATAATCCATTAGCACTATTTTCTCATATCTTCCCAGGTACTTCTGTAACTGAAAAGAGAGTATTTTTCTCTACTAAACGTATTATGATTCACAGATGAGACGATTAAATATGCCAATAATTCAAAATTTATTAGCCATAAACTACACTTAGAAGAAGACTGCAGGCAATTTTATAAAATAAAATTTTAAATAAGACCATGTTTGAGAACACCAGAAAAATGGTATTAGAAACAGACAATACCAATAAATTGATTCAAGTATGTAAAGTGTGTCAAGCATAGTTATTTTGTTTGCATTATTTTTTATGTTTCATGTAATCAACATAGTAATCAATGCAAAGCCTTCCCTATTTTGCTTATATGTAAATACACGTGTTCTTTTTACTTTTAGGAATAATTTTATTTTTGAAAATGTGTTTCCAATGGAGCTATTTCACAAATACAAATACAGTTTAGAAAAGCAAATGTACTGATCAATAAGTAAATATTCCCAAAAGCATAATTTTAATTTTTAAGCATTTCTTTTTAGTCTAAGAATTATCTGGCCACACACCCCTCCAACCAGGGAGTCCATCTGCCACCTGGGAGAAGTGCGGCCTGTGGGGTGGGCTGACCCTCTCTGCTGCCTTCCCAGCCCTTAAAATGGGGTAGGTCAGCTTCTCTAAGGCATCATGATGAGTTGGTTTGAGTGAAAAATTGAACATAACCATCTTACTGCTTCTCCTGCTTTTAAAAGGAAGTGTTGTTCTGCTAGGTTCTTTTTTGATTCGACGGTATCAGGGATTCCAGGACATGTAGTCACCTGAGAGTTATGGCTGATAAATGTCTTCATTGCCTCAAAGAAATGTTCCGGGGCTATGACACTCTCCAGTGTTGCCTGAATTCCAAACAGAACTACATGCCTGTGTGACTTTGAAGATTAATCTCTGTCACTCACAGCTTGTTGGCTCCCCCTGCTCATTTCTGCAACGTCTGCAGATGGTGTGGAGCTCAGTGCCAGAGTTATTTATCCACAAGTTCACGTCACACAGAGCTCCCTCTTTGAGCCATTCCAGGGAGAGTTAAATACTGAACAATTATGCAACTCTCTGTCAGCCCATGGGTCTTTGCAGTTCCCATCCAAAAGGATGTCTCCCCAGGAATGCCTGCTATTCCTGGAGGCAGCTGCTGCTCTCTCTTAATTGAATACGACAGGGACATTGCCTTCAAGAAGTCTCTCAAACCACAAAAAAAAAAAAAAAAAATTCCAAAATACAGATGAACAACAACCTTTTCCTGTGTAAGCATTCCTTACCACACTTCCAACGCTGCCTGCTGTTTCATTGCATCTTGCTTCTACAACCGACTCATGGAATTGACCAATCCTCTGCCATTTTATTAATTTACAAGTCAGCAAAAATGTTGGCACTGATACTATAGCTTTGGAAGAAAGGTGGAAGGAAAATTTGGAAAAAGGAAGAGAGAGGAACAATAATTGTAGTAATGAGTACTTCGTGTTTGTTATTAATTTTTCGATCAACATTACGAGTATTTTTATTATCCTATTTTACATATGAGGAAAGTTAGACTCAAAGAGGTTAAATAACTTATTCAAGTCACATTTTTAATAAAGTAGGACTTGAATCCAGGCAGTTTTCATTTAGAGACTGCAGTCATAACCCCTAAGCTATATCTCATCAACACTTTGGAGAGGACAGGGGTAAAAGAAAAACAAGGAAACAAAAAAAATATGGGGAAAGGAGATGGGAAAGAGGGAAGACAATGGGAAGGAAAAAAGTGGGGGATGGTGGAAAAAGGAGTGAGGAGGAATAAAAGAGAAAACACAGGCAAGAAACTGAAAGTGAGAGAGAGAAAGTGAGCGAGCAAGAGAGAGAGAGAGAGAGAGAGAGAGAGAGAGATGGTACCAGAACCTTCTATGGCTAACAGTTAAGGTAATCTGTGCCTTGGCAAATCTTGGATAAATTTAACAATTATTAAAATAGCTACCATCTTTTTTTCAATAGTCATCTTTTCCCCGCCCTCCCGCCCCCGTACTGTAAGAGTCTACTACCGCTGATCTGCTAGTGGAAACTTCCAGTATTAGAAGAATACTGGCTTTCAAATCAGTGAGGTTCAGTTTCCTCTTCTGGAAATTGGGAATAAATACCCACCCACCTCGTCACTCATTATAAACAAGATGCTATAAGTCAAGCATTGGAAATTGCAAATCAACTTTCTTCGTACTGAGTACCATCACTTTGCTCAAGGAACTAAGGCACATAAAGGGAGAATTGGACAAAGATTGAAGGAAGACGAAGAAATAAGAACAACTAGGACTCACTGAGCATTTGTTACGTGCCAAGGACAGTGTTTTCTCCCATGGTGCACTCAGGAAGTGTCACTTATTTTCCTCTCTCCTCTGGAGTAAAAGCAAGCACTGGCTGTTATGTTTAGACCTAGACCTCCTAAACCCCAGGCAAGGAGTGGAATATAAAGTAGCAGTTATGAGACTGGGTGCAGAGCAATACTGGGTTTAACTGCCACTCACCATTAAGCTCATTAATCTCATCACCCATCAGATGCATTTTCTGGTTTGTGTTGACTACTATGGACGGCTCCTCTGGGCTCCTTCACCTGTGGCTCCCAGTTAGCTCTGGCCACTGGAAGGCACCAGCTCTCGCCGCCCCCCACCCCAGTCAGCCAGCCAAGACATGGTTGGTTTGGGCAGTAAAGGAACTTCCTCTCTATAAGGCAAGAGCTCACATTCAGGGACCTCTCACACAAGTTTTTGCTGTTTCAGTAATGCTGTATCTAGGATGCTAAACATTTCCAAACTCAGCTTTGGAAGTTTTGGAACAATCCCTTATGGGTTCCCTGAATTCTACCCTCACCTCTGTAAATTGTTTATTCATTAAACTGTCTTCAATGATCTTTTAGAATTTGCCATTTGTTTCCATCAAGACTCTAGCCAACAGATGTGTGCTGGCTGTGTGATCTCAGATAAGTTCCCTAGCGTCATAAGCATCAGTTTCACCATCTATACAATGGGGATATTGTACTTCAGAGGAATGTTATGAAGATTAAGTGTAAGTGAATGTCCTTTGGTGCTTAACACCGTGTTAGGTACACGTAAACAGTAGCTGTTATTTTTTTACAGCCTATGTAGGAAATATGAATGCATATGACATCAGACCTTAAATATAAGTCCCCTCCATCACACACACACACACACACACACACACACACACACACACACACATTTTTACTACAGGAAGTTCTCTGTAGTATCCAGAATTTAAGTGACTATCTTAGTTTTAGGGTCTCAAGTAGTTCCCCACCACATTCTATTTCAAATGGCCCTATAATCCTCACTGTGTTCACTGAGCTTGTGAAATTCAGAGTATGAAGGAGGGAGAGATGTAGGTACATGTGGAACTAGTCTGCCTGGAATGCAAAAGACTGGCCCTTTATACAACCAGACAGAGGCTAATTCAAGTCCTAGTGGAGTCTTTCAGAACCCAAGGGTCCCCAAAGCCATCCTTTTAAGGATGAAATCCCAACAGTACCCAAATGGTCTAGTACCCACAATGATCACATCTGTTAGATATATCAGACATTGAAACACCCCACTGTTCTATCATTGTTCTGTCTGGAGATTGCAAGTAGATTTCTTTTTAAGTGCCTACTTGGATCAATTGGCGCTAGTTTCCTGGAGTGTTAGGTGCAGAAAAATCCTCAGGCCAAGTGCAGGCTCAGCAGGAAAGTTAAGTGTTGTGATTGATTAACAATGCCTGCTATGGACATGGGGTGAGGGGGTACACTCTCACACTTGCCTATTTGCTCACCATTAAGGGACTTTCTGGAAGACAGTGGAATAGGGTGGTAGCATTCCAGTGACTTTCCCTGCTTCATGCAGTGATACTCTAATGATATTCTTTGCACCCTTCTCCTGTAGAACCTATTTCAGATAAAAGGTAATGACTGAGATTACAGATACATTTTCCCATTTGGAGCCTTCATTTTTATGTGCATTTGCATTCAGCAGTGAAATTATAACACGTATTTGGTATCTGTTGTAAGCATCTGGGGATGGCTTATATCAAATAGATTTAAGAAATAGAGCTCTCAACTGGACAGTGATTCAGTCAAATATGTTCAACATAGCTGACTGAGCTCATCTCATCAATGATATGTTCACGCAGCTAAAGGCAAATGTTTAAACATTTAGTTAATGCACCATATGTCTTAAATGTTTTAGTTCCATCTGACATTTTTTCTAGATCCATTTTAGTGGAAACCCGCCAAGTAAATTTACTTCTCTGGAAGATGATTATTCCATTCAGCTTAAACTCAACCTTCCTGGACCTTTCGAACACAATAAACTTAATTTGTAGGCTTCCACATCCAAAGACAGTGCTGCCTTCATGTTCTGCTTTCTAAGGTATGGAACGATGTCAGGCTAGGTGGCCCCATGTTATATGGGTTATATCCTGAGGGCCACACACCTTGGGACAGGCAAAGGCAGGTCTGAGAGGAACCACTTGTCAACCATGGGAGCTCAGTAGAGTGATAAGCAAAGGACAAAATGGAGGACTAATAAAATAAAAGGGACAAAGTCAGAGAGATTAAAGAAGTTGAGAAAAAAATGAGAACAAAGGACAAAGCAAATAAAGAACAGTTACAACAGGATATAGTTATAATTTATTCTTCAGGTGACACCCTCCTATGGATTAAAAACAGTACAGAAGATAAAAATAATAACCATATAACTCCGAGGTTTAGGCATAGCGGTTAGCAACGAAGAATTTGATACCAGTTAAATGAAAGTCTTGGCTTTCCCAATTGCTAACCATGACCTTGAGCAAATTATTTCGTCTCTCTAAGCCTAATTTCCTTAAAGGGTATATTAAAATATTAAATTATAATGGGTAGATATAAAAACCCAAATTTGAAAAAAAAAAAGTCACTTATTTTTTTATAAGTGAACTCAACTGAATGTATAAACTCCCAGCAAAAGATATTTTATCACATTTCAGTGATAGAATTCTTGATCCTTGATAAAATACTTGATCCTTATTCAATGATTTTTATAAAGCCAAATTATAGTTTTCTCAGTCTTGATCCCATTCAAATCTCAGATATTGTTGGGTAAGAATCGATTCTTTCTAAGGTTTACCCTGTCGGACCTCACCTTCTACCTGAACGTGAATACATTTGTGGACAGGAGTGTGCTATGATGTCCTAGCTTCCATTCCTTGCTGGTTTGCAGTTGAGACATCTCATTCTGCTTGGCCATGGGTGGCTGGCCTCTTTCCTTTCTCATCTGTTCTGGCAAAGTTGGGCCCACAAAGTCCTAAGTTAGCATCCATTCAGATAGAGCTGGTCCTGCCTGATCTCTGTGATGTTTGGCTGGCAATCTCAGCCAATGCCTCCTGTCAAAAGATCCTTGCCTTCTTCAGCTTCCCTCTCCTGACCTCAGACCTAGTCCTGTGCACCAGTCCTTTCTTCAATGCTGTAGCCCTCTTGGGAATCTGGGGAACTCTCAAGTACCTCACACATATACTAGGGTGTTTAAGACCCTGGGACACTACCTAGGCTCATCACCCATGCTCATCCCACATTGGACATTGAATATAGCCAATAACAGGATTATTCTGGAAGGGTGCCAACCTCCCCAACCTCTCCCCAGTCAGTAAAGTAGGGATTCTTGGTTATTGATAAACTCTAGACTTGGAGCTCTGCTTTCTTTACCTACTAAGGAACAGTGTGCAGGGGTAAATGAAAGAAGAAAAGGATAAGCAAGGGAAGCAACCTGAAAGCCCATTTCTTGAAATCTAAATATTTGGAAGAGGGCAAATGGGTGGCTCCGTTGGTTAGAGCGTGAGCTCTGGGCAACGGGGCTGCCAGTTTGATTCCCACATGGGCCAGTGAGCTGCACCCTCTGCAACTAGAATGAAGTCAATGAGCTGCCGCTCAGCTCCCGGGTGGTTAGATGGTTCAGTTGGTTGGAGCGCAGGCTCTCAACCACAAGGTTGCAGGTTTAATTCCCGAAAGGGATGGTGGTCTGCACCCACTGCAACTAACAATGGCAAATGGACCTGGAGCTGAGCTTCGCCCTCCACAACTAAGGCTGAAAGGACAATAGCTTGACTTGGAAAAAGTCCCGGAAGTATACAATGTCCCCCAATAAAGTCCTGTTCCCCTTCCCCAATAAAATCTTTAATATATATACATATCTATATCTCTCTCTATATATATACATATATACATATATATGTATATATTTAAAAGATTGTATTTGTATATATATATTTGTATATAGATATATATATTTGTGTGTGTGTATATATATATATATATATATATATATATATATATATATATATCAGACTCTAATACGTAAAATATGCATGTTTTAAAAAATAATAAATAAATAAATATTTGGAAGAACCAGAAGATTTCCTGGAAAGGGAAGGGAGATTCCAGAGGGAGATTCCAGCCACATCACCAGTTTCATGATTTGGACAGGCTGTGTTTTTGAGATAGAAACTAGATTCCAAAGTTAGGCTGGAAAGACAACCCATGACTTGGGTTACAAAGAAGTAAGCTTGAGGTCATGGCATGGAGCCTGCTCTCGCTCTCTGGTGGCCTCTGCTCAGCTGCTGCTGCCCTTTGTCCTTCTGAGACTAGAGACAAAACGGTCACTGGGAGGTGATGGGGATTGGAGTCAGAGAGAAAGTCTTTGCTTACTCTAGATTTTAACCCAAAAAAGTTGCTTAATACCTTATAGTAATTCAAGGTCATTTCAAGGCTTATTTCTCCTCCACCCAAAAGTTCTGCCTGCTGTCATTGATTGAACTCTGTGGAGAAGAGGGAGGGAGGATCAAAACAGAATCTAGACAACCTTCGCTCCCACTTCCTTTGAAGGGAAGAGGATGCCAGGATAAAGATATTGTGGAGAGGGGATTGAATGTGGAAAGGTTTTCTAAGAGAAGAATATAGCAGTGAGAGTATGTTTAAAAATATTTAACTGATGAATTGCCTTTCCTTTCAAACCCTTAATTGTGGCTCATGTCCCTGTCACCCTTGAGGCATTCAGTGTTTGAGGGGAAAGATAGAACATCGTAGATCAAATAAGTCATTGCTTGGCTTTGAACTTGATAATACAGGTTTATGGTTGTTGTTCAGGGTAAGACAAGAGGCTAAAGACAAGTGCCTGTAACTTTCAGAATCAAGGATGTTGATGAGGTGATTTCTTTGAACTCCAAAAGTAGAGCTTTATAAATTAAGAGCCAAAGCGAGAAAGACTGGAGCACAGGGTTTTAGCATGAGCCTTGAGGTGGGGAAGGAAGAGGATTGGACTGAAGGGCAGTTTCTGCCACTAGAGTTGAGCATAAAATGAGCAGATTAATCGTGAGAATGGGAGGGGAAGAAAAGTTGGAGGACAGACATAAGTGAACTCATTTTGTCACCTTGCGGTCAATGTCAGGGGGTATCTAAAACCCTCTAGTTAATGTCAGGATTACAAAGTAGGGTGCTTATCCCTTACCTCCCCAGAGCTCATGCCTTTCACAGATAAATGGAGTCTACATGGCACAAGGCCGACATGGTATCTAGGTGTTGGAGTAGAAATGATCTAGGAAAGTGTCAGGTAGAAGAACTTGAGAGAGCCTTCTTCCATCCTCTACCCTCAACACTGCCCCCACCCCATTCCCAAAGTCTGTGGGCAATCTGACTTTCCCAGGAGCTCTAAGGCTGGAACAGGAGTCATAGCCAGCTCTGAAGGACCAGCACCCCAGGAATAGCTAAGGTGAGGCCCGATCCACCATGGGGAAAATCACCAGGCCTTAAATGTGACATGCAAACAAATCATTCCCCTGTAGACACTCCAGCCATGGTTACAGAACAAACCCTTTCCCAGAAAAAGACCAGAAGGACTTCATGCCCTAAAACCTCAAGAAGAGGGAAGTGTTCCTCTGCTTGGGAATAAATATCCAAACAGTTCATTTTAAACCAGAAAGACAAGAAGATTTTCATTGGCAAGATCACGTATTCTCCCCATCTGTAGAGTGGCAGAACAAGAAGTAAAGCCATAGGGGAAAAAAGAATGAATTATGGAAAATAAAAGATGTGGGGCAAAGGGTGGTTTTTAGGCTTGTTTTCAGTGTATGTAATTATCTGCTCAGGGTGCCATAACAGAGTACTACAGACTAGGGGTATCTTTACTTACATGTGGTCTGTTCAGCAACAGAAATTTATCTTTGCACAGTTCCGAAGGCTGGTGCCAACATCAAGGTGCCAGCAGGATTGGTTTCTGGTGAGACCTGTCTCCTTCGCTTGCAGATGGCACTTTCTCACTGTGCCCACACACAACCTTTTCTCTGTGCACCCCAAAGAAGAGAGAACTCCTGTGTCTCTTCCTATTCTTATAAGGTCACCAGTCCTATTGGATGAGGGCCCCACCCTTATGACCTCATTTAGCCTTAATTACCTCCTTAAAGGCCCTGTCTCCAAATACGGTCCTATTGGGAGTGAAGGCTTCAACTTATGAATTTGGAGGGGACACGATGCTATTCATAACTGTTACTAAAGTTGTGGCATAAAAAATTCTGTCTGTAGTATACAAGGAGAGAACTTTAGTCCAGTCACTGGACTTAATAAGTGTTTAACAAGAGGGAAATGTAATAATCATATTATTACTATATTACATTAATAAAATTAGCTACTTTGTAATATGTGCCAGGTATTGTTTTATGTGCTTTACACCTACCATTGCATTTGATACCACAATCTCACAAGATATATGCTATGACTTTCTGGCTTTACTCCTATCAGCTCAACTGGAAAAATAGCTTCCCCACCTTATACCTGAAGCTTAGCCACAGATAATCCATAGTGAGTCTCTTCCTTGGAACACCAGTTTAAGTGGAGATTACAGCATTCCACCACTTTTTCTCTCCACTTTCTAACTGCTGTGGTGAAGTCTTTCGTTACTTCTGACACCACATATGTCAGCCACACCATTGGTACCCACTGAAGACGCTATGACAAATGGCTTTTGTCTGATAAAGATGGTGCTACTGATGTTGTCTTCACTGAGGATATATCAGCGGTGCCAAAAAGAATATATACACATTTTAAGAGATGTTAACACTTTGGTCAATGCTGCTCAAGCAGTAGTTCGCTGTCATCAGAAGTGTCTGGACGCTGATGGGAACCACTTTGAGCGCCTCCTGCAATTGCAGAAGTCAAATGTGACTTGGATTCATCTTTTGTTATCGGTTATATATTAATAGTTTTTCCTTCCCTAAAATGTGTATACAGTCTTTGGCATTATGGATGATGTGTCTACATTTTTGGGCATTAAATTTTATACATGATGGAGCAACATGGTCACTGCAACAGCCACCATCAATGACCACAGCCAGCCAGGTTTCTGTCACCACCATACAATTGTATCAATGCAAATCCTACTGCTTGTGCAAGTGATGCCACACTGCCATCACCCAAGCCAATGACCCTTCAGATCAGATCGATCATTGCTGGGGATTCACTGATTGAATTCTACCATGCGATGCCCAGAATCGCCTGTCCCTTCCAAACTACTGCATCTTTCCTGCTCTCAGGTCTACCCAGTCTCAATACTTACATTGATATTTCTGAATTTCATGATGAATACAGCTTGGGTTCAGCATACAGTTTAAGGAAGCAAATGGAGACACAGGAAATCAGATAATATGAAGAACAATACGGAAAATAGATTAGCAGCTAGGAGTGAGGTTGGCAGTGCAAAAGATAAAATGAAAAATAATTTTGGATTCAATGACATGTGATAGGTACTATCACCCAGCATCATGAATGCTTTTGTTGGAACTTAATCCCAGTGTACAGTTTCCCTTTCCTCTTTGGTAGTTGTTTGGTAAGGAGTCAATATCTTTAGAGATCATCCCTGCCATTCAAGAAAAAAAATATTTTAAAGATTAAGTAAAAATAATCCTAGGCACAGATTCTATCACATTTTTTTTTAGCTTTAATTGATAGGAAACTACTATTTCTCCGTGACCATGCCACAGCCCTGAGCTTACAGAGAGACTAAATCTATAGTTCATCTTCTCAGAGATATTATTTTGGAGTGACTCCATTGATGCCTCCAGAGAAAACAATCAACTTGAAAAGGAGTAAGGAGCCCATATACTAAAAAGGGACATGTAATAATTACCACACCTATTAAGTGAACAAACCAGCCAGAGCCCAATTACATCTTCACACGGACAGTGAAATACCACTTAAACCTGTCATGGAACAAAGGAATAAACCTGTCATGGAAGAAAACTTTGCTGTACATCAAGACTGTGCATTGAGGAAGCAACATTGATGTCAAGGTCATGATGGCTGTAATTCAATGGGCAATTAAGGAAAATTAAAGGCAGTCCTCATTACATACATTTTACACTTTGTTTATTGTGCTACAAATTCTGCAGTGGAACCATGGGCTTGTAGCAACAATAGCTCATTCAATGGAAAATGAGAATGCTAACAAAGGATGTTTGATGGCTGACGAGCAGAGTACAGCAATTTGCATTTCTTGCCATGCGTCCCTTCTCCAAAACCAGATCACTGGATTGAGTTGAGCAGGATGTAGCCACAGGCAGAGCCAATGTGATGTGTCTGAAATTCTACTGGAGAGTCCATAGAATAGAAAAAAGTTAAAACAGAAAACAAAAGTATATCGATGCTTTTTAGCTCAAAGAACACATTTACAATCAATCATTTCACAAAGAATCAGGAAGGGAGAGTATAAAAACGGCCACGAGGCAGCCATGTTGGACTGAAACTCATCAAAGAAAAAACACTTGTCTATAAAGATCACTTTTGAAGACTAACAGTCACCTCAGGGAAAACTCATTGAAAATTTGGTAAATCTTAAATTCTGACATATTCAGTCCCCAAACTCCACAGTTGATTCCAAGCATTATTTCTATAAACTTCCACCGTTCAATCAGAGGCAAATGATAGAAAGTAGGGCTATAAAAAGATGAATTGCAAGGCAACAACAGTATGGTATTCAGATGACTGCCCTGCTGGGAACCTCAGGCTTAGGGAAAATGAGAGGGCATTGGCTACATGGAGTATTGGTTCATAAACTTGACCCATGCATGGAGGGCAAGCAGAGACCAAAAAAAAGAAGAAGACCTCTCCAGATTAGTAGTTGGCAGGTTTAATAAGGAAGGGAATTTTCATACTTGGCTTGTCTTGGGTGACCGCAAAACAAGGAGATTTCCACACCCACCAGCCAGAATCTTAAAAGTTTATATAGAAGCCTTAACGGGGCTCAGTCACCTATTCAGTCCAGATGGTCTCAGTAACACCTTTCTCTCTCAAGTCACCCTTGAAAGGGCTCCCACTGTGGGAACAGTGGGCAGAACGTACATTCCAAGGACAGGGGAGGGGATGGGAGCCTCAGATTTTCTGGGTCAAGCTCTCAGGTCAACCTGTGATCTCATCCTCTCGATGACCTCCTCCAACATGGAGTCAGGTAAGCATTTTAACCTGCCTCTTAGGTACTGGACAACTTTGTAGACCTCTGACAGAGAGTGAGTGTTGGATCTCCAAAGTTGGAAGCAATTCATGGCTTACTATAACCTCACTTAAACTTTGGAGGAGGAATTCAGATTGGTGGCGGTAGTAGCAGTATTGGCAGCAGAAACCTGGGGACACACAGGCTTTGGAAAGCCTCTTATAAGCAATAAAGGTCCAGGATGCCATCTCTGTGTCTGAGAAGCTTGAGTTTCCCCCTTTCTGGGAGCATCTACACTACCTGGCATCTCGAGTACTAACTCTTTCCAAACGAACAAGTCATTTGCATATTTGATGCTAAATACCCATGCAATCAGAGGACAGTTAACATTATTTTAAGTATAGCCCAATGACATTTCAGCATCTCTTGTCCGTTCACTTTAGAAACTCCTTAAAAAAGGGTGCCTCGAGTATGAGGTCAGACAAACCCACATTCATGCTTAGCAACTGCACAGATGCATGTTGGGTGGGAGGATGGTAGGGAGGGCAGGGAATGCTGCAAAAAAAATGTAAAATGTCTAAATAATTTGCCAGGATTCTCAAGGAGAGAAGGTTGTGGCTTCTGAGCAATTACAGGCATCCTCCGAAGTCAGAACACTGGCAAGCTGGGGAAGAGAAACTATTTAAAATTCTGCTTCTCTTCCATGGGGAGCAAAGAGACGATCATATCCTTAACCCTTCCCAGACTTCCCAGAAATATTTATGAAATAATGCCTTTAAAATTGTGCATACCTAGGCTTCTGTTATGTTCCTCTTCAAAAAATAGGTTTGTATCGCTGGGAATTTTTTCCTGTTAGTCTGATCTTAATTGATTTTTGATTCATTGGACACCGTGAGGGGAAGTTGGTGTCTAAGGTTGCTGAAAGAACTGAATTGACCAAGGTTTCAGGAATTTGGTCCCATCCTCTACCTATTCTCTTTGGGTAAATGATTTAGTAAAGATTTTCTGTAAACCTCATTCTGAAGTCTTTCTCCTGTGGTTCCTCACAGTAGGTGTGGTGTACTGCCTGACTCTGCCTCAAACCCTGGCTCCACCAACTTTTAAGCCATATGCCCTTAGCCAAGTTATTTAATCCTGTGCCTCAGTTTCTTCATCTGTAAAATAATAATAACGTTCATGTACCATATAGGCTTGCTAGTATAAACAAATTATTTAAAACATAAATTACTTGGAACTATGCCTGGTACATAGAAAAGTGCTTATTACATATTAGCTACTACCCCGTTTCCCTGAAAATAAGATCTAGCCGGACAATTTTTGCTCCAAAAGATGCATTAGAGCTGATTGTCCAGGTAAGTTTTATTTTCGGGGAAACACGGTACGTGAAGCACAGAGAAATGTATGATTAATTTTATCTTGGTTCATCAGAGAAGATTTTATCAATGAGGAGCCAGTAGAATTATGTCTGGAACATTAAATCAAAGTAATCTGACAAAGACAGGAAAGTGCAATCATGGCAGAGTCAACTGCAGGGCGAAGAGATGGAGCCTTCACCAGCAGTGCACATTCGGAAAGTCAGAAGAATTTCCAAAGGAAAACATCATGGCTTCCCATGCCCCCAACCTTGCCTAAATTCTAACTGCTTTTATCAAACTTTTAACTTAGGAAGATGTGGCAGATAGCATTTTTCCCACACAATCACAGCAATACCTACCATCTTTACCATCACAATACTTACCATCCTACCTGTTCATCCTTACAATGTTACTTTAACGTTCCCCCTTCAGCTGATGTCTCCCCCTTGAACCTGAATAGAACTTCGTTATTGCCTCAGCTAACAGGGGAGGACAGAACTGACCTCTAAGGATATATAAAAAGTGTTACGCATTCCTGCTGTCTTGGAACACTCACTCTCAGAAACCAGCTACCATGTTGTAAGGAGGCCCAAAGTAGTCCATGCAGAGAGACCACATAGAAGCAAAGATGCCACCAGACAATGCCAGCCTCCATCTATCACATCACTCACAGCGTTCAGGCCTACCTAACTGAGGTACTGGACTGAATGGTGTAGAGACAAGCTTTGCCTTGTTCTAATTCCTGCCATACAGAATCTGTGAGCAAAATATAATGGGTGTCTCATGCCCCTAAGTTTTTTGTTTTTTTTGTGTGTGTTTTTTTTTTTTGGGGGGGGGGCAGTGGAAGGGCTTGTTACTCAGCAATAGTAGCCAGCATAGGAGAAATCCTTTCTTCCTTTCTGTGGGGAGCACCAAAAATGGTGCTATGTCACCATTTATGGTTACCACTCCCATTCTAAGGGGTCGCCTCCACCCAGAGCCAAGGTGAAACAAGAAATGACAGCCACAGAAGCATCATTGGAATAAGAGCCTAATCCAGGTAACAACATCAGGAAAGCAAGCTGAAGGTGACGATGGTGGGGAAAGGAGGACGGATGGGCTACACAGTCAATCTCTGACGTCCTTCCCTTTGCCTCCTTCTCTCCATGTTTCACTGTCTTGCATGTATACTGCTTCTTCTAACATCTTATTATTACAGTTTTAGTAATTATCTTATCAACATGCTATCTTTAAAAAATGTTTCAAATGTATTCCTTTTGTAGAATATGCTTCTATCTCGAAACTCACCACCCCGTGTACCTCTCAAGGATCCTGTCCAAGCCTGACCCAGTGGAGGGAAGTAAGGAAAGTCACAGATAAAACTGCTTATTATGTGCCCGGGGCCACAGAGAACACACAATGAAGGGAGAGTAGGTGTTCAGTAAATATTTGCTGACTGGATGAATAGTCAAGGCACTGCCCTTTCTGTATTCATGTTTTCTTTCTGCCCCTTCTCCCCCAGGCCTACAGTTGGCCCAGAACAGAACTTCTCGAAGAAAGTACAGTGAAGAGACAAGGCTCTGCAAAATTCCAAGCTTTGCCAAGCCACAGTGTGGAGAACATTCCTACTTAGTGTCATGTGATGCTCCTGGAGAAAACCTCAGTGTTCCAGAGGGGACTGAGCATTTGGGAACAGGGACCTGGTTCGCACTCAGCTGTCTTCTGGGACAGCCATTTGTGCTCTGCTCCACTGCAGCTGGAGCACAGCTGCCTGCTGGCCAGAGAGCTGATTTCCTGACAGTCTGGATGTGGAAATCCCTGTATTGAACAGCTGTGCCCACCAGCTGGCCTCAGCCAACCCTTTCCCCTTTGGGGAAAGGCAGTTTGACTTCTTTCTGGTAGAAACCTGCAGACTTGACAAAGAAAAGGACTTGTCTGCTTAGCTCTAGCATATAAACATTCCTTGGAAGACTATTTGAGGTGTGTTTGCATAAGGGTCCTTGACTCTTAGCCAGACTAAATAACTTGTGGTAACTCGGAGTATGCCTAACAATCTTGAAACCCTTCTTCCTCTCATCACCACTACTGGCATGAAAAGGCTCTGATGAGAAAGCAGCACTGGTTCAGCCATAGTCCTGTCACTATACAAACAGCCATAGTCCCTGCCCTTTAAGAACTGAATCTCTTATGAATTCCTTACGTTGATTGACAGCCTTCTGTGGACACAGCAGGCAGGGATGGAAGATTTTAATCAATATCCTTTACGTGCCCATTGAGAAACCACATGAGCTATAAATGAAAATTCAATGATGACCTGAAAGGTAGGAGAAAGAAAAATATCGGCAATAAGGTATTAATTGTGGTATCCCTTCTGAACTCTATGCGAAGAGCATGGCCCAGTGTGCTTTGCTCTGTATATAAGAAGCACTGGTGGTTCTTATGTGATTGATCTAAAGGTTGGGTGGCTCCCCCTCCCCATCTGCCCAGGACTATCCCCATATTAGCACTGAAAGTCCCACATCCGTGGACATCCCTCGATTCCATTCAAATCAAGACACTGGGTCACCCTACGAGTCAGAAAGCGCCTCTGGAAAAAACAGGCGCCCTACCAGCTTGTGAATGGAAGAAGCTAAAACCCCTGCCCTTTTCTATCATAAACGCAAAAAAAAAAAAAATCCTAAAAGGCAAGATACTAACATCTGAGTACAGATGACTATTAAATCAGCATTTTCCCCCTGATTCAACACATATTTATTGAGCCCTTATTATACTCCAGGACGAGCTCCTAGGGCTATGAGGATAAATAAGCCACAGTGCCTGACCTTAAATAGCTTACAAGACAAACAAATGGGCACTGACAGCAGAACAGGACGGTTCCCCATTTCTGTTAGATACATGGTAATACTGAACGAGAGCACAGGAGGGCAACTACCTGGCCTTGGGCGACACAGCAGGTGTCTGGATGAGGTGACATGTGAGCCCTGAAGAGGGGACGTTTCATGGAGAGGAAACAGCAGGAACAATGGCCTCAAGGGAAAAGAGGTTTTTGTTTTTCCAGCAAAAGAATCACAAAGAAACCAGCCACCATGTTGTAAGGAACACGACAAAGGTAAAACTGGTTTTTTTGGCCGGGGATAGAACAGGGAAAGGACTACGTCTCAGTTTGGCCTGGGGTCAGACTTTTTCATAATTTTTAAATGAGAAAAATGTTAAATATGCTATGAATATGATTCCTTGATTTTCACAGGGAAAAGGTCAGTTCTGGCCTTCATAGAGATAGACAGATACATAGATACATAGAAAGAATGTGAAGAGCAAGAGAAAGCATTTGCCACTCAGCTTCCAAACTTCTTAGTATCTGTCTTCATCTTGGTGACTCAGGAACACACACCCAGGCAGCAACTTATCACTGCCACTTCCCCTTCTTCTTCTCCACCTACACTCTCAGCTTTGGGGACTGGTCTCTGTGAGATTAGTTTGGAGTTATATCTCTATAGAAAGGATGCAGAACTCATTTATGTTTTGTTTATTGGAGCCTTGGCATGAAAATTCTATCATAGCCCCAATCTTCAGATTAACCCAGATCTCTTGAAAAATACCTGAACTATGTTCATACCAACCCATCCGGCTTCTCACCTACACCTGGGGTCTCTGTATCTTTGGTTTTATTCTGGAGGAAAGTAGGGCAAGTCAGCTTGCTCTAAAGCAGAATGGTGAATGATTTTCAACTGGAGAACTAAGTCATATAATTTGATTGTGGGTATGCTTAGTACCATGAGGAGAAAGACTGAATTGAGAACAGGTTCAGCAGGGAAAAGTGTGGTGTGATCCATTAGTGATGTCTGCCAGGAACTTGGGAATAGCAGGTGGCAACCTGTATAGCATTTATTTGCCATCCCTGCCCTTGAGGCTGCAAAAACCCTGCCAGCATTTTCATCTTCTCCTCTACCATTTCATTTGTTGCAAGTCACAGAAGGTCAGTATTGAGCAAATACTTTGTAAAAAGATTACTTGGGCCCTGTCCCAGGTCCTACTTGTCTGAGTCACATGACACTTTTAAGAAAATGTCACAGATGATTTTTGAAAAGAGGGCCAGCAAATATTTTGGTAACGTTTTAGTGGGGATTTTGTTTGGCCTTTTTCTCTTTGCTGAGCTAAGTGGCTTGGACTTGTAAAGATACTTTTACCATCAGAGCAATATTATTTGGATAACCCACTTCCTGGTGATGTTTGAAAGATAGTTAATTATTGTGGGGGATTTAAATACCGTGTCAAAGTAAATTATAACAGGATTCTTTGGTTGAGCTCAAGGTTAAAGGCAACCACATTTCCCAACAACAGAGCAACATAATCATTCCTTTTGCCACAGATAAGTATGGTCTTCCTGTCAGCCTCCAGGAATCCCATTCCCTTTCCCCCAGTGTAACCGGATTCCCCACCACAGAGAAACAACTCTCTTCTCGCTTGCCACAGGGCAATCAGTCATTGCTGCTCAGGCCGGTCCCCCAGAGCTCCAGTAACCACAGAAACCACACAGAGCTTAGGCCGAGCACGTGGCTAGGACACAATCATCGTTTTGAACACAGAGGGATGAAGTCACTCAATCTTCTCTCTGACGAAAATAAAATACTGAAATACAACCCTGGAAACCAATGCTCTTCCTCCCAATGGAATGTGTGCTGTAAAGACAAGACTCCGTGCTAGGTCCCTGGGTAGGAAAAAGGAAGACCAGTGGGACAAATGCCTGAGAACCTATTAAAAGCTGGAGAGTCCCAGTCTCAGAGATGGTAAGGGGGAGGTGACCCTGCAGGGCTAAGGGAGATTGTCATCGGCAGGACAATTAGGCATGATCTCGAGAGACAGATTGAATCACCTCAGTTGCTAATGGGTGGGAACCCCGAAGAAGAGAAACAGTGAATTATTAATAAAAAGTACTGATACATAACTAAGCAAAGAAAAGCTTAGCTTTAAAGCGGCAGGTTATTTTTTTTTTTTTTTTTTTTTTTCTGGTGCCTGAACAGGAATCGTCTAGCACCAGCCCCTTCCCAATAGACTTTTAAGCTTCCGCTATGAATAGGCTATTCTTGGCTCACCACCTTTACTGATTTATCCTCACCTTGAGGCAGCTCTGTAACCTTGCTTTCTACCTCAGCTTCCCAGTCAGCCAAGTGGGACATCCTCCTTGCAATCTGCTTCATTTGCTAGGATGTCATGAAGATTAATTAACAACATTAATACACTAAACGTTCTTTGGGATGGTCAGGGGAAAAGTGTGATTACGATCATTATTGCTATGGATTACTAGGTAAAATATTATTAGAACTTTGCAAAATGAGATGGTTGCAGGTACTCTATTTGGAAGTAGAAAAAAACAAAACAGGTCAAATAGGGATCTTTGAATGGGTTCACATGCCCTTGGCATCCAAATACTTCTTCTATATTCTTGCCCAGGGACTTAAAACGTCCACAAATATGCTAAAAGTGGAAAGTGCAATGGACTTGGAGTAAGAAAGCCTGCGTTCCATTCTGCCTTTGCCACTTATTAGCTCTGTGACCTTGTGCAACCTATTTAACTGACCCGAGTCTCAGTTTCTTCATCTGTAAAAGAGACATACTGCCACCTCCAACATTTGTATGCCTCATAGTATTCCTGAGAAGTCTAAATTAAGTGTGAATGTTGCTGAAATTGGTCTGACTATACAAAGATCAAATATTATCATCCCCAAGGGGGCGAAAATGCTTTAGACACCCTAGGCTATTTATCCTTCACTACATATCGATTCAGGGGACACAATAAGTAACACAAGTACATCACAGGGTAGATGAGCTTTGACTCTGGAGAGGGACCATAACGGTTAATGTGCCTGTGAAACTCAGGGCCTAGGCTAGCCAGGGATCTATTTGGGGTGCCAGGGTGCCCGTGAGAAGTCAGGACGATACCAAATATGTCACCCTTCTCTTCAGGGGATGAAGAGCAAACTTGTAATGTCTTAGCATCTGCCTATCTTAAAACGTTAGACCTGGAAAGGAATTGGAGATCATTCTAGTTCAATTCCTTTATTTTATCAAAGAGAAAACTAAGCCTGAAACTTGCCCTGAAAAAACCTTTCTTCCTGATGCTTAGACCAGGGTTATTTCTACTACACAGTCTCCAATATGCACCTAGTTATTAAGCGCTGTGGTTGCAGTTGCCCTGAAATATTACTCATACCCACATCTTCCATTCCAATCCCACCACCCCTCCCCAGGCCCAAACACCCAACATTACAAGTCCAGACTAAGACAACAGTCTCATATTCTCTCTGTCTCTCATTTCTCTCCTGACCCCCAAACTTCTTTAAACACTGCTCTCAGATTAACCTTCTAAAACTGCCCACTGAATAATGTCTCCTCTGCTCTAAGCCCATTAACAGTCTTTGCAGACGGGAAGAGCAACAGCAATATCTGCCTACCTATCTGAGTTGCAGACTGCTCTCTGTTCCTAAGGGACTGACACTGTATGCCATTGACCCTAGTTTTCGAGTTCTAGAAAGGAATTGACAAAAAATGATAAATGCATCACTTCCCAGGATTTGCTGTTCATTTTAAAAAGAAATCCAATTATAGTTTGCAATTGCATTTTGGTGAAACATAATGAGCTCTCTTCGGAGTTGCCTTATGCAGATCAAATTACCTCTTGGTAATTTAAAGTACATTACATTTTCCAGATACCTCTCAATACTCCCACGGTGTTCAGGGCCCTGTGTCAACATCGCACAAACATTGGCCAGTCAACGCTGGATGAGTTCATAACCAAACACCATTCTGTGGTTACCCACAGACAAATCACTCTTCATGTCCCTCATACAGAGAGGGCAAAGGTCACGTAACCCTTAAGGCGCAAGTTTCTGAAAATCTCAAAGTGGGGAATGAGGGAGAGCTATCCTCTAAAACACATTATGGCAAAGAAGTCTAGACACTTGCGTAGGAATGATCAACATTATACGTCAATGAAATTTCTTGGTCAATAGCTCTGTTATATATTGACATAAATGTCACAGAGCCATCTGATGACTAACCAAAATAATAAACCCTGAAAACATAGACCAAAAATCTCAAGAATGACATTTTCTAAAGCAGTTCTTAATAAAAAAAAAAAAGAAAGAAAGAAAGAAAAAAAAAAGTCTGATGAAAAGTTATGGCAGTAGCAAGAGAGAAAAAGTAGAACTGAAATTTTATAATGGAATATTGTCCCAATTTCTCCAAAAAAGTTCAGCACATAAAACATCAATAGATCTGAGTATGATTAAAAATTTCTGCACTAATTTTGACAGGCCAGAAAGGTCATCTTCGAGTTTTAAAAATGCATTGTATATGGTGATGGAAGGAGAACTGACTCTGGGTGGTGAACACACAATGGGATTTATAGATGATGTAATACAGAATTGTACACCTGAAATCTATGTAATTTTACTAACAATTGTCACCCCAATAAATTTAAAAAATAAATTAAAAAAAAAAAAGTGCATTGTGAAAAAAAGAAAAATGCATTGTGACCTGATTTTTCTGCAGTATTACTGAGCCAGAAGTTTCTGAAAGATATGTTTGCCACCTTCCATACAATGAAAACAAGTAGCCTTTAATATCCTTTTTTCTTGACATTTTTATCTTCATTCCAGAGATTGTGTACCACTGGACACTGTCAACTCTTAAATTTATCTTCTGATTTTTTTTAATCTCTGCTAATTTTAAACAAGAATCTAAGGTTTGAAGGAGCTTTAGAAAATAGAGTCAACTTCCCCTAGACTGCTGGAATCACATCTGTACCATTTCTTATAGATAATCACAAAATAATGCTTGACTATTATCAGTGGTGGGCAATATCCATTGCTGGACACTGGTCCTTTGTATGGAAAATCCATTTAATTCCAAATTAAATCTGTGCTCTTCTCTGTCTACTGAAAAGCAAAGATTAGGAGTACAAGAATGTGGAAAGCCAAAATAAGGTGACTCCCAGCAACAGAATTATAGATTTTCTGAGAATCAGATTGCAAAATAAGAACTACTGGTCGGAATACACATAGTACGTAGAGGTCCTTGATGGAGGCAGGATGGCTTCCAGGCCAAAAAACTTTGAGGTAACTTATTTGAATATATTATTACAGCTTTGAGATTGTGTTAATCTTGGGATTGGGAATGAAGAAAGGGGGAAAGTTGGTCAATTATGAAAACAAACGAAAAAGGAAGTCATCAAGGCCAATATTAGCAGTGTCCAGCCAAGCACTGTCCAGGGAGAACAGAGCCTTGGCTAATGGACTCAGAGTATTCTAGTTCATAGGCTAATACAATTCCACTCTGTCGTTGGATAGACATACTAGATTTTAAGTAGATCTTGGTTTCAATTTATTTACTATGAAATAAAGGCCCAAATTTAGTACAGCTTGATGGTAACCTCTATATTCCCTTGTTCCCTCAGGTAGGACCATCATTCAGATCATTCCCCATCTCACTTTTGACTAGTTAATAACTTTTTCACCTTCAGTTTTTAGGTTAGAGGTCATTTTCTCCCAGAAGGCTTTCTCCAACACACCTAATCTGGATTTGGGGACTCCCTCCCCTGTATATTTGTATAGCATTCTGCACTTCCTCTATCACAGCCCATCTTATCCAGTATATTATTTAATCTGCTCCTTAGTATATGATTCCTAATATCAGGGGCCAGGTGCTTCTTTTATCTCCTATAGCCTCAGAATCCAGCACAGTGTCTCTGGCACATTGCAGATGCTGAATAAAAAAATGCTGCCTTGATGAACATATGGTTGACTCCTGGAAGGAAAGTGCTGATCAGGCCAGTGTTAATGATTCTGGTCGTGGATCTGCCTCAGATTCCAGGGTGATTTCATGGGTGCGAGTTTTCTTAAACTTGGTCATCCCAGGGCATCCAACTGGGTTTTCTCTAAGATGGTGCCATTTTTACAGAGCTTAAAGCTCCTTCTAACCTCCTGTATCAACTCCGATGTATCCCAGAAGCCCAGTCCATACTTGGCTCTCTCAACGTTATAACCTCCGTGATAAACAACTCGATTCTTATAAATTCTACTTGCAAAGTTTATAGAAAAGCTCCTGGGATGGGGGAAGAGAGTTAGTTAATCTGAGCATCAAAATGATGAATACCAAAGGAATTGTTTTAGGGATCTTGCAAGTTCATGTTGAAGCCTTAACTGCATTTGCTATTTATTTAACCTGTAATGAGAGGAACACGAATGAAAGGCTTGAGGAACCCTCTTTCACTCTAATAGGAGAAGACAAGTGATTGATAAAATGGAATGGTAGGGCGAATACAAACAGAAAGCACGAAAGCATCACCCACAGAGGAAACTGGTAAGGAGTAGAGAAATTAATGGTAAGAATTGGGAAAGTATATATAAGACCGAAGCAAAGATAAGTGGTGAAAGCACAATAGTTTCCTCTTTCAGAGATTAATTTCAAACCTCCTAATGAAGTAAGACCGTCCTATACTGACTGCTAAGAAGAACCGAAATGTTCATACTTTTGGGAAGAACGCAGCTGGTTCCTCAAAGAGAAGAGGCTCATGCAGGTGGTTGCTAAGGTTCTTCTAGGAGCTCAGACCAGACTAAGCAATTGCGTAGGTTTGTGGTCTTGAAACACATATCCCAGATGTGGCAGAGAGTCTGACAATGCTCTTCAAGCCTACTAATTGCTACCCATTTTTGATGATTAACTATGGAATAAATGACAAAACTGGGAGAAATAACTAAACTGTGCCTCTAAAAATTCTGTTCTGGTTAGAAAGCTGAAGATAAAAAAACTGCAGTGACGTTCTCTCCTTTATCTCTTTCCATCCCTTTTTCTAGTTATTTTTGGGACTGGGGAAAGAAAAAAACCCTCCAAGTTTAAGCTATACAAGAGCAGGGACCATGTCTATTCTCATCACTATGACCACAGCACCTAGCATGGAACCTGAGAAATAAGCCCTTTTTTCATTGAATGAATGCAGAAAAGTGAATGGATGGCTATATAAAAGCGGAATGAGTTAGTTTTCTGATTTAACTATGGTTAATGTTTTTAAAGCAGAGGGTGGAATGCACAGAGTGGAAATTACAATTTAAGATATCAACGAAGATAGTTTAAAACACACTTCATTCATTGAATACGTTCGAATCAATAATACAAAGAGAATTGCATTCCAGAATACTAAAAAACCTCACAGGTGCAATCTCAGGGCTACTCTTAGCAACACTCAAGCAATCGTAAACAATGGAAAAGGCTTCAAATGTTCAGAGATGGGAAAATAAAGTCTTATAACAGAAATGGGGAAAAGTAGATTCTGGAAATGGCAAACAGGTAGGTTTGATGTCAATCCGTAAACAAATTAACATTAGGCATTTAGAAAAGATGGTGGTAATTATGAGGAATCATCAGTAATAACTCCTCCAATGATTCTAAAATTACATTGAAAGAATATGAATATCATTATTAAACAATATTCTTGAAAGAAAAAGCATGAGGGAAAATTAAACATATGAAATCTGTTTTGAAACTTATTCTAAGCAATAATAATGGAACCCATATGATATTTCAGAACTAGGAAAGTTAATACATGGAACACAATAATTTACTACATGATTTTAAAATACCACAAAAATATGGAAGAAGGAAACATCATATAATGTAAGGGGTTTAAGATAATAATTGGAAGGAAAAACAACATAGATATATTTCAGTAAAATTAAAGAAACTTAAATGTTTTCATTTATGCAAATAATCTGGAAAAAATAAAGATTTCTAACATTAAGAAGAGAGGATCACCTCGGAAGGTTTGAAGCAATCAAATATATTTTTATATAATAAATATTCCTCAAACAACTACTGTAAGCCAGGCAGCATTCTAGGTACTGGGAAGTCAGTGGAAACAGGTCGGCCAGGGCAGGGCCCATGCCCTCAAGGAGACTGCATTCTAGAGAGAAGAGACAGGCCCTAAACAGGTAAACAGATTAGGAAAGACCACGATAACACAATAGAAAAGCCATTATAAAATGAAAAGGGAACATAACAGAACATAAAATATTTTTGCATCAAAAATGACAGAAAGGAACACTTCCTTCATGATCTCAAGATGCATACAGATATTTTTAGAAACTACCCATAGGATTCCAATTGCTCCATGAGCAAGTCTCAAACAAACAAAAATTACACAAGAGAAAACACAAATAGGAAACAAATGTCTGGGAAACTGTTCAAGCTAACTTGTAATCAAGAAATGCAAATTTAAGCAACTTTTTAACATCTGCTAAGTTTTTAAAAAATGTCTGAAAAAATAAAAAACAGACTTACAGGAAGGACGACAACATAAACACAGTCTCCATTCCCCTCCAGGAAAATCACTGAAATGACCACAGAGGAGGGAGATGGGGCAAGGGTAGGAACACAAAGTTACCAGCAGGGAACCAGGGAATGGTGCCAACCGCCTAAGAGCCACAAAGTGGGGGAATTTCTGCCAGTTTCAGCACCAACTATGAAAAGAAGTAACTACCTTTTCTCAAAGGCCGCTGAAGGAAGGAAGGGAAGGAAATTATGAAAGCCCATGCGTAGTCGGTCAAGAGCTGATGGGAAATGACCACATTTGGAGTCAATTTCTCTATAGTTAGGGCCAGTTCCCAGCCCTTGGAAAGGAAAGGAAAAGAATGCCTCATGCCACTCCTAGCCATTTTTCTCATAGTGACGCTAGTCAGGTGAATGTGGGCTTGAGGGGGGAAATGCTCTTGTTTTGAAGTGGTGAGATCTAGAAGCAAAGGCATACTGTGGAAGAGATACAGATTAATCAAATATGAAAAACAAGGAAAGGCAGCTGTGGGGGTGGGGAACATATTTATAGCCCGATCAAGCAGAAAGTCCACAGTTTCAAGGGTTTCGTCTCCTAATTGAATTATTTCTGACAGTGTCCCTTCGCCCTAAGCCTAAGGCTCAATACAGAACTGGAAAGACCTCTCCCCAAGGGACTGGATACTCCCCCAGCTCAGTGAAGCCACCAATTTTGCAATAGTTTCAACAGAGCAAAGTTATGCAGTACCCAGGTTTTCAAGATCCATGGCTCATGGGGCCTTTCTACCATTTGGGGGTTGATAACGTCTTATGATGTTACCTCATCCAGGCCTCCTCTTACTTTCTATGGGGAGAAGCCAAGTAGCACCCAAATAATTATGGAAGGAAGCTGACCTAAGAGACCTGACAAACTTGCGAACTAGTTGCAATGACGTCGCTAACCTTTTTTGATGTCAAAGGGATTATTCATTATGAATTTGTACCAACTGGACAAACACTTAACCAAGTTTATTATTTGGAAGTGCTGAAAATGCTACATTGAAAAGTTAGACGACCTGAACTTTTCACCAACAATTCATGGCTCTTGCATCACGACAATGCACCAGCTCACATGGCACAGTCTATGAGGGAGTTTTTAGCCAGTAAACAAATAACTATATTGGAACACCCTCCCTACTCACCTGGTCTGGCCCCCAATGACGTCTTTCCTTACCCAAAGATAAAGGAAATATTGAAAGGAAGACATTTTGATGACAGTCAGGACATCAAGGGTAATACGACAACAGCTCTGATGGCCATTCCAGAAAAAGAGTTCTAAAATTGTTTTGAAGGGTGGACTAGGTGCTGGCATTGGTGCATAGCTTCCAAAGGGCAGTACTTTGAAGGTGACTGTAGTGATATTCAGCAATGAGGTATGTAGCACTTTTTCTAGGTGAGTTCGCGACCTTAATTGTCCAACCTCGTATATATGTTTTAGGGACAGTAAATCTGGCTGGAACTTGCCCCATTCAAAGATGAGTAAGGAGAAAACCATCAGTGAATCTAAAAGACAACACAAAGTAATGTAGGAAGCGTTTAAGCATCTAGTTTCTAGAATCAGAATCCCAGCTCTACTACTTACTAGCTATATAACCTTGGGCAGCATGCTTACCCTTTCTATGCCTCATTTATCAAGTGAGGGTAATTATCACAAAGCAAATGAAGATTGTGAAGATTAAGTAAGTATGTAAAATACTTACCAAAATGTTTAGCCCACAGTAAATGTTAGGTATTATGTTATCACCACTAATTTTTTACGCTTTTGCAAAAATTTTGCAACTAATAGAAGGGAAATAAATATCAAATGTATCATTAATGTTTTTTATCAAATATTTCTGGTTGTTCTCCCTGGCACATGTATGTCCCAACTCCTTAGAATTTGGCAGGATGGTGTGACTTGTTTTGATCATTGAAATGTTAGTGGAAGTTGTGTGTATCACTTCTGGGAAGCAATGTTAAGCGTTAGTGTGTGAATTTTCCAAGTTCTTTCTCCCTCTACCTCTGGAACCTTCCAGATGGTGGCTACTCCATCAGCTAGCATCCTGGAGTGAAGATAACTAGTATCCCAGCAACCTGCTATAGCAGGAGTGAAAAATAAAACCTTGTTGTACTAAGCCAGTACGACATTGAGAATTTGTGTTACTGCAGCACAACCTAGCCTATACTGACTTAGACAGAAGTAAAAGGTAAATGAAGAGAGTGTTTCTGAAAATTTACTTCCAGAAAGTGTAGAAAGAAAGACAATAATTGTTTTGCATACCTACAGACAGTAAAGGTGAAAAATAGGTCTATGAAACAATAGTTAAAATAAGAGATGACGCAGTGTTTGCTGTAGACTGTGTCCTCCCCAAAATTGATATGTTAAAATCCTAACCTCTGATGTGATGGCATTAGGAGGTGGGCCATTGGGAGGTGACTACGTCATGAGGGTGCAGCCCTCATTAATGGGATTAGTGCCCTTATAAAAAAAGAGTCTCCCGAGAACTCCCTCACCCCTTTTCACCATGGGAAGATACAGCTGCCTGTGAACCAGGAAGTGGACCCTCACCAGAGACCAAATCTACTAGCACCTTGATATTGGACCTCCCAGTCTCCAGAAGTGTGAGAAATAAATATTTATATGCTAAGCCACCCAGTCTATGGTATTTTGTTTATAGCAGTCTGAAAGGACTAAGACAGAATCCGCATGTATTTTACAAGTCAAAGAAAGAAAATCAGGAAATAAGTATGGTAAGAGCTGAGTCAGAGGGGTAACTGGCAGGTGCCATTGTTGTTGGAGTAAGGACCAGCTCAGAGTTTAGAAAGCGATTATGGACCTGCCAAAAGATTGCTATAAAAATATTCCTCGCATTATTGTTTAGCATTGAGAATATAATACGCGAGGGATAACCTAATATCAAGCATAGAGAATTTGTTCAATAAACCTATGCAAACCTTTATAAATTTATAACAGTGCTGGTACAACAAAATTTTGGGCACTGATGGAAATGTTCTGTTGCTGCTGTACAAGACAGTAGTCGCTGGTCATGTGTGGCTATTGAGCATTGACACGTGGCTGATGTGACAGGAAACTGAATTTTTCATGTTATTTACTTGGATTTCATTAAATGTAAATAGCCATGTTGGCTACTGGCTGCCGAAAAAGGCAGCTCATATTTAAAATGATCCCATGCATCTGTATTTCTTGGTATAAAACATGTTTGCAATATATTGCTAAGGTAGGTTATACAGAGAGCATTTACAACTAACCTTCTTGTATGTGTCCATAGATGATATTGGAAAGTGAAAAGGAAAAATATGTTAAAAGCTGATTCTGGATCATATACTGGTATCTGTCTTGTTTTCCTTTAATATTTTAATATTACTCTCTCAATGAATAAATCCTTGTAGAAAAGCTAAGCAACACTAAGTGCTGAAACGTAATCTCCTTGTTGTCAGTGAATTAATGCACGTGAGGTTGATCAGTCATTTACATCACAGTCTGCAGGTGGGGAAACTCCCCTGGATGGCTGTCTTCTGAGTGGTAACTGCTATCATCCCTAGGCTTCCACTGTCACTATGGAAAGGAGGGAGAGCACAGAGGATCATGCAGGGAGTTTGATGGCCTGATCTCCCTTCCACAGACCAGAATCCAGTCACACGGCCCAGATCCAACTACAAGGGACACAGGTAAAGGTGATTTTACTTTATGTCCAGGAAGAAGAATGGGACTGGGGAGTACCTCACCATTCTCTCTTGAACTTCTCACGTCAAGCCAAATTCATCTGCTTTCTTGATGTTTATTAAGTAGGTCAATTACCTTGATGGATGCTGCTACTAGAGTGCCTGTCATGCAGGGACTCAGCTCCTGCTCCCGGTGGGCGGACACAGAATATGGTGAGGCCAAAAAGGAACACCAACGGAGCCATGGATGGGGTTTCATACCATTATATTCTCGCTGGCGGCTGGGTTGGAGACACAGGAAGCAGGAGCCGCAATCTGCAGTCCGCTTCTCTGCCAACCAACCCCACTTGCTAGCTGCAATCCGCACTTGCCAACCATGTCATCTACAACCCACCGCCTGCCTCTCTGCCAACCAACCAACACCCCAGCGTAGCCACGGCAGTTATATTAGTGGCTAATGGCTAACCAGTAACAGCTGACGGCCACCCAGCCACAGTGGATGGCCATCTGATTACAGCTGATGGCCATCTAATAACCGAGCCAGCACCTTTCCATGTGAGGCCGAGAGCCTGGAAACTGCTCTCTGGGACTCTGTCCCCACAGTGCCAAAGACTATATTTTGGAATTCTTTTTTATTTAGAAAATCACAAGTATAATATAATTGTTTTAGCGCATTCAGGCTGCTATAACAACATGCCACAGACTGGGTGGCCTAAAACAACATTTCTCACAATGTGGAGACTGGGAAATCTGAGATCAGGTGCCAGCAGATTTGGTATCTGGCGAAGCCCACTTCCTGGTTCATTGATGGCTGTCTTCTTGCTGTCACCTCACAGAGTCAAAAGAGGTGAGGGAGGTCCCTGGGGGCTCTTTTAGAAGAGCATTAATCCCATTCAGGAGGACTCTGCCCTCGTGACCAACCCCTCCCATCCCCCCCGCCCAAAGTCCCACTTCCTAATATCATCACATTGGGTTTAGGATTTAACATATGAACTGTGTGGAGACACAAACTTTGGGTCTGTAGTAATAATAATCACCCATGTGTCTACCACCCATGACTGACCATTTCTGACATTTTGTCATGATATCGTGTTGCAGCTATATTAATAGAAGAATACCTTTTACAGAGTCTCAACCCCACACTTAATTCCATTCTACCAAGTCAGAACATCATGGCACTCAAATGAAACCAATTTATATTAATATAAGCAAAAAAGAGAAAGCAGTCACGTCACATACTACACTGCAGAGAGGATGGGGTTGCAATGAGGCTGAGAGAACTAAAACCAGGGCCTCAAATGCTGCCATGACTCCCTTTCTCCCTTTCACTATCTCTCAGCAATGCATCTCTGCCTGCTGGGTTTATTCTCTAAACCACCAACTGCATGATGCCGGCCATGGCCATAGTAGATCTAGATGATTTTCATCAGTAATTTCAATTCAGGAACTCTCAGGGGAGATCTCTACTTGACCCAATGCAATGGACTGAATATTTATGTCTTCCACAAAATTCATATGTTGAAATCCTAGTCCCCAGTACAATGATACCTGGAGGTAAGGCCTTTGGGAGGTAGTTAAGTCATGAGGGTGGAGCCCTCCTGAATGGGATTAGTGCCCTTATAAAAGGACCCCAGAGAGCTCTCTCCCCTTTCCTTCTGCCATGTGAGGATATAAGAAGTCAGCCATCTGCAACCTAGCAGAGAGCTCTCGCCAGAACCCAGCCATGCTAGCACCCTGATCTTGAACTTTCAGCCTCTAGAATTATAAAAAACAAATTTCTGTGGTTTCTAAGCCACCACATCTATGGTCATTGTAGCAGCCCAAACTGACTCAACATGGGTCTTGTACCCACATCTTGGACAAATCAAGATGGCGGCCCCCTCTAGAATCAATGATTGAAGCAGGAAAGGAACAACTTCTCTATAGCCTAAGCATTGTTGCTGTCCAGAAAGCCAATCTGTAGCTTCTAAAGATATGGCATAGAGTTATTTGCATGTTAATTGCCTTTCTTGATTGTCTTAGAACTCTCTCCTGATTTTGTTACTCTTACACAGGCTGTGTGGTCAACGTTATGCAGACAGTGAGTCCCAGATAGAGAAGAGATAAGTATACCAAAATATGTAATATTTACTACGTGATTATTTCCCCATTGGTTTTATATTTTTAAGATTTATAAATATAGAATAGTGACTTATTGATCATGGCTGATATCAAGAAAACTACTCTCATCAGTTGAATAAAGTCCTTGTAAATGACTGTAGCAAGAATAATCAGACCTGCTTGAACTATGTGCCTAGATCATTAACAAACTTAATATTTATTGAGTCCTGACTGTGTGCAACCCCATAGAAGTGGCTCTATGCCAAGGGATTTATAACCTCACAGGGCCAACCGAACCATGCGAATAACAGCCAGGGAAGATGGACCACATGCGGGGGAAAGAATCAGCTTCTAGTTTCTGAGTAGTAGTTTCTAATCAACATTACATCTTAAGAGGAGGACTCAACAGAACCCAAACAAGAAAAAGATGTTTGCAAGAAGTGAGATTTCTAATAGGACACAAAGGAGTAAAAGCAATTGGTGAAAAGGAGAGAGAGAAATAAACCTAGGACACAAACTCATACTTATGAATATTTCACTGGCTCTATGTCATTGGGTTCAAAACAAGATCCAGAAGCAGAATCACCTGGAATACCTGAAAAAATAAGGATCCTGGGCCTCAACCCCCCAAATTCTCATCCAGCTCATCTTAGCAATTTCATGACTTATACTTTTAATATAATAACTGATAATCTATTACTAACTATGTGGCAGACAGTTATGTATTATATTAACTCTCTAAATTCTCATCATAGTCATCTAAATTAGAAACTGCTATTCTCATCCTTCATAATGAGGAAACTGAAACCCAGAGGGGCTAAGTAACTTGACCAAGACTAGGATTTGAACCCAGGCAGTCAAATCTTCAGAGCCTGCCTTTAATCACTTTGGTCTACTGATTATCCCCAAAAAAGAAAAAAAAGGGATGGCTATAAATCTCCGTGGATACTTCCGGTGCATACAGTTGTTGGACCAGAGTTTGGAAAGCATGCCAGTATAAAACATGAGAAAATTATCATTTCCTGAGTTCTGCTTAAGAGAAGGGACTCCATATTACTCAGTGCCTGGCACATAGTAGGTATGGAACGTTGTTGAATATTTTCCAGGTAGGAGTCCATAGAAGCAAGTGTTTACAAGGGGAAATCTGCTGAGCCTGCTATCGCAGAAACAAAGTGGGACAAACTGAGTGACTCACACCATGTTTCCTGTCCCCATTAAAGGAAAGTACCAAGAATCAGAAAACAAGAGCTGCATCATTCCGACCCTACATTTAATGCCCTGCCCAGACCCTTAATCTTTTACCTACTTAGGCCATATACTACCGTAATTATTTGGAGAAAGAAGGCTCTCGACTTTTTCTTTCAGCACATCCTTTCTCTAGTTCTATTCTTTTTAGAAACATCACAGATTATTAAGGGGATGGAAAACTCCAAGCAGTTCATTTTCCTGCTTGTTCAGAAAGCCAATATATTGTTTGTACTACATAACAGATACTTTTTGGATGGATGGATGGATGGATGGATGGATGGATGGATGGATGGATGGATGGATGAACGGATGGACAAAGAGATGGACAGATGTCTAATAGCTAACCATTCCTCATGTCTACTATGGATTTGGCAGGGCTGGCTCTTCCTCAGGTAACACGCAATACGGTGTTTTGATTCAGTGCACAGTGTTTGGAATCCAGCAGCTTAGATTCAGTGCTGCCTCCATCACGTACTAGCTGTGTGCTCTTGGGCAAGTGAAAACCTCTGCTTATTCTTTTTTAAACTGGAGCTAATAATATCACTTAAACTAGAGATAATAATAGTGCTTTCTTCCAAAGATGTGTGAGACAATAATATATGTGCTAAGCACAACGTTCGACATATAAAAAATGCTCAATTGTTGATAATGATACCAAATTTGTTTGTTTGAAATTGCCCTTCTAATATTACTTCAGGGTAAAATTTTGCAAGTGTTATTTCTTCTGAAAGCCAAGATTTTATTTTTTTTAACGTGAAAGGCAAATGGCAGCTTTCAATTAACGTGGTATGGAAGGAAAATAGGGAGAAAGGGAGGGAAGAAGAGAGGAGGGGATGGAGGGAGGAAAAGTAAAAATAATAGGTAAACTTTCCTGTTCTGAAAACCATATCAACATTTCTTCATACGCATGTAATTCAAAAAGTTTAGCTACCAGTGATGACGTCAACCCAATTATAATTTCCAGCAAAAAAAGGAAATAGTCAACTCCTGAGAAAATGATTTGACTCTCTAGAAAGTCTTGCGAGTTTAAGTATTCCATGTTCAGAAGAGAAAAAATTTCAAGATTATGAACTAAGAGGTCACCCCAACCAGAGAGCTCAGTGAATATCCTCAGGGTAAAGTTTGTTCTAGATGTGCATGGTATTTATTTATTTAAGTATTAGTGCATAAGAATCAGCTTAGTGCTTTGAATTTAGACAAGCCTTAATTTGAATTCTAGCTCCAACATTTAATAGTTGTGTGGCCTTGGGAACGCTGCTAGCAATAATACATTTTAGTCTCTTCATGGACAAAGGGAAAATCATGATGTTACCATTAGCATATTGGGATGGTTAAATAAGGTCACACATAGTCCAAGATCTAGCATATGGTAAGCACTCAGTAAATATTTGGCTATCTCTAGGATCACTGTTATTATTATTTCCATAATATTTTCTGTTCTCTTCCTTTACAAAGTACGTAACACTGCTGGACATCAATACAAACATGGCCTACAGTGGGGGAGCCTGATGGCTTTTGCTTTACACGCAGCTCACCCAGCCAGCCAAATTCACCATTTCTTTCTCCCCTATCTTAATTTTTCTCTTGTTCCACACCCTACAACGCTAATATTTTCTCTTTGTCAAAACGCCTTCAGTTCTCCTCCCCTCCCCTCATACAAAAGTTCTTAAAATCTTCACTTTTCCCAGCAATCTTTTCTTCCAGCTAACGGGAAGTGAAGAAAGAGTCCCCTCCTTTCATCTGGCCCTGATTGTTGACTTGTAATTCCACTTCAACAAAACCACTTGCACTAATGCTCATACACAATGTAAATAATTCATTAGAAATGCATATTTGTTTGATGTTTATAAAGTTGCAGTGTGTCTGCAGAGTCTATTACATCAATCAAGGAAATAACAGAACTCTCAGTACCAAGGGTGAATGGAAAATCCCCCCCTATAAATAGGTAAACAGTTAAGGAGCACGCAGATCAATCTGGAAATACAGAAGAATGCTCGCACAGCAAAGCATTTTGAAATGTATGTATTTTAACACTCTCCATTTCTAATTGTGGAAAACAAGTCCCAGGGCAGGACACCACGGCTATAGTAGGCCTCGCAGCAAAATTCAAGGGGAAGCTGGGTGCTGGGAAGGGAACGAATGCTACAGGAAAAGCAAAGCCAGGTACACAGTGGTTAAAACCAGGATGTTGTTCATCAATCATCATCATCATCGTCGTCATCATTGTCATAACAATAACCAGTAACCATGACTACAATTTGCCAATGATGATCTTAGTTGGCACTGAACTAAGTGCTGTACATTTACGTAGGAAGACAACCATGAGAAAGACCAAATAACTCAGACTTTGAGACTTGTACCCATGTTGGACGATTGTACGAAGCCTTGTCTGACCACCGGCCTATCCCATACTGCTGTTAAGATGGTATTTCTTCAGAAGGGAATGAATATTGACACCGTAGACCATCCTGGGAAGTGCTTTGCCCTGGGTGGGTAATAGCGATACTTCAGCGGTAGGTTCTAGACCAAGTTAGAGGAAAATCTTCCCGCCCTACTCTAGCATCAAGAGGAAGTTTGGTCTGTTTTCCATGAATTACAGCTATCCAATCTCTCCCTGTGGTTGGGGGAAGTGCACTTGGGCACACGGGACAAGGCTAACAATAAGGTGCATTAGGGATCCCGAAGCAGTAAGAGTTTGTGCCAGGTCTAAGTTGACTGCTGCATGGTACTTTAGTTCCAGTGGCCCCCGGGCCTTCATTATGCTCATTTTCAGTTATGCTAGAAGGAATTAGGGAGGCATGTATGCCCTTGCTTGGGAGGAAACAACACGGGCAGAGCATACCTTTTCATCAGGGCAGGAGTTGTAGACACATTGCCCAGTGGGACAGCCATCGCAGGAGAGACCCTCAGCTTTATAGCACCTGCTGTCATCTGAAAACTTTGTTCTTTAAAGGACTGCTACACCCAAATGCCTGGTGCTCCAGAAAAGCCTTGGCAAACAAAGGAAAAGGGAAGGAGCCCCACTATGAAGTCAAGTGGGGCTGAGAGAAAAGCCCAACTGAGTGAGTTGAGAACTAAGCGACACAGGACATTTGGCATATGTGCAGGAAAACAGAGTGGCAACCAGGCAATGCATAGGTACTGTGTAAATTCCCGCAGGTAGAAGGGGTGGGGAAGATACTGGATTTCCCACCCTACATGTACCAACAAGTTGGGGCATCTTTTTTTTTTTAATTAAAGTTTATTGGGGTGACAATTGTTAGTAAAATTGCATAGGTTTCAGGTGTACAATTCTGTAACACATCATCTATACATCACATTGTGTGTTCACCACCCAGAGTCAGTTCTCCTTCCATCACCATATATTTGATCCCATTTACCCTCATCTACCACCCCCCCCACCCCCTTACCCACTGGTAACCACTGAACTATTGTCTGTGTATGAGTTTGTGTTTCTATATTTGTCTTGTTCCTTTGTTGTTTTCAGTTTTATATCCCACATATCAGTGAAATCATATGGTTCTGGACTTTTTTATTTGTGCATTATAGGACAGGGTGACTCCATCAATTTATGGACACAAGAGTCCTGGACATTTGCAATATGTGTGTATTAGCTCAATCAGTCCCTGTAACGATTCTGGGCGCAGTTTTCATTTCCTTCATTTTTAGATGCATAAATGGATATTTAGAGAATATGAATAACATCCCCAAGGTTCACTGATTCTTCCTCCCTCCAGAGCTATGGTTAGTATTTGGGGCCCTCTCTTATAGGAGAGGTACCCAACTGCTTTTCACCACCCCCAAGGCCCAGCTTATCTTCAGACAGCGAGGACAGAGTCATCACCACCCCACGCTTTCTCCACCAAGACCAGAAATGAAGCAGAAACTGAGAACTAAATTTTAGTATTTCTTGATACTGAAGAGAAATGGGGTAGTATGTTCTCCTGAGCTTCCCCACCGAGCAAGGATGCCGGTAGCCCTGGGTTTCCTGGGCCCGGATCTCGAATTCATGTCAGTGGTGGCGGCACACAGAGTGCCCAGAGCTGGCGGGTGCAGCTCACACACTGGCAGCAGTACTCCACTGCCCTTTCACACCTGCCTGTGGAAGCCCCAGACAGCAGCGGTGAGACAGGGGTGGGAATCCAGAGCCGCAAGTCCGACACGCTTATCATAATTTGCTTTCCAGAGCACTGACAACCTCACAGTTATTTGACTGGAACTCATGTGTGGAATTTTTTTATTTTTTTAAGGAGAATATCTCCTCTCTAGAAGAAGAGGCTGGTCGATAGTCCCCTCATCACAAATCTCCAGCAGAAGGCACTTTGAAAGAGCAGCTATTACCTCCTCTGGTCTCACCTCCAATTCTCCATGTAAAATGAATAGTGTACTCTGAAGACACCCCTCCCAGTACCTAGTCTGGCGAAAAGGGACCATGGTAGAAGCAGAATAACGTCTGCCATATCGATTCCCTGTGGGAGCTGCCGGTGCCTCCAGGGAGACACCACTGCTTTCCGTGCCTATTAGCTGTTGTGTCTTTTAAGCTCCCAGTCAGCCCGGCAGTGGGTCCAACAAAGGCTCAGCTCCAGTTACTTCACTGGCACAGTGGCAGCCCGGCTGGACTGGCGCTCACAGGACCACTTGTTGCAGCTGGCAATTGCACTTTCCACCAGTGCAGGGCCAAGCAAAGAATAGCATTCAATAAAGCCGAAGCTGCAGTCAGGAAGGACCCACACACCAATTAGCTAGGCAGCTCCCAGACCCTGCTCTCTGGACAGTGATTGGTGTAAAGCTGGCCTGCTGGCACATGGGAACACAGGCCAGTTTTTTCAGGGCCTCAATACTTGCCCTCTCCTGACCCCACATTTCCAGAAGCAGGTCCATTGTGCAGCCATGAAAACAGTTGCTCGTGAGAGGGAACTTATCACCGTTCAGCACAAAGAAAACACTTAGAAAGAGAACATTTGGAAGGTTCACAAAATATTGGAAAAAAGAGTCCCTGTTGTTAGGGTAGCTGTGGGGTTCCTAACTTTTTTGGCAGATGAATTGTTTTTGCAAATGAACTTTTACATGGAGGCTCAAGGTATAAAAACACAAAATGCAGGACTGCTCTGCTGAACAAAGGGGGCCTCCTCTGGCCCCTGAGGCAACTCCAGGGCAGCTGACATTTCCAAGCAACATGCTCCGGAGAAACGCTCTCGTGCATGAGGGAAAAGCAGAAGAGGAAACGGGGCCCAGTCTTTTGTGGTCCAGGTACTAGCTTTCGAAGGCTGCAACAAAGTATACAGAGTGGATCAAACAATAGAAATTTGTGGTCTCACAGTTCTGGAAGCTAGAAGTCGTAGATCAAATGGTTGGCAAGGTTTGTTCCTTCTCAGATATAAAGGAAAACCTGTTGTGTGTCTCTCCCCTAGCTTCTGGCAGTGCACTGGAAATCTTCGGTGTTTGGGGCTTGTAGAAACATGGCCCCAATCTCAGCCTTCATCTTCACATGAAGCTAGGTGTGTGTGTGTGTGTGTGTGTGTGTGTGTGTGTGTGTCTGGGTCCAAATTTCTCCTTTTTATAAAGACATCAGTTATATTGGATTAGACTCCACAGTAATGACCTCATCATAACAAATTACTTCTACAAAGACTCAATTCCCAAATACGATCAAATTCTGAAGTGCTAGGAATTAGGACTTCAACGTACGAATTTTGAGGGACACCATCTAACCCATAACAGTCTCCTGCTTGGACTGTATTTCCAAAGCTTTCTGTAAGTGTCGCCTTCTCTTCTTGGACACTCGCCTCCCTTTCCACCTCCCTGGGGAGGATGGAGAGGAAAAGTCACAGGAGCCCTGGAAACCAGGCCAGAGGAGAAAGACATAGAAGAAAACTGAGCCCAACACCTACTATGGGATTGAAGAACAGGATGGAAAGGGGGAAAGTGCAGTTGAGAGGTGAAAATAACATCCATAGCTGAGAAACTGCAGGATAAAGGGATCAAGGCAGCCGCACGGCCTTAAAAGTTTTCCAAGAAGAAGCGGCTCTTCATCAAAGATCCACACACAGCTGACAGTGGAGCCGTCTGTGCAGAGCGTGCCTGGGACACCTAACGTGTGACAGACTGCCCTCTCTGCCACCAGCTGCACACACGAGATCGTTCCCCTGGTTAAGGAGGCTTGTGCCTCCAGGCGCTCTTTGCTAACTGGCTAGTCCAGCTTGTTAGGCCACCAGACTCCTGGTGGGAAATACTGAGTCTCTGCTGGTTTGGAGTTCGGCTCTCTTAGCCAGTTGGTGGATATCCTGCCCTTGCAATGAAGAACCACGAGGTCAAGGAGAACCTGTGCGCGTGAAACCTGAGCAGTGGAGGAAGATGGTGCAGGATTCCTTTCCCATGAGGTAAAAGAAACTCCTATCCTTTTACAGAAAGTCTCCCCTAAGGGAAGGGATAGAGGTCATTGACAGGGCAAACGTTGGAAAATTATGATGCCCAGGTTACACCTCACCACTTAAAGCAGCATCTCTGGTGGGCAGTATCCAGGTACAAGTACCAGAGACTTTATATATAGATATAAACAGACATATATATATATATATATATATATATATATATATATATATATATATATATATAGAGAGAGAGAGAGAGAGAGGTATACACATTTTTAGAAAGGAAAAAAATGCATTAAAATTGTAATACTCAATATATACTGATAACAAAAGATGAATACAAGTCATGTGTATACATGTTTTTGGCCTGGTATATATATATGTATAGTATATGTATATACGGATACAAAATATATATGTGAGTGTGTGTGTGTGTGTGTGTGTGTGTGTCCAAAACTTGAAAAAAGAAAGTATGTCTTTTTCAGTGTCATACTACAACAATGTTTCTCAGGCAAAGATATTCAACCACATAGGGGAACACACCTTTCTTTAATGTTTTCCTTACTGTTGATTAGAGCCTGGACACTTTCTCAAATTAACCTGTATTCTTTTATCCAGTACACATGCAAATGATTTCTGCCCAGTTGTAATATTGCTGTATAGGAGATTATACAACTTTGTGTCTTCTATAACAATTTACTTCTCAGGTAACATCTTATTCTGACAGTCTGTTTTTTATTGTCTACAAATACCTAGTTTCTCTTTTTTTCCTTGAATTAGCTTCACCATGATATTGCTTCCCTCATTAATGAACTGAATTACATTTTTAACATGAACTCATGGTATTTTGCATCTTTTTAAAAACTTTTTGAAAATTATGCTTTGAAAGGATGCAGTCACTTGTATATGCTCCACTGACCAATGTTGGCATAACTGGTTTCCAATGCTGGCATCCTCTAAAAAAATTTTTCTCCAAACTGCTCTCCTGATGCTGGAAATTCCTAGATTAGGAGTTAAGCCACTTCTAAGTCACAGCTGCCGTGTTGCAGCACCTTAGGTAAAAGGTTCAGCAGATTATCCAGCTGGATCATCAGGGTCCTGTGGGGATGGAACCATTATGGGTATATTTTGAAGAAGTTGCAAGAGTCAAGAGAAGCAATACAATGTTAGGGGGAAGCAGAGGGGCTAATGTAAGGAGAGCAAGAGCAAATATGAGGGTCCTCAGCAGCTGAGGATGGAGGGGAGAAGCAGATCGCCTCAATTCATAAGGAGGTGAGAGACAAGAAAAATTACCTACTTCACAAGTTTGAACCAGTGTTATCCTGAATCTGTAATACAGAGATGGAAAGAGAGAAAGGAGGAACAGCGGGAAGGAGAGAAGGAGGGAGCGAGGGAGGGAGGGAGGGGAAACAGGTTTAAGTGGTTAAACACAGGCTCAAATAGGACAGATTCACCCCATCTTCCAAACATTTCTAGCCTACTAAAGCGGCATGACTGGCAGCTTCAGGAAGAAAGACTGCTGCCCAGTATATGCCTCAGTGATACTCCAGGCCCAGGGCTGGACCCAGAGATCATTGCTCCTTCTTACCCATTGCCTATGCCCATGACTAAGTCATTTTCATGCTGATTCAAAGGAACCATAACCTCAATTTGCAAGTTCACCAACCTCTCTGACCATTTTCCTACTTAATGATTGCATGCTACCATTTGCCCTGGAAAGTAACCCTACTTCCTTCTTTACTATGGCAAGGAGGCCTTGTTTCCTATTACATTAGCTTCTGGGAGACTTAACTGAGCAAGCAAATTATAGGTCTGAAGTCAGGGATATGTCCCACTCCCATCCCTGACGTGGTCACATGCTCAGCTTAAGTCAGCATTTTTTTTCTTCAGATAGTTCATCAGCAATACTAGGAGACCCTTCCAGAAAGGTCGCTGTACCACTCACTAAAGCAATCGTGTGTGAGTGCCCCCAGCCAAACTGAGCTAATTTAACATGAAGTAATCAGAGATAAGAAAAAACCACAGGAGTTATAAAAATATACACATCGGGTATCCTTCCTGAGGAGGAAGGGGAAGTGTATTGGTGGTGAAGAGTGTACCAACAAGATAAGAAAAGTGCAGTACAGGACGAAATGAAGATTTTATGAAAAGTTCAGACAAATAATAGAACAATTCTTTTTCTACTCTAAAAGGAATAAAAAGGTCAACTAAAGACTCAGCAGAGTTTTCCCAAGACTGGAAGGAAAGTCACTTGCCAGAGGAGTTGGACGTTACAGGAAAGATGAATGAATGTGTCTTTTTAGCATTTGCCAAGGAGGAAAATACACTGTGTGCCAAGGCAGCAGTACTTTCCTTAAGGAAGAAAATGCAACAGTGACCACCACTTTCTCCAGGAGAAAGGGAGTCTAGACGTGTATTTGCAAACACCAGCCAAGGATTCCTAGTGTTCTCGCGGAGGAAGAAAAGCAAATATGAGTACAAGGTTCAATGAGAGAGGCTTCAGTTTTCATCTTCTCAGAGTCTCAATTCCAGGAGGTCAGGGACCAAGCCCCTCCACCCTCCGAACAACACACCTCAGCCATGATGGTAGGACCTCACTTCCTGAGCTGAACATCAAGGCTGGATATAAGCCCCCTTCCTTATTGCCAAGTTTCATCCCTTCTCTCTGCATTTCCTGCTCATTCTGGGCATCGAGGCGGGTTGTTGAACACTTGTTCTTAGACCCCAGATAAGGAGGCATGGAGCTGGAAATGAGAACTTTGCCAAAAGCCTGTTCTTTCAACGTCCATACCCAGGTCAGCACCTGGTAGCATTTTCCTGTTTGCTCTGGCCCTGTGAGCCCGCGATGGCCTACTTCAGTGGCTGGTGTGGAAAAAATGCATCAGCTATTGGGAAAAGATCATAGTACATCTCTACCTCACACCAGACAGAAAAATTAATTCCAAGTAGACTTTGTTAAAACGTAGAAAGATTGGAAGGAAATATGAGCAAATGTGGGAGAACATTCTTCTACCTATGGGCCAGTTCTCAGGAAGAATGAAGTAAACAGTGATGCTGTAGATACCACTGGCACCAGGTCCCCTGAGGTCTTTCTCCTCTTGGGAGTGCTAGAGCCCGGCTTCTGCAGGTACTGCTACCATGGGCTCCCTGGAGAATTAACCACCGGCGGTTGATTGAAGCCGATGTTGCTGTGAGCTCTTCCTGTCACCCTTGTGGGGCGAAGGCCTAACCCAGAACTACATCCTCACTTCTTCCCCGTCCCCATCCTAATTCCCACCATTCACTGAGAGTAAGTCACTGGTATTTGTCCTGAGAGTAATTCACTTGAAATCTCATTTCAGCCTCTGTTTTCAGAAAACTCAATTTGATACCTGATTTCACTAAATAAAAAAGTAGCTAAGTGGAACGATATCATGAACAAATGTTAAGATATTTTAATTTATGTATCTGTACATAGACATGTGTATCGGTATATATCTATGTTATAGGTGCAACTGTGCCCCCCCAAAATCCATATGTTGAAGTCCTAACCTCCAGCATCTAAGAAGGTGACTGTATTTGGAGATAAGGCCTTAAAAGGAGAGATTCAATTAAAGTGAGGTCCTTAGGGTATGCCTTAGTCCAATCTGACTGGTGTCCTTATAGGAAGAAGAATTTAGACACACAGAGACACCAGGGCACACTTGCCCAGAGGGAGTGATGACCGTGTGAAAACACCGGAAGACGGCCGCTGTCTAGGAAAAACTCCCTGTGTTTTTCCTTTACTCACACATAGAACACGTCTGACACCAGATGTGTGGGGTTTTTGCCCACATCAACCAATTCTCTGACACCAGCTCTGTGCCTGCAATTCAATTCAGTTCTGACACTAAGCGAAGTTACAGTAGACTCCACAGGTTAAGGGTTCAGTCCTAAACTATTCCCTACCTCAGGTTACAAGTAGCCGGTCCCCAAGTTGCACACAGCTTCTGTCTACTTGGCTACCAATGGGAGGTTCCCATGACCTCCTCCTTACATTTGATTATTTGCTACCACAGCTCACAGAACTCAGGGAGACACTGACTTACGTCTACCAATTTATTATATAATAAAAGATATAATAAAGGACACGGATGAACAGCCAGATAAAGATAACACAAGGCAAGGTTTAGAAGAGTCCCAAGCACGGAGACTTCTGTCCTGTGGAGTTGGGGGTGTGTCACTCTCACCGCACATAGATATGTTCACCAACCTAGAAGATTCTAGAACCCCGTGCTTTTGGAATTTTTTATGGAGGCTTCATTACATAGGTATGATTGGTCTTTGACTCAATCTCCAGCCTCTGTCCCCTTCCCAGAGAATAAGGGGTAAAGCTGAAATTTTCAAGCTTCTAATCACGATTTGGTCTTTCTGGTGACCAGTCCCCATCCTCAAGTTACCCAGAAGCCCACCCAGAGTCACCTCATAAGAATAGAAGACACTCCTATTACCCAGGAAATTCCAAAGGATTTAGAAGCTCTGTGTCAAGAACCAACCAGGCCCAATGACCAAATATGGGAACAAAAGATTCTCCTAGTGCTCTTATCACTGAGGAAATTACAACAGTTTTAGGAGCTGTGTACCAGCAACCAGGAGCAGAGACCAATACATATTTTTTTCTATTATTTCACAGCAGCCATCTACAAGCCAAGGAGAGAGTCACCCAGGAAAAGCAAACATGCTAAAGTGTTGAACTTTAATTTGGAGCCTCTAGAACTGTGAGAAAAATAGACTTCTATTGCTTAAGCCACCCAGACTGTGGTATTTTGTTTTGGCAGCCCTAGCAAACTAACCCAATCTATATAGATGGATGGATGGATGGATGGATGGATGGATGGATGGATAGATAGATAGATAGATAGATAGATAGATAGATAGATAGATAGATAGATAATCTTTGTTTCTTTCCTACATACCTATGACAAAACATTTCAAAAGATAATCAGAATATATGAAAAGCATCCGTAAGTATTCAAGGAAAAACTTCTTAAGTGGACAAATGAGTTAATTGGGAAATTCACAAAAGAATAAATCAAATGCCAATAAATATTGGAGAAGCTGTTCACCCTCATTATGTGGTGTGGGGCTCCATCTGCTCTATTGACCAAGGCCAGACTCTCTACCACATCTCTGCATGTTAGTGTCCATTCGCACCCTCCCGACTATTATGCTCACACCAAGTGTCCGGACACTTCTGTGCATTATGTAGATATTCAATAACTATTGGTGGCAATATGAGGTCTGACAATTAAGTTCGCGAACTTGCCACTGTGCACTTACATTGGCAGCACTGTACAAACAGCTCGGTAAGGTTTCATAACCTTGGTATATCAGTGTCTCACAGCTGTGCTCATGTCAACGTGTGGCGGTGTCTTGCTGAGTGGCGTTCTTTATTGTTGTTCCGTGTTTGGTGTGCCGTCCTGAGAATGTCTGAGTTTAAATGAGAGCAATAAACGAACATTACATTTCTTGTTAAACTTGCAAGAGTGGAAGTAAAATCAGGGACATGTTAGTCCAAGTTTATGGGGATAATGCCATGAAGAAAACGGCAGTGTACACATGGATTAAATGTTTTTCTGAGGGAAGAGAACACATCTCTCTCCTTATGAAGAGAGGTCTGGGTGGCCAGTAACTAGCAGAACTGATGAAAACATTGCAAAAACTTCAACGAATTGTGCGTCAAAATCATCAGCTGAATGTGAGAAGTGCATCAGACCAAGTAAAGATCGATAGAGAAACAGTTAGGAAAATCTTAACTGAAAATCTTGGCATGAGAAGGGTGTGAGCAAAAACGGTCCCAATGACCGTTTTTTGCTCACCGATGAACAAAAGCAAAGGAGAGTCTAAGTTTGCCAAGACCTTTTGGAGAAGTAAGCCACTGTTTTGGGCTGTGTTATCACTGGTGATGAAGCATGGGTGTACCAATACGGCCCTGAAACAAAGCGTCAAAGTGCACAATGGAAGTCAGCCAATGCTGCACAACCAAAAGTTTTCGTCAGTCCAAATCAAGAGTCAAAACGATGTTGCTAACTTTTTTTTAATATCAAAGGGATTATTCATTATGAATTTGTACCAACTGGATAAAAAGTTAACCAAGTTTACTATTTGGAAGTGCTGAAAAGGCTGCATGAAAAGTTAGATGAAAACGTTGGATGAAAAGTTAGACCTGAACTTTTTGCCAACAATTCATGGCTCTTGCATCACAATGCACCAGCTCACACGGCACTGTCTGAGAGGGAGTTTTAGCCAGTAAACAAATAACTGTATTGGAACACCCTCCCTACTAACCTGATCTGGCCCCCAGTGAAATCTTTCTTTACCCAAAGATAAAGGAAATATTGAAAGGAAGACATTTTGATGATATTCAGGACATCAAGGGTAATGCGACAACAGCTCTGATGGCCATTCCAGAAAAAGAGTTCCAAAACTGCTTTGAAGGGTGGACTAGGTGCTGGCATCGGTGCATAGCTTCCCAAGGGGAGCACTTCGAAGGTGACTGTAGTGATATTCAGCAGTGAGATACGTAGCACTTTTTCTAGGATGAGTTCTCAGACTTAATTGGCAGACCTCGTATATGGAATAATAAAATAAGACATTGCCTGCAATTTTAAAAAGGTAAATCCCAACATAGGAACCCCCAAATAAAGACTTAGGTATTAATGATAACAGCGACACTTTCTGCCATCTTACTAGTGCCACCGCTGTGCTCAGCACTTTATATGAACTGTCCCAGTTTGTTCTCCAACAACCCAGTGAGGCAAATAGGATTATCTTATCTAATGTAATAGATGAGAACATGGAGACCGAGCCAGGTAAAGGAACCCATCCAAAAGCACAGTCTGCAAGTGCTTGCCACAACGAAGCCTGGCTGCCCCTCAAGATGCATGCCTCATCTTCTAATGGAGAAGTGTGGTTGGGAGCAGCTGCTGAGCCAGGGACCTTCCCCAACGCCCCTCACTCCTTTGCATCCAGGTGGAGCCATCTTACCAGAAGGCAGACAGCAAGCACATCCTGTGATCTGTCCTCAGCAGAGCAAACACTCATCACCTACTGAGGAGGATCCGGTCTATAAATTAGTCAAAAATCTGAAACTAAGGTGAGCAATTAACAGAAATAATTGCCCCTTTATTTTTTTTAAAAAAAAATGGTATTAAAAGATGGCACTATCATTCCTCACCCATTCAACTGTCAATGTTTGATAAATGTTACTTCCCAGAATTGAAAAGAGTGCCAGGAAATAGGCAATTTCCTTTTCCTCCTGGTGAAAAGTCAGTTGATGCTTCCTTTCTGTGGGACAATTTATCAAGAGTTCAAGAACGTTAGAATTCTGTAAAATCTTTGACCCAGGAATTACTTTGGAAATTATCTTACTGAAATAAGGGATGTGAAAAAAGATATACAGCAATAGTATTGTTTATCTCAGACATTTTTATAAGGATAGTAGAAACCACCTAAATATCCAGCTGTAGGGAAGTGGACAAATTGAACTCTGGCTACACAATGAGTTGCCATGCAGCTATTTAAATTATGTTGCAAAAGAATACTGAACAGCATGAAATGATCATGATACACGATACAATGTGATTTCATTCTTACTGTGTTTTAAAACCACATATATATCAAGGATGACTTTGCTCCTTCCATACAGGTGCAAGAACTATCACATTTCTTTATTTTTATACCTCTTCCCCCAAACCCTCCACCCCATCCCTGACCACACACACACACCTTACTTTGGATATTCCTACTGTTCTAGGGCTAATGTAATACCAAGAAATGGAAGAGGCACCTATCTTTAAACCACAGTTGCTGCTTCTATTGTGTTCAAAAAATACCTTGATATTGACTAGGGCTGCAGTTCTGGAGGTGGGAAGAGAGATACCCTCAGAGTAACTGGACTTGTCATAGGCTTGGCTCCAGGAGGTTTCTGCCACTGATCTCAGAACAGTGCCGCTCAGGGTTCTGTTCCCAGGGATACACCACCAGAGGTGGAAGGGATGCAGGCCTCTGACCTTTAGAGACTTTGCACCATCCTCTCCTCTCAACCTCACTTGGAAATGTCACCTCTTTCTAGGGCCCTCTTCTAGAGCCACACCCCCCTTTAAATGTAAGCTCCAATTTCTCTCTCTCTCCTCCTCTTATAGGACAATTCTGCCTTAATTCCATGATAAGCCTAATCTTCCAAACCAAGGCCTTGGTTGATTATTTCTTCAATGACCCCTAAGACTCAAATAAACCGTCTATCTCTATCCCTCAAACCAAATTCACATACATGTACACACTCATGCTCAGACACACACAAACCCACAAAACCACATAGATGAGCTTACACCTTAGAATACAAAGGCAAGAGTGGTTTTTATATACTCTTTCTTTTTCCCCCAGAAATATACGTGTGTTGAAAGAGAATAGAAATGGAAGGGGGGTAATGGGAGAAGTAGGAAAATTATATTTTTATTCTCTTTCACCTAAGCAGGGAGAACAAGTCGTCAAACTTGCCACATGTGTGCATTAAAAAGCCAAAAAGATGTCGCCAGTGTCGTTCACTGAGTACTGGGATTACAGGAAAATCCTTAATTTCTTCTTTGCATTTATTATAATTTTCTGAATTTGCTACCACAATTAATATAGGTTCTTTTATAATTTAAAAATTGCAATTTTTCTTTTTCCACGCTATGATATCAACTATATTTCTTTTTTTGTAATTCCATTCCTAATATGCAAATATATTTTTAAAACAAAGAATAGCTGGAAAGCAACGAGCATTACTTTGTTGAAGGGCACGGTCCATGGCTGCAAAGGTAATTTGGAAAAAAGAAAAGAAAATGAGAAAGAAACTCCAAAAAGAGTTTTCTAAGTGGCAGATTCATAGGAATCAGTGTGTAACTTTCCGAGGTGACTAAGCTAATGTTACCATTAATTGTTGGATGTAAACCTTTGGATTGATTGCTTTGCTTGCTTGATTTGAATCTCTCTCCCACTACAGAGCTGACAACCTTGATACCACTATGGAGGTGTGCACCCATATCCTTTGTTAAATAACATATAGCCATTCCTCCGACTAAAAACACAGTGCCATTAGGAGACGGATTAATAGATGGCACCAAGTTCAACAAGGATGGCTATTATCCTCCATTTCTCCTCTTTCAGAATCAGAGATTATCTTGCCAACTGTCAGCAGCCCCACCATCAGATAGGAATAGAGAAAATGATCGCCCCATAAAAAGCCAGCAGCCCCATAGAGAGGCCTGGAATAATGAGAAACCCATCACCTTCCCACTTCATTTTCCATTCTCGAGACATTCTATTTCAATGCTCTCTCCTCCTTTTCACACTTTTCTTTCCATCTGGGCACCCATCCATACATTAAAATTCATACCTCCCTTTAAGAACTCTCCATCACAAAGCCATCATTACCCTTGGCTCTAGCACAGATAAGTTTATATGTGGTTCAGAAGTAGCCGGGTGGGGGCGGGGGGTGGGGAGGCGGAGAGGGAGATGGGAGGTGGAGAGAAAACAACATCTCCAGCAACACTTTCCTCATGTTGGGCCCATCTGATCCAGGAATGCCTCGCGTTCATGACCAAACCCAAGGATAATTGGATGCAGATATATTGAAGGAGTTCTTGTCTCTTTCCTCTCTCTCAAGTTGCCCTTAGTCACCCTGAAATCATGACCAAATGTTTTAAGTACAAGAAGGCAACTCCTACAGGCCCATGGAATGAACTTATCTGCTAGTCACAGGCTCCAAGTTCAGGCCCTGTTTCCTGCCTGGGTTCTGCATGCTCTTGGTCTTCAGAGCAGATCCTATTCATGGGGAGCTCAGAGAAGAATGTAGAGGTGAGACACTGAGAAGACAGACCCAGCTCCAGCAGTTCTTCCTCACCCAGCACTTCCAAAGATAATCTTTTGGTTTGAGCTAAGATGGTAGTGTTCAGAGCACCCTTTCCCAAATTCACATTGTTCTGAATCTGAGCTAAAAGACTATGAGGTCCCTAAGGGTTATATCTTTAATTAGTTCAATATTTATTGAGTACGACTATATGCCAAGCATTGTACTTATTTGTCTTTGTAACATAATCTTAGTCATAATAAGCATACAGTAAATATTTATTTTAATGGATGAATATTTCCCAATCTAGAATGTAAGCTCTAGGAAATCAGAGACTTGAACATGACATATCCAGGGTATTTAAATTTTTTTTTTCTTGAAGTGATGGATTAATTAATTAGTTATGGAAGAAAGTAATTAACTCACACACACAAAAGTTGTAATGGACAGTGGTGAGACATAGCATGTTTGTACAATGCTAATATTTTGGCATTTGGGGTTAGACCTGAATTCAAATTCCAGGCTTATCTTACCACTTTTGGTTTCCCATATGTAAAAGGAAACAATACTTATCTGACTGAGTTCTGAGGATCTAATGAGTTAACAAACATGAAATGCTTGGCATATTTTATGAATATAATGTGTCTGGTTCTTTTTAATGGATCAAATACTCGTATGTTAGTTCCCCACCTCTGCCTCCTGTTTCTGAATCTCAGTTTGTTATTTTTAAAATGGGGCTATTAATGCCTATTTCATAATGGTGGCATGAAGATTAAACTACAGCAGAAAGTTCCTGGAACAGTGCTCAACTAATATTCTCTCTCTTCTTCCATTTTCCCTAATTTTATTAGGAGGCTAATGGATAGGACTGGAAGAAAGAAAGAAGTGGATTAGTCCTTGTTAAAAATCTTAATGCATGTGTTTCTTAGTCATTAACCCTCCAATGGCTTCCTGGAAAAGGAAGCTGTAACAGTAACTGTTTTTACCCTAAAATGTATGCTTTTCTTTCCCTCAAGTCTGAAAGCCCTGGGATTTAACACATGGATGCTCAGAAGAAAACTACATTTCCCAGCCCCTCTTGCAGCTAGCTAGCTGTGGTCATGTGACTGAGTTCCAGCCAATGGAATATGAGCAGTAATGATGAATGTACTTCTAGGTCCTACCTTTATAGGGAAGGATGTGTGTCCTCCCCTTTCTTTCTCACTGACTGTGTGAGACTCAGGCATAGTAGTGAGCCTTCATTGATCATGTGGACAAGAGCACTACCCTTTTGAAAGCCAATAACAGACAATAGTAGCCTAAGTCCTTGAACCTTGGAGAAACCATGCCAGCCCCAGAATGCTGAGAGAGAAACGAACATCTCTCTTGTTTAAATCACTGATGTTTTAGGGCTTTGTTATTACAGAGGAAAGTAAATCTGATCTAATACAGAGGTATCATGAGATCTGTGAATATCCAGGCCTTGTTAATGACAAATCCTCACCTCCGGCACTGTTTAAGCCTCCTCTGAAGAGCTCCCAGGCAAGGCTGACCTACTTGGCTGGTGCTGCCTGCCCACCCTCTTACCGGCTTGTCTACCCACAGATTTAAAGTCCCCAGCTGCACTGTGGGAAACCAGTCAGAATCCAAACTAGTCTTAAAAGCCAAGGCTAACCTTGTCCACGAAACCCCCACAGATGATTGGTAGTTCTCCTAGATCTCTCTCGTGCCTGAGCTCTACAGCAACTGACTATACCCCACACTGTCACTGGGTCTCAACCCCACACTGTTTTCTAGCCCAGGAGTTTTCATTTCATTTTGTTGAATGCCCTTCCTTCTTAACAGCAAACTCATGAGCAGCAAGAACCATGTTTTAAACATTTTAATCAGATTTTTGTATCTTTCTCCTATTTTGGAAGTAATCTTTAATACGAATCATCAAGCTCTGAACTCTGAAAACACTTGTGGGTGTTAGTGATTTGATCATAAATATCTTCTTGAATTGTGATGTCCTCAAAGACAAAAAAAGTGTCATAATAACCGCTGCATCCACAGCAGCTGATTCATGCATGTACTTACTTCAGTAATGCTTGCTGATGGATAGATGAATCTTGGTAGCTGTTAACATCTAGAACAATGCCTTACACTTAATGCCCAGATGGCTCTAGACTAATGAGTTAAAGTGGGTGCTGCCAAGGCAGGAAGCTTTTTGATCTTTGAGTTTGGTACTTGTCTGAGTTAAAACATTTTCAATTGCAAGCCATAGAGGGTTGACAAACTGACTTTTACAAAAAAAGAAAAAAAGGGTGATTTTAGTCTTACATAACAGGGAAGTCAAATAAGTGACTTCAGATATTGCTAGACCCAGAGGTCCAAAATAAGTCAGCAGGTCTCTCTCTCTCTCTCTCTCTCTCTCTCTCTCTCTCTCTCTCTCTCTCTCTCTCCATATCTTAGATGTGTCTCTCTATACTGTCACTCCATTGTCAATCCATTGTCACTGGATTGCTGCAGCCACTGTAAAAAGACAGAATCCTTGAATCATAGCCCAAGACGTAGCCCAGCAACCCAGCCGCCTAACAAAAAAATATGTTCCCTGATATCTATGTTACCGGGGGATCAGGAAGTGTTTTGATTGATGGATCCAGCCTGAGACATGGGTCCATTCTTGAATCACTATGACCAAGAGGTTTGGTTATTTTGCTGGACACATCTAAGTCACATGCCTACCCCTGTGGCTAGAAGAGAGGGCAAACTGGGTTAGCCCCACCCAAACCCCAGAGAAGAGAAGAGGGAAAGGATATAAAACAGACATACCAACAGATGTTCATAATTATCCTATAGCTGATTCAGTCTGTGGAAGCTTTTGCCCGCAACATTCTGGATTTCTTCTTACCATCTTCTTGCCACTGTTATTACCCTGCAGTCACCTTAAAATACTTTCTCAGTATCTCCTCTTACCTCAGCCCCTACCTGCACTGTCAACATGTGGTTAGTAGTTTGCCAAACAGAAAAGGAATAGGCATTCCAGGAGTTGGGAAGCTGCTTTGCCTCCTGACTACCTGAAACCTAAGGTCTGAAATAACGGAGCAAGTCTCTGGTGATGCCACACAAGGATGCTACTTCTAGACATTCCTTTGTGGTAGGAAATAAATTCAGTTTGACCTGATTGGCTGGCCCCATCAGCCTGTCAAGGAAGTGTTCGGTAATTAATCAAACAATTTGCTTTTTAATTTAGATCAGAACTATTCTCCAAAATCTTCAGAAGTTACTGGATTGCTGCAGCCACTGTAAAAAGACAGAATCCTTGAATCGTACAAGAATCTCAAGAATCTCAAGGTATCTGTGCTCTTAGTTTGCCAAATTTTCCAGCACTTGTTAAACATGGCTAGTTTCCAGCAGGTGAAAAGTCTTTCAAGATTGTGCACTGAGTGATTCAAAAAATGAATTCTGAATATAATTCTGCCCCAGCGACACATTACCCCTTTCCGTGCCCTTGTCTCATTCTACCAAACCACACCCATGACTGTGATCTCAACCCAAGGCAGACTTTGTGCAACAGTTCCTGAAGTCCTTTCACATGCCTGAGCCCTCCCTGGGGTCAGCATCTGCCTCTGCTTTTCTCTCTAGCACTTTCTAGGGTATCTATAACACTCCTGTGATCTCATTTCATTATTGACATGGACTTATAACTTTACAGTTTGCAAATTATTTTCCCCACGCATTTTGTATGAGTGTCACAACAGCAATAGAAGACAAATATTACCATTGTGCTCTGAGACATGAGGAAACTGAGGCTCGAAAAGGCTTATGTAATAGCTTAAGATTGCTTGGCTCGTAAGTGGCAGAGCCAGGTTTCAAACCCATGTCTTCTCATCACAAATCCCTTGGTTTCCTTGACACAACACACTGCCTCTAATTATATTCCCTTTGATAATCTTGACCCCCATCCCATAAGACAGCGCTCTTCTTGAGGACAGGAGGCAGGTCTTTTTAGCTTCTGGGTTCTACTTGAAGAAAGCTTAGTGCATCTCTGTGTGTAGGATAGGCCTTCCAAAGTAATTTGGTGGCTGAGCCAATGTGTACTTGGCTGCTGTGATGGGGCCATCTTGGGAATTCAGCGTTGGAGGTAGTGCAGTGCACACTCAGACAGGTAATACACTCACCAGCAACTGGAGGATGTACAAAGCAATGCCTTCACATAAATGTGCTGAGCACTGATCGTTCATGTATCCATTCATTCACCTGGTTCTTATCTTCCATGTATCAGCAGAGTGGTAGCTGCTAGCTATCCACTGGTCAACAAAACAGCCACAATGCCAGCCCCAAGGAACTTACACCTCTGTGAGAGTTTCAGAATCAAGCAGATACAATTGAATGATGAACTCTTCATTGTTCTCACCTCCATCATTATTATCATTTTTATTGATGCAGAACAAGTTGCCAAAAACTTAGCAGCTGAGAACAACACCTACGCATTAACTCGCAGTCCTGGAATTCAGAAAGCTGGGCAGACTCAACTGTGTTCTCTGTTGAAGCTCTTGCAAGGCCAAAATCAAGGTGCTGGCCAGGATGAGCTATCCTCTGAAGATTCAGGGAAATAATCAAGCTTGGAGCTCATTCTATTGTAGTTGCAGGCAGGGTCTAGATCCTGTGGCTGTAGGACTGTGGTCCCTGTTTTCTTGCTGGCTGTCAGCTGGAGTTTGCTGTCAGCAGCTAGAGGGCACCATCATGTATTTTCCATGCGAACACATCCATCTTCAAACCTCTGGTTTCCTCTTTTGCTACCAGCTGGAGAAAACTTTCTACCCTTAAAGGGTTCCTGTGATTAGGCCAGGCCTACAGGCCTCTCTTTCTTATAGTCAGTCATGCCATAGAAAATAACCTTATCACAGAACAATATGTCATCATATTCATAGGTTCCACCCACATCCAAAGAGGAGGAGATTATACAAAGGCATTGATCATTGGGTGTCATCTTAGAATCTGCCCACCATACACCCTGCCCAAATTCAGGAATTTATAACTTCACATGGCCTTTTGTAACAACCTAACAAGTGTTCTTTCCTGTCTGGTGTCATCCATGTTTAACCATATGACACACCTACATTCCTTTGCATACACCAGTCCTTCTGCTTGGAAGTTTTCCCTGCTTCTTGTTCCTCCAATAAAATCCTCTTCAAACTTCAAGACTCAAAGTCTTGAAGAACCTCTGTTGGGGTCTGCTCAGCACCCAGAGCCACCCATCCATTTATGTGAAATACTCTCTTCTCAGTGTTTTTATGGGACTTTGTCCATTCCACCACTACAGAACCTCACCCAGACTATTGTAGCCTTAGTTGCTAAACTGTGAGGTCTCTGACAGCAGAGTTTATGACTCATTCATCTTTCCTTTTCCAGGGCCTCCCACGTGCTTGGTAAATGTTTGTTGAATTGAATTGAACTAGACTTTCTCTCCTGGTATGTGGGCTCATGACTGGAACAGCAGCACAGATTTGAAACCGGGTTGAGGCATGGAGTAGAACACCTCTAACTTTTGCGTGCTCAGCACACATTTATTCACATTCTGCTTACTGGACCCCAGTTTTCCATCAGGGAACCATCACACTCCCATTTTCATTCATGTGATTTATATGGGAATAACTCTATTACCCCTTCCAAGAAGTTTCGAGCTCACCTGTGACTCAGGCTTTGCTAATAAGAGGCACCAGGACCGACTCCAAGAGGGACGTGATGCAGTTTGGCTGATGAGAGGCCTTCCACGCTTTCACACTGAAAGCTTTGGGGAAAGGGCTCCCTCTTTATGTTGGGCTGGTGGAGCTAATAGAATAAAGGCTTAGAGTCACTAATAGCTTTCTCTGCCACCTGTTGAGGGAAACCTCCCACATAAGGAACAGCACAGAGAAATGAAGAACTAAGAGATGACAACCAAGAAATATTGAGTCCTGAAAGCATCATGAGCCTCTGGATTGAGCCATGTCCAAAGCTTGTCATCCTCTGAATTTTCCACTAAACAAAATCATCTGAGACTTAAGTTTCCACGGATATGAACACTTTCTCATTTATTAATTTGAGTTGGGTTTTTGTCATTTGCAACCAAAAACAAACAAACAAAAAGCCCTGAAAAACATGTAGTGTGGTAAAATTTAAACATAACCAGCCCCCTTGGGACTAAGCCCAGGGCTTGGGATCTCTTGGCTCATTATTTGTCTTCCTGGAAAGTGGACACTGCAAGAGGATGTCCCACTCTGCCTCCCGCTTCTCCATACTAACTTGCTGGGTCCTTTGGACCCTGTTTTGGAACCCAGAGAAAAACGATCGTGGGGTTACTACTGTGACGGGTAATGGGACAGAGAGTAATCATTATTCATAACCTTCAGATGAGGCAATCTGAGTCGTGAGGTCAAGATTTTCTGAGGGACACCAGGTGTGCAATTTGCAAGCAAATGACAATCGACATGACTATTGATTGCTCTGACCAGCTAATTAGGAGCCTGCAATTTCCTGGTCCCAGGATTTTTCCCCTATTGCCCATCCTGGAAGTCTCCCACAGGATTATTTGTTTGCCTTCAGCCCATCCCCAGAGAGGATGCCTCCCCCACGTCCTTTTCCAGCCTGCTCGTCTCTCAATAGCGATATCACCAAATTTCAAAAGGGGCTTTCAGCTTATTGTATAGTCAGCATTTCCTCAGAGTCTGCCCCCACCCCCATGATTACCTCAGGGTGTTGGAACTTTGCTGTGAGCTGCTGACAGATCATTAAAAATCCCAGCTGTTCCTGGTCCATAACCACCCCTTTCAACTGGGTCTCCTTCCAGGAACAGCTGCAAAAGCTCCAGAGAGGAAGGGAGGAGACACATGCAACACGATAACAAATCAGTAGGGAGTGACCAGTTCCCCCAGAAAAGCTGTGATGCAGATGTAGCCACCCAGCAACTCTCTCCAGCCCCCAGGACAGAGGCACATGTGTGCTGCCTCAGTGTGAAAACTCTTCATGACCAATGGAATGAGATCAAGAATTCCCACCCCTTTTCTCAGGAGAGAAGTTTGGAAAAGCTTCTTGCTTTCCCCGTAAATGACTCACAAAAAGACGCGTTACAAAAGGTTTATGATCTTGTACACCCATACAAGTGATATGTCACTCATTTATGACACCAATACCACATTAACTACGTGGAAGTGAGTGCTGGTGGCTGACATTTGATCACACACAGGGTATTGGACAAGGTGCTGGACATACATTTTCTCACGTATGCTCACAGCAAGTATTGATGGATGAGGAAGCCAAAACACAAAGAGATCGACCAACTTGCTCACGTGTGCACAACTCAGAAATAGTGGAGCTGACATTTGAACTCATGTCTGTCGGGGAGCAAAGCCTATGCTCTGACCATCTACCCTACTCTGCTGCCTGTAGGCCTGCCAATCTGAACCCCTGCAGTTCCCTGATTGGTCCAGAGCCCTGATTGGCAGTTAGTGGGCATGCTATAAGGATTGATTGAATGATTTTTTTTTTTTTTAATGAAGGCAGATTCATACCACTATGATTGCATACGTATTGCTTTCTCTTCTTGACCAACGCTTTCCTCATAACTACTTTCTCTACCCGGAAAACACCTACTGATTCTTCAAGATTTTTCTTAGTCATTATGTCCAGTATGAAAAGACTACAGAAAAGCCCCATTCTCACATCTGGTGGACAGACTTAATCATTTCCTCCACACTTCTATGTATCTCTATTATGGCACCATTCTTTATGTATCAGAGATTTTCATGATCTCCCTACCCCGTGACAGAGGGGCTCTCAGATCTTAAACTCCTCAGGTCTAGGGCTTCAGGAAATACTCTTTCAATATGTCTGCTAATTCCCAAGGTTTTACATCTCTTGTTCTGTTCTATCTCTCAAGACTCAGCTTCCTCTGGTTTTGCTTTTGTCTATCGGTATACCACGTTGAGAATAAACTCAACACCTTTGTTGATTTCTACACTCAATACCAGGTATTCATGAGTCTCATAATTTGGGGAGAAGGGCATCAAAAGGAGCCAAGCAGTGTAGCACTATGCCTTGTATCGTCTTCTCTGTCCAATCATTATGCTTTACCCTGTCTTTTATAAGTAAAATAATTCCTCAGATTCTTTGCACAGTCTATGCAGAGCAATTTCCTCCAGAACCCTGTCACCACCAACTACCATCAAGGCTTTGGAATTGGGGGTGGGGGGGAGGCGGGGAGGAAATGTTCTTCCTTTACCCTTCAAGTTTCTTTCCACTGGTCTAATAATTAAATCTACATGAGACAGATTAACAAGATAAAAATAACCAAATTAATTATATATGTACAAATGGAAACCCCACGTACATGAGAGGTTCAGAGACAGAAAGGGAAAATGAGACATTTTGAGCTAAAGATCATGGCGGAGCTTCAGAGGGGGGAAGGTCATTCCCAGGATGATAAACACAGATGCTCAGTAATTGCCCTGACCTATAGATGGGTCAAAAAAAGGTTATCTCTGATAATCTCTTATTACGGGCAAGGCCCTTAATTGGAATTCTTCTAGGTAGTTAAGTGGGGGCAGACGTTTCTCTTGAGCCATGATAAGGAAAAAGTTCCTAGATGTTCTAAATTAATTTACAGTGGCTGGACAGTGAAAGAGACAGAATTATTAGAATGTTAATGGCTCCTGACCAGCTAACAAAAGACTTCTCACATTCCTGTTTTGCCTGTTGGAATTTTAGATTAATTTCCAGGTGGCTATTTCTGCCGATTATCTTAGCCAGGCACCATCTAAATCCAGTATCCCCCACTTTGGTCCCCAGCCAACCTACAGGAGCAGACATTTGTTCACATGGATTCTGCTAGCCCAGAGCTGTCTCTTTTTCCTGTCTCCACCCCTTTGCCTATAGCTCATCTAAATTCTTTCGGACTACCTCTTTCTTCTCCCTTCCCCTCACTGATATAAAAAACACTCGCAAAACTCTGGGACAGTGGACATTCTGTCTTTCCTATCTAGCCATGCTGTTGGTGGTTTAGACTTCACGCCCCAAAACCGGTCTTTTGGCTAGCATTCTTGACTCAATAAAACCTTTCTTACAAAAAGACATTCAGACATGGACGTTAAAAATGTTCAGTTTAACAGCCTTCAGGGTCTCACTGTCTTTAGCTCAAAAATAATCCACAAACCACAGAAGCATGTCTTGAGGTGACTCATTCTGAGACCCTATAGAATGAAAAAACCACAAGGGAATAAGAATAGAGTATGGGGGAAGGGTGGCCACATCCTTCCCCAAGCCCAAGCCCTCATGTATTCAACTATTTATTGAGCACCCACTATATGCAACGTGATTGGGACACAAAGATGAAGAAAAGCAGACAAGTTATGAAGCTTACATCTTAGTTGGCAGAACACAAAACAAATAAATGAGACGATTTCAGGTGGTGATGATGTGAAATTCACTTGCTTGTGTGAACAGTGATGAATTATGATACAGTGGTCAGGCAAGACTGCCTATGGAGGTGACGTCTGAGCTGAGATTGAAGATGTGAATGAATCAGCCTTGTGAAAAGCTTGAGATGAGTGTTGTAAACTGAAAGAACTATAAAGGCAAGAGCCCTGAGATTGTAATGAATTTTGTGTGTCCTGGAAAAAAGGTCAGTGAGAGAGTATCCATAAAAGATGAGGAAAGAGACAGGTAGTGGCAGATCATGGAGATGTTTATATTTTATTCCCAAGTCTAACGGAAATCTAGTGGAGATTTTTGAGATGCAGGAGACCTAATCAAATTATCAAATCTTTTTTTTTTTCCGAGCTAAATGAGAACTTCTTCATATCTATTTACACATGTTTCCCCTATTAGACTATGAGTTCCTTGAAGGCAGGAGCTCTATGTTATTTTTATCATTTTATACTAGACAACCAGTCCCATACCTGGATACATGCTCAGTGCAAGTTTTACAAATGAATAAAAAAATGGTTGAATGAATAAATTATTCTACAAGAAGTACATGCTTTTCAAGCACTTCAACATTTCTGTAGCATTTACATAAGACTTGAGTACTTTTAAGGAGGGATCATATCAGAGAGTTCTTGGCCTTCTGCCATCTCACTGGCTCCTGCTCCGCTCCCACTTTCCCTTTCTTTCTCCTTCTTGTCCCTCTTCATCAAGCATTAAGCAAAGTATTTCCTTTGACAGATGCAAAGTAATGCTGGCCCCACCTAGACCTCAAGATTTTATCAGAAGAATTCTGGTAACAACTATTAATATAAAAATAAATATTAACTGATTAAAGTAACAATCATATTAATACCTTGTGGAGTCTAACATATAACGTATTTACAAAATACACATTTGATTAATCCAAAATAAGAAAAATTATGAATAAAAGATATGTATAATAAAAATAAGCTAAAAAAAATAAGATGGTAAGCATAAATAAATCAGCAATTACAGTGGTACCTCGGTTTTCTAACGTAATCCACGAGTTCTGAAACGTGTTTCTAACGTTTCAGAACAGCCGACAGCTAGACCTCAGGATCTTGCACTCAGCAGAAGCCGTGTGACATGTTCAACTTCTGAGTCGTGTTCGAAAACCGAAGTATTTTCTTCCAGGTTTACGGTGTTCATAAACCAAAATGTTCGTCAACGGAGAAGTTTGAAAACTGAGGTACTACTGTACATTAAATATAAATGATTTTAAAAAATCAAATTAAAAGGCAATTGTTGTTACACTAGATTAAACAAAAATCAAATCTACAGTATATACAAGAGACAGAAATTAAATATTAGTCAACAAAAAATATGTAAGTAAAAGAATGAAAAAATATGACACAATGCAAACCTAATCAAAAGAAAGCTGATATTGCTCCATTAATATCAGATGAAGTAAACTTCAAGGTAAGAGAAAAAGAAGAGCATTTCATAACAATAAAAGGGATATCTCCACAGGAAGATATAGCATTCTGAAAATGACAGGCAATTGACACAGCCTCCAAATGTATAAATCAAAGTTGACAGAACTAAAAGACCAATTAAGCAAATCTACAACCATAACCCAAAGATCAAATAAAAGTCATTAGAAAATTAGAAATTATTTTGAACCAAATGGCAATGAGAATACAACATGTATTACAATGTGTGGTATAAAGCTACAGTGCATATATTAGAAAAAAAATGGTTTACAACTAATGCTCTAAGCTTCCATTTTAAGAAGCTAAGAAATAAAGAAAAAGTTAACCCAAAGTTAGTAGAAAAACGAATAACAATAAAAGTAGACATAAATGAAATAGAAAACTGAAAAGCAGTTGAGAAAAATCAACAAAGACAAAAAAAAGTGTTTTCTAAAAGATCAACAAAACTGATAAACCCAAAGCAACACTGATCAAGGTAAAAAAACAGAGAAGATACAATATTAGGAAAAAAGAGAGCCATCATTTCGGTTCTCACAGAAATTATAAGCATATTACAGTACATATATCCTACAAAATACTCATAGTCAGAATATGTAAATAAAATTCCTACAAATTAATAAGAAAAGAAACAAATGAAACAACTTTTTAAAAGACAAAAATCCTTAAAAGGCCATTCATATAAGAGAATATACAAGTGTCAATAAACAAATGTATTAATCATCAAGGGAAAGAAATTAAAGCCACAATAATATACCAGCACACCTATCAAAGGATGACTAAAATTTAAAGAAGTAACAAAACCAAGTTACGGTGAGAATGGAGAACCAGAATTCTCAAACTGCTAGAGGGAGTACAAAGTGCTACACTTCAGAAAACTCTTCACCTATATTTCCTAAAGCAAACATATGTGTTCCTGTGACCCAGCAATTCTAATCCTGTGTATACAGCCCTCAAAATGAATGGTTATCATCAGAGAAACGCAAATAAAAACCAAAATGAGATACCACCTCACCCCAGTCAAAATGGCTATCATCAATAAATCAACAAACAACAAGTGCTGGCGCGGATGTGGAGAAAAGGGAACGCTTCTGCACTGTTGGTGGGATTGCAGATTGGTGCAGCCACTATGGAAAACAGTATGGAGGTATCTCAAAAATCTGAAAATGGAACTACCTTATGATCCAGCAATTCCACTCCTAGGTATCTACCCGGAGAAATCCAAAACTCCAATTCAAAAATCTTTATGCACTCCTATGTTTATTGCAGCACTATACACAATAGCCAAGACATGGAAACAACTGAAATGCCCATTGGTAGATGACTGGATTAAGAAACAGTGGTACATTTATACAATGGAGTATTACGCAGCCATAAAGAAGAAAGAAATCTTACCATTTGCAAAAATATGGATGGACCTAGAGAACATTATGTTAAGTGAAATAAGTCAGACAGAGAAAGACAAATACCATATGATCTCACTTACATGCGAAATCTAAAGAAAATAAGTGAATGAAATAATTAGAAACAGTTTTGGAGACATAGAGGAAAAACTGATGGTTGCTAGAGGGGCGGGGGGGTGTGGATAAGGGGGAAGGTGAGGGGTTTAGAAAATAGTCGGTAACCACAAGATGGCCACGGGATTTTGAAAATTAATTTGGGGAACATAATCAATAATGTAAAGATTTTGTAGGGTATCCGATGGACACGTGTCCCATTTGGGAGACCACTTCAGGGGTGATGTAGATGCCTGATCTCTGCACTGTACACCTGAAGCTGAACAATAATGAATGCCAATTATAATTATATATATATATATATATATATATATATATATATATATATATATATATGTATATATATATATGTATGTATATGGTTACAGGAAGCAGAGTACAGCACTAGGAATAGAGACAGTGGAAATGTAACAGCTGTGTGCGAGGTCAGAGGGATAGTGGATGGGGGGAGGGGGGTTCACACAGTGTGAGGGATATAAATGATAAACGTCTAAGTATTAAAAAAAAGAACGTATTATAGAAACTTGGGTATGAAAGTGGAAGAAATGGGAAAACATTAAAGTAACTATAATGTGGCATAGGAAGAGACTATGAAGAACAGGCATAATACAGATGTTTAGGGTTTTCAATATTTTACTTAATTGCCCTTTTAGAATGCCCTTTATTTTTGACAAAATAAAAATTCATTTATTTGTAAAAAATAAAAAAGAGTGGTTATGTCCAACAAATGCATGTACAAGAATATTCATTATAGTTCTATCATAAAATCCCCAAGTTAGAAACAACAAAAATATCCAAGAACAGGATGGATGAATCTATGGTCACACTCAATAACATGACTCTTACAGACAATATTAGGCAAATTTTGTCTGCAAACAGATTCATATGTGTCTATTTCTATGACATTGAAAACCACAAAGTTAATCTACAGTGTCAGAGATATATTTTGAACAATATGTATTGACTAATAAGAGGCATGAGCAAGCTTTCAGAGGTGCTGGAAATGTTGTGCCTTGATCTGAGTGATAGTTCCATAGGTGTATATACACAGGATGCCAAGAAAATGTATACACATTTGAAGAAAGGAAAAAACTATATTAAAATTGTAATACTCAATATATACCGATAACAAAAGATGAATACAAGTTATGTTTGACTTTTGCAATTACAAGAGGTGCTCGAAATGGTTACCATCAGCATCCAGACACTAATGAGCATGGTGAACATTGTTTGGTAGACTTCTGTGGTGAGCGTGTAAACTGTTCCAACACCTCAGCAGAAACAGCAGCACTTGTTGCTGTTTAAACCCTCCCAGGTCTTCCCTTGTGCACATCACACATAGTACCATGCGTCTCAAATTTATCACGAATGTGTGCAGCTGTTAGGTAGGTAGGTGTGTTGGAGGTTCTGTGCGTACTCACGCCTCCATTGTCATAGTACTTCCACAATGTTCTCTAATTTCAAATACTTCAAAATGGTCTTGCGCTCCTCAAACAACAACCGTGCTTCTGCCGTTTTCTTTGACTGTCCTGCCTGTCTCATGGTGACACTAGCATTCATTTGATGAATGCCATCTTTTTGAGCGGACATGATACTACACATTGTTATCATAATTCAATTCAACTTCGAAAAGTAATACATAGATGCCATCTCTGAAAATGTGTATACATTTTTTTGGCACCCCCAGTGTATGTAAAAATTTATTGAGCCTTGTACCTCAGATTTTTGTACTTCACTGTATATGACTTATGCCTCAGTTAAAAAGCTCAAACCAAAAGTTATGTATTATTTAGGTATTCAGCAAACAAAAACAAGTCAGCTATTAAAAACAAAAGAAAGAGAAGAAGCCTATTTCTTCCCCACATGTCAACAGGCTCCCCCAGCACAAAATTGCAACTAATTCATAATTATACTTCTTGGCACCCAGGACATGATTAATGTTGAATTGTACAGAATTACAGTCATGAGAGGTCATAAGTTTATCATGTTTTCCTTTTTAGAGTGCTCTCTCCAGCTCATCTGATAGTACAGTCCAGATGGTTAATCTCTAAGAATCCATTGTTTCCACTGTATCGGGCCAATAAATCATGCCAACTACCACTTGGAGATAGCCAAGCTTCTGAAAGCACCAACCCAAAATGAGCCCAGGAGCTGGCAGATACCTAGGAATGCTGAGATGTAAAAGGATGTCTAGTGATGTGAAGTAGCCTCCGTGAGGGCGTGAAGGGCACAAAATATAAATGGAATTCGAATCAGTGAGGCAATGGTATGGACAGAAGTGAGGTGACTAAGAACTTAAAACTGAGGTTACTCACTGAAGATAAACCTGCTAAAAATCTATGCCTCAAATAGGACCTGACCTCTCTGTCAATGTCAACCTATTGGTTCTTACAGAGTTTGGGGAAATGCCCCAATTCCCATCAAGGGGACTAGGAAATAGTCTCAAGGAAGTACAACTTATATGAGAGGATCTCAGACTGCATACACAGAGCATTAGTTTGGCACATCAGGGCCAGCCAACTTCACAGGAAAAAAAAAAGGATTCTCGATAACTTGGCCAGAGCTAATACCTCATCAACTGCATTGAATCTTGTTTGAAAAAAAAAGGACATGCAAGCAGAATGGGAATTAGGTGCAGGCCATCTATAAAAGGCTACCCCAAAGGAGGAAAAAAGCATCAGCATTTTCCTAGCCTGGTCTTGATTTTGGATTACAAAGCAGAAGCATGACTGTCAGTAGAAAGGAGTGCACTATTGGGGGACAAGTAGAGTTTGTCTGTATCATTGCTGCATGGATGAAATTGCTTTGGCGTCTCACCACCTCCCTTTGTTCTAATTCCTTTGCTCAGAAATGTTCTGAGGAATGTCCAGAGGCCTTATTTACTTTCCCATCTGTGGAGCCACATATGGGGAGAGAATACGAGCATCATGGGCTGATTTCTGACAATGGTTATTAGCTAACATTTGTTCATCATTTTGATCAGCCAGCAACTATGTTATATTACTCAGGATAAATTAAAAGTGCTGTTTCAATAACCCTAAACCTCACTGGCTTATCCCAATAAAAGTTGGAAACTTTCCTCACTGATGGTCAAGTGTGGGTTTTTGGTGGGAAAGAACAGGGAGGCTCTAATCCACGTATTCAATCAGGAACCTAGGCTTCTCCTAGAATCAGCGTCATTGCTCCTCTACCCCCAGTCCCCAGGTCCTTGGAGACATTAATTCAATTGGTGGACAGACAAGGAGAGCAGCGATTCCACAGGGGAGGCTTGCTGAGCCAGGCTGGAATTGACGCACGTCATCTGTGTTCCCCTTCCCATGGGCACATCTAGCTGCACAGGAAGCTGAGACCTGTTGTCTGCCGGAATACTCAGAAAGAAGAACCTAGAAAGTGACATGTCGTAACCGTTTTTGCCGCATGTACGAAGTGCTTTACATGAATTATCGCGTGGCATCCTCATCACGTCCCATAAAAGGTGGTCCTCACAGGATCCTACTCTTAAGGAGAGGAAACTGAAGCACGGAGGGGATAAGAAATTTGCCCAAGAACGGCAATTAACGATGTCGGAGCCAAAGCAATGTTAACACACATCACTAAGGTCCATATTTTTAACAAGGACAAAACACAGCAGTTATGTTTACTGTGGCAAATAAATAAATAAATAAATATATAAGCCATCATATTTATAAGTTTCAGTGCATATACAAAACTGTGAGTCTGAATGTATAAATGGAGGACCAGATTCTGGAACACCGTGACCCACCACGGTAGTTCCTCCTGTGAGGCTGTGATACAGAGCCAGCCTAACCCTCTCTATGACAGTACATCCTGTCTGGTCAAACTGCAACACATAGAGATATGAGTTAACAGTAAATGAGCACTTACCACTAGGCATGACTCTGAATGTCTTAGATGAATTGAACTTTGACAGTCCCTACAACCACTCTATGACATAGGTATTATTAGGCAATACGCAGAGCTTAAGACACTTGCCAAGGTCACACAGCCAGAAAGAGCCAGAGGCGGGATTTGATCCAAGGGTGTTTTTTAGTTCTAGAACCCGTGCTCTGAATCACTATGTTAAAGAGACACCCAATAAAGAAGGTACCAACACTGTTGTCGGTATATTATTTTCCCCCACAGTGGTTCCGTAATCGCTCACCTAGAATCAAAACTTAATATAACTCAGTCATCACCTCTTCTTCCCAGGAATAGAAGGCACTTCTTCAAACAGGCACACAGGAATTACTGATGAAATTGGAATTATCTGAATTGTGTTACACTGAAGGTTGCAATGTGGTACCATTCTTCCTTTAGTCTGTAGCCATGAAATTAAAAACTGCTAAGCATTTTATATAAATTATCCCCATTTAATCCTCATCAAACCCTACCATGGATGTTTACACCCATTTTTGTAGGTCATAACACCAAGTTTTAACATAAGGCAACAAAGCTCAGTGATACCTGACTTAGATACGAGTATAAACCTCCTGCTAATACTTTCATGATGAATCCTGCACTTGTCTCTAAATGAAGAGCTATATCTTACTCTGACATTCCAAGAATACAGGCTGTTGAAAATTCAGGACTTTGCTTTCACAAGTTTAACTTTTTCACTTCCAGGGCCATCACTTCCATGAAGCCCTGGTGTGAACAACAGTCCCAAGTGGGAGGAGCAATGGGACAAGGAAAAGGAGGAGAAAGGGACCCGCCCCATAATTTTAGAAAGAGTGTGAAAGAAAAAAGGAGTCAGACTTCTAGGTTCTATTTCTGGCTCTGGCTCTGTTTTTCTAGCCAGTCAGCCGTCTCTCTCCCTTTCTCTCCATTAATTGCAAAAGGTGGAAAAGAATATAGACTGGGCATAAAGCACCTTGTCATGCTTGGATAAAAGATCTGTATTACAGCCAACACACACCCAGAATTGATCATGTTGTGAAATCCACATTGTGTTGTAATATATTGGTTTCAAGTTTCGCAGGAATACTTTCACTCTGAATTCAGAAGGTCAGAGAAGGGAAAATTGCATTTTTAGGTGAGAACTCTGAAGATGGATGTAACACCCTGCAAACAGAGGATGGTTGTGAGCAAAGCTTACCCTGCACCAACCTGTAATGTCAGTAAAATGTGTGATCTATCCTATCCTTTCTCTGCCTGCACTCTTTCTTCTTCATCAAGTGCCCCCTTCTCCTAAGTCCCATTTTTTCCCCATATTATCATCCTGTGTCCTCAGTGTTAAGGACTAAATAGTTTATCCATCTCAGGAGCGTTGCATATTAAAAGAAAAGGAACCCCAAGGAAGAATGAGACTGTTCCCAGCACTGTGGCCCATCAACTATCCCCCATCTTTAATATTCACCTCACCAGCCTCGTGTTTGAAGAAGATGTTGAAGGAGGAGCATGTCAACACTGAGCTCAGGCTGAGTTAATTTCTTGTGATCCATAAGCAAATCTTTATAATGTCAAAGCAGTGTCCTTCACAAGTAGAGAGGTGTCTGTTTTTCAGTCTCCATCATATGTTGTTCTATAGTTCCCCCAAACAGGATTACTTCCTTCTCAAGTCTTCCTGGTAGAAATGGGTCTTCAACTTCTAGCCATAGTCCCCGTACCCGCCACCACCTGCCCCACTGGGGGACACGAACAGAGCCCATGAGTCTGGATTCAGACACTCTGACCCTCTCATGTCCTCCCACTCTCTTCCTTTTCATGGATCAAGGCATCAATCTCTTTAAAAGAAGCCTTCTAAATCTCACATAAATCACCTCAGATAAATAGATGGTGGAAGGCTATTGCCCCCACCACTTCCTTGGTATGCCCAAATAGCCTGAATTTCTTTTAGGCTCACCTGACACCCCTATCCCTCACCCTACAAACAAAAGCACAGATGCCAGGCTCCTATGGCTCAGTATCACAGTTTCTTCCCAATCCTATTTCATTTAATTTCTGAAAAGTTACATTAAAACAACAATCTTCAAAAAAAAAATCCTTGAGACTGAGAACCCCTTTTTTTAGTAACTTAATGTTTTGTTTTGTTTTTTCTTCTCTTTGCTCTCCATGCAACCATTCTCCTTTCCAGACATATAGATGTGACTTTCATAACAACTAAGCTTTCCCTGTTAGGAATCTTACTACTGTAGTGCTTGGTTTCAAATCTTTTAATAATCTCCTGGTGACTTTACGAAGTATTATGCAGAGAATGTCTACATTTTCACTCCTGCTTTGACACTGTTTGGTCATGTCTTGGGGACTGATACATTTCCTTGATCATACAGCAAAGAGAAAAACATAGTTCTTATTTTTAAACATGAGCAGTTGTGCTATACATCTTTGTGTTTGGGTAAATCCATCATTAGAGAGAAAGAAAAATCTCAGTGGAGCTTATGCTCTTTGTCTTTTTAGGTAGTATAGAAATTCTTGGATTACATTAGCTATGTAGCATCAAGTTCATGCTGGTTCCATGAGCTCATTATTTCTGGATTCTCATTAAAAGCAAGGCACTAGTTATTCTGATTTCAAAGTGTTTCCCCACACTCACACACACAAAACCTGGGTTAAAAAATAAAAAGCATAGCCCCATTCAGACAGACATGAGGAGGTTAGTCACTTTGGTTCATTATGTGAAAATAATGCAACAAGCTAGAGGTTTTTTATTTATTTATTTTTCGTAAGCTTAGAATGGTCCTGAAAATCTATGTGTACTCTGCATGCCTAGAGTCATGACTGCCTATTGTCTCTCCTTGGAGTATTTAGGGAGAAAAAAGCGTATTAAAATACATACTCATGGAGTATTTGGAGGATTACATAATTATAATTAGCATGGGCTAATATTAATGATTCAGAACAGTCTGGGAACTGAACAAGTACCAGCAGAGACAGGGAGCCTCCTAAAAGCTGAAATATTACAAATATTATCATCTTCGGATTCTGAGCACTTTTTCTTTTACAAGCATATTCATCTGACAAACATTATTCAGTATAAGATATGCCCAAATGTGCATAGACCTAGGAGTTACAGCAATGAAAAACTGTGGTCTTGCCTCCAAAGAGCTCAAAAACTATTGGAGACATTGATTCATAAAGAGATTATAACTATCTAATAATAAAAGGGATGTAAAGAATACAGGTAAGAGGTACAATGGGAAATCACCATATTGATAGATTAAAGGAGAAAATTCTTAGGATCCTCTCCATAGGTGCTAGTAGGGCATGTGATAACATTCAACCTCCTCGCCCCAAGGTGAGAAACCACATTTCTTCTCTTCACTGGAAGAGGACATTTGTTACCTTCCAATTAGAGGGCATACGCCAATGAGTACTTAGCCCCCTCATTCCACCAGCTACTGGTTTATTCTCTCCCCAGGACAGAGGGAGTAGTAGCCAGGATAATAAGTCAGTTGCCATTCATTGAGTCCCCTCAAAGTGGCCTCTCGCTCCCTTGGACATTTGGGTTTTCAGGCAGAAAATATCTTTCTTCTCTACTTCTTGTCTCAGTGTGGAAAGGGCCTCCCCACCATATAGCATCTCTCTCTCGCTCTCTCCCCTTATCTCTTTCTCTCCATCGCCATCTCCACCTCTACCTCCATCTTGTACCAGTCACTGGGTACATGAATCAAGCCCAAGGTTCTAGGTGGGTAAGCTTTTCCAACAAGGTTCCCAGGAACTCTGAACTACAGGAGATGACTGACTTGTTCAGCACCATTAAATAGACGCTTCGAACCTATTTGGCTAGCAATCCTTGTGTCTCCTCTTTATAGTTTAGTACACAAAAGAGAGGAGGGAAGAGTCTTAGTCTCTCCACTCCAATGTCTGACACTGGCTCACCATACCAGCCACCTCTCTTGACTCACCCTGGACACTCCAATTCTCTTGCCACCTCTAACCCCCCAGAATTTAACTAGATAGACAGACAATAGATAGTAAATAAGCAATCATATGGATAATTTGTAATTATACTTTTGATACATTCTGTGGGGAAATAAAAAGGTTGAGTGAGCAGCAGATCATGAGCAAGACTACTTTAAACCATTCAGTGGAATGAGGGAAGGCGTCCTTTGGAAAAGTCACATATAGAGGGAGAGATGAATTACTTAGATTAGGAACAGAGAAAAGATGACCTTGAATCATGCAAGATGTTGAGTGAAAGAGAAGCAAGAGATTAGGCTGGAGAGTTATATCACAGAGAACCTTCCAGACCTTTAGAACATGCTCTTAAAAGCAATGGACAATCATCAAAGAACTTTTAAGCAGGAAAGGGACATGATGGGTTCTGTATTTTGAAAGCTCACCCTGGCTGCCACGTAATGAATGGACTGCAGAGAGGCTGCGGAGAGACCAGTTCAGAGGCTAGAGCTTGGCCCATCGTGGGAGCAGTGGAGATGGAGAAAAGTGGCTGGCTTCAAGATAACATTTGAGAGGTAGAATCAACGACCCAAAGTAACTGAAGAGATGCACAAGATGAGGGAAAGGAAACCGACAAAGATGATTTTAAAATTTCTGGCTCACGCAACTGCATGGATGGAGGTGCACTTTTTTGAAATGGGAAAGAGCACATTCTGGATCCTGCAGGTGGATCAGAAGTGCCCTGCTAGACAAGCTGAGTTTTAGGAGCCATCCCCAGGAGCTGTCAGCAGTCAGGTGGCCGTCTGAGGGTACTGCACAATCAAATGACGCCTGAGATGAAGACAGAAATTTGGAAGTTTCAATGTGTAGATGGTATGTAAAGCCCCATAAATGAGGAGATCCCCTAGGGAGAATGAAAATGGAGAAGAGAAAAAATTGAGGGAGTGAGATTCGGTTACCGGCAGAATTAACTACTGTTAACCGTCACTGAGGAGAGTTGGCTTTGAGTCCTCAAAGAATGAGGGACAGATTTCCTTTCAATTCTAATGATGGGATGAGAATGTGGGAGAAGGGAGGGCCAACCCCAGTTGTTGGCATCTCCTCTCTCTCCCGATGGCTAAATTTATCTGCAAAAGTACAGTACATTGGGATGTAAGAAGCCTTGTTAAGTGAGAGTAGAGAAATATTCTCTTGAATGTGTGCTATGTACTTCTGGGCAGTAGGTTTTTCTCCCCACAGGTGCCATCTGCAAATCTGTAGTGTTAATGTTTTCACTAGCCCTGGTAACCAAGTGAAATCTCCACGTGAGGACCAGAGAGTAGCTATCAAATCCTACCATGTAGATGCTTTCTGGAAATTGAGTGAACATACCAACAAAAGAGCCAAATTCCAAACAGAATTCTCCCCACACCAGCCCCTAGATTGCTAGTTAGACAGCCTCCATCTTCATTTCAAATACCTCTGAGTCTATGAAGTTTCATGAAATGTTTCCGAAATCTAACCAAGGTTATTGAAAACTTCACATTAAGAGCCACTGGTCTGTGTCATTCAGCTCGTGTCAAGTATACTAACTTTACTTTGCACCTCTTCCTGTTTTCTTTTTCTCTCTCTGATTCTTATCACCGATGCCTAATGAAACACAGGTTCAGCCCAAGGAAAAGAGGTCTCAGTGTGAAAAGAAATATGTGACAGCTAGTGAAATAGGGCCCCAGCAAGGGAACCAAGACCAAATTTTCCCACAGTGCTGTGAAAACATTACCTTGTAAGCCAAATTTGGGTGTCATTGTGGAAAGTACTTCATAGCACAGAATGATCATGTACCTCAAAATGCCAAATCAATTCACACAAGACTGCAGTATAACCATGCATTTCCATTTATTCTTTCATCTTTAATGGCCTAAAGAAACAGGAGTTGGTAGAAAAATACACCCAACGTGTTGCTGTCCGCGGAAGCTATCTCTAAGGTATAATCCCTGGAGCATTTGCTAAAATAGTTTAATGGGCTCCATCCCCAGAAATTCTAACTTAGTAGGTCCGAGTGGAGGCTGTGTACCTGCATTTCTAACACATTCACAGGGGATGCTGATGTTGCTGGTTCTGGGACCACATTTTGAGAACACTTTGGACGCAAACTCCCAGAAGTCCCCAGTGCACTTGAGCGAGCCCAGATGCTCACAGTGGTAACACTCTTTCTTGGCTGCTTTGCCTCCCGTTTGTTGCTCCTGTTCCTCTACCAGTGTTTTTAGGGATCGTCTCCCTAACAAACTAATTGCACTCAAATCCTAGACTCAATGTCTGCTCCCAGGACTAAGCCAAGGCAAGACAAAGGCAAAGCCATAGGGCAAATAAGCAGAAAGGACAATAGTCAGAGACATGGCCTCAGGATGGCTACCTCGACTGCTCTGCAGGGCACTGCTGCTGACTCGAGGATCCTAGAACATTCCAGAGGTGCAAGCTTATTGCGTATCTCGCTCCAGATTCAAAGTCTCAGGCCAGAATATCAGATGGACTAAGCCTTGGGCACAGGCCTGCTTTGGGGGCTGCCTAAATGCCCAACTTTGAAATCGTCTTGGATTCCTCACTCTCTGTGTATCTTCTTCCTCCAGTTGATTGTCACATCTTGCTACTTCAGCCTCCTCATTTCAAAGACGTCTCCTTCTATCTTCTATGTGCAGTTTAGGCCCTCATCCTTTTTTGCTTAAACAGACTAGAGTCAAAAGACTGACTGCTCTCCTTGTGCTTAGTCTGCTTTCTCTCCCTCATGTTGATGGTAGCATGAGCTTACTAGAATAAAAATATGAGCAGTCCCTTAAAACCTTCTAGCAATTCCTCAGATAAAGGCCAAGATGAAAGAAGGGCTTCTCTGATCCAGTCCCTGCTTACTTCTCCAGCTTAGTCTGGTATTTCTTCAAAGCATACACTCTACACTTAAGCCATATTAAATTACTTTCATCTCCCTAAACAGATGTTTTCTTTTACCTCCATGCTTCTGCCCACATGCCTGGAACACATTCATTTAACAAATATTTATTGAACTCCAACTCCGTGCCAGGCACTATTCTAGAACCCAGATGGGAGTTATACAGCTGTGAGCAAAAAGTAAGAAAAATTCTGTCCTACTAGCAGACAATAAACAAAATTGGGAAGTAAAATGTCAGCTGGTAACCTGTGCCGATGAGAAAAAATAAATCAACAAAGATAGTGTGTGAAAGAATGAGAAGTTTGATTTTAAGTAGGATGTAGGTGGAAGGCCTCAATGAGAAAGAAGATGACATTTGAGCAAAATCCTGCTGGAGGGAAGGTCATTCCAGTGGAGAGAACAATAAAGCTATAAATGCCTCCTTGTCCCGTTCACTCTACCCAGCTTCTAACTGCTCATCCTTCGGCACTCTCTTTGGGGCTCTCCCACTACTCAGAGCCTTTCCTGACTCCCACTGCCCACTCTCAATTAAGGATCCATCTCAATGCATCCAGAGCATCCAGGCATATTATATAGCATTTAAAATACTGGCGATAATAAATGGCAGCTAACATGTATAAAGTACTTACTGAATGAACGCCAGGCACTGGGCTGATGGCTTACTTGGATGACCTCCTTTCAATTCTCACCAACACTGTAAGAAAACAAAACAAAACATATTTATATTAACTCATTTTACAAGGGAAAAAAATTGAGACACAGAGATTAACTTGTTTAAGAATACCAAACATTCTAATATTTGTTCCATGAGCTCTTGCATAACAGGGCCTGTGTGTCCCTCATATTTGCATGCTCCATAATGGTATGGCTCTAAAAAAAGAGCCTCCACCTCAATGCTTTGAATAGACCTTAGCACATTTGTATATTAAAATGCAACTGCTCTCTGCATGTATCTTACCAGATCATGCAGAAATGGCCAGATGAATTTGGACACATGTGCTGAGTGCGTTTGTGATGGCCTGATTTAAAAGTGAAATTCACTTGGTGAGACTTGGTCACCTCACAAAGAAAGGCTGGTATCCTTCAGAGAAGTTGATATGGAATGTAACGCAGTGCTAACTTGGCTGTCAACTGGGAAAGATCTGCTCTACATGTTACGATGACGGTAGACTGAGGAAACCAGTGGTTTCAAGTATGAGTTTCATCATTTGCTGATGACTTTCACAGGTTCTGAATCACAGGTGTTAATGTGTCACCAAGCTCCTTCTGATATTCTACACTGCTCTCCAGATGAGTAGCGCCAGGATTTCGTTGATATAATAATAATTCTCCAAAAAACCCTGAGTAGGCCTACAAGTGTCTAATATTTCTTAAGTTCTACTAACCGCAATTCCTATTCTTCAGCTCCAGAATTGTTCCACTTGTCTTTCCAGCTCACTGTTTCTCAGTTGGGGGTAGTTTTACTCCTTAGGGAACATTTGGTAATGTCTGGAGTCATTTCAGTTTGTGACAACTGGTGGAGTTGGGGTACTACTAGCATACGGTGGGTAGAGGCCAGAGTTGCTGCCAAACATCCGGCAAAGCACAGAGCAGCCCCTCCATAACAACAACAGAAAAACTACCCAGCCCAAAATATCGGTAGCACCATGGAGCTGTCGTGCAGCCACGCATAAACCCTCGAGTCTCTCTTTGATTCCCATCCAGTGATATGTCAGGGATCCAATGACATGTCAAGTGCTGTCCTTGCTGTTGTTTACAATGGGAATCCTTGTTGCATTCCACACATTCCCTGATGTCATTTTGGGATGAAACATCAGAGCAACAAAATGCCCTCCAGGCCTAACCATGAGGGGAAGAGCTATTCTTTAAAGCTTCAAAATGTCACTTTCAATATGACTACTTCCCTGACACCTTCCCCCCCAGGGAGAAGGGACAATCCTTTCCTTTGCACTCCAACCATAACCTATACGTAATGCCAGCATACGGACAATAATTCATTGCCATTATTGGTCACAGGCCTGTCTCCTTTTCAACCTCCCCATTAGCTCCTCACTGGAACTCAGAGACCATGTCTAAGTATTTGTAGTTTCCCAAGCCCTAGCATAGCACCCAGCCTTTAGTAGGTACTCGGTACAAGTGACTGCAATGAATTCATTCTCAGGGTTCCAGCAGTTTCACATTTAGCTGCTCTCATTTTCACTGTACGTGTGACTTTCTTTTCCAGTTTCCAAATCGGACAGAAGCCAAGCCAACCGCCTGGTCCATCCCTTTGACCTCCGCCTCATCGCCCATCACTAACGTTCAAGTTCAGAAAACATGACTCCAGTGCTCTCAAAATAAAAATATGTTGTCCTGGTAATGGTGGGAAAGGACGATAAAAATAGGCTGCTTAAAAATGAAGCCCTTTTACACAGAAAAAGGAGATGCAAACAGCCTCTGGCACCTTCTTGTGAGTAACAGAAGTTTCTATTTTAAAAGAAAAGCAGTCAAATAAGAAGCAACTTTATTATCACAATGCCGCTCTCCCAGATTTTTTGGCCGAAGCAACACATCAGCCTATATCAGGCTCTTGGCGTTCCATGACAGATCCGGCTCCAGTGATGACTCATGGCTGACACATGAGGCATAGAGGCTTTCACGCAAACTCACCCCTTTAAAAAAAAATAAAATGCAGTCCAGTAAAAGGCCCAGTGCTGTCAGTCATACAGGCAACATGCAACTTCTCTCCCTGGCAAACAGCAAGGTAGGTGATGAAAGGGGCCGAAGACATAGCCTTCCACTGGGTCTCCACCTTTCTGCTCTCAGGTAGCTAAGGACGTCTGTTTCCTCTCTTGGCTCAGGGCTTCAAGTCTCCCAGAAGTTTCATGAACACAGTGGAGAAAATGGGTTCATGAATCTAATCCTCATCTTTTTTCCTCATCCCTAAATTTTCTTTGGCTCTGAGTGACGTATGTAGGTTCTAGATGACCTTCATGGTAGGAATTAAAAAAAAAAAAAATAGCCCATTTACATCATTTTGACTTCCAGGTATTACATCGTTGAGATTTCTAAATGTATTTGTTTCATGTTTTCATTAAGGGAAGGTTTCTGGCACCATCTGCTCCTCATAGGATTGGAGAAACAATGTTAAATCGTTTAAGGATAAAACTGAGCACAGTTCATCTGAAGGAAACAGAAGGGATGAGTGCTATCTGTATCCTGAACTGAGTTGATTATCCTTCTTGGGCAAAATGTTGGCTTCAAGCTTTCCTGAAGCTAAGCCAGAAGAAGGAACAGATTGCAAGTGTGTACAAGTCAGCACAGAGGAATTTGAATATTGAGAAGCGGGGAAGCAGGCCTCAGCATCTCCTGCCTAAGAAAGCCTCCTGGGCGCTGACAGCACCTCCTGCCCGGCCAGGGAGTGGGCAGTCTCACCCTGCACAAAGCCTCGGCACGGAAAACGAAGAGGTCACCCTGGGGACTGTCCGGATGATGGCAGCAAAACATGAATTGCTGACAAATGACGTGATCGAGGGCACGGAGCCAAGAGACCAGGACTCCAGAACTTGGGGCTTCTTGGGCAGGAGGAACAGTGGGATCTGTAGGTCCGTTATACTTGACGTGGCAAAAGCAGTCCCATCACAGACTTTCTACAATTCATATAATTCCTGTCAATGATGAAGTCCTTGACAACCCCAGTTGCTATTACCAGTAGCTCCCATTGATTAAGCATTTCTCACAGGTTAGATGCTGCATTCATTCAATAACTATAATAAGAAAAAGAACAATGGCATTTGTTAAGAGCTCATGGGTGCCGGGGACTGTTCCATACTCTTCACGTACTTTAATGCATAAATCTTCTCAACAGCCCCATCACACAGGTACTGTGATTCCAACCTTACTAGTGAGGAAGATGAAGCATAGTTATTTAATGGAGCCACCATCACCTGGGTATTGACTGCGGAGGTCTGATATGAACCTAGACAAGGGTTCTGGCTCCCAGACCACACTCTTTTTTCAAAATAACAGTTTTATTAAGATGTAATTCATATACCATACAATTCACCCATTTAATCGTACAATTTAATGGGTTTTAGTATATTCAGAGTTGTGCAACCATCACTATAATCAACTTGAGAGCATTTTCTTCATCCCAAAAAGAACCCCCACACTCTTTAGCTAGTCAGTTCCCAATCCCCTAAGCCCTTATGCTGCAGGCAACCACTAACCAACTTCCTGTTCCTACAGATTTGCTTCTTCTGGACATCTAATAAAATGGGATCAGGTAATACATGATCGTTCATGACTGGCTTGTGTCATTTAGCTTCATGTTTTCAAGGTTTACCCATGTTCTAGAATGTATCAGCATTTCATTTCTCTAACTTCCAAATAGGTCACAATCTTAACCACCATACTGTGCTTCTCTCTGAGGCTGGTATTATTATTTTTATTCTACACATGAGAAAACTGAGGCTCAGAGAAATGAAATAAATGGTCAAGGTCACACAGAGAGCCAAAGACAGATCGGGCATCTGCTGATCCCCAAACCATGCTCTCAAAACCCTGCCCTACTGCCTCCAAAGCATGTCTTCGCCTAGAGAAGTTATCTACACAAATTAACCTCATGTGTCCTAGTAACTTTCTTCATGCTTCCATGAAAGGTAATGAAATAATCATTGGAAAAAAAGAATGGACTTTAGAATGAAGCTCAGGGCCCAGCCATGTGACTTCAGATAAATCATGTAAGCTTTCTACATCTTGGGTTCCATGTTTGTAAAAGTAGAAGAATGACATCTACTTCTTCGTAAATAGCATTTTCCAGTGCCGGGCGCTTGGTGAGGGTGTCATCCATTCTATGGAGTAATACGTGCTGAGGTACTCAGGTCTAAAACAAAGGAGGTTCAGCTGGAGGGAAGAGGAGGAAACGGAGAAAGCAACATTTTGATTGTGTGGGCCAGTCGCAGTGGTTTTCCTGCCTGTCGCTCTAGGAGAAATGAGCAACAAGGAACATTTGCAAGCACGACTTGATCTACACAAAGACTTGTGGAGAGGACCCCAAGGGAGAGTTGCTCCATCCTTTCCTCCCTTTGGTTTCCTCCCTTCGGTTCCTCTCTGTGGGTGCCCCACTTGTCATCTGCACATTTCCACTCCTAAACCATTTGATGCCGAAGAATTCAAAAGCTTTTGATGGGAGTGGAGACTTCTGTGCATTCCCTGGGAAGCCTAAATAGGCTAAAGTAGTAACCTTAATACAAGCATGCCAATTACATATTCAACCAAATTTATTTCTGCCTTCCCTTCATGCAATTAGAGAAGATAAGTATTAGGTTCAGGATTCACAGTAGGTTTCTGAGTTTTGAAATGAAAATCATTTATAATTAATTGAAAATAGTCTTTCTCAAAAGTAGTACAAGCCTATTTTTAAGATATTACTAGCAGGCCCTGTATCAATTTGGAAACCGCAGACATAAAACAAGGGATATGGAAAAGACAACAATTAAAATATGCTCTTTTTAAAGGGGAGGAAAAAAAGGCGGTTAATTAATATTACAAGCTACAAAAGAGCACGTTGTTTCAATCACAAAATGGATTTTTTTTTTCCTCTTGCAAATAAAGCCTTTTGTTCGTTTATTCAGGTAATGTGCACCTATCAGTAAAGTACAATGGTTTTGCTGCTGGTTTCAGAGAATTCATTCCCTGTCAATAAAACTGGAAAAAAAACCAAAAACGTTATTCATGCCAGGGGACGGGGGACATGAGTCCATCTGAGGGTATTTTTAGATGATTGAGCTCAGGCTCATGAAAATTGCACACATTAGACCTAAATCATTAATCCACGCTGGACTCCTTGTACATTAATCTAAAATGTTTATATTTTGGAAAATGGAGGATGAGGAATGCTTGCTTTGGGGACATGCCTTCTCAAAACCCAGCCACCGTGCTATGAGAAGCCCAAAGACGCACATGAAGGAGAACTGAGGCCTTTACTGAGAGTGCCAGCCGAGCACTCTGCCAACAGCCAGTATCAACTCGTCAGCCATCCTGGCTGAGTGAAACATCCTGGAAGAGGATCCCACAGCCCCTGTTGAGCCTCTCCAGAGGAGCCATGCTAGCCACTGCCACATGGAGCAGCAGAGGGGAGCTTATCCTGCTATATCCTGGACAAACTGCAGAACAATGAGGAAATAAAGAAATGTTATTTTAAGCCACTGTTGTGGGGTAGTTATGCAGCTTTAGATAACCCAAATAGCAAGGCTGTGGACTGAGCTTTGCTTTTCCAGTCCAATAGCCACCTTTCTGAACCATCAAGAGGAAGAGAGTCTGCCTCTGTCCTATGCTGAGAGTTTGAGAAGGCTGGCTCATGTCCCAGTTCCCAACAAGGCTATCCTTTAATTACCACAGCAAAAGCATCATTTATTTGTATCTTTTTAAGTGTCATGGACTGTGCCAAGGGCTCTAGCTGTATAGATATATAGCATATCATTTGTCCATATAATAGCTCTGTGAGAAAAGAAATAACTCTATGTAACAGATAAACAAACTGAGACTCAAAGAAGTTAAGTCACTGACCCAAGATGTGTCCAGCCGATAGGTGGTCAAGTTAGGATTCCAACCAGTCCTCTACTGCTAAAGTATCCACCCAGGGGACACTGCTTCTACACCAGAAAGATATTGCTGACCCACCTCCATAGCCCGGGACCGGCACGTCTTTTTTTTTTGTTCCTCCTTTGTCTTTATGCATTTACTTATTTTATTGTGATAAGCATGCTTACCATGAGATCTACCCTAACAAAATTTTAAGTGTATTTTTTACTATAGGTACAAGGTTGTACAGAAGCTCTCTCGAGCTTATTCATCTTAACTGAAACTGTACGCCCATGGATGGGGCCTTGCATTTCTTGACGAGAGAGATAAAGAGAAAGGGATCCTACCAATCTTTCCACAGGTTTTAGCCATTAGTCTCCCAACCTCCCAAACATATGTGTTTTTTTGTTTGTTTGTTTTGGGTATTTTTGTTTTTTTGAGACGTAGATGCTAAACACCGGGCAACTTCTCTCTTCTAGGAGGGAAAGGAAAAGAAACCCATCCTCTTCAACACACCATAGCCCACAGGAATTCTCATCCTTGATTTATTCTCAGCTACCACCCACCCACCTCAGTTCCACTGCAGACTTGAAATCACCAATGGGGAAACACTCATTTCTGTCCTGTCACAGCCATCCTCCTTAGTGTTCACAAGGGACGGGGCCAAGAACAGGCAGTGTTATTACCAATTGAGGCGTGGACCCCAGATGCCAGTACCCACTCTTGATGAGCTAGGCTAGATCACATGACATCAAGAATGGGACCTGTGCTGGCATGAAAGCCCTTACAGTGTCCTTCTGTCTTTTCCCCTCAGACCCACACCTAGCACTTGATTGTGTGCCTTACTAGTGCATCTGAAGGGAAAAAAGAAGTCCAAGAAGAGACCAAAGAAAAATGGAGCTCACTGTGGACTGGTCTCATCAGTCCACCCCATACACGTACACAATGGCTTTTCAAGGTGGGAAAGCTTTGAGCAGCAGAATCTCTAGATCCATTGAAATGTGTTACAGATATTTAAATTTACAAATATTAAAAATAATAACTACAGGGGTGGCTGGTTGGCTCAGTTGGTTAGAGCGTGGTGCTAATAACACCAAGGTTACCGGTTCAATCCCCACATGGGCCACTGTGAGCTGTGCTCTCCTTAGAATAAATAAATAAATAAATAAATAAACAAACAAACTACAAAAAGACAAAAGAGGGAAAGACAGATGGGACAGGAGAATGGGGATGGGGTTTTAGGAGGGAGAAAGAGTCTGGAGTTCTGCCTAACAGTTGTTACTTGCTCCTGACCCTCCTCTGTGTTACATACAATTCTCCTCCCACTGATAATTATTCTTTTGTAAGTCCCTTTACTCTGCTAAATAGTGAACTCTTTGCTAAAAGGGATCCTATCTTAGGTAAATTTGCAACTACATTTTATACAATGCCAAGATATACTTTTTTTGAATGACTGAGCATGAATGAACAATTTTTCTTAATTTCTATAGCTCTCTGAGTTGCTGACATCCTGGCCCTGTGTCCAAATTCCTTGCTCTGCCTCTTCAGCTTCTGTGGGCCATAAATCATGATATGACAGGAAGATATTGCGAAAATTATACTTGGCCAAAATACAGAATCTCAAATCCTTGAATCTGCCCTCCTACAAACTTCCTCCTCAAAGAAACCCAAGAAGATACATGCAGAGAAGACCAGAAAAAAACATGTTTTATTCCTGAGAATTTAGCTCCAACATCAGTCTCCATGCCCATTTCTTAATGAGTGAAGCCAGACAATGTGAAGGGCTATTTAGATTAAAGGCAACACCTTTCCCCCACCCAACCCCCCCAGGACCCACAGCCACGATAAGGCAAAAGGAGTCACTGGACAGTCATACCAAGGCCAAGAAAAGCTGGACACCTAGCATATGCCCGTGGTAGCTGCTCCCATGGTCAACTCCAGAGCATCCTAGAGCAGGGCAGTCACCACCCAGGTGCAGCTTCAGCGCTTCTTTCTGCATCTAGAGGAAAGAAGATTCCAGGAGATGCTAGAGGACTCCAGAGCAATTCTTGCCGCATGGGACCTGAGACTCGTCCCCTTTAGTTGCTAGAAAAGACATTCCACTCTCGTGAGGAGAACAGCAAATGACCTTGTCCTTCATCCTTTATCAACATTTCTTCTTGAGGGTAAAATTAGGGGCTGGAAAGGAATTATGAGCTTCTTCTATTGGCCAACATGTCTCTGGAGCCATGTTTACCCTGAGACCTGCAACCTTATTTTAATCTGTAGCACTTTTGCTCTACAGTTCCTGGTTTTTCTACATCATTGGTCCCGTCTGTCTTAGCCTTGACTCTTGGTATGAGTGCCCCATCTCTCACACAAAGTGTCCTCTGTGTTTCCAGCCTTGGAAAACGAGAACAGGACTGTTCTTCTAACGAATTCTGGAATCTTCATAGATTCAACTCCCTTTCTCCTTATGCTTCATCCTTGCTGGAGGGTGGATATAAATAAATAAAAATGCATATATACATACACAATAATCAAAGTTACACATATCCCTTTTCCTTTAGTTGATAAGTATGATTTTTCGAGTCAGAGCACATTGTTCTCTTGGGCTCTACCTTTTTGTGATATATTTTATATCAAATTAAAGTATCCTTGAAATCACTTGAAAGCTTTGAAAGATTTAAGCCTTCAAGAAAAGAGGCAGAAGGGCCTCTCCTTGTACCTCCCAACCCTCCCCATTTTCAAGCACCTGGGTAAAGACAGACGTCTGAAACTGATGTTTAAAGCACTGGGATGGCATCTTTACTGTGAGGCCCTCCCTCCAGCACCATGACAATCCTGCCTCCAGAGCACGGACTAACAGCTAACAAAACCGAGTGTTGAGTTAATACCCAATGTTAGGCAAAGTCAAAAATCAAGTGCATCCATCACTTAACTAAAAGCACATTTCATAGGAGGACACAGCCAACTGGATAGCAATCCCGAGCAGAGCTTGCCCTGGCAGGTGTCTGATGAAGACACTGCTCTGTAACGCTTCCAAATCCTTCTAAGCAGGCAGCTTGGCAGTACAGTCTTGTTGGAGAGAGATGCCTCCAGTCCTAGGAACCAGAGCTCGGGAGGGGGAAGGTAGACCTCTCAAAGCAAAATCACTCTGTCACACTTTGCTACTGCTACCCCAATGCTAGTACACTGATTGTGCCCACAGCCTTCACAGAGCTAGGTCAGGATACTCATGCCACAGCTGAAGAAACATATGCCTTTTCCTCCCACACTCAGTGGGTCAGCTTTGCCTTGCATTCCTGAGATCTGGAAATCCCACTCATTGACCTCTTTAGTCCCGGCTTACCAGCACCAATGTTCTCATCTCCTAAAAATCAGGGCACTCTCGCAGCTAAGAAATTAAGAGACGACTGAGAACTGCTGGGATGGGTAAGTAATGGTGTCATTGGTGCTTTAGGCCTTCTTTTGTGCAGACATCTCCAGTGTTTGCTGTATCATTTCTCTCAGCATGTCTTCCAAGGATGCTGGATTATAAAGGGCCACCTGAAGCAGAGGATAAGTGAGTGCTTTTCCAGAGGCCACAGGGCAAGGTGCTGGTGGTCTTGAGTTGTTCCACCAACCCCACTTCCCAGACTTATATTTGAACTAGTGCTTCTCGGTGGTCACATAGAGGAACAAGGCATTTGAGTGTAAAACAACAAAATACACCTTCTTTTTCATAAAGCAAAGCAATCTACCATAGTCACAAGGCTTATTCACAATGATAGAAACCAGGACAGGAAGAAGATCAACAAAGAAGAGGTTGAGAGCTTGTAAAGGGCTCCCAAAAGGAAGTGGTACCCCTTGAGAAAAGTTCTTGAATATATACCTGTCACTAAAGGACGCCCAAGTCACACCGCGCCACATGCACACACACACACACACACACACACCAATTCCCACGTGTGGGTCTCCTGTAATCAGGGAGGGCCACAGATATTCATTTCTGTAAAAAGCAGCTTTTAAAAATAAAATTCAATTCTTGGCATGTGCTGCTATACTTCCTCTGTTCCAAACTTAATACTGAAGCCACCCACAGGACGGCTGTCTTAGCCAAATACAGTAAAGGAAACAAGGCTTCTCACAGAAGGCTCACGTAAACAGCCTCCAACAACCAGAGGCAGGCGGAGAAGGCTTCCACGGAGCAGTACCACTGGGCATGTTTCAGCCAGGTGAGCCAGAGCTGCTCACTCTTGCCTTCTCACAGTGCTGCTCAGAAAGATAACTCTCTATGATGGAAGGAGAACTGACTCTGGGTGGTGAACACGTAACGCATTATATAGATGATGTATTATAGAATTGTACACTTGAAACCTGTGTAGTTTTTTTGAACACTGTTACCCAATAAATTTGAATTAAAAAAAAAAAAAGATAATTCCATAGACTGCAGGGAAAGATGTCCCATGACACTTGGAATTTCTAACTCCAGAGAATACAATTTCCAATGAATGCAATCTGCATAAAACATAAAATGATGACAGCAGAGAAAAAGATCTTTCATACAATCTCTATATAATCCACAATGACCATTCAGCTGCTCTTGAATATCTATGTCCTTATACAATTTACTAATATTTTCCATTTATACCGTGTTTCCCCGAAAATAAGACCTAGCCGGACAATCAGCTCTAATGCATCTTTTGGAACAAAAATTAATATAAGACCCAGTCTTATTTTATTATAATACAAGACCCGGTATAATATAATATAATATAGTATAATATAATATAATATAATATAATATAATATAATATAATATAATATAATACCGGGTCTTATATTAATTTTTGCTCCAAAAGACACATTAGAGCTGATTGTCTGGCTAGGCCTTATTTTCGGGGAAACACGGTACTTCTTATCTTCCCGTTTACATCATAAGCTATATAGGGAAGAGACCATCCGCTCTAGACACCAACTGTAAGTCATTAGGACTGCCTCCCCCAACATACCGTACCCTTGGCTTCAAATAAAAGAAGGCCTTCATTCAATGTTTTGCATTATTCACAATTGAGTCCTGAACCATTTGCTCTAATTCATTTCTCGTTTCTTGAACACTTTGTACCCTTTTCGTCTGCACTCTTGCAGATGACCGCTCCTTTGTATTTAGCCTTGAATTTGAGACCTTCTTCAATCGTGGGTAAGACCACAAGCTCTGAAGCCAGCCTATCTGAACTCAAATCCTAGCACCACCATTTATTACCAGAGTGACGTGGGCAAACTATTTTATGTCTCTAAACTTTAATTTTCTAATCGACCAAAGGGTGCTCGTAACAGTACCTCCTGGAATTGTTGAGAAGATAAAATAATTCAGATGTAAAACATTTAGAACCATGCCTAGCACAATGGAATTGCTCAAGAAGTGTTAGCAGTGGTGAGGCATTTTTCTGCCAACTCGACGTCCGTGTGGACAGTTCAGTCAACCGGTTGCAACTCGCTTCCAGTCCGTTCACCTGCCAGGTAGTTTCCACCTGATAACCCATGCCAAGCTCACTGCAGCAGATGAAGGAGAAAGCATTTATTTCTCCTATGAAGACACAATGCCTCTCATGCAGAGCGCTCCATTGTAGCAAGTGCTGAGATTTTCTCATCCAGTGATTAGTTTCTTGTTGGCTCCAGCTTATGTAAACTGAGCCTCCGAGAGCCTTAAATTCAACACAAAAGCTATTTTTCCCTTTTTTAACTGGTTTCCTATTAAAGCAGCATATGCCTTGCTCTTCACTAGAGAATCAAACTCACAGATAACCCACTACATGTCTTACATGTCTATTCCTGGTCTCCACCCTGGAGGGGACACCAAGAAAGCATTATTCATTCAGTCAACTAACATGTATTTGCCATGGACCCTGACTTTAGGTAGCTAACATTTGATTGTTAATACAAAACTAACATATGTGACATTACCAAAAAATAAAAAAGAGTAATAATTAACTACTGAGCCACGTACATGGTGCTAATTATACATACAGCAGTCTGAAAAGGTCATTTCATGTAGGGGGGGTCATGATAATTCACTTATTCACTCAACAAAAACTTATTGAGAACCATCTCACTACCAACTTCTCTTCTAAGCACTGGCCATAGGTGGAGAACACTGGGGCCTGTGTCCCTTACAGCGTTCAACTATTCCCTGCAGTCCTCCATAGGATAACAGCCGTGTGGTTAGGGGAACAGAGCCATCTAAGAGATTCATGGCAAACCCATTCATATTGTCAGTAGTTTATTCCTAAGTAGCCACTGAAATAAAGAGAGTTGGCTGGGGGCTTCTGGGAAAGTTCTTCCTTGATCTGAAGAAAACATCGCAGGAAGACACATCCCTTTTCCTCTGGTTACAGCCATGTTACGGATATGAAATCCATAACGGCTGCTCACATCTTGCCACCCGTTTGAAGACAGAGAAGCAAGGGCCAAAGAACTGTAGGGAAACAGGCTCAGCATCACCACAGTAACTCAGCTTTTAACAGTGCTCTGTCTCTGGGTTTCCAATTCTGTAGTCTAATATATTTCCTTATTGTTTACATTTGCCTGACGTTTTTTTTCTCTGTTACTTGCAGCCATACACATTCTAATTCATAGAATATATGAAGGTAAATGAGATATGATCAACCCTCAAGGAGCTCACAGCCTAGTGTAGACTAACATAGAATTACACAGCATTGCAATTTGTCAGTGAATGATGGTTAAAACAATGGAAAACCGGCAATCTCCTCACGTCACCATAGAAGTTGGCTAATTGTCATGCTTTCATCAATTTTTGTCCTTATCCCCGATATCTTAAGAGAAGAAAAGGAATACACCTTCCTAGAATTAAGAGATAAAGTATAAAACATATTCCTTCAACTTGAGTCGTGTTCTTGGAATCAGTCTGGAAGTTTCCCTTTTAAAGGTTATTTTTGATCTCTGAAGACGAGACTGGCTGCACAATTATAGAAAATCAGAACATATTACCTAGTGTGCATAGGTCCTGGTAATTACACACAGGTTAAGAAATTGTTTTTCTTTGATAGCATTAGGTGGTTGAAACTGCACTTTCAGCCACCTTTGTCTACTGGAAGAAATTATTTCTGTCAGTTAAAAAAGCCAAATAATCCCTTGACTAGACTTGTAATTAATTATTTTACATATGGTTTTGGCTTCACTGTGTGCCTATAACATTGGAGAATTCCAATGCAGTTTTTAGAAACAACATTAAAGTCTTGCTATGGTTGTGGTTACTAGGAGTTGTAATAGGGAGCTTTGTTTAGTTGAGGTTCAGATCCGCTTTTTATAAATAACATCATTCCTCATAGTAACGCTTCTGTGAAGGTATCTCCTGAGGACACCTCTCGGGAGACCACTCAGGTGCCCAGAACTGATCAGTACCTCCCTTTATCGTGGCTAGTTTGCTAAGAAATAAATTTATAGATATTAAGAACCCAGCTTTTGGAATCAGACGGAGGTGGTTTAAACTCTGTTTCTGTAGCTTATTCGCTGTGTTATCTTGGGCAAGCTCCTTACTATTCCTGAGTCACTGTGTAAAAGAATACCTACTGAGAATTAAATGAAATAATGTAGGAAAGGTTCCTAAAATAGTGCCTGACATTCATTGTCTTTCAACAAATTGATTGAACTGGAGATACAAGCAGGCAACAGTACAAGCAATGGTACCCCCACAGATCTCACGTCATAAATACTCATACGTGTCCATTGTGATCGCCACTGTTATTTTTAATAATACCTGTTCCTCTCCCATGACACATCCATTCTACAGCGCTCAGAGAGAAAAACCAAAGAATGATCCTAAATTCCTATTTTTGTCTCATGCTCCCCACCATGTACAGTAGTTCCTCTTTATCCGTGGGGGGTACGTTCCAAGACCCACAATGAAATGGTAGATACTACTAAACCCTATATACACTGTGGTTTTTCCTGTACAGTATACCTGTGATAAAGTTTACAGCTTTTCTTTGGCATATCCAAATTACCAGCATCACTAATCTTGTGCTTCGAAGCTATTATTAATTAAAATAAGAGTGATTTGAACACAAGCACTACAATACTGCAACAGTTGATCTGATAACCGACATGGCTACTACCTGACTCACGTCTACAGTGTGGATACACTGGACAAAACGATGACTCACATCCTGGGCAGGATGGAGCAGGATGGCATGCGATTTCCTCACACTACTCAGAACAGCATGCAATTTAAAACTTATGAATTGCGTATGTCTGGAATTTGCCATTTCATATTTTCAGATGGTGGTTAATTAAGGAAAAACAAAACTGCAGATGAGGGAGAACTACTTTGTCTACTCCATCATAAGTCATACGGACTCTGCTACAATGTTTTCAATGTTTTCAGAACGCATGCTCTTCTCTCTGCTTCTCCTGCTTCCACCTAACCCAGGCCACTATCATGCCAATCCTAGCCTGTCATTTAAACTTCTTATGACCACCTTGCCCATGTAGTTCTCCTTACAATCCATTCTCTGCATAGTGGTTCTTGAATTTTATGCCACAGAAATCATTGATTTTATTTGCTGAAAACTCTCAAGTGGCCACCCAGCACACACATGAAATTGAACCTAAACTCTTGATGACCTGGATGCCCCCTACTTTTTCTACCATTTTGGTTTCTCCACACCAGCATGCTCTAGACACAATGGGCTTCCTTCTGCTCCTTGGAAAAATCCTTTGCTTTTATTGTTCTCTCCCATACCTTTATATAGCTGGCCCGTATCATAATTTGAAAGTCAGGTCACATGGACTTTCTCAGACAGGCTGTTCTTGACTTTCATGGTCAGTTTTAAGCATCACACTCTGTCGTGTCTTCTTCATAATATGAAATGAGCTTGTCTACTTATTTAACTTTCTATAGGTTCCATAGCGCCCAGAATGTAAGCTCTGTGAAGGCAGGTACCTTCTCTGCCCTATCCGCTGCTACCTCCCTCATGCCTTATAAGAGCATGTGGTGTGTAGTGGGTGTGTAATGAATATCAGTTGACTAGTATAATATTAAGATTCCAGATGCTGCCTCAGTTAACTAACAATCTTTTCAAGTCATTTAACTTCCTACTAGAGGGGCATTTAAGACCCTTAGTATCATGAGTTGGAAGAACCACAGGATCCGTAGAAAGAAACTCTTACTAGACTTCATTTAAAGACATGGAAGTGAAACCCAAAGGTGTGACGAGGGTTACAGAATGTGTCAGAGTCTGGACAAGAGCCTGGACAGAGCACAAAGCTTCTAAGGTCTAGACATGTGGTCATTATATGACCCGTGTCATAATCCATACTACTGCTCTGCTGGATCCACGCCTCTAAACTGGCAAGAAGAGCAATGATGTTTGAAATCACACCAACCATTTTACAGGAGTTAGACAGGGACTGGGGAAAGGATGAGAACTATGCTTCTTTCCTTCTTCAAGGAGAGAAGAGACAGGGCCAGAGAAGGCACTAGAGCACAAAAATCACACCAAAACAAAAAACAAAAAAAACTTATTCTTCAGTTGCCATGAGTGAATGGACCTCAGAAGGAGCTACAAGTTATCAATATTGAAAGTATGCATTGAACTCTGTTCTGATATACAGAATTATAGAATCTCAGCATGGAAAGTGACCTCTGTATTTCACCTACCCTTTCCTTGGACTCTTTACACCATTTACAATATGTCTGCCTAGAAGTCATCAGCCTTATTTTAAATATCTCTAGTCAGGGATAACTCATGGCCTCCCAAGGAAGCTCATTCTGTCTTCCAACGTCTTCGACTATATGAACATTCTTCACTAAATTGAGCTAAAAATCCACTCCTCTGAATTCTACTAATTCTTGTTTGGCCATTTTTGGATATCTAAGGCTGTCATCATGTCATCCCTGAATTTTCCTTTTGCCAGGTCCTTCACTTAATTTTAATATGGAAAGCTCTTTCATTGACACAGGACTTTTTTTGCACTGACTTCTTCCTCTCCACATAGTTAAATGCATCAACATTCTTCATGAAGTAGGGCTTCAGGAGTAGAGTGAGCAGCTTAGGAGCCAGAACCTTCCTTGCGCTGGAGATATTTATGTGATGTAACTAAAGTTTTTAGTCTATGAGTACTCACAGCCACCCTCAATCCACCTCCAGCCCATTATAAATAATCCTGTGTTGCCTGCTCAGTACCCACTCCTTTCCAAACCTACTAAGGAAAGATTTTTGCTTACTGAGAGAGAAGCTAATTTGACCTATATGCAAAACGATAGAAAGAGGGGTAAAGAGATGAGAGATCAAAAAACTTTATCACCTAGTTATCACGAAAGAGTTTTTTGGAGCTGAAATTTATAAGAAAGAGACACTGGAACAGTTACAGGGTATAAGCAAATTGGAGGAGGAAAAAAGAAAAAGTGATATTACAAAGTGTCAAGGTGACTTAGTAATGGGATTCTCTTTGATGTTCTCCAAAACATGCAAATAGAAGATTTCTATTACTTTCAACTGCTTTTAGGTGTTAGAATTATGTTTCCTTTAATGTGACACAAGTTTGTAACTAGATCACATGGGTCACAGAATTTATTAGGTTATGTATATTAAAAATTAATCCTATAGCAATTATAATGATTTTTATACACGTGATTTACCATGTACCATGAAATATACTGAAGACTTTCCCTTCATGATCTCATTTTATTGTCACAGCACTCACTTAAGGTACATGCTACTACAAATCTCATTTTTCAGATAAGGAAGTTATAAAACATGGAGACGTAAAAAATTGTTCACAGATACTCAAGTAAGTAATGACAACATCAGTTCTCAGAACCACATCTAACTCTAAATCCCACACATTATCTCTTATGGAGCTCCCCACAGAATGGCTGCCATGATTGTTGAGAAAGAAACAAAGAAAGCACCAGAGCTGTGAGTCTGGAATCCAGGAATCTTCTGGGGCTTCAGGGAGGTCATACTATCCAAACCTTGTCCCACAAGTTGACACTCAAGCACTGATTCAACATTGAGATCAGAGCCAAAAATCAAAGTGATGGGGGAGAGTTCTGGCACATTCTTTAGAAAGAAACCCAAACTTTCAAAAACTTCAATTTCATTTCCCACAATGTTGATTACACAATTTTAGCACATGGGTATGTTTCTTTCCCTTGAGCACATCGATTGAGTGCTCAAACTTAGACAACAAAACTGGGTTCACAAAAATGTAATTGATAAAGCTAACTCTTTCCTATCTGACTTTATGGTTTTAGCTAAAATGCAAGCTAAACTGAATTCCATAATGGACTATACTTCATAATAATTGTAGTCTATTTCTATGCAAATAGCTGAACAGCATCTCTCAATTGCAGGCGGTGGCTATAAACTCACATAAGTTTTGGGTAGATTCTAATTGTGTATCTGATGTAATAGGTATTGAATCAATGAGAACTTTTGACACTAGTCTTGAGAGTTTACACCCATTATTCACTATCTAAACTTTGGGTTCAAAAGGCGGGTCTTATTACAAAGTTTGTTGGATTGTATCATTATTTAGTAACTGTTTAGTCTGAAACAGGTTATTTAATTTTCTGATTCACAGTGTTGTATAAATGGAAATAATAATGACATCCTTACAGAATTTTTGGATAATGAAATAAGACAATGTATACCGAGTACCCGGTACAATATTTGGATCAATAAAGTATAGTTTTTCCTATGCTCTGTTGCCAGATCACCTGGATGGTTGCTTGGTACTTCAAGTGACCAATTCTTGAGTAACTTCCTCACAATTCATTGGCGTGCTACAGACACCCAGCAAAAGTAGTTCCTCCATGACCCCCACCTAAACTTCAATGAGAAGACAAAGACAACATTCAATAGGAACAAAGGGAGCAGGAAGCACAATCACAGGGCCAGTCCAAGTAGATACATACAGTAACCCCAACTTATCCATAGGAGATATGTTCCAAGACTCCCAGTGGATGCCAGAAACCACATAATACTGAACCTTATATGTGCACTGCTTTTTGTTCTTATACATGCATACATTTTCACTTAAAAGAAGCCCTGTACAGATTTCTTTAGCATATGTGAATTGCCACCATCACTACTCTTGTGCTTTGGGGCCACTACTAAGTAAAATATAAGGGTGACTTGAACACAAGCATTGCAATACCACAACAATCAATCTGATAACCCAGATGGCTACTATGTCTGCAGGATAGATACATTGGACAAAGGGGAGACAGACAGGGATGATGCAAGATTTCAGAACACTACTCAGAAGAACACACAATTTAAAACTCGTGAATTGTTTATTTCCAGAATTTTCCATTTAATATTTTTGGACTGCAGTTAACCACAGGTACCTGAAAGTGAAACCCAGGATAAGAGGGAACTATTGTGTATAAGGTCTGCTCTGGGTCTACAATCTGCTCACTTCATCTCACATGACATCCTCAGCCATGAATGATGCCCACCCAGCCTTGGATTTCTGAGGAAAAGAGCCATGGACGGAAGAGCCATCTTTATAGGAGATGTTTATTTTTCCATTAATAAAGGGAAATTACTTTGTTGGTTGGGAGCCCAGATTTTAAAATTACTCCCATGGCTGTATCTAAAACCAATTCGATATTTAAAACTCAAATTTGTTTGGTATAATAGAGTTGAGGATGTCATATCTTATGACATGGTCAGCCATAAAATGTTCCAAGGGAACAGAATGGGGCATACTGAGGGGAGTGGGGAGAGGGAACTTGTAATCATTTATGTCCAGAGGGGTATAGCAAATGCCTGGGACAAACCTAGCTTCAGAGCAAAGGAGAAAATTCATCCAAATGGGTGGAAGATGCCTATAATACGTGTTGACAGTATAGTGTCATTGAAGGAGGGTAGGCTTTAGAATTGGACAAACAGACTCTGGCCTTTGTTCTCTGGGTAATGTTGGGTAAGTTACTGACCTTGCTGAACCTCAGATTCTTCATCTGTGAGACGTGGATCATAGTATTAAGTTTGTTATGGGAGCACTTGGCTCGATGCCGCCTACATGATAATTGCTCAATAAATAATAGCTGTTTGTATTTTGCTGTTGTTCATGTGTTAGCAGTTACTATGTGCTAGGTCCTCCAAAGTATTTGTCTATTTTCCTCCAGGATATGACACCCGGCTATGTTATTATTAATAATCCCATTTTATAGATGAGAAAATTGACCCACATGTCCAATGTCACACAGTTAAGAAAAAGCCAAGCTGAAATTGGAACTTAGGTCTGGCTGATTTCAAAGCCCACATTATCTCCACTGCCTAGACGACCCTGTGGAAGTTAAAATCCTCATTATTAATAAATATGCAAGCTATAATCTAAGAAAGTATTTGACATGTGGAAGAAAGAGGGAACAGGACATCCTGACAGGTGAGTATACAGAATCTAATGGAAAAATTAGTTCAAAGATCTGAGCAAATGGGGTGACAACAAGGCTGCATCCAGAGACATCAAAAAGGTGGACCCCAACCCTCAAAGGCTGAAGATAACAAAGCCAGGCTTGGAGCAGAGCTGGCTTGGATACCAGGGTGGGTGGTGCTACATTACCTGGAAGCCCACTAAAGTTCTTAAAAATCCCTGTCAACAGCAAGAAGGATTCAGTTCAGAGTATGGGGTGGCAGCAGCTGAACTGCAGGTGGGATTCAAGTAGATCCAGCTGTGGGGAGGAACAGAGAAGCAGGAAATCGGGCAAGTCCTGACATCAGCAACCAGTTGACTGGCAATTTTTTTTTTAACCTTGCAAACAGTTTCCCTGAGATCATGCAGACACAGTCTTAAACCTTTCAATTCTAGAGGCTCCAGATTTACACATGCATACTGCACTATCATTTTCCAAGTATAAAACTGCAAAATGCAATGTTTCCTTCTCACTACAGCTATCCACTGTTCTGTGACCTTGGGTTTAATGACAGCCAATTCTCAAGCCTCCTCAAATTAGCAGGGACTTTCTCCATGAGCATTGGCAGTTCTGGAAGTTATGTAACATTTCTTGGCCTCTGATGTGCATCTGTGACCCACGACCTCAGAGTCTATTACGACTCAGCACATACAAGGAAGAGGTGAAGTCACTACCCTTATCATGGCCATGGTAGACATTACTAATCAATCACAGCACTCCTTTCAATTTGACCTAGAAAAGCCTCATTAAGATGCACCAAGTGGTGACTACCAACGGTTAGATTTTGCATATGATAAAACTCACCGACCAGAAAGATTTAGTGGTTTACCTTTCAACAAGTCACTGAATTAAAAATAAAGTTAGTAAAGGAAGTTTTAAATTGACCTCCCTGGTTAATTGTATAGAGAAATGCCCAAAATACATTTGGAATCTTGTGACAGGTTAAAAAAATAAAAAAATAAAAAAAATCAAGAAACACCCAAATCCTCATTATAGATGAAGGAATAAAGAACCCTACATTCTCTCACTAGCTATCTAATTGAATTTGGCTATGTGAGTACTTATTGTTTACCAAGATACATTCTAATAATTTCACATATGTCATCTCACTTAATATTAATAGCAGATTAAATAGGTATTTTCATTATCCCATTTTACCAATAAAGAATGGAATATTAAAGAGATTAAATAACTTTGAAAAGGTCATGCAAGGTAATCAGAGGTAGCAATGAGATTTAAGCCCAGGTCCACCTAACTTTACAAGCAGAGCATTTAACCTCTACATTTTATATTGTCTCAATTAGATATGAAGCCAAGTTAAAAACAAAAAGTTCAGTTGGCAACAATGAGTATTCCCCTAGAATGTTTTTAAGGCAAGTGACACTCCCTTAAGGTTTCATATGAGTCTGTGATCTTGGGAACCAGAGAACAATAAAGAGCCATGGCAATGCAAGACAATCACTGTCCACAATCCCAGTGGGACCAGATCAGAAAATTTCCCCTTGGGAAATGTCGGTACAGCAGTTGACTAGGAGATGAAAGAAAGATTACATGGGCAAACAGCCCATTGCTTCCCTCTGCTTTGTCAGTTCACTAACGTAAGAGAACCTGTCTTCTCTTCATAGCCACGAGCAGAGCATGTTCCCATAGCCTCAACAGACACCCAGACACCCTTGCCATGGGAGGGAGGTTGAGATATGACAGTTAATGCCAACACATCATTTATAATGTAGACATCAATCCCAAAGGCCTTGTCATTCCTGAAGTCTGTTGCTGCCACCACCCTCAACGTTCGTTGGTTCTTGGGGATGGGAGCAGATGGGAGCATAGCCCCTGCATCAGAGGGACCCGTTTCTGTCCAAACAACAATTTAAACTCTCAGATCTTCTCTTTCAATGAGAAAAGTGTGGCCCCTCTAGCATAAGCTCTCTCGACTGTCTCCATCCCTCAGATTTTCTCTTACCATTTTCTCTTCCTTTCCTGCACTCTCAAAAAAGTGTCTCCCTTATTGACCAATGCTACTGCCTCTTCTGGCTCTCTCTTCTGCGTTTCTCCTGACACATTGCTACACGGGTTACCCGCTCCCTCTCTTAAAGAGAATCGAGATCATCCAGGCACTTCAAGTTCTGCTCTACCTTGAAAAACACACTTTCCCTTGAGCCTGCTACCCTACTAACAAGATTTACTATTTTTACAATACCATGACACTACTGACACCAAATGTGTAGGTTTTTTCCACACCAGCAACCAATTCTTAATTCACCAACTGGGTGTCCAATGATTCAATTCAATCCTGACATTACCTGGAGATAGTTAGACCCCCACAAGTTAAAGGGTTCTGTCCCACAACACTGCCCACACTTCAGATGCCAATTACAAGTCCAGGCCTCCTATACTTTTGTCTGGCTATGCATCAGGGGTCCCCATACCCCCCTCCTTGGGTACAGTGATGTGCTACAACAGCTTACAGAACTCAGGGAAACACTTTACTTACTAGGACTGGTTTATTCTAAAAGATATTATGAATGATACAAATGAATAGCCAGTTGAAGATGTACAAGGTCTCAAGAGCAGGAGCTTCTGCTTCTATGGAGTTTGGGGTGTGCCACCCTCCCAGCATGTGGATGGGTTCATCAACACAGAAGATCTCAAAGCCCCTTTGCTTAGAGCTTTTATGGAGGTTCAATTTTGTAGGCATGGTTGGTTAAATCACTGGCCACTGGTGATTAATTCAATCTCCAGCCCCTCTCTCTTCTCCAAAGGTCAGAAGGTACGGCTAAATGTGCCCGTCCCCTAACCACGTGGTTGGTTTCTCTGGTAACCAGCCCTCAACCTGGAGCTATCTAGGGGTCCACCAAAAGTCACCTCATTAGCATATACTCAGTTAAGGTTAAAAGGGCTTATTACGAACAACAAAAGACACTTTTCTCACCCCATTACTCAGGAAATTCCAAGGGTTTTAGAAATTCTATGCCGGCAAAAAGGGAAAAATACAGTTCACCCTCGAACAACACATGTTTGAACTGCACAGGTCCAGTTATACATGAATTTTTTTCAATAAATATTGTAAATGTATTTTCTCTTACGATTTTCATAATAACATTTTCTTTTCTGTATCTTATTGTAAGAATATGTACAGTATCTAATACATATAACACACAAAATATGTGTTAATTGACTCTATTATCAATAAGGCTTCTGGTCAACAGTAGGTGGTTAGTAGTTAAGTTTTGGGGGAGTCAAAGTCACATGCAGATTTTTGACTGCACACGGTGCGGGAGCAACCCTAACCCCCAAGCTGTTCAAGGGTCTACTGCGTATATTTATTATGCAACAATATCACACCTACTATTTCCTGATTTCTCTTTCCTCTCCCCACTAATATTCTTGCAAGAGTAATTTGTACCCCCCAACCTCTGCTTAATCACCACTCCTTACTCTGTGCCCTCTAATGTCACCTCTGTTACCAGGACTCCAAAAGAAATAATGCCTTGTTGGTCATCCAAATGAATGTTTGTATCAGATTTCAGAATGAAGATTTCTGTTTATAAATTATAGGACCTTGGAAAGAGTAGGAATGGATCTGGCTAGAACACCATCCGTGTGCTCTGTATGGCTATCCATCTGTCTTGTTTCTGCAGCTGTGTGCCAACAGAGAAACTGGACTATAGACCATTCTGGCCTCACATTTTTCATTCTGTTTACCAGGTTGTTGAAAAAAACCTAGAGAAAGGACAAAATTGTCCTGCCTTGAGTCACTCGGCCATCTCTCTTGACCCATTCAGTGTGATGAGGGGAAGCTATGACCATTGGGTCAGCCTAGGTCCTGTGTCTACAAAGCTAGCTAAAGTGGAATAGTCTCTGGTGTTAGTTGAGGCTGGGGAACCATACGCACAAGTGCTGGGGAAATCATGAACTCTGCAACCACCAGGATTTGTGTCTATTAGACCTATGTGTAACGCTGAGAACTGTGCAGAATAATAGATGGCAGAACCGCGGTCATTATCAAAATCATTAAGGCTGAGCAGAAATATTAAGATATACTTGCATTTCTAGCCAAATAGGTATTTAATACCCTGGATTGAGCGAGCCTCATGAATATGTGGTGCCTGAGCTGTGTGTTTTGAAGGTGCACCCAGTAGGGCCAGATGTCTCTGAATAGCAACTCCACCCACCTGTTGCTCTTTTGCCTCTGGAGAGCTCTTTGAGTTTCACAATCTCTCCATTCAAGCCAAGCCCCTACGAGAAGGCTCCTACCATAGTTACAAGTTAATATAGTTGGAAGGAGTAGTTAGCAAATGACTCTGAACAAAAAGACCCTCCAGCACCAGAACCAGAAAACTACTGGGAATTGGCGGCCAGCAGATGGGAGGACGAGGAACTACAGGGGCAATGAGGCTTCCACAGCTCGCATACAGCGCACAGGAGCATCACACGGCTGGACAGGGCTTTGAGGTTATCTAACACCCCAATCAACAGGAAAGTGGGGCTGAGAAAGAGTGGGTTGAGGAATTGCCATGTGTCAGGTGTGCTAAATACAGGCATACCCTGTGCTTTGCTTGATTGTGTTTCACAGATGTTGTGTGTTTTACAGACTGAAGGCAAGAACCACCACCAGCAAAAGGATTACAACTCTCTTTATTGTAATACATATGTGGTTCATTGCGGTATCTGGAACCAAACCCTCAATATCTTTGAGGTATGCCTGTCCTCCCTAGGATTTACCTCAACCCCATTTTACAGATAAGAAAACTGAGGCTGAAAGAACATGAAGAACCTACCCAAGTTTACACAGCCAGAGAGTGACAAGTTGGGAATTTTCACCCAGGCCAATCTGCCCGGCTCCAACGTGCTGAAGATGGGCAGTTAATAAATAGAAAACTTTGCGTCATAAACTAGGACTTTTGACTTTGGGGCCAGTGCTGTTTCTATGAAGTACACCACTTTGCTTGTGTGTGCCATAATGTTGAACAAAGCATTTTCACAAGAGCAACATTCTTTTTTCTCTGTACAACGTCATGAGATAGGCCAGAGGTGGGTGATTTCCCCCTATTTAACAGCTAAAGAGTGTGAGGCTCTGAAAGAATAAACTTAGCCCGGTAAGGGTGTCATTTGAAACCCAGCAGGGCTGGGAACCCTGGAAACAACTCGCTTTGGCTTTAAGTACATTAGCTCCCTTTTTCCAAGGGGAATACGTTCCAAGACCCTTAGTGGATGCCTGAAACCATGAATAATACCGTTTTTTTCCCCTGTACATACGCACTTATAATAAAGTTTAATTTATAAATTAGTCAATTTCACAGATAGACGATTCGTTCTTACCACAGAGGTGAGCCACGCCTGCAAACCATTTTTTGTCTTTCCTTCTTCAGTCGAGAACCTTCATCTTTTGACTTAAAGGCAGCGCTTTACGGCTTCTCTTTGGCGTCTCCGAAGGGCCAGCGTCACCATTCTTGTGCTGTGTGGCCCTTCTGAAGTAAAATCAAGGTGACGTGACCACAAGCACTGCAGTACCGTGACAGTTAACCCGATAACCAAGCCGTCCACAAAGTGATTAACAGGCTGGAGCATCTACAGCCTGGAGACGACTCACGTCCTGGGCAGGATGGAGCAGGTATCGCGAGGTTCCCTCACGCTCCTCGGAATGGAGCACAATTTAAAATGCAGGACTTGTGTATAACTGGAAAGTTTCATTTAGTATTTTTGGACCGCGGTTGAGTGACACTGCGGAAAGAGCAACTGCAGAAAAGGGGGGGACCAACCGTAATTGCGTTCCCACCATTCAGTGGATCCTAGAACCAGCACCAGGCTGGTTGTTTTCTAGTGAACGCATCTCCCCCCACCCCCCACTTTTAGCTTCAGGTCCTCAGGGCTGTTTTATATTCTGAGTCCTGCCCTAATTTTCAGTCTCTCATAAAGAAAAGTAGTTACATTAGAATTGAGTGACTCTGTCTGCCTCATTCCTCATCTCAGACTGTATTTTTACATTATCAAGTAAATTAAAAGCCATACATTATATGTACTTGCATTATGGAAACTCATTTAAAATTCTGTTTAGCACACATTTGCAGAACTTTTGCTGATTCAATGAATGCCACATTTACCAGTCAAGTGTAAATCAGCATTTTGCCGCGAGGAATGAGGAATACTTCAGGGCTGGCCGACGGGATAGAGTCCAGTTTGCACTTTCTCAAGTTTCGAGTTCTCTCTCAGCCTCTTCATCTGAGCAGGTAAAGGAGGGACAACCGAGCCCAGGAAAGCAATGTGAGCCTGTGGGGCTTTGGCCGTGAGTTCACACAGATAGAAAGGTGAGATGTCCCATCCTCGGGAGGTGACAACATCTCCCACAGAATAACTACAATATTAGGAATATTATCAATATCCAGAGCCAGCTTCCTGGGTATTCAACCTATGGGTCCAGCTCTGAGAAGGGCTCCAGGCTTGGTTTAATGCTCTGCTGTCTCCACCTTGAAATTCTTAATAATATTTTAGCAAAGGGCCCTACGTTTTCATTTTGCACTGGGCTCCACAAATTATACAACCGATCTTTATCAATAACTACCATTTAGTGAATATGTTCACCACATCAGACATTGAGGTCTTGTTTCGCTTGCATTATCTAATTAATCCTTACAATAATATGGAGTCAGCCTTTAGGTGCCAAGCAATGTACCAGGCCCCAGAATACCGGAAAAAACATGATAAGCATGGTTTGTGCCTTCATGGAACTTACATGCAAAACAGTATAGACACAGTAATTTCAAGTTGTAATAATGGTTCTCAAAGAAAAATATAATAAAGGACTGAGGTAAATATAATAGGAAGGATCCATGTGAAGTGAGGTAGCCAGGAAAAACCCTTTCTGAGAGCCTAAGAGGTAAGAATGCTTGTCCCCATGTTATAGATGAGAAAACTGAATCTCAGATAAAGTGGGTGACTTAGCCAAAATCACAGAGTTGGGTAATAATAACAGAACCAAGCTTTGAAGTCAAGTCTGTCTGATTTGGTCGCCAGTGTTCTAGAACAAAGCTTCTCAAATTTTAACATGCATAGACATCACTGGAGATTGGATTAAACTGGAATGATTTTGATTCAGGAGCTCTGGGGTGGTGCTAATCCTGCTGAGGCCAGAACCACATTCTGAGGACAAGACCCTAAATGCCTGTGTCACGGGAACCACTTGGGGGTGGCCGCCAGACAGCACCCCCAGGCTCAGACCTGGAGGGCCAGCTCTCACTGTGGAAGGTCTGATGGGACTGGATGCCTATGGACAGGCCCAGAGGGGCCAAGCAGGAACTCAGAGGCCACAAGTCCTCAGGGATTTCATGGGTCTGCCTAAACCTTGGGTCGGGGGCAGGGTGGGGAATCACTGCAACTGTTTTTGACCAAGAACTTGAAAGAACTGACCAACAAAAAGAGGAGCTTTCTCCTCCTCTACAGATTCTGCCCTGATCCCAAAGCCTAGATTTCTCATCTTGAGTGTTAAGAAATGTTTCTTTCTCAACACTTAACACAGATATGCCCAGCCACCATCTCTCCCATTGTACTTTAAGCTCATTTTCTTGTGCAAAGTTCTCCATGAGCAGAGGCAGTTAACATTTCCCCATATTCAAGTTAGAATTTACATTTCTAAATTCTCATTTAAATACCTCACTCCCATTTATTTTTGTCCTTATAGGATTATGGGAGTCATTTTTAAAATCACTATATATTCTTTCTTTTTCTGATTCTTCTATGGGTTTTTATGAGCCATGTGATATTATAATATCTGACTAATTCATAGCAAAAATAACCACCTCCCAGCCCTCACAGAACACATTCTCTTTATTCCCCCACAATGTATTAAACGTATGGTCCATTATGAATGCCAGGTCTTTTTCTGCTGTGTATGTATCTGTTAAGTTTCTCTGTTCTCATTACTGAAACTATGGTGATTAACACAGTAAACTAGCACATAGCAGGTGATTAATATCTATCGAATGAATGTATAAACAACCTTGAGCTAGTTTTTGCTGAACTATGACCTGTATTGAAAGAGTATTCCTGTATTTCAGATTATTAAGGAACCTCCCTGAAGGGGGAAATGACTTCACTTACAGCAAAAATGTGGATGTAGAATTGGCTGGTGGCATCTAATAAATATTTTTCATGAGTAGTACTAGAGCAAAGAAAGTGCAGAATCTGTAAGTTTTGAGAAGATGTGGAGAAAACGGAGACTGGGAAAGAGCTCTGGATTGGGAGTCAGGCAGCCAAGCTTCTAGCCTTGGCCTCACCCCAAACAAGCTGTGTGACCTTGGGGAATTCATTAGACCTCTCTGAGCTTTCGTAATCTTAGCCAAAAAAAAATGACAGTGTGGAACTAGGCGATCTCTAAGGATCTCTTTGGCACGAACCATCTCTGAGTCCATATGAACACTTGGATCGGGGTTTTGAAAACAGAAACCAGTGCCAAAAGGGAAAGATTTGTATAGAAGTAGAAAAGACCCATCAGAGAGGATCCTTGGACAAAAACAGCACTTGCTCTCTGACCTGGAGTTATAATTCCTACATGGTTATTGCAATGGTCTTTGTGAACATTGTTTCCTATTTGACCAGTTTTTGTTCTTAAGAAATGTCTAGATAAAGGCTGTGTCCTAGCACATCGTTCAGCTCAGCCTCTGCCTGTGTTTGACTGGGAAGTTCACAGTTCTCCTAGTGGTGCATTCGATCTGCCTTCACAACCCCCATCGATTTTGTGCACTTGTGGCCGGATCAGGCCCATTGAACCAGCACAACCATCTGGCACAAAGGTGGGTAATTAAACACCCTGTGGATTTCAACTCTGTTCTCCCAGATATTGTCTCCTCGAATCCTAGCTCTCCCTCTCCTATCCTTATTCTTCAGATAAATGACCCCCTCTTCACTGAAAAACATCTCCTTTATTTATACCCGGGCTGTGGGGGAAGGTTTGGGCTCCAGAAGAGGTTGCAGAAGGTGTTGGCAACATCAGTCAGCCTTCATTTGACTCTGCTCCTGTCTGCCCGTCCTCTACCAGGAGCTCGTTTTTGCCAAAAAAATTTTGTTTTTGCCTGTTTCCAATCCAATACACAAGCTTCCCACAGGTACCTAATGTGCCATCTGCATTTTAGAGAATATCATCTGTGCATTCAGCTGGAATCAAGGGCTTTTCTCTCGGCATCTGGAATTTATAGGTCTTTTGGGGGCACTGGCAGAGCAAAGCACGAGGGGAAACAAAACAGCATCTGTGAAATGGGATAATCTAAGGACAGCAGCCAAGGAGCTTTGGAGAAAGCAAAGGAGAAAACACTGGCTGTGATTAAATAAAGGGAGGCAAATTAACGTGGATCGTGGATCTTCTGTGTGCCTAGCAATGTGCCGAATGCTTTTAATGTCACCTAATAATCCCAATGATTCTATGGAGTCCGTACAGGCCCACCTGGGAGATTGTGTGGGTTCCGTTCCAGACCACAGCAATAAAGCGAGTCTTGCCACAAAGAGAGTCATAATCTTTTTGCTAGTGGAGGGTCTTGCCTTCAATTTGTAAAAAACATGCAAAATCTGTGAAAAGCAATAAAGCAAAGTGTAATAAAACAAGGTATGCCTGTATTCGTTTTAATTTACAGATGGGGAAGGGGGGCTAGGAAAGAAAGGATAACGCTCCCAAAGCCAAGTAACTAATAAGTGAATTCAAACCCAGGCAGTTTCACTTCAAAATTTAAGTTCTTTCCTTTTTTTTTCTTTTTTTTTTTTAATCAAACTGCTATGGGTGGAGGAAGAAAGAATGTGAGGACAAGTGGAGGAGAGGAGGAAGTGGTACAGGAAAGGAGAAGTGAGGAAAAGAAATGGAAAGGAAAGAGTGGAGGGAGGAGGGATAATCTACAGCTGCCTCAACTGGGACTTAGAGTGTCACCAACGCCAGAAACCGCCTACTCCTCACTTTATAGTTTGGATACAAAACAGCAGTATTTGATATGCACAAGTTTCTTAAGAGTCTTTCTTCGTCAGGCCTCTCCTTGGGGTATTCGCCAGGTGTGTACAAGTGTTCCCATATCACCTATGACCTACCGCATAGCCCATGTCTGGGTATAGATGACCCATTGTTAGTTCCTAGCCTTGCACACCTATGTGGAGGCACTATTCTCTAGCATTGTGTAAACATGCACCCCAAATGTACTAGTTTACAACAACAACATCATTTTCTTATTATCTCTCATGTCGAGGGCTAACTGGGCTTAGCTGGCTCTCTCATGTGGCTGCAGCACTGAAGGTATCTTCAAGGCTTCCTCACTTACATGTCTTGTGGTTGGTGCTGTCATTTGAGACATCACCTGAGGCTGTCTGCCAGAACCTCTACATGTGGCTGGAGTCTCCTCACAGCATGGGGCTGGGTTCCAAGAGTGAACATCCCAAGATACCCTAGTAGAAGCTGCATGGATTTGTGTGACCTAGCCTCGAATGTCTCATAGCAGCCATCCTTGAAGGCCTCCTTGAAGAAATAGCTGAGTCAGGGACTGGGGCAAAGTAGGTACAAGATGAGCTGGGAACACAACCTATATCAGAAAGGGAGAAAGTGCCCAGGAAAGAAGAAGTGATTAAAACATGTCACAGTGACATGGGAGGCAACTTGGAGGGCTCCCTCTTGCCAGATCTGGGACAATTTTAGCACCAAAATAATGGCAGAAGTGCTGCCATAGCCATAGGCCTGCCCAGATTCAAGGGGAGGGATTGTACACCCCACTTCTCAATGGAAGGAATGGCACCATCACCTTGTAAAAGGGCATGTGGGATAGAAGATCTTATCATGAGCATCTTGGAAACATTACTGTACCACCGTCTGCCTTCTGACCACATTTCACATCTCTCTCACATACAAATGATATGGTCCCTTCTCCATATCCCTGCTCCACTATTAGAGCATCCACTGAAAGTCCAGGAGCTCATCAACTAAATAAGATATAGCTGTGCGTGAGGTTCCTCGCATTGCTTCTTCTTAAGTATCATTCCTTTATCTGATCACATGTGAACTAAACAGACAAGTTATCTGCCTTTTAATGGCATCGTTTATTAAATTTTCACTCTATATTAGGCCCTGCATCCAGCATGTAGGTGAGTTATTTCACGTAATCCTCAGAAGTCCTGGGAAGTCCATTCCAGATGATAAAAATGGAGGCCAGAGAAGCTGAGTGCCCAAGATCTCACAGCTACTAAATGAAGATCTTTGGCTCCTCAATGAAGCTATTGTAACGCACATCATACAAGGTAAATGATGAATGCCTTAGTGTATAATGAACTTATGCATAATTTATACTCAGTAATAATTCTCAAAGTGCCCACAGACTGCTGAGAGTCCCCGAGACACATTCAGGAAGTCCAAGAGGTCAAAACCATGTTTGAAATAACATTAAGACTTTACTCGCTCCTTTTACTTGACATGTGCACCAGTAGGACAAAAACAATGGGAGCTAAAAGGGATCACGCCTCCTTGAAGAAACAGCTGAGTCAGGGACTGGGGCAAAGTAGCTACAAGATGAGCTGGGAACAACCTATATCAGAAAGGGAGAAAGTGCCCAGGAAAGAAGAAGTGATTAAAACATGTCACAGTGACATGGGAGGCAACTTGGAGGGCTCCCACTTGCCAGATCTGGAACAACTTTAGCACCAAAATAATGAAGTACAGGAATGTATTATAAACAATTGAAAAAAATAAGAATTCATGGGTTTATATCAATAAAGGTAGATAGATAGATGATGGATGAATAGATGATAAATAGATGATATTATGGATAATATGTAGATAGATAGATGATAGATAAAATGATAGATAGATAGATAGATAGATAGATAGATAGATAGATAGATAGATCTAGATGGATAGATAAATGATAGATAGATAGATAGACATATACATACAAAAGAGGGGGAGAAGAGAAAAAATGCCACAGTAAAATGCCAAAGCCAACGGGGAAATGTGGAGGGAGTGCTGGAGTTGGAGCATCAGCGTTTGCAATCTTCATAATATGAAGGTTTGCAACCTTCATAATAAAGTTTAGATCAGGAAAAAAACATCAATGGATGCTAAACCTACAGGGAAATTTTGATGAGAAGTAGGATATTTGCATGGTACTAAAATGCCTCCCTATAGACTACTTATTGTGGTAAAAGAGAAAAATAAAGCACAATAATTATACAGTGGGGCACTCAGACCACACCTTGACTGGGTATCACAGTTAACATCGTCAATGAAGGGCATATGGCAGTGGTGAGCCTCCAGATGTGGTTCCTGAGAACACCTATGCAGGATTTTGGCCTAGAATGCATAAGCGGAATCTAATCACAATGAAACATTAGACAAACACAAAATGAAGATTTTTATTTTATTTTTTTTTTTTTTTTTTTTTTATGGAGGCATAGAAGAGTCTTGGACCGAATTCTAACATCGGGAGAGGGTTTCTTCCCAATACTAACAATTCTCAGACACCAACTGGGTGTCCAAGAACAGCTCAACTCTGACACTGCTGGAAAATAGTATCAGATTCCATAGGTTAAAGTTTCAGCCCTACAAGAGTGACCACTTCCCCCCACCATCCCACACACACAAACACAAGCATTTCAGATGCCAGCTGCAAGCCCCGGTTCCTACCTTTACTTCTGATGAACTAGCCATAGATGGAAGGTTCCAATGACACCCTCCAAATCAGGAGGCCAATCGCAAGTCCAGTTGTTACCTGTACTTTTGAACGACTGGCTATAAATAAGAGGTTCTCCAACTCCCTCCTTGGGTTTGATGAATTTGCTAGAATGACTGACAGAACTCAGAGAAACATGTCATTACTTGATCACTGGCTTATTGTAAAAGGATATAATTCAGGAACAGCCAGGTGGAAGAGATGCACGGTGCAAGGTATGCGGGAAGGGCCATGGAGCTTCAATGCCTTCCCCAGACGTGCCACTCTCCCAGTATCTCCACAGGTTCACCAACCCGGAAGCTCTCCAAACCCCATTGTCTTGGGTTTTTACACAGGCTCCATCACATAGGCATGATTGATTAAGTCCCTGGCCATTGGTGATTGGTTCAGTCTCTCTCTCCTCTCCCGAGATCAGGGACCAAAAATTTCAATCCTCGAATCACATGGTTGGTACTTCTGACAACCAGCCTCTATTCTTAGGTGCTTCCAAAAGTTACCTTAATTACATAACAAAAGGCACCTTTGTCATTCTCAATACTTGGAAAATTGTAAGGGTTTCAGGAGTTATGAACCAGGAATTGTGGACAAAGACCAAAATATATACATGAAAAATATATTTTGGTTATCTGAGTGACCAAATATATATTTCTTATAAATCACAATATTGCAAGGAGTATGGTCTTTACTCTCAAAAATGTCAGCGTCTTAAAAGAACAAAAAAATATTGTGGAAAATATTTGAAATTAAAGGAGGCTAAGGAGACAAAAGAACTCAGTGTAATACTTGACTCCACACTGAATCTTGTACATACAAATGACCTCATTAGGTCAACTGATGAAATTGGAATGTGAGCAATAAAAATAGTGTATCAATGTAACTTTATAAAGTTGACATCTGTACTGTGGTTACTAAAGAGAACATCCTTCTTAGGAGCTACAAATGGGAATATTGAGGGGTAAAGGGCAATGATGTACGTAACTTACCTGCTAATGATTCAGCAAACAAAAATGAGGGGGTGAGGGCAAATGATAAAGCAAATGGAGTAAAACATTAAAAAATGGTGAATCAAAATAAAGAGTATTTGGGTGTTCTCTGTATTATTGTTATTATTTTGAATTTTTAAAAAATGTAACATTATTTCCAAATGAAAAGCCATAATAACAATAATAATAATAATAATAGTGAGTCAAATCACTGATACTTTTTAACAAATTCAGGCAGTGCCACCAAATGGTACTAGTGTCCATTATATTATACTCTGCACCACCACATAAAAAAAAAATAAGCTAGTTTTATTTAAAATTCTCATTGATGAAGCAATAAGAATTATTATATAATTTTGTATACCTGAAACTTATATAAAGTTATATATCAATTTTACCTCAATAAAAAAAAGAATTATTAATTAAGCCCTGGCACCATGGTACATGTCATTTTAATATTCTTTGTGGTGAAATGGGAAGTATACATAAAGCTACTGCTACAGCGGAAGTATGATACTTGTCTTGAAGAAAAGCACTTGTGCAATTGCTTGAGTGTGAGCTGGATTTTTGGAATTGTTTTGACTAGAATTGACATTTTCTGGAATTTTGTTTTGACTAGAAAGAATGACTTACAGATAAATTATGGTTATTCAGACGAGAGTATTGAGCAGAGACTTTCTCAAAAAATGAATGAAATGTGACTGTCACTTCAAGGAAAACAACTGATACTGCGTTTACTAGTATATTTTTGCTATTAATAATATTTCATATGAAAGCTAAAAAATGTTAGGAAACATAGTGTCTGCCACCATGAGACTGACAGTATTCCAATGCTTATTTTTCTGGTGAGATTGGTAGTGATATTAATCACTGTGATTTTGCATATTATAGATGAAATGCATGAACTTTGCAAGCTCTGTATCTCAGTGAACCGATATTTTCCAAATGACCAATGCATGATGATACAAAACCATGCATGGGTAAAAGACTCACTTAAGAGTACAAGAGATACTAATTGATTTTAAAGTAGCTAAGCATGAACACTTTCAAAGATGTAAGAAACTACTACTTGTTGAGTTTTGGTGTAATATTAAAGAAGAATCTCCATAATTAATTAAAAGGCTATTAAAATGCTCCTCCATTTCCCTACTACACATCTGTGTGAGGCCAGCGTTTCTTCAAATACTTTAATCAAAATAAAATATCAAAACAGAGTCAATGCAAAAGCAGATATAAGGATCCAGCCGTCTTCTATTAAGCCAGACATAAAGAAATTTGCAATAACATAAAACACCACCACTCTCCCTGCTAATGTTTCTGGTTTTAAAAAATACAGTTATTCTCATTTTTAAGACATGTCATTTATGTTAAAATGCAATGGGTTTATTGCTGTTATTTTTAAATCAATTAATACATATTAATAAATGGTATTAGTTTTTATTTCTAATATGATATCTATATAAACCAAAGCATTTGGAGGTCCTTAATAATTTTAAAGAGTATAAAGGGGTCCTGAGATCATTTTGTGGGAAAGGTGATAAAACCAGGTGCCTGCTCTCTCACTACGGCACCTGAAGCTGTCCTTGGAGGCTACCTCTACAGGTGTTTTATTAACCGCAGTATAAAGTCAAGGGCAGGCACGTAACCTAAACTTGGCCAATTGGACTTTCTCTTCTGGGATTTTAATTCTTGACTGAAATGAAGCTATGGCAAAAAAATATGGCTCATGTTCATTCATTTCAGTTTCTGAGACAATCTGGAATTGCCTAGTTCCTCTCTGTTCTAAGCTGGATTTCTCCAACCTTCCTTTCCATCCTATGAAGTACCTTACAACTGGACAATGCACTTCTTTTGATTCTCCTCATGATTTTAGCCAGCATAGGATTCTGTTGCTCACTACCAAGAAGTCTTATTGTTATATTAATTTCTTACTTTCCCCTGAAATCACTTCTCTTTGATTTTCTTCAAAGAGCTGCAGTTCTGCTCTTTGTGTTGGACCCTTTGTGTGCTGATTCTGAAAGCTTTGTTCTCTGCCTAAGGGTGATGACCAAGGGAGTTACAGTCTGCTTATTCCATTCAATCTTAGTGACTGGGATCCAGGCTAAAAACAATACATGTTGGTGAGAAACATGGCTACCAAGACATTTCCCAGTTCATCATGGTTAAATTCCTCTTTGCCTGGAAGAGCCCAATGAATTTCCTGTTTAGCCATTTAAAGCCCATTGTTTTGTTTCCAATTTATGTTGGTGAAAATATTTTGAGAACTAAAAGGCACTCTGAAAATAACATTATGGTTTTGTTATCATAATAATTATTATAATATGGTAAATGAATAATCAAAAGGACCTCACGGGACAAATTAAAGAATACCAGATTTGGAATCAGAAAACCAAACTTATAATTCTGTCTTTTTAACTCACCTAAGGTATGTCCTTGAGCAAGGACTGGATGATCTCATCAGTCCCTTCTAGCTCTAGCGTGACAGAATTTAAAGTTCAGCAAAGCCCTACCAGTTACCACTTCCTAGTCCATGACTCCCTAAACAGAAATCAATGCCACCTTTTCCTAGCAGTGCTGTTTGGTAGTTAATAGCACAGGCTCTGTCTGGATCCAGACAGAGGACCAAACCCTGGGCAAGGTAACCCCAGTTCTTTGAGAATCAATTTTCTCATTTGAAAAATGGGAATGATGATATCAAGGCATTGTTCTGTGCCCTAATCAGGTACATAACACATTTAACACAAAGCCTGTAACAGAACAAATGCTTACTAAAGGTGATCCACAATCATAATGTAGCTATAGTTAAATATAATCTCCATGGATAGCAGTCATCCTGCCACTGAATACATTTCTGCAGACAGCTTGCTATTTCTTCTTCCGTAATTCTAAATGTGCTTTTACCTACAACTCAGAGAGTTAGGCTAAATTTATCGCTTTGCATAGTATCAGCAAAAACAGTAATGAGAGGTACTGTCAATGAGTAATGGCATATATGTGTAAAGGATCAGAGTTTCTTGCAAAGAAGAGGAAGGATACAGAACTCCTACCTAGAAGAGCTCCTTGGCCACTAAAAATTCATCTGTTTACTACCCTTCAGTCCATCACTTCACTGAGGAAACAAAACAAGAGAACATCTCAATGTGAGCAAAGAGCTCACATTCAAATCTCAGAATCTGAGGATTCGTCTTGTATCTGGCTATATCCCTTTTAGGGACTGAATTGCCTCATTCCCTCCTGTACCCCCTTTCACTCCCCCAACACACACACACAAATTCATATGTTAAAGCCATAACTCCCAGTATAATGCACACACATTTGGAGATAAGGTCTTTAAGGGATAATTCAATTAAAATGAGGTCTCTAGGGTTGGCCCTAATCCAATATAACTGGTATCCTTATAAGAAGAGGAAATTTGGACACCGACATGCATACAGAGGAAAGACCAAGTGAAGACAGACATAGATGGCTATTTACAAGTAAAGAATAAAGGCCTCAGAAGAAATCAACCCTGTTGACCCTTTGATCTCAGAATTCCAGCCTCCTATGAGAAAATAAATTTCTGTTGCTTAAGCCACCCAGGCTGTGGTATGTTGTTATGGCAGCCTTAACAATCTAATACAATCCCTAAGGCTTAGAAAAGTATCTGGCACACAGTAGGTGTTCAATAATAATTTTTTGAGTGACTAAAAGAATAAATGGAGCAAGTGGCAGCTGACACCCAGGTTTTGATTAAATCGCATCTCAGACCACACCCAGCCACACAAGTAGACATTCATTGACAGCCGGCAGAAAGTAGTCACACCAAAAAGTCTGGATGCTCAGGGGCTCCCCGCTCTAATTGAGGGTACCCTATTTGAGACTCAGAAGACGTTTCCCACAAAAGGTCACTGGGGTAAAAGTAACGATACTTCAGCTGCAAAATATGATACCCAGTAAAGTCAAGATCAGGGTCATTTAGGAATCAAGAACATACAATCAGATAGTCATGTCACCGGATCTTGTCTAACTAGAAACCTGTGAATCAATATGGAAGAATGCATGGCCATCAGTGGAAAGGCAACACGTGAGAAGTGACCTCTGATGACACCCAAGCATCACAGCTCAACTGGTAGACTGCCATCTTTTCCAAAACTTTCCATTCCTTTTATTTCATGGATATGGATATGGAGGCTGGTGTGGTGAAACAATCTACCAATTAGTTAGTAGCTGTGTCAGTTAAGCTGCTTTCCGAGGCAAGGAACAGCAGTAATGAGGCAAACAGCTGTAAACAATTAGGATATTTACTGGCTCACAGAACTGCAAGTTTAGAAGTGATACAGAATTTAGGGCGACTCTATTGAGAAGCCCCAAAGTTACACAAGGACTCACATTCTTTCGGTCAAGCATTCATGGTTTCATCCTCTCCCTAAAGACAACTCCTTTCACAGTCATGAGATGGTGGCTTCTTATTTTGCAGTTAGTGGTCACAGAAGGTCACGTGAGGAAGGTGGCCCTAAAGGGGTGAGCAAGAACTTTCTTTGAATCTCTCAGCAGACCCCTCTTCACTTCTCAGTGGCCCCCATCTGGGTTCACATGCCCATTTGTGAACCAATCCTTGGCAAAGAGGCATGGGATTATCTTAAGCCAATCAAGGATACTCTGGAACCACAGAAATACTGCTGTTTTAAGGAGAAAAGTGGAAAGTATGTGAGGTAGGCCACTACGGTGGCCCGGTGAAACATGAACGAGGTCTGGGTCACCCCAATGTCCATGCTTTTTCCTGTCTACCATGCTAATACTTATCTGAAGAAACGAAAACTTCCCAGACAAATAAAGGAAAAAAAATGGTTAGTCACATGGTTAAACAACTTCTTTCCTTACAAAGACAGAGCGGTTCCTTTCAATAGTGAGCTCCTCAATAGTCACTAAAAGAAGCTCCAAGATGAAAAGGTCTTGTCCTAGAATTTTCAAGAATAAGTTATTAACATCAAGTGAGGTCTTTCTGTATAAAAACCACCCCCTTCCTTGTCCTGCCTTTCTGTACATTAAACGTAATTGGGGCTACTCCAGGAATGCCAGCAGCCACTATTTTAGTACAAACAGTATTTTGCTGCTCATTAAAGTAGATGAGCAGCTCAGAAAGTTATCCGGCAAGCATTCTCAGGAGGAAACCGAGATGAGTGCCAAATTTGGACTTTTGGCTGCAGAGCCTCCCTGGGGGATAGATGGGGGCAGGCAGGGGAAGTTCTAGCTCCTTCCTACAGATGCCTTGGCGCTGGTAGCTGCTTTCTTTGAGCCTAGCTCTCCAGGCAATTGACCCTCATCCTTTGGCTCAGAGAATCATTATCCTCTTTAGGTTTTGCAGCAGAAGAACAATTGAGCCAAACAAAGAAATTAGAACCATACTCAGGCCTCATCGAACCTTGAGCCCCAGCCCTGAAGGCCCACGGACAGAATTCCATATACACCCCACAGCGCTTGAGCAACTAACAGAGCAGATTAGACTTGAAGGTGTGGGATTCCATAGGACAGAGGAACATGGTCCAGGAAGGAGAAGGGGTAAAGGCCCCCCAAAGATCAAAGTGCCAGGAGCAATACCAAATTCAATCAAGAACCTAAATCCCAACTCCACCTCCAGAGCACTTTCTCCGCCTCCACTCTCTCATTCTGTTAATACCTTTGCCATCTGTCACTCACTCAAGCTTGAAGCCTCCGTCAGGATGAAGATTTCTTCTTCCTCACACCCCATTCCTGATCAGCTGTCAAGACCTGTCAGTTCTCTTGACTTCTCTTCTTTCTGCCTCTTCATCTCCATTCTGTTTGCTGTCACCTTAATTCAGACCTTTATTAACTCTTGCTTGGATTGTTAAAATGGCCTCCTACCTTGTCTACCCACCTCCATCGGTCTGCTGTCAAAACCACTCTAACGAGTGTTGGATTGATTTTCATAAAGCACCGCTCCAATTCTGTCACATCCCTGCTTGAAAAACTTCAATGAGTCTTCTTTCCCTGCAAAAACAAAACAGAAAAAAAAAACAAACCCCACCCAAGTTCTATCCTAGCATTCACACAGGGCTTCTCAGGATTCCCCAAGCACACCTCACGTTTTCCTCTCTGGCTCCTACCAAAGAATAGACCCATACCTGGAATTCCTCAAATCCTCACTGAGACCTTGTGGTCTCAAGGCAGTAGGACTTCTTCATGGCAGCTGGCATCTCACAGAGTGGGCATACGAATAGAGAATACTCCAAAAGGCCCAGCTTGTTCTGTCTTAGACTCAGAAGTCCCAGAGGGTCACTCATGTGACATATGATTGATCAAGCAGACTCAAGGACAGAAGAATGGTGAGATTGGTGAAGTAGATGATCTCATTCCAAATAGCAGTCTTAAGGCTAGATTTCAGATTTTGAAAGTTTTGTCTCTTTCTCTTTGCCTCCAGTCCTAATGTCTAACCTTCAGGGGTCCCAACTGGGGTATTTAACAGAACCTCTCTTCCTTCATGGGTCCTGGATTACAATCTATGTCCCTTCCGTACTAGGAGGTTACCAAAACTCCACGTGGTTTTTATCCCATGACTTTTACTTGATTTATTGGCCATTTTTCCTTTTCTCCAGAATCTTGATGGCTCAAGCCATGGCTACCTTCATGGACCTAAACCTAATATTTGTCTGTCCAACACCATGAGATTTCCACAAGCTCTGTTGGATCTCTGCCTCTTATGGCATTTCTCTGCCCAATGGCTCAGCTCCTCGCCTTGCAAAGCTTATGAATAGGCATGTGCTCCACTGGGAAAAGTGGGGCACAGACTATTATGCTTACATTATTAAATCCCCCTTTTCTCTCTCTCTCTTTTATTAGTTTCAGGTGTGCAAAACAATGTAATAGTTAGACATTTATACCCCTCACAAAGTGATAACCCCCCTCCCCCAATCTACTACCCCTCTGACATCGTATATAGCTGTTACAGTTCCGCTGACTCTATTCCTTATGTTGTACTCCATATCAAATTATAGTTGACATTCATTATTATTCAGCCTCAGGTGTATACTGCAGTGTTCAGGCATCTACACCATCCATGAAGTGGTCTCCCTAATAAGATAAGTGTCCATCGGGTACCCTACAAAATCTTTACAACATTATGGATTATATTCCCCAAACTGTCTTTCGTATCCCTGTGGCAATCTTGTGGTTACCAATTGTGCTTTCTAATCCCCTCAACTTCTCTCTCATTCCCACCCCCCTCCCATCTAGCAACCCTCAGTTTTTCCTCTATGTCTCTGAGACTGTTTCTGATTAGTTTGTTCACTTATTCTTTTCTTTAGATTCCACATATAAGTGAGATCATATGGTATTTGTCTTTCTCCATCTGACTTATTTCACTAATCATTAGAGAAATGTGAATAAAAACCACAATGAGATATGACCTCACTCCGGTCAGAGGGGCTATCAATAAATCAACAAACAACAAGTGCTGGCGAGGCTGTGGAGAAAAAGGATCCCTCGTGCACTGTTGGTGGGAATGCAGATTGGTGCAGCCACTATGGAAATCAGTATGGAGGTATCTCAAAAAACTGGAAATGGAACTACCTTATGATCCCCTGTCCTCTTAATTGAAGCCCCTCAAGCCCTGCCTTCCTTGAAAACTCTCCCATTTTTTCAAACAGATTCTTCATGCTTTTCTAGTTATTCTTGATTGTGGGTTTGGTCCACTCCAAGCTACACCATCACAGAGAGAAGTGGAAGTCCATAGCCTTTGATTTGTATGACGCGCCCTGACTCACCTCCCATAGCACTGTTTATTCTCTTACCTTGTGACATACTTGCATCCTATGGAATATTCTTGTCCTTTCACCCACTCTCTAGGTTTGATAATGAAATATGCTAACCCGGGTCCACAACATCCCTTGTCCTTGACGTGGACGTTGTTTATGCTTTTTCTGACCTCCGAGACAAATACCCTGCTGGAAGACATCTAGTCCCAAGCCTTAAGTTTAGCTAGAGCACCTCTGTGTAACAGTGCCAGGGTATAAGCCACTGTCAATGTCACTCACACCCCACCCACGGCAACAGACCACAATGAGACAAGTCGCAGACCTACCCAAAGGCTACTTTGTGTTCTCATACTCTGGTTCCTAATGCATTGCATGGTTTTAAGGTGGCCACTTTGCACACAAACTACAAAAATAGAAAAAAAAAGTCTAACCTCTTTAATCATAATAAATTTTTTTTCAACAATCATCCACTCTCACCCCTTCCTCTCTCCAGAGTACAGTAATTTTTGTTCCAGCTTGCTAAATATATCCACCGATGAACCACCACCCATCTGGTGGTATGAAGAGGAAAGTAAATGTCAAAAACCGAAGAGGCAAAAGGGCCTCAGCTTCCTGCTTCACCTGTGAGTGTTCTTTCCTGAGTGCTAGGCTTGCCAAGATTAATGTCCGATGCAGCCTCAGAACTCTTCTGTGTTAACAGAAAGTATCAGGGCCTCAGAGAAGCAAGTCCTTCCTTAGTGACACCGCCTGCAGCCAGATCCAGAGTGTGTGTGTGTGTGTGTGTGTGTGTGTGTGTGTGTGTGTGTGTGTTTGGAGGTAGGAGTTCGGAAGATGAGAAAGAACTTTCCGATGATTGTTAAATTAATTTTTGTAGTTTAAGGGCTATTTTCCTAGAAGACGATAAAACTTAAAATAGATAGTCAAATAATTTTAAATGAATGAGTGTGAATAAATGAATGACTAGTGGAGCCATGCATGACTTATTTAATGGAAACCAACAAAACGACAACAACAACAACAACAACAAAACAGCTCTCTTAAGACTAGCACGGAATGGAGATCCTCCAGTTGGGGAATGTGGGAAGGCGGAGATTATTCATTTGAACCTTCTGCCCTTCTTATAAATTCTGCCCTTGATTCATAGCATAGCAGAAAGTAGGGCCAGTATGTTTAAAAATTATTTTACTAAAATTGGGGGATAACAGGAGAAAAGTGAAAGAAACATATTAGGTGTTCTGATTGGCAAGACACAGGGTGCTGTCTGGGCTCAGAAGTACAGTTCTATAAATGCACGATCCTGAGGAAAATGTGCTGCAAACCACCCATTCTGCTTCCATGCTGCAGAGGATGCTTAGTCGTCCCCACCTGAACGAGCCCCTCTAGGCCTCCCACGTTACCCATAAACATTCACTGAGTGCTAATTCTAGGTTAGCACGAGCTATTCACTCGTGCCACAGTGACTAAGATACTCTCCTTGCCCTGACTTATCGCCCCATCTTGTGCCAGACAGGCACATCAACAGAAACATTCAGCATCATGTGCCGTGTACTGTGAAAGAAATATGCTTGGAAGTATGGGAGAACAGGTACAGGGGACCTAATATGCTTTAGGAAAGGGACTGGGAAGAATGGATGAGAAATTTTGGAGAAAGTATTAGCTCAGTTCCACCTTGAAAAATCAGTGAAAATTACTTAGCGTAGGTTTGGGTAGGAAAGAGAATAGGATACAGGCACTAGGAACAGCCTAAGCAAAGGTAAGGAGGCTGAAAACGGAAAAATATGTGCAGGTGACAATAAACAGGTCAATGTTACTAAAAATAATGATTTTTTTCAAACAGGAAACTTGGAAGGACACAAGAGGCTTCAGGGAAGAGATCATGAGAAACACAGCAAACCATGTAAAGGAGTTTGAACAAAATCCCCTAGGCAATGGAGAAACATTGGGTGCTTATGGCAGCAGACAGATGTGATCAGACATGTTATTGGGATGAAGCACTCCTTATGCTCTTTTTTTTTTTTGTATATATGCATTTATCCAAGAAATGGGCTTATAGCTTTCGTAAGATTCTGAAAGGGATCAATGACCAAAACAGTTATGGACCCTGGCATAGGAAATAATTCTAAATGTGACTATGTATATATCAGGAATGTCTGGTCATCTTTTAAAATATTCAGATGACAGAGCCCCGTACTTATTGAATCAGATTCTAGATGTGGATTTAGAAATCTATACAATTTTTAAAGCTCCTTTAGTGGTGCTGATAGGCAAATACATTCAAGAGACGTTGGACCAGACCAAGAGGTCAGGACTTAACCCATCACGCTTGGCTACTCAGGACTCACCCACATGGCTTGTCGTTTATTCACATCATAAATAACCTCACCCAAGTGCAGTCCTAACTTCACATAAAAATGTGGCCTTACTCTGGAAGAATACAATAGAATAATCATAACTGAACAAGGTAAAGGAAATTTTTGTGCAAGAGCTATGACTCACCTTGAGTAATGTAGTAAGGTGACTCTCCTTGATGACATGTGACCCATGCTAACCACCAAAGGATACTCAGCTTTTGGGTGACCATCTTGGGAGTAGTTTTCGACATCCACGTAGAGGGCCTAAGGTAGTCACCTAAATAACACGAGGACCGTTGTTTGTAATTAAAGATTCAGTAATAGACAGTGACATACTTCATTGCCTTTAAATAGTTGAGGCTTTATTTATAGACACTACAAGTTGATGGATGAAGAAAAGTGCCTCAAAGTAAAGTATTTAGACCATGTTATGCAAAAAATAGCTAAAGAGATTGGTTTCTGCCAATATCTAGAAGCTATAAATAAGGAGTTAGGACATGAAAGGAAGAAACTAGCATGTAATGCTTCTGAGATATGCTTGGTTGAAAGAGATTTCTTTCTTCAAATAAGTTGGAAAAAGGTTGGTCATACTCGTAAATACGCCATTCAATGAAAAACCTGAATGTTCTCTTCCTTACTTCAGGAAGGGGGTGGAATACCATACCCATTTATTGGAAAGACTAGGTCAGATTACATCCATTCATAGATAGTCTAAACCAGAGTTTTTTGGGATCATGAAGAAAAACAAATTAGCCACAGATTATCTTCCACATCTGTCAAAACTACAAAATGTGTACAGCACACAGCCCTGGCCTCTTCTCCCATCATCATGGCACGTAGGCAATTGTTTCTACCAAATGGTTCTACCGCATGCTTCGTATTCTTGGTAATGTTTACACACTGCTTGATCCTTTGACTCGAGTAGCTCACCAATGCCTTAGAGAAGGGCAGGGACACTGAGAGAATCCCTTCCATCCTGACTCAGAGTGACTTGGATTTAGAAGTGCGTTCATTTTCCCAGTGAGAATTCTCAGCCCAATGAATTGAACCCCATTTTAGGACCATGGGTAATTCACGATTTGCGTTAACCTTGGGCACACCCACCAGTTTGGACAGCCAAAAGTAACAGAGAAGGTTTGGTGGGATGCTGTTTTCAGTGGTCATACACACTGGAGGATGAAGTGTTCTTACAAAATTAAAATCCCGTATTTGGAAAGACCACTTAAGAAACACAACTGTCTTATTTAGTAAGAGGCGGGTTCTTTGTGCTGAAATTTTCTATAGTTTTGAGGATGTAGGAAAGCATTTCCTACCCTATTATCAATGGAACCCTAGGAATCCATGGATAGCCTTCAGGGAGTCCACGAAACTCTTTCATAGAATGTCAAATATTGTGTGCATGTAGTTCTCTGGGCCATAAGTCATAGCTTTGATTGACTCTCAAAGGAGTCTGAGACTCTAAAGTGTTGAAAAACCATTGCTTTAGCATCCCATAGTAGCATAAAATCTACATTCCTAAGTTCCAAATGTCCCCCTATGGTGCACCCAGTCTACTTTTAGGAAAGGTGCTGCTTTGCCCTTCCACACAGTGAAGATACAGTGTGCCTCAGGGGCTGCCTCAGTCCTGTCCTGCATCTAGCATTCAGCATCCTGCTGCATACCCTTGGAGAAGATCTCACGGAAAAGAAATGGCAGCTGGGTGCATATCAATATGCCACCAGGTCACCTGAAAATTTCAGTCCCTCATGCTAGCTCACACATGGCTGCTAAAAGGTTTTTAGCAGTTCACCTGGTTTCTCCTTACTCCACTCTCAGATGGAGTAATGTTCTGGTGATGCTAGGATGAATGCAGTCACGGGATTCTCTTCTCTTAGGAATGGATTGTCTCTTCCTAAGATTTAGTTCGTTTAAGTTTTTTGCTTTTTCAGCTCTCTGCCAGGCTTTACATACATTACCATATTGTAGCTTATTGGACTTGTATTTAGTGTAAGGAGGAGAGTGAAGCTCTTCTGCAAATTTCTATGTGCTAACCAGAAATAGGAGTCCATTTCTCCATTTCAACAGTCTTCAGGGACAGATTTTTCCTAAAGACGTTGAAAAAGAATATGATTTTGGCTACGCTTGCATACTTCCTTTGGTAAGTGCCATAGAATCAGATAGGCGCCATGACTTCAGTGTTTTGTACTGAAACTTTGGTGTTAGGAGGAAAGAAAACAGGAATCGAGGGAACTATTACTATTATTATTATTACTACGACTTTATCTTTTGTTGGGAGTCCCTGCTTTCAGCCAAGCGGTCATCCTGAGACTGTCAAACTGAATCAACCAAATCTTTGTGTTATGATGTCTTTCATATAAATGTAGGCTCTCACATTTCCCTCTGCTACATACTTCTGATGGAGGGTGTCTGTATTCACGTCCTTCTGTAAGGAGTGCCCTTTCCACTCTTTTCTGTCCGTTAAATTCCTACTTATTTCCTAAGATGTCTCTTAAATACACATCTTCAATGAAGTCTCCCTAAGATACGCTAAATGCCTACTCTCCATCACTTCCAACCTTGCTCTACCGTTAGTGTAATCTTTACTGAATTATATTATGCACATAATTCTAGAGGAAGGATGCTGCCTCCTTCTTAAAAGTGCCAACAGACAACCTAGAATAGGGTCTCAATGACCTGATAAAATACAGAACTCCCTGAGAATCAGGATGGGTGGGGGGGTGAGGTCAGCATCATACAAATCGAGACCTCACATACAAGTAAGCTTTATGAAAACTTGCTTGATATGGATATTACCAGGAGGAAAAGGAAAATATTTGAAAGGGAAGCTTCATTCTTCACTCTGGATTTCAACCTAAAGACAAGACATAAGGGACATGTTACATAGAAGAAAATTTCCAACATCCAAGAAGAGGGTTAACACAGTACATTAATCCCTCTAGGGAAATGATATCCAACACTTTTTGCCACTGAAGATGACCCTTTGTGAATTTGGCCTCCTTGAACCCCAATTTTTAAAGCAATTTTGCTGCCAAAGCAGCATTATTATATTTTCTGAATAGCTTTTTATTGGGTAAGTTTAAATTTTCCTTCAGTATGCATTATAATATATTGAAATATTTAGTGAATATGTAGCAAAAAAAGCCTTTAAAATGTTTAAAACATTTGACCTGCCAGTTTCATATCTCTCATTTATCCTAAAGTAATGGTCACGGATGTGAAAAAATATTTATCTTTAGGAATATTTACCACAGCATGAATCACATTGATCGAATGTTGATTACAACATTCACCACATAATTGTAAGAAATTTTAAAGTACCTAAATATCCCACAGGTAGGAATTGGGTAAAGAAAATATAGAACGGTCATACAATGGAGTACTATGCATTCATTACAGTTTGATTGTTCAAGATGATTTAATGACATGGGAATATGTTCACTATATATTAAGTTTTTAAAAAGCATGTTATAAAATAACATATATATATGGATCTTTGGGGAACAGTTAAAATAACCTCCAAGTTCTTCTCTTCATAGCTTAACCTTTTTTTTTTTTCCTACTCTAAGATGGGATGCTCTGTTCCTCTCTGATTAAAGACACATTTTAGGTTTGTTTTACAAGTAGATTTAGCCAAGGAAACGAGGTTATTTACAGTTCAGTTTGGAACTGAAATTCAAACTTGGCAAATAATTTATATATTGGCAAGAACACGTTTTCTTTCTTAATATAATTGAAGCCACCAGAAAAGAAACAAGAATAACTGGCACCCAAACTTCATTTCAGTCCTGAACTACCTCAACTATGTTCCATTAAATGAGAATGAGAAACAGACCATTCCTCAAAGAAGTTCAGCCAGAAAAGAAAAATTCAACTGTGCATAATTTCTGCTGATGGAGTGCCCATTCCTAAGTGCTAGGATGATTTCATGTTGATAGGCATTAAACCATGATTATAATTGAAAACAAGAGGTGCCTGTGACACTAGAAAGACCAGTGTAATGTGTGTCAGAATTAATATCTTAAACATTAAACTTAGAATGTTTCTTCTTTAACAGGTTAAGGGAAAGATTCTTAAACCATTTTGGCAAAATATTGACTAAGAATAATAGGTAAGTGTTGCACACTTCTTATTATGTACCAGGTGTTATTTTAAGACCTTTGCATTTATTAACTCATTTAATCCTCATGAGAATCCGATGATGTAAAGACTAGTACTATTTTTGAGGAAACGGAGGCACAAAGAGGGCAGGCAATTTCTATAAGACCACAGAACTGCCAGATGGCAGAAGCAGGATTCAGATCCAAGAGGTTGTGTTCCAAAGACCTTTAACCAGCATCCATGGACAGTACTTCTGAGTGAGGTCAAAAGCAAAAAAACGAAACCCCAAACCCTTGAATCCACTGTAGTGGGTGAGCTCCTCCACTGTTTCCTCCAAAGCATATTTGAGCCTCAAACAGTAGACAATACAGTCTAATTCCCAGAGCCCTATATTCTGAGTTCCTGAGAATCAGAGACTGCATAATGTCAAGGGAGGCCAATGTCAAAGGACTCAGACATCCAGAAATAAATTCTAGCTTTCTCAAGTCATGGCTAGACGTGGTGGAAATGCTCAGACTATAAAGCAAACACCATCTTTTATTTATAAGGTAGGTTTGCTCAAGGTATTTTTTGCATACTACCACATTCCTCGAAATGTCCGTGAGGTAGGGTTGAACTGAATTTAAAAGCTGCTTCTCCAAGAAGCCTTTTTCATTTGTCCTCACATTTGGGGATGATTCTGTCATCAGTCACATTGTGGGGCCAGCTTTTACAAGGAGCATTGTCACAGCCATGTTTGGAACCTGTGACTTTGCAAATTCCTTTCTAAGAGCCTCTTCTGATGATTTGCCTTAGACTTACCTTGTCCAAACTCACCCTGACTTCTCTCTCTCTCTTGCTTGAGAAGAGGGAGTAGGATTTTTTATTTTTTTTTCATCTTTAGTCCCTCGGAAGCACCTAGCACAGGGCTCAGTATGTGGGACTTGTTCAGAAACTATTGGTCAAAACATATTTTTAAGTCACCATGTTACAGATGGACAGACTGAAATACAGAACATGAAACTCAATTGAAGTCATAAAACAAATCAACACTCCCAAATGCAATTGGGCATTTGCTCCCCTGTAAATATGGGATGTTAATAACCGATGTCCTTTCTCTAAAAATATCCAAAGAGAGAGGGTAGGTGAAGAGTCACAGAGATGGGAAGGAGATGCCACAGGTAAGGAAGGAGGAAACAGGCGAATGAGAAGGGGGTCGTTACTGTCATACAACAGTACTGCAGTGGTCCTGAGTCATGGTGCTGCATTCACACCTGGAACCATTTATAAATTCTTTTGAGAAAAGTTAGTCTAATAAATGCATTGCCAGCTGGTAATTCATGAGCGCTACGCAGTAGTTGAAACCAAAGGGGGTAATGGCCACAGCTGTCAGGCTCCAGATGCCCAGCCCGGCCACGTTGTCCCAGTGTCCATGTGGAGAAATGTTGCGAACTGGGCCCATCACCACCGTTCACCTGGCCTGCCTCCAACAGCACCAGCTGCCTCTGGCCTGGAGGATGGCTGCTGCTGGCAGCTCCGTGTTCCCCAGGCTCTGAGAGTTGGACCTCCAGCCAGCACATGTGGTCCAACCGCATCTGCCTGTCTCCCCCCTGGAATCTCCACACAAGCACACTGAATCCTCCCGAGCTGACGTCTTTCTGCAGACAACAGAAAAGATGGAATGACACCTGAAATTTATGTAACTTTACTAACAATTGTCACCCCAATAAACTTTAATTTAAAAAAAAAGATGGAATGGAAACCACGCAGTTGAAAAGTCGTGTCATTTATTCATGTCTTTTTTTCCTTCTATAAATTGGAAGGAAAAAGTCTTTCGTGACACTCTCTACAAAACAATCGATCTTGAATGGCGAAACCCAGACACGAAGTGACACAGGTCCATGAAGTAAATCAAGATCTATGGCTTTGAATTCTCTCACAGGCTCTCACACCTCAGGGCTTAATTGTACTAAGTTATTAATAGGGTTGAACGAATGAAACACTTCAGAAAAGGCCTGTGGTGATACTGCAAAAAAAGTTGGCAACATGTTAGAAAACGGTCCCAAACGTACATTGCATACAAAACTAAGTATATATTTCTTCTTTGCTTTACAATTTGCCACCTAAAATCGTTTGTTTTTGATGTCTTTCTTCTACCTCTCCACATATCATATATGTATTTTTCTCTCAAAATAAATATACAAGGTTCATTACATGGTAACCAGGTCAGTTACATGGTCCTAATTTAGCAATAATTACAACCAAAAGTAAAGGGATGTATTCCTGTAGGAGAACAGAGAACTATTGCAGAAATCAAATGGCCTTTGAGGCCGAAAAGGCAAATCATTACAAAAATAGACGCACTGAAAGGCTAGCTTCATTGGATTTCAAGTGAGGGTGAGACCGTGCTAATCTGAGGGTGCAGCTTTCTCGATGGTTGCCACTTGTCTGTTGTTCCAGAACATAACACAGCTTTCCTCACTTATTTAATTGGACAGTGGAAGTCCCCAATTTGGGTAGCTCATCCTGGCTCCTGATATGGAACATACTGGAACTCTAGACTAGTGACAATTACAGACAGCCTCTGCTAAATAAAAATCATGGAAATAAAATCCTTTGATTTTTGGAAAGGACAGAAAGGGGAAATGGCTTCTGGGAATCATCTTCATTATCGAGATTATGTTGTACATAGCAGCTTTTCTATCCAGAGCCGCTGCAGCGATACTGAATTAACGGGAGAGGCTATGTTATTAGGATTCTTGGTCCCATTTTTGAAGGTAGACTTGGAGTCAAGGAATAATCTAATCTCTACACTCTGAAGCTCTAGGATGGAGGAAGGCAAATCTAGCACAGTCTGATGCATATTTACTGAGGACTCAAGTCAAAACTTTGTCCCCATCAAGCCCGAGAAAATGAGGCTCGGAGTGAAAGAACTTTCCTGGTTAAATCTGGCCCAGAGTGACAAAGCCATCAGAAATGTTCTTGTCCATAGTTGCTGCAGATGGACACTAGGTAAATGAATTCAGTAACTGAAGTCCTAATGTACAGCTGCATGTTGACTATATTAACTATTGTGTTTCCCTGAAAATAAGACCTAGCCGCACCATGAGCTCTAATGAGTCTTTTGGAGCAAAAATTAAGACTGGGTCTTTAATGTAATATATAATGTAATATAATATAATATAATATAATATAATATAATATAATATAATATAATATAATATAATATAATAATATAATATAATATAATATAATATAATATAATAATACTGGGTCTTATATTAATTTTTGCTCCAAATGATCCATTAGAGCTGATTGTCTGGCTAGGTCTTATTTTCGGGGAAACAGGGTATTAGGCTGGGACGATTTTGAGAGTTCATGGCAATAACTGGTACTTTTTAAAAGTGGTGCTCTGAGACCTGAGGGACTATAAGACACTTCCAGGTCTGGGAAGTTTGCCTCAGCATTTGAATCCATAATTCAACTTGTCCAGCAAGAGTCTTATTCAGCGTCTCACCAAGGTTCACTGCCTTCTCCCCACTCCCGCCCTTTAAACAGTTTTGATTAAAATTTCACTAATTCTTCAATCAAGAGCCGTTTTTTCCACCCGAACAGTATATAGGTCTGTTCACATTCATTCATCTCACCCCTGATTAAAATTCAGTAACCTTTATGAAAGGCCACCAGTATAATATTCCTCCAAGTGAGCATGTATTCCAGAACCACTAAAACAAAGGCTAACATAGCCTACTGTAGATGAAAACCAAAAATCACTCCAAAAGGAAAACAGAAGGTAGCAACAGAGATTTACCCTTCTTTGAGCACCATTTGTAATAAGAAGAAATGAAACTGTAATGTACGTAAGATGCCAATACGAGAGATTTCACTTTCTTCTGAAGCACCCTATTGGAAGGTGTGCTGATATGTCCAGGTACATTCACCTCGCTGTTATCTTTTGTAACATGACTACAACATTTCATGAATTTTCCGTACAGTCTCAATTTAGGGTCATTTTCTTTCCAACAAAGATGATATGTTTAAAGCACATGTAAGCTTGAATTGATATTCATAAGCCTTCTCATATATATAAATCCATAAGCCAGCTTAAAAAAAATATTTTTAAGATCATGTGTCCTAATGTGGAACTGGAAAAAGATGTGTGGAAATCGTAAGTGGTCCAGTCCTGTCTGGAGTTTCTGCATGTAATTCATTACATGGTCGGCACTGCACTTTCTGTTCTTGGCTTCTTACCAATTCATGTCGGCCCACTTAGGGACCTCTGGTTATCATTACAGTTGGCTGAGATAACTCCTGACATCCTACAGAGATGGCTACGATTTGTCAACTTGCCGCAGTGAAATATAACTCTTTCCTAAGTGAATTCAAATTACATCTTACCGTTGGGCCTCATTAATTTGCTAAGCATTGTTCGGTTCCCAGCTGTATGTTCCAAATGGGAAAAGAACATATTAGCTAGCATCCCAAAGAAATTTTCTCTGAGAATGACATAAAATGATACCATGAAGTTTTGAAGTGACTGAAAAGTGTGTCAGATCCCGTTCTCATGTATAATTACCATCTTTTTCTTCAAGCAACACACATTGTGTGTGCAGAATATGCCCTGTGAGCTTTGTGACAGGTAAATCTGGTAACGCAGTTCCCTGAATCCATTTACGTTGGGTATGATTAGAAGCGCTGCTCTGCAAGTCAAGGCAACAGCATGAGTTTCAGCTTGGCTTGGGGTCGTTGAACAAAATGCTGCACTCATCTTTGCAAAGGACAAAAATACACAAATAACTTGGCAGTCCAAAAAAATTAATTTCAATACATACTGTTTCCCTGAAAATAAGACCTAGCCGGATAATCAGCTTTAATGCGTCTTTTGGAGCAAAAATTAATATAAGACTGGGTCTATAATATAACATAATATAGTATAGTATAACATAACATAACACTGGATCTTATATTTTTGCTCCAAAAGACGTATTAGAGCTGATTGTCAAGTTAGATCTTATTTTCAGGAAAACAGGGCATTTGTAAAGGTCCGATGACTAAGGATTAATTGTGACCCCCTTGAAGTCACTGAGAGCTGCAGCTTAAATGGCATGAGAACTAATAGACTGGACATTTTACAGAAAGAAACAAGAGCAAGGACCATGGACCTAAGAATTATTTTTCAACAAATACATAAAGGATAATCACAGCCACTTAGAAGAAAATGTCACATGTTTGAGTGTGGGCTAAGGCTGGGTCACACTGGATGAGAGATGGAGGGATCTGTTCCGAGTCACCAGGCCAGAGAGAAAGCCCCTTCTTTCAAACTTCATTACTTGTGCACCACTCACAACACAGCGTCTGCACACGTGGGCTCTGATCTGTGCTCTGTCACTAGGTCGCATGCTGAGTCACCTCTCTGGACCTCGGCAAACACCTACTTTGGCTCTTGTTTACAACACCTTCCTTCCTTGCACTCTCATTCCAAGTTCCTCCTTCTCTTCCAGCTGTCTACAAAGCAAAGATGAGTTACAGTCTCCTGGATTTATGGTTTCCTCTGACCTGAGACAGGCACTTGAAGTTATTTGAACATAATTCTGAGATGAAATTTTCTTCTGAACAACACTGGAAATAAATTTATGAGAAGTATGAGAGGTTTTTTTGGGTGGGGGAAACTAAAGTGCTTCTTGTTTATTCGGCATAAGAAATGGTAGGACCCAGTAATGTCTTTCTCTTCTCTAATCTCTCTTGCCTCTTCCAAGTAGAAAAAAGCATTTAATATCAGAAGTTTCCTTTCCATCATTTGCAGTGGAGTTAAGGGATATATATATATATATATATCCCTTAACTCCAATGTATGTATGTTTATTTATTAGTTTGTATTTGCAGTATTACAATAATCAGAAGCTCAAAGAAGCATTTTCAGGGATAGAAATTTTCTTTTTCACAAGAAGCACAACTAAGCTTCTCCAGATTTAAAAATGAAAATGAAATAAAACAGTGTTCACATTTGTTTCTGATTATTTTGTTTGCCAGACTCTTGCTCAAAATCATGTTGGACAAAAAATGGCATCAGAGTCCCAATGAGAAGGTCCACCCTCAGTGAATTCCCATCGATCTTCATGTTCAGTGGTGAGAACTGATACCTGACTACTTCTTTCTCAATAGAGAAGCTTTTGAAATGTGAGGTTATCACAAACATGAAAGAACCTGTCTCATAAATAATCTGCTCTTTGCCATATACTCATTCTCGATATATTTCCTTTGCCGTTAAACCAAAGCTTTCCCCAGCTCTAAGAAGACTCATGTCCATGGTTAAATGTATCATTTAGCCCACACTCCTGAAAAGGATTGGGTTTCTGTGGTGGAAACACCTCTCTAGTACGTGGGTAGGTTGTTTGGTTCCTCGTGCAAACTGAGCATTTCTTAATTATACTGGTGTGTTCTTAGTACTAGCTTCTGCCCACCCCCCAATGAAAAAGATGATCATACTTACACATCTCAAAGTTTTCAGTTAGAACTGTCTACCTAGAAGTCACAATACATTCGCTCATGCAGCGACATTTTAGAGATAAAAGTTCAAGTGGATTTGCAAATTCGAAGTGGAAAACAACCTACACTGGCCAAGTTGAATAATGAACTTGTCTTAACTTATGCACAGTTATTTCTTGACACTGGATAGAGTGACTCATTGTGTTTTCCACGAGGTCTGAGCTTTTGTAACCGCGGGAAGCCCTGCATGACCAACGGCAATGATGTTTGTGGGACGAGGACTGGCAGCTTTGAAACAGTCACAACCAACACAATTTTGATTAAAGAAAGAACTCTGGTTTTTAATAGTTTTGATCATTAAAAAAGTTTAAACCTGCATAGCAATCATTTCAAAAATAATTATTTAATGTTCCATAATTAAACTGTACACAACCTAGTCTTGGGATATAGAAGCCAGTGAGGTGAGTTTGGAGCAGTCTGGTGCAGTCCCAGGAGCCAGGAGTCGAGTTCCCATTGGCCTTTTTTTTTTTGTTTTTTTGTCATTCTGTTCATATAAGTTTATTTGGATACTTGGCACAATCTGGCTCAGCGGCTGAGTGGATCTGCACTGGGAAGAGAGAGCAGCTTGACCCCAGGCCCTTCTCGCTTCCCCTCCCCCACTCGGCCAGGTTCCTCAAAGTCGCTCAATGTCTCGGTATTTTTTCCTCAGAATAGAGACCTGGTCTTTAAAGAGGACAGGGTCGAGCCTCATCTGAGAGTGGATCAGCGGCATGTAGCCAAACCAGCTGGCAAACGTGTTCATGCAGCTCTGTCGCTGGGCAAAGTGGTCGGGGTCAGCCCAGCGGGAAGCCCGGGAAGTCTGGGGAAAGGGAGAGAGACAAGGAAAGACAATGAGCCAAGTACAAGATGAGATGGAGATACGGCAGAAAACCAAGTCAGGCTCATGGGCACACAGCAGAGCTCAGGGTCTGGCCTGGCCACCAACACCCCCGATCCTCCATCCTTGCGCCTGCTGAAAATTCAAGCACTGATCCTGGTTTCCATCCTGGACAGGTTTTCCCAAGATACACTACCATTCTCCCATTCTCAATACTAAACATACGCACAAACAAGGATCTATATTGACTGACTTAATTCTCTGCTCAGTGAATGACTTACCAATGGAACCTCAACACACTACGGTCACTAAATAGATCCAATACTATGACTAACAATGTGTTTGTGGTTTCAGAGATAGTATTCTAAAACCTTCTTGTTTCCTTGGTGGGTTCTAGGTAAGGAGGAAAGATGGCTACCACCTCTTTAACTCTCTGTGTTGCCCCTAAGGTTGGTTAAATATTTTTAGACCATGCAAATGACTGCCACTGGTGCAAAAGAAAGCCTGAAATGACGTGAGTGCTGAAATTTAAATGGACAAACTAAGCATAATGTCTTTGAATCTGTGTTTTTACAAAACAAGGAAAAGGTAGGCTGCCTAATTATGGAGAAACAACACAAACTCCTTTTTGTCATTAGACAACTAGGTACATTTTACTGTGAGAATCACCCAGAGTCACTTTAAAACCCCAAGTGTCTACATGCTTGAAAGTAACCAATGAAGGTAAATACAAATGTCAAGTTACCTCTGAGCAGCAGAAAAACAAACAAAATATGATTTGTAAAGTGTTTTCACGAAGTTCATTTGAGCCTCAACAAACTGGTCAAGTTATCTACTCAGGTAATAACATTCCCACTGTATTGATGAGGAAGTAAGTTCAAGGAAGTTAAAATTGCTTGTTTCAGGCAAAAAAGGGATAGGACTCAAGCATCACTTTACCATTTATGCTAGGCGAACTGCTTGGTAAATCGGGGAAAGTATCAAATCAAGCTAACCATTTGAGTTCAAATCAGAGTAGACAGTCCATTCTTACTCTCTCTTAAAAATGAAAAAAAAAAAAAATCTGTTGAATCATGCAAGTATCTTTTTTTGTCTCTAGACTTTAACATTTATTTGGGGTCAACCAACATATTAAGGAAGGGACTTTTCCAGTGTAATAAAAGTACAACTTTCAGCCTGTTATCATACAAAAATTAAAGAAACATATGTGTATGATGGGAAAAGTGGGCAATTACAGCATGTATCTAATGAGGTACATCTCTAAAGCTAAATTTAGATTTGTCCAAAAAGATGTGTAAAATTATTAGTAATATTAGTTTGGTCGAATTAGGCAAATCTATGAGAAGGATATAAAACCGCCACTAAGAAATCATGTGTTATTAGAATTCTACTCTAATTAGTTTATAACCTTAGGGAAGTTCATAGAACTCTCTGTGAGAAACAATATTAAAGGAATTCTGTGTCCTTAAATGAGAGAATCTATATGAAAATGCCTGGGTACATAGTAGACACTCAATACATCTTTCAGCCTTAAAGATTAAAAATTCTTGCAATTCCTTTAGTATTTAGAGGGAACTAGAATTTTCCACTAGACTCTTTGCTAAGGACAGACAGTAGCTTTGTCATAACAAATACCTAGAACACTGATAACCTGTACATGCTCAATAACTATTGAATGACTAAATTTTATAAACTTAACCTCCTGTAAATTTGTTGCTCTGACTAAATTTAGTGAATGAAAAACCATCAATTGTGTTATGAAGAAGCCTGGCTAGTTTTCCTTTGCAAAAGCTAGATTTTGTATGTGATTTTCAGTAACTCTTAGAATATGGAAAACCCTACACAACTGAACTGATGTAACCATGTTAAAACATGTCCTTTCAGGTTGACTCAAATCCTATTGGATGATGCTCTATGCCTTAACTTGGGTAGATCCAAATGGTCTTACGTGTACTTAAGGTATTTGATTTCTTTTATAGTACTGGGCTTTGTCTGGGATGAATAAGGGAAGATGAGCTTCAGCATATCCAGGTGAAATCTACTTTATCTCACCCCTGTGAGATAAAGTAGATTTCCTTTATGTTATCTCACAGGGGTGAGATAAAGTAGATTTCACCATTTCCATTTTAAAGATGAGTCACATGAGTTTCCGAAGGCAACTGAGTGGCCTACAGTTTAAAAATGCTGGTTCTAGAACTGAAAATCAAATATTGTGACTCCTGGTCTGCCACCATGGTGCTCCTCTAACTCAACAGCAATGACCAGAGGACTGTGTTGAAAGTATTACTAGCTATTCATTAAACGAAGCACCAGTGATAAACTTACATAAATTCTTTGCAGGTCTTTAAACTCTGGAGAAGCTATGGCTTTCTCATGCCACCTTGTAGGTCATCTGAAAGCTTTTCCATTCTTGACATAAAGACACCCTTGACTTATGCCTTCCCAATCATCCATGTGCCAACCATATACTACCTTTGTTCTGTAATCTCATTACGCTTCCTAGAAGAACGAGTCCTCAATACTTCCGGTGGTAGCACCAGCAAGCAAAGCAAGGGAGGAGAGTTTTCCTTCTCTTACCTGTCCCATCATTGTCTCCTTATACTGCTTCTTCTGGGTCACTTTGATTGGAGGCAACTTTGTCACAGCAGACACCAGGAAATTCATGAGAATGTCCTCACAGTTGGCTAGTTGGTCCACCATGTTCTTCAGGCTGGCTGGCAGATAATGGGTGTACAGGTAGTGATAATATCTGTATAAACAAAAGAGAGATTTCCCAGGGGCCATCATTATATAAGGACAAGTGGTCTTGTTTGGCCGAAAACCCATACCCATTCTTTGAATCCCTGGATGATGATATCATGGATGATGATGATGATGATGGTGATAGCTATCACTTCTGTGGTACTGACTATGTGCCAGATAACGTTCTAAAGTGCTTTACAACAAACGCCTCACCTGATTCTTAGTAAGAACCTATGAGGTAGGTACAACTGTTATCCTCATTTTACAGATAAGGAAACGAGGTTCACAGATACACACTGATGCAAGTATTGCTTGACCAGCCTAACTTTACTATCAGCCTGGTTGGTAAGAAACAGAATACTTAGATGGCAAGAGAAGTTACTTATATATATCTACATATCATTATAAGCTGCTTTACAATTTTAATTATTGGTTTAATCAGAGCTATATTCAATACCACCCCATAACTCGGAGTCCAACAATATATGTAGGCTTCTATTTTTGTGGGCTATGAACCTTATATTTCAACACTGTGAGAGCAAAACCCTAATTAATCTGGTGGTCCATCATTATGGAGAACCAACAATTTTCTTGAATTATTTTTCACCCTATTTTCTTTTTGGGGAGAAGGGACATATAGCATATATTTATAGAAAAAAAATATTGAAGTGAGTCAGATTCACTGAGGGGCAGGGGCAGGAAGAAAAGGAACAACGAACTTTCAAGAAGTGGAATCGTGAGATAAAGATTCAGTCAGCCTAAATGTTTATACCTTGTGCATTTCCACCTCTATCCGTGATATGCAAGATTCTCTACTCTTTACTAAAAAAAGAATAAGTTAAGCTTGCTCTGTTCATCTTACAAAAGCAGAGGAGCAGGGATTTCATTAATGATTGAGTCAGGAACATTAACCATCTGTATTCACTAATATTGCAATCTTACCTGAGTCCCTGGCTTTAAAGACCAATATATGCAAATAACTCCCACATTTTTATCTCCATCCCTGACCTTTTTCAATACACCCTTTTGGATGTCTTGCCATCCCCAAGACTGAACTGCATGTCCTCTAATATTTATTCCATCTACAGCTTTCTCTGTCTGTTGATGGCTATTCTATCCTTCTAGTTCTTCAAGTCAAAAAACTTAAGAGTCATCAAACTCTATATCCCATCTGTCAGGACATCATGCTGAAGTATCTTCATTATATGCCCACAATCTGATCACTACTTACCACATCCATTGCTCACTTCCTGGTCCCAGGCTCCATCATCTCTTGTCTAGATAATGTTAATCACCTCCCAAGAGGTCTCCCTGCTTCTTCCCTGGCCCCCTTAAAGCCTATCCTCAACACAGCATCCAGAGTGGACACCTAAAACATAATTAAGATCGCTCTGCTCAAACCCTATGTCACTTAGAGGAAAGTCAAGTCCTCCTGACAGACAAAAGGTCCTGCATCTGGGTTCCCATGACCTCTCTCACCTGCTTTCCACTCAGCCCACTCTAGTCACATTGGTCTTCTTGATATTTCTCCACTATTCTGCCTTGGGGCATTGATTCTCGCTGTTTCCTATGCGGTAACTCTCTTCCTATAGACATTCTCTTGGCTGACTTCCTCACTTCCTTCAAATGTCTGCTCAAATCTCACTTGCTCCATGAAGGTCACCCCAGCTACCCCCCTCATCAGCCCCTTTTCCTCTGGCACTCCTGATCCTTCTCCTCGGCACTACCTGCTCTACACGTTACCTTCTTCTTATGTAACTTCTCACCTGAATATATTATAGAATGATTACGTATGTATATTGTGTTTCCCCCTGTTAGAATAGAAGACCCACATAGTCGGGGAATTTTTAATTTTTTTATTTTACTCAATGGTAAATCCCAAGTAGTGTCTGGGGGATGCTCAATTAAGTATTTACTTTTGTTGTTGTTATTTTAAATAGTCAGTTACTCAATACACCTTGTGTATGTCTTCACACTTCAAATGAACTGAAGATGCTACTCTGCCATAATTTCTGGAACTACAATAAGCCAAAAGGTTTTACTGGTTTCAAAGACACATGTTGGCTACACCAAAAAAGCTGGAAGAGGGATGCAAACTGATTTTCCATTCGTGTTGTTAACAAGATTTGGCCCGAGTTTGCTATGTATGTAGCAGCCAGAAACTAATGTAAGGAGCCATATAAAAACCCAAACACGCGAGATGTGTGAAGTCCTCACTTGTGGTAGATAGCAGCTCCTGTTAACACCATGGAGTAGTCATTCGTCCACTTGGACGTGTACCCCCACCGCTCCTTAGAGTTATCCCAAAAATGGCTGCGTGCAGGGTACCCCACAATCCTCTCCGGGAAGCTCTGCCACACTGTGAAGGCAAAATCCACCTGCAGACAGAACACAAGGGAAACAAGCAATCAAGAGCATTAACAAATGTCAACAAAACATTACCTTCCCCCTGCTAATTCGTAACGCGAAATCCCATGACTGTTGAGAAACATTGGTTCCATGTATTCATCAGCAAATTAAACTGACTGCTTGACATTTTGCCCCATAATTATGCACATTTTAATGTTTTCTGTTATAGAAACTTCAGATCAGTGCAGAAATGAAAGAAGGAAAAAAACATGTGCCGATCTGTCCTTTAGAAATCCAGTCTGTTAAAGCTAAAAAAAACAAGTCAAAATGCAGTTGCTTTCCCACCCCCAAAAGTACATGTGACCACTGATTTGTGTGAGGCACAAACACATCTGTTTTATAAACAAGAGATTTCCTATATACACCCAGAGTATGACAATACAGCATATATCATAACCAGCACACGGCAAAGCCAAATGACTAGAATAAAAGCATCCTTTTAAAGACAAGAGAAAAGATGTTTAAAAAAACACCCAAGTTCTAACAGGAACACGGAGGAGACATCATAAAGAAACAGTAATTCAGGCCTCGCAGCTTTGAAGATGCACAGTGCAAAAGAAATCTAGTAAAAGCATCCACAGTGAAAAATCACTAAGACCAAGTGGGGACAAGGCCATGTGAAGCCACAGGATTATTTTAAAGGAAATGCAGTTAAATGACTTTCCAGTGCTTACAATAACCCAAAGCAGGTACTTCTGAACCTGCTATAAACTAACATTTATAATTAGCAAAGAATCTGTTTTCAAATGTGTAAACTCACGTCTGACTTCCTATGATTATTTGATGAATGATAAAATAATATATAGAAAGTGACCATAAAAATAGTAACAGCAAACAACTGTATACTGCTCATAATGGTTATTATAATGGTTATTAGAGACTGACGCATTTTAACTTATTTAATCCTCACAATAATTCTGTGAAAAGGTAATTTTATAGTCGCAGATTTACAGAGACGGAAGCTGAGGAATATGGAGGTTCAAATAATTTGCCTGAGCTAGTAAGTGGCAGAGCCAAGATGTGGACCCAGGGCACCTGGTTTCAGAGTTGGTGTGTACTTCTTCATAGCCTCTCTTTTAGCTCTGTTACTATAGTGTTGAAGGCAATCAATCTTTCATGCGGGTTATACATTCACCCTACAACCCTTGCCCTCCCTTTTCTTGATAAGCAAAGAACATGGAAATTTCATTTATTCCACCAATACTTAAAGTCCCAGCACAGTGATGGTACCTGTGGGATTGAGTGATGATGGTAAGCCCAGTTCGCACCCTCTCAGAAGTTTAAGAGAAGAGCAAATAACTATTTACCACAGTCAAAAAGTAGAAACAACCCCAAACATCAACTGATGAATACACCAAATATGGTATATCCACACAGCAGAGTATTATTCAGCCATAAAAAGGACTGAAATACTGATACATGTGACAACATGGACCAACTTGAAACACTATGTTGAGTGACAGAAGCCACACACAAAAAGCCACATGTTGTACGATTCCATTGACATGAAAGTCCAGAATATGCAAATACGTAGAGACAGAAAACAGACTGGTGGTTCCTAAGGCTAGAGAGTCACTGATCGATGGGTATGGGTTTCCTTCACGGGTGACGAAGATGGTTTAGAATAAGACCGAGATAATGATTGCACAACACTGAGAAGGTACTAAATGACAGTGAATTATATACTGCTAAACGGTTAATTTTATGTTACGTGAATTTTACCTCAATTAAAAGACAAAGCAAATAAGCCTAGATGAGTATTTCCCCAGCTGTCATTATACGCATAATATCACCCCCCACATGTCACATTCCTATACCACACATTCAACAACTTATTTAATATTTTTCTTTAAACTGCCTATTCTTTTCAAACAATTTTTCCACTTGCCTCATCCTTGGTAAGTAAATATATCAGTGAAATCCTAGGTTTGATTGCTGGCTATATCATTTTCTTACAAACATTCAAGCGAATATGGAATTGTTAAAATGAAACACACACTTGCCACGAACGCTGTGAAACCATTTAATGTGCATAAACCATCTTTTGGGAAACATTAAGCCTAGATGACCCATAAGGGTCCTTTTATCGCTAAATTCTTTGGGCCTAGTTACAAGTCACCGTTTTTGTCAACAGGCATGAATTTAACATGTTATGAAAATCTAGTTTGGTGTCGTACCTCGAGATGAGAAAGCCTTAACAATATAGTGTGTTCCCCCAAACTATGACATCCGGGGGAAAGTAGGGTGGTGAGGCATACATGAAGGGAGCCTGGTGGGGCATGGGGCATCTCCCAGTTAAAAAACTATGTGCCAGGAAAGTGAGATCAGGTTGTGATAACCTGCCCAGCATCACTGGTGTTCAATACTAACGGTGCCAAAGGATGGGACTGTCTATTACGCAGCCCGTCAAGGAATCAGCCTGGCCGTCAGCACTCGTTGGGGTTTTCCATGATCCTTTGTAAAGGAAACACATTCCCTGCAACCACTAGAGAACCTGACGGGGTGTTTTCATCACATGAATTTCTTACTGTCTCCAAGCCGAGTCAAGTCATTTCAAAGGAATTCAAAAGTAAATTCAGATAAAACTGGGATTCGTGTGATACTTCTGCTTTCATGGAGATCATTAACACATCAAAGAAGGCAAGGGTCAGCTCGCAGCCTTTTCTCCTAAAAACCAACATCTGTTTTCTTTTGAGAATTTGCTGCAACCCAGATAAATGTAAATAACCAGAAACCAACTACATCTAATACCCTTTAAAGGAGGCTGTTTAAAAATCTCTCCTTAATACTACAGAGAGACATTTAACAAGCGAAGAATCCTTAGAGAGGAAATAAAATGAATTAACATCTATTCCCCTAAAAAAACAAAAGAGAAAGGAGAATTCCTTGTTCTCAGCCATTTTAGGCAACACAACCCCTCCCCTGATCAGCAGGAAACAGTAAACCAGACTGCCAACCTCCTTAAGTGTATGTATCATTTTCAACCTGCAGTTGACGTCTAATTACTTCACATCCAACACATGTTCTTCCCAGGGTGTGCTGAGTGGCTGGAATTGCTATTCTTTGAAAAGAAACTCACCAGCACATGGATACATCACCATGGGACAGGGAAAAACAAATCCTAGAGTGAGACTAATTGCCTTGTGCCCAGGAGAAGCTGTGAGATGATAGGAACACCTTGGGAAATAGGATAATGATTTAGGTATGTACTGTAGCTGTCTTGACCATAGGTTCCACCCTGGCAATCGGATGCCTTTCCTGTATGTGCCCTCCGAGATCCACTCTCACCTCTTCTTGCTGTGTTCTGCACTCTGAGATGATGAAAGCCTAGGGTTGGCACAACCTGGCCTTCCTTGCTGGCTGGTGGCTGATGGGATTAGGTCAGTGGGGGCTTAGAGCAGGAAAACAAAGATGGGACCGTGAGAAAGGTTCCTTCCCAGCTTTGGCACCAGAGTTCTGGCAGCTGCCACGTCCTTCCATAGGCAACCTCTTCTTACCAGTCCTCTCTTGGGGACTCTGGAAACACGATTTCCTTCCCTGGCTCCTTCAGGCCTAGGAGTGGGAGAAGCTTCCTGTTCTTGCTCCTCTCCAGGTGCCTCACTGTCTCTTGGGGGGGTCCTTTAACCCCACCCACCTTTCTAAATAATCCTAAAGCCCTTCATTTAAACCACCTGATTAGAATTCTGTTGGCTGCCAAGACTCTGATGGCTACAGGCTGGAACTGTGTAATCAAAGCACCTGGCATGGAGACCAGAACAAAGAAATCCCTCAATAAATACTTGTTGAATGAATGTGCTTCTGGGATGCCAGCTTCCCTTGCAGGAAGCAGCAGAAAAATGCAAGCTGGGTGTAGTATACCCTGTATTCCATAGCTGTCTTTCCCTTTGAACATTAAGCATATCTTCTCTTCTGCCTCCCACCCACCCCTTTCTCCTGCTGCAATTGGCTGTGTGTTCACACTTTAAACATGACACATTGGCTGTGTGTTCACACTTTAATCCCCTCAGCATGCATCTCTCCAATCATTCATTCAATACCGAGTATTTATAGAGCTTCGGCTACATAGAAAGCATTTTATCAAGGTGAGGCCCAGCACATTTTGTCCTGGGGTTATTTAGGCTGCCCTTGCATATAGTGTTTGTTCAACTGTATTTGATGGGTATTGGAAGCATCCATGGAATTTCCAGAAAGAGACACTGAGACAGGTAGCCTCGGTTAACACGTGTCCTGGCTTTGTGGGCAGCAGGCTGTTAGAATCAGACTGGCATCCAGGAAAGTGCATGCTGGGAAGTGCCCATGTTTAAATTGAAAGGAAAATGATTCTGAATAAAAAGGGAAAAAGAAAGTGAGGGGAAAGGTATAAGTAGCTCCGTGCTTTTTAGCAGCTACCATAAATAATTTATTTCTGATATACGACATTTTTATAGAACTGTCTTTGGTCCCCTCTATGGTTTAAAGTCAGGTTTCAGAGATCAATACTCATTCGAGTTGTAAAAACTGGTTTTCTGTCATATCTCTCTTCTCTCTTTCCTCCTCCTCACACATTCTCTGTGCGGGATCTTTTTTTTTTTTTTTTTGGCACACATACCTGAATGTCTCAAATAGCAGGGATCTCCGTCTCAGGCTTAAAGTGAAACCGTTTGCTCGTGTGGATACAAGAAAATGAGCACTCTAAGCCAAGACAGAAAAGCTGCCTTCAGAACCCAGAAGAGTGTTCCCTAACAGAGGCGACACACACGCACACAGGCATTAAAATAATTGGGGAAGGATGGGACTGTTTGCTCTGCCTGGACAGTGTGTTTTCAAGATAATGCTAAACAGGTACCCCCCCCCACACACACACACACACACCTCTCCTTGGTGCTTCTGTATACCTGCCAGCAGCTGTGCTGGTTGAAAAAAAAAAAAGAAGAAAAAAAAAAAAGAGGGCAGGCAGGAGGGGAGAGGTGAGGTGCAGCCATGCAAATGAGGAGCCAATTAGCAGAGAAAACAAAAGGGAAGATGCCCTCATCTGGTTGCCAGGTGGTGGCAAGGTGCTCACAGGAACTGGGTTGATTAAAACTGACTCTGCAGGAAGTTTCGAAAATGTTTCTGATTCAGCCAAGGCACTGGGAAAAGAAGCGCTGGCACCTTGAGGTTTGGGGTTACAGCCCGAAGAGCCCACTCACTGCCCGCTCCCCAGAGGTGGGCGTTTACCTCCGTGGTTGAAAGCACAGTGTCCTCGTCAAGGCTGAGCACTGCATCTGTGATGATGTTGTCATAGGGCAGAAAACGGCTGCTCATCACCTGGGAGGAAGTGGAAAACAAGCAGGAAGGAAGAAATTAGGAAAAAGAGAGGTACATTTTGAGACTTTTTTCAGGACCAGTTCCTCATCCTCAACCTTCGGAGAGAAGGTCCTACCACCACGTCACCCTCAACAGGGAAGACGTCCATTACTCATCAGTGCGGAATTATTGGCCCCACAATTTGGCGTACCTACTGGGTACAGACACCTTGCGAGTCAAGAGAGTCAAAGGTAAAGATGACATTCCCTGTCTTGCAGGAGTGCATGGTCTGCAGACGCAGCGCGACGCCGATGGTTGGGCCTAGCCTGATACAAAACTGCCAGGGGAACAGGAGATGAGCAGGTGAAGGCCTCACAGGAGAAGGGACATTGAAACAGGACCCTGATGGAGAGGAATTCAGCAGCTACACAGGGAAATGAGGCATAACAGAGCTCTCGAGAGATGCAAAGTCACAGAGGAGAGAAGCCGTACTCCGAGGCCAGGAAGGAGAGAATGCATGGAGCTGTGAGTCTAAGTGTGAGCCACACACCACAGGAACAGTGAAAAATGTTACTATTCGTTTCTTTTAGCATGGATTAGAAACAAATGGATACGCACATACAGTAGTCGCTCTAGCAATAAAAGGTAGTAGTAAAGTTATTTAAAACTAGTTTCATTAAAATATAAAATAAGCTGATTTTTAGAAAATTATTAAATAACCAATATCACCGATGGCCCACGGATTTAGAAAAATTGTGAAGGTAGTATATGAGTAAAGTTTGGGCAATTCCAGGATAAAACATGGCAAGCTACGTGTGGGGATGGGAGCTTGGGAGACAAGAGGATCAGATGCAAAATGGAGGCTGGAGAGTCTGCTCTGAGCCAGACACAGCTGAAACCTTTGTGCTGAATGTACCATAGAATAACGGTAAGGATGATGATATCACAGGATTAACTAACAAGGTTTAAACATTTACAATGTGCCAATGTTTCAAGTTTTTTATGTAGTTCCTCTCATTTCGTATTTATAAAAACTTCCATTTTACAGGTGAGAAAACTAAGGCACAGAAACATTAAGTGTCTTGCCCCAAGTGGACCCCACCGCATTTCACCCTGGGTGGTGTGATTTTACAGAACACCTCAGCCACTATGCTCGACCAGTCTCAGGTTTGAAAAGGACCTCAAAAGTGAATCTGTGGCACATATGGCAATCTCGCAATCACCCCCTTCCTTTGGAAGTTACAGGGATGGTTGTGACAACCTCTCAGAATTCACACTTGGAGACTCAGGAGAAAAGACACACTTGCCATCAACTCTTAAGGCACAAAAGCCACAGAATGAAGCAGCTAGACCCAGAAGACAAAGGGGAAAATGGCAGACACCCAATCTGGCAGCCAAGAGCATATTCTCCACAACTCTGAGAACTCCCCGCCCCCACCAAAAGATGCCCCAGCTATATTCACATCAAGAAGCCAGTTCGTCCACAGGCTTCGTCTCAGGTTGGGTTTACACGCCTCTGAAATGACCAGAGGGCTTATGACTTTAAAGGATGGAAGGTACCCACTCCAATCCATCTCGGGGAGCTCCAGGAATGTATCTACAGAATAAATGGCTTTAGGTCTGCTCCTACACATGTCAACTGGGTCAAGTTTTTTTTTTCCCCCCTTTCTCAGGCTTTCAAAATAAAATCAAACACGAAGCACTCAGCAGCCCCATATACACAGTATTCAGAAATCTCAGCCTGAAGCAATTCTCCCGATTCTGTTTACACGTCTCCTGACTAACACAGAAACCATTAGCTGCCAGCTTAGCGATGCCCTGACCTTTCCCTTGTTAAGCCTACAGGGGAAAACTGCAAAGACAAGGCCTATAAATTCAAAATAGAATTTTGCAACCAAACCAGCAAACATATCAATTTTAAACTCAAGGTTAGATATGGAGATTTGAAATGGGGAATGGAGGGAATGTGGCTTCTTTTCCATCAGGTGCCCAACCATTGATTTTAAAATGATCCATTTCCTTTTTCTGAACTTGCTTCATCAACAGAGTTTAAGAGCCCATGAACCAGCCACTACCAAATTCTAGAGTAGAAACTCGAGGCGCTCTTTCAAGTACCTTGCCTCAGCTGCATCCCAAAAAGTTGAATGGATTCGCATGAAAGGAATCCAGGTACTTACAAAGCCAATCCCGAGGGAACTGAGTACTCCTCATTAGTTCATTTAAGAAATATTTCACCACCACGTAGCAGCCCAACCCGTTCTAGAATTAGTAAATATGACTAGGAAATGACCAAGACTCAAGAAGTTTACTATCTAATAGGGAAGACAAAACATGTCCGTAAGTAATTATACGAAACACAATTAACACCTCTCATGTGCGTCCACACTTATAAGTCTATTTACTTACATATCATTTGATCCTTTGAGCTATACTGTTAGTGAGGGATTATGGTTGTTTCCATTTACTGAAGGAGGGTTGAGCACAGAGAGTTAAATAACTCACCTTAGGTCACACAAAAGTAAGTCTGACTCATGAAATAAACCATAACATTATAATGCCTCCCAGAAGACTGGTTGACATTTACTAAACCCTTGGTGTGTAACAGGTACAAGGTTAAACACCTGAAATGCAGTATCTCATTTAATTCTTAAAATGGGCCCAAGCCTTAGCCCAGGTTCCCTGGAGTACAGAGCCTGAAGCAAGACTTAAGCACAAATGCTTTTCCAGGTGGTGTAATCCCAGGAAGGTTTAAGTAAGGGAAAAGGAACCACATGCCCCATCGGAATCAGTGGATGCTAGAACTCAACAAGGGGCCAGAAGCCCAAATATAGTTCTGCTTGGGAGAGTGTCAGGCATCTTATAAGACACATAAAGCCCATGAGACAGGTACTATTGTTATCATCAGCATCTTTTAAATAAACTGGGATTCCTTGCTGAGAGTAGAATATAAAACCAATCCATAAGTCTGTGAATAAAAATGCAATACTAACCAAAAGTCAGAATAGCTCCTGGTGAGTGCATCAAATTAGATTATTTTTGAATATCCAGACATATTCAAAGGAAGTCGTCTACTAGAAGGAGATCTAGTCACCCACGGAAGCATAAAAAACAAAGGATCCCACAATTCAAGTTAATCTGACCACTGTTCTGGGTCTCAGGCATTGCAATTAGGGAGACAGATAAAAGGGGTTGTAGGTAGGAGATTTTTTGTGGAAACACACCTATGGTGAGATGGATTCATACGAGTAAGTAAGAGTGATGCCAGGAGGCATGTGATTATTCTAATTCCTCCTTTTCTCATGAAATGCTTACCAAGCAGCTCTCTGATAATCATGGTGCTTGAAGCCAGTCCTAAGAATGACACGACTATATCTGTCATATTTCCCACTGTGTTCCAACATGTTGCACAGCGCCCAGCACACAGTAGGCACGCATACATTGGAAGTGACTAGATAATGCACTGATCATCTCGTCCACGTGATAGTTCCAAGTCTCATTGTACTAGGGTGAACCACACGAAACTGTCACTTTTAGTGAGTCAAATGATGATTTCAAATGGTATAACCTAAGAAACCGATATTTTGTTATTCTGGCTCAAAGGTGTGTTACTTAGTGTGAGACAATCTCTCAGGACCTGACCCCTTGGGGACTGAGAAAGATCTCTTAGGTGACAATGCTTCACCAATCTCAGTTGAGTGACTAATTTCACAACGGATAAAATCTCCAAGAAAACAACGAGCGGAAGCCAGAGAAACAAGATGCTCACCTCTGGCTTCCGATAGTGGAAGAAGTTTGGAAGAGGAGGCAGCATGTGATCAAGGGCCTAAAGAATGGATGGGAAGTTTGACAATAGAGATGAAGACTTGAGAGGGGTGGTCAAGACTTACAGTAAAGTGGGAAAGACATACATGAGAGGTAGGAAGGGACACAGTGCAATTCAGATAATTGTGAGTGGGCCAGTTTGGTTGGAGGACAAGGTCCGTAGGGGAAAACAATGAGAGCGAAGATTGGGAAGGCCAGCTAAGGCAAGAGTACACAAGGCCTCAAATGTTAATTGAAAGCATTGGCGAGGAGCGTCCCTTGAGGGCCCTGAGATAAGCTTTCAGTTCTCGGCGAAATGAACTGGGGAACGGAAGCAGGGAACCAGCTAGGCAGCACTCGTGAGAGTCTGATGGAGACACTAAAACCAAGTTAAAGTGGAAATGTCCTTCTAAAGAGAAACGTGAGGAAGAACCACTATCCTGAAAGACACGACTCATTCAGATCCATCAGCTAAGCAAACCCTGTGCATCCATCACCACCATCAGCAGCCTCATCTTTATCCTCATCATTTAGAGAAAGACTGCTCTGGACAGGCCCTGAAATCATTTAATCCTAATAGCAACCCTAGGAGCTCTGTGTTGTGATTTCCATTTTGTAGATGAGGAAGCTGAGAAGGAAAGGGTCACAAATCTCCTAAAGTGTTAATAGTAGGGACCCAGGATGTCCTGTCTCGAAAGCCCACGAATGTCTAAGCTGAGGACATTCAGAGACAGGTACAGTTTTAGAAAATACAGTCCAGGGCTAGCAGCTCCCGGGAGCCGAGGGAAGACATCTAGGGCCCATTCCCAAAGTGCCCCACGGGGAAATGAAGGTCCCACCAGTCCTACCTTGCTTTCTCCTTCAATGACGATGACAGGCACAGCAGTGGCAGGCCAGCGGTGCTTGGCTGGTAGGGGTTTGTCACAATTCCATAGAACTATGATCTGAAAGGAACAAGGGATCATTAGATGGCTTGGTAAGGCTGGATTTATATAGGGCTTCCAACCCAACGTTTCTTCTCATAGACACAAAGAGAGAGAGGACGTGGAAAGCCAAGCAAGGCAGAATGGCAGACATCAAAACTGATTTTAACGTGATCCCAGTCCCACACCACCTTCAGAGCCTGATGGCTTCAACTACTAAAGAGAGGACAAAAAGAGTCACCTAAAACATTGCATCGAAGGGATTAGAGAAAGCTGGAGAGAGAAAAAAACAATTTCAGGATTGCAGGATCTTAATAAAGTGGTTTCCTAAATTCTGATTTTATGATGATGAGTGAGATAACAACGCTGGTCAAATTAAATACAAATGTTTACTGAACATCTGAATATCTGCTATGAACGTGCACCACACCAGGCAATGTGGGAGAGATCAAAGAATTCAAGATAGAACTAGCATGAGCTCATGTTTTGGATTCTCCAGAATGGCTGCTGAGTGTATGACTTAATTATTTCTAATAAATGTGTTTAGTTCCAAAATGCATACTTCAACATGACTTCATTCTTTCCTCATTCTTCTATAAACTAATGTACAAATCAGAAAAACCACTGGTAAAAAGCATGGGAGTGACACTGATTTGGAAAACATTGTTACCATAGATATAATCTGCTCCCAATTTTATAATTAGTCACGATTGCTGTGAAGGAAAAGTTGATGCCTCTTGACACCAAGTCTGTTTCTTCATTGAAACTTCATTTTCTGGGTCCTCCCAGTGGTATTTCTGTTATTTTAGCACTTTGGCATTTAAAAGCAAAATAATGGGCTTATTATATATTCTTTCAAAAATGTGTTTGTGTGTATCTATATATCTATATATGTGTGTGTGTGCGCGTCTGTGCATATATATACACACACATATGTATATATGTATATCTGTGTATATATCTGTATATATCCATATAAATATCTACATATAAAATATTTTATATTATATATAAAATATATTCTTTAAAAATGTATAATGTGTTGATATATATATTTTTTATCCTTACCCCAGTGCAAAGATCTCTTTGCAATCCACCTGTTACCTGTGGCAGAGTTCACTTCCAAGAACCTCTAAGTTGATGAAAAGGGCACAACAAACAAGGCATGATAAATGAAAGGGGAGTAAGCGGACATGACATTAGATGAGCCCCAGGGAGCACAGTGTGTAGCAGGTAAGCAGTGGGAGGCTCTGGTCCACTAAGCGGGAGGAGGCAGTTGCTGCTCTGTCAGCCCCCCACTCACCTGGGCACAGTACTGGGATTTGGCGGCAGCCACGAGAAGTTTCAACACTGGCTGGGACTGAGAGACCAGCGGGGTCACTGCATGGATGACTGCAGTGAATTTGGAGGGGGGCTTTAAACCTGAAACAGAAAGGGGAGAGGAGCCTAATGAAGCACTGAAAAACAAGACTTGGAGAAGTTCTCCTTGCTCCATTGCCTCACCCTGGAGCTAATGTTCCCTTATAGCATATTACTCCTTCGCCTCTTATGTCCTGACAGAACAAACACAAGGTGAAAAGCTGCTGGTTAACTGCTGCCGGAGTCTAGAGACCGTGATAATTTACAGCTCAAGGTCCCTTTCCAGGTTCTTCCTTTGACATCCATTTCTTCCCTTGGGGATGCATACCTTTGAGCTCCCTTCTGCTTTGTAGGTACCTAAAGTCTAAACACACACACCCCTCTCAAATTCAAGAAAGGGTCTACTCTACTCGCTTACATCTTAGTAAGCGTTTAAGCAAATGTACTCTTTTGCAGTGTATTTCTTTATATCTGTCTTATTCTTAATTATATAGTTGGGGGGAGGGGTTTGCTTGATTATTACTATTTCAAATAACTGGCAAGTGGTAAAATTAAAAAAAAAGCAGCATCCAGGGCCTGACTAAGCTTTGAATCCCAGTTCTGCCACTTAGTGGTGGTGGGATCTTGGAAAAATTGCTTAACCCTCTGTGTTCTCACAGCTGTCAGATGGGGTTGATAGCAATACCATCAAACGTATGGGGTTGTTATGAGAATTAAATTAAGTGAGTTAATGAATACAAAGCACTTACAACAGGACCTAGCACAGAACAAGTGATCAATCTTTGTTAGCTGCTATCATCTTCACCATCACCATCATCATTATTTTGGAGCGGGAGGCTCTATACTCCCAAGAATCTCTTGTTTGTGTAGCAGTGACATAGCTGAGAGATACAGTATGTGATCTAGACCTCTGCCAACTGTGTGCTCTGAAGCCTTAGGTAGAAAGCTATTGTAAACATGCGAAACTGCCGCAAAAGAGAAAGAAATGAGGTGACATCTCACCCACATGAGTTTTCCTGTAAGAACTCACTAAGAAATTGGAGGTCAGTTAAAATGAGTTTTAAAACTTCATTAGTTTAGATCCACTAATTTCACATTTTAGTAGCTTAAATGTGAACAAAAGAGTGCAGGGACATTCAAATTAAGCTTTGATATTGACACAATAAGGTAAGAATCAGACCATATATATTAAAGGATTATACAAATGTTTGTAGAGCAAATTATGTCACCCAATTAGTACTTTAATTGCATGTTGGAAAGAAGCTAACTTTCCCACTATTGAGATACACATTCAAGGTTCTGCTAAGGATCAAGAACAAATATGACGGAGGGTTCCCTTTTTAACCGTGAGGACAAATCATTGCTTTTCGATTTTTCTATGACAGTTTAAGAAGCATCATTTACACACTATGCGCTAAATGAAGATCTTAATGCTCTACAAGAAATACGTAGGAATTTTATCAAATACTGCCTCAATGTGAAAATTACTAAATTCTAAATATATTGCCTAGGGTGAACCATTTACTGATTTTGATATGGTTCCCATAACAGGTTTGGTTTGGATTAAAGGGTTCTTTGTCCCTGGTTGATACTTCAGGCCATGAATTTCTTTAAGTTTCATCTTATCAGCTAAATATGTACCACTCAAAAAAGTGTGAGATAATTATTGGAGAATGTCAGTATTGGGTGGAAAATCTAGAGTCTCTTTACCACGTCAACTTGAAAGATGCTTTACTATCCCAAGGTTTCTCAAATTTGGAACTGTGAGTGAGGGAAAATATCTACTAAGATGTTCCTAGAGCAACGGGGGTCCCAAATACAAAAATATCTATGGCACTACAGTAGCATTTTGTAGACTTTTGTCCCTCTGCTCATTTCCTTTTGTCCCACTGGGATTAAATTAAAACCTGCTTGAGAGCAGGGACTGCATCTCATTTGACTTTTTATCACCTAGTATTGCATTAACGTAGCATATAAGAGGAGCATAATAAATGTTGAATGAGTAATAAATTTCTCCCTTGTCATATTTCTTAAATCTTTTTCCTTTCCCTTTATAAATTCAATTTTTCTTTAGTATGAGAGAGAGAAGTTGGGATTGTGAAAAGAAAATTAGGGCAAGATCTTCTAGCTCTATTTTATATACAATGGGACGTTAAATTATAGCTAACCATTGTCATGTTCAAAATGATCCATAATTTGGGAGCCTGCTTCTCAAAATGAAATGACTCTACTAAACACAGCTGCTCAGATAAGAAAGGTGTTTTGTTTTTTGTTTTTGTTTTTTCACTTTGCAAAGCTCTGCTGGATTTGTAATTCTCGACCTTGATACACCATTTATGACAGGGCTCTAGAAAGCAATCTCCAATGCACAGTAGAAAAATCAAGGGGCTTCAATGCTTGACAACATTTGGAGGATATACAAGGGTAGCTCCCTGGAAGGAACTCACTTACCTAAATTAGCATAGTAGTAAGGAAAATCTCCCAGATAAGATGAATACTGTGGTAGTACGAACAATCCTCCAGGATGTTTGTTCCATATTAAACTGTTACGTGATATGTGCTTGAATATTCTGTCCTGAATAATCTAGAAAACGAAAACATAGCACATGGTGAGGATGAGATTCTGATGGTATTTGACATGGATGTGCTCAATCCAGATTGGAGGGATGAAGGCACTCAAAGTAGTGACCCTACCCACCTCCCCAATTCTCCACTGATAAAAATGTCTGGGACACAAAGAGAGTCACAGAGCTATGGAGGAGAGAGCAAGAGAAAGAGAGGAATTATGGCTTATCAAATTTCCTAACTAAACTTCAGTTTAACCATCCATTTTAGCTTGTCTTTCTATCACAATGAGTTTATGTTCATTTCAAAACAGAGAGTGAAAGGTTTCCTGGATGGCTCAGCATCTAGCAGTTGGGTCTGGATCCACATCAGAAAGATGTGTTCTCATGCTCAGAGACGTCAACGTAGACCATGGGAAGCCTGATCCGGGAGCATACTGAAGGTAGGACTTTGCTCTCTACCTTCTAGTAGAAGCTGTGAGGCTTTGATTTGTTGCTTTAATTCAGGAAGCAGATTTATTTGCTTGTCATATTTCGTTTTCCTTTCAAAGTCAACTGTAGGACTTTGGGGGTACTGGTTAACTGAAGTTTTCCTATATTTCATCTCAAAAAGTAGTGAGTGAACAATTATTTAAAACATCCTACATAACAGGACAAGAGCTATGGCATATGAAGACTAATAATAGCCAAGCCAGTTCATTAGTTTCTTTGGACTTTGGGACCTTGCAGATCATTAAATTCTACATTCAGAGTCAAACAGTCTCCCGTCCTGAATCATTTGTCAGATGAATGTGATTAGTCCAACTTTACAGATTTCTCTGTGTCTTTCAAATTCTTGTAATTATACCAACCACTCATTAAAATATGATTTGGCAAATAATTAACTTGACACAGAATTTCATGTTTTCAGCAATTTCTTTTTTGTATTTTTTTTTTAAAAGAAAGAAAACACCTGCCTTACATTTCAAGAGATTTCGAACCTAAATCATCATTTTCCAGGTCCCCATTTAATGAAATGTGATTTTATGTACAGACCATTTTCAATGGAGTTTTATTATTTGCTAACGTTATTAACACCCTCATCTCACCCCACATGGTGACTAGGCAGTAATAAAGTGAGCTACATTTGTCTTTGCAAACTTTATCATTATCATGTTTATATTTCTTAATGAGAAAGAAGAAAGGAAGCAACGAGGAAAATTAGAAGAACTCAAATATCTTTGTTCACTGATTTCTGCATTTTCTCTTTCCTCCAGATCAAAATTGCTAATTTTATATGGCTAGGTAGAGGTTTCTAATACGGTGGAGACTTCAGGAATCTACCTAAAATATTAATGTTTACTCGTTGTGGTATAGCAGAGATGTGTTAAAATGCCATTGTCTAGGGATTAGTTATGAGAAAAGTGTCATGGTTATGAAGGGTTTTTACATGGCTAGCCATTTCACTTTGAACACCGTTTATTCCAGATTTTTATTATCTGTCCAAATCCACTGTCTGTTTAGTTCCTTTATAGTTTTTCAGTTAGATCCTCTCTTTTTTTGCTGTCCAAATTTATGCACCTTCCAGCATGTAGTCACTTCAATAAGTTTGGATATCAAAACACAAAGTAAATTGACAATAGATATCATCATAAATCCGACCTATATACAAATGGCATGGACTCAGAAATGACACAAAATGGGTCACCACTCACTTCAGGTCTCAGGGCGGCATGCTTCTCATTGGCATTGACTTTTTTGGGTGAGTATCACAACATTGCTATCTTTTAAAATTCAAGGATACAATAATAAGTTATAGTAGTACTCTTCTGAAATACCAATAAACATTTTATATTCTCTTCAAATGGATCTTGACAGGAAATTATCAGCAAAGGTATGAAAGCAACAGCAAATGTTGAATTTAAACTGGGTCAAGCAATTGGCCACCTTTTATGTCTCACTTTTCTCATTTGTAGTAAAACTATAAAACATCACATTAATTATAACAAGCTCTCAGAGTTGTTAGGAAGAGCTGCCTAAGTTTTAATTTTTTTGTTGTTGTTTTTTTGCCATTAATAAAAAAAACCTCATTCCTGTGTTTGTTTTCTAGGCATAGATTTTTCCATTTTCACACAGCTATAAAATCATAGCTATATATTATAGAGATCTTTCCATATTGCTAATAGTATTCATGGTTTACTTATTAAATGACCAACAATAGTGCAATTCTTTCCATGCAAAGCAATGAACACATTTACGAATTAAATTTTTCTACATTTAGGATTTCTTTAAGACTTTGTCAAAGGGTATGAATACTTTTAAAGATGTTCATGTTATTACCAAATATCTTTCTAAAAGGTTTATATCAACTTGTCTTCTCAAAAGTTTGAAAGACTATAGCTAACATTTCACCAAATAGAAAGATCATATTGTCTCTCTCCTAATGCCCAATTCTTCCTATTGCTACACTGGACATCTCCCAGGCTCCCTTCAGGGCACTTAGTACCCCCTCTTATTGTTGTGAAAAAAGACATTACATTTAGAGATTGGACACTTCTTTGGCTATAAGGAAAACAATAAAATATATAGATATAGAGATAGATATAGATTTATATATCTATATACATATACATATATATATATATATATATATATATATATATATATATATTTATATATGCACACACAAATAATACAAGGTTTTTTAATTCAGTATATTCCCAAATAGCACTCTCAGTAATAGTTTATTAATGTGAATTTGATGGGAAGAATGACAGCCTCCTTAGTTTTCTTTGTTCTGTGACATCTTTTTTACAAATAATGGACTACTGGTTATAGGTTACAGTCAGTCCATGTAGCCCTGACTTGCTCTTTTGACCAATGCAATGTTACCTAATACACACAGTGCCACCATATGTCACCTCATTCCAAGCCAAAGCAGTCTTCTATTTCCATTATCTATTGGTTTTACAATTTCATTGTATAACAGCATCAGCAAGACTGTGGTTTAAATGTGCATGGTTAGATAACTGATAAGAAAAATGGAGACTGAAGACTTCATAAAACTCCATGAAAAATGTGCTTTCCAAGCTACCCTGAGTTGTTTTCATATATTATTACAATGTCATGCACTTTTCCTGCGCTCAGCCTGATTCTGATTGAGCTATCCCTGTGATTCAATCTTCTGTGCCAGGTTACTGTTTTGCAGTGTTCTGACAAATCATGAAATCCATGACGGAACACTGACTTTACAGTATTCTACCACTGTCCTTCCTCATTATTCCTTCTCAGTTTGTACACACACACACACACAGACACACACACACACACACACACACACAAAACTAAGCTTCTAAGAGCCTAGCTCTGATTAAATAGCTCCTTAATTGCAAGTTGCAAAACTAGGACATTTCAATCACCCTGGAAATACTATAGTAGTCAAATCCCAAATACTCGTATGACAGAATGGAGCACAACAGAATGGACTAATAACTTGACCCTAGCATTGCAGAGAAGGATGAGGTGGCCTGTTTTCAATTGTGTCTAAACACTACCTACAACTCTAAGACTCCTAATCTCCAAACCTAAATAATCGCCTTCTCATGGCCAAAATTACATCAAGCAAGGAAGAAAGAGTCTGAGTCAGAATATCCAGAAAGCAGGGGGTCTCATGCAACTCGGTTGACAGGTTAAGTTGTTACAATCTAATCTTGGAACTATAGAAGGATATTTGACAGTTGCTATAAATTTGAATGAAGTATATGGTTCGCAGTGTTTTCAAAACAAGTGTGATGCTGAAGAACAACATGGCGTAAATCCAAGGGGAAGAAAGCCTTTACAGGAACAAAGATAAAAAGAGGTTGACTTAAATTCCTATTCTGATGACTATAACACATCCAACTGTTATTGCAGGATAATTTAGCACCAATAACTTAATAGGCAAGAGGCAAAATCTATACAATAAACCATACTCAAAAGAAATGTAATTAATGAGATACCATCTTTCGTCTGTTAAATTAGCAGCGTTGGGTATGTGTGTGTTTAAATGATGATGCTTAAGGCTGACAAGCCTGCAGCAAGAGGGTCTCCCCCAGACAGCTTGTGACCGTCTAAACTGATACAACCTTTTTGAAGAGTAATTTGACATTACATATCATGAGCCTTAGAAATGCTGAGGTTCTTTGGTTGAGTAATCCCACTTCAAGTACTCTATCCTAAAGAAATAGAGATGTAGTCTAAGATACATGTAGACGCTATTGCTTAAATAAAGAATCTATACCTGTAAAAATAAATCATCAGAAATAAAGAATTAATAGTCAACAATAGCAAATTGGTCAAATAAATAGACGTTCACCAAAGGATGGCATACAGGGTAAAAAAAAAAACACACAACAAAAAACATGTGATCTAGGTGTATTACAGTGGACAACACATAGGGCAAAAGGAAAAGGCCAGAAACAGACCCAAAGCTTCTTAAAAGTGGCATGTGAAAACACTGAGGAAAGAATAACTGAGGAAGTACATTGGGACAACTACACAACAATTTGTCCTTGAAACAAAAAAAGGTTATATTTTCAATACAGATCACTCATAAAAGTAAATTGGATTACAAAGACAAATGCAAAAAATAAACGTGTGTATGTGTATAGAAACAAAATTATGGGTTGAAAAGTGCTCTCTAAACAGTAGCAAATAGAAAAGCCACAGATGAAAAGATTGCCCAATCATAAACAAAATAGAAAGGCATGCCACCAATTGGGGAAAGACATTTGCAACAAAAGAGTCAAAGGGTTAATATTATTAACGTAATAAGCTATTAACAATGAGAAAAAGTGGGACAACTTTGTGGCCATTTCTATTTCTTTGAAAGCTGCCTGAGTAAGGAATACATGAAAAATATTCATTCTTACTAATAGCCTAAGAAATATAAGTTAATAGTAATCTATCATGTTTACAGATGTAGTCCAATATCCAATATTGTAGTAGTCCAATATCCACTATCCAATATCCAATATTGGTAAAAGTGAATAAACAAAATATCAAACAAAACAAATCCTCTCATGTAAGCTAGAGGGAGCATAAATTAGTTCAATTCTATTGCAGGAAAATTGACAATTCATATTAGAAATCTTAGCATTCAGCATAGCCTTTGAACCCGAACGTCTAATTCAAGGAACTATCCTGAGGAGGTAATCTTGAATCAGCCCAATAATTCTGTGCTGAGGCTATTTGCTTCAACAATGTATACAATAATAAAAAACCAGAAACAATTATAAGTCTTCAAATTGGGGATTCATTAAAGAAATTAAGTGATATCATGAATGGGGGTATTATATAGTCATTAAAATAATCACAGAAATAATTACAAAAAAATCTAATAACATGAGAAAATATTAACAGTACAGTATTAAGCTGAAAAACAGGTTATAAACTAAGTATAGAAATACTCCTTTTTAAATTAAAAGAAATGACAACATATTTATACATTTGCATAGCAAAGAACTAATATATGTGTTTATGTGTGTGTATATATGACAATAGTGATTTTTCAAAGGTAGAATATTTTATTTTTATGCTTTCAGTGTTTTCCATTATTTCTAAAATTAACATGCATTTCTTTGATAAAAAGCACTCTTACTCCAATAGGGGGAAAAAAAAATTGACATTCAACTTTCCTTAAGAAGGGTCTAGGAAGGGTCTTGGATGGAGGACAGGATCAAAGAAATGAAAAGGGTAGCATCTATTACATATTCAAATCTGCGGCTATGAACAAAAGAGAAGATTCAATCAATTTTAATTGAAAGGAGTGCTTTTGGAGGAATGAGAAGTTTGCTTGCAATAAAGAAGCCTTTTGAAGCCAATCTGAAGCTGATACCTTGATGGGTGGATCTCAGTCCTAAGTAGCCCTTTTCACCTGGTTCCAGGATAGGGAAAAAAAAAAGTACCATTCATGAGAGGACAACCTGACTAGAGCATACCCCCAGGTAAGAGCAGGAATCCAAGCTACTGTGTTTCCCTGAAAATAGGACCTAGCTGGACCATCAGCTCTAATGTGTCTTTTGCAGCAAAAATTAATATAAGACCCGGTATTATATTTATTATATTATATTATATTATATTATACCCAGCATATTATATTAAAATAAGACCTGGTATTATATTATATTATATCCGGTATAAGACCGGGTCTGATATTAACTTTTGCTCCAAAAGACACATTAGAGCTCATGGTCTGGCTAGGTCTTATTTTCGGGGAAACAGGTAGGCTCCAGGTAGGTAAGTAAATGCCTCACTGTGCCTGGGGATCAGTACTGGCTCTGACACCCAGGATGGCAAGAAAACAGCAATGCAAACAAACCAGGGTGACTTCGATTTTCTTGGTATTACTTCGACTTCTCAGTGTGTGCTCCAAGTTACGATAGCTTTTGGAGCAGTAATCACTTTTCTAAAGTAAATACTGCAGAAGTGAGGCCACACATGCCCCTGCCTCATTATGCAAACACCTCTGAATCCCTTCAGTGCGGTGCCTCACCAGAGGCCCTCTGCTTCCCTTCCTACAAGCATGTAATTCATGAGTGTGCAGTTTCCTAAATCTTTTCTTAGCTCTTTGTGCTACTTCGGTGCAGCCTCAGGCCATTGCTATCTGCTCTACTTCCAAAGATTTGAATCATCTCCTGGCTTCCCTTTCCTTTTGCCTCCTGCCTCAAAAAAAAAAAAAAAAAAAGAAAGAAAGAAAAGAAAAAAAAGAAAAAGAAAAAGAAAAGCAACTTGAAGATGGGCACCCACCTGCCTAGAAGATTTTCTGGTTTCATAAAGTTTAACACTTTCTGTACCAGATGGTGAAATCTCAATTTTCTTCTTAACACATTCTTGCAGCATGAATGCTGGTTGGGTTGTATGTCTTGAGCATTAATTTTGCTGTCCTCCAATGCCATTGGCCTATGGTGCCCAGTAAAGGATTCGTATTTTTAGTATGGCAGAAAAGTTCCACCCTAATGTGTCACTATGTGTTTTCTAAATGGGCTCCAGAAATATGTCTTCCAAAGATGCCTGTTAAGTATGAGTGACAGGAGGACAGTCATTAGCCACATATCCCTGAAGTGATGTGGGACAGAGCTGATCTGTGTGTCAGGAGTGTAATTTCTCCTCAGGTCAGTTTTCCCTTGTGGAGTTTGTCAGTGATGGAGGTATTTGCTTGGGCATGGAGGAGCAGGTAAAAAAGGGTTAACTGTCACATCCAAGCACAGAAAATGCGGTTTTGCCCCATCTGACCAATTAATTACACATCACCACCAGCAAAGCAGAAGGCTGAGAGAAGCGTATAAAGGACCATTATTCAAGACAGAGAGCAGAGTGGTCCCACTTACCTCTAGTGTAGTTAATACAATCTTCTCAACTGAAGAAAAATAAGCCTCCCACAAGAATTGTGTCTGCTGTCTAAGTGCTAGGATTTTATCCTGATGAATAGACCTGATTGTAGAAGGAATCTGTAACACAAGGTGAACACATAATAACTATAACTGAAAAACAATGAGATGCCATTGGATCGAAATAACCCCCTTTGGCTTTTACTCTTCGTAGCATTCAGCGTCCAGCCTACAGACCTACTAGGTTCAAAAGCCCTTAAGATGTGTCAGGTACAAAACAGCATTTATTGGGAATCAGCTTTGATGACCTTTCATGCATGAAAGTGAGGGTTCACCTCTAAGATTCAGAGGCAGTTTATCAGTTGTGTAGGGTGTTCTCACAGCAGCGATTGCCGTTTTCCCCTCTGAGTCCCAGAAATCCTCGATCCTGCGCACAGACAACCAAATTTTACAGAGGAGCTACAGGTCGTGGGGAACGCTGTGAGACATCATCCCCAAGTGCTTTAACGACATGCCACGCCAGGGACTTCCCATTACCTACTCAAGGGCATTTCAGGGAATGTCTCTGAGCCTCTCCAATGAATCTGAAGCTGCGGTTAATCAATTCTATGTGCATCTACCTCTCCCTCCCCACCTCCCCCGAGCTGTTCTGCTCCCCAGAACTCTCTTTTTGGCTACAGCACTTAACCCCAATCTCACGCAATCTTTCCAACCACGTGCGTGTTTATTTATCCCTGCTCTCTACCAGGCTGCACAATTTTAAAGGAGGAATCTGTGTGCTGTCCACACTGCTGCACATTTTAAGGCTAGGAGAGCAGCTTTAATGCAGTAGTTATTTAAGAACTAAGAGCTGACTTGACCATGGCCATCTGAAGTCACCATAGGAATGCCTCTATTTTTAGTAGCAATGTCGCTTAATGGCTAAGCATGGGACACAGGTGTTGGACAGAACAAGTTGGGATCCTGGGCCCCACCGTTTGCTAGCTGTGCTTCCTTGGACAAGATACCTGATCTCTCAAAGACTCCATTTCCTCATTTATAAAATGGGGGTCTGGGTTGAAATGGGAATGTCGTGTTTGCTGCTCTAAGAAGAAAGTCACCCATGGCATTCTGACTCAGACTACCTCAGAATTTCCACTGGAAGGGAGGAGGTGGTACATTACTCTTAAGAAGAGTCAACAGGACTAACATCGGAAGGTTGTAATGAAGAGCATATGAGTGTTAGCAAAGCTCCTACAGCACGGGAAGCTTAATTCATATAGCATTCATTACAACTGCTGTGATTATTATTAACATAAGGGTGATGCTATTCAAAGGTGGACCCGTTGCTTAACGTCTGCATGTGAAGTAGTTGGGGTCTGGACCAGCTTTGACGTGCTACTTTCTGGGTTTCTGGTGAGTTGCCTGAGCTTGCTTCCCACCTTCATGTACAGGTGAAGGTCTCTTTCATTGATGGAGTCTACACGCGTAGGGGAGAGTCCTTGCGATTAGCAACTGCCCTTCTGTGCTCACCTGTTTCTGCATGCTTGCCTCCCTAACGCATAACTAATCAGACATGGGGCCTGGGTTGAAATGGGAATGTTGTTTTTGCTGCTTTAAGAAGAAAGTTACCCATGGCATTGTGACAGACTACATCTGAATTTCCGCAGGAAGGGAAGGAGGTGGTAGCATTGCTCTAAGAGGAGAGATAAAAAAGCTTCACAATAAGAACAGAAGAACAAGCTCACTGGCTTTGGCCTTGCCCATAAGCAGATGGTAAATCTGTGCTCCAGAGTGTGTGTATCTGGATTCCCAACACTGAAGAAGCATGAAGGTGACAGGTAAAGGAGAAACACTGGCAGGCACATGTTAGCCTGAAACCAGAGCTCAGGTCAAACGGAAGTAAAATATCCTTCGAGAAGGTAGAGAAACCATTTATATCATGGATGCTTGAGGAGTCAAAGCAAATTTATTTTTATTTACTCACTGACAAAATTACCTAGATTGCCAAAGACAGACATTATTCCGCTCGATTTTCATAATCATGACCTCTTCTAAATGTCAGTGCTATTTTCTAAGTGTTATGTGAGTTGACTTCATTGTTTTATCACGGGCATGAAGAACCAGTCCATTAGAAAAAGGCTGAAAGCTGTTATCACTATGTGGTCTCCAGAAAATTGAGGAGGCAGTGGTTATGAAAGGACGAAGGGACTATCACGGATTAACACTCCCCTTTCTTATTAAGTCACATCTTGATGTTCCTACACCAAGTGAAATATATTCTACCTGTTTGTGTGCACCATACAAGTGTCTGACAGGGCTCTGCAAAGTGTTCCGGAAGATAATTCCAACTGATTAAAAAGACAGAGTTCCAAGTCTTAATGGCATTTGGCTGTTGGTTATTAATCTGCTTGTCCTGAGAGACAGGTATGGAAAGTGATAAAGTAATTCTGATGTGGCCAGATTGTTTGGAAGCTGCAGAACTCAATGAAGTCTTAATAAAAAGTCATGTATGGTAACAAAACTCATGGGATCTACCAAAATAGATACAGAAAAGCCACACGGAGCTCTCTTGTGACATGATGACGAGAACGTATGCAAATAAAAACATCCGAGCTGTTCTAAAACAGGAAATGAAAAATTGTAACATAACAAAAACATTTCCCAGAGCAGACATTTGGGCTCGTTGCCAGCTCTTTAAAGCCACTGTCAACGGCAGTGTTGTCACTGTTCAATATGGAGGCAGCTATGCAAAGACAGACTGCATATGAGAGGGGAAAATACTAGCAACTTTGGGTGGCCGCAAAATGAAAAATGAAATCTTCAGAGTCACGCCAAAGGTTGCTTTGGAAGGTGAAATACACTTCCACTTTGGTGAAATGGTAGAAAATGGACAACCACAATTTAGTATCTGGAAATGGTCTCTACCTCGGAGACAAACTCCCAACTTATTCACATCAAATTCACAGGAACACTGGTACGCAAATGGAGAAATGATGGCTCATATTTTTTATTCCCTTCCTTTCCCCAATTTCCTTTAATGAACATGCATTATTTTTTCAAAATCATAAGAGGAAAAAGGCAATGTGGAAAAGAACCACATTCATCACTGTCGTTTGGCCTTTCATGAGTAAATGTTTTAGGTACACACCATCTCTGTGTGGGGAGGACACTGCCAGAGACCATGGATTCCTCATGTGTTTTGGAGGTCCCAGGGGCCACTAAGCTCTCAGACTAGAGGAGCAGGCAGAAGGAATGCTTTGGGAGTGGTGTTTAGCTTGGCTTACCTAATGCACAGTCGTCTCAGCTACATATATTTCACCTGTTACTTTAGGGAGAGTAGTGCCTCCCTTCCCCAGCCAACTAGCACGGCAGCCAGCAGCACAGAAGGAGAATCAACAACCGAGTTAGAAACTTAATTTTCTGGGTAGCAAAGAAAGGACATTAAAAAAAAAATCATTCTACAAATATTTTGGTAATGCAAGATAACGTACACAATGCCATGAAAGAAAAGCATTAAAATATTCTATAATTTTAGAGGAAGGAGCCTGACAATTTGTGTTGAACCTAAAGATTATTGCACAACAGGGCTTGGGAAATCCTTAGTGACCAACTATTGCGGCCCTCAGAATTCTCTGTATTTTATCTCTCTCCCAGGCAGCTCTAGAGAAGTTTAAACTTTTATTAGACACCTTTGTCAATAATTAGTTCACTATGTTTATGTGGACTCATTTCTTGGCTCTGTATTCTGTTCCATTGCTTTGTATGTCTGTCTTTATGCTGGTACCATGCTGTGTTGATGACTGTAGATTTGTAATATATTATGAAATCAGTAAATATGATGCTTCCAGCTTTGCTCTGCTTTCTCAAGATTGATTAGGCTTATATGAGGTCTTTTGTGGTCCATATGAGTTTTAGGATTGCCTTTCTATTTCTGTAAAAAAAAAAAAGCCACACGGATTTTGATAGGGAGTGCCCTGAATCTGTAGATTGCTTCGGGTACTATGGAAGTTTGAACAACATTAAGTCTTCATTTCACAATATAGGACAACGTGGATGAACTCCGAGGACCTTATGCTAAGGAAAATAAACCACTCACAGAAAGACAAACACTGCATGATTCCACTTGTATGAGGTATCTAAAAGAGTCAAATTTGTAGACTTAAAGAGTACAACGATGGTTGCCAGGGGCTGGGGGGGAGGGAAAGGGCATCACTCGGCATGAAGTTTCAGTTAAGCTAGACGAATGCTCTAGAGACCTGCTGTACAACACTGCACCTATATCAATAAGAACATACCGTACACTGCGAAATCGGTTAAGAGAGGTTTCAGATTACGTGTCCTTCCCACAATAAAACTAAATTTTGAAAAATCTAAGTGGCCAAAAATGCATTAGAAAAACATTTTTATTAGAGGCTGCTCTTTCAATTACAGATCTTAAAGATAACACTCGTGCAGGTATGCAGAGTGGAACATTTGAGCAATGAGAGCACTAATTATAAGAATCAACCCTAGGGGCCTCTCTCTTTCTGAAAATTAATCTGAAGGTAAACACAGAAACAGAGGAGAGGGATACGAAGTTGTAGGATTGCACAAAACCTCTCTTGTATAATTTCTAAAAATTCTGGCTATCGAAGGGGGTGGATGTACACACCTCTGCTCACCATCAAAGCTCATACCTGTTACCTGCAACCTTCTCCTTTTCCTCATATATTCCCTGGACCCGGGCAGATTTTGTGTTGGAAAATGCACAGTGTCATATTAAATGACTTCATATTTGCCATGACACAGGCAATTTTCTCCTGATAAAATTTCCTTTATAGAGCTGACCTTTTGGATTCATCTTCTTTGAAAGTTTGGATGGGGCAGTAATAACCCACTGATCTGTGGAAGGCCACAACCCCTTCCTTACCTGTAATAACAATCTTTCATCGCCTATGACGGCAGCTTGGTTCCAATTAATCACTTCAGAGAATGGCAACTCCCATCCATTGCTGAGCATCACAGGGACACAGGCAGCCTGTGAAAAGAAGGGGACTTCATGAGTGTAACGGAAACGACAACAGGAGCCATTCCATTCAGGGGCATTTCATGGGCGTTCCATTCAGGGGCAATATACTGCATGGATCCCGGACTGTTTAGGCCAGAAGGAAAGTAAGCTTTTATGAGTTATCAAGTCACATGAAGGTTTTATGTATTCAGCCGAGATTTTAGTATTTGCAAGTCTTGCCCTAGAATGCTAAAACCCCATTTCTATTCTAGTATATGGTTTGGCTGACCTTACTTCCATGGAGACGATGGCCCTCGCTGGAGGAGTTTTACTGTTGTAACAAAATCTTTCAACAACAAAATCCTAGCATAAAACCAACCCTGAATATAAACGGTTTTGTCAATGTAACTGCCACAAGTCTGCTTGCAAAGGCTTTACCCCAAAGTCATGAGCAATAGAGCGTAGAATAGGGCTCAGCATTCCTGACAAAGCATTTTGTGGATGTAACTATCACAGGGTATATACCTTCCCCATGCTTTGCAAACGCCTGAACCAGAAATTTGCTCCCTTCAGTGTGGAAGGATCCAAACCAGCTGCCCCAGTTTACTACCTGCACAGTGATCTAACAGCCAGGAAACACCAAGCTAGTGACAACATTTTGGCTCCAGATAACTCGTAATCCAAACCAGAGGACAATGGTCCATGCAACATCCCAAGAGGCTCAGTGATGGTATGCTTCGCAGAACACACAGAGTATGCTGGAAAAGGCTTTCAAGAGAAGGGACCTCTTCCGTGGGAGCACAGGGGAGAATCCTGAGAGTTAAGAAGCACCGATAAAAGCACAGATTCAGGCAAGGTGCAGAGCGCAGAGGAGGAACGTACATAGCAGAAAGGGGATGAGGAATGGAGAGGTGGAGAGCACGCTTTCGGGCACTCCAGGAAGGCTGGCTGCAGCTTCCAGGTGGGAAACCTGGACAGCTGTCTCAATAGGAGAAGGCATTTCTGCAGAGCGAGGTTAATAAACAGAGACTCCACAGAGGTCCCGGAGCTGCAGCCAGGACCTCTGAACCACAGAACCTCGGAAGAGCTGGGCTGAGTGAGTAGCACCACCCTGCTGGGAATCACACTCACAGTTTAGATGAACTGAGCAACGACTGGCAGTGGGGACAGAGCAGACAATTTGCTTTTGGGGAGTACCACCCATAAGCCATTTCCATTGCTCCTGAGACTGGCTTCCATGAAAAGAGCAGGATCTCTGCGAGGGGTCCAGCTAGGCTGCCTGGGGGCGGTCAGATCCTCCCTGTGTTTGCAGACATGTCCCTGAGGAACCCAGCCTCCCTGATGGTACAACCACTAAATCTTCTCACGTCCAAAGGCAGGGAGTAAGTCCTCCCTGCGCCCCCCACTTATGAAAAACATTGCAGACGTTCTTGGGAAAACAGATTTCAGGTTTTCAAGGCAAACCACGCCTTCTGTTTAGATCCCAGGAGAAATGCTAAGGTTCAACCTACCCAGTCTGCCTTTAGTCCTCAGCCATATTCTGGGTCTCTTACCTGCAGAGCCTCCAAGAACCTGAAGGACCCGAGCCTGCGACCACGAGGAACCAGACAGAAAGTGGCATTGTGCAGCATTTCCCGATAATCATACCTAAAAGGAGAGAAGGAGACATCAGTGAACAAAGACCTGTTAGGAATCATGGGGGGGGGGTGGAGGGGGGTGAAGGCACACCTGTGGGCACACACCTGCATGAAATTCCCAGAGCAACTAGGGAAATACACTGGGTGGGCTATTCTCACTTTTCCATGGATGGGTGGGGGCTGTTGCATGGAGAACAAATGTGAACCTTCATGTGGGACAAAACAATCAAGGCCATTTGCAAACAATGCATAGAAAACAAGTCTGAAGGTCCCAGTAACAATTTGGCTTGCTCAGACTTTGCTTACAAAACCAGATTTTTTGTGTGTTGATGAAATGTGTTGTCCCCATTAGCTTAAAAAAAAAAAAAAAAAGAATCACTGCTAGTTGTTCTTTTTTTTAATGCTGAGTCGTTCACCAAACTAACACTGCTCTTGTCCCGCGCCCATAAAACCATGCTATTAAAATCTACTCAGGGAACCTCCATTGCAGTACAAAACAGCATTCATAGTCTCCTTCAACCTGGAGTTACTACATTTAACCACTAACATTCCGTTACCCCAGACAAATATTCCCGTGTAAGAGTGGCTGGCATGACCTATAGGGGAAGGAGCCTAAGAAATGGGGAAAGAGAAATATCAAGAGAAAAACAAAATAATAGGGGGGACGGACGGGTGGCTCAGTTGGTTAGAGCGCAAGCTCTGGGCAACGGGGCTGCCGGTTCAATTCCCACATGGGCCAGCGAGCTGCGCCCTCTGCAACTAGAATGAAGTCAATGAGCTGCCGCTTGCTCCCCCGTGGCCAGATGGCTCAGTTGGTTGGAGCGCGTCCTCTCAACCACAAGGTTGCTGGTTCGACTCCTCGACTCCAGCAAGGGATGGTGGGCAGAGCCCCCTGCAACTAGCAATGGCAACTGGACCTGGAGCTGAACTGCGCCCTCCACAACTAAGATTGAAAGGACAACAACTTGACTTGGAAAAAGGCCTGGAAGTACACACTGCTCCCCAATAAAGTCCTGTTCCCCTTCCCTAATAAAAAGTCTTTAAAAAAATAAAAATAAAATAATAGGGGATGCAGGGAACTGGGCCACAGATGAGATGATTGTTTCTTTCACACACACATACCATTTCTGGTGTTACACTATTTTTGCACTTGAAAACAATGGAAAATATAACATGAGTGTCACCTGTCTCTTTATGCTGATGAAGTGCAGGAAAGATAAGGAGCATTTCGTTTCCTTTAAGGTTATCCCTTTAAAAGTGATTTCTCTGCAAACACATTCCACAAACACAAACTTTCAAGTTCACTGTGAATTTAGGAAAACTTGGGAAACTGGAGATGACTGGTTTCCTGTGAAGGCCCAGATTCTCAGAGTTAAGATGAAATCACTCTCATTTTTCAAGAGCTTCCAGTGCTCATCAGACAGGTGTGACTTTGACAGCAGCATATGTCATCAGCATTTTCTGACTCTTAATAGTCTAATTTAATCATAGCCTGAAGGCACTGGATACTTCCCTCCTCTTTTTGGGATACTGATATATACATTTATATTTTTAAAGTCCACATCTATTTTTACATTCTCATACAAACGAGGCATATGGGAGTAAGCCAATTTTCAATTATAAACCCGTCATTAAGAAGAGACATCATGCAAAGGACCATTTGCTTAAACAAGCGTGTACAACTAATTTGCACAAGAAAAGGTCACTATGAATGGATTAAGATATCTCCACTGAGAGTAAAATAAAAACCCTAGATGCATTAATTAAACCGCAAAATAGACTTCAAAATAGAAAAGATTTTTAACAGGGTTCAAATTTTGTTAAGGAAGAAAATATTAAATTATGACGGGAATGGCTTCTTTTTTCCTCACCAAACAGAGGGAAAATATTGACAAGTATTTTTAAGCTCAATTGTTGATAATGTCTAAATTTCTAACTAATCGATGGAGAAGAGGGAAATACATGTGTACACACACACACACACACACACACACAAAGTTTAAACTTAAGTTTTTTCATATAAAAAGGTCAAATATACTTCAGGCTACTGCAAAGTTTAAGAAATGCCAAGAATAGAAACCCCTGAGGGACCAGCATGGAAGATCCTACATCCTCATCATTAAGCTGCTAAAAATGTAAAACCCTATTAAGGGTCTGGATTGTAACACGTTTCAAAGTTGCCAGTTGCAGAATTTACTTTAGGTAAGGAGTGGAGGGACAGGAAAAGCAGAGAAGTTAGAGGAGAAACTCAAATGACAGTTATGCCTGAGTGTTGATTTTTAAGTGGTTGTCTAGAACGAGTATTCGCTGACACAGCCAATGAAGCTTATGTGATTAAAGCTTGTGTTCGTTCACGTAACAGGTTAACAAGAGACGTGGGATGAGTATTCTTGCAAGCATCAGGAACCCACTAGGCAGACGTGACATTATGAACACAACACATGAGCTTTCTGAGCCTCTGTTTTGTCATCTGCAAAATGGGCCAGCTGGGCCAGAAGACTAAAGATAGTTTGAACATCCTATATTCTTTATGTTATCATTTTGAGGTAAGAAAGAAGAATGACCTTTGAGAACACCCCACTTCTCCAAAGCCTCCCGTAACTACTGTATATATGTGTGTGCATGCCTGTAATACACAACGTGTTTAATATGTATATTCATAATGACACGCAAAGACGTATGTGGAACATATACTCATACATGCATAACTTGCAACAATGATTTTCAGATTTCTAACCATGCCCAGTCCATGAACCAGCCTCTCTTCTATGCTCTAGAGACAACGAGCTTATAAATACTACTGTGTTATAACTGACTGACGCCCCACAAGACGACGGGCAACGGTTCCTGTTAAGCCACAGTGTGTTTGGTGCCCTCCCACTCACAACTTCTGTGGGCCTCCCTCCCTCCCTTTTCACGTTCTCACACACCCCACACCTCCTTCCTTCTAGATGCTTAACTCATTCATTTATGCAGTCATTTTTTCAAGAAATACTATGTTCCAGGCATTGTTCCTGTTTTGCAAGTGCTGTGGAGAGATCCTTCTCTGGTTGCCAGACCTACCAAAGGATCACCCACTAAGGAGAAAAAAGGCTGAGGAGAAGCGAAGGCGTAATGAAAATACCACCTGGGGGTACGTGCATAGTACACTCTGTACAAAGCACACTGTGGAACACTGGCCTTCCAGATGCCCTCAGTCAGGAACTCAGTGGCCACTCGCCACAGTCAAACATCAATTAAACTGGTAAAAATAATTATTGAAAAAAATTCATTGAAAGCTTCTGAACATTGTCCTAAGGGCATACTGACAAATAGAAAAACATTCGTTCCTGAGAATCCACCAACTCTCGGCAAGAACTGAGCAGCTGGGGCATTGGAGCCACGTCCCGTTCCATTACCAATGCCTACCAGCTCCCCCTCCTACAAGTTCAGGCAAGAACCGTCAGGAAGGCTGGGCTCCCTCTGTCCCATCTCCCATCAAGACAGTGAAAAGACCACCCATAGAAAGAAAATATTTGCAAATCAGAAATCCGAGACGGGAAATTTATCTGGAATAGTTAAAGACCTCTTAGATTCAACAATAAAAAGACAAATCCTACCATTTTAAAACGGATGAAGGATTTGAAGAGATATTGTTCCAAAGAAAAAACACAAAGTGCTAATAATCACACGAAAAGATGCTCCACATAATTCGTCATTGGGGAGATGGTGATGAAAACCACAGTGATATACCACTTCTCTCTACTCAAAACGACAGATGATAACAGGAGCTGATGAGGCTGCAGACAAACTGGAACCCTAATATATCACTGCTGGGAAGGGAAGGTGGTACAGCCACAGTGGAAAATGATTCGCCCGTTTCTTTTAAAACTAAAAAGGGGCTTCGCACGTGACCCATCAATTGCACTCCTGGGCATCTGTCCCAGAGAAATGCAAACTTATCTTCACGCAGAAACTTATCCACGGATGTTCACAGCAGTGTTATCCTTAATAGCCTCAAGCTGGAAAGCATCCAAATGTCCTTCAAGGGGTAAATGATTCAACAAACTGTGGTACATCTGTAGCCTAGAATACTTCTCAGCAATAAAACGAAATGAACTATTGATACACACAACCAGCTGAAGGAAATTAAGCTAAGTAAAAAAGCCAATCTCAAAAGATAGAGACCACATTATTCCATTTATAGAGCATTCATGAAATAACGTTACAGGAATGGAGGACAGACGAGTGATTACCAGTGGACAGGGTTTGGGGAAAAAATGGGGAGATGACAGATCAAGTGAGAGGGGGCAATCTTTTTGAAAGGATTAATTCTCCCCGATATTACTTAAGTTTAGAAATGTAAACCACATCAAAATCATGAACTTCTTAAAAACAAGAGATAATTAACCCACGATATCCTAAGGAAGAACGTGACTGGATGAGGGAGGCAACTAATCTCAGAGAACTTACAGCTTTAATTAATAAATGGTTCTGTTACCCTTTTCAGATGGGCATTAAGTTCCCCCACTGTATAGGTGATGACACCCAGAGAACAGTTTTCATAAACGACTGTAAAGAAAAATGCAACAAAAATTTAACCTAGAAACCAGTACAATTCCATCTTCTCCTTAAAGTTGTATCAGGTAATGAATGGGATACACCCCATTTAAAATGGGCCATGTAAGAAAGCATAATGAAAGTCCTTCCCCTCCATATGAAACACATTTTTGCTGGCAGCAATTCAGTGGAACCGGGGAAGGGGGACAGTGTGGCCTAGTGCAGGGGTTCTCAGGTGCACCCTCCCAGCCAATAGCATCATCAGTACACTTGGTGGAAATGTAAATTCTCAGGCTCACCCAGGTCCGCTTGATCAGGAACTCTGGGAGAAGGGCCAGAATTCTGTGTATTAAAAAGCCCTCCAGGTAATTATGATGCACCCCCTAAATTTTGAGACGCACTGGCATGGTAGTTAAGAGCTTAGTAATTAAAAGCTTAGTTGTTAAGCAGCTTTAGAGACAGCCAAACCTGGGTTCGAATTTCAGCTTTGCTATTTTCAAGTTCAGTGATCTTGGAAAAGTTCTCTAAATCTTAGTTTCCTGGTTGGCAAAATGCGGGTCACACTTACATTGTGAGAATTAAAGGATATATGTTGAGTAAAGCCTGGGCACATTAGAAGCAATCCATATATGGTAGCTACCATGTTTCCCTGATAATAAGACCTGGCTGGACCATCAGCTCTCATGCGTCTTTTGGAGCAAAAATTAATATAAGATGTTATATTAAAATAAGATCAGGTCTTTAATATAATATAATATAATATAATATAATATAATATAATATAATATAATATAATATAATGTAATGTAATACAATACTGGGTCTTATATTAATTTTTGCTCCAAAAGATGTATTAGAGCTGATGGTCCAGCTAAGTCTTATTTTCGGGGAAACACTGTATTATCATTTCGGCTAAAGGGCGGCAATAGAATATAACGGAAAATACAGCCGACGTGAACTTAGAAAACCTGTGTGAGGAATTGGGTTCTGGACCCACTACTTTCTATGTGACCCTGTGCACATTACTGAACGTCTCTGAGCCTCAGAGTAGATCAAGTGAGATCATGTCCACACAGTATAAACTGTAACACACTGCGCCATCACAAGGTATTGCAGTAAATTATATCAGGACGAGAGGAATAAATACATTTTTAAAAACCAGTAACAATAAAAAGAAAAGAACGATTCCCAAAGACAGCCAGGAAGACATGTGGGGCAGACCCCTTAAAATGAAAACAGAAGCTGTGAATCACAATGGAAAAGCAGCTTCTAATTCACAGGATTTGACCTTCTTATCAAAAGCTACGCAGACAGGGATATTGCTGGAGCAGGGTGCCCACAGGTCCTCCCGTGGTTCCCACAATTCCTCTGTAGCATGCACGTTTTCCATTTTGCTAATCAAAGACGATAGGGAAGCAGCAAGGGATCCAGCCTCTCATCTCCGTAGTCACACAGTCCTAGTCTCCTCACGATGTTGGTACAGTTTGTCTCAAGTATTTACTTATCAAGTAACTCTACATCGACAGCTGATCCGCTCCCAGTCCAGCTCCCATCCTCATAAGTACTTAATGTTCTTTGCTTACACCCAGGCTTGAATCACATCCCCGAAGAAAAACATAAAGAAAACACAAACAACGTACGACTGGTGTAGTTCTGTAAAGTGCACTGGGATACGGGGAATACGACGAAATCCGTGAACATTTCCTCTGTCCTTTTTTTTTGTTCATCCGACAAACATGAGTTGCATGCCTATCATGTGTCAGGTACTATTCAAGGAACTGACGGTCCAGTGACAAGGCAGATGTATTATCGAACGATTATTATTAAGTGAGGGAAATGGCAGGATGGAGGCATGAGGTGGGGATTATGTAGAGAGGAGAAACACGGGCCACAGCCTGGCTTTGGTGGGGAGAGGGACATCAGGGGTTTCTTCTGGAGGAAGGGAGACTCTGAGATAAGTATTAAAGCAGGAGCAAGAGTCAGCCTGGAAAAGGGCTAAGAGGAGGTGATAGGCGCTTCTGAGGGTAGAGATAGCATGGCAGGAACAACAGCACCAGAGTGAGAGAACCCACCTCGTCTGGGGTGGGCGAGGCCGGGAGTAGAGGGGGGTGAGGTTGCTGATACTGGTGGGGTCCCATTGGAAAGACTTTGTGTGAGATCTCCTCGAGCTCAGACATGATCCTGTGTGGGTGGTCACGAGCCTCTGAAGGGCTCAAGCAGAAGAATGGCACGTCACCAATGGACGCTTCAGGACTTGGTAAAAGCTACACAGGGGAGCACTAAGTTGAGAGTCCAATAACCCTGCCCATGTCGGTGACCACTATGGAGCCATCAGGGCTCCAAGATCAGGCTTTCTGATTCTGAAGGGTCTTTGATTTTGACGACATCATGCTGCACCCTCGGTGAGCCCACCCAAGTGCAGGGTCTGGAAATGACATTTCTGATGGAGTGAAGTCCTAAGCAGTTCACCCAGTTTCAAGCAGGAGCAACAACCAACTACCATTTAAAAAGAGTCTCTCTCCTACATACAACTCTGCCCCATGTCACACCAGGAGTTCCATCCAAGGTGGCCATGCTCTGTTACTTACAAACCATGGTGCCATAGACCCGTTATTGGCCTTTACAGATTTAACACTTAAAATTTCAATTTTGGGGTGGTTTTCTTTTTCTTTTTTGTTTTTTGAGAAGACTCAAAAGTCCGTAACATGTAATAATATGAAATGAGTCCAAGGCTCAACTTTGAACTGCGAAACATACTGAGTGGGAGCCAATCACGTAGCTGAAAAATGGGTCTAGCTGGCCACCATACTATCTCTATTTGTTGGCTTGTAAGCTACATACGGAAAAGAATAGGCCCCTGTGGTCTCTGAGAAGTTCCCAGACCCACTGAGCCTCAGTTTCTTCACGCCACCTGCTCATAGTCTTTCCGCACATGAATGGGGTACAGGTCCTGGGGTGAGATAAATGCAGGTGAGCTATGCTGAAGTGTGGTACTGGGTATGGCTGACCAGACTGGCTGCAGCCCCAGGGACACTCAATGCACCCCCGCCCCCCGCCCCCCAAATGGAAAGGCGTTCACTATTTGGAGGTGGTGTGATGCCTCACATGGGCAGTTCTCTGCCTTCGAGCATTCCCTGCTGCTAGAAGCTCCAGGCACCCAGCCATGTCAAGGATTAGGAATTTCCTTGTTATGTTCCTCAGAATGAAGCTTCCCATCCCAAGCTGTCCACCAAGAGAGTATTGCTCAGCACCAATCAGGGGCAGGCATTTGTACTCACCCCCTTTCACGCTTGGCTGTCCACGCAAGACCGTCACCTTTTTATGTCCACTTAAAATCCATTTCAATATAGTCAAGTGAGGGGGGTGGGCTCTGGCTGGGGTGTGAGGCCCCCGTGGGAGGGAGGTACTGACTCTCTCACACACACATTACCTCATTTAAGCTTCACAGCCACACTGGGAGGTGGACATGATTTTACCTGCTTTGCACAGGGAAGAAGAGAGAGCCCGAAGGATGTTCGGAATCCAACATCCCATCTTGAACACACGGGATAAAATCCCGTATCATGTCCAACTCCCTCACCCCATCCCTACCCTAAACATCTGCTGCCAGCTCAGAACTTTAAACTTGGCCCAGTTGGTAACTGCTACCTGCATAAATTAATTGATAAATACATGTACCGAGGCACCTCGTGCTTCAAAAGGAGTAGAAGATCATCTCACTTCCCACTCATTAACTAGCAGCTCAACAGCTAGTACATAAAAGCGAGTGATAAAAACAGGACAGCCATCAATAGTCACAATGGTAATAATGATGATTCTGTCACTGATTCAATCTTCCCCGCGGGCAGGACACTGTGCTCCGCAACCTGTGCTTGTCATTGCACTTTATCTGCACAATCACAAGTGAAAGGGCACCATTTCACAGATGATGAACTAGAGTAGCAAAGGTTTTGCGGGCTTGGGCCAGGAGGGCAGGATTACAATGTGTTCTGCTGTCTCTCGGAGAGGCCTAGAAAGGAGTACCACTGCCGGCGAAGGTGAACACGGATTTTGAAGACATGGAGCCAGGTGACATTAATTTCAGGAGGCTTGCTAAAGGGGATGAGGATTCGGGGCACCAGCTTTTGCGGTGACCAATGCCAAATTTCAAACAGCTCCGAGATAAATGCATTTCCAGGATGTGTGGGTCTACATTCTCTGGTTAAAATAAAGCATTTCTGAAAATGCTAAATAGAGGGCTACTTGGGTACATGGGGGAAGAAGAAGGAGTGACAAGAAAAGAGCCGGCAGCCACAATGACCTCGGATGGATAAACGGGTCCAGAAGAGGCACACAAAGGCCCTGGCTGCAGAGCTAAGTGTCCGTGACAGACCCGAGGGCAGCTGGGAGGCCTGAGGTCATTATCTTACCATTAACCTTTCACCAGGCTCTGTGCCATGAAGACTGGCCAAGTGGAGCAGGGCCAGGAAGTGTGGCCTGAAGCTGAAATGACCAGCACAGGGCCCAGCAACGCGCAGCATCTATTGGCAGACGCAACTCCTCCTCAGGGACAGGCCAAGTCCCCAGGGGGCAGGCAGTGGCAGGGCCACTGTTCTCCCCCGACCCCTCTTTCTTTTCTCTGCTCCACTTCCACTCCTGGAAGAAGCCTCTGATCCCCCAGTCTCGCCCAGAGACCCTTTTGGTGCTTGCATCGCACCCGGGCTGACCTGTCCGTTGCTCACTCTGTATCAAGAGGTCCGTTTTCTTGTTTTCCTTAGACTGGACTCCAGGAGACAGCACCATGGTTCGACCCACGGTTCGACCTTCCGTAGAACTAGCACCTACCCCCAGGGTCTGACCTACAGTAGCCACTCCAAACACAACCATCAAAGGGATGCAAAGTGTTCAGTGCCCACTGATTTGCATTTAGGTGTGTGGGGGGCTGTGAAAGCAAAATGGAGACACAGAAGACAAGCAAGTCCTTCATTCCAACAATCTATCATGCCCAGCTCTTGATTATGCCAGTTCTTCTAGAATGAGTTTCACTCCTATGTTTAGTCTGAGCCCAACGTACAGCACGGAAAACATGTCTTTTACTTATTTATTTTTTGTCGTCTATGTGTACATTTTCTATCCCTTCTTCTCTGCCTTTATTTCTAAAGGCCTGGCAGCTTGTTAAACATTTCGTTTTCTCTCTGTCCACTGAAGGGTGGGACAGAGAAGGGTGGGAAATTTGCATTTCACCAGCCCTGATAAAGAGCGTTATGGGCCTACCTCAGAGATATTGTGGTTCCATTCCCGACCACCACACGTAAATACAGCAATAATGTCATAACCTTTCTACTGGTGGAGTAGCTTGCCTTCAATAAAAACAAACAAACAAACAAACAAACAAACGTAACATCTTTGAGGCACAATAAGTAAGGTGCAATAAAACAAGGTAAGCCTGTAATTGCAAATCAAGTTGAATATATGCACAGGACTATTCAAACCGAACCTTCTCTTGACCTTCCTCCACGTCTGACATGGAGGAAAAACCACTGCAGAACCTCCTCCTGGCCTCTGCAATGATAAACACTGCATGGATCCAAAGGCCGTGACTCCCCATCTCCCAAAGAAACCCCCATATTCTGACCACTTCCCTTTTTGAGCCAAGACATTCTTGCCAGCACAGCCAGCCTCCGTAAGCCCTGGGGTTAGGAGAATGTCTGGAATTCCTGCTGGGCTGTGCTCCTCACCGGAGTAGGCACCACGTGGGGGCTGTCCAGTGGTGGATCTGACATGCCCTGCATTCCTCCTTAAGCTTTTCCTCTGCTCCTTGCGCTTCAGTGGTTATAAAATACCTGGAGAATCCAATTACAGTTAATGAAATCATGGCTGCTTCACTAAATCTCACTTTCCCATCTCCTCTCCTACTTTGGCCTGGGATCCACCTTTTGACTCTGACAGTCAGGGGCCAGCTCACTCCTGGCCCTTGGCGCTGAAGAAGCAAATGAGACCTCAGGACTGTGGAGGTGGAGGTGGTGCAATCTCAAGATATGACAGGACACCAACATCATCTAAAAGCTGCATGAAGCGAGTTGCCTATGGACAGTTTAATCTTTCCCATTGGGATATGTGAATATATAAATGTAGAGTGGATGTGTGTGTCCATGGGCCATAAAAGCCCATGTTACGGTTAACGACCTAAGGCCACATGTTGTTTCTTTACCAGATCACCTTCCCATGAGGATTTGGGCATTGGAGATAGGGAAGGCCCATGAATCTAGATTCTGCCATTTCCTTTGGCAGAAGGTGCCCTGGGAGACAAAGCCTGCGACGCTGTGAGTCACCTCTTGCTCCTTCTCCGGCCGGCTCTACTCAGCACGGTTTCCCTTGAGAAGCAGCTAAGGAGTCAGCCAACTCTTAGGTGGCCTCATTCTGGGAAGAGGCTGCGGGACAGAGAAAAACAATGAAGCATCTGAGAGGGGAGAGGCAGAAAAGAAGGTCCTGAACATACCTTCATGCCCTGATATTGGCTTACTGGGGAAATGATCACTGAGCAGTTCCTGGATGCCAGGTAGCTCGCTGAAGGCTAAGGAAACAAAGAGGCAAAAACCTAATGGATTTTGTAATTCCATGGGAACCAGGGTGTCCTCACGCCCCTCTTTAATTATATCTCCTTAATTCTATTCCTCCTGTGGGTCTCCACAGGAGCAGAGCAATGAGAAACATACTCTGGTTCATATTAGTTTCAGGCTAGAATAGGTTCAGTCTTTACAGGTTCAATCCATTTTCCATGGAGCCACCAAAGATATCTTTAAAATGCTCACTCCCAGGCTGAAAATCCCTCCAATGCTTCCTCATGGCACTTAGAATGATATTCACACCTCTTGCCCTGGCCAACAGAGAGCTGACCTTTGCCCACAGCTCTGACTGCCCTCTCCTCACTCACCACTTACAGCTGCATCGTCTTTCTCTGTTTCTCAACACACCGTACTCCTGGACTTATACTTGCTATGCCCTCTGCTTGAAACATTCTTCTCCCAAATCTACAAGACGCGTATCAATATTCAGACAGTTGCTTCTCAGAGAGGCCTTCACTGACCAGCCTGTGTTCCTGGAACTCACTGTCCTATTGCCCTGTTTCATCTCTGTCCTAGGATGTACCATTGTCCGAATTCACACATAATATTTGTGAATATTACTGGCTCACGGTCTTTCTCTTGGAATATAATCTATTCTCCATGAGAGCAGGAGCTAACCTGTTCTTATTCACCATTATGACCCCAGCTTCTAAACCTGTGCCTGGACCACAATAATCTTAAGAAATGTTTGTGGAGTGAATGTCAGACCTCTTTCTCATTCCTCAGGGAAGAATGCCTAGGAGGTCAGAATGCCCAAGCGCCTGGCCATGTTCGCAAGGAAAATTCATACGACAAGTTTCTAAAAGAATGTAGAAACATTCTCTTTCCTCTTTGTTTTATGCAATACCAGCCTTATTTCTCTGGTTAATGTTAAGATTCGTCAACTTCTCCAAATGCCATCTGCTATGAAAGCAAGATTCCATTAAACATGTGTTTGGGGTGGAGGGGGGAATTGTTTAAGAATGTCGTTAAGAGATGTTTATGTAGAGCAATAGGATGAAACCTGCACAAACTAGTATCTCGAAAATGTAGTTTCTGGTCTTGACTTCGTCATGAACTGTTTGATTTTAAGCAAGGCACTTTACTTCTGAAACCAGGCTCGTTTATAAAATGGGACAATATATTAGTGTGGCCTACCTAACGAGGTCTACTGAGGCTCTAACAAGACAGTGTACATGAGAGCATTACGCAAAGTAAAGCACATATGAGTGTTAGGACAAGGCAAACGTTTTCTTGGAATGGTCTTTGTACATAATGAGGCATAATGCAGAAGATGTCAAAGGCCTGGCATCATTTGTTTCTTTTTCTCTTTTTTTGAGTCCCAAATTGTTGTGGCCTATACCCCAAATCCATCCAGGGCTTCAGAAGTGCAGCTTCTCTTCCAAAAGAAGCATCTGGAAGAGCTAATTCATTACTGGAGCCAATGATTAAACACACATGATCCTGTGGGGCTGAGCGGCCGGCCCTGATTTCCAGTTTTCCACTGTTGGATTTCAGCTATCACCCAGTCTGTTTTCAGAGTTGGAATTTGTAATGAAGATGGCTCAGAAGTGTTGGCTACAGAGCCTTTAAAGAGAGAGCAATTCTGTCACATGGAACGTCTTGTTGCTTGGTTTCCATTAAGGTATCTTGGCTTTTACATAAACTGTCAAGTAAAACTTGGCATCAAAACACAAAGTGAGTAACTTTCTTTGTAGAGGAGCTGACAGCTCAGCTGTGTGTCAGAGAGCTGCTGCTAAGACTCAGCTCCGAAGGCAATCGCATCCTCTCTGGAAGGGAGCTGGTACTGCCAAGTGCCTTTACTTGGCATTAAGTCAAAGCAGAATTTAGGGACAATCTTTATGGAAAGTTGACCCCGCCACACCGATTGACCATGTCCCTTTCCATGAGTGTTGGTTTTGGAATTATAAAAGTTTTGGAGGTGCGAAAACATAATTGGAAAACTTTTTTCTCTGCTTAAAGGGCTAATTGATTTCACAGGTGTTTAATTATCATTTGCTGTGAGATAATACCTTGTAGTGCCATAAAAAATGGATTTAATTTTCAAGTGCTTGCAAAACCACTGCTAACGCCAAGTGAGAGCTAAAGCTAGATAATCATTCTATAAATCAAACACACTGCCTCCTTTCTTTGAAATCTTTAATACTTGGGGATAATGATATCTGACAACCTTGAAACTAACACGAAAAGGGGTTTCCTGCCAAGTGCCAAAAGGCAGCCATTGGAGCATTTTGGGTAATTTGGTTCATTAATAGTGACTCAGGCAGCCTCAGGACCCCACCTGTGGGCTTCCAGAAACATGCCAAGGGGAAGGGCATTGGTGTGTGTCAAGACACAGTATTCTCTCTCTGGAGATCAAGTGCCCATATGTCCAATAAGGTCTAAGAAATGAAATAAGAAAAACAGAAATGAAACCCAACCTACCTTAGCACAAAAACAACTGTAACACACTGGGCCCAAACGAAGGGTCCTGGAACATGGAGAGGGAAGGCTTTGCAACCTGAACAATGACTACTTTCCTGTCTTCTGCTTAAGGCACAACACTTGTGTTTTCAGTCATAACAAGGGAGAGCAATCATGAAATCAAAAAAAATGTTAACAGCTGGAAGGCACCACAAAGATCGTTCACGCCAAACATCCCAGATGAAACAAGCAAAGCTAGGAGAGGTCAAGTAACTTGCCCAAGATACCTCTACCAGGGGCAGAAGCAGGATAAAAAGGATAGTTCTGAGCACACAGAGAAAGGAAGAGACAGCTTGAAAATAGATTGGGAGTCCCATTCTCATTCAACATCTAAAAATAAAAGAAGGATGTTTTTTCTAAAGGCAAAAAAAATGAGGTTTCATTCTCTAAGAACACTGCTTATTTCTTCAACAGAGCCCGTTTTCCGTAGAAGTACTTACGCTGCCTTAAATAAATGTATGGGGGTTTTAGTTGGTGCCACGTTTCAGATTTGTTTTCCTCCAACTTTTATTCAGAAGCTGCTGAAGTCCTAACACGTTCCATTAGGTAAAGTGTGCTTAAACGGTTTAAGAAAGCAGGGCAGTCTGGCTGGGCACACACACACTGTCAGCATTATTTCTCTTGGTGATGGCTGTGTAGAGTGTGCACACTCCCCCAATCCCTGGACAATATGGATTTCCAGGCAGTTCACGTTGGCCTGGACAGTACTGCCAAAGGTATCATAAGGCAAGACGCAGTGTAATTGCCATTCCTGGACACTGTGTTTGGGTGCTTATAATAGATGTCTGACCCAAAAGCATGTGGGCAGAAAGGGCAGGACGAAGAAAATGTGGGTCCCAGTATAATCTGAAAGGGAGAGGATGAAGAAACACTCATAGGGACTTGCTTGGGATTGCCATGGAAGCTCCTACAATCAATAAAAATGGTGCTAATACTTATAGCTAACATGAACTGGAAGCTTATTCCCGGTCCGATGCTCTGCAAAGCACGTTATGTCTGTTTGACCATTTAATCTTCTAGTAACCTTATGAGGTAGGTAGTATAAGGTCTCCTACTTTATAGAAGAGGAAATTGAGGATTATACCTACTTTGTCCAAATTCACTGAATAAGCAGGCCAGTGGGGTTTGAACTTAGGCACTCTGAGTGTCGGGCCCAAATTATTATACGTTGTGTACATTGCCTCCCTTCTAGAGGGCTCCTTGGACATGTCTCATGGACTAGCTAAGTGAACTCGGTCTTGAGAGACACCATGAGAACCATTGTGGAATCTACGGGGCTGATTTACGGTCTTCTAGCCACCGATGTGCTTGGCAACACATCAGATCTTTGATCTGGCTCTGAATTAGAGGTGGTATCCTTCCCAAAGTCAACCCCCATCTAACGTATTACTCCCAGGTCCTGAGGAGTAGGTAGAGCAGGGGAGAAACAACTGGCTGTTCATTTGCTACATTTTGTCCCAGACAGGCAGGCCCACATTTGGAACCCAGAAACCTTTAGGCCTCTGCCTAAGAACTTACACAATTTTTCCTTTTCCCAGTCCACTGCAGGCCTTTGGTATCAAGACCCACAACAGGCCATTTAGTTACCTAATAAACTTGTGTGGGGCCCCTGCTAGGGATGCTGGTCCCTGAGGCCACATCACCATGATAAGGAAGAGACATAAATACTACAGGTGACATTGACATTTCATTCCCTCACTGATTCAGAGATATCACCCTATCAATAATACTTGCTATGAACCTATTAAGTACCGAGCGAGCAAAAATTAATCCTCGTCATCCTCACATTTCTTTATCTTGTGGAATTTATAGTCTTGTCTGGGAGACAGATATTAAATAATTGTGGTGAGTGTTCCAAGGAGAGACGGATGGTTCTACTGCAGCACGTAGAAGGGGAATTTGACCTAATCAGGAGGAGGGAGATTCAGCTATGACCTAAAGGATAGGTCAGGGTCACGCAGGGTTGGGGGTGATGAAGTACTGTGAGCAGGGGTGACAGCAACATGGCCTTGGTGTGAAGGCCATCAAGCAATTTAAAATACATGTGGATAAGCATGTACACATACCACAGCCAGTCGTCTCAACAAGTCAAAAATACTTTGCGACGACGTGGACTAAATCCATAGGCTGTTATGTAAAACAAAGGTTGGGGTTTCTTGCTGCCTGGAAAAATGAGTGTGATGAAAGCCTGGATATCGACAGATAAGCACTTTCTGTTAAACACGCTCATTGTGTTAGAAGATTCTAGATTCCACACACTTGCTAAGCAATAGCTAACAGGCAGCAGACCTTAGCCCATGATACAGACAGAAAAGCTGTGGTGCAAAAGAGACTTAACGCCTTGATTAGAGTTAATGAAAGAGAGTTCAGATTGTTCCAGTTCATTTTACCTGCTCTTCCCCCAGGACCTGCCAACTCACCTATGTTAGCACTTATTTATGAGCCCCTCTTCCTGTTGCTGCAAAATTCAACGGGCTCAGTAGAGATGGTGCGAGTCCCTAAATAATCATATTTTCACAGTAATTAAAAGCCAAATCCCCAACTCCCTAAACGCTACGAGCAGCTTGAATGCCTGTATTTTGCCCTAACATTGAGCATCTCTAGGGTGAAGAAAAAATCAGGAAATACGGAAATGACTTAACTGCAGAAAGAGGCAGCCTTACGATGAAGTAGACGTGGACCAAGAGGAAAGGGACGGCGAGTTTCTGTTGGGATGGCACGTGCAGGAGGAACCCCAGGGGTCCTGGCCTCTGCCAGTGCTCAAGTACTGACCACTGTGGGGCCTGGCCTGGGGAGGCCTTTTGAAGGCATCCTTCTGCCACAGTGATGAGTCCTTCCCACTGACTAATAGTCCTTAAGGTGAGAGGGGTGAAGAGGGAATTTCAGCTATTAAGGCATTAGTTTAAATTGGAGTCGAGAAGGAAAGAAAAGCCCCAACTGGGATTTGGCCAACAAAGACACTTGTTTTCATCCATCTGCCTCCTAGACTAATTTAGGGATTATGGGACCTACCCCCAACCTCCGACACAGCAAAATAAAGATCATATTGTGAGGCCACACCAGACCAAACTGCCACCTGCATTTTTAAAGCTCCTAATCCCTTAGAAAAAAAATTGGAAGAAAACGTTGGGGGAAAATATAATTTAAACGTTACGAAGTACACCATTTTCCATTCTTCAAATCAAAGTCCTGCCTCGAGTAAGAAAACTGATGATAAGAGTCTAAGGAACGGCTCTTAGTAAAAAACATAAAATAGACTTACAAAATAACACCTCCCCGCCTGGAAATAACCATAGTGAGAACAATGGAACAAGCACTACTATTTACAGTACACTCAGCCGCGAAGCACCGTGCTAACTGCTTTACACAGAGGGAAACAATCTGAATGTCACAGTCTGAGGTTAGTCCCGTTAGCCCCAGTTTACAACTGAAGAGAGACTGACAGAGGTCCAATAATTTGCCTGGAATTATACAGCCAGTAAAGAAGGACAGAGTCCAAATAAGGTCTGTCTGAACCTGTAGTAGAGAAGGGGCCCGATTTCACGGCAGTCGTAGTTGATGTTTTAAGAAGAAAAGAAGCATAGATGAGATCTTTCAAAGTATTGGGCACTGAAAATACTCGTATTTTGGTGCTTGTTCCAGTGGGTAATTCCGATAAAGTACTACTAAACCTTCACATACAGAACTTACAGGCATGCTGACATTACAATGGTTTATTTCCAGGTTTTTTGTTGTTGTTTTTTTAAATCGCAATTTTCGCAATTATTTTTAACCTTTTAAGCCACAATTACTTTTTTTTTTTTTAAAGGAGGGCGCAGCTCACAGTGGCCCATGCTGCGGGGATCAAACCGGCAACCTTGGCTCTAACCAACTGAGCTAACTGGCCATCCCTCTAAGTTTTTCTGATTGTTGCATCCTGGATAAGTTACTGCATCCATAGTCTTGCTTTTTCTCTCTCCCTCTCATCTCCTCTGATAGGGTGGGAAGCACATGCTCAGTTGTCTGAAATCATCCCGAACAGAGTCAAGCTGCACGTCCATTCAATTTACTTGTCACTGAAATCCTCTAGTCAATAACTCAGTGATCAAACATACAGGCACAAAACCCTTATCCAAAACCTTCCTTCCCCTTGGGAGGTTGAATGGAGACTCTGAGGAATAATAATGAGAAAGAATAAGTTAGCAACTACTTAATTGTGTTTAAGCCCGATAATTGAGAGTGAGTGAACTTAAACTGAATTAAGATGGCTTCGTATTCTTCCAGCTACTTCTGATGTGGAAATGAGGAGGGTGTGGTGTGAGAGGAGATTCGATCGGGCGGATATGCTGGATGGATCCTTGTGACGTAGCACAAGTTAAATATATAAACTTCACATTCGGACATGCCCCCCCAACATGAAAGCAGCAGCAGCAAAGAAGCAGAATGTCAGCAGGACCGCCCACTCAGCCCTCAGACTGGCTGGGCATCCTTTGCAAAGTCTACTTACAAGCTAATTTATAATGTACACAAGGTATCCAGACATGGAAGCTAAGATAGAAAACATTTATTGACAAAGGGACAAGTTTCTTGTTTTAAAATATACATGTTTCTTTAAACAAACCAGCAAATTCCACCTTTTCCAATTTACTTATTGAGTCCTTTAATAAGCAATTTAAGCCTTGCTCTGTGTGTGTGTGTGTGTGTGTGTGTGTGTGTGTGTGTGTGTGTGTAAGGAGAGGGAGGAGATTCTATTTTCTCCCCAAAAACTTATCTTAGAAACCCACGACCCCTAAAGAAAGACTGAAAACTGGGTGTGCTGCCCCTATCTCCCTGAGATATCTTGCAGGGAAGGTATACCCTAAATACTGCAACTTGGGTCAATGTAATTTACACAGGGAACAACTAAATAGTGAACACTGATATTAAACTACAGATTTTAACCTGTAGACACGAGTGTGAAACTGTAACTTCAAACTTGCAAAGGCCACTCAACAGCTTGTGTGCAACCCTAATGAAATTTTAGACACTAAGGATACCAAAATGCGTGCTCTGTAAGCAAACCACACTCATTACCATTAATTTTGTTGCCAGCAGGATAATAATGTGTGATAGAAACCCCAGCAGTCTCAGCTGCTTTTAAAGAGAGAGACTGGATGGGCATTAACCTCCGTTAAGAATGCAGCCACCCAGTTCGACCAGTAGATGGGGCACATCCACACGGCAAGAGTCCCCACGGAACTTGGCGGGTGAGAAAGGAGAGTAGGTTCTGCTTCCTCCTCCTCAGCTCCCAACCAAAAAAGATACCAAATCAGGAGGGGAAGGATTTATCTCTTCTCTAAAGGAGGCATTTGATTACCTCCATGATTTCTCTTTCACTCCTTTACAATGTAAGTTAAAGGGAGTGGGGACTAGTGGGATTAGAAGAGAATCAGGGTTGGAAGACATGTAGTGTCCGTACCATTTTGAATATACTCTATAAAGCATACCATCCATTCCGTCACTTACTTATTCTTACTTTGTACCAGTATTTATGGAATGCCTACTCTATGCTGGCACTGTTGGGATTGCACTGGGGACTCAAACAGAAATGAGACATGCTCCATGAAATTCATCACCGAATATGGGATACAGATCCTGGAGAAATGCAAATGCAAATCACATGTGACTATAAATCCTGGTGGGGAGCTGAAGAACAGGTGGACATTAGAGGTGATCACCGGAGGGAGGTAGCATCTCCGTAAATATTAGGTGGTCAGGAAAGCCCTTTCTGATAGGGCAACATTGAAACAGCCTGAGGGCTAAAGAGAAGCCAGTTTTGTAAAGGGGTGTGTGGGAAGAACATATCAGGAAGTGGGGGCCATTTGTGCAGAGTATCAATTTGCAACATTGCTAAGACACTCAAGGAGTATGGGAAACCAAGCCAGTGGTGGTGGAGGTGTTGGCAGAGGAGGGAAGGCAAATGATAACGGCCAAAGACATTTGTCTGACAGGAAGTGGGTGTCCCCTGGCTTTGATGCACTCATGAGGTCCAGGGAAAAAAACAAAACACAAAATTGTAGTGTTTAATTCTCTAGGTGCTATTTTCAGATGCCTCACATATACACACTTCACTTACTTCTCAAACTAACCGGAAAAGTAAACACTATTTCTAGCATCCCCTTTTTACAGATGAGCAAACAAAGGCACAGACAAGGTGAGTGACTTGCCCACAGTCACACAGCAACTATATGGCAGAGCCCAGATTAGAACTCCAGTGGTCTCATTCCAAAGTGCATGCTCTTAGCTTCTGCACGCTAATAATTCTCAGAAGCGTCAATTTTATTTCAGTATTACTGTGCACATTTTGATGAAGGATAAGTCGGCTTTTAAATTTTGTCTGATTGCATTTTTGTTTTGTTTTGTTTTGGGTGGGCGAGAGAAGCGATGTGGCCCAAATAAGAATTCTCTACAATTTGGCAGAGAATATGGACTAGACAGACTTATCATATGTCGTGATGAACAAGCACAATTGTGTACCCCGACTCTTGCCAGACACCAGCTTCCTCATGAGTCTGGGTTCAGAACACTGGCTCCCCAAAGGGCTGTAAATCAGTGTGCTAGATATCTCCACCAAGTTTCAAACAGATGTTCACCGTGTGCTTACTCTCCCAAGCTCCAGATGGCTCCAGATCCTGGCTCCTTCCTCCCGCAGACCCTCAAATCACACTTCAGATCTGTCAGCAACACAGGCTGAGGAAGAAGGCTGAAAGGAGATCTAGTGCATCTCTTTAAGAAGCTCGTGGAACCCAGCGGTATTTCACACATGCATATAAGGAGCCATAGGACGAGTCAGCATCAATCACTGCCAGCCTTCCCTACCTAGGCACAGTTTCTCAAAAAATGAAGTTGTTTTACATGTGGCAGAAAAAAGTGTCTGCTGCCAGTTAGCCTGAGTCTACAACAATTTATTCCAACCTCTTCTACCAACAAATGCATAGAATTTTACACACTGACCTAATAGTAAGACGATTCCATACTTATCCCATCCTTCAAAAGGGAGAGGGAGTAATGCTGAAAAGTGGACTCCAGCAAAACGTTAAAACAAAATAAAAACAAAACAAAACAAAAAACAAAAAACCTTAAGTACATGTTCCAAACCAATTGCAAAAACACCAAAAATCAGAACTTAAAAAAAAAATCCATTCTTTCCCAGACGAAGGAACAGGTTTACATGTTTTTCTTTCTCCCTATATTAAAAGTATCCTTGACACTAGCTAGTGCTTTATGTACACGAATGTTAAGAACCCGCGCCCCCCCCACCCCCACCCCCACCCCGAACACGGAGATAGGTTATCAAGCCTCACATGTTCTCTTTGGGGTAATCCAGAGAGTCAATACTTAACTCTCCCTTCTCCAAAAATACAAAGACTTTTCAAAAAAGCAGAAGCTGGCATGCTTTTTTCTTTTATTGACTAAAATAAAGAAATAACTGGTGGTTTGCTAACTTCTATTGACCATATGGGTTGCCTGGCTTTTATTAATAATTATTTAAGTACTGTAAGATCTGCAAGAGAAAAGATATTCTGTTTCTATCTGCAATGCATTTTATAATCATTTCTATGAAATGTATTTTGTTTAATCCCACAAGCTAATCAGTGAATTGGTTATACCATTTGTATTTGGTAGCCTACTGGACAATTGTGCCTGGCTTAAATTGAAAAAAAAAGTAGAAACTGGAGATTCTTATATAGATTTTGTGTCTCTAGCATTCATTCATCTGGATAAAAGATGAATTACCATGACGGAAGCCCAAACCAACATCTGAGAGCCAGAAGGAGTGCTTGACATGTGCTGGTCAACCCCACGCAAACATTTGTTGGTTTAGTTGGAATCCCTTATAAATTTCACTTCCTATTTATTTTACTTTTCATGGAAGCCTGAGGCTCAAGTCAAACCTCCTTTACCCTCCAGTAGCAGCAGAGAGGAGACTATCAGATCATCTTCCATTCAGTGCTGGGTAGGCCTTGTGATTACAGAGCAAGAAAAGTATCAAATGGGCTTACTTAGAAATAACTTCATTTCGTCTTGTACTTTACGGAAACTTTCTCTAATTCCTTCATCCCTCTTGGACCCCAGGAGGCTGGAGTATTTCACACCCACTATTCCCTATCTACCACATTCTACACACAGAGATAATCATGGGAATGCTTCTTTATTTCCGACTGTCAAACTCACAGCAAAGTTTACTAGGAGCTGGTACTCGAAATCCATTCTATCTAGAGAGGATGGCACGAATCGTATAAATTGTGTAAATAACCAGGTGTATGTACATACTGAAGATGTAGAAATGCATTTGCGCTGACAAATGTTTACACTGAGTTCTATTGCTTTAATTTACCCTCAGGTGGGGGGCAACAGGGGTGGGCAATATCACATTAATAAAGGAAGATGGTATCATAGTATATCGTTACAAGGAGGTTTCCCTTCTTTATGTAAAACCCAAATGTATAAAAAGTTAAGCCATTTAAAACTGAACATTATTAAAAAGATGTTATTTAATTATAAAATATAATTTTCAATTAAGCAGAGATCTTATCTCAAGTATGGTTGAGATGAGAGAGAGAGAGAGAGAGAGAGAGAGAGAGAGAGAGAGAGAGAGAGACAAGCGAAACACAGGGCAGTGAAGTGGTTGCCAAAGGTCACAGTGCTGGTGAGGGACATTGTCAGAATTCTGCTCAGCTTGAGAGCTCAAATTTAACTGCCACAAAGTACCACTGTCTGCCCAGCTAGCCAACTGAGCAGATCATTTAAAAATGGAGGGGACTGCCAATCCCACCTGCCTCTCGGAAATGCCCAGAGAATCAACTGAGCCCAGAAGTAGTCAGTGCTTGGGAAAGCCAACTTTCAGGTGTAAAGGGTGATTATTATTCAGAAACCAGGTATCCAAGTTACATAAACCCATACTTTTATCCTTTTTTGGGTATCTCTCCATAGCACATGATTAGCCATTCTTGGAGATGATTCTGTGGGCTGGTAGACGTTTATGTGGGTCTGTAGATCTTTCTGAAACTATTTCTAGGCTGTATGAATCTTTGTCTAGGAATTCGTTCTCCTGGCCTTCCAAAACATGACGTGTATTTTGCTTTGTTCACAGATAACTTCACTTCTTACTACCCTTGGCAATGAAGCCAGCTCTGAAAATACAAATGACCCTGAAAAGGCTCCAAGGACATTCAGTTTAGTTTCCTTACCTCTAATCCATTCGCTTTTAAGAAGAAAGCTTGGGGAAATTTATAGTCCAGGAAGATGGGTGGGAAAAAACCGATGCTATTTAAATGCAAAAATCATTCTAGCAGGGTGTGTGTGTGTGTGTGTGTGTGTGTGTGTGTGTAGTGTAGTGTAGGGGATGAGGAGAATTCAAAGAAGAGACTAGTTGGGTCTCCATGGCCAATTCAATTTTGGTTGCTCCCTGGAGACAAACCAATTAGTATGGATTATCAAGGTGTTTTGTATGAACTGGCTACCTTCCCGCTATGAATTGGAATGGGATTAACTAGCTCATTCCAAACACTCCTCCAAACAGCAAATGGTCATATGATAATGATTTTCAGTCACCAACATCTTGGCTGGATTGGAGACTTGGAGGCAAATAGGCTTGAAAAACTCCTCACAATTTTCAGAGACTTCCCCTAAACATCTTTTCCTCTTTCTTCCCCTGCTCCTTAGCCTTTTTTGTTTGTTTTAAGCTGTCTTGTTCATGGGGAGGCTGTATGTTCTTCTGAACATAAACACACCGACCAACCAACCAGCCTATTAATAACCAATTTGTATGTTCTGACATATAATTTGCTAGTCCCCTATTCTTTCAGTCTTCAAAGCCCCATAGTGAAACATGTAAACATCCGATTTGCAAGTTTAATTCAACCCAAAGTTCTAGAATCAGTCCACCTCTGAGACAGAAGACAGAAGCTCCGAGAAGCTTGGGTTTACGATTGAGAAATTCAGCACATAACTGATGTCATTAGCCCTTTAGTAACTGGACTTTTCCCCTATTCCAGACACCAAGTCCATACTTTATTATTACAGACCCAGGAACTTGACCCCAGGGACCACCACCAACACCAGCCAACTGCAGCTCTTCCCACACGTTTCTCCAGGCAAATGGAGCCCTTCACCAGGGTGAACAGCCTCCTGGAGAAGAGCCCATGGTGGATGCCAGCCCAAAGCCCACGGCGGCGTCCCTGTGGGTTCCTACATTGCATGACTGCTACCTCCCTCCTGGCACCCATTTCCAGTCTGGGGAGCTCCCCAGTGCCATTGGCGTGGGTGGGACTGGTCATCCCCCCTCCTAGCCTTAGGGGCAGCACTGAAAGCCATCAGCAAATCCTCACATTCCCCAGGCCACAGTTTTTCAGGTACTAGTGCTGGGAATTCTTTAAGGCAACATGGCTGCTTCCTCTGGTCAAGTTCTTTTAGTCAATGTTGGTAGTGTCTGCAATAGAGGTAGGAAGAAACTATATATATCTCCTTCCACACATCCTCACTACCAAGGAAACCATATCTCAGAACAACTTCTGGGGTCTTGCCAAAATCCGAGCCCAGGAAGCAGGCCTGAGACCAGTGTCAGACCACAAAAAAGCTGACAGGAAGCAGCCCAGTGCTGTCTCAGTACTGTCAGTAGGTCTGTTCCTAGACTTCCTCCTCTCACCTGCCCCGGTGCCCTCGGGACCTCCCAACTGCCAAGGGCCTGCCAAAAACTCACTTTTTGCACAGCTCTGTTCCTTGCTGTGTGTGTTCTGCCTGGCGGGCTAGGCCTCCCCCTACCCAGAGTCTGTCCCCCTCCCGTTGGTACGTAAGGCTTCTCAACAGGCCTCGGTCCTCTTGCCCCACCCCACAATGGTCTGCTCTGTGAACGCTGATGAACCTGTCCATGCCTGCTTCCACATCCAGAAGGGGAAAGAACTTAATGAAGGGAACCCAACAGATGAAGAAGTAAGATCCTGCCCATAAAAAGCATTTTGTCTCTTTAACCCAGAGGATTGGAAGGATAAGCTGTAAGCTCTTATCTGAGTCAGGGTTGGCTAAAGGGCAGTCCAAGTCCCAGCATACAGGAGGCAGCGGATGTTCTAGTCTCAAGCGTACGATGAAGTCAACTACCAGAAACTTGAAATCCTCCAAAACATCTACCGCCCCTTCATAAGCCCTGCCTGGAAGTTAAAATGAAGCAAACTTAATAAATTTCCTTTTGTTCCTGGCAATATGCACTTGCTGAAGAACAGCATAGGAGGAACAAAGTCCATTTTCGATATAACATTTCATTTTATGGCATCTCTCTCAATGTCAAACATACACACCACCAGCATATAGGTGTCTGATGTTAAAATAATCCTATTTGATTAAGCGACATTGTAATGGATTTGGTTTAGAAAATAAAGGTGGAGTTTAAATTCTTTTTCCATAAATATTTATTTTTCTCACATTAAGAGAAACATATATTTTTCTCCTGGAAATAATGCTATGTTTTAAATCATATAGCTCTACAAAAATCAAATCAAAGAGTCCTTTAGACTATGAGCTAATTTTTTAAAATTTAGAAGAAAACTCATTTATCATGGGAGATAAAGCAAGAAAACAGTACATACGTGGTGACACGCTACCCATATTGCAAGAAGCAGTGGTCGCCAAGCTCACAGCACTGATTTCAAATGAGACTATCATTTCTGTACCTTTAAGGCTCTTTAAAAACAGTCTCTTTCAAAAAAAAAAAAAAGGTCAGATTCAGGAAAGGAAAAAACTTTACTTAAAGATGACTCAACTATTCACAAATTACTTCTGTGATGGCTCACTTTTCTTAACACGGAAGCAAAACTAAAACTAACACAATTAATTGTGACCATAGGACATCTCTTTCAAAATATCCATCTTCGACCTCTAATTTTCCCCTAGGATTTTCCAGGTGTGGGTCTCTTTTATTCAAACATCTGAGAGTTGCTACATCTGGGCATCTTCTCACATTCAATAGTTGCTGTCAGTCTGTGCTGTGCTAAGGGTTTTCTAGGCATGGGTGATGAAAGGTATCCTCTGGGAACTGAAAATCAATGTAACAAGTGGGCAAATAGAGGAAAGAGAAACTGACGTTGCTGCTTATATCTTCCACACACCTTATGTTTTCAGTTTCTAGCTCAGTGCCCAACAACCTATACCAGTTCTCACAGAGTGGGTCGGCCAACAGTGAGTTCGTAATTGTGGCCACGTGGCTTATTTATAAACAATCTTAGACTCTGCACGTATTTCCCTGTCATGCAACCTGCAGCAGAGTGGGCTGCCTCTTCCCTCCACAAGTGCTAGGAAACATAAACCAATGTTACCACTCCACAAAGCATAAAGGGATTGGGAACCCATTGAAAGCAGGGACTGTGTCATTCTACTTGTGGTCAGCATCCATCTATAGGACCCAGGGAGTACACCACAAATGCGTCGTGAAAAAAAAAAAATGAATGGAGGAATAAAATAGAATCTACTGCAACTATCCAATTAGAAAAATCACATTAGTATTATAAGCAGTATTTAGGGGAAGGCCAACCAAGTTTCCATTCATAGAAGGGAAAGCAGTAAAGAAAAAAAAATTAAAAGGACAAATACTGGCTGATTTTGAACTCCAAGACTTGAGTCAAACTTTGCTTTTTCTGGTGTTTTCATGTATAATGCCTATGTGTTACAGGAGTGTTTAAAAGCAACCCCTAATCTGCCCTTCGTTAGTTGAAACTGTATCCCCATGTGATTTCCTCACATGATCAAGAAAGAATCAACTCTAATGACACTTTACAGTAGTTATTTGAAGAGGATGGCACCTTCAGAGCATGGCCCTATAACAATTAACTCCAAGGCAGGAATATCACTCCAGTGCTTTATGCATAAATGCATATATTGGAATTCCTGGCACCAACAATAGGATCAAGTGACAGGAGAACTCTTCCTTCAGGAAGCTCAGGAAGAAACCCTCATCCCCTGCTCTGTGAGGGGCTTTTGCACACATCTGTTTCAGCTGGGCTCCCCAGAGATGTTTCAAATCTAATTAACCAATTAATTTGCAAATATATTCTAATTTATTCATGGCAGATTTCCTTGGGTGTTAAATTATCTGACAGCAAACCATATGCAGTACACAAGAGCAGGACCTCACTGAAATACCACAGGTTACCCCAATGCAAGAATGACTACGCATACTCTGGTCCACACAAATGTCTATCCCCTAATGAGAAAATGAGTTGGCATTTTGTCCACCTCGATTAGGTTGCATATGCTTTGGTGCAGCATTGCTAAATACAATCGTGAGAGCAGAGGGTGATAACACACACACAGGCATATTTGCTGCAAGTGCTTCCACAGGATCCCCTAGGGTAAGGCTGGGGTGGGCATGGCTGCCTGGGGCCAAAAAAATAGGAGAAAAAGGATAATATGGCAATGTGTTTGCCTTAATCTATTTTCCTGCGCTGGGAGAAGGCAAGTTTCAGTTATAAGAAAAGTCTGCTCTGTCATATTGAGAATTAGTAACTGTTAATTTGCATGCACAACTCTGTTCTATGACAAAGCAGCCACAGCAGGTAACATTGTTTACTCAATCAAGTTGTAATTTACTGAACTTGTGGATTAAAAAAAAAAAAAAAAGATAGGATGTTCTTAATTGCTACATTGCATCGTTTTATTCAGCTCAATGACTGTAGAGCTACAGATAAGAATTGAGAATAACATTATCAAATGTTACAGGGATTACCTAATTTACAAGATGAAGAGTATCTCAGTGTACATTTTATTACCTAAAAATACAGAGGGTGGGTTTTACTATGTTTACCATGAAATGTTTGGATAGCTGCTGATTGTGTAGCATTAAAAGGAAAGCTGAATTGTTTTTATATTGGTATTTTAGTCAAAAGACAAATTATTATTTTTAATATTAGTAATATGGTAAAGAAAGAAATGGCAATATCACATGATGCAGTTTGAGATGTAATTGTTATAAATTCTACTATTCACTCAATTTCAAAGATCTCTTTAACACGCGCAAATCAAATATTGTGGCAGTGAAAAAACTAAAAGGAAATATATGTCCAATTTAGGGTTGAGGAAACCAAAATGGAATTTTACATAATAGATTCCGAATTTTCCACAACAAGGAATAAGGAGAAGCTAGAGTTATAGAGTCTTTACGTGGGTTGATCAGCTGAAAATGGTTCACTAAAAGAGTACAGATGCAAAACTCTTTTTGAAGGTAAAACTACAATTTCCACTGAAATTGGGAGGGGTTAAGGAACTAGAGAAAATCGGCAATCACCGTTAAGACCTATCTCTCCCACTTGTAGGAAGAGAATTAAAGTGGTATCTTGGATGCACAAGACCATAGGAACAGAGTGATTTTGACGTTCATACGGAAAACAGTCCATCAGTTCTCAAGAGATTCAGTTGGTATTTCCGGTTTTCATGTCTGGTTTGTTTTCTTTGTTTAAAGCGCCACCCAAACCACACACTACGACTATCTTACTCGATCTTGAAAGATGGGTGGGGTGGCAAATATAAGGTTACAACATGGCCTGGGGGAATTTTTCAGGTATCCATTTGCCCAGGATACCGCAATTCTCTCTATCCTTATAAACCTCAGCGTTAGTTTAAGTGTAAATTAGTAGGCCAGTAAATGTGGATACAGTGAGGAGTCTGGTTTGTTCTAACCATGAGAAACTACTAAATTTTAAATAATCATTTCTTTTTAACACAGAAATGAGCAGAGAGGGACAAAGTGGCTTTGGTAGATGATTTAATAAGGCATGATTATGAATGGACATATACTGTCAATTTGTTTGAAAATGTAGTCGTTCAGTGCTGTTCCCACTATATCTTTAACATAACAACCCTCTCTCCCTTTGCCCCAATTCTCCTGGGTAATTAGCTAAATGAGCTATCACAGAGTCCCCTTTCCCCCAACTGATCTGCTAACCCTCTAACTCTCTGTAAAAACGTAGGAAACGCATCATCAACAACATGAACTTCAAAAGGCCTCTTATCCAAATGGAGTCCAATACCATGATCACAGAAACTAGTAAATACATCCCTTTTCCATCTTCCATGGCGTCAAATCACAGCTACAGATGACTGCATTTTACAAATTACCCAGTTTTTAGCATTGCTTTATTTCCTGAATTCCTTCCCAGTGGTCCATTTGGATCCCCTAGAGTTAGCCAGCTTCTCTTTCGACACATATAAGTGGCAAGAGGGGAAGATTTTAAACTGCAGCTTGAGGGGAAAACAGTGTTAGGATGTTGGTCAGGTTTTCCACGGATCAGCGATCTGATGTGACTGTCACCGGCAATGGTGGTACTTCTCCCTGTGCTTTGACATTGAGGCTGGGAATCACCAGCTTTGATGATCGGCTAAAGGTTGGGGATGGGGAAGGAAGAAGCCTCCATATTTGTCCCTTCCAGCCACTTGTTTCTTAAGCAACAGCTGTGATTTCAGAGGCCTGACGGCTAATCCCCCATGCAAGACTGTTTTGGGCAATGTTCCAACTGTGTTCTAGTGACTTGTTGGGGTCACTCTTCTGTTTGCTCTGTTTCCATGAGGCTTAGGTGAACGAAATAATCAGTTGTCACGTTCCACCTTTGGAGGAGACGATTGAGGGGAGGAGGATAAAAAGGACAGGAGAGAATACAGATGTGCCTCGATTTACGATAGGGTTACGTCCCAATGAAGTCATTGTAAGTTGAAAACATCGTAAGTCAACAATGCATTTTTACACACCTAACCAACATAGCTTAGCCTAGCCTACCTTAAACGTGCTCAGGACACTTACGTTAGCCAACAAGTGGACAAAGTCCTCTAACAATAAACACAGTGTAGAGTATCTGTTGCCTCCCTTGTGGTCGCGGGGCTGGCTGGGGGCCGCCGCTCACTGTCCAACACCACCAGAGAGTACTATACCGCGGTTGCTACCTCGGGAAAAGGTCAAAATCCGAAATCCAAAGTACGGTTTCTATTGAATTGAGTGTCGATTTTGCACCTTGGTAAAGTTTTAAAATCCTAAGTAGAACCCTTATAAGTCGTGGACTGTATAACGGGAAATGGAGAAAACACAAATCTGGACGCAGGATTCCAAGTTCCCAGTTCCACAAATGTCCGTCTGGCCCTTCTTCCCACACAAGCGGTGGACAGTGCCCATGAGCTCTGCTGCAGCAGGTTGCATCTGGCCCTAAGTTCAAACCTCCCAGGCAGTGAAGAATGCAACTGCCTCATGTAAAGCGAGATGCTCGTGATGATAAGCACTGAACGGAAGCTTCCTTCAGAATGTGAACAATTAAATTCACGCAACAAGTATTATGGTCAGCAGTTGGTACCAGGCACTAGGCTAGATGCCCACCTGCAGAGATGACTAATATTCAGGCTTTGGCTTAGAGGGGCTGAGTTAATCAGACAGCAACAATACAGGGGGATAAACACTGCATGCTGGCAGTGCGCTCAGAATAAATCAGGGTGCTCCAAGATAGAGGAGCATCTCAGTCACAAAGGCCGTATCTAGAGGAAGCGACACTAGAAATGAATTGGAAAGAATGGAGGGGAGGAAGGAGAAATGCACATGTGCAGGAACACACCTGTGGAAGGAGAGAAGGCAAAAAGAGCACAAGAAAAGTGAGAACTTCGCAACAGAAACAGGCAGAAGCACAGAGTAATTTGTTTCAGAAACATTCAAATTCTGCTTAAAAAGACACTTAAACCCTAGACCCAGAGGCTAAGGATCGATTCTTATAAAATGGCTTTTTAAAAATGTCCCACACATGTGGTCCAACAGGAGTTTTGAGAACATGCATCCCATTCCTTGTCATTAAAATAGTTTGAATTATTGGCATTTCTTAAAAAGAATTTTCTACTTGCTGTTAGAATTAAGGGCATAGGGTAAATATTAATAATGATAATGATGACAATGATGATGATGGACGGGGGCCACGGAAAAGCATCTAACTGCAAAAGACCTTAACACTTGGAACTTTCTCTCTGTCTGTGTCGCTTTCCTGATACAAAGGGCAGTAAAATACTGAACACAGACCCAAAGTCAAACAATTACAAGTCACCAGTAATTAGAGATTCATTTATCTGCTCACCATTCATTCTTCATTCAACAACTACTAATGCATATTAAGTCCCAGGCACTGTTCTAAGGTATGAGAACTAAACAACAACAAAAACTGCAAAGAAATTCTCACAAGCAGACATTCATAGAGATTAGAGCTCTAAGGCTGTGGGGAAGGGAATAACATTAAAATAAGGAAACGATATGGCCAGTCAGGAGTCTGCTTTTCTATATATAGAGCTCCCACACATGCCTCAAACTAACCAAGACTCGGGGCATGTCACAGAGGCTTGATTTAACCAGCACTAATGACTGAGTGAATTGAAGACCCTGGATCTTAATTACAGAGTCTCTTTTGAGCGCTGTTCTCCTTTTGGTCACTTCACCTTTGTCCAGCGCAGACGTCAATGTTTGCAATAACTAGAGGCCACAGTAGCTGAAATGGCTAGGCTTTTGCTGGCTTTGTAAGGGAAGGTCAGTGAATTAATGAGGGACTAGATGTAGGCCTTCAAAGATGGACCCGCTGCCCCAAGGAAAGCCCCAGGGAGGGGAGGGGAAGCAAGCTGCGGCCAAGTCCATTAAAAAGCTCCACAGGAAGGGGAGGGTCTAGCTGACCACAGTCTATAAAACCGAGACTTGTTGTTCCCACTGCAGAACAACTACAGCTCAGCTGAGGTGAGAAAAAATAATTAGGTCCCAAATCTGCATTAAAACATTTTTGCAGGATTTTCTTCTTGAAGTGGAAAACTGTTCCCACAAGGTCTATTTTTAACCGTTTTATTTTAAAAAGATCAGAAAACCTCTTCATGTTGAAATTTCTCAGTGGGAAATTTTACAGTAATGCTACTGAAAACCAGCCCAAGGATGACAAAGCAAAGGAAATGAGTGAACACGCTAAGTCTGAGGAAACACAGCCAGCCCCTCCCGCTTAAATCAGGCAGGGTTCGGGAAGGCCATGAACACTATACAGTGGGTGACATGTCTCATTTCCGGTCCAATGACGAATCCAAGTTGGAAATCAAGCAGATTCTCATAGTTTGGCAAGGTACTAGCTCATAATCAACGTTTTTCTTTTAAACTACAAGTTTTAATATGTTCCCTCCCCGCCCCTCCCCAAGAGAGGCAAAGGCAATATTTCAAGTCATTGATAACACCTTGGTTGTAAGAAACCAAGATCATGACTCTCAGTGATTTAATCTGTGGCGACAATTAATTTAGTAAGAGAAAAATATTTGGCCTATTAAGCAGAACCCGATTTTCTATTAGAGGCACAGAAACATAGTTAAGGAATGTGATTATCCTGACTATAAACTTCACTAAAATCAAATCAAAAGAGAAACCAACTGGAAATAAATGAGGTAGTTCATTCTCTCACCAAATATTTGGTGAGCCCCAATTGTATGCCAGACACTGGAGATACATCACTGAAAACAAACTCCTGCAGGCATGGACCCTTTATTCTTTCATTAAATAAACAGGCAATGCTCTAAACATTAGGTGTCCTAGCTTCAGGATGGCCAAGCCACTTACGATTCAGTTTAAAGTCTTTCAAAGGGCTAACTGGAGGAGAATCTGCGAAAGCAGATTTTTCAAACAACCAGTTACGGCAAGACAGAAAAACTCGTTGTTCTAAATGCAACTCGCTCAAAGCCCTCCCTGCCTCCCACAATCACACAAGTCCAGGTTTCCAATCTTTCAATGATTCCATTGTAGAACCAGAGAACTATAAACAGGGATTACAGTATGCTAAGGGAAGCATGCCAGTCAGGTTGGGCTAAGCTCTGCTGCACTAACAAATGAACCCAGCATCTGGACCAGTGGCTTTACCACAACACGGCCATCGTATATCGGCTGTGGGCTACGCTACACAACTTCACTACTGGACCCAAGCTGCAGGGCAGCTTGCCTCTAAGACGTTACTGCCTTCAGGGCAAAAGGGACAGAGAATGGCTGAGCCATTCAATGGCTCTTCCTCATAAGTAGCACAGATGACCTGAGCTCACATTTCATTGGCCAAAGCAGATAATACAGCTGGAGGTCAATGGAGCAAGAATACATATATTATTATCCCACAGGCAGGAATGGCGAATAAAACAACCAGTGATGGGTGGGTTACAGCATTCATCAGAGTGCAGCTGACTTACCAAAGAAGATATAGAAAATATTTCCAACCCTTCAATTTTCCCAAACTTGTGATTACTATTAAATTGTGATCGAGTTTTCTGAAGGGAAATAGCTCCCTTTCACATCGTAATTCCTTACCAGACCAGAAGCACACAGGATGCAGAATGAAACAAAAACAGCCCGGAGAAGTTCGAGGAGGCTAATTTTTCCTTTTGTGGTTATATGTCAAACAATTTCTTTCCCCCCTCAATCATTTCTTTCCACATGAAGGAAAACGAACTCAAGAAATTACAGTGTGGAAGACTGCACTTTACTTTGCAGCTAGTAAATTCTTCCTGAGATCCATGTGACACTTTACTCTGCCAGGTGGAAGGAGACAGGCTGGGGTAACACAAACCTCTTGAATTTCAGTTCTGCAGCAATTAAATGGAATTATAATACTGGAAAGACATACCTTAGCAATTCGAAAGGGCATCCTAGGCCTTCCAGTTTCTTAGCAACATGACAAGGAATAAACTTCAGGATTCAGCCACACCAGTTCATCTCCAGCATTAAAAATTAGTGATGCTGATTTCAGTTACTGTAAGGCTTAGCGTGGTGATTCTATGACACCAAAGCAACCCAGCAGACATACAGTTGTCTTTTGGATCTGAGTTGGTATTCTTTTAGCTGCGTTGGAAGCCAAGAACCCACCACTTATGATTAAAAATTTAGAAGCCATATAGGTGTTCATTGGACAACACTCGAACTTTTCTATAGGCTTGAAAATTTACAAATGTTAATTCATAAATAAAATATTAGGGGGGGGGAATGTTTCAAAAAGCCCAGAACTGAATCAGCCTTTAAACTCCAGAAGCAAACACTCTCCATACATTCATGAATGAAGTATTCTTGCCATGTAGGAATGGCTGATAAGCTTTGTAACTTAATCAATGAATAACATTCTACTAGCAAATTAGGCCCCGTGCGTGTATTCACAATGTATACAAGCCATTTATTGAAAGATCATTTGAAGTCACAACATGTACCTAGAACTGTGCTTAGCAGCACCAGTTCCTTTTGCTAAAAATCAACATACCCACCTACCAAATCATTGAACGACCAATTCACCAAAGACAGCGTACTGAATGAACAATTCTCTGCATTCAACAAATTTATGAACAACTTGTTTTTTTAAGCTATTTATGGAGTTTGCAGTAGATTGTATATGATAGGATCGGATGAGCTTAAAAACTTCATGAGCTTTCTAAACGTAGTGAGAAGTTTCCATCTTGTCTTCAGAGCATTTAAGGAATGGTCAATTCATCAAAAGCTACAGATGATTTAGTTTTCTTGTGAATGTTTAATATGTAGAAAATATGTTCCATAATTAGTAATGACTTGGTAAAATATATATGCTTTTAAAAATATATATTGCTTTGCTTTGATTCTTATGTGAGCTTTTTTGTTGGTTGGCTTTCCTGACATTTTAATATTTTCAGGAATCTTTTATCTTACGAACCTAAGCTTTCAAGTTCTGACTTTTTCTTGTTTTGAATTAGATGATGTATTTAGGAATGTATCTTTTTTACAGAATATAATCCACCTAGAACTTAAATGCAGGTTAACAGAATGTATGTTCAACAACGACAAGAATATTATGGTCTCGTTCAGGGGTAGTAAACTATGGGTCACATATTATCTGTTTTTATAAATCAAGTTTCATTAGAACACAGCCAATATCGATTTACATACTGCTATGATGCAAAAAAAAAAAAAAAAAAAAGGCAGAGTTGAATAGTTGCAGCAGAAACAGTAAGTCCCGCAAAACCTAAAATAGTTATCTGGCACTTCAAAGAAAAAGTTTGCAATTGCTGGCCTCGTTCTGAATCCATAGTTCCTAGAGTAATGCCTGGCTAATTTGGGGGTGGGGGTGGAACCCTATAAATACTAGCTGAATGAATGAATGAATGAATGAATGAATGACTCTTGGTTTTTAATGCAAGCTGGCCAGCATTTACCAGTCATTTCAATCTTCACTGTCTTGTAACCTCATGGGCTGGTGAGGCATGCGAGTTCTTCACGGTGACACAGAAGTTAGGCAGGATGAGTCAAAAACTGGTAGAGCAAACCACTTGTATGGTTCCAGGACAGAGGCCAAGCCTAATGCAGTCAATTAGCAATGCAGAAACCAACTGACATTTCTGCGAAGGCTACACTGGGGAATGCCAAACACAGCTAAGCTGGCCTGTCTCTAAAAACCCAAGTCACTGCTTCGCAAATTAAAAAAAGAAGAAGAAGAAGAAACGAAACGTAGGTTGGCCAACATTTCTTTCCCCTTCTGAAGGTTGGCAGTGATTTTGTGGTTGAAGTGATGATGAGCTGGCCAGGAAAGAAGGAAACCACAAAACCACGCCCATCGCTTCTCCCAAACTACAGTTGCTGCTGTACCCAACAAAACATCTGTCTTCTTCCAGAGATTTCAAAGGGCTTGTTCCAACATAAAGCAGCCACCCCATACATTACTCTGATAAGAAATACTATTAAGAAGTCAGGCAGTGATTAATCTAATGGCAATGTTTTTGCCTTTGGATACTTACCTCAAAACTAAAGCCTATTAAGGAAACTATAATCAGATAGAATCAATTGAGTTGGATTTTTATTGTTGATATTTACTTTATTTTAAATGGCAAGGGTCAGGTTTGTTTGTTTGTTGGGGGCAGAGGAGAGGAGATGTCTGACAGCCTAATTTTTTATCGTCTTAATGTCACTTGTATTAAGACTCTCCACTCCATTCCATACTCAGTTCTACCAATTCCCCACTAGCCTCAATAAACCTCCCACGGTAGGATGAAGACATGCAACTTTGCAGCTTTAGAGACGATGGAAGTCAAGTGATTTCCTCCAAACTAGGGTCACTCAAATAGTCCTTCATACCTATCACTGTGCTAGGTGCTCTGGGTATAAAATACGATATGGCTTTAGACTGTTGTTTAAGGAGGTTTGGCTGTCTGGGAGAAAGAAAGACCTAATCTCATGAAATATCAAGGACAAAAAAAAAAAGAAAAAGAAAGAAAGCAATGAAGATAAAAATACGATAACACTCAATATTCAGTGAAGGCTTCCAACCCAGTTAACCTACCCCAGAGGTATGATGTTGTCCTCAATCACAAATTAAAAAAAAAAAAAAAAAAAAAGGCTCACTAATGTAATTTTGAATTTTCCTTTTCGTACTAGAACATTTAAAAGCAGTCCTGGGCACCCAGCATTTGGGGAATAAAAAACCATAAAAATAAAAAATCAACTATTAAGGCTCCATTTGTTTGGCATCACCTCCTGATCAACTTCTCCTTCCTTTATAAACTTTTTGGCCTCTGTGCTACAATTTCTGAGTTTACAACCCGCTTCCCCCAAGTATTTTCAGGAACTGCTCTTTACCAGACAGTACTTACCCGTATTGCACCTGGATGGTGCGGCCAGAGAAAACGACAGTAAGAGCCCATCAAAATCATCACAGCCATGAAACACCCATTGGCAATTCCAAAAGGCCGGAGCTAACCCTTGAGTGGATTCAGGCTCTCTTCTAAAGGCACTTCTATTGGTACCACTTCTCTTTCTGGCTTTCTGAGACTTCCTCAATACCTTACTAGTCCAGCAGGTCCTCAAATAACGTTTCCTTCAATGCCATTTCATTATAACATTGATGAGATGCCATAGGAACTTAATTCTTGTTTATATCAATGAGCCTATGGTAAAAAAAAAGTTGCATTATACATCTTTTCACCTCAAGTCGCAGAACGTATTGATAAGGTTAAGTGAGGACTTACTGTACACAACCACACAAATCCAAACTAGAACTATGATGAAAGTCGCTTCGCTAAACAATGGTTGCAGTGCAGTGAATGCATCCTGGAGGGGCCTTTTAGAGGGGTAGGCAGCTATGGCAAACGGCTTTGTGTGGCTGTCTTTTCAGAGAACACAGATCGGCTGGAGTCTAGGCTAGATAGCAGCCCACTGCCGTCCGACTTGAATGTACATTTAAAATTTTGAATTACACAAGGTAGTTTCTCTGTAAGACATCAAAGTTGTCATGCCATAAAGGTGTAAATCTGCTTCTGTCTTCACATCTGTGAGCTTTTCACCCTCTCAACTAGCTTATGAATAGCACCGGGGATTTGCAGAGGGCTGGAGGGAAGAAGGCAATCTCTTTTCTGTGTCTTCAAAGAAACTCAAGAGCTTCTGCTTGTGGAAGTAAAGGTTAATAAGTGACTCTAATTGAAAAATGGCCATACACTTGAAACAAGATTCTGCTCTGAAAATTCCTTAAATCTGTTTAAGCACAAAAAGAATAAAACTAAATATTATCATACCTCCCTCTCCCTTCTCCACCTCATTCCTTAGCTTCGGTCACTCCAGAATAGACAGCAGGAAGAAAAAGAGTCGTCTCAGATTCCCAAGGACCCCCACCCCCTACTCCCCAAAAAAAAGGAAGGAGGAAAGGGATTATCCTTGGTTTCTCTGCTTGGTAAAGACTAAAATCAGCCATAAGTCAAGTCTACCCCTGGCCTTTCCTGCTGTTGGCATTTGTACCCATTTGGAGACAGCAGAGGCCGATGAGTGTTTTTCTTAGATGTGATCAATACCAAATGTATATGGGGCAGTCAGCGTCATACGATCTGTATTAACCATGTCCTTTTATTCTGGTGCATTTGACATTAGGGGCCTTGCTGACAACTGGAAGGATTGCCCCTTCCAGAGCTAGCTAATTCCTAGAAGTGATCAAGCAACTACCTCCTCTGTCAGGCTCTCACACTGCACCCCTGCTGGATGCCTGAAACCATCGGTAGTGCTGGACTCAATACACGAAGTTCGGACAATTTCAGTTCACAAACTTTCCACTGTGTAAGTGGATGGTGGAAACTTCGCGAACTTAATTGTCCGACCTCCCGTATACCATGTTTTTCCTACACATATTTACGTTTTCCCTTCAAGGAAGCACTCTACAGCTTCTCTTTGGCATATCTGAGTTGTCAGCATTACCATTCTTGCATTTGGGGACCATTATTAAGTAAAATAAGGGTTTACTTGCACAAAAGCACTGCGGTTCCACGACAGTCCATCTGATAACTGAGGCGGCTACTAAGTGAGTAACGGGCAAGGGACATATACAGCACGGAGCTGCTGGACGCCGGGATGATTCACAGCCCTGGCAAGATGGAGTGGAGCGGTGCGAAATTTCATCCTGGTACTCCAAATGGTATGCAGATGAAAACGTATGGATTGTTCCTTTCTGCATTTTCCATTTAATATTTTCAGACCGCTGATGACCATGGGTAACTGAAACCACAGAAAGTGAAACTGTGGCTAAGGGGGATGACAGTATTTCCCAAGGCGAGGTACCGGATAACTCGAGAGTCCCTCTGCTCCACAGTCTGCTGAAATTATTCAAATTAGCCACTCCTATTCCTATTTACTGTGCCTCATCCTCCATCCCACAGAAATCACATCAAGACTCCTGTCCTGATTTCCCCCTTTGTTCCCTATGCCTTCTGACCAACCCCGCTGCTTCCCCACGTGGCCCTAAGTGGCAGGGCTTGGCCCCTCCGCTTGAAAACTGTCAGTAACAAACTCCATAGCAACCGTCTCCTGATCTGTTGGCCTCACTGTACCTGAATAATAATAAAACTTGCATTTTAAAACACCAGGCGAGGATGCACAGCCACTAATTACAGTAAACACACTAAACACACCAAAGACTCACCTCATGCTTCAAATTACAACTGTCATTAATGTATAACAATCGACATACTTTTTTTAACACCATGCTGGAAATAGGCCCGGCATCCCCAAATTCTCTTCCATTCTCTCTCTCTACTGCACTCAAATGAAACTACCTGAATCCCACTAACACCTAAAAATTCACCTGCTGGGTTGCTTTACTAAACAAGCACTTAGGAGAGGGGCTTGTTGGGAAAAGGGGTGGGAGTGAAACCAAGCTATATGTTGCATGATTAATACAAAAGAAACTTGCCATTATAGCCATTCTCTCCAGCTCTCCCTCGTAACAACATGGCTCAATTTCCCTTGATTAGCAGAAGGATTTAGATTCACTTCTCAAAAAGTGCTAATCAGCTTTAGCTTAAATGGATCGAAATGCAACACAAAAGTGGCTTCCCTGTTAATACAGTCTGCTGAGTTTTTCTTCCCCCCCCAGTGCTACACTAGAGATGAATTAAAAACACAGCTACAAAGAGTTGTTTATTTTGAAAACATCCAGCTACAATGCACTATCCAAGTACAGAAAATGGTGTCCAGCATAACGAGACATCGATGTACTCATCAGACTAAGGAGTTAGCTGATATGACGACCCCCTTCTAACTTACTTCAATACACATGGAATTGTCTGCTAAGAAACAAACCAAATAAATCAACACTCATTTTAAATGCATTGCTACCAAGTGCTGTGTGTAGGTATAACAGTAAATATTTTAAATAAATAGTAACAGATGGGAACTTGCCTGGAGATTTACATGTCAATGAGACAGCATCATTAAATTGTTCTATGAAATCAATTTTTCTTAATACCTAAAATCTAAAGTTGTTCCAGCAATATTAGTATTGGTGGCAGAGGGGAAATGCTAAAACAGGTTTTGTTTTGTTTTCTGAAAATGAAAGGGAAGAGAAAAGAAAAAAAATCTCGACTCTCATGACATGCTGTTAGGAAGACACATGTCAACACCTCCTATAGATTCAAAATGGTGACATACCAGGAAGACGGAAAATAAGACACTTTGGGGCTCAAAATGTAGTGCTGGAATTCTTGACAAGACTCACCTCAAGCAACTTGTTCCATGAAAACTTTCCTTTCTGTCCTACCTCAGTGTTTCTGATAGCCGTTCACGTATTCTGAGGAAGTGGAAGGCTTCTCTCTACTGGCTGTCCCATGAAAGAACTCACTCATTTTTATTTTTTATTTTTGAATTTCCTCATGCTTCACTCTAATCCAGGTGTGTATACTTGGGGTTCTCCCAACTCCACAATCTCCCCAAGAGACAGAATTTCCATTGTCTTCTGCAGTGGCCCTTGGCCCTTTGGCCCTTCACCTAAGGGAATGGCGGCATGAACTCAGAATTTTGAGTCTATGGGACTTGGTTTCAGATCCTATCAGTTAAAAGCGGTAAGCTGTGTGGCTGTGTACAAAGTCAACTATGTTACCTCTCTCTGAGTCTCAGTTTTCATGTTTATACGATGGATCTAATCATATACACCTCATGAGGTTGTTATAAACCAGGAAGGAGATGATATATTTGTTAAACACCAGGCACATAATAGAGAGATAAAAATGGCAACATGTTATATATATAATTATAACTTGTAAGTGAGTTGGCCTCAGAATAAAGAACGTTTGGTCTTCTCACAAGTCAATCCTCTCGGGTGTAAGTAGTACAACGTGGACCACATTACACTGCACTAAAGTCAGTCTCATGGTGACTGCCACTAGGATGTCAGTTTTAGTTTCTTTCCACCTCAGTGTGAGCTCGAATAGCAATACTACCCAAGTGCTTGCCAGCCAATTTTATTCCACAAATATTTGGTAGCTACCTATTGGGGCCCTCACACAAAAATGAGTATGAACATCTTTACCCTTAAAGACAAAGTAGCTGGGCTGCTGACATAGTAAACATTTACTAAATCCAATTGCAAGTACTACTGCATAAGTAACTGGTTCACCTGCAAACTGGCTGAGCCCAGGAAATGTCAAATGCTCTACACAGTAGATAGAAACTCAATGTTTACCCAGTCACTGGGCAAGACCCTGCCGAAACTTCCAGATCTCCGCCTTTTGTTCCCTTTTCTCATTTTGTGCTCAAGCTAACCAAGCTAATTATAACCCGTTCATCTCACTTAGCAGCTTGGGGGCTTCCTACCAGCTTGCCTTGCTGAAATGAGAAAAACTATTCACGGGCTTCAATCTTCCTAGTTAGAAACCTCATATAACATAGGAGACAGGTTAAAATTTTAGGATTTAAGAAAAAAAGCTTAGGATCTGAAGTTAGATTGCCATCATTTTGCAATTTACTAGCTTATAACTTTGAGTATGTTAATTAATCTCTGTGCCTCCACTACACATCTATAAGATAGGAACGAAATGAATCATGGGAAGCATGCCATCGATCATCCAATCTTTGCTTAACAGTTCAACCGAGAAAGCTTTCTTCTCATGAAAAGTGAACACCTTTGCCTTGCCTTTGTAATGTGTAACCAATATTGTTGTGTTCATTTTCCAGGCCATACCTTAATTCTCTGGGACATCTATTGGCGAATAATTCTTTAGATAGAGCTAAGAGTGCATTCCGAATGATATTTATATGACTCTGAGATATTTCTTTATCCTGCCTCTACTAAGAAAGGCCAAAAAATACTGTAAGGACTTACCACCACCAAGCAAAACGTGTTTGTAGGAATATCTCCAAACCCTTCCTTACTCTTTTCATTCAATAGTTTCTTCCTCTCTCATTGCTTATCTGACTTCTCTTTTTGATCAATTAGCCGCCATTTGAAGGATTATTGTCCAAAAATTGAAAACAGCAAGATTATTCGATTAAAATATAATGCCAGTGCTCAGAATACTTATTTCTAACACATGAAAAGCAAAAATTCTGCACACTTGCGGTACCTACACAAACATATGAAGTTAGTAGAAATACATGCCATTTTCATGGAGGTTATCATTTTTATGCTGTAATGAACTGTCTCAAGATTATGGCAGCAATAAAAATAATAGATGATATAATAATAGATTAAATAACACAATTACATTCATACAGATTCATGATCCTTGTAGATGGAGACGGCCTGAGTTTCAAACCTTCAGAATTGGTTATTTAACAGCTTGGGAAATCGGCTGAATAAAGTAATATCATATTTCTTATTCTGCAAAACCCTGAAGGCCATCAGTACATACCGTCAGTCATAGAAACAGGTGTAGGTATAGATATAAATATATCTCCTAGAAAGGGCAATATGCGTTAGTTACGGATCTTGTAAATGGTCTATAGAAAACTGAATGCTCGTTGGACCCCCAAGTACCTGACCAATCCCTATTCTCAGGTATTAGCTAAATGCCCTGAACTGGTGTGAATCTCTTTACAATGGACTCTCTTTGGGTTCCATACCTCTCTGCGTATCCTAACTCTGTCTTCCTATTAAGTCCTGTTCAAGGCGTACCACCTTCTCTTTGCCTTCCTTGACAGCCTAGGTCCCTGATATCACCCTTTGTTTAAATTCTGGTAACATCTGTTACCAATTAGCACTTACCTCTGCTCCCTCAACTAATGCAAACTGTGTTCAAAGTAATGCAAACTGTATTCAAATCTTAGCCTGCCCAAACCCAAGCTTTTTCTACTGTTAATAAAACAATCTTTCCCCCCGCCCCGAGGCAAAAACCTAAACTGATGATGTTCCCATGATCAATCCAAACACATTCCTAGCCTTAATGGTGACTCGCCAGGAGCTCCTGCAGCCCCAAGAGAGCTGGAAGGTATAATTGCCAGGAGATATCTTTTAAGAGAGGGACCCTTCTCCATCTCTTTTCTCCTTTTCCAACAGATGGAAGGCAGTTGTGAGAGCTGGAGCTGGGGCAGCCATGTTGGATCCCAAGGTGGAAGCTATATATTTAATAAATAAGGTGGAGCAACAAAACAGGAGCATGGTTCCTTAACAATCAACAGAGCCTCCTTACCCGCACTCAGTTGCCTATAGTTAGGTGACTGAGAAACAAACACCTGCCTCGTTCCAGTCATTGGTTCCTTGAGATTTCTGTGACTCACAGCTATTTATCACTCTAATATGCAACTAATTCAAGTTTTAAAAATGTACACCGTGAGCTAGACAAAACATGTGTACAGCAGATTTGGCTCAGGGACTCTCTGTTCTATAGCTTGCATTGGTATTTGCTTTTTAAATCTATCACCACCGGACTATAATTTCCATAAGAAGAGCAGTTGTTTCTCATGTGATATCATATCCCCAGGGGACTTGTGTACAGAGCCTAGGGCCAGAGAGCCCAATGAATCTTACATGAATGTCAAAGGATGTGTGTTTTATCTCTACAATCACATGCGATTTCCTAAAAGTCAGCAATCACTTTTAATCCCCAACTCCATGGCTATACGTAGGAAAGGTACTCCATAGACCTATTTTGATATTGTTGACATATTAGATGTATTCCACTTCCTCTTCCATCCCCAGAAAAAGAGCATGCAAAAGTTACTTTGCATTCAATGGTTCTTTATTATGGAAGGGACACAACGTGCCAAAGATATAAAATCATCTTAGGTCTAACTACATAGAAAAGTTCAAACGACCCTGTTGTTCTGCTTTACAGATTTAATTACTTTGCCAACTCTGAGAAACCTATAGATAGACTCTGGCACATAATGGACAATTTTTATATGAACAAAATAGTGATTTTTCCTTACAAAACAACTTGAAATAATTTTCAAAGAACATATGATAAAAAGAAAATGAATGAAAAAATCGTCTCCCCAGATTTACTATGAAATTCAGGATGAGTCTTTTACACCAACGGGTACTATACAGTGTCACAAAACAGTGAAAATAGTGTCTTATTTCAGTATCTCCTGTGACGACTTACGTATAGCAGAGATTCACTAAATACAGAGGGTGCCAAAAAATGTATACACATTTTAAGAAAGGAAAACTGTATTAAAATTGTAATACTCAATATATACCGATAACAAAAGATGAATACAAGTCACGTCTGACTTCTGCAATTACAAGAGGTGCTCAAAGTGGTTACCATCAGCGTCCAGATACTTCTGATTATGGCGAATTACTGCTTGAGCAACGTGGACCAAAGTGTCCACCTGTATCCGTATTTTTGGCACCCCTGGTATTTGTTAAACATACACCAAAAGTCTGAGTTATTTGCCAGTGATAATGTAAAGTTTAAATCATCAAGAGTAGTGGTCCTCAACTGGAGGCAATTTTTCCTCCTGTGGGTCCTTTGGCAATATCTAGAGACAATTTTGGTTGTCACAGTTGGGGCATGGGTGGGTGCTATTTGCATCTTAGAGCCCAGGGATGCTGCAGAACATCCTACAATATACAGGAAAGCCCCCACAAGAAAGAATTATCTGACCCAAAATGTTGATACCATCAGGATTGAGAAACCCTGGCCTGACATCTGCCTGAGGTTATGAGTATGAAATCCTAGCGCTTAAACTCTGAGGAGGTGAGGCCTTGTTGACTTCACGATTGACAGGACACGCCCTGAGAACGCAGCAAAAAACATGAGTATGAGCATGCAATTATGGGTGAGGATCAGATAGCATAGTGAAGCTTAGACTAAACAGTATTCCCAGGTTAGTCAGTTAATAGCAACAGTTTCTCACGTCCACCAGTGAAGCTAAAGGTGTGAACAAGTTCAAGGTAACAGGTCCTTCAATATTTCATTTTGCTACATAATATCCTAACTTCTAAGCACTCAACTTTTTTCTTTTTACAGAGGTTTTCTTGTTTTTCACTGCAGCCCCGACTACCAAAATGATCAGCCTTAGCTTGAAAGAGAACCAGACAACGTAGAGGGCAGTTATTTTTTTCCTCTGTTACTCACAACTCTCCTTCCTCCAAGCTGCTCCCCATGGCATGGTACATACCCCATCCTGACCTCACACACCTTCTATCCCCACAGACTACCAACTTTCTTAGGGGGGCTGTGTTACATAGCGCTTATTTGCATGCAATTGATTTGCCAAATAAATGCTATCTGAAGTAAAACATTTCCATCAGCTCCGTCTTTCCTGCGCACACCAAAAAGCCCCACTTTCTTTTGAAAATAGGTTGCCTCTCCTAATTGGAGTCAGGCTTTGCTAATAAAGATTACAACAGAGAGGCATTACAAGAAACACCGAAGAAGGAAGCACTTAGGCAGGTCAGTAGGGGTTTTTCTAAACATTTTGATTACAACTTTAACTGCTCTAAAACACATGTAAAAGTCCTATCATTAAATTTAAACAGTCTGATGATATGCTGAACAAGACTATGGGAACGGCACATAAATTGCTGTAATCTGCCATACTGTCACTTACCCTGCTCTTCAGCAGCTGTAATTGACTAATAGGAGATAATAAGGTGGCAGTTTACAAATCTGAAAGCTATACTGCTTTGTTGGAAATGCCCTTGAGGAAAAAAAAGGCTCCAAGTCAGGAAGACAGTGAGTGGATGTGATCAACAGCATTACCCGGGATTCACTATCGTTAAACGTGTTTCTCATGTGAAGTCGAAAGAAGTCGCCAAGCATGGTAGGTGTAGGGGGCAGCACCAAACGCCAGCATTTACTTTGCTTTTTCTTAGTTATGGCATAGAAAACATTCAGAAGGGCTTTCCCCATCAAAGGGACCAGGTTGAAGGCACGGGCACTGTCCTAAGCAGGAGGGAGGGGCTGATGAGGCTTTCTTGGCACAAGTGCACTGATAGCAGAGGTTAAACCCAACAGTAGCTTCTGTTCCCAGTTTTAACCATCTCCTGAGCTTCTGACTCCCAGAGGAAGATTCCAGCCTCCCGAAAACAACACAGCCCACTCTAGATGTTGCGTCAAGACTCGTCAGCAAGCTCTCAAATGCACCCACCTAAAAAAATGTCCACTGTAAATGATCTTACAAAGATAGTATTGATGTGAGGATTCTGCCCAGCAAAAGTCAGCTTAAATTTGGTCAAAAAATTACTACTACCATTGTTACTACTCCTACTATTACTAGTACTGTTTGGAGAATTTGTGTCAACTGGAAGACTAGTGAGGAAGAGGAGTGTTGGAAGATGACATCAGTCTATACCACCTTGTAGGTCACAGGTAGAGACATGGATACTACTGTGTTTCCCTGAAAATAAGACCTAGCCGGACCATCAGCTCTGATGTGTCTTTTGCAGCAAAGTTTCCTCAAAAAAATTACGAATAGAATTACCATTTGACCCAGCAATCCCTTTCCTGGTATCTACCCAAAAAATCTGACAATATTTATCCATAAAGATAAGTGTGCTCCAATGTTCATTGCAGATTTATTTACGGTGGCCAAGACACAGAAACAACCAAAGTGTCCTTCGATAGATGTTTGGATAAAGAAGCTGTGGGATATATACACAATGGAATACTATTTGGCGGTAAGAAAAGGTGAAATAGTACCATTTGTGACAACATGGATGGACCTTGAGATTACTATGCTAAGCGAAATAAGTCAGAAAAAGTCGAGAACCATATGATTTCACTGATATGTGGTATATAAACCAAACACAACAAAAGAATAAGACAAGCAAATGAGAAACAAAAACTCATAGACACAGACAATAGTTTAGTGGTTACCAGAGGGTAAGCGGGGAGGGGGATAGTAGATGAGGGTAAAGGGGATCAAATATATGGTGATGGAAGGAGAACTGACTCTGGGTAGTGAACACACAATGGGATTTATAGAGGATGTAATACAGAATTGTATACCTGAAATTTATGTAACTTTACTAACAATTGTCACCCCAATAAACTTTAATTAAAAAAAAAAAGTTAATATAAGACCTGGGCTTATTTTACTACAATATAAGACCCGGTCTTGTATAATATAATATAAGATCGGGTCTTATGTTAATTTTTGCTCCAAAAGATGCCTTAGAGCTGCTGGTCCAGCTAGGTCTTATTTTCACGGAAACACGGTACTGTGAGTCAGATGGGAAGCCATTGTGGATTGTGAGCAGAGGAGGAATAAGAACTGACTTATCTTTTAAAAAGATCCCTCTGGTGGCTGCTGTGTGTAGAAGAATTTGTAGTGGGGTGAACGAAGGTGGGAGGTGGAAGCATGGAAGACAGGAAGCTGGTAGGGTCTGAAAGTGCCCCACCTCGATCCCCCCCTAAATTCTTGTTGAAATCCTAATGCCTGATGTAACATTAGGAGGTGGGGTCTTTGGGAGAATATTAGGTCATGAGGGTGGAGCCCTCATGAATGAAATTCATGCCTTTATAAAAGAGACCCAAGAGTGCTCCCTGGCCCCTCTGTCACGTGAGGACACAGCCAGAAGTCTGTGACTCAAAAGAAGATTCTTACCCAACCACGTTGCACCCTGATCTCAGACTCCCAGCCTCCCAGCCTCCAGAACTGTCAGAAATAAATGTTTGTTGTTAATAAGGCACCCAGTCTGTAGTATTTTGGCTGTAGTATCCCAAATGGACCAAGACAGAGGCGATTGCCAAGGTCAGGCTAGAGGGGACCATGGCTTGGACATAGGGGGAAGTCATGGAGATGGTAAGAAGTGGTCCAATGCTGGATGTACATTAAAGCTACAATAAACAGGGTATTCTGGGTGAGCTGGACGTGGTTTATGAGAGAAAGAAAGGAATGAAGGGCACAGCCAAGGCTTTTTGCCTGAGCAGTAAAGAGAGAAAGAACTTGCTTTTTACTAAGATGGGAAGACTACAGATGTAGCACATTTGGGAGGGTGAACGGGGAGAAATCAAGAGCTTGGTTTTGGACGTGTGATTCCAAATTATAATCTATGTTTAGAACTGAGTTTACGGTTTCATTTCTGGACATTCCCGAAAAAGTATCGGACACATGATAGCCACATTTATACACATATACATACTTGTACGTGTGTGTGTGTGTGTGTGTGTGTGTGTGTGTGTGTGTGTGTGTGTGTAGAGAGAGAGAGAGAGAGAGAATGGATTGATGTATGGATGCCATACTCTTCTCTTTCCTTGAGTTGGTGTAGAGGTTCATAACAAATCACCCCAAGATGTGCCTCTGTGATATGCAGATTGTTTTGAGCAATCTGCAAAGGCAACAAAGACCTTGCAGGCTCAAGAGAAACTTCTGCTTCCCTTTACCCTCAACTACCTAAAAGAATTTGAATTAAGGGTCTAGCCCATAATAAGAGATTATCAGAGACACTGTTTCTCCCCTATCTACATAGCAGAGCAAACGTCTAATTACTGAACACCTGCTTCTCCCATTGTCCTGCAATGACGTTCTCCCTTCTGAAATCCCAGCGGCCTTACCTCATCCTTAGCTCGAATGCCACATACACCCCATTGTAACGTACTATCTTGGAACCTCTCATGTATGTGGGGTTCCCTTACATACGTATGTAATTAAATTTGGTCATTTTCTCTTGCTAATCTGTCTCATGTCTATTCGATTATTAGACCAGCCAAAAGAACCTTCAGGGTAGAGACAAGTTTCTTCGTCCCTCACATTGGTCGTTTCTTTCAGAACAGAAATGGCTATGATACACCATCTTTCTTATCTAAGTGAACCCTCTGCTAACTAAATAACTAAAGGAGTATCTGCTAAATGAATAACTAAAGGAATATAAAAGTATAAGGAAGTAAAAGGAAAAACATTAGCATTTTCTAATCTGTCAAGAGATGAGGCACAGAAAAGCCGTTTGGACAGAAGCAAAGGTCTCCGAGAACAACCAAATCCGTGCTGTTAATACCACAGAGTTAGATCAACCTGTTCCATGCCAAGGCCATATGGGAAGCTTACAGAGAGAAGAGCACGAAGAAACAAAAGGTCTTTGGAATCCTCTGAGAATTGTTGGGTGAAAATGGAATTTGGGCAGTGAGGCAAGAAGCATCCAGGCTGACCTCCATGGGGTACAGCAACATAAATTCGAGATATTTGCACTCAAGCTGGCCGATCAACCCCTGGGGGTGCCTAACATCTGAGCCTGTCCCTAATCCCTGGTGCCTTCTGCTCGCTCCCTGGCATGAAAATTAACCGTGCTTTGAAACAGTGAGACACTTGCCACCTTGCTGCATTTCCGGGTCACGTTTACGGAGACCAGACTCCAGTGAGCAGTGGAGTAAATACCCCTTGGAATATTTACCTCCATAGCAGTCTTGCTGGAATTTAATATGAAGCTGGTGGTGAGGTGAGCCAGGTGACGGAGAGTAGCTCAAGGTTCCTGACTCCACCTCTGTTTCATGATGCTGTTAAAATGAACAGAATCAGGCCACCGAGTAAAGAGCCAAGACGAGAGCCCTGTTTGTACTTCCATTCCTAATATTGCTTGCTCTCCTCACCCCACCTATAATTCCTTTTTAAGTAACACAGGAGAAATACGTCCCTATTGGGAATGAATTTAAAGTGACTATGAATTAGTTATGCCACATCCTTCCCACCATGACCAGGGCCCTGTTTCAAAGCAGAGAATGGACAGTGTATGTGTCTCTTCCCAAGACTGCCACCTCCGTCACTTGTAGTTAGAGAGACCTCGGCTGATTCTGACTGTGGCAAATTAAATGCATTATAAGAAACATGCTCCAAATGGCACTGCCTCCTTTATCACAATGTCCACTTTAATCCTGGAATGGCATTTGGGGAGGTGAAAAGGCAGCAAAGGGAAATGACAGCAAGTGATAGAGAAAGGAGCTAAAAATAAACATGGAAATGTGTAGATAGGAGCGTCTCACTGAATATAAACGGGCTCACTGGATCAAGCATCAAATGGAGAATACAATGTCTATAAGCTTTGTGTGGGCTTGCTGCATCAAATTGGCAAAACCTCCGGATGGGTGAACTAATCCACTGGCAATGGGGAAACTTAGGTGACATGATCTAAATGGATGTAAACCAAGGAAGGCTGTGAAGTTATGGGGAGTAATTTGTTAACAAATTGCTTGGGTGAAGCTCTGATAGAGACGACGTGGGGGTTTATCTGTGATTTGGGAAAAGCATTCTACAATCCAAAAATGTCAGATGTTGTTTATGATCATACACCAGTCACGATGACAAGAGTTATAAAGAGGTTTCCATGTTTTGGTTAACAAATACCATAATAACTGCTATCATTGACTGAGTGCTTACACTGGCCAGGCATCAGACTAGAGCAGAAAGAATGAAGGTAATCTAACGGACATGGCAAATGCAATCATATTAGAAAACATTGCAGGCCCAGCAGAGCGCACTCACAGCCAGAACCGTAAGTAGTTTTGAGCACTCAAAAATCAAACTGTAAACATCACACGAGGCTGAAGGGAAATCACTAAGACCATCCAGGTCTCAGTGTCCTATGAAAATGTCAGTGCCGTTGATTACCTTCCAATAATAATGCAAAATACAGAAAATGCTGAGAACGTTTCCCCATCAAACTACTAGGGACCGGTATTTCAAAGTCTACCGGAACACCTAGGCAACAAGAAATGTTCTTCTTCTACTAGGTCTGGCTGCTTTGCTTTCTCTTCCTTTCCTGCTGACCCCACTTCAAAGGTTTCATGCTGGAAACATGAATCACGTTCCTGTTTGCAGGAGTAAGTCATACGCTTGTTACTTCCTACCTCGTGCCTCCATCTGCACCCAAAGTAATGCTCATTACTTGTACACTCATGCCTTCAGAAGCACCCCCACACATACCGAAACATATTTACTTGTATACTGGTCTCCCTGTCTTAAAAATCACATGGGTTTCTGAAAGACGTATAAATGAGCACTTGAGAAAAGCAGTCATATTTTAAAATGTGAATAGGGTTATGAATTTATATTTTATCTGCAAATTCATGAGCACTGATATCATGTGTTGGGTTTTATTGCTACTTACACCGAAAATACATATGTCAAGAGTTTCAACATGGAAAATCATGTTCATATACACATACTCATAAATGTGTGTGCATGTGAGTACACACAATCAAGGAGTTTACATTGTTTAAAAACTTGCACCAGAAAACCCCGCAGGTTACTTTACAATGAAGTAAGGCATCTCCCCTATGTTATTATCAAGCCTTCCTGTTAGTATATTAATTTCTAAGCATCTTTAGTGTAACTGATCATATACATACAACTCTCGCATATTTGGTGCTAAAACTCAGATTCAACGAAGTTAAAAATCAGCCAAAAATAAAAATAAAAAACAAAAAAAGCACTAGGGATGTAGGAGGGAGTGTCTATGGAACAAAAGGAGAAAGCCAGCTGCGGAGCTGGCCTTTTAAAAGGTATCAGGGAATTAGGCTCAAGGCCATTAATCCTACAGTTTTCACTCCTCTGCCAACTCTCACTGCTTACATTACCAAGATATCACCCCAATGAAAACGGGTTTCCACAAGGGTTTCTGCTTCCCCAGGAACACTTCTACCCTCTCCACCTGCTGCCCCTCACACAGCAGCAAAGCGGAAGCCGAAAGAAAAATATTAAAATCAAATGAGGCTTTAGGGAATTGGGGAGGTTCTTATGTAGGCTTTAGCACCATATTCCTTCTTCAAAGTCTTCTTAATTACATTTAGAGAAAGGACAGGGGAAACACAGAGAGCAGCAGCCTTCTATCCCCACTGCGCTTAAATGAAGGGTCCCCTTTCCCAGGCTTTATCCCCCAGGGAGAATGACGAACTTCTGTGCTGGGCTGGTCCTCACCCAGTGACCCCTGTCCCCATCATCATCTTCAAGGACACTGTTCTGCATCCTTCCTGCTCCCAAATGCCCCCACATGCCAGCTACTCTGTACACGAAATTTCTCCGCTACGCAAGTATGTCTTCGACTGCAAAGAAAAGGAGACCACGGTTGTGCTTGTGTCTATGATGCCAAAGCAGCAGCCAGTGACACACTAAGTTAACCCAAACTAGTTGTTCTCTTCAAAATGGACCAAACTAGCTGCACCTGGCTTTTTTCACCTATAGTCTATAGCCGGCTGAACCTCTCCCCCCAGTGTACAAATGAGCATATTAAACCATACCCAGCAGGGTACTGGGCTTGCCCATCGCCTACCTGAGTGGAGGTGATTTCAAAAGTACAGGTCGTCAGGTAACAGGTGTGGCGCTCTTCCAGCTAAGGGGCAAAGTCAGGGCCTGACTGCTTTCCCCAAGGAATATTATCTCCAAGGTTAAGTTCATCTTTGCTGAGGACCTACTATGTGCCAGAATCCGTGCCAGGCACTGTTCACGTGTGATTTCATCGGACATTTGTAACAATCTGTAACACTGTACTGGTGAAGAGCCTCAGTTCTGAATCTAAAGCACACCTTGGTTTCAATCCCACATCTACCACTTTCCAAGATGGAATCTTGTCCAGTCACTGGGCTTTGTTAAGCCTCTAGTTGACTGCTCTTTGAGTGCAAGAACCTACCCCACAGGCTGGTTATAAGAATATTATTGAGCATAGGGCTTGGCACATAGGAAATGCTTCGTCAGTGGTTATTGTTGTTAGTATATCCATTTTATAGATGAAAAGGGAAGTCATTTACCCAGGAGGCAAAGTCAGGAATGGGCTCCCTTATTTGTCCTGACTCCAAAGCATGTGCTCTTTCCACAACACACTACTCTCTTCCTGTGACTCCACACCATATGGAGAGAGACTGAGAGTGGAAGTATCTAGGCTCTTTTTCAACCAAAGCTTTAAACTGGCTGAGCACACGCTCAGGGCTTCCACAAGCCCACACTGGAGTCTCTACTTGGATCTCCTTCCTCTCACAAATAACGTGTGGTGAGCCAGTTCTTCAGAGGAAGTGTCTCTCTGTGAGATCAGACAACGACCCAGCCAGCGCCATCTTGGGGATGTTCTAAACACTCACTCTTTTTTTTCTTGCCTAGTTTCAATCTTGCAAATTTGGTGAGTAGAGGGATAAGGGATTTTAAAGCCATGGAAATGTTGAATTAGATGGAGGTGGCCTAGAAATGCAGTCTAACAGAATCGTGGTATCCTTACATGTTTAAGTGTGATTTTAATCCTATCTTTTTAAATTTAGCTATTGTGAAATTATACGTCTATGACAAATTGAATTCTAACTTCCTCCCTCAATGCCATCTTTGTAAAATGCATGAACGTCTGAGGACCACATGAAGCTCAGTAAGTTAGAACACCCTGGAAAGCATACTACTGGCTTTTCCCGGCAGAGCTGGGTGTTAAGGGAAGGGAGAAAAAAACAAACAGGCAAATGCAAGCACAGACTCCAATTCTGTTTGTTATCTTGCAGCAATTTATTTATGGTACATGGTTTCCACGTTACCTACTAAACTCAGTCTGCAGAAGAAAAATAAAAATGAATGAACACGGCTCTCCCAAGCTCAGAAAATGATACCAATCAGGTCAGTAAATAGTCAGGAAACTACAGTTTTGCCAATTCCTGATTTGTTTTGATTCAAAAACCTGGCCCCCAAATGCTTTCTTTTTCTACCTTCCAAATGTGTAGGTGGAGAAAAATAAAGTGATTGATAATAAAGCTTTCACTATTACATTTTTAAAAAGGCAATTTGAATAAAAAACCAGTTACTCTATCTTTTGGAATACATTTATTCCATGCTGATAAACACACATTTACACTAGAAAGGTCTTCAGAATAAGCACTTAATAGGATTAAATTTACATTCTCCGTCTAAACACACACACACACACACACACACACATTTTAAACAGACAATGGGACATGTGCTCAAATTTGCAAACACTATAAAGGCAAGTTTTTTAAAGAACAGTTTTACAACTTTAGAAGCTGGTAGAAATACAAGTTTCCAGTACTTAGCTTTAAGATTTTGGAAAACTAAGTAAGAGGATAGTGAACTATTTTAATGATAAAGCATTCAGAACCTATCTTCCTATACTTAAGAACCAGCTCAGTCTAAGCCTATCCCTGGGAAAGGAGAGAAATCTGGGTGTATAAATAATTAGACAATCTCAAAATGAGTCTGCAGCTGCTCTGAGATGAGCCCACTGACAAAATCACAATGACAGCTCACTAACATGTTCACAGGACATCAGTTTCTCTTAGAAGTTGCTTTCGAAAGGATCAGCTGGGTTCCTACTGGGTTAAAACACAAGCACTCTGAGGCAGCTTTGTGTTCAGCAGCTACATAAATCTATTAATCCAATCTAGAGGGAAGAGGGAGACCAAAGATTATGTCTCAAAGGCAACAGAGGCCCCAGTTTTGAAGGAGCAGCAAGATAAATGCAACCAACATAAAATCAAAGCTTATCAGCTGTCTGGGTTTTGTAGTTGATAACTAACCTTTTGGGGCTGGAGATCAGGGAAGTCTGTCTGAGGAAAATTGTTCTCTATTATGTGACAATTTGAGCACAGAACACCGTATGTCAAAATACGTTACCTTGCACTCTGGGTGTACTCATAAGTGTCGGTCTAAATTCAAACTAGAGTTACATGAGGTGGAGAGGCCTCTAACGCACTGGTGAGAAGAGATCAACCACAGCAAGGTGGATGGCACTTCCCTCTCATGTGAGGTGTTGGGCTAAGAGATGGATGCACCAAATGACCATAGAAGATCCGTGCCTTGATGAGGCCCTGTCATCAGTGAGATAAGCAACACACAAACAGCTCATTTATACACAGTGTGGTGGGTGCTTTGAGAGAAGTGTTCTGTGGCATCACGAGGAGGAAGAAGTGAGTCCTACCTGGAGATGAGGAAGATGGTCAGAGATGACACCCAGGTTGGGAATTGGTCTTGAAGTACCCAGCTATGACCATCATTACCATCACTCTCCAAAGGCACGGGATAGGGTCAATTTTGTACACTTTGCACATATGGAAATTCCGCAAGGAAGCTCTTTGTTTGTAAAAGCAAGATCAAAACAATGTTATTAAATTGTTACCGTCTGGCAGAGAAGACCTGGGCAGGGTGGCTTACTGACTTTATTCCAAGTCGAGATTTACAATGACTGGATACAGGGCTGGGAGTCATGGCTGATCCCATGAAATTCACTGCTGGAGGCTGGTGTTCACCGCAAGTCTAATTCTTGGGTAAGACTCCATTCTACTCCGCAATCACTCCCATTACTGACACACAGGGAAAACTACTGTGCTCGTGTATTGCTGAGTTGCAGCTGTCAAGGTGAGTGCACTCAACTCCTTTGGCTTGAATTCCAGAGGTCTGGGGTTAGCTGGAGACCCAAGCTCTACCACACAGTCTACTGTTTCTAAGACTCCGCTCTCACAACTCTTGTGTGAGTCACTTTCAGGAATCGTAGATTTGACGACTTTTCCTCAAGTCATCATTACTTTCAGAAGTACGGACTACCACCCTCGGATTTACTGATGAGGTTCAGAGGTTAAGTCACATGCTCAGGGATATACGGCTAATGAGCAGGACAGCCACGGTTCAAGCACATGCTATTACAAGCATTCTCTACTTCCGACGGAAGTAGACAAGGTAAACGCTGCAAAGACTCAGTCCTATATGGAAGCAGAGAGGACGCAGTTTTAAGCCCTAATGAAGCCAGAATTCTGAAATGCAAGAAATGAGACCTAGCAGTGATGAGTCCAGCATTTTCCAGGGCACTACTTGGCACAAACCAAAGCATCGACTTTTAGAATACTTGGCCATGCTTTGTGATGATAAGCTTCCCAGCACTTCTACGGCTTCCCAGCCAAACAAGGTAAATGGCAAAACATATCAAGGAAATGTGATATATAGATGATGTATTATAGAATTGTACACTTGTAACCTAAGTAATGTTACTAACCATTGTCACCCCAATAAATTTAAGAAAAAATAAAGTGACAGCAGACATTAAAGAAAATATTTTTTAAAAACCACAAAACAATACATAGGTCTGCTACAGCCTCCAGGAACCCTGTCCGAAGAGGAGGGGGCACTCCCAAAGGTGAAACAATACATTACATATCTTCTCCCATTCATGTTTTCCTTTTTCCTCTATTAAGGTGAAGGAAAAAGTCAGGCTCATATATCCTAAAACAGAATCCTCACCGTTATAGGACACCAAGAAGGACATTACAAATACACTCAATAATCTGGGTGAAAGGAATTTCATTCTTTAATCCTTTCGGTGTCCCTTCATTGTCCCATCAAATTTCCAGCTTTAAAAAGGGAAATGTTTTTATTCCACAAACAAGAGAAATGAACCCGGAGCGATGTATATTACGACTGAGCTACCCAACCTTCATGGTCCCAAGTAATCCATTCAGTCCGTCTTTAGTTATTAAGTCCTTTATACACATGATGTTGTGTTTGTCTAGAACTGTGCCCTGAATAAAGGAAGCATAAGCCCATGTATATTTCCTTATGGTATTGAGGAGTGTTTTATTATGTTCACCTATATATGAAGACTCACACTAAGAAGAGGAAGTAGGAAGTGGCAAGGCAAACACTCCAATACTCCTAAAGATATTAAGAAAGGAACAGGGTAGAGGTGTTAATTTAGCTCCATGGATTCCCCAGATAGCTGCAGAACACACTCCCTTGAGCCAAAAACTCCCCGATGAGTGATGGGAGGAAAGAAAAGACTCATTTCCCACTTTAAACACTCTACGTTTATTATGAATAAATTAGAGCATTTTATAAATTTCTCTAAATGTCACATCACCCCTGAGTTAGAACTGACACTTAAAAAACAGAAGCATTTACAGATTTATCATCTATTCAACTAAACATGAATCAAAATGGCCTTCCTGAAAGGAGTTAGTGTTAGAAATTATTTTCAATCTCCGATGGCCTGTACTGAAATTCCCATTTCTTCCTCTTTGTTGAGGCTCTTGTGTGCACAGAGAAGTTAGTCTTACAAGTTGACACAGATGGTCTTTATCAAAATATCAAATTAAATGATACCTCTTATCAAGATTCAAAGGACAGGCTCAATCCTGACATGGTAGTATTCCTGGGTTCGCGAGGGCATGAGAAGGCACTAAACATAATAGACTCTCACCCCCCAAAAACTCCAACTGTAAGAGTCGTTCTAATGACAGAAGTTGGAAACAGTCAGTCTTAGATACCCTTCTCTCAAACTTCATTTTGATCAATTCAAAGAGCATATAAACTATTTCCTAGGAACATGGGTAACTGACTTGAAGTTCTTAAAATTTGTTTTTCAGTTAACTAGAACACAAAGAAATCTGATTTATCCTGTTAGTACCTCTTCAGGATCTTCTGGTTCTGCTAAGAAAACCAGTTGCAACACCTTCAAGCCATCGGTGTTACTAAACAAGGATGCCAAGTTCAGCTCTTACAGAGATGTGGAAACGTGAGAACAGCCCTCTCAAAATATGACACTTTGCCCTATTTCCAGGACTGCAATTATCTGGAATCAGAGCTCTTGTTCTAAAACAGAAAGGGAAGAAAAAGCAGGTCCTATAACAAACCTGGGGTGTCTATGCCATTCTTTTGTTTATTTAGTTTTATTTTTAAGCATGTAAACTTATGTTTAGCAGATAGTGATGGCAAAAGCACGTATCTATGGTGCATTTTGAGGGAAAATGGAGTGTAAAGAAATCTATCATTTACTAGGTTGTACATAACTTTGCAAAAGTCACTTAACCTCTTTGAACTTCAATTTCTTTATGTGTGAAATGTATATTCTTTAAAATATCCCTGTGCCTGGCGCATTCTAGGTATACGGTAAATATTAGTAGAATGTGACTTTAAGTAGAATTAAATCACCACATACGATTCCTGTCACTTCTCATGTTCATCAGCCAAGTGATTCCCAGAAAGGGGGCACTTAGGACATTGTACCACTTCATGAATATCCTTGGAACAAAGTTCTATGATCAAGAAACCCAAGAGAACATTTTAGCCTGGAAGAAACGGGGAAAAGAGAAGTGGGGAGCGGGGAATAGGAGAGAATGAGAAAGGAGAAATGGAGGGCAAGAAGTGTGAAGGGAAAAAAAAAAATACCCTAGGGTTAGTTTCCACTCATTTTAAGTAAATAAAATAAAAGCAAGCTCCTCTAGGTAGTAGTTACAAAGGGTGTGTTCACTTTGAGAAAACTGGTCAAGTTGTAACTTATGATTTGTGGCCTTTTTCTGTATGCATATTATACTTCCATATAAATGCTTACTTTAAATGTCTTTCAAAAAGAACTGCAAGAACATTCTATCTCTAGATCTGGGCAAAGGAGAAGTTAAATCAAAAGGGCCCATAACATACCACTCGATCGAAGTGTACTTATAAGAACTCCGGTGAAGAGAAGCCAGGATTTAAGTGCAAGAGACCGAAATTCAAATCTAGCTCTGCTGGCTGACAAACTAAAGACATTTCCGAACCTTGGGTTTCCTTCTGTACAATGGAGCTAACAGTGAGTTCCCTGAAGAGGCACGTGGGTGTGAATGTGCATTAATTTCCTTCCTTATTCCTACTCCACTCTGAAAACTCCTCCAAGTCAGGGTCTATGCGAAGCCCTTTATCTAATATGGTGCCTGGCATGCAGTTGAATACATCTTTGCTGAATGAAGGAAGGTGACTGATAGCCAGTCTCTTATCTTCTAAGGACCTATAATCTAGAACAGAGTAGCATGAAGACCATGGTCACAATTCATTTCCAAGGCCCTCTACTAGCTGGCAGCTCCATGTCTTCCCAATCACAAACGATCTCTCCAAATAGGCTGGCATCCTTACATTCCTTGGAAAAGGCTCCACTTTTTGCTAGCTGCCTTTGCTTCCCTAAAAGCCCCGTTTCCCACAGGAGTGGCTTCCCCTCTGCCATTCTTTAGCATCCCAGCTTCTCGGATTCTCCTGACCCCTGGCCTGTATTCTCTTCCTCCTAATTCTCACAGTGGTTGTGGTCTGAACACACCCTACCTTCCCATCTCTTACCTAATAGTTCACTTTAACTTTGCATGTTTGTGTTCTGCACAGCATGTAACACATAGTGAGCGCTCCACAAATATTCTATTTTGATTGAGTCAGTGCTTGGACTGGATTTAATTCTTGGAACATTGGGTTAGAATGCATCTAAACACTGCTCAATCCACCTCATGCCGAGGAGTATGTAAACCAGCAATGGCAAAAACACATGGCAACACTGACGCCGGTGGCAGACGTAAGTAATAGATTTCTTTCCTATTGAATGCAGGAGCCCTCAGAATCCTTCTCAACACAGCAGTTCAGGAAGCTATGACTAATTGATCTGAGTTGCCATCAGTTGAAACCTATTAGTCTCCTCCAGGAATAAATATCCGCCCAATGACAGCTCTCCAAGACCTTATAAGCTCAGGGCACTTTTCCAAACTCTGCCCTAACACATGCACTATTTCCTGTGTAATTCCTCAGAGGACAGAAGAATCACATCTCGTGTGTTAAACTTCTTACATACAACTAATACCTCAAAACAAAACCAAAAAATGATGTATGCCATGGGCACCTAAAAATTAATGAATGAAACATTTTACGGGAAAACACTGTCTCCTTGGGAAAGAAATAGTGTGTGTTTTCATCTATTTTAAGGTGACTTGACATTAACCTACGAAATCAGAAGGCAGAGGACATATGACACAGGTCTTAGTCCACCCCACAAACCCATCCTATATTATTCGGCTAATATAGAACTGCTATCATTCAAAATTCAGAGAATTCCAAGCGCAGGAAATAAACAAGAGAAGAGAGACTGCTTATTTTAGCACATTTCCCTCACCTCTCAGTATTACCATGACCCAGACCATGCGTGACCCTGCACATTCACCCATAAATTGCCCTGAATTCTCAGCAAAGGACACACCATTCCTCACAGAATTCCTTCTTGACATCCTTCTCCCTGAGCCCCCCAACTCCAAACAATTCTCAGATCCAACAAGATCGCCTCAGTAAAGCAAATGCTTTCACCTGGGCAAGTCGACCAATATCCAGATCCTTGCCCAAACACAAACAAGCGGCAATGAATTGTCAGCATTTGAGTAGCGAAGACAAGCAGCCCATCTACGGGCCTCGCAACTGTCCGGATCAACAACCTCGATCCACCTTCACCCCTTTTTCGCAGCTTTCGAATACTCCCATTGGCTTATTCTAGGCACCTAGCGTCAGAGTCGGGTGCAAATGGTTGGGGGAACAATCCACAAAGCTTCGGTCTGTTTCAGAGTGATGCCCAATTCTGATAACCAGCATGTTTCCTGCCCATCGTCTGACTTTTGTTTGTTAGTGGGAACACCATCACCTTAAAATAACATTCTGTAATTGCTCACTGCTGAGCACATTGGTGCTTTCCGTAGGGACACTGATAAATAAAAAGCGCTATTCATTATTCATAATGGAAAATGAGGTATTCTGAGAGGAATATCCTCTCACTTTGCTGTTTTTAGGAGCCACAAGTTCTACTGTATTACCTAAGAATTAATGAAATGTGCTTGCTGAATTTATTGTCATACACACTTAACTTAGTAAGAATCCATCCTAGGTCTGCTGGGTGAAATTCACACTTTTCGAAACAATTGAACTGAGAGGGATTTATCCACTATTAGGAAACGTACTTTTTAAAGCAACCAAGAAAGTTTGCTGAGCAGCCTGTTAGTAAGTTCAGGTATTTATAAACCTATGAAGTAGACCAGCTGCACGCAGGGGGTTTTTGTTTGTTTTTGTGTGTGTGTGGTGTTTTTCTTTTTTTTTTACACTTGAACAGTTAAGATAGCATTGGCTATAAAACATTTGGAAGAAAACAAATATCTACTTCATCATTTGTAACATCAAGGGACAATCTACCGATGTGGATTACATTTCTCTTTGTCACATAAGATCTAAACGTTAAAGAAATAACTTCCTGACTCTTAGCCAAACATAACATTTCCACTCATTTAGGCAACATTTGGTTAATTTGGTATTATTTGTTTTAATTTGGTATTAATGAGACTACATACTGTATACTGAATGTCGCGCAGGGTGTCAGGCAGGGTCTCCGGTCCCACTCCCCACATAAGAACGCAGGACATGGTGAGGCCAAAAAGGAACACCCACGGAGCCATAGGTAGGGGAGTCATACCACTATATTCTTGTTGATCGCTGGGTTGGAGACACAGGAAGTAGGATCCACACAATCTGTAGCCTGCCGTCTGCTTCTCTGCCAACCAACCAACCCCACTTGTTAGCTGTAATCCACCGTGCTAACTGCAATCCGCTCTTGCTAGCTCAGCCACCATCTTCATGCTAGCCCCCATTTTTCTGCTAGCGTAGCCACAGCAGTTATATTAGTGGCCAATGGCTCACTGGTTACAGCTGACGGCCAACTAGCCACAGCTGATGGCCATCTAATCACAGTTGATGGCCATTTACTACCTAAGCCACGTGAGGCCGAGAGTCTGGAAACTGCACTCCTGGCTCTGTCCCCACACCAAAATGTCTCTTTAAGCAAATAAATATTATCAATCATATAAAATTAGGGGGATGACATTTCTTCCCTTAAGAAAACTATTTATCAAACTGAAAAAAATAAATGGAATTTAAAGCTGCTGTATATCTCTTAGAAATCAGTTTCTAAAAAATTCATTTTACAATAGGGTCAAAAAATGATGAAAACTTAGAACTAGTCAGGTAAAGGAAATTGTGGCCTCAAGAGATATTTAAGGTCTGCAATTCACAAAGAGTTAAGCTAGTTGATGACTGAAAGGAGAGCCAGCCATTCCCAGGCTTCCTGGGTCCATATTGGGCCCTTCTTTTCAAGAACTCTTGCTCAGGCTGTTTGGTTATTTTATGAACTTGAACTAAACATAAAACAAAACGGGAACAAAAACCAAGCAAGCCTTTTTAGAATGTATTCATCCTCCATACAGTTCACTAAATCAAACAAGCATAATCCCTGCTGGTCCACAAAAAGGTTCGTGTGCATGTATGCCGATAATTTTTAAAGATTCTGGTTCATCTTTTATTGCTGACAACCTGATTTCTTTGAACTCCAGTGTGTACTCTTCTGTCAAATAGACTGATGCCATTAACAAAGGTAATACGCTAGAAGTGATTTTGTGGTTTGTAAATGAAAAGGATAGTTTTATATACCTAATTGCAGCTGAATGGCCTGATTTGGCATTTCTTAATGTCACACTCTTAGTTTAGAATAGGTCACAATTACATATGTTTTTGTTCATTTCCAGTCACTACAGCAGGTTTATCTATAGCAGCCTCTGTCGATCATGCCAAAAGAGTTGGCTACATAAATTGCAAAAAAAAATTTTTTTTCAAATAATGAAAGCCTGTCCCCTGCTCTTAAATTAGACCGGTCTCCACTCAGAACATAAGTGTTGCTGGGGGTGGGGCCCATGCCTCAGGAAAGGAAACAGGCTGCACCTTTTGTTTCAGGCCAGGGAGTCTGGAGTGCCTTCAGCACTTCCGTTCTTTTGATCTGCTGGTAAAGGCCCTTTCACAGGCTTCACTGCCACTCCTGTAACAATGGAGTCATAATGGAGTTGTCAAAAGTAATAGAAATGTATTTAAACCATGGCATTTTATTATCCTTTAAAGACTCCAGTTCTACCCCAAATGTTTGGGAAAGAGAAGTCCTGTAACACTTTTAAGAGAAGGGGGTCTCCAAGAGGACAGACCAAAGGCCTAATAACACAGCTGACAATTCATTTAAATGCCTTTGAAATGCTCATCTTTTTTGCCATCTGTCCCTTACACTATTCAAGTTAAAATGAAAAAGAGAGGAGCAGCTTTAACACAACGGCGATTACAGTGTTTGGCACAGAAACTTCAAATATTTTTTTGTTGACTAGGTGACCCAGGGAAGATTTCTTCTCAAATGCTCCAAAGCAAAGGTAAGGACAGCTTTCCTCGTCCTGTAACCACCACTTTCAGAAAATGTACTCAATCGGTCAACAGATATTTATTGAGCTATTTCGTAGATGCCAGGCATGGTTCTGGGCCTAAGGATACGGGTGTGAATAAGATGAAATCCTTACTTTCATGGATCTCACTTTCTATCGGGGACAGCAATTCAGGGCAGACTTACTAAAGCAAACTGAATATGTCAAGGCCAGTTTATAACTAGTAGAGATAGGCTTGTGTATTGTCTAGCCAATATTTATCATTAAAATCAAGGACTACGGTGACAAGCTTTTAGGAAAATCAGAATGGGGCGGACAGGTATTAAAACCAATTTTAAATGGAACAGATGAGGTTCAATGTTTACAGGGTCTGAGAACTACTGTTTACACACAATAAACACTTATTTTTACATTAAAAAAAATGAAGAGACAACAAGCAAGAGGTTATCTTCAACAGAAAGAGGTGAAGGGAAGAAAATAAAGCAGGATTCAGTGATCAAAGGTGACAGGTGGCACCTCATATTAGAAAAGATCGCCAAGGAAGGCCTGTGTGAAGAAGGCATCCTTAAACACTGGAGTTGAAGCCAAAATGGGCAGCAGGAAGGCAGTAACCTAAAGATTAAGCAGAAAGTGATGCAAATAGAGGGAATGACAAGAGCCAGGGCCCTAAGTTGGGAGGTAAAAATGAGCTTGGAATGTTTGAGGACGAGATAAGGCCAGTGTGACTAGGAAATGAGAGAGGTGGGGACAGAGTGAAGATGGGGGGGGGGGGGGGGGGCAGGCTGAGGCTAGGTCTCTGGGGGCCTTGTAAATCACAGTAACAGGAATGGATTTGATTCCAAGTGGAATGGGCCAAGTGTGGAGGTTTTAAGGAAGTTTCCCACAGGCCGACAAACTAAGGCTACAGTTCTCTCTTAACCATTATGATCTGTGTGTCCCCCAGCATGGCCCCTCATTCATCCCCTCTCAGTTTTCTTCTGGACTTTCCAAGGGAGGTTGGAGAAAATGACCAGAAGTCCTGTTGCTTACTCATTCTGTGATGAGTAAGGCTTTAGGAATTTAATCACTAACCAAACCCTGAAATTTATGGAATGTAGAAATTCCAAACACTTAATAGGGCATACAGTGAAAATGTCTTAGAACGGGATGCTAAATGAAAAAAGCATAGCTACAGTATGATAATGTTAACTATAAAACAAATCAGAGGAAAGGGCTGGAAAGAGCATTAAAATGCAATAAGGATTCCCAGTATCGTGGGAGATGAGGAAAGGCTGAGGGCTGTGACAGCCTGCAGGAGACTAAGCAGACTAGGAAGGCTCACTGCAGTGTGGGATCCTCCAACAGAAAGAGAAGCGGTAAAAAGCAAACAAACAAAAAACAAAAAGCCAATGATGGAATCCAAATAAAATCTGTAGTGTAATTAATAGTATTGTGTCGATGTTAATTTCTTAGTTTGAATAATGATTATTATGATTATGTAACAAGACCAACCTTAAGAAAAATTCCTTCCCAGAATTTATATAAACATCTGGAATCCAGGATCTCTGTTGCTAATAACACGGGGTGGGTTAGTAAGTGAAAACCATGAGCTAGGTTCCAGATAATTATAGCCATACTTAAGAATGATGGGAGGTAAGAATAATGTGGGTAGTAGAGCTTACGCTGGTAATGGGACAACTGAGCATTTGTTAGCAGGTGTCAGGCCATCCAAGGGAACCCCTGTCCACATAAGGGTCCTGGTCCCCCTTGTTTGCCTGCCCTCTCACTAGGAGTTAACATCAAACCACAGCAAGTCCTCAGTAACGGCAGGTTGGGCTCACTTCTAGTCCTGGGGGCCTCAGAGCATGATGGGAGTTCGGGATCTCTCTCTCCCAGATGCTTCGACCTTTCCAAGGACTCTGGGTAGAACCTCCCCTTCCGAACCATGCAGAAGATCCTCTTGGCTATTGCCATGAGTTGGGTATAAAATCGAGAACAGAAACTTGCTTCACCCAACATAGCCCCTTTCCCAGAAAACACCATGGAGAGCCTTACCTAATCGTTTGGCCCTAAACCAGTTCCCAGTCAATTTATTGATCAAAGCCAACAATACCTCACGTCACTATTTGAAATAAGGCCTGGAATATTCTGTGTTGGCTGAACATAAAAACCTAAAACTATAAAGCAGAGATGCTGTGGGCTATGGAAAAGTCAGTTTTCCAGTCGGAATCCATTTTCTTCTATGGATTTGTTTGATAGACCTGCTAATTTTGGCATTTCCATTTTTTTCATGGAAAAGACATTATCCAGGAGGGACTGAATGATACTACGTCTTGACACAGAAAAGTTATTTATACATAAATTACAGTAACTTCACCCATGTTAACGAGGCTGCCATCTTACTGTGTGATTTGCTGCAATCTTGTAACAGAAAAGCTTCCTTTCCTTGACACGGAGGTGGTAATGGGACTGATAATTTCGTGTGGTAAATGTTTCCTCCTCTCTTCTACTGAAGGTGTGTTAAAAATCTAAAGTGCATTTTTAGGTCAGAATAATTCTGATACTAGTCTTAGAGCCGGAGTACTAGCGCGCGCGCGCACACACACACACAATCACACACACACACCTACATCCATTATCTGGGCCTCCTCTTTCTCTTTCTTTAAGAGATTTATAGTTCTCAGGATGTAGACCTGCAATTGTTCTGAAATTTAGTTTTTAGAATGACAAAATATACATAATTAAAATGTCACGAAAAGGTAGAGACATTAAAACCGACTGAGAATGAAAGTCGGAAATTAGCACTTTTAACCAAGGATTCAGATTTCTGTCTTTTATTAGTAGTACTGATTAAGAAAAAGCTATTAATATTTCAGTGTATAACGGATAAAAGGGCATACAAATAATTCAAGAATACCTATCGAAATCAATTCCTTCTCTCTGGACATTCCCGAAATAGTAATATTAGTAATAATATTTGTGGGAAGAAAACTGAAAGAGAAGAATTTTCATAAGTTACCACAATGTAAACACATCTTTTGATCAGTAGCTACAGTCTTTTTTGTCTGCATCGTAATCCTCATAGGAAAATCTAAAACCCACTTGGACTTCTTTAATATTTTCATTGTTAATATGCTTTCATAAAATTCTCACCCAAAATTTTTGAGGTGGAGGGTCTAAAACTCATTTAAAAGAGCTAATGAGATATCCTCGAAGACTCAAAGGTTTTCTTGTACCTGGCAGGATTAGTACATTTGTATATTCTTACGTGCATGTAACACGGGCATCCCTACTGTCTGTCCAGTAGAAAGAAGACAACAGGAGATGAGGGTGTGCCTGGAAACGCAATCATACATTCCATCCCAGAGGTATTCGCTTGGTGGCATTGTTGGTATACAGGACCTACGTTCCCTCATTTCTTGTCACACGCCCACTCTAACACACTGACTTAGCATTTATTGAATTCTTAACATGCATGTTCTGCCCTTCTGGAGATACACAGATGACCAAGGCTGGGTCAGCATACTGTTGGGGGGATGACAGCATGGATCCTGTTAATGAGGGGAGTCCTGTGTCCTTTCCAGCTACCGTGTTTCCCCGAAAATAAGACCTAGCCAGACAATCAGCTCTAACGCATCTTTTAGAGCAAAAATTAATATAAGACCTGGTATTATTTTACTATAAGACAAGGTCTTATACTATACTGTACTGTACTGTACTGTACTATACTATACTATAATATTGGGTCTTATATTAATTTTTGCTCCAGAAGACGCATTAAAGCTGATTGTCCAGGTGGTCTTATTTTTGGGGAAACAGGGTATGCTACCTAAACCATCAATTAGCATTATTATCTGCCAAATGACTTCCTTTCTGAGCTTCAAAGCCTCCTGTAATGTTGCTCTAAACAATATGAGATGGTGGAACACAGAAGACATCACTACACCAAACAGGAAATTGGTATTTCCTCTTTCTCAGCAATGTGACTTTTTAGGATTTATATTAGACTCAATTTTCTAAAATTTCACAGCGAGTTCTTTCATTCAACAATAGTGGGCTTCTGCCCTTCACCAGGCACAGCGCCAGGTCCTATGAGTAACGTGAGGAATACCACGATTCCTGCTCCAAAGGTGCTCCATCTATCATCTTCACCTGGCAATATGGTCCAATGTACACAGTAATGACCACATTGCAAGGGTAGAAGAAGGCATGTGCTCGTCTCCAGTGACAGCCACCATCAACGCCTCTTCCATGAATGTGTATACTGCTTCCCCTTTCTAGAAGTGAAGTCTGTTTTCTCTCTTCTTGATCTGGGCTGGCCTTGTGGCTGGCTTTAACCAGCTGAATTGCTGCAGACATGACATTATCTATTTTGCATGTAGCCCTTACGTGGCTTAGCATGCCTGCTTGTGCTCTCTAGGAATCTGCCTCTTGGAACCCAGACGCCATGTTGTAAGGACGTCCAAGTGCTCCCGTTGGAAAGAGAGGCTACAAGGTGCCCCCGCTGAGCTACCAGCTGAATGCAGCCACATAAGTGACCCCAGCTGACACCACATGGAGTGGACAAAGAACCCAGTCAATGCACGGGATTCTGAGAAATTATGAATTGTTGTTTTAAGCTACTCTGTTTTGGAGTGTCTTATTTGTCACGTGAATCATCAATGCCACGACCCATTAGGCACATGGTAGGAATAGAATATGAAGACCTGTAGATGAAGATGCAGACCACGCATTGTTTCCTCTAAGGCAGGGGTGTCCAAACTTTTTTCAACGTTTTTCACCAAGGGCCATATGCGGTAAAATACACAAACAGCCGGGCCACTCACTCGAGGTGAAGTACGTATCGCCTCACCTGGTTTTTTTAAGTAAACTAAATATATTTTTGGAATTTGCTGCAGGCCAATAAAAAATGGATCGCGGGCCATAGTTGGCCCGCGGGCCGTAGTTTGGACTGCCCCGCTCTAAGTGAACCATTTAAAGTTATTGAGAAAAAAATCCACAGGTTTGCTAGATTCAATACAGCTGACTTCCGCTGTGGAGGAGAACCTTGTTTTTCTCCACATATCCTTGGGGAACCAAGAATGCAACTCTATAGAAAAATAAAATAGAACCTCTCCTTACTCTTGTGCTCATTAACGGGAAAATTAAGATGACACCTGACTTTTAAAAGAATAATCACTTTATATTTCAAGTCCAAGTTCCAAATCCAGTGAGTTAAAATGACTGTTATTTCGAAGGTCAGCTACTATGACATTTTATAAATGAATGTGGGTTTTACATATTTACCACGTGTCAAGAAGAGTTGTTAACGTCTGATTTATTTTTCTCACCTTAATATGAGGCAAGATCCCTTCACATAATATTGACAGTTGCTATGGTAAGGGTGATGAGAGGGAGGAGTGGAAACTGGGGAGCTGAGGTGAAAGACGAGGAAAGAGAGTGAGAGAGAGAACAGAAGAAGGAAGTATCCAATTTCTATTTTTTAACAGCATCCGTGAGATTTTTTTAACAGCAAAATTATTCACCAATTAGTAACACATTCCTAAATCCTAGTCTAGAGGGTTCTTTCCCTGCATTCTCTCCTAAGCATGGGCAATATTTTCACTTAACAAAGAAAACAAGGTGGAAAATCACCATCATAACAAATCTCCTGGGAAGTGAAAAGCACCACTGCTTTCTGATTATTGCAGTTAGAGTTTGCAGCATGCCTTCATACATCCAAAATGCCTTTACAATCATGCACTAGTTACTCTTTCCAAATGCCTGGGGAAGTAGGTCAGCATTATTATCTTAGGATTACTTGAGGGAGGAGGAGGAGGAAACAGATCTCTTGCTATTAAGATATCTTATCCACAGCTGTTCTGGCATAACAGGAGTGGCTGGTTCAGGATAGAGCCATGGGTGCTCCCGGTTTATTCCTCTAAAAGACTAAGCATGACCGATTGCATGGCTCCTCAGGCACTCCCCACCCGGAAAACACATGAGATGCAAAATTCTGAACAACCTCTACCTTCAAATTTGTTGAACACAGGAGCACAGTCACAGGTCATCGTTCAACATTTTACATCAAGAAAGGTGATTTCTATCTTCCTTCCTCTGCATTAAAAATGCACGTACAGCTTAAAAAGTAACGCCCTGGTGGTCAGGACAGTAAGACTAGTAAAGGCTTCAGGTAAAGCACAGGAGCCTGCAGGAGGGCAGCTTCATTAACAAGGGAGCAGGGACGCAAGAGGCCCTGCTACTTTCATAGTAAATACTAACAGGTGTTCCTTTTATCTGAGGATCCTGGAGCATCTTGCAGGTACTACTCATTAAGCCTCACAAGGCCGCTGCGACAGAGCCAAGGCGACACATAAAGGGTATCCTATTCACCAAAGAGAGAAAAGAGCAGCCAGTTCATATATTTGATACGGTAACAATTTTACTGGAGGATACCATTATGAACACTACGTAGAAATCTGTAATCTGGATGCTCTCTTTAGGCATCATTTCCTGATTGGCAAAATGAGAATAATAGCACCCATTTGGCCAATTTCATGAGGCTAGAGTGAAGATCAAATGAAGGAACAAATGTACAGATGCCGAGTAAATTCTAACATCCACACAAATAAAAGGCATTATTTCTATTATCGAAAGCAAACCTAGAGGTGAGGCAGAAAATGCCATCTCCAGGCACTGCGCCCTAGACAGGGAGCCTTTCCTGCACACAGCATGAGCATCATTTATATAAATGCAAATTCTATGTCTATATCTGTGATCCCCTTCCTATAGGGTACAGGAGATGAAGAAGAAAGCCAAGTGCGAGTCAGAGAACACAGACACAACAGTGGTCCTTGATTATGTTGGCATACATTCATCATTCAAACGATTTTTTTCATCTGCCTGGAAAATATTCATAATAGAAGAAACAGAACCACATAGTCAAACTCCACAGAGGGTTATCTTGCTTGTCAGATTTTTCTTTTTTTACCCCAGTAACAAAGATCGCAGCTTTAAAAGTTACACTTAAATCCTGTAAGAGTGTAAATGTTCAATTGCCACTTGGATTTGCTGTGGGAAGACACAATTCACTTTGGTTCAGAGGAAGCAGATCTTGGAAAGGAGACATGTCTTCTCAAAACAGGCGTGGGGAACCATGCCGTCTTTAGCGCTTCCACACCCAACGCTCCTTCCTGAAATCCTGCCTTCCTAGGGTCTCCCTTCCTAAAGAAGAAAGGGGGCGCCCCCATCCATTTGAAGAGGCCAACTGATTTGATCTCTCAAGGTCTACTGTAAAAGGAACCTGGCAGTTTGCTTTAAAAACATATATAGTACTTTCCCCAAAAGCTGACAATGTAATGAGAAACTGTCAGTAGAAGTTAGCACGCAAAAGAACAGGGGGGCAAGTTGCTGTGTGACTGGAGTTGGTTGGGAGCCAACTTTAGTTTCATTGAAAAACTTCTGCGAAGTAACTTTCCATGAGCATAAAAGTTACCGTGGACATCTGCCATCTTTTTGGCTTCCTAATACCTTGATCCCTCTTTTCTATGACGGAGGACTTCTCCACTGTGAGAGTCTTTGGGGGTGGCCAGGGTTTGTCTCGTATTACAGAAGCAGGAAAAGGCCAGCTTCTCTCTCCCCTTGCCCCCCTTGCCTAGGTAAGTAAGGTTAGACATGGAACATCGGTAGGGTCAGACATGGTAGCCAGTCAGCGTTCAGTTGTGGCACTGCCCAGAATCCAGGGTCCCTGGGCTGTTTGCGAGCAGGACCCAGTCAGTTCCAACCACTATTTCCAGCCTAGTCCTAACCATCCTGTAAACACTGTCCAATATTCCTCCATAATTTCTTTTTTCTGGTGAAGTCAGCCACAGTCAATTCCTATTGATGGCTGCAAAGACCATTCACTGGACTTACCACAGGATAAAGAGGCAACGTTTTCCAATGCTAATGCTTGGTGGGACTTTGGATTATCAATATGTTTCACTGACTTAGAGAAGCAACAGGGAGAATGAGGATGGCCCTCTCTACCTGCCCCACTCCAAGCACGATCTGGAATAAAACTACACAACAGGTCATACAGCAGGAAGCCCCCCACTGAGGATGACTTTGATGCTGCATCTTCGGGGCTCCGTGGGAACAAGCTCACCAGTCAGTCAGTATTAGGGGGTCACATAAAAGAGAGACGGAAAACGCAGGGACATGTATTCACCATCACGGATACACTGGAAAGGACGCCCAGATGGGGAGTCCCAACAGCTGGGTGCTGGTCTCAGTGTTGCCTACGTTGTACTCAAACAAGGCCCTTGGATCAGAGGAACTGACATCACATGGGAACGTGTTAGAAATGCGTAATTTTAGACTCTACCTTAAATCAACTGAATCACAGTCTGCATTGTCAGAAACCAGCTAGATAACTTGTATAGCCAACTCTAAAATTGCCTGATTTGGGAACAATTCCTTTCTGTCTCTACTTCATCAGTGACATAATTTTTAATTTTTTTTTCAGTTACAGTTGACATTCAATATTATTTTACATTAGTTTCAGGTGTACAGCATAGTGGTTAGACATTTACATAATTTATGCAGTGATCCCCCAATTACTCTAGTACCTACCTGGCGCTATACACAGTTGTTACAACATTATTCTCTAGAGAATAGAGAACAAGGGCTATATTCTCTACGCTGTAATTTACACCCTTGTGACTATTTTGTAACTACCAATTTGTATTTCTCAATCCCTTCACCTTTTTCACCCAGCCCCCCTCTCCTATCCCTCTCCACTCTGGCAACCATCAGTTTCTTCTCTGTATCTATGAATCTGTTTCTGTTTTGTTTGTTCATGTACTTTGTTCTTTAGAGTCCATATATAAACGAGATTATACAGTATTTGTCTTTCTCAGTCTGACTTATTTCATTTAGCATAATGTCCTCTAGGTCCATCCATGTTGCCGCAAATGGTAAGATTTCTTTCTTTTTTATGGCTGAGTAACATTTCATCGTATGTATGTACCACCTTTTCTTTATCCAATCGTCCATTGATGGGCATTTAGTGACCTATTGAATGTCCTCTCTTTGAGAGGCACTGGGCTAGCATTATTAGAATATCTGCAAGGAGCTGACCAATCTGATTTACAGATCACATACAGTTAAGAGATTTACTTACTGTGTCATCAGCTGCCCTCCAGGGTAGTACTCTAGGGGTGGGGTATTTTGGGCTGCTATAAAAGCCAAAGGGAGAACAAGAATTATGCTAAATTAGTGGAATCCCCTTAGGGTGTATTGCTAACAGAAGCTAAAAGGAAATTGTCTGTTTGCACCTTTATGTACCATCTTTCCAAATCTTCCATCTTTCCAAATCTTCGGAGCACAAAGGTAATTAGCAGTTGCCAGTAATTACCGGGCCATGTGTCTTACTACTGACCTCACACTGGCCTCCTTCTTACATCATACACTTCAGGAAAAATAATTATCACTAAGGCCAAAGCAAGTAAAGAGGAAATCTAGAGAAATAATGCTTTCTACACTACCGATTTGGAGGGAAGTGATGCAAAGGGGAATGAGGAAGGAGAAATCCGGTCCAGTACGGTCCAGCATGGTTGGGAGGATATAAAACCTAACCCGAGTTGGATAAAGATTAGGCAAAAACCATCCCTTTATTCTGCACATTGGACTCTGCCAGTTCAAAGAGAATTTTATATCACAGACAGGAGTTGCTAATAAAGCATATAAGTAAATGGCTCTTGAAATGTACACAATGTTTGATACGTAATGGGCTCACTACGGGATGCTTAAAACTCTGCAGCCCATTTCCCTAGTAAACTACAACTCCCAAGTATGTGTCCTGTTAATTTTGGCTCCAAAATGATTTTCACTATAAACACAGAGACATGTTTCCATGGAGGAAAATATCCCAGAAGATAGATCTGAAATCTTTCAGGTGGGAAAGCATTATATTAATGCCAACCCCAGCCATAGTGGATATCTTTCAACTAGTAATGGGAACGCTTTTGAAATGTTTTATCAACACGATGTCACTCCCCTCAGCCATGCTATATCCGGTGGCTTTCCTCACATGGCAGGGGAAGGCTAAAGAGCTACAAGAACTCGAGCTGTCTGTGGTACTCATCTTCTTGTCACGGCTTTTAGTACAGTCCTTGGCACATAAGTGTTAAAAGATTGAATAGATCAGTGAATCCACCCCCCACCCCCCAAACAAAACAAAACAAAACAAAACAAAACAAAACAAAACACAACTTACTACTACAGGGGGAACTTGGCAGCATATTTCAGAGTTAGAGCAGAAGTTTGCAGAGAAAAGTTTTTTGCTCTCAAAAAGCCTATGGACAAATGGTAACTATTACATCACAGCATTCCCGAAGCCTTTTCCAGTTATGTATGGCACATGATTCCAGGTATATTAACCTCTGGGCTTATTAACAAGGAATTGCTTTCCTCCGTAGTATCTTGCAATAGCCATTTCACACACTGTCTCTTTTAGCTTCTTCATTTTAAAGTTAAGGACCCTGAGACCCAGAGGCTTAAACCATCTGCCTCGGGTCTAAGTCAAGTCCACAGAAGAGCCTGGACTAGACCCCAAGCCAACTAGCTCCTGGTTCAATCCAGTATTCTTTTCACGGCAGCATGGTGACACTCCCGCTCTAAGGCGGAGCTGTGTGCCTCTTCAGCAGGACACAATCTATAACCGCAGTGCAAGCCCAGTGAGCCGGCCAAGGCCAACTTTGATCTTGTCCGTTAGTTCACCTGGGTGATAGAACTTCTCTTTTCCTCAATCCTCTCCCTCTTCTTGTATTTAAAATATTGTAGACAGATTTAGTGGCCCCAAAATGGACCTACACTGACCATTACCTTATATAGCCTGTTGTCCTAAGAATGAGGACTCAGGGGAGTTCCTTTTACGGTGGACCAAGTAAAAACCCAGACAGAGCCTCCTGTTCCACGCCCTCACTGAGTGCTCTTCAGATAAATTTCCCCGACCTGCTGCTATGTGCCATTTCATCATTCAGGCTCCATCACGAATGCAGAGAGTCAGGGATAAGTGCAGGGATGGGGTGGTGATGCCTGAGAATTCAACCTATAAAATATCATGAATCGCCAAAAATCACAGAGTAAATTCAAACTCCCAAATGCATTAGCTCATAAACATAATTTGTTTCTAGGAAACTGAGGTGAGCGAGGGGGGAGGAAGGGGTCATCAAACAGAATAAGAGGGCAGATGGTTCAGCTTGCTCAGTTTTAAGGATCCATATCCAAGAAACACGCTTATAGGAAAGGCTTTACCTATAAACATACTTTCCTTAACTTCTAGTTGGATGGATTTCTAAATTTTCCTAGAGTCCAGGTTACTGAAAATAACTGCAATGTTCATGACTCTTGGTTTAAGACCTGCCAAAAATTCTGGGGGAAAATTCTAGCAACTAAAGCCCTGAATGTCACAATGTATTTCATCAATCTCATCTCTGAGGCTTCACCAACACTCTGAAACCCAGGCATTTATAAGTGCAATTTATAACTCCTTCAGTGAGCCCTCTTGTAGGTTCCCTGCCAGGTGGGATACGCACAGTAATAACCATCCTCCACCTAAGAAAACCACTGATTTAAAATAGCACCCAGAAGATATGCAGAGTTACGAACACTGCTAACCTATAAATTTCACTCACCGATTTTCTTAGCTCTACCTATCTGGCTGTCATCTTTCATGAAGTCCCAATTAGCCATAAAAATACTGGTTTGTGTTGCATCAAAAAGGCTTAAAACAAAACAAAACCTCTCACTAAGGACTTTTCCCTTGGATGCAGTGTAGGCCCACAGCTATTTCAGAGCACTTCACCAAACAGCCCATCTTAACTTCCAACAAATATCTTATCAAACATTACTCTTGACTTCTTTAAACTGGATTTTTAAAACTCATTTCCCAGGGGAGAAAAAGAGGTCTCTCTCAAAAATCCCAATTTCTCCTCACAACAAATGAACATTGCATTCACTGCATTCAACAGACATATCACACCAGTCATCCGGCTGGGGGAAATCATAAATTAAGGAAGCGATAGTACCTGTCTCGAGGAGTTTCTACTCCCACAAGAGAAGATAGGCAGAGGGAGCAGTGTCATTTAATATAATCACAATAATAGAAACAAAAATAACAACACATTGGGAAGCAATAATGTACTCCCCTTAATCTGCTTAGAAAAATAAAAAGATACTTCCATCTTGAATCGGATCCATTGACAGGTAGGGCTGGCTACACGAGCGTGCGGTCCGCACAGTGACCCCAAAGGGTCCCGTGCTGGGTTTAATGCTCTGTGCCTTGAAAGTCTCAATTTGTGAACAAGGGGCCCACATTTTCATTTTGTGCCGGGCCTCGTAAATGATGGAGTTGGGCCTGCTGGCAGGCTAACACCTGCACCATTCGTCTCACTGGCTTATGAAAAGTTCCCTTTCATATTGGCCATGAGGGTCAAATGAGAAACCCTGGAGGCAACACAGGGCATATTATTTATTCAGGATAGCCTCGAGTTAAGACAGCAACTTCCCTCTTGTTGAACAGGCCTGATACGAACGCTGCTGCCGATCTTCCCTGGGTGGGCACATCCCCTTATCATAAATACATTAGACCTTTAGAGTTGACAGATAACATCCAGGCCAAGGCCTCATTTTGCCGGCAAAGAGCTGGACATTTGGGTGACTCATTAAAGAAGGAACAGTTAGTTCCTGGAAGATAGGATAAAACCAAGGCCACTGGTCTGTCAACTAGTTGAAGCTCTATTTGATGAGCCCAGAGAGCCAGGGCAGGAATTTGCCCGGCTCATTACTGTAAATTGGCACCTATGCACAGTTTCTGGCACACTATTAGCATGTAGTAAATATTTGGTTGAACACGCATGCATGAATGAAAGAATGAATGAATGAATGAATGACAAAGGCAATAAAATAAATTATATCTCGCTAGGCACCAAATCAAAAAATGCTGACGTTTTGTTTACTTAAAAACTTTCTTGAAAAATCAAATTAAAAAAAAAAAAATCTTTCAAGGAAGGAACACCTCTTTGGAAAAATATCAAACGGGACTGCAAATAATAATGACGATAGTAAGAGCAATAACATGTATTTAGAACATGACAGTTGAGGGAAGCTGAGAGATCGCACTGGCCAGTGGCTCAGCTCTCACATCCAACAGGAATTAGCAATAACAAGTCCCCCTCCTGGTGACACCTGGCTATGTGAAATCTCAGGCCAGGGCCAGAGCTTCTGTCAGACGTGACTGGAGATGCATGTGCTCAGAGCCTCCGGGGTCTCCTGACACATCGGTCAATATTTCAAAACAAAAAAGATGAAACCAATGCATTACAGAGTAGGCATTTTTTAAAGAGAAAAGTAAAAATGAGAGCATTTCTTTATGGAGCAAGTGCTTGTGACAGACTAAAATGAGCATGAAAAGGCCAAGGACTTTGAGTTATGCTCCCATTAAAACAACTCAAAAGCCCAAGGCCAAATCGAAAACTGAAATAACTGAGCCCGGGTTGATGAAATAAGCCTGCTTTATGATGGATCACTCGAGGTAAATCTGAATCCTTCCTGATCCTGGCTTTGTCAACCCAGGTGCTAATGGAAGCAGAAACCTCCTACACCTCTGGGAGGAGAAAATGGGTTCCGACATGGCCAGTGCCTGAACGCATGCTGGGTATACAGTAAGTGCTCAAAACGTGCTGTCTGCCTATGGGTGAAGGCTGATTAAGCAGGGGTCTGTATCAGCGTGTCTGCAGTGCTGAGCTCAAGAAAGAGCGACCACAAGGAATGTAAAGAGACACACGTAGAGACACCAGCCCCAAGCTCTACAGGCAGGTGACCTAAACATAGGTCAAAGAAAGTGTCACGTTCTCTGAGACCTGCCCCCAGTCACTCCAAGCACAAATATGAACGTGAGCACCTACTCCATATTACGCAATATGAAAAACACAGGCGACCCAATCATAAACAACACACATCACCCTTCCATTGTTATGCTCACAGACTAGCCAGAAAAGCAGTTATTAGACACGGAGTACGACCTTAGTCTTTGTGGAATAAATGAGCCGATGAAAAATAATGATTAAAAAAAAAAAAAATCCCAGGAATTCTTAGCAGGCTTAACAGATTTTTCTGGTACGTCACCAAGCCAGATTCCCCAGAACTGCTTCTATTCGGGTCACAGGGGATGAGGTGGAAACAGGCACCAAAGAACGAAGAGCTTCCCAGCAATTCCTAACAGCAGAGCCTGCACAGCCACATGAATGTGCTTCTCTCAAGATAGGTATCAATCTGTAGCTATGTGTTTGATGGGAGCATGGAACAGCTGGCCAAATGGATGATCTTGTCATTAATCAAGAAGTGCGAGGCTACCTGTCACTCACTGTCACCCACCCCCACAAGTGGGCTAGTCAACATTTTTGAGATCCTCACACCTGAGAGGAAGAGATGAAAAAAACCAAATGATATGGGGTGTGTGTGTGTGGCAGAGGGAGGGAAGAACCACAATTGACAACCATCATTTCTCCCCAGGCTAGGAAGACAGATTTAGGCAATTGAATGCACATTACTTCTTTTATCCACATATTCAAAAGAGTAGGACACTTCCACACACAATCAATCACACAGACTTCATTTGGAAAACTGGTAGACTTATATCCATGAATATCCACATTTGGTCCACCCCCGGCCCCCAAAATCATTTCTAAAAATGAATCAGGGCTAGAGGCTGTGGGAGAGAAGAAAAGAAAGTGATAGCAAAATGTCTATCGAGTTTTAAATATATATTTCTATATTTATATAAGCAACATGACAAATTGACAGTCTTCAACAGCCAAGCAGATTGAGATGTTTCCAGTACGTACACTACAGAGGAGGTATGATTAGGAACAAGGTAGAAGAGGATCTTAGGAATTGATAAATCTTTATAAATTATAAGCTCCACTGATATATATGGTGTGTGTGTGTGTGTGTGTGTGTGTGTGTGTGTGTGTGTAAGGGAGGAAAGGAGGAAGGACAGAAGGGGAGGGTGGGAAGGACAGAGGAAGAAACCAAACACCTAAGGGTAGTTATTAGCTAGCTATATACTATGATAACTGTTCTAACAAGTTCATCAGTCTTTCCGAGTCCAAAAATAAAAACATGGAGAGGCTGAAAATAAATATTTTCAAAACTATGCTTCCCAAGAGACCTGAGCCCAGATACACCACAAAGGGACAGCCATGTGCTACAAAATCCCATTCCGTTATCATACCTACTCCTCTACTGGGACATCATAGCAATAACAGTATTCACCCCGCAAGGTTTCCCCTGGGGCTGAAGTCAGAATCCCAAAGCTTCCATGTCATGCCATTTGGTTCCTAGATCTCTGACCACTTGAAATGCTCTGTGAAGCTTGTGAAGGGGAGTGGGGATTCTCAAACGTAAGTAAGTGACCATGCACCATACTTGAAGGAGAAAATGCCCATGCATTGATGCATTACTGAAATGACTTTTATTGAGATGTTACTTCTTATGCACAAATAGAAAACTTTAAAAACGAAATTCATTTAAATTATTTTGATCTGAAATCATGTTCTTGTGCTAAAACCCATTGGTCCACATCGAGTATTACCATAGAACCACAGGGCTCTGGCCAGGTTCTGTACTTAAGGGTTTTTGGTACATTAACTTCCTTTCACACAAGCAGGCTGAACAAGAAGTTATTAGGAACTTTAATGGTTGGTTTGCAGGTTCAAGATAATCAGAATTCAGCTTAACCAACATGTAGAACAGAAAGCAATCCCTTCATGCTGATTTTACTGAGTAGTCATTTGGGTAAATCTGCAAAGGTGTTTTGTTCAAATGAAGACAGGGCTAGTTTTGAGGCTTTGAAAGCTGCCTTGAATGGTATCTACTCGTAAATTCAATTACTGAGTGGCAGGGGGTTGGGGAGGAGTGACAACTACAGCGTACAACTGTTAAAACTGCTTCTAACAAATGTGACAAGCTGACATGTAAAAATGGGAGTCCCACTCGTAACATTCACATGATACCGTATGCTCGGCCCAGGTTTTTGAGTCTGGCATGCCCACACCCTAAATGTGCAGGACAGTTTGCTTCCCCTGCCCCTTTTTTCTATTCAAACTACCGAAAAAAATATTTCTTCATGAAGCATGACACTACTTCCTGGGCTTTCACTTCGGCACAAGCCAAGTGCCAAAAACAAACAGAAATCGTTATGAAATCCAAAGCTTTGCTCAGTCCTGGAGTCATCAAGATGACCCAGAAAATGCTTCTATGACTGTCCTTAAGATTATGATCAAAATGAAAACATCAAATGGAAGAACTTGGATTAATATCCGTGGACGCCCAAAATCCAGTGTGTGAAGCCCAGAGCTGGCAGCAAGAGCACAGCAGCAGAGACAGGCTGAGTCACTTGCTCCAGGACACGCACCAGGGACACATACAACATTCCTAACACTCGGCCCCTTGCTCACTCAACTCCAGGCCCACTGGCCTTCCTGTCGTTCCTTGAACACAGTACCCTCTTGCCTGCCTCAGGGCCTTTGCACTGGCTGTTCTCGGTGGTATGTTCGTCCTCAACCTTCACAAGAATGGCAACACTCTATAGTCACTTCTCACCTCAAAAGTTCTCCCTTTGAGAGGGCTCCTGGTTCTCAGTAGATCCAGTCATTTTCTAGCATATCATAAACCAATTTAATTATCTCCAGAGCCTTCACCACCCTGGGATATTTTAATCGAAGCATTGGTTAGTTTGTTGTCTACTTGTATATAAGCCCTATGAGAGCTGGGTGCTTCTGGGTCTTATTTACAGTTGTGTCTCATGTGCTTTGATTACATTTGGCCCATTATAAGTAACCAATAAACATTTATTGAATGAACAAATGAAGGAAGGAAGAAATGCATGGCACAGGGCATAGAAAGATAATATAACTGTGCCCCCTACTCAACTCGGTTCACTATCCCATTCTGAATGTGTCACACCGCACTGCTCTTCTTACTTTGTTTTCAAACGACCGACCGAGTGCAGACTCCTGTTCATAGGCTCGGTGGGGGTCCCATCACCTGGCCCTGCCCCAGCTGAATTTGCCCTCTTCCCGAGGCAGTGGACCTTCTCCTCCTGGCTCCAGCTCTGGGAACCTCTGCCGCAATCCAGCCAGCAAATCCTCCTCAAGTCTTGGATTCTGGACAAGGATTAGGTCTCCTCTCCAGAACAGTCTGTGCCTTCTCCTTCAACATGCGTTGCTTCAGCACCATGTTTTGTAATCCCTTCCGTCTGGGAACACACCTGTAAATTTTCAGGACTGTCTCCCTCAACATACAGGAAAGGGTGGAGGGCTACATTGAGAGAGGAAGTGCAGGCTCAAGGAGAGCTTGTTGAGTTTTGTTTTCTTCCATCCATTTCCCCAGAGTGCTCAGCAATAAACATCTTAAACAAAAGAAAAGGGCTGTTACTTGCCTTCAGGAAGAGCAAGGAAGAAGGGACCCAGGGAGGCAGATGGAACACAGCTGGCTTTATAAGACAAGAGGGAGGCAGGCACAGACCCTGGGCCTCCAGTGAGGAAAGACGGGGAGACTGGGGAGTCTCAGGGGTGCAGGCAAAGGCTTCAGCAGAGACCAGGAAGTACTTTCCCATTAAGCTTTAGTGGGGAAGCTCTGGAGACAGCACCCACTGGGGAAATTCCCTCCACGGAGTGTCATACCCCATTTCCCTTCCCTCTCATCTTGATGACCTTCTTTGCTTTCTTCTGTCTCTTACAAGGGCTTTTCCTTTCAGCTTCTTTCTACAGAATGAAAGCAGGAATGCAGTGACTTCACAGGAAGCCAGCCATCTGGGCGCTTGGAAAACCCAGAACTGTTTCCATACTTCCGGCTCCCTCCACAAGGCCCAAGGGTACCCACCTGAGGCAAGCACTGTGGTACAGGACAGCAGTGGGCACCCTTCTTCTTCTTCTTTTTTTTTAAAGCACAGGACTTTTTCCTCCACAAAAATGGTACGTTTTAACTCGATATAAAACTGATTCAGAGCAGAGGTTGGAAGTCTCAAAGCCACTCCAGAGCCCTTTCTCCCTGAGTTGGTCCCAGACATGCATCTACCCTAGAGAATGTTTGGGATGCAGCAGAACACAGCTTAAAAGAGCATCGTTCAGAAAAAAGCATATGAGCTTCATTATCAAAACCGATCTGGGCTTGAAAATCCGCTCTGTTGCTTATTAAATTCTCTTTGCCTCAATTTTTTTATCTCTAAAATGAAGACCTGCAAAGTGCCTGCGATGATGCTGAGTTAAAGACGCCTACCACCCCTGGTGGCTCTCAAGAAAGAACACAGCCATTGTAAGGGCAGAGGCAACTGTGTTCGGCACGGTTAGGCTTCTCATTTTATTCACGCAATCTTCCATCTCGCACACTCCACTCTTTTTTCTGCACAAAATCCTGTTTAGTCACCTATCACTCTTCGAATCCCATGGCATCCAAACTCCATTTTCTTAAATAGCCTAATGCAAATGTGTATTTCTGTCATTCACAGTTTTATTTTATACTAAAAAATGTTGGACCTCTATAATAGTCTCTTAACACAGAAAATCACAGGAACAGAGAAAAAACCTGGGCTGTCAAAGCACTAGGTGATCAACTTTCAGGGTGGGTATAATATTTCATGTAAACCAACCTCTATAGTACCATGCTAGGTTCAAAGCTCCCGGGCCCTGGTTTACATAAGAATACCAGGCAGAGGGGCATGAATGAATTCACTTTTATAAAATCGTGCCTCAGTCAACAGAAGGTCTTAGGAGATAGTGGGGTTGTTTTTTTTCTTCCACTCAGCCTATCAGTGCACAAAAACCTGTGTACTTGGAAAACTGGGCAGCCATATTTGCTCAGGTAGAATGCTGGTCTGACTTAGCAACGTAATTCCACTGAAACTTGTGCAAAGGAAACAAATTGGAATGCTGGTTGGTGCAGGGAGGGGATTACATCCATATTCATATTCACCTCACAAACAAAAACCTTCCAGACTGGGGATTCCCCTGCCTGATTCTGGCAGATGAGGGCTGGGGCCTATTCTTAGTCAAGGCTTCCAATGGAGTGTGAATCTAGAATCCCCAAGTCCCACCGTCACAGAAGCCACATGCATCTATTTGGGATTTCTTACATCCCAGGCCCCTTATTAGTCAATGAAACCGCCACCGGTCAAGAAGGATGGGAGCAGCTACCATTTTCACCTCTCAAATTAAACATCATTAAAAACAACCAAATCTAGAGAAAACCAAGGGAATCACCAAGATGTTAGCCTCAAATCCTGGTCTATGGGACTCCTGATGCATAAATGAAACACAACCAGAAGAAGCACCATTCTAGGACTGTATACCTTCTCAGTTCTCTTTATGTGAGATAATAAACTGTCCTTCTTGTTTAAGCGACTTGGCGTTGCACAGTCTGGCCCAAAGTGGCCCAAAGTGCTTTGATACACTCACTCAAACCAGTGCCTGCCATATAGGAGATCAGTAAACAGCGCCGTTACTACAGCTATTATTACTATCTTCCCCCATCTCTTCATCTGCCCCCCCTTTACAGCGTCTTCCACCCAACACCCCCTGAAAACAGCACATTTAGCTAATTCAAAAAACTTTTTTTAAATTTATGCTTGTTTGGCACTTTTTCCCACAGCACTGTGGGCATTTAATATGATTAAGAGCTTTAGTCATTAAACAGCACTTTCTTTAAGAGGATTGCACGAGATTACCCTCAGGGTCCTGGGCTGAAATCACTGCACAGACCACTTGTACACAGCTGAGGAAGGTAATGGAAGTTCATCATAATGTAGCAACTTCACTCAGTACTTAATATAATCAATGACACAACCCATAAAAATATTCTTCCTAAACTAATCAAATCATTAAAATGTCAGCTTCCACGCAGATCCTCCATGGTGCTCAGGTCCCTGGCCCAGATTCAATTCAAATGGAATCTTGCTGAATCGTCCTGATTTATGAAGTCTGTGTTTCTTCATACTGCCCCCTCCCTATTGCTCAACTCTGCCAGCTTGAACAGAGTCGTCCCTGCAAGCAAACACACTGGCTGGAGGCCAGAAGCCACGACACAAAGCTCGCTCTTGTCAAGGGTTTCCTCATTAGCAGTTCACTCGCAATAAAGGCTATAAGGTTTTCCCCTGTACTCCATGGGATCACACCATCTTCCCCATTTGTTTAAAAGCTGAGGCCGGGAAGAAAAATAGCTCTAATGAACTATGTGCCAGAGTGAGCACCACTGGGTTGGGGGAGAGAGAGAGAGAGAGAGAGAGAGAGAATACACACATTGCCTTGTGGTCTATAGTTTATTAACAGACCCTGATTATGACAATTGCTTCCTGTGGCTCAGTAATCAGCATGGTATTTCTCAAGACACTCTATTAGAGCACTGCTTACTCTAGTCCTAGATTGCCTGATTTTTCTCTGAAATAATACTGATCAAAATAAACAGCTAGTGTTGTAGTCCTTCTCTTCTGGAATTACAGAACTAGAAATATCAATAGGAAACATCTCCCGTGCCCCACACCAATCCAAACTCAATGCTCTGCATGTGTACGTTCCCTCTATGGACATCCAAAATAATTTCTAGAGTAGGATGCCGTGCAGCATGATAGCCCTTTAGCCACATGGGGCTACTTTAGTTTAAATTAATGAAAATTAAACAAAACTAAAACATTCAGTTTCTTAGTCAAACTAGCCACATTGCGAGTACTAAGTAGCCGCATGTGACCTATGGCTGGCTCACTGGACAGCACAGATAAAGGAACATGCCAATCTTTAAAAATCCCCTATCTATTAACGGGGGTATACTCATAATTATTGTTATGTCGCAATAAGATAAATCTGGACCCCAGGCCCAATAGCATTCTTTAACATAAATGAATGTGAATGCATGAACATAAAAGAGTAATTCAAGGTCTGCAGACCAAAGATTTATATATTATTCATAGATAAATATATATTTATTATTTATATATTATTTATATTTATATAATATTCAGGAAATATTTACAACTTCAATTCCCACAGAAACCCATCAAGCATTCATCAATACGTTTCAAATCCACACCACTTGCTAATTCTCAAACGCATTATCCCCTCACTTTTTTTTCAGGCTGTTTCTTCCCATGGGAAGCCTCTCTTGCCTATGAAAATTCAAAGCCCTCACTCAAACTCCACCTATTCTATGGACCCCGCCATAAGAATTGGCCCATCAATAATAACATTCATAGTAATAGCTAACATTTATCAACTGTGCCAGGGTAAATACTTGACATGGATAATCTTATTCCATCCTTAAAACCACCCTGTGAGGTGGGTATTATTGTTATTTCCATTTGACAGATGAGAAAAGTGAAGCCAAGAAAATTAAATTACTTACCCAAAGTCCCACAGCTAATAAATCACAAACCTGGGATTTGACCTTATGGCCCTCTAACTTCACAGACTAAATTCTTAACCAGTACCCTATATACTTCCTGTCTTGTGGTATATATCCCATTATTCCTTTGATTATTGCCAGGTGTGTACAAATCTATCTTAATACCATCTCTTTCTTTGGATTATATACTCCTTGATGAAGTATATATCAAATGAAGACCACATCTTATTCATTTCCCTCTACAGGCAATAAATAGAAAACAAGGAAAAAAGATTGTTGAGTAACTGAATGAGCAGATGAATGCTTCCATTTCACTATTGGATCTGCAATTCACTGCAACTTTCAGAATCTAGTTCTAGACCCACCTATGAAGTGGGAGCCCCTTACAATCACCAGAAATGATTCTTGGGTCTGCCAAAGATGTCTCAACCATCCTCTGAACAATTTTCACAGTTGTACCAATAAGCCACGGCATGCAATGACACGAGCCAGGATTTCCCAATTGCCAGATTCTGAGTGGCAGCCAGAGTGTCATCCAAGAAGTGGTGGTACTGTTTCAACCCATCTCCCTTGGGGCCCAGCTCATGTGAGCAGCAGACAGCAGGCTATGTGCCTGCACTGACTAGTGATAAAGTAGGGTGACATTCAGGGGGCAGGTGGAAGAAAATGCTAGCCCAGAAATAAAACCTAGGTAGGGTTGTAAAATCTCAATGGCTATAAGATTGGCTAATTCTGAGGAGAAAAAGAGCAGCAAAATGAGCTTGTAGTCCTGAAGAGAACCCCCCACTCGCACCTCCCAAAAACAACAACAACAACAACAACAACAACAACAAAAAATTGGGAAGGCTTGAAGGAATATTCCCTTAGGGCCAAAGCACTAGGCAGCCTGGGAGAATGTTCCAGCTCATTTCAATTCAAATGACCTTTACAAAAAAGATACATGGGGACAGTCTGGGGAGTAGCTATTAAAAGGTGAACTCAAACAAGCTGTGTGGCTTCAAGAAGAAACTCGGTAGTCGATCAGGGAGCCAGACGTGAAACCAATCCACGGTGCTACAAGGTTGGTCGTGATAAAGCCTATGATGAGGCATGAAGAAAAAGCAGAGATGATAGAAAGTGTCATTAATTCAGAATGAGGATTTCTGGGTTGGAGAAAAACTTCACACAGATAGAATCTGCCTGGGTCTTGAAGGATCAATAGGAGTTTGACTGCAGGTACAACGGAAACTTCTGGTGACCTGACCGGATCCTCTGTCTTGGGCCAGTGCAGGCATCCCCATGCTGTGAGTATTGGATGCTAAATTCTCCAGAGAACTGCTTTGGTAGCTGGGGCTACAGTGTCACCTCTAGAGGAAATGCCTGGTTGGTGGCCTCTCCCACCCAGAGAGCAGCCTGCTGCCGATGACTGGTTGATATGGGGTCGGGGTGTAAAGGCTGGCCTTCCAATTTCAAGGTGGACCAGGTCTTTGGGGCCATTCATGCTGCAGAGCTTTCCAGGCTGAAGTTCAACTGCAACAGAACCCATGTCTTTGCCCAGCTTCTTGCCCGGTCCTATCCTTCCTCCCTCATGCCTTGACTGGTTTCCATCAGAACACTTCCTCAATAAATCACTTGCATAAGAATCCTCAACTGATGCCCTGCCTCTAGGGAACCTTACAGACAACAGTGGGCAAGAGGGAGAGCAGCAACCAAGGCAGAGAGACGGTCACATGCAAGGGATACAGGCGTGGATTTGGACATCTGATCCAAACGTCATGGCAAAATGCTTGGATTTTTATTATGTAGGCAATGCAAAGCCAAGGGGCAACTTTAGAGGAGGAAACGGAAATCAGAGTTTCTAACTTGCTGGTGGTCTGGGCAAACTCCATCCAGTAAGGTTGGATCTAGGGTGGTGAGTGGTAATGGGACCAGGAGAGAGTTTGATGCAAAAGGGGCACCTGCAGAAACAGCAACAAGCCTTGTAAACTAGTGGCTCCAGCAGCAAACCGAGGCCTTCACACACACAGTGCATAAAGGGCTGACCGTAAATGACCACTTTTCAGCCCAAACTCATGACAGGCCTCCAAAGCAGGCTGGCACAGAAGGGCTCTGTTATATATTTCACACCCTCGAAGTAAATCCTTCGTTATTACAGAATGGGTCCTTCAGAAAGCCTCAAACACAAAACTCACTGTCCCTTCAAGCGATCACTCATTTTATAATGGAAACACAGGGTAGAAATCACTTCAAGCCTCATGCCATTCAACTTACGACACACATGAGAAATGGCAAAGTGGCTGAGCCGTCGTCACCCCTCTCCCGCTGTGTCCCTCTACACGGTTAATGCCCCCACTGTCCCTACCTACTAGTCCTGCTTGCCATTTACTGATTCAGGCACCAAATGCATCCTGCAGTCCAAATTCTATGCGTTCGGTACCTATTATGCTTTTATTTCTAGACGGGACAACTTCAGGCTCACAGAACGTCAGTCAGCTATTCGAGGGGCCGGGACACACGCACAGGTTGAACTGTTTCCAAGGCCCATGATCTCTCTGCCACCTCATGCTGCCTCCTTAGCCTCATTAATGTCCAAACTTATTAATTTTAACATGGCGGACACATTGATCTATTAAGCCCCAATTCCTCACCTGCTTAAACTCAGCTCAAGATTCACTTCTTCTAAGCCTTCTGTGAAGTGGTAGCCCTTTACAATTGAATCCCACCTTTCTCTGTATCTTCTCTGTCCCCTCGTGCACGGACCATAATCACACCACCTGTATACTTGAGGGGTTCATTTATTCACCATAACTCTGCTGGGTCTCTCCCCTATGATATGATAATGGCCCGGGGCAGACCTGGCCCATGTCTTTTATATCCCAGAGGCTGGCACAGTGGTTGATATGAAGGAAGGATAAGAAAACGTTTATACTTAAAAATCCACCAAGTTCTGCTGATGTAGTAAAACTTACGTTGCATAAAAAGTCAGGTGGCCTGGGGTCTGATTGGCACATAGCAATCAAGTGCTCCTGGGAAAATATGAGCTTCCCCTATCCATGGGTCATTGGAACACGAGTTCACTGGGTTCGATACTCTCCAGTGATTACAAAGATCCTTCCCAATCTATAATTAATACACACATTGATGCTAAAATGAAATAATCCATATCTAATTTCCCAGCTTCTCTCTTAAATGTGTATTTGTCAAAACAGTCATGTAGAAACCTTAAACAGTTTCACTGGAAAGCCTAACTACTTCGTTCTTCTCAGAGTGTTTTCTAAGGAAGTATGTATCCAGGCAATTTTAAAATATGGTTTTGTTTAAATCTTTCACGCAAACATGATTCTGCCCTGAACCATCCAGATTTAAACGCTAACTACCCCGACACTACACTGTAACTGCTTTGCAGATCTAGCTCTCTCTTCCTCCATCCTCACTGAAAGGCAGAGGTAGAAGATTCCTTGTTGCTCTCACATGTTCTAATCACAAAGCAATAACTGCATGTTTTCTCTCAAGGACCTCAGTTGAGAACACATAACAATATTGAAATAGTCACGAGAAGTACACCCTCTTTGTGGTAACCAATCCCTAAAGAGCCCGCAAAGTACAGCTTCCTATCTGTGAAGAACGAAGACTGCTCTGCGGTACCTGAGTTTTATTTTTGTCCTGCGTCCAGTGGATCATTCTGCGCCCAGGATATTGTCTTTCCTGGAAGATCATCTTGTCATCAGAAAATTCTGCCAGGACTTATGACCAACAATGAGATGGCAGACTGAATGTGTATGGAGTTCTTATAAAATAAGAAAAATGGAGCCACCATAATAGAAAATTAGGCAAACGGTATCAGCAGGCACTTCACAGAAGAAGAAATGCACGTGATCAATACATATATGAAAAGTTGAAAAGTTTTGCAACCTCACTAGTAATCATAAACATACAAATTAACGCAAGTTACCTAGTTAACCCTAACAAACTCAGAAGAATAATTTTTTTTTCCTTCAGATAATTACCTGATAGCAGCAGAGGGTGGGATAAATAGATGTTTATAAACTGCTGATAAGGAAGTGAATCGAAAGTCTTTCATGGAAGGCAACTTGACTATTTATCCTACTGAGACGCCCAAGGAGGGATATAAAGAAATGTCTATAGTTATTATAACTGCATCACTAATTATAACAATGCATATTGCAAGAAACCAAATGACCAACAATAAGTATTTTGATAAATTATAGTCCATCTATGCCAAGGAATACTACATAACCACATACAAAAACATGTTTATAGAAGTATATTTACTAGAATGAAAAAAAAAATACCTATAGTAGACAGTTGGGTGAAAGAAGAAAGAAGTAGTGATGGTATTCTTGCAAAAGTATGTGTATGTGTGTGTGTATGTGTGTTTGTGCACATGCGTGCAAGGTTGCACAGTGCACTTATCCACATATAGGCACACAGATCACAATCAACAAGAAAATCTGAGAAGTGGAATTACGAGTGATTTTCATTTTTACCATTGAAATTTATTACATATGCAATAACGCATTTTGTTTCTAATTTGCACTTGAAATAACTACCCACAGGCCAGTCAGTGGGTAGCTGGGAATGATATCTCCTTTGACAGTCAACTGGTTCTTGAGGCCTCATACTCCTCTCTGTCGTCCCTGCTCTGGTTGCAGGGTAACCCATGCCAAGACCCCAGCAGCTATACCTGGCAAACCTCCCTGAGCTATGGCTTCAGTCCCACTGTCTGGTTCCCTCAGCGATTGTCCCATTATTTACTGGCCGTTCAGTTCCAATCGCCTCTCAGAAACTCTCCAATTCTGTACAATGGATATAAGGGAGATACAATGGAAATAAGGAAGAGTGTGTGTGTGTGGGGGGGGGGGGGGTGTTGGTTTTCATTCGTTGATCTCCCCCAATTCTACCTTTAACTAGTATGAGAAAGGAAATGGGTGCAGGGAGTAAAGGTTGTCCCAGCACTCACTCACTTCTACTGTGTTTCCCCTAAAAGGAGACTTAGCTGGACCATCAGCTCTAACACGTCTTTTGGAGCAAAAATTCATAGAAGACCCAGTCTTATATTATATAATATTATATTATAGTAAAATAAGACCGGGTCTTATATCATATCATATCACATCATATTCTATAAGACTGGGTCTTACATTATAGTAAAATAAGAGCAGGTTTTATATTAATTTTTGCTCCAAAAGACGTATTAGAGCTGATGGTCTGGCTAACTCTTCTTTTGGGGGAAACACGGTAACTATTCTCTTGCTACTCTTCAGAGCTATTGATTTGGTATTTCCTTCCCACTTGATGAATATAAAGAAGTGAACATTCATTACGTATCAGCTTTGCCCAGCTACAACTCAACTTGTGCACTTAAGACTCTAATTGGAAATGACACATGTGATAGAGTAACACAGAACCACTTCGTGAATTTTAAACTGGAAAAACTCGGGTCATGGTTGGAATGCCTACTAAAGAAGAATACACATATGAAAAGAACAGGAGGAGTGGCCGGATGGCTCAGTTGGTTAGAGCGTGAGCTCTGAACAACACAGTTGCCGGTTCGATTCCCACGTGGGCCACTGAGCTGCGCCCTCCACAACTAGATTGAAGGACAACGACTTGGAGCTGATGGGCCCTGGAGAAACACACTGTTCCCCAATATAAAATAAAAAAAAATTAAAAAAAAAAAAGAAGAACAGGCAGTTCTTATTACTGGTACTATTTCTATTTTTAAACCTAGTCCCCTAAGTTCAAAGTGCAACTATTATCGATTTTTTATAACAACAGTAATAACAGTGCTATGACTTGCTTGGTGAGCACTTCTATGGACCAGGCCTATGGGCACTGCTATAAAACTGATTATCCCATTAACTGTCTCCACTTTACTGATGAGGAAACTGAGGCTTGGTGAGGTTAAGTAACTAAGGTGCCACAGTTAGCAAGTTGGCAGAGTTAGGGACTGACGCCAATCCCTGTGTATTACCTCTCCTCAATCATATCACCAGGCCCTCCCTCTGTGCGTCTCCATTTCAGCACCTAGAGACCCTAGAGATTTTCTCAAACTGGACTCCATGGAATCCCGTCGGGGGCCAGTTAGACAGAGGGGGCCACGTTTAATGGATCTGGCAGAACCCCATCCTCCTCTCTTAGATGTTGGACTTCCCCCATGAGATTCCAAAGCTACAGAATATTTGACAAGGGTCAATGTATAAGATTCCTCTGTTATAGCTGAGGAAAACTGTAATCTAACACAAACCAGTATGACTGGGGTTCAGAGGGTGTCAGCTTTAATCTGGACTTGTTTGTGAGGTGCACTTGACTTGCCTATCTCAGTTTCCCCTTTGACATCAAAGCCTGAGTAATGATTTTCTTCCTTTATATCAGTGAGTGAGAGGCAATAAAAGGGTATGGCAAAGCACTTAGCACGCAGGAAAGCACTACATAAACGCTGGGTGGTACTTAATCCCGGCACCCTCCGGGGCCTGTTCCTGAAGCCAGTCACACAGAATGAAGGTACCGGCAGGCCAGGGCCTGCCCAGACACAACCAGGGAGTTGAACCACCCGCAGGAGCCAGCACATAGCTTGGGATTGTAAGGAAAGCAGACAAAAAGCTTCGTCAACAAATGGGTCCTATCCTTGGCCTGAGGACCAGGAGCAGGCTTGCAGCTTATTTCAGCCAATAGCAGACACTGATCCAAGGGCCGGCGGGAGGCCTACGGTTTCTTAATCATTAACGTCTTGTGTTCCCATGGGGACTTCATCATTGGCCCTTATGCCACCTGGCACTGTCCTGAGGTATTTTTTCCACCATCTTCTTTGGGGAAAATGAAACTTACATTGGGCAATGAAGAAGAATTGACTGCTGGCTCCTTGAGAACGCTTCCTTCTTCCACAAGTGCTTCATCAGCGTTTAACAGAGGAAACCGTGGATAACTTTGAGGCCAGTTTCATGACATTAATGGGACGCGTGTTTGAGAAGTATATGGGCTACCTGAGCCAAGAACTGTTATAAAGGAACCGCCTAAGCTTTAAGCAGAGATCTGTTCTGTCTTGTTAAAAGGGACCACAATGAGTTATTAATTCCACTTAGTATTTGAGGGAGAGGGAAAGGCAGACATTATTATACACAGATGTGCTTAATCCGCATAAGCTAGGAAATAACCACCCTTGTGGGTAATACTTGCATCCCAGTTACAGAGACGTAAAATGGTGTCAATTTCAGTGGCCTCAAGATCCAGCAGTTAGTTCACGAACTGAAGCACATAAATTATACTTGACATTTACCCAGTCACCCTTTTCTTTCTCTCAATTTCTTGAGATAGTGTTTATATGAAAAATACACAACTGCACGTTATAATTTTTCAGGGATCAGCTACTATGAATTAAACTCAATCACCTCTATTTAAAAGGGAACATTGCTCTCTCCAGCACTGGCACAGCAAACTGTCTTGGGAAAATACAAATCCTCACTCAGTTTTGGAAACTTTCAGGACGTTGCTGATGACGCTTTTTTACCACAAACAAGCCCTTCTCCCCCCAGGCTCACTTTAGGATCCTCCACAAAGCAGACACTGTTAGGTTCCTAGGTCGGGAAAGTCAAAAGTTGGTAACTTATAACAATGGGAGATTACTGTCTTGATCATTAAGGTAAATCACCGCCTTGTCTACAGTGCTGGAAGCACTGCCCAAAGAACAACTGGTAAATAGAAAGAGTGTGAGAGCCCTCATTCTTAAGGAGCTCAAAGTCTACTGAGGGGGTAGAAGAGAAACTAGTAAAAGCAAGGACACAACCCCTATTGGAAACATAAAAACAAGTGTGTAAGTAATTAGATCGGAGTAATTAGCCTAAAGTAGTACTGAGAAGGCAGAAATTATCTTAGTTTCACTTTGGAGGTCAGCCAAAGTCCCAATTCCTACTTTCATGAGCCTCTCTTTCGAAAAGGACTTTTCCCAGCTGCCATCAGCAGAACAAACACTTGGAAGCTATTTTTCTGTCCTCAGTGATGGTTGAGAGACTACCTACATGCTTTACTGCCCTGGCTTTGCAATCAATCAACCAGCGCTCTGAGACCTTGTGTTTTATTCATATCCCACCTGCTTCCAAAAAGGATTTAAGGTCGCTTGCAATAAACACTAATATGCCTAGGGCAATTAAAAAAAGAATAAAAAGAGATAGCTAAGTATGCATATATGGTAAGAGGGAATAGAGAAGGGTACTCTGAACTACGGACAAACAGGTTGGTTTTGCAAGGAAGTATCAAATTGGGTTGAAAGTATTTTGGCCACTGTAGTGGGGTGAGGGAAAAGTCATTTTCGCTCCCTTTACCTGGAAAAAAAAAAAAAGCTATAACAGTTTATGAGAAGGCAATTTTAGTTAATCTTAAATGACAGGGAACAAAGTCAACAGATATCCTCATTGCTGCTCCAGCAGCAGCTTTGAATTCTGACATTTTAGGATCTTAGGCTCCAGTGAGAATCTAAGGCAAGTTCTAGACCCTTCCCCCACATGCGTTCATAATCATATAATTTTGTATATACTCTCAGGATTCCATGGACCTAGACTGAATACTTGCTCTGGAAGTTTCCTGAAAAGTTTAAATCCACATAAGAAATGAATATTTATTCTTCACTGGATGCATGAAAGGCCACTCGGGGAAGCCAGATATCTAAGAGAAACCCAGTGAGCACGGTCTCTTCCACCTGCCGTGTACAGCCAATGATGGCTTGTAACCATAAATCAGAATCCGTTCTGCTTGAAAGGAGCTTTAGTGAAAGCCTAGTAATTTGTCTCCATCTTGTTTTTTTTTCCTTCTTTATCTTGGGACCTGCTTGCACTCGTATGCTGAGATATTTGCCCTGTTTATCTACTTATGTTTTCCAGTTGTTGGTTTTGAATTCTTGGCTTTCACATATTCTGCATCTTAAATTCTCCTAATTTACTGTGTAATTAAAACACCCATGCACATTTGTTCTCAATTAATAGAGACAAATTATTCCCCAGTGGAAGACAACTCTATTCCAACTTGGAACTGGAAGGGTGGATACTCGTAGGTCTGAATTTTACATGTTGTCTAATGATGCTAACATTCCTTGTTGAGCATGCTTAAGGCATAGGGTAATGTATCCTGGCAAACAAATATCCTAAACTCTCATTCTCACCCTCTGAACCAGATGAATCTGCACATTTTCAATCAATTTTCTAATCCTATTGTCTTAAATATGTCAGCAATTTGTTTATAAGATTGTCCTCAGAAGAAAGAAAAGTTTCAGCTAGATAAAAGAAAAGGCAGTTGAAACTGGCTGAATAACATTTAGGTTGAATAACAAATATCCATTTGAAGTCAATGGATCCATCATAAGCCTACACACTTGTAGCTTTAGAAATATTTTAGAGAATTAGAAAAATCACAGAGGACCAGAGAGATAGTTGTCATATTTATAATTTGCAGGTAAATCTAATGTCAGTACCTTTAAAAAATATGTATATATTCACCTGCAAAAATTATATATATAATATACATATATACACACACCGGGAGTGCCAAAAACATGTATACACATTTTAAGAAAGGAAAAACTGTATTAAAATAGTAATACTCAATATATATCGATAACAAAAGATGAATACAAGTCACGTTTGACTTCTGTAATTACAAGAGGTGCTCAAAGTGGTTACCATCAGTGTAATTTTAATACAATTTTTTCCTTTCTTAACATGTGTATACATTTTCTTGGCACCCTCTGTGTGTGTGTGTGTGTGTGTGTGTGTGACACAAGTATCAAGGTAAAAAAGCATCTAAACTTTTGGAAGTTATTCTCTCAGGCTTGTTTATGAGTCATTTGTGAAAAAAATTACAAAATAAATGGACTGAGATTAGGACTCAACTATATTATATATAAATAATGATAGAAAGTCCCCAACAATATAAAACAGGAAATAGGTTGTATGGTAAATATTTCAACCTGGGAAGAAAGAGACCTTTTATAAATTAAAACTTGGGGGATGGAGGGTTGTTTTTGAAAAGGAAAGAGAATAGGTAACAGTCATTCATTCTTGAGGATCTGCTAATATGAAAAACTGTGCTAAATACTGTACTTAAAATCCTTTTTTTAAGCCCAACAGCAATCCCATATGGGTAATGAAATTATGTCTATTTGTAGACAAGGTAACTGGGACTCAGAGAAAGGAGACCAAATGGCATCTGGTATCCTTCTCAAATTTCTGCCCAGGAAATCTCTAGTAGGCTTGCCATAAAATCTACAACATGCCCATGGACAGGCCACAGACCTTCCAACCAGCAGGTAATTCACTGAACTGATTTTAAGCCACTGGTTCTAAGGGCCAAATGGGGATTTACACTGAGTACTTTGTTCAGGGTTCAACACACTTTAATTACATCAGATAATGCCTGCTGTTCCCATTTTTTTTCCTGGAAAGGGGGTATGAGTCCAATTTCTGTTTATTTAAGCTCCTGCCACAATGAACCTTTACTTTGTCAAAATATCACAACACAACGGCTAATGAAAGTGGCCATAATAGGAAGAAAAGCTGTTTTGTGCCAGTATCACGGTCAAGTCCAAATCACCCCTTTGGGGCTTACATCAGCTTAACCTGATAGAACCAGGAGGAGCACACTGGGGTAAGAAATGGGTGGAAAAGATAGGCATAGAAAAAGGATAAAGATCAGTATATTGGAACATTAAACGAATGAGCTATGAATTGTGCTCAAAGAAAATGTCCAAATCCACCTTGACTTTTTAATGGAAACTTGCCCAGATCTTTCACTAGACTGAGCCCACTAACTAGATAGTTCCTTATCATATGTTTAATGGGAGAATTTTACTGGTTCCCTACACACTATCCATGGAGGAAAAAAAAAAGTGGGTTTCTTTACCTTTAAACATAGGGGAAAATTGTATTTTCAGGGCATCTCATTGAATTCTGGACCTTCATTAAGATAAGGGTAAATTAAATCAACATCAGACTTAATAGAATGAATAAACATGAAAAGATCGTTCCTAGTTTAAAACATGAAATACTGTTTGAGATAATTTCCTCAGGGAAACCTTTCTTGAGGGTTAATTAGTCCCTCTGTAAACGTGGAAAGCAGGAGAAGAGGCAACATTTTAGAGCATCAGTAATGACAGATCATTTTAAGGGGAGAACTGAAATTCCTTGGCAACCCCAGTCATTAGGAATAGAAATCTTAAAATGATTTGCATATTTCCTTACTTAAATAGCCCGCCTTCACTAGTCACTTTTTCCAGATGTTCTACAAAGCCTGTTTCATGACCTTCGGATTCTCTAGGCAAACTGAGAGTAGTCCAATGGGTTTCCTGTTTGTATGTTTTGCTCTAAAGAAATGTCATTCTTTGTAATCCAGTATCCACAAGTACCCACTGTGACATGTAAATGTGAGCGATTATTTTATTCTTTTGTTCATTCATTCATAGGCACTAGACCTTTGGAAGACAGGAAAGAATGAGCCAGGACTCTGCCCCCACAGGGGACATCTGCTGCCTCTGGGGGAAATAATAATAATAATAATAACCAAGGAAATTATGACTGCAGTGAGGTCTATGCAAATGGCTACAGGCAAACCATTCTTCTGCCTGCTCCTAATTTCTTTTAAATCATGCTCTTTACATAGACCACTTCCTTTGTTGACAGCACACTCAGTACATGACTGGTCCACATCAGAGGTCTGCAAACTACAGCCCATGGCCAAATCTCGTCTGCTGCCTGTTTTGGTACCGCCTGCCAGCTAAGAATGATTTTCACATTTTTAAATGGTTGGGGGAAAAAAAATCAAAAGAAGAATATGAAATTCAAATTTCAGTGTTCATAGTTTTATTGGAACACAGCCACGCTCTTTCATTTAAGTATTATTTATGGCTATTTTCATGCCACAATGGGTGAATTGAACAGTTATGACGGAGACCATATGGCTCACCAAACCAAACACATTTACTATGTGCTTATTGAAGAAAAGAGTTTGCTGACTCCTGGTCGAGATGGTTTGGGCCTTACTTAAGATAAGAGTCAACTGAATCAATATCAGAAATTACTAGTACTGGATACATAAAAATGTGGCTCCTAGTGGCTTCTGTCAGATTATTTGGTGATCATCCTAGGACAAATGCCCACTCTAATTTAGTCTTAAAGAACCCCTCCTTTTTTTAAAATACATATCACCACATTCCATCTTCGTGAAGTAGCACAAGAATTTGTTGTATAGGTAATGAAGTATGAAATACTAGAATGTTATTGGAATACAAAATGTGTGTCATATTACCTTTGAAATATAGTTGGTTCGCTTGGTCAACACCTACCCAGCAAATATGTATAGAGTATTTCATTCCAGAAACTCTGCTAAAGAGTGACCATGGAAAGATGAGAATGACACAGTTCCTTCAAGGAATCCATAATTTAGCAGGAAAACAAAATCAGCTCTCAAAATTTGTGGGTGAGAAGACATTTCATAATAAAGCCTCAATATACCTTTCCTCCTCTTTCGATTCTGCATTGGCTTAAATGAGGTAAGCCATGGAAGAATGGAAGGTGGATTTGTGTGTACCAAAGAGGTTCATCAATTTTATAGTAATATAAAGATTATTCACCAATGACATATTACAAGCCATATTTAATGGCTTGTAAATGACTGAAAAATACAGTTAGAAAACCAAATACATAATAGCTTTTAATTCTGGCAAGGATGTGAACATTTTAATTACTTTCCCTTTCTTCTGTTCACCCACTTTCCCCACTGTGCCCCCAAATAACAATTCCCTCTTTTGTTTCTCAAGCCTTCCAGAGATCTGTAGACTATTATCTTATTTCGAGCTCTAACCCAGCTGCCTCCTCAGCTGTCACCTAGCCAAGCTATACAAATATATGTATTGCTGTTTTAATCTTTCCTCATAAAACCATCCAGCTAGCATAACTGTGCCTGGGTCCCAGATAATGGGAGAGTCATTCTGCTCCCATGATTCTGAAAATGGCTTTTTCCAGTACTGTGAACCCCAATAAAGCTTACAGGCTCATCAATGCCCTGAGTTCTCTCTCAGTTGCTCTGTTCTCTCTGCTCCTCCTAGCTCACTTCTACCTGGTGGGCTACACTTCTGGTGACAAAGCCATCCTGGAAGACTCAAATGCTTATGCCTCAATCTCCCAAATTATCAAAACGGAATGATGCCGTTGCTTCCAATTCAAACTCCAGTTCATTATGTAGCCGTGTAGTTCGGTCATTCCCATGCCTGTTTTATTATCTCTTGTATTTTTTAATTTAACATTTATTCTGAGACCAATGGATTATAGCTATTACTTATTGAATGTTTCTTATGTGCCTGGCACTGTCTTAGATGCTTTATATATATTAACTCATTTGATTCTCACAATAATCCTGTAAGTGTTATATATATATATATATATATATATATATATATATATATAGAGAGAGAGAGAGAGAGAGAGAGAGAGAGAGAGATTTAAAATATATATAGTACTATATATTAAAAAAAGAGGGAATATATATAAATGTATAAATATATATACATATTTTTTTTTCCCTCTTTTACAATTTTACAATTGAGAAAACTGAGGCCATGGTAAATATCTTGGTTATCACTCTAATATCCATTTCTGGCTTCGATCCTCCTTTTCAGAAGAATCTCCACTGTGTGTCTGCACTCCTCCCAGAGCCATTTGCTATTTGCTTCAGGGGAGGGAACCCCAGCCCAGCGCTGATTCCTCCTCAGAGGAATGGGGGTCAGCGGGCTGGTGAGCCAGTCATGGTGAGGCACTTCCACTCGCCGGTGAATGAAGCTGAGGGAAGTCTGCTGACAGGTTCCAGGAAAGGTGTCCTTGCTCCTGAGAGAGGACCCAACGAAGAGACTTCTTCTAGAAGTTGTCATGCCCTGATGTGATGAGAAGAATCAGCTCGTGACCAAAGCTGGTGTGCTGAGGTGGCAAAGTGGAGAACTGTACAGCACCTGGAACGCCGCGGAATGGAGCAAGCGTGAAGCTCCCCCACCACAGCCTTCTTTGTCAGTAGACTAACAGACATCCTTGCAGAAGGATACAAACTGATCAGAATTGAGGATCAAACCCAGGCCTGAATCTGGAGCCTTACTTTAAATCCCACCAGTGCTCAAGAAGAGTTCAAATTCAAAACCATCACTGTTCTGCAAGCTCTCTGCATCTGCGACTTACTTAAAACAAATGTGCTACCAACAGCATGCCCTCACCCATCCTCTTCTCCCCTAAACAATGAGCCAACCCAACTGTAACCCCCGCACAACTAGCTCTCTCATTATAGTAAGCAATACTCAAAGAAGTTAGAATCTTCAAACAACAACGACAAAGCAGCAAATTTAAAAAGTAGATCAAAATGATTTTAGAATATCTGCATCTCAGTGTGGTTATTAATCAATAATGACACTACAGAAAAAGATCCCAAGGAGATAAGTACGCATTTTTTTAAATTAGCAAAACGAAAATGCAAAAATAGTATTTCCTCACTCCTGTTGGAAGACCCCAACAACCATCCTCTGAGCAGGCACACATGATTCCAAGGAAGTATTTTTAAATAGAAAAAAGGGCTACTTTTGCGTTCTCACCTTAAGATTCTCAAGTGTGATGCAATGGACATTCTAAGCTAGATTTCCTTACTAATGGGCACACATTCACCATGATGGAAGAGAAGGGAGAAACAGGTGGTTTTGGGGGTGGAAATACACAGAAGAGCGGGTTCACAATACCTGCCTCCATGGGGAAGACACCCCTGGCTGGGAGTTGAAAGTGCTCAGCCAAATTCAATGCTACAGACCAAGACCATTTCTACCCTGACAGAGGAAGTGGCAAGTTCGAAACACTGGTTCACTTTTCCTGGCTAACACAACAGTCATAAATTCCTTTTTAACTTGAACCATTTGACAGTTCCGGAGACATGGTTCTCCTTGCTGTGTGTCTCAGCGACCAACACGGTTAACAGTCACAGAGTTATGCTTAAACCAAGGGGAGGCATCTTAGAAGTGCCAGAAACCGTAGCCAATATGAAAAGCAGCAAATCCCATGTGTGGACTGTTTTCAGAGTACTCTGCATCACCTCATTATTGTTCATGTTTTCCAAAGACTGCTAAGACGCCAAGATGAAAGCAGAGGAGCTGGTTAAATTCATTACTTTTGACGAAGTTGCAAAGCGGTCAAGCAGCAAAACAGCGCCACTAAATGCAGTCGCCGAAAGAGATGTCAGGGCCTCTAATAAACAGCCAATAATTCCTTGAACGCCCGTGAGTCTGTGCTGCCGCTGCCCAGAACAGAAAGGATGCCCTTTATCAGCTGTAGGTCTTTCCCTACCGGGCTTTCAATGGTGACAGACCCGGAAACAGGAACTGAGAAAGCCGTGGCACAGGTCTGGCCCTGCCCTGAAGAAGTCACTTCCACTCCTGGGGCCTCAGTTTCCTCCCCTAGATGATCAGGAATCTAGTACACTTCTACCAATCCATGACTCTGGTGGGGACTATTAGCAAAGCTATGCAAGGGAAAACCCAAACTTTTAATGGAAGGGTAAAGGGAGCAAGTTCTTAACAGGTACCATGCAATGTTCTGATCGGGACTGTCTTCCCCTATAATTGTCCCTGCAGAGCCCTAACCTTATACGAAAAGGACTGGAGTTTGACTGAGGCAGTTATGCGTGCGTGTGTGTGTGTGGGTGTCTGCTGAGGGGTTATAACATGTAAACTCCTTAAGATCCCCCCAGGTAAGTCTTTAAAATAGCAAAACTCTGTCCAGCTTACACACTCAGGACAAACGTGTGAGATATTTTAATAGTGCACCAAAGACTTTCAAGAAATGTGACAATATTTGTACCTCTTTTTTGTTTTTTATGGAGGCTATGGGCCGGAGGGAGTGAAAAACATTCATTCTTTTCCTCTCTCTTTGCCCAGTCTCCAAAGAAGATAAAAATGTTCATTTCCAGTTCAAAGTTGAAAGCATACCTGTGCAGTTCAAGGTACTTAACTATGTTTCTGTTGAAATGGGCTTTCTTAGAATAGCACCATTAGATACTGAACTGGTCTTATCTTAACCAACTATGACAATCAACTCATTCTAAAGAAACAAGACTAGTAAATGCAGAATTCCGTGGTTATTTTGGAGAGGAGGGAAGAGAACGGACCTTAATTTTTTTTAACAAAACCAAACACCACCTCAAGAGTTCCTGTTAACAAGTCTCCATAATAGGTGCACTTAATTTTTAAAGGTTTAGAAACTTATTTAAATGGGGACTAAGTTAAAGCAGAAGGGAGATCCCTCATGGCTCTTCTCAAGCACAAAGCTCTCTCTGAGCAATATTCCCATCTCACAGAGCCTGCAGGAGAACAAGAGCTGAGGAAAAGTAAGAAACAGTACTGGAGTGTGTGGATAGGGCTTGGGAACTGAAACCCATACTTATGTTGTCACAGTTCCAAAGATGATCCAAAACCTTCTAAAAAACCTTAACTCCCCCCCAAAAAACCAAACTAATGTCAGGATTGTCTCACACTTGAATTAAACACAATTCACCACCCCCACTCCCTCAACAGTTTGGTACCGCAGAAACCTTGATACTGAAAGTCACATACAATCCCAAACAAAACTCAGTCACCAAAGTATTCTCTGAATCAAATCTCGACCAAAAATTGATCTTTTCTGCTATTCAAATTGCTAGCTCTAATATAATTATTAAGCTGCTTACTTGCTTTCCAAATTAAAACGACAATAACAACAATAAACTAAAAATTCCATACCAGAGGAACACAATAATCTTCAAGTCAATTGGGTAGCAAATATTTAATTGAGCATTTAATGGATAGACATCCATTTTAGTCCCTGCACATAGAATTGGACCTTTTTTCAATTCACCCAATCAAAAATAAGTAATTTATTAAAATGTAAATTATTCAGCTAAAAATAGATTCAAAGAGCTATTTTTTTCTTCTTTTTTTCCTAAATACAGCATTTCCCTCCATAAGTCTTACACTCACCATCTCTGGCTTCTCTATGAAACATTCTCATTTTATGCCACACGAGTCATTTCTCTGAAGCCACTGAGAACTAGCAAGAGGAGTTTATCTGCAGTTCGATTCCCCATTACTGCCCGATATCAAATTGTCTAGTTCTAACTACAATCAACTGGGGCCCATCAGCTAAAGGGCCCCATGGATGAACTCTGAGGTCTAATATTGGACACTTCCTCCAACTAGCATCACTTTGCACCTGGGAAACTGCAATCAGTTGTATCTGGAGTGAGGGCTTAAGAGTGGCTAGTGCCTAGGAAAAGTGCATTCACCGGGGAAAGCTCGCCAAGGGCCAGGCCTTTTCCTGCAGGAGACACAGAACTCTCACGCCTGGCAAACAAGGCCCACCCAGCCCAGAATCCTGCCTCCTTCCCTGGCCTCGCCTTTGCCCATCACTGCCTTGTGTGTAGAGCCTCCATCACTCCATTCTCCTTCAGGATCCCCCACAAACAAAGTTTCTGAGCCTTTGCTAGCTGGTACTCTTTACCAGAAATGCCCTCCAGTTATAACCATAGGGGAGGGACACTACCTAAGGAGGGAGACATGTAAGTGAGACGTTATCTGCACCATCCTCATCATCTTCATCACTGTCCTCTCGTCATCATCGCCTGCTTGATGCAGATGCCAGATAAACACCTTCCATTATCTTACCTAACCTCCCATCCACCCTCTGTGGTAACGATTTATTATTACCATTTCACAAGTAAGAACACTAGAGGTCATAGAGACTAAGGGAAAGAACAAGACCACAGTGAATCAGGCAGCGGAGCCTGGCCTTAGAGGTTAAGAACCCATGCTGAAGGAGGCTGGCTGTCTAAGTTCATATCCCACCTCTGCCCTAGAAGCCCAATTTTGCCATTTACTTTCTCTATAACCATAGTTAAGTTTCTTAACATCTCAAAGCTTCAGTGTGACATAACAAGGTTGTCATGACCATTAGAAAGGACATCAGATTTAGTACAGTGAGTATACATAATAAATACCACATGAAACGTAAGTTACGGATTTATCTGCAAAGCGAGTAAAACTTGCATTTTTCATGGTAAAACTTAAAACTATGTTTGTACAAGTAATATACAAAATGCAACAGCCCCCCAACATTTTATGCCACTGTGCCTTTGTTTTCGTCCAAAACTTACAAAAACTCCAAACCTAATTGTCTCTTCCAGTTTTTATTCACCTAAGCCAAACACAAATTATTTACCACTACCATCTCCTCATCTTAGAGGTAACTCAACTGAGACTAGATAGAAAAGGAAATCGGATAAATAAGTGAAGCTTAGAAAAGACAGTTTCATTTGTGTTGTACATAATTTTAAGTACCATGCATAATAAACAGAGAAAAATGTGACAGCAGGTGTGTAACACGACAATAGTTTAATTACAATGTGGTTTTTACTGCATCGACAGCCTAAGGCGGCCATCTTGGGGAAGTGATAATGAGCATCCTGGATACTGTGCCGACAAAGGATGTTTAAGCAGTGAAATTAGACATTTAATTTTGAATACTGCTACTTATGAGAAGCCTGGGGCAAATTATGCCAGTGTTAGTGCACTCAAGGGCTACAAGGAATCCTTTGTTTTTGAAATAATAACAAGGGAGAATTCCACACTGGTGAAATATGCCTCACACCATCTATGCTACGCCCTTACCCTGGTGCTTCCAGCAGGAAGAAAAGAAAAACAAAAAGGTGTGATACTCTTTGCCCAATGTTCCCAGTCTTTTTATTTTTTTCCCATGAGGAAACAGTCTCAATACCATTTTCCTTGGTATTGAGGAGCCTCTAACTTTGACCAAATTTCAGAATATTTACTTGTCCAAAGCCTTTCTTGATTTTGAAGCAGAGGTCAGGGAAGGAGCACATGGAATTGAGGAGGGAAAAAATCCATGCATGGAGGCCTGAGGATGAATAGTTATCTTTGACATTAATCACTAACTTGAACATACTTCTCAACCAAGATTTTATAGTGAATTTAATAGTGAATTTAAGCAAACCCAGCATATAGAAACCTGGATATACCAAAAGAATCATTATGAGATGAGTTGACCTGTTACGAGTCTATATCTGTGAATGCCTAAAAGTATTTAGGTGAGTTCTTCAAATTGGATGCTATTTGCAAACATGCAACTTGCCTGCACTTATTTCAAGAACTCACAATGTGAGATTCAGCTGTATGCTGTTGTGGACAGACATTCTTGCAGAAAACAAGCACTGGTCTTGCACCTGAAAGATAGCTCTTTCTCAGGGGAGCATCCAAGAGAAATCACAGGTCCCTATAGCAAGAGGCACCTAGAACAGAAAGAACCTTTACCTGACAGGCTGAGCTGCTGCTGCCTTGAAACATGGTGTCTAAACAAATCTTCCCCTGTGGTTGCCCTGCGTAGAACCACAGATCACACAGTTGAAAGGGGTCTTAGAGACCTCCCAACTCAAAGTGAATTATGTATTCCATATTCAGTATCCTCTACAAGCTAGCGATGTGTTGGTGTGACCTCAGACAGTAATTAGGAATGATCAGTGCAGTGGGGAAAAAGAAAACAAAAAGGCAATCAATTCCTTCTTTCCAGTGCCTCCAATCTTATCCATTGATCGAGTGCCACCTCAAAGAGCTCATTTGTCAGTTTTGGTCATTGGTTTCTCCCTCATTCAGTTACCAGGTAATCTTGGTCAGGGGATCAGCTTCCTGAATGAAAAGAACCGCCACCTCCTGGTACAAGAATGTACTGCAGGCTACCCAGTGGCTGTACTAAACCATTATCCATTTGGAATATTCTTCTTTCTAGGAATGTATGCTGTGAAAAAAAGAAACTGCTTGCGTTGCTTCTATAAACGGGACAAGTCAAATTTAGCCCCTGATAACTACTTTATTCCCAAGAGTATGATGTGTGTAGCTACTTATCCTTAATATAAATTGCTGTTATTATATGCAACCCATCTCCCCTTCCTGCCACTGGAGAGCCAGCTTCATTTGATGAAGGTCTCAGTAATTTTGAATAAATGGCTGTGCTGATTAAAGCTGGTGGCAGTTATAAAATATGAAATATTAATTTTAAGTAGTAACCATTGTACCATCTCAAACAACCTGCTTTAGGGAATTACAGTGCTTTTTATCATTTGTTTATTTATATACTTTAAATATTTCCCCTCTATCCTAATAATTTACATTATCTTTGAAGATAGCATTGGAAAGCAGAGATAAGCTTCAGTCTAGACAACCCTCCCAGCTGATGTGAAATCCAGAATTAGTAGAATTCCAATGAAGTGCTTATAATTCTTATCTGCTACATTTCTAGAAGGATCTCCTGAGGTCAGCTATCACACTGGCATCTAGCGTACGGTGTGTGAAAGAGAAGGAAAAAAATAACTGCCATAATCATAAATTTAAGGAGGAGGTAGAACGTTTGGTGCCAGGAAAAAGAGGAAATGTCCAGTGGGGCCACAAAAAGAGAGTCAAAGCTGATTCCATAAAATGCCAACTATTGAGACTGGTGACTGGGTTATACACGTCTTTGGTATGATCACAGCAAACGCTGCCTCATGCAGTAAATTTATCTTGTTTTCCCTTCCTTCTCCCATCAAGGTATGTGTGTAGGTGCACTAGGGCTCAGGAGGGAAAACAGAGGTTAATTCACCAAAATATGATTTGTAGAGTCTTTTGTTATGGTCAAACTCTTCCTTCCATATACAATCACAGGCATCAAAGGGTTATTAAAAGAATCCGCACAACCGCCCTGCAGGAGGAGTGTGACTTTCAGACAAACATCTCTGCTTTACTGTTACATTCCAAGTGCCTAGAAGAAGGTCTCCCAGCACACAGTGGGAAGTCAACAAGTATTTGTTGAATAAAGGAAAAGGGGGGGGGGGGGTCAGAAATAAATGATTTCACCATCATTTACTCTCAATATCCTTCATGTTGGCCTTGAGATACGGAGTGTTGGAGAGTTAAATTGACCATGGAAAACAGACAACCAGCAAATCCTCTGGAACTTGAGGATAAAGGTAAAACGTGGTCTAAATGAGGTGTTGTTTTTTCCCTTTGCTCATGAGTACAGAATGGTTTCGTATCTGATTACAATATGTCTGTTGTGCTGGGCATCAGTCAGCAGCCTCCGAATATTAAAGATCACACAGGCTGATGGCGACTGTTCAGTTAACAACCTGGGGCCAAATGAGTGCTGCCAATTCGATGACTCTTGGAGGCAGAGTACTAAATATCTCCATTTACATCTTCAATGGACACATGAAAAACAAGGGGAAATTAACTCCAAAGACCACCAAAAAGGATGCTGGCATTTTGGGATCAGAAGCCTCCGATTACATAGCTTCCAGTTCTAGCAGATAGGTATCCCGCAGTTCAGAAGACCATATCCAAACCTCGGAACACAAAGGATAGTTTTCTAATACACGTGGAATAAGAATCTCTTTCTGCCTCTTGCCTTCCTGTGATTCCTGATTACAAAGCACTAGCACACTGCTAGCTATGTGATAAGTTCAATATTAACCAGTGACTCTTTTGAACTTTTTCTCTAGTATCCAAAAAAAGAAGCTCATTTTTAAAATGAGGGAGGAAAAAAGGACTTTCTGTAACTAGTCAATTTTTAACCCGAAGTTATGTGTTAACTATTTACACAAATAGTTCAGCTATGCGGAGTAACCAGAAACTTCTCCCACCGTAAAGAAAAGAGCAATGTCCACGTTTCCTACAGGAGGAACAACCAAGAAAAAGTGTTTCTTCTTTACCAATGGTGGGTCTATGACAGGAAGCTCTTCCCAGAAATCACCTGTTTTGCTGGCCAAACCGTCACAAACAGGTATATTTCATAATTTAATTCTCTTCAAAAAGTGAAAATAAATCCGATGGGTGACACTGAAAATTCTCCGTGTCAGCACAGTTGTAAACTTAATTATCATCCTCATCATTGCAGTTCCACAAAGCAGCATCTGATTTCAACACAGAATGAGATCCCTACCTTACATATGTTATATGACCGTAGAGAACTCCAAAGTTTAAAGCTTCCCCTCTTGCTATTCAGAATACTTTTCATCAGCAGAGCCCCGGTTAATTTGATAATAACAACATCTAATAATAATTTATCAATACTGTATGATAAACATGTCTGCCTAAGTGCTTTATATACATTATCTCATTTCATCTTTACCACAAGGACTCTTATATTCACATTCCCATTTTGCCAATAAAGAAACTGAGTGTCAGAGAGGGTAAGCAACATGGAGGAGGTCACACAGCTAGTAAGCACGGGTTTCAACTTTTGGGATTTGTTTGATTTCTAAAGTCAGGCTTTTGACTCTTCTCACATACCAAAGCTAACATATGGCTTTTCTTTCTCACATGAAACATTTATTCTTTCTTGTAAGTCTGAAATATACCAATCTATTGCTAACTAAATGCAAAGAAATTACTCGATATTTAATCAAGGAAAGACTAAAACAATAATATTTATTTAAGACTGAGGATAATAGCCACTGATAATTTTGATAAAAATCTATTTTTTTCTTTTCCCTCTTTTTCATTTTTCAATCTAATACAGTTCACTTTGTCCCTTAACTAAGGTGCTCCACTGCTATTGGGAAACCAATTTCCTTCAAGACTTTACTGCAATATTATCAGGAAACTGGCTACTTAAACAGCAGGTAATCTTTTATTTCATGCATAATTACCATGCATTATATTTTGATTTGATCCTAATGGCCCTAAGTACATTTTAAACAAACCCTCAACCTGCCCAAATGAAAAACATTTTGCTTCCTCTGTTGCACTTGTGTGGCGATGATAATTAACACATCTTGGGAAATTCGAGCTACATCTGATTAAATCATAACACACCATAAAGGTCTTTACAAATAATCCTTTGAAGAATCCAGCTGAGAAAATCATGAAAAGAAGAATTATGAGAAAGGAAGCTCATTATTGTTTTGTGCCTGGCACTCAGAGGTGACCCTGCCAAGGTGAGTGTTTTGAATTCAGTTAACTTTCCCAGAATGCACCTGAATGTCTGAGGAAGGAGGGCTGTCTAGATGACCAACTCTTCACTCACAAATTCCACATTTCTGTTCAGTTACCAGTTCCTATTGTTATGTCTTTGTTTGGGCCAACAGCCAAGAAATGCTGCCCTTTCCTCCGACCAGAAACTTAAGAAGCAGTGGTCATTAAATTAAAAAAAAAAAACATCCTTTCAGAAGAGGAGACATTCTCAGATGTCCATGCTTAAATTTTTAACTTGGGAGAATATGTTTAAAATGGAAATATCATAGTGTGGCTATGAACTGAACAAGCCAAATTTTGAAGGAAAAAAAAAAAGTGTACATATTTCTTCCGAAGGTCACAATTCAAATGAGATGACCGCTTAAGCTCAGTACAATCTCCCCCTTTAATAATGGAACTACTGCTGTTGTTATTGTTCTTGCTAATAATAATAATAATAATAACAACAACAACAGCCATTGCATTGCCATTTATTGAGTGCTTACTTTTGCCTTCTGCTATATAATCTTCACATTGCTGAGAGTAAATACTATCAATTCATAGAAGAGAAAACTAAGGTGGAATGGTACAATATTAAGCAACTTGTCCAAAATCACACAAGGGGCAATAAGAATCCTGGCTAAGGTTCATCCTGCCCCATCCCAGAGTACATGCTCTTAGTTAACCACTACCCATTCTGCCTTATGTAAACCAATACATATTTGACTCTCAGCTACCTATTGTATATTGCTGTCCTCAGTAATCTGGGTGGAGTATAACTAATATTGAACATAGAAGGCACTCAATAGGATTGTGTTGAAAGAGAAAATGAATGTGTATCTCTTTTCGTGCCCCCAAACTATTTCTTAAACAAAAATAGGTTCTATGCCATGATGGTGTATAAAGAAGGAAAATGCAAAAAGCAAACTCAGCCCAAAGGAGTTCACCATGTTTACTGGGAAGATAAACTTTTCCAAATGAAACAATTAGGGAACAAAACAGAGCAGTTACATACGTGACGGAAGGTCCTGGGGCAGTGTCCAAGCTTTCTATGAGAAGCCCCACTATTTGGAATCTAAAGTGACAACATGAACACTCTTTGTCTCTTCCCCATGAACCCCCACCCTAGAAGTACATTTCACACTACTCTACAAGAAATCATAAATAATAAACAAGTAAACTGTACTCAGGCATTTGTTTCTTAACTGAATTGAACAGTTTTCCAAGGCAATCTCTTCCAGCTTTTGTTTCTCCAGTATTGTATAGCAACCAGTATGTTCAGCCCTACAAACTAAAAATGTCAGCCATAGTGTGAGACCCTCCATGTTACATAAAGTGAAATGCCTCACGTTAAAATATGCACATTGGTGCGACCAGATAGCTCAGTTGGTTAGAGCGCGGTACTATTAACAAGGCTGCCAGTTCGATCCCCACATGGGCCCCTGTGAGCTGCGCCCTCCACAACTAGATTGAAACAATGACTTGATTTGGAGCTGATGGATCCTGGAAAAACACACTTAAATAAACAAAAAGTTTTTAAAATATATGTATGCACATGGATCCCAGAGACACAGGTTCTCTTATTTTTGAGGCCACAGTGAAATTCCAGCTTAATCTTTATCGCACTGTTTCAACGCATAGTTTAAGAAATCGCCTCCAAATACTGAAAAATCCATGAAATACTGAAAAATCCATGAAAATCTTGTGCAAGTTATGGATGTTTGCCAGTCCCCTCATCTCATGTTGTGACAGATCCAGGCTGTGTGTGTGTGTGTGTGTGTGTGTGCGCGTGCGTGTGTGTGTGCGTGTGTGTGTGTGCGCGTGCGTGTGTGCAGGAACCTGTGTGTGAGATGGAAACCTTTTTAGCTAGCTTATTGAATCTTTCCACCTCCTACAGAGAACTCTGAAGAACTGCGCTGTTTTTTTCAACATTCAAATGAGTGTGAATCAGAACCCTCATTCTCACAGGACTCATCTTTTATGTTGAGTGTAGGGTCACTGACAGGATTGAAATGGATCCAAGTTTCCTTGATTAGCTGATTTTTAAAAGGCTGGAGGCAGCGCACTACAGTGTGGAGAAAGAACTGGTTCTAGTCTCCGCTCCACCACAAATAAGCCATGAGAATTTTAACAAGTTACTTAAACGCTCTAAACCACAGTTTCCTTTTGTGTGAAAGGAGGAGATAAAACCAGATGCTCCTTAGGCAAAATTCACAAACTGGCAGCTTGCAGACATATTAGTTTAGCCATCCCTATCCCCGAGACCTTTTTCATATTGGAGCTCTATAAAGAGGTTGTATTGCCTGGCTCAAATTTTAGTGCAGACGAAAACCCCCCAGAGTGCTTATACCTCAGCCCTATCCCCAGAACTTGGTGTAAGGAGGGCCCAGGAATCAGCATTTTCAGCAAGGGCCCCAAGTGATTTCAAGGTATGTATGCAGTCTGACAATTAAGTCCACGAACGTGTTGCTACAATGTTGCTAACCTTTTTTGATATCAGAGGGATTATTCATTATGAATTTGTATCAACTGGACAAATAAGTTTACTATTTGGAAGTGCTGAAAAGGCTGTGTGAAAAAGTTAGACAACCTGAACTTTTCATCAACAATTCATGGCTCTTGCATCACGACAATGCACCAGCTCACACGGCACTGTCTGTGATGGAGTATTTAGCCAGTAAACAAATAACTGTATAGGAACACCCTCCCTACTCACCTGACCTGGCCCCCAATGATTTCTTTGTTTACCCAAAGATAAAGGAAATATTGAAAGGAAGACATTTTGATGACATTCAGGACATCAAGGGTAATATGACAACAGCTCTGATGGCCATTCCAGAAAAAGAGTTCCAAAATTGCTTTGAAAGGTAGACTAGGTGCTGGCATCGGTGCATAGCTTCCCAAGGGGAGTACTTCTGAGGTGACCGTAGTGACATTCAGCAATGAGGGATGTAGTGCTTTTTCTAGGATGAGTTCATGGACTTAATCATCCAACCTCATGCGTGATCCACAGACCACACTTTGAGAAACAGTGGTTGAGTTGACATTCTTGCTGATGTGGGTGCTCACATCATGATTTAGCAATTTGGGTAAACAAACTTGACTGACAGGGATCCCAAATTCCTTGCAAATCTGACTTAAATGAACTGAGAACACATGTGAGAGAGAGCACGCACATAGAAGCTTGTACAACGTGAAGAACAAGGATTCCAACCCTACCACTTTCTGGTACTTATAGGCAGCGTAATCTTGGGTTATCTCAGTGTTTCCACCTGGTAAAATAAAGGCAGTCAGGTTTACCTCACAAGATTCTAGGAAGGATGAGGAAACATGAGGGATGACCTAGTGCTTCTTGGTAGAGAAGGTCCTCAAACCATGTTAAGTCCTCTCCTGGCCCATTCCCTACAGAGGCACTGTGGGAGGAGGGGGGAGGTGTTGGCCTGTGGGCAAGCACCAGTCCCCCCCCCACCCAGGTATCCACTACGCTTGTCTCTCAGGTCCTCCCCTGTGTGGGCTTGTCCTCAGCTCCCTGCAACAGCAAAGCGATCTATATTTGTCTTGTTTAGAAAGGGAGTGGCCTGTAACCACCTGCACTTAACACGTTGCGAACGGCGGGGTTTAAATCCCTCGTGAAGATTCTCGTGATCCGTACACAACGTGTTAAACCAGACCATTTCACTCACTGTGGAAATTCAAATGAAAACGCCTCTCTTACATCCCGCCCCCAATACGACTCCATCTCCCCTGCCCCCAAAGCCCGAGTAACTGGGGCAGATTCCTGGAGTGGAAATTATGTGATAAGCTTTGGCCAAACCATAAAACCCAGCAGGAGCTAAAAGTGACAAAATAGTTACTGACGCATGTTCCCTGATCACAATCAGGGCACGGCACTTACCTCTCGGAGGTAACGGGACCACAGACAGCTGAAGGGAGAAAGGCAGTTTGGAGGATAATTTAGAGAAAGTCTAATGACAGTCAAAGGGCACAGTTACTCTGTTGAGTTTTACATGTTAATGAAGATTAAATCCAAAGTTTAGAAACTCTTCATAATTATTAATGATTTAACTGCAAGGAAATAAAGAAGCCATTCAAATTAATACCGGTGATAAAGAGCTGAAGAAAGCTCAGCATCCCTCCTCCTCCCCCCACCCCAAAAAAACCCACTGAATTAATAGTCATATAAATTACAGGTGCCTAATAAAAGAGTCAAAAAATGTTTGACTCTTTTTGTAAATGCTATCGATAGTCTTGATTTTTTCCGAAAGGACCTTCTTGAGATCTGTGTGAATGCCAGGATTACCCAGAGGGCCATTCATTATATATGACAACTTAAACAACTGAAAAATAAAATCAAGTTTGGCACTAGTAGAAGTTCCCAGATTTCCAGAGAGCAGTTGAAGAATCCATTTGAGTGGTGTGCAATATTTTATAACATCTGCCCATTTATTTGGCAGGGCAGTACCATTTATTTGGCAGTTTATTTACCGTTTTCTACTTGAAAAGCAAATCTGTGGCCAGGGCATTAGACACCGATAAAATTAGTAAATAATAGGTAAAGCCAGGAAAGGTCAATTGCTGGAATAGGATATGTGAAACCACCATCACAGAGATGTTCGGGAGAGAGGGGGCAATGTCAGGAGAGCAATGTCATCACACAAAGTGCCTTTGTTCCATTCCGGGGTGGTGGGGGCAGCATATTCTCACACAACACACACATGCACACATATTATGGCGGTAAATGCAGAGTCAAATGGTATTATAATAACTTTCCTTCGATAGATTTCATACTTTCCAGCAGAATACAAAGAAAGATTCTGAGAACCAAGAACAGACCTGTTTGAACGTTGCCTTAAGGCTGGATGATGTTTTCAGACACAAACTATGCGGTACTCATTGTAGAACTTGTAGAGACACTGTAAAATAGTTTATTTTTGTGAGAAATTAAGAGCTGGTGCTTCTGCACCAAAATATGAAATCTCTCTGGACACTCCTCCTTGATCCAATGCAGACGAACAGTGAACTGATGGCTACACATGCTACAAGATAAAATGACAGGAGAGTGGAAAGTGCCAGTAAGTCCCTCCCCTTCCATTGCCAAGTGGAATATTGGAAACCCTCTTGGCTCAGGGGGAACTGGTGGATCCTTAGTGTGGTTCTAACCCAAACTGTATGAGAATCTGTCATGTGTGTGGAGAAATGGATGAAAACTCTGGCGAACTTCCGGATCTCCATCTCCAAAGGTGTTGATGGCTATTTGCAAATTAACAGTTGTCATACTAGCTTAATACGGGGTCTTTCCTCCTTAAAGACAAAGTCTATGGAAACATCCGAAAGAAAGATACTAGCAAAAACTGATTTTGGAACTTGATGACTGACACCAGTATGTGGTATACGTGTTTTTATTTAAGCCAAGTTAAGGATAACCACTCACATGTCCTACTGGAAGAGTGGAAACAAATAAGTGACCCAGTGGGGCTCTAAGTAAGCTTTTAGACCAGTGTAGACCAGCCCCAATAGTTTAGTCCCTCATTAAATGAAGTCTTTAGATAAGGTGAAAAGTTTATCATTCTCCCCATCCCCTCTCGCCTCACTGGGTCATAAAACTATTCCGCTCTTCAAAAGTAACTAGCATTGATTAACCAAATACATGGGAACTAACAGATACGATCTACGTTGACAGTAGGAAGACTTTTGGTTTATTTTTGTTTACATGTCATGGGAGTCGATGAACTAAATAAGAGTCTATGAACTAAATAAGGAAAGGGCAACTCAAAATGCACAGCTAGAAGCAAGGCATTTAACCGATTGTTGTCTGAGCTGGGCCAGTTCCTTGAGTAGCCAGGTTCCACCTCCTACCTTCCCTCTTCTCTGCTCTACTAGCCTCCCTCTCCTCCTTTGTCCCTCCCCATCTGCTCTAGAGCTTCACGGGTCTGCCTTTGTGTTGGCTGAAATCAGGCTGATACCACAGGGTGATTGATACCAGCGCCCGGATTTGGCTTTTGCTTGTCTCTCAGATAACCCTTGTTTCCATGATCTACAAGCCAGTCTAACCAAATCCAGGGCTAGTTATAATGTTACCAGAATAGAGTTCTTCCTTAAAAAGCACTTGGGCTTGGTGTAAAGCACATCCATTGTCTCTGGCCATCTCCACCCCCCACCCCTCGCCATATAAAAATGATCCAATTTTGACATAAAATCTCTGAAATAGAAACTTGGTTGAGAGCCGAGTCGTTGGGAAACTGAACCTCAACCTTAGGAGGCAATAGACTTATTCCAATGATAAATGCTTTCTGCACACAACTGGCCTTTTGGAATTGATTTCTGAGTTCTGGGGCACACACAAGCTTTTGAATGTGCTCAATAGTGGTAAGACTTAAACCTTCTGAAGACGGATTATGTTTCTTTGGCATGAGCCAAACGTGTTCAGGAGACAAATCTGGTGAGTATCCAGCTGGGGAATACCATTTGGGTCAAAGCTATAAAGTATCAAGAGTGATTTTCTGGTGTGGTTTGAAAATTAGCTCGAAAGTCATTCCAAAAGAGGCATTCTAGAAGTATATGTATAGCAATAGCACCATCAATGGAATAAAAACTCTTTTATCCCCTAAACTGACTACTAGATGCATAATACTTCAGAAAGTGCCAAAAAAGTGTATATACATTTCAAGAAAGGAAAAAATTGCACTGTAATTGTAATACAATAAAGGACGCTAGCATTCGCTTGATGAACGCCATCTTTTTTTAGTGAATGTCATACTACACATTTGCTACCGTAATTCAACTTCGAAAAGTAATATATAGATGACATCTCTTAAAATATGTACATTTTTTGGCACCCCCGGTATTTCATGCTTCCATTCCTTTAAATATGTTGTTTTGTCCCTTTGCCTGGAGTTCAGGCCCCTCACCCTCACCCATCTCCCAAAATATTTCTCTTCCTTCCAAACGTACTCCTCCAGAAAGTCTTCTCTGAGTCCCCATTCTGATTCAGATGGCTCTCATCCATACTCACACGTTCCCACCCTTCCCACTTTAACTCCCTCCAACCCTCCCCTCTCCAATGCACGGTAATATTTAAAGGACATTGCATTCACTGGTATCCTTTTCTGCCCCCCACTACCAAACTGTCAGCTTCTTACAAATAATGGCTATACTTTATGGTACTTGACAGAGTGATGACTTCTTATAGTGCTTCATAAACGCTTGTTGCCCAAATAAATCTATTTGAAAAATTAACATCTTTAGTTTTAGTTTTACCTCATGTAATTTGGCCAACTTGTCATCTGTAGTTTGATGTCAACCCAGGAGTAATTTTACAAGAGAAACTCTGACAGTGTTGACCCTGGACTCATATGTTATTATTTCTAAAAATAATCTGAATGCTAGAGGAAAAAGAAAATAGTCCCATGAGCTTAAAGAAGCAGGCGAGAACTTAAAAACAAACAAACAAACAAACAAACAAACAAAACCCCTGAATTAGTATTCAAAATGACATTGGTAAATGGGAGAAATAATTTCTCTAAGAGTAACAAGCAAAAAAAATTCAGACCTGTATTAGAGGTATTTCTCAACTCATGGAAAAATGCACCCCATAAGGCTTACAATGAAGCATAATTCTCGATATCAAATTCAATTTCTCCCATTAAAAATCACATCTGAATAGCCTACTACTCAGAAATTGCATTTGTGGCTATATAGCCAACAGAAATGAGTGTTTACTCTCATCAAAAGATATGTATATTCATAGAAGCTTTGTTCATAAATAGCCCCAAACTGGAAACAACCAAAGTGTTCGTCCATAGTAGTAATCGGTAAACATACTGTGGCATATTCATACAATGAAATACTGCTCATTAAACAAAGAGAATGAACAAAGAATGAACCACAGATAAATACAATCTCATGGATGAATCTCACAGGCATATGCTGAGTTACAGAAGTTAGGCTCAAAAGAATACATACAGTATGGTTCCATTTGTATGAAATCTAAACATAGGCAAAAGAAAGAACTGACAGAGAATACATAAGGGGCATTACAGGATGCTTAAAATATTCTAAGTCTTAAATCTAGTGGTAATTACGTGGTGTATACATGCACAAAAATTGTACACGTAGGATTTGGTACTTTATTGAGTTTACACGTCAATGAAAGTTTAAATAAGTATAAATTTGTTTAACAAACTGAAATGGGAGATTGAATCCTAAAATAGCACAGTAAGAGCAGAATGGCTGACAATGAAGAGGGAGTTAGTTGATAAGCCATCCTGGGGGATTTGGGAGCCTCTTGGATGAGCTAAGTAGTGACAGTAAAAAAAATGATGTCATCGGTGGTAATCCAGGTCTGAACCCTGAAGGGAGAGTGGCCCTGAGCAGTTAATTCTAGTGTTTGCATCCCTGGACACAGCGAGCAGAATCATTTGGAACTGACCACTCAGGGAACCCACAGTGCATAGTACATTACGGTTTATAAGGATTCTTCATCCTGAGATTTTTTCATATAGATTATCATATGTCTAAGTGTTTCTTCCATAGAGATACCAAGTGGTATGGCAAAGCAGTACATGAAAGTGCTAGTAAGAAAAGACATTGCCTGATGCTGAAGTCAAAATGAATTAATAAATTGAGAGGTAAGAATAACGGGGGGCTCACGGTAGTCATTTAATAATCTGCAAACCTGACACAAAGAACACATGTAAAAGGAGCAAGGAACACAGATGGGACAAGGGGTAGGGTAATCCTTGCACGAAATGAGACACTGGTTAGTCCCTCGGTTGGGTTTTTGGGTCGTCTCAATCCCTGCCTCGCCTCGGTCAGATGAAGGATCAGAGAGGGTATCAGACCCACATAAACCTCTGGACTCGGTATCCAAGACCAGGGACCTGGTCTGTAGGTAATACAATTTACAAATGCAAGGACCCAAAACTGAAGTCAGCTACTGGGTTTTCTTTCTCCACCAAACTTGAGAACTCCCTGAGAGGAGCTGTGCATTTAACAGAAGAGTAAATGAGGAAACAGGCAGAGCTGATACAGGATTCATTTCAAGGAAAAGAATCCTTGACCACAATAATTAACAGTGAGGTTGCCTTAACTCAGCGACTTGGTTCTTTAAAGGAGGATGTGTTTGGATGGAGGCAGTGGAATGCATGCCCTCTCCATATCCACTCTGTCCAGAAAGCGTAGGAGCCTCTCTGCGGATGGAAGGTGTAGGTGCTATGTATTAAATAGAAATGTGGTTGTTACCTCGCTTCGCCGGTAGCGTTGCCAAATTTAGGAAATAATACAGGATGCCCAGTGAAATATAAATGTCTGGCAACCTTTTACTGACTTCTATCTGAACAACCACATCTGGCTCTAACTAAAACCACATCATTACGCTCATATTTTTCACATATACTTATTCTATGTGATTAGAAAACAAAAACTAAGTAATGAGTTCATAAATTTTTCTCATCCCCTATCTGTCAGCTAACTTCAGCCAGTACATCACCCCTTAGGAATGTTAATGCAAATGCTAGGACACATGAAAGAATGTAGAGGTCACATTCAACTACGTAAAACTACTTGCTATCTGAAATGTTCTCCCTTAAAAAAAAAAAAAAAAAGAATTTATCTAAACTAATGGGGGAACAAACCCGACTGGGTAATGTTTCTGTATGCGGATGTGGTGGGTTGGAGTGGGGAGAGATTTCCTCCACTAGATGACATCTATAAGAATAATAAACTAAACATTCCCAGGAAAGTCCAGAATGGATTCTCTTTCTTCAAATGTGTTGCAACCGCATGACTCACACTTTTAGGTTTGACCTATTGGCACTTGTTGAAAACTAGTGATTACCACCAGAAAAAAAGACTCTGGAAAGGCTCGGTTTGGTTTGGGGTATACCCGATATTCCCATGACTAGACTAGAAATAACACTAACGAGCACAGATGGTAACAGAGTCTGCACGCCTGACAAAGTCCCTTCCTGTTTGATTTTTCCCCCTCATTTGATTTTCACTCTAACCTGTGATGGAGGTAGGACGGGTGCCGTTATTACCATGTTACACATGAGCAAACAGACCTGAGCTGACGAGGGACTTATGTTAGGGTCTGCTGCTATAACCAGCAGAGCTCAGCATGGACCCTGTGGAAATGACTCCAAGAGACATGCTTTTCCCACCATCTCATGCCACAGTCCCCCAGGCTCCAGCCCCCAGAGGAAGCTATTACATTGTTGGGTTAAAAATCAATGGGATCATTTAGTTTCCGTGATCCCCATCCGCCATTTATTTCTGTCTTCATTGCTGACTACAGAGGCATATTTTAATGATTCTTTTTTGGGGGACGACAGGGAGGGCAGAGGCTGGCAGTCATGGTAAGGCAGGTAGCAAAAATTCTAGAACTGAATCTGATGCCCGAAAAATATCAAAGAGAGAGAGAGAGAGAGAGAGAGAGAGAGAGAGAAAGGTACCTTAGAGAATGGATAACACCCAAGTATCATATGGTAGACAGATACTGAAAAAATGGGTAACAAAAACATGACAAAGACAGCTTCCCTCCAGTTCAATAACTAGACCAGGCAACACATAATTAATACTACATGCATAATTTCCATAATAAAATGTTCCACCTTTCCTTAATTTCTACCTTTGAATGGGTAAAATGACTCTTTTCATCTTTCCAAAGCTCTGTAATAGAACAGAGTGCCATGGGGAAACAGACATACAAAAACAACATTTATTTGGATGACTGTACCTTTAGTGAGTGACATACAAAAGCTAGAGAATAAATTCTCACTTAACTAAATTGTTTCATTTTGTGTCTGCTTCCCAGTATTTCTCCCCAGAGCCCCACGACTGAATACAGGTGTTTGCAGTGATGCATTGGGACTGGAGTCTTTAATGTGGAGCTTGTAGACACCATGGACAAGGGACCAAAGGCATAATGAAGAGATGCCCGCGGTGTACATGACTTAGTTTCCTGTCTAAGATAGCTTGGGATGTGTGATTCATTCACGGCGGGTCAGCATTCGATATCCAGGCCCAGAGGTTGCAGACGCTCTCCACAGAATTCTAGATCACTGCATCTGGCACTGACTGATCAAAGCAACTATCTCACAAGCTCATTCTCATTTTTTTCTGAGATGATAATACAGAAGAAAGGGGCAGAGCAAACAGGAAGAAGCAGGGGAATGACCTGGGCGTCATGCTGGCCCTTCCTACTCACTTCTCCCCATCCCCCTCTCTCAGGATGCAATTCATTACCAAGTTCTGCAATTCATTACCAGTGCTGCTCCATCCTTCCTTGTCTGCCTCCTCTGCTGTCACTTCCCAATTCAAGTCACCATCGCTGCTGTCCTAGCCTGCAGAAAGAGCTGCCAAACTGGCCTTCCTTCACTCCTTCCCCTCTGTGGGCCATTCTCCATAAAAGCAAGCAGAGAGATGTTTAAAATGCACAACAGAGCATGGTACTCCTCTGCTATATAACCTTCAATGGCTCCCCTGCACCCTGACACTAAAGCAAAACCTCCTTGAAGACCGTGAGCAAGGAAACCCAGCTTTACCTCTCCATCCCCATCTGGTGACACCCTCCTAGCGAGCACTGTCCCAGCCACGCAGGCCTCCTTGGACTTCTTGGACTATCCCAAACTCCTTCGTGACTCAGGCTTTTCACGTGTTTTTTTCCAGTCAGGAATATTCTTCCCCTCACTCTCGAAAGGCTGGCTCATCTTGAATTCCTGTCTCTGCTTAAATGCCCCCTTCTCAAAAAGACCTTCTCTGATTGCCATATGTCAGTGTCACTGTGCCTCACCCATGGCCTGCCCCGGGCACCTATACCCTGTGAGTTTCTTACAGTAAAATTTCTAATGACAAGTTTACAGTGTACAGTAATATTTAAATTCCAATTTAAAATCATTGGTATTTTCTACCTTTGCCCAGGAGAGTACAAACTAAATGAAAGCAGAGACAGTGGTGTTTTTTCACTAGGATTCCACTGAGAACTTAGCCTAGCTTCTGGGACATGGAGAATCTCCCCCAATTTTTAGACCACACTAAGCCAGATACTGAACACCTACTTCACTTTGGGGGAGACCTTCAAAGATGGGAATCCTTTAACCAACACACACACATAATCCCACTGCTAAAATCTTCATGACAAACTATACAAACTGCCTGATAGTTTCCTCTACTATTCACCATTGGGCCCTCTGCCAACTTAATATATGGAAATCTCACTAGGAAAGTTTGCTAAAACACACCTATTCTCATTACATTTTTCCTGTCATCTGGGTTCTAACCCAGTGGTCTGTGTATTAACCCAGATGGTCTTTCATTAGGAACGTTTGTTTGTTCGGGTGGGTTTTTTCCAGGGTGAGTTCTTGAGTGGAAACTTCTCTCTGGTTTTCCAACAATGTTTTCACAGCAGCTGGAGGACAGAGGCTGCTGTCCTCTCTCTTGTAAACAAAAAGGCCAAAGCACAGTTCCCAGCCGGCAGAACAAACACACACTCCTGCTGGGAGGGCAGCCCCAGGCGGCCTGTGCACGGTGGTGGCCCGGGCAGCAGTTGTCTGCCTTTCCTGTTACTGCTCTGTCATTCTTGCAGAAGCCAGCCCAGGAATGCATCAGCGGCTTGCTTTCAAAAGCCCCTTTTCATGAGTTTATTGACTACACTCAGACAGCTTTCTGGTATCAAGATGCTTCACTCAAGTCTCAGGAAAGAGACCTCATTTACGCAAACCCACTTTAAAATGTGCCCTCAGAAAAATGTCCACAGACATCATAATATTCATCAAAGACTATCGCTTTATATAAAGCCAGAAACACTGGGAATTTTAAATGCTTTATTTACTCTTTTTTGAAGACTATCCATTCCAACTCGACTAATTCAGAAACTACAGTATGCAGTCAGAGGGAGGGCTGAAACTAATCTTTGTACTGTCTACCTATGAAGCAAGGATAGCTACTAAGCAAATTACAATGCACAAATAAGGTTGTTCCAGGAATAGATAAGACACTTGGCAGAAACTATTTTAGGTCTCCTCTACTACTTTGCAGCTACCCATCAATTTATAAACAGTTGATCTATAATTACAAATACTCTTTTATCTATTCGTTTAACCAGGACCCAAAGGGGCAAGACAGGCGACACTGAGCTTCATCCCATTGGCTGTGTATGTTGGCTGCTTGTACCTGAAAAAAAGTACTTTCCTTCTAAAAGCAAGCTGCACGTCATTTTTGTAAAGGTTAGTGGTTGTTTTTTTTCTGATTGAATCAGAATGAGATTGCCTTCTGTATTAGTTTTCCATTGCTGCTGTAATAAATTACCATTAACATAGTGGCTTAAAATAACATCAATTTATTAGCACATACTAGTTCTGTAGGTCAGAAGTCAAGGCATGGCATGACTGGTTTCTCGGCTCAGGGTCTCTCAGAACCTGTCAATTGAGCTCCATTCTCACGTGGACCCTGGGCTCGTCTTCCAAGCACAAATGGCCGGGGCAGACGTCAGTTCCTTCTGGTTATGGGACTAAGGTACCCATTTCCTTGCCGTCCATCACTTAGAGTCTACTCTGCGCTAGTGGCCACGTGCATTTCTTGCCACACCCCCCATACTTCCCACATCCCATCTTTAAAGCCAGCAGTGGAGACGCTCCCTCGGGTCAAATGCCTCTCACGGCCTGCAATTTATCTTGAAGAAACGTCCAGTCCCTCTCAAGATAACTTCCCTCTCTTACGGTCAACTATTTAGGATCTTCATTGCATGTTCAATACTCTTCAGAGAAACACCTACATTTATGTTTGATGAGATACCTAGGATTAGAGGTGTGTATCCTGGGGTGTGGAAATCTTGGGGGGGCCATGTTAGAGTTCTGCCTCCACCCAAGTTGTTCAACATGAATGATGCTTTTCACAAGATGGAAAACAAATTTAAAGTTGCTCCCCAGCTAGCACCATTCTCCCGCTTTTGACTTAAATGTTCTTGACACTTCATCAAGGCTAATAAAATAGTTTCATTTTAAGACGACCCTCCCTGCCTCCCCATCAAACAAGGTTTGCAGTCTCCTTGAAGGCAGCTAACAAGGCCTGTCTTTCTTTTCTATTCTTCACATAAGTAACACGAGTCAGGGCAGGAGAGAATGAGTAATGAATATCAGCCTTAAAGGCTACAGTAAGTCAGAAAGCGCCTACTGTCAACATGCACACTCAATGGGGGGAGCTACAACGCATGTTCTGAAAATCCACCAGCAGTTACAGGAAAAGAGAGGCAATCCTACTTAGAAACAAGGTCAACAGGACCGGCATTAAAAAAATGTTAACATCGTTTTAATAGGACCTTTTAAATCTAATGATTTAATGGATGCATGTGTTTCCTGCAAAAGGCTACAAAAATAGATATGTTACTGTGTTCAGAGCTAATGATAATATGGAAGCAGAAGTATTTTTCTCCATCGTGATTACACATCCTGCCTGGGCCCCCAGCCTCTGAATTTATCTCTCTTGCCTTAATCTGTTTATGGTATTTATCTGTCTTCTTCCCGCGCTCCGCTCCCGCCTAGTGTCATTTTCAGAGCATGTGTAATTGAGGAATGGAAAATGCCCAAACCCACTGTTCCCCATGCAGTAAATACTGATTGAACCCCTACTGTGTGCCAGGCATCGTTTGGGGAGCTAAGGCTAGATTAATTAATAAAACAGAACTAACTGACTTTTACGCAGCCCACATTCTAGTAGGAAACACAAACAATAAGCAAGTGGTAATTAGGAAAAATAAGGCAGGGGTGGTGGCAGTGGAGGCTGCAGATGCTCTTAGGTGTGGGAACCCAGGTGACTCTCTGATGACCAACTGATGTTGAACAAAAGGTAAGGCTGTGAAGAAGGATATAAGTACCTTGGGGAACAGTGGCCCGGGGAGACGCCCTAAGGTCTTCGATAGTCAAGGCAGCAGGGAGGCCGGGTGGATGAAACAGAGTGAGCTGAGCAAGCAGCACGGTGAGGACAGTGGCCTGAGTGGCCAGAGCCACATCCTGCAGCTAAGAAGCCACTGACTGACGGGTTTTGAACAGATGGATGCCATGATCTGGCTTAACACATAAAAAAGAACATGCTGACAGGGTGGAGGGTGGCAGGCTGGAAAGAGTCTCTGGTAAATATTCGAAAGAGAGAGAGCTATGCAGCTGGTTAGAAGTTGGCTGGGTGACTCTCTTTTGCAATAACAGTAAATAATAACAGTAAAATAAAAAAGGCTTATTTTAACTCTTCCACCACTTCAAAAATTATCAAGAACCAGAAAAGCTCCGGAACCAGGCCCAGAAAACCTACCAGAGAAGTAATAACAGAGTTGAGAACACTGGATGCTCCATGTGCCATCACGAGGCAAGACCTTCAAGTTGGGAGAGAGAATGATATGCCCACCTGCCCAGCTCCCCAAGAACCAGGAAGAAACTCTTCTGCAACTCTTCTTTGAACATTGAGCCACGGAATAAAGGAATACACACAAAGAACCCAGGCATATAAATCAAATCTTTGGGGGACTCTGGCGTGGGGGGTGGCCCTGATAATTTTGGGGTATTAACCAAGCCTGTGCTCATACACCCTGCCAGCTCTCAAAGGCACAACCACCCTTTTGCTTTACATGCAGTGTGTCCTTTCATTCCGTCAGCCCTACCTCCCTCCCTTGCCCCACGATATCAGGGAGAAAGGCTCTCGTAGGCTCTGATCTTGCCAGTGAAGGTCTTGTAAGTCAGTCTGCAAATGAGAGAAACTCCCCGCGCTTAGCACAGGCATCGTACAATATCTGCAGACCTCTCTCTTCATGGAGATCTCCAGAACAGAACCCCTGGGCACAGAGAATGCTCCTGGTGTGGCAGAACAGCCGAAAAGGAAGGTGTACCCCAACCAGCGTCTGCATGCTCGGGGTGCTCTAAGAAAAAAAGAGAGCCAAGACCTTGGAGAAAACAAAGAAATGGAGTGCAGATTAAGAGGGCAATTGAAGGAAACCATCGGAAAAACTTTAGCTGAAAAAGTAGAGAAATAAACTCTGTTCACTTGAGCCATTTTTTGCAACTTGATATACAGTATAAAGATGAAATGATGGGGGTGTGGCCACACTCAATACATTTGTTTGAAGTCAAAATTTATGCTCACATGAGATCTCATCAACTGCAGGTTCCTCAACTAATTTATCATGTCTATGATTGAAACAAATCTAACATGTTAGATTCGACTCACAAATCACTTTCCGATGAAATTGGCATAAGTTATAGCTTTGGGTGTGTTTTTCCCCCCCACCTAGTATTTCGTAGCTTGAACAATACAATCTGATGTTGTGTCCTTATTTCAGTAATTTTGGACTGCAGATTTCTTCTTTTACTGCAACCTACTGTAACCTCACATTTTTACAAAAGGAAAGTGTTAGGCGATTCCTTTAATAGACATACTAAACATTTTATTGCTATTAGTAACTCTAAGTATTCTGAGTGAAAATAAAAAGTCAAGATTCAATTTCAAACCCTCTCCAGGAATAAAAGGGCATCCAGGTATTTTTTTTAGTGACGCCTAAAAAGGATCCTACAATTATCCTACAGTTACGT